>NC_135331.1:52516640-53867875 GCF_023851605.1 Tamandua tetradactyla
GAGTACAAATACCAGGCAGGGGAAGTGTACGGGTACATCTGTCTCCTAGATTTCAAGTTCTCTGAGGAATGGGCTTTAAAGAAGTGTTTCTATTTCATGACATTTTCATTAATAATAGCTATCAGTCAGCAATGTGACTACTATACCAGTACTGTATCATTTGATCACTTCTCTAAATCTACAGGTTTTACTAATTAATTTTCTTTGTATTTACTCAACTTTACTTCATTCGGTATTAACAACTTTCTTTATTTCCCGGATAGGGAGCCATGTTTTCTTTGGTTCTTGGAAGAGCTGCATTTTGGACCTTATGTAATGCTCAAAAAAGGAGGGATCTGGATTATGAATGAATCACCTGCTAATCATACCAATGGCCCCTTCCGTCTTCGTCACAGAGCATCACCCTATCATGGAATGCAGTGCTTGCCACATAGTAGGTCATCAATAAATATGTTTTACGAATGAATGTATGAATGAATGAAAGTCACGTGTAAGGGTGGGCAGCCTGTTATAGTGTGTACCAGAAACCTAAAACTACCTTTCAAAGTCCTTCATCTTGACTACTTTTGAACTAGGATAAAATTTTTATCAACGCCTTCCCAACTAACTTGCCCTCGCTGCAATGCCACAAACCAGAGCCTGCCTTTACACCACGGCTTCTACACGGCATATCTCCTCTTGCACTCAAGAACAGTAACTGCCCACTGCTACGTCCACCTCCCAGGCGCTAGGGCAGGCAGTGAGAGGTACAGCGCCCTCCTTCAGCACCTCCACATGGTTGGGGACGTCTTCCTCCATTTCCGCAGCCGCTACCAGAACCCCAGCCCGCCATCCCGCGAACCCCTTTCCTCCCTCTCACAGCAGTCTGGGTGAGAAAAGCTCTTTCCTACGGGCCCCGCCGAAAGCTTTACCGCTCCCCCGGGTGCTTTCGGCTCCGGGCAGAGGAGGGTACACCGCTTCGCGTCGGTGGGCGGCGTGGGCCGTGACGTCACCGCGCCCTGACGTCAGGCCGACGTGCACCGCGGTCTCCGGGGAGACCGGGAAAGCCGTTTCGCACCCCGCGGAGTCGAGGTCTAGGTGAGAGACAGTGGCGTCCCTAGACCCTCGGATGACGCGGTTCCCTGGCCCGCAGTTCCGGAGTGAAGGCGGGCTCGCACACCGGGGAGTGGGCGGGAAAGCTGAGTCGCGACGCCCAGGGCTAGCGAATGGGTCTCCGCGCCTCGTCCCCGAAGGCGTGCTCCTCTCGGCCTCTGCCGGGTTTCTGCAAGTTTACCGGGCCCAGATCATCCCTTAGCCCTGGAGCGCGCGGCTCTGCCTCTACCCCGCGTGCTGCGCTTTCTGCCGTGGCAGGTCCCGAAGGAACGAGGTTAGAAAAGGACAGATTTCAAAGCCCTTCCAGAAGTTTTGATTGGCCTTCTAGTTGGTTTCTGTTTGGAGAATTCCAAACAGAATTTTGGAATTCTCTCTTCAGGAAATGGTTAGGACAGCATGAACCTCCGCGTCACCTGCCCCTGACTTGCCCATTGTGGTCCATTCACGTCAGGGGGAATGGTTCTTTCTTTACGAAGGGCCTGAAAACTGAACTTGATTTAATGACCCAGTTTGGCAGTAGTTTGAGGAAGGGACTCGGAAGTGAACAATCCAGGATGTTTCTGCGTTTTTGACATCTTTCTAGTAATCTTGGCACGCAGGTTCGCAAATAGCTTTGCTGCCAGTTATCACCGGTGTGTAAAGTGAAAGAATAAAAGGGATTAATTTTGATAAAATACGCGAAATAATGTAAAAGTAAGTTTAATAATATCCACATTATGGGAAAGACCCGCCTCCCCCCCCATTCTTGAGTAACCTGTTTGTGAATCCATCCACCGTTCCTCTAATGTGTGTATAAATCGTTTTAAAGGCTAAATAAGCCTCCTGCCCAACTAACAATTCTTTTCTTTAGATACCAGAGACACTTTAAAATGTAAGCATCAAGGAAGATAGCGCCCCTCTCGTGCTGTGGGAATATAGACGCTTTCTCCAAGTTGTAAACATCTAGTTGTCATGTTTCTTCGAACAAAGCTAATTAGTTAGCACAGATGCTGCCCCAATTACCAGGTGAATTTAAGGTGGACTGTATTGGAATATATAGTAAACGGTGTTGTCAAGTCCTCTTTTGTGAGGATCAGTTACGTTTTACTTGAGAACATGTATGTAAAGAATCGTATCTGCTTGGCTATATAAAAAGGATGGGGGGCGGGCCACGGTAGCTTACGGGGCAGAGCTCTCACCTGCCATGCTGGAGACCCGGGTTCGACTCTGGTGCCTGCCCATGTTAAAAAAAAAAAAAAAAAAGGATAGGACTTTCTGTTTTTGTAATCTCATAGTGGGTTACTTGTGATGGTAGTCTGGTTTAATGCTTATTCAATCATAAAATTGTCTTCTTTCTACATTATGAAGAGCATTTTCTGAGTTGGCAGGATATTTTTTTAACATTAAAATAATGTTATTTATTATACAGTTCATATTTGAATTTTACGAATGTCTAATGTTCTTTATAACAACAACAACAACAATAAATTGACCCAGTATTACACGTGGCATTTGGTCATTATGTCTCTTTAGACTCATTTATTTTGGGACTGTTTTTCAGCCTTTTTTTTTTTTTTTTTTGTCTTTTATGACATTCATTTGAAGAGTTGAGAACAGTCAGCTGTTTATAGAATGTCCCTCAATTTGGGTCTGTCTGATGTTTCCTCCTGATTAGATTCAGGTCATGTTTTGAGTGTGAATACTTCCTGAGTGATGTTGTATTCTTTTTTAAAAATTTTTTTATTCATACCTTCTACAGTCCATCCAAAGTGTCCAATCATTGGCTCTCAATATAATCACAGAGCTCTGCATTCATCACCACAATCTATTTGAGAATATTTTCAGTGCTCCAAAATGAAAAACCCATAACCCTTATATATCCCTAGTAGTGACACAGCACTGGTATGGTATCTTTGTTACAATTGATGAAAGACTACTACAACAATTCAGTTAACTATAGTCCATAGTTTACATTATGTGTATTTTTCCCGTATACCACCCTTTTATAATAGTGATGTACATTTGTTCAAGTTCATGGAAAAACATTCTTATATTTGTACTATTAACTGCAGTCATCATCCATAACAGCGTTCACTTTGTTATACAGCCCCATGTTTGAGCCTCTAGCTTTCCTTCTAGTGACACACATGAGCCTAAACTTACCCTTTCAACCACAATCACACCCATAATTCAGCGCTATTAGTTACACTCACAATAATATGTTACCATCACCTCCATCCATTTCCAAAGCTTTACAATTAACCTTATTAAAAATGCTGCACAGGGGGGTGTGAGGGTAGTTCAGAGGTAGAATTCTCACCTGCCAAGCAAAAGCCCTGGGTTCCATTCCCGGTCCATGCCCTTCCCAAACAAACAAACAGACCACCAACAAAAACAAACAAAAAATTCTACAAAAATTGTCCTGCAATAACAGGATACTCACATGGAAAGGAATGAAATGTGACCCCACCATACAGTATGCAAAAAAAAAAAAAAATGCTGCACAAATTAAGTATCAGGTTCCCATTCTCTACCCTCATTCTATCTCCTGCTAACCTATACTTTAGATTTTAACTCCATGAGTTTACTCATTATAATTAGATCATATTAGTGAGATGATATAATATTTGTCATTCTGTCTCTCATTTATTTCATTGAATACAATGTCCGCAAGTTTCATCCATGTTGTCACACACATCAGGACTTCATTCCTTTTACAGTTAAATAATATTCTATCATATGCATACCACATTTTGTTTATCCATTCATTGTTTGATGGACACGAGTTCTATCTTTTGGCAGTTGTGAATAAAGCCACTTTGAATATTGGTGTGCAAATGTCTGCTTATGTCCTCGCTTGGAGTTCTTCTGAGTATATGCATAGTAGCAGGATTTTGGATCATATGACAATTCTATACTTAGCTTTTTGAGGAACTGCCAAACAGTTTTCCACAGCGATTATACCAGTCAACATTCCCACCAGCAGTGAATAAGTGTTTCTATTTCTCCACATCCTCTCTAGTACTTGTAGTTTTATATTTTTTCAATCGTGACCATTCTAATGAAATATCTCATTGTGGTTTTGACTTGCATTCCCCTAGTAACTAATAATGCTGAGCATTTTTTCCTGTACTTTTCAGACATTTGTATTTCTTCTCTGGAAAAGTGTCTATTAAAGTCTTTTGCCTATTTTTAAATTGGGTTGTTTTTCTTTTTATTGTTGATTTTTAGGATTTCTTTATATATTAAGGCTATTAAAACCTTATTTGATATGTGGTGTCCAAATATTTTCTCCCATTGAGTAGGCTATCATCACTTTTTTGACAGAGTCCTTTGAAGCACAAGAGAATTTAATTTTGATGCTGTTCCATTTATCTATATATTTCTTACATTGCTTGTGCTTTGGTTGTCAAATTTAAGAAACCACTGTCTACCACAAGATTTGAAGATGCTTCCCTACATTTTCTTTTAGGAGTTTTATGGTCCTTGCTCTTCTATTTAGGTCTTTGATCCATTTTTAGTTCATTTGTATAAAAAGTATGAAATAAGGCTCTTCTTTCATTCTTTTGGACATGAAGATCTAGTATTCCCAGCACCATTTGTTGAAGAGACTGTTATGTCTCACTTGAGTGGATTTGGCAGCATTGTCAAAAATCAATTGATTATAGATGTGAGGGTCTGTTTCTGAACTCTCAATTCAACTACATTGATCAGTATATCTCTCCTTAGGCCAGTGCCATGCTGTTTTGACCACTGTAGCTTTGTAATATTCTTTAAAAGTCAAGAAGTATGAGTCCCCAACTTTGTTCTTCTTTTTCAACATGTTTTTGGCTATTCAGGGCCCTTTTTTGGGGGGGAGGGGCGAGGATCCTTTGTTGTATGCTAATATATTTTAATCTCTTCTGTTGTGGCTTTTATTCTCATAAGTTCTGTTAATTTTTTTTTTGGCATGCTTTCAAATTCTTCTTTATGCTCACCTACTGTCTTCTTAATATCTTTTATACCTTTTGCCATATTTTCCTTTATATCTTTGAATTTATTAGTGGGATTTGTTTAAACATCATTGATTAGCCATTTCAAATCCTTGTCTCGTCTGAAGTTTAAATTTGTTGATTTGGGCTACATATTACTGTTTCACAGTATGGCTTGTAATTTTTGCTGGTGTCTAGGCATCTTATCTTATTCTGGAGGTCAGTTTTTCTCTCTTGCTTTTCTTGTTGATTGGTTTTGTGCTAAAGCCCTTCTTTGACACTTAGTATAATTTATTCTAGACCTTTAAAATAGCTTGTCTTTAACTAATCAGATTTTTCAGCTCTTATTCATCTTATTCTTGTCCTGTATATATGGTACAATTTTTGAGATTGCGGTATTTGTGTAATATTTTCAATACATCCCCACCTCCCCCCAGAGAAAGTGTCCTTTCTTTCATCTGCTCTTTCTCTGGGATTGTTGATCTGTTCTTTTGGTTTTTGTTTTGCCATGTGCCTGCAGTATATGGTGCTCTTCAGTCAACTTTTCTCCTCAGTCCTAAGTTGGTACTGTGCCTTTAATTATCAACCGACTCTGCCTCTCCTGGAGGTATGGTTTAGACAAAGGCTGCCAGCTGCTTTTGGTCAGAGCAGGTTGAAACCACTGTTCAGATCTTATATCCTGTGATCTGAAATCTCTAATTAAAAGAAGCAAACTGTGTGGGCCATGCCTCTCCCTTTCTTGGGGAAGAGCTACCCTTCAGTGAACTGTTCCCTGCCACCCAAAAAGACAATGTGTCTCTATTCAGCCCTATTTCCTCACCTACTGGGAGCAGGGTTGAAACAGAGGCTGCAGGCTTCTCTCTGTTCTGGAAGAGTGAAACAGAGGCAGTCCTTGGACCTGAAACCCAGTAATCTGAATTTGCTAATCAAAAGTTGCACTCAGTACCTGGCTATGTCCCCCTCCCTGTTCTTGGGAAAGAGGACTTCTATTTGCTGCCAAGAAGTGGCTTCCAAGGAAGCCTGCTGTGCCAGTAAAGGGATAGGCCCCCCCTTTACAGTATGGAGAGACCTACTCACAGCTCTTCACTGTGGTTGTTTCTTCTGCTTTTCCCTGGATGGTTTATGAAGTTCTTCTGGACTCTGGAGCCCCCAAACAGTTGTTTCACACAGTTCCTGGCTGATTACTAGCTTCCCTCTGGGATGAACCGAATCCTACAGCTCCCTATTCCACCGTCTTTACCTAGAAACCTCTTTCCAGGAGATTTTATTTTAAAATTTTCTTCAATAATTGGAAGATGCTAGTTTCTCCCCTTGGTATAGAAAGGCCACAAAGTTGGAATAGATTAAAAAACCATGAAGTTAGTAAATAAAAAGAGTTGCACTTGTGCCTTGTTTACAGTGTTACTCAGACCTATGCTTTCAAGTCAAACTTTAGAAGGAGATTTAGTTGGTAATTTTAGGTAAAATTTTACTCCCAATAGAGTTTAAGATGATACCCATTTTATTTTACTTATGGTGAGTCTAGAATAAAATGTAAGAAATTAGAGAGATGAGCCTTCTGTCCATTTGCCATATCACCATGGCAGTGTGCCTAATGACAGATTATTATACAGGCCACTTGGACTTGTATTGACATAGTTAACCCCAGTTTTAACTATGCGAAACACATACACAAACCTATACACACTATATTGTGTTATATGTGGGAAGATGTCCCATTAGTAGTTTTGTTTTAAACAGCAACATGTTAAGATGAAGGTCATTTTTACTAATATAGGGGATGGGGACTCCTTTCTCCTCCCAATGGTTGCACAATTTACAATAATTGTACACTAAAGCACTTACTGTCAACTACATTTTCTCTGTCACCTTGACTTAGTTTGCTCTGATAGAATATTATACCTCTACAGTCTTTGTGAAAATCCAGCAGTGATTGGGCGGGTAACAGTAGCTCAGTGGCAGAGTTCTCACCTGTGTGCCAGAGACCCAGGTTCACTTCCTGGATCCTGCCCATGTCCCCCAAAAAAGATTCCTGCAGTAATCAAATGCAAACAAACTTGGGAAGCCTTCACCAATTTCCCATCCCCATTCAAAGATAAGACATTTTCCTTTCCTGAACTCCTAGATTTCTCTTGTCAATAACTCATAGGGTGTACGGGTGGTTCAGTGATACCTGCGATACGGGAGATCTGGGTTTGATTCTTGGTCCATGCACCCCACAGTCCCAAAGCAAAAACATAAAATCCTGATGTTCTCGCAAGGAGTAGAGGCCAGGCCGAGCCCTCGATCTTGGGGTTCACCCCTATGAAACTTATTCCTGCAAGGGGGAAGCTAAGCCTACTTATAATTATGCCGAAGAGTCTCCCCCAGATAACCTCTTTTGTTGCTCAGATGTAGCCTCTCTCTCTAAGCCATTTTGGGGGGTAAACTCACTGCCCTTCTCTCTACATGGGTGTTCTAGTTTACAACCTGCCAGAATGCAACAGAATGGGTTTTAAAAAGAGAAATTTATTAAGTTGCAAGTTTACATGTTCTAAGGCCATGAAAATGTCCAAATTAAAGCAAGGCTATAGAAATGTCCAATCTAAGGCCCAGGAAAAGATACCTTGATTCAAGAAGGCTGATGGAATTCAGGGTTTCTTTCTCAACTGGAAAGGTACATGGTGAACATAGTGACATCTGTTAGCCTTCTCTCCAGGCTTCTTGTTTATTTCTTTTTTCTTTTTTTTAATTTTTTTTTTTTCCAGACTTCTTGTTTCATGAATCTTCCCTGGGGACGTGGTCCTTCTTCATCTCCAAAGGTCTCTGACTGCATGGGCTGTAAAGCTTTTTCCAAAATGGTTCCCTCTTAAACGGTCCAGTAAGCAAACCCAACCTTGAAGGGTGAAGACACATCTCCATGGAAATCATCTTATCAAAAGTTACCACTCACAATTGGGTGGGTCACATCTCCATGAATAAACAAAAAGCTCTCAGCCAGCACTATTGAATGAGGATTAAAGAACATGGCTTTTCTGGGGTACACAGCAAACGCAGACTGTCACAGTGGGACATGATTCCCAAAGATGTAGAGAGCTCCCTGGCAACATGGGATAAGTTTCTTGAGATAAGCTGGGACCCAGCATCATGGGATTGAGAAAGACTTCTTGACCAAAAGGGGAAAGAGAAATGGGACAAAATAACCTTTCAGTGACTGAGAGATTTCAGACAGAGTCGAGAGGTTATCCTGGAGTTATTCTTATGCATTATATTGATATCCCTTTTTTAGTTTGTGGTGTATTTGGAGTGGCTAAAGGAAAGTACTTGAAACTGTGAACTATATTCCAGTAGCCTTGATTCTTGAAGATGATTGTATAATGACACAGCTTTTACAGTGTGACTGTGTGATTGTGAAAACCTTGTGTCTGATGCTCCTTTTATCCAGGATATGGACAGATGAGTAAAAAAAAAAAAAGGTTTAAAAAATAATTAGTAATAGAGGGGGATAAGGGGTAAAAAAAAACTGGGTAGATTGACATACTAATAGTCAGTGAGAGGGAGGGGTAAAGGTTATGGGATTTATGAATTTTTTCTTTTTATTCCTTTTTCTGGAGTGGTGCAAATATTCTAAAAGTGATAACGGCGATGAATACACAACTATGTGATGATTTTGTGGGCCATTGTATACTTTGGATGGACTATGTGTATGAAGCTATCTCAGTAAAAATATATTTAAAAATATATGTATATATATATATTTTTAAAAAGTCAGAATGGGCATTGTCTAAAAGATCCCTATAGATTGGGAGAAGCATCAAAGGAGAAGGAGGAGGTATAACAGAGAGAATAAGATTTGGCAAGCAAGTCTGACTGCTGAATCACTATATTAATATTCCTTCTAGTTTACAGTGTTTAGGAGCAGCCAGAAGAAAAAACCTGAGATGATGGAATAATAGCCCATGACAAATTCTGGGATCTGTTCTGTAACTACTTGTTGAAGTGTGCTTTGAAAATTATTGCTTTTTTCTTTGTTTGCTTTGTATATATATATTATATTTTATAATAAAAAATGTTAAAAAAAGAAAAGTCTAGATTATCAAATGTAGTGTTTGTTCAGATAATGAGATTAAGTCAAGTAACTTGATTTAAATGAGACAAAAACTCTCAAATTAAGTAATGACAGTGGGTAATTGAGTGGAAGCACCTTTATCACAGAGTTCAGTGGAGTTGTGGGCCTTATCACACTTCTCTGCGTGTGTGTGGAAAAGAAGATGGATGATTCTCAGCAACTTCAGTGAAAAGTGAACTCTGCATCCTGGGAGAGAAAGGCGAGAATGCAGCAAGGTGCCATGAAATGGGCAGGCTGACATCTTGCCAGTAGAGTCTCGGCCAAGATGGAAGATGCCTTGTGGGGCCTGCCTGACCTCTTCCCCATACCATCCCAGGCAACCCTGTAGTCGCCCCCCATGTCCTGATGTGGCAGATCTGGTCCACCAG
This sequence comes from Tamandua tetradactyla, assembly GCF_023851605.1. Taxonomy (NCBI): domain Eukaryota; kingdom Metazoa; phylum Chordata; class Mammalia; order Pilosa; family Myrmecophagidae; genus Tamandua; species Tamandua tetradactyla. The sequence goes on from NC_135331.1 coordinate 52,526,159, forward strand.
TGCCGGCTGCCATGGGGTGAGGGTGATCTGAGCTTGTTGGCGACCCTTTAGCACAGAGCTTCTCGAGCTGCATGGTGAAGTGTTCAAGTTCTAGTCTGTCATGGACTGGATTTCACTGTAGAATATGATAAAAATGAATAACTAGAAATGAAAAAAAAAAAGATTAGTTAGAAGGAACTACTTGAAATAGTTGAACTGTAATCCAGTAGTTTAGCTTTTATCTTGTGATTGTGTGATTGTAAAAACCTTTTGACTGACAGTCCCTTTATCCAATGTATGAGTAGTTGAATAATAAAGACAAAAAATAAAAACAAAACCAAAACAACACAGCAAAACTCATGGCTCCCAGGCTTCTGCTCTGCTGTGAAATTGTGTGCCACCTTACTCTGCTGCACTGTCCCCAAATCTCTCTCTCTCTGTGTATCTATCTATCACTCTATATTTGTTTTTCTATCTAGCACTGTATATTCCTCACTCATGAAACTGGACAGCCTATTCTTTCTCCTCCTTTGGGAAGGATTTATAAAAAACAACACTAAGTTTAGGAGCACACAGTCATCCTGTGTTGTTTTATGAAAGTGGTGATAGACTTTTATTTTGGTTTGTTTTCTTAGAAAATGATATTCTATTATAAGTGAAATGTCTGTATTAAAATTACATAAATTCCATCTTAGCTACAATTGACACTTCTTATGTTTTGCAACTTTTCTTTTTTAGGGCTTATATATCAAATTTAATTTGGTAACTAAATATTTTTTCTGTACTACAATTATGGTCTGTATGCTGACTTAAAGTCATTTAAATTTTTTCATTTAAAATGACTTTAAGTCAGCATACAGACCATAATTGTTTTTCTTATCTGCTGTATTAAAATACTATAGATATTTTTAGCTTTTCATAAAATATATTGATTAAAAAAACAAATAAAATAAAAATAATTATTCTCTATTTACAAAACAAATAATGAGCAGTAAACTACTATGAAATAACTATTAGACTATGAAGTTCTAAAGAAAGATAAAATATCACTTTTAACTCAGCAGGATTCCTCTATAGTTCTTTTCTCTTCTATTGGCTTAATACTGGCCTAAAATTCCAGTTGTACCTTCTAACTCAATGTTGATGTACCATCTGCTATAACAGTTATCCCAGTTTCACCCCCCCAGTATTCCCAAGAACTTATAAATGACCTTTTAATTTGAATTTGCTTTGTTTTATTTCAATTCTGACTATTGCCATCCATATTTTTAGATTATTTTACTTCAGAGTTCCTTATATTTTGGGAAATTATGGATCGCCACATTCCCATGCATGCTTTACCTGAAGAAATCCAAAAGGTATGACATTGTGTTTTGTTGTTAAATAATAGCATTAGAAATATTTTAGCAGTTACATAATTTGAAAACTTAGGAAAGTAAATTAAAGTTTGATATTTATTTTTGTCATGGGATCTGCAATGAAGTGGTAGAGTAGGGAGGGAAAATTCATAATGGACAGACTTGTAAAATTCAATTCAGGGCAAACAATATTTGCTTCTTTGCAAAAAGACAGATTTGTAACTCCAGCAAAGTATTTGTCCAGGTATTTACAGATCGCTTCTAAAAAGAAGGATCTAGCAATATCCTTATTTGTAAGTTTTAAATGACAATAAATTTTTAAGTCTCTCTTTCTCTCTGTAAGGGCCTATTTCAGTTTCACCTGCATTAATTCTCATCACTTACCATATGCCAGGCACTGTTGAAAGTCCTTTTTTATGTATCAGCTCATTTAATCTGGTTAATAGTAAATTTTTCTTTATAGTTTCTATCCTATTTTCCTCACCAGTTAACATTTGTCCTCAGGCAAAAACATTTCTCCCATATTTCATTTGGCAATCTATATGTTGTAAAATATCTCTTTGAAAACAATTGATTTAAATTGGGAGTTAAAATCGTCAACCTTAGGTAGCATTGCTCATTTGGGTTTTTTGGTTAATCTACAGTAAACTCTTAAAATTAACCACAAATACATTACATTTTAATTTACAAAATTACAGTCCACTCTCAGATATGCTTTTATCCAATCTTCCTGTTGCTTTGGACTATTATCATGCCGTTGATTTAGCTTGATGTTTATTGTTACTACCTGTCCTTTAGATTTATGTAAGCTGCAATCTAGTGGCACCTCTAAGGGAAGTCCAGTTACCAGAAAAGACCTTTGAAACTACTGCATTTAATTTACTTCACCTTTCCAGTTACTGCAAGGTAGTAAGTATAGAGAGAACTCAGCTATGCTTATGTGTGCCTATAAAATGATGCTCTATGTATTTGAAGACATGGGATGTCTTTCTTTTCCCTTGTCTGTTACTTCTATGTACTAGAGTAGATGTAGTAGAGAGTAAAAAAAAGTAATAAGAGTGATGCAAATGTTTTAAAAATAATTATGGTGATGAATACACAACTATGCGATAATATTGTGAGCCATTGATTATGTACCATATATGGATTTTATTTGTCTAAAGATTTCTTAATAAGAATATTATTTAGAAAAAAAGATCAAGTACTGGCATAAAGATAGATATACTAAAGAATGAAATTGAGAGCTTAGAAATAGACCCTCTCATCTATGGACAATTGATTTTTTTTTTTGCATGGGCAAGCACCGGGAATCGAACCCAGGTCTCCGGCATGGCAGGCGTGAACTCTCCCTGCTGAGCCACCATGGCCTGCCCTGGACAGCTGATTTTTGGCAAGGTAGCCAAGTCTACTCAACTGGGACAGAACAGTCTCTTCAACAAATGGTGCTTGGAGAACTGGATATCCATATCCAAAAGAATGAGAGAGGACCTTTATTTCACACTTTATAAAAAATTAAATAAAAAGGGAGGAAAAACCTAAACATTAGAGCTAAGATTATAAAACTCTTCGAAGAAAATGTAGGGAAGTATCTTAACTATCTTGTGATAGGAAATGATTTCCTGGAATTTACACTCAAAGCACAAGCAATGAAAGAAGAAATAGATAAATGGGATCTCCTTACAACTGAATACTTTTGCCCCTAGAGGACTTTGTCAAGAAAGTAAAAGGCAGCCTACTCAATGGGAGACAGTATTCAGAAACCACATATCTGATAAGGGTTTAACATCCAGAATATATAAAGCGATCCTACAACTAAACAACAAAAAGACAAGCAGCCTACTTAAAAAATGGGCAAAAGACATCAACAGAGACTTTTCTAAAGAGGAAATACTAATGACTCAAAAGCATATGAAAAGATACTTAACTTCACTAGCTGTCAGGGAAATGCAAATCAATACCACAGTGAGATACCATCTCACACCTACTAGAATGGCCATTATAAAAAAAATCAACAAAAACTATAAGTACTGGAAAGGATGTGGAGAAATGGGTACACTTAGAAACTGTTGGTGGAAAGTGTAGCTGCCCTGGAAGGCAGTTGGGCAGTTCCTCAGGAAGCTAAGTATAGAGTTGCTATATAATCCAGCAATCCCATTATTAGGTATATAATTTGAAGAACTGAAAGCAAGGACGTGAACAGACATTTGCACACCAATGTTTACAGTGGCATTTTTTTATGATTGCCAATATATAGACATAGTTCAAATATCCATCAACTGGCAAGTGGAGATGCAAATTGTGGTATATACATAGAATGGAATATTATACATCTGTAAGAGAGAATAAAGTCATAATGAATGCAACAATGTGGATGAACCTTGAGGACATTATGTTGAGCAAAATAAGCCAGAAACAAAGGACAAATGTTGTATGGTCTCACTAATATGAACTAAGTATAATGAGCAAAGTCTTAGAGTTAAAATTGAGAACCAAGATTATCAGGAGATAGAAAGAGAGTGTAGAGATCAGGAATTTGATGCTGAAGGAATACAGAATGTTTAACAAGATTGATTGTAAATATTCAGAAATAGATAGCACAATACTGTTTGATGGTAGCACAATAATGTAAGTATAATGAACAAAGATGAATGACAATATAACCATAAAGAAGGAGGCTAGAGGTATGTATGGCACCAGAAGGAAATATAGAGGATAAAAACTGTGACTGTAAAACTAGTGAAACCTCAAGGGGATGATGCTGGTGATTAATTGTACAAATATAAGAAAGTTTTTACATGAGTGAGAACAAATTAATGTCACCATTGTAAAGTGTTAAAAATAGAATGATATATAGAAAAAAATACAATTAAGGCAAACTCGTCTGTAGTTAACTGTACCATTGTAATATTTGTTCCCTAACGGTAACAAATGCAATATGCTAAAGTTAAATGTCAGTAAGAGGGGGATATAAGGGAGGAGTATGGGATTTTTTTTCTTTTTCTCTTTCTCTTTTTTTCTTCTTTCTTTGTGGAAGAAATGGAGATACTGTCATGTAGATTGTGGTGGTGAATGCATAACTATGTGTTTAAATGAGGAACCATTGATTGTATACTTGGGATGGATTGTGTGGTATATGAATAAAACTGTTTAAAAAATAAGCAGAAAGATACAAATGCTAGAGAAGATGTGGAGAGACAGTTATACCTTTTCATTCTTGGTAGGGAAGTAGAATGGTGCAGCCCCCCTGAAGAGCAGTGTGGCGGTTCCAAAGGAGGCCAAGTATAATGGTGCCATATGATCCCGTAATCCCATTACGAAGTATATACTTGGAAGAACTAAAACCAGGAGCATGACTAGACATTTGCAGCCTGATCTATATGGCAGCATTATTCACGGCTTCCAATTGATGGAGGTTGCCCAAGAGTCATTGACTAATGAGTGAAAGGGCAAACTGTGGTGTATACATAAGATGGAATACTGCATGGCTGCACAAAGGAATAAAGTTGTGAGGTATGCAATGAGGTAAATGAACCTTGAGGACGTTATGTTCAGCTAAACAAGCCGGAAACAAAAGGACAAATATAAATATAAACTAATTATAATGTGCAAACTCAGAATTAAATTTGAGAGCATAGGTTATCAGGAGATAAAATTTCAGCAGTAATTGGGCAAATGATGATTAAGAAGTGCAGGATGTTCAATAAGGCTCATTGCAAAGGTTCAGAAATGAATAGCACAATACTGTATGAAGATTAAGGCCTAGAATCTAAACCCTTACAGCAGTCACATTTATCCCTGAGTTTTAACTGTTATTTCTAAATTCTGAGATGCTGTGCTCTTTGTATATAACCTGCTAGTTCCTTGGAACTTTGGGTATCTGTATACACCTGAGACTCAGAGTTAGAGTCCTCCAGCTCTAAAAGTCAGCATTATTCCATATAGCAACTGTTAAAGAAGCTGAAAAAGGGATCAGATTTCAATTAGAGATATGAATGAAGCTAATCTGGTTATCTCAGAATGCAGGGTAAAGGATGATCTTGTCTGTATTTTACAATTTCACTTCTGTGTTTGACCAAACGAAAAGATGTTTATTTTGTCCAAAATTTAAATTTTCTGTAGCACACTACCTAATTTTTAAAAAATTTATTTATTAATTAAAAAATTAAAAACAAACAAAAACATTAACGTATCACTCTGTTCTACATATATAATCAGTAGTTCTCAATATCATCACATAGTTGCATATTCATAATTTCTTAGAACATTGTAGCACACTATCTAATTTAACCTGTCTTCTCAGTATATTTAAACAGCTTAATTACATGGAACCTAAAATAGGAAATGAGACCTTGTTATTCTGTACAGGTTAATGTAATTAGCCTGATACATTTCAGAGTATTTTGGGTAGAAAATTAAAAAGTATTTGCAAAGTCCTCTTGAAGGACTGGAGAAAAAACATGGAACTATTAAACTACCCCACCTGGAGAATTCTTGATATTTTCTCAATCATTAGGGACTCCAAATTTAATAAAGCTAAGCCCTTGATCTTGAGGCTTGCCCTTATGAAACTTATTTCTATAATGGCAAAGCTAAGCCTACTTATAATTATGCCTAAGTGTTACCCTCTTTTGTTGCTTAGATGTGGTCTCTCTTAATAAGTCAGACTCTACAAATAAAGTCACCACCCACTCCCCTATGTGGGATAGACTTCCAGTGGTGTAAGTCTCCCTGAAAATGTGTTTCATGGCCCCCAGGATTGAGTCTAGCCATGGCATTGTGGGATTGAGAATGTCTGCTTGACCAACAGGGGTAAACAAATGAAAGGAAATAAAGTTTCAGTGGCTAAGAGATTTCAAATAGAGTTGATAAATCATTCTGGAGGTTACTCTCATCCAAGCTTCAGCCAGATATTGTAAATTGCCACCATATGCCAAGCCCCAACCAACAGTATTCCTGAAAACCCTAAAGAATACTATGCCAGTTTGAAAATATTATGTACTCCAGAAAAGCCATGTTTTAATGCTGATCCAATCCTGCATGGCCAGACCTCTTGTTTAGGGTGGAAACCCTTTTGATTACATTATCCCCACAGAGATTTGACACTCCCAGTTGTGGGTGTGACCTTTTGGTTAGAGGGAGATGTGACTCCACCCATTCAAGATGGGTCTTGAATAATTTACTAGAGTCCTTTAAAAGGGAAAACTTTGGAGAAACTTTGGATACAGGTGTTTGGAGAGCAGTTGCTTCAGAGCTGACAGAGACACGGATGTTTGGAGATGCTTAGAGTGTTGACAGGGAGAGCAGATATCTAGACACAGGCAGAGCCCAGCAGACATCGCCATGTGCCTTTCCGTGAGATGCTAAGCAAGCCAGAACCTGCAGAGAGTTAAGGGAAGCCAAGTGATGAAACCCAGTCCTGGAGAAGCCAAGTGAGGAACCCCAATGGGAAACAGAGGCCAAAAGTAGTGAAGCTCAGAAGCAAGGGACCAGCAGATGCCAGCCAGTGCCTTCCCAGCTTACAGAGGTGTTCCGATGATATCGGTCTTTCTTGAGTGAAGATAACCTCTTCTTAATGCCTTAATTGAGACATTTTCATGTCCTTAGAACAGGAAACTTGCAACTTAATACATTTCCTTTATAAAAGCCATTCCATTTCTGGTGTATTGCATTCCAGCAGTTTTAGCAAACTTATACAAATACCCTAGACTCTATCTAAGACTCTATAAAAGCTTTACTTATTAAGTTTATTTTTTTCAGAAACTTAAAGCCTCCAGGTGGTTCTTTTGTGAGATAATCCCTGAAGCCCAGAAGTACCAGTCTTTCCAAGAACATCAACCAGTTTCATTCCTCTACCCCATGAGGTCGACACCCCTTTCCACCAGGAAGAAGTTAAAATGGCTGTTGCCCAGATATCCCTGAATAGTGAGAGAATGATCAAATAGAGAAATGATGCAAAACTGTGAAATTAGGATTTAACAAATGATTATGGCTACTGACTCATTATATAGATACATTTTTTTAGTTTCTAGTATATTCAAATAGCCAGAAGGAAATATATGAAATTATTGAACTGTAATCCAGTAGCCTTGATCTTTGAAAATGATTGTAAAACTACATAGCTTTTAATTTGTCACCTGTGATTTTAAAAACCTGTCCTTTGAAAATGATTGTAAAACTACATAGCTTTTAATTTGTCACCTGTGATTTTAAAAACCTGTGACTGACACCCCCTTTATCCAGTGTATGGGTAGATGAATAATAAAATAAAGACATGTGTTCTAGTTTGCAAGCTGCTGGAATCTGATATACCAGAAACAGAATGGCTTTAAAAAAGAATTTATTAAGTTGCAAGTTTACAATTCTAAGACTGTGAAAATGTCCAGATTAAGGCAAGGCTATGAAAATATCCAAATTAAGGCACTCAGGGAAAGATACCTTGGTTTAAGAATGCCCATGATGTTCAGGGTTTCTCTCTCAGCTAGAAAGGTACATGGCAACATCTGCAAACTGGGGCTCTGTTCGTTCTGGTGGCTGTGTTGGTCTAAAGCTTTTTCCAAAATGATTCCATCTTAAAGGGCTCCAGTAAACAATCCTGCCTTGAATCGTTGGAGCCACAACTCCATGGAAACCATCTAATCAAAAGTTACCACCCAGAATTAGGTGGGTCACATCTCCATGGAAACAATCAAAAAGTTTCCACCTGGCGATATTGAATGAGGATTAAAGAACTTGGCATTTCTGGGGTACATGACAGATTCAAACTGGCACAACATGCATGAAAAAAAAACCTGCTGAGAGGCAGGACTTGAAATAGATTGTAGATATTATTGTTAATATTTCCATTTTGTAAGATAACACCAGAAGTTACTATCATGAAAAGAAATTTAAAACAAGTAAATTGTTTAAAAAATGCTAAATCCAAGCATTCCATAAATCTACAGTTATATCCTCAAAGCAGGAGTGGCAACTGTCAGTGAGTGCAGGAAGAAGTGGGGACATGAAGAGAAGCTGAGCTGCCTAATGCTCTGGGCAAGTATTCTAGTCATAGCCCTTGTCCTTGCAAATGTTTAGAACATAAAGAACTTGGTGCTCTGTCTCCATTTTCTCTCCTTGTTAATACTTAACAGATTGTAACTTTGTACTTTTCCAGAACTAAGTTATATTTATTTATACAACAAATACTTGCCTGCCTATTATGTGCCAGACACTGTTCTGGGTACACAATTATAAACTGGCAAAATGTGTACATGCATCACAAAGTCTACAAAACACAATATTTGAGACTAAGTTCAGTTATTTGTTTTTCCATAACTTCTTACCTTACCTTGCATATATCATTTTATACAGAATCCTGTTAAGTAGATATTTAGCTTGTAGTGATAATAGGAATAGTTCAGATTAGAACCACTTCCACTTCTAATATGAAGAAAACAAATTTTGATTTTTGTAGTGACTTGGGAATTGTGCTTTGTTGCTTTATTGGAGAAATAGGAAGTTTATACTGGTAGACCGATGTGTGGTGATGAGGATGGTCGTTGAAAGATTTTTTTTTCTTGTTCCTCTGTTCAAATGTCTCATGTTTGTTTTTCATGCTAGCTCCTCTTTCTAGGGAAGCTCCTGCTGTGTTTCAGTTTTTTTCTGTGTTTAGGCAAGAAGGTTAGTTTAGAAGTCAGTGAAGAGAAGGTGAGGGGTACCTTTTTATTCTTTTCTGTACTTGTATTATATGATATTGAATTGGGATGTTTGATAAGTTGGAGTGTGGTAGTGTACTGTTAATAGCAAAATGAGTTGTAGTAGAGAAAGGAGAGTTGTAGGAAAATGTATCGGTGGTGCAGGAGATGGTTACCAAAGAGAAAGGATAGAGAAGAATGGTGATAATAATAAGCTCTAGTCAGAAGATATGTTGTCTGATTAGGAGACCAAGGCTGTTACATTATTTTCCCTGGTCTCCTCTCCTCAGGGAATCTTAGGGAAGAATGAAGAAAATTTTCCATTCCTACATGTTTTTGCTTCTTATAATTCCTGACTGAATATAGAACACTTCTCAGACTTTCATCTCCCCAGGTGCCGTAATATGTAAAACAGGCCTGTGGGCTAGATAGGAAGATCATACTCATCTTTGCATTCTGCTAATTCTACAATTTACTTTTCTATGTATTTGGGCCATATCCCTAAATCTGCTCTTACACTATGACTGGGCCAACTCCTACCTTCCTCAGACCTAGCAGAAGCATTGCTATAATTTTCATCCAGCATTATGAAAGCATAGTTCTTGTGATGATTGTACAGTTCTGTGTTTAGGATTTTATAGCCACAATTTAAATTTAACAACATTGTAGTTCAGCAAAGTAATATATTCTACATCTCTCCCTCAGGAATGTCAATCCAATTTGGATAAATACAGATTCATCTTTTTAGAAAAAAGTCAGTTTTCCTTTTCCTAGGGTATGTATGCAGAAATCAAAACAACAACAAACTAGTGGAAAAATCAGTTATTTTTCAAAAACGAAATTGATATCTCTTTTTTTTAAATAGTGACAAAATGAACACTTGTAAAAGGATTTTAGCTTCAGGAGGTCTTTATTACCACAAGACACAAAGTAAAATAAAGAGACTGAGTTGTTTATTTTTGCAAAACAGAAGTGGCTGTGCAAGGCTGGAGAGCACACTGTTCTTTCTGGGATAACAATCCCTTTCCCCAGCAGTAACAGTTCATTTTGTCCTGTTTCAGTAAAGTAATTTTAGTACTCTGGAACTTTGAAATTTATTCAGAATAACAGTTTTATATTTCCAAGCACAGATTGTCTTTGCCAGAAAAAATAAACTTAATTTTCCAGGTCATTTTGGGCCACCGTGGCTAGGGTCAGATTTTGTGTTGAGTTGAAGTACAGGAAAAAGAAAGTTTTCATAGAAATGTTAGTGCTAGCACTGTGGAAAAGTAGGGATATGTGTATGGATGTGTGGAGTTATGTAGTGTATTTTTAAGTGATGGTAGTTTTTAAAACCTAATGAACAAAAGAAATAAGCTATATAATTTTTGAAGAGATCATTTACTTAATATTGTGCCCCAACGTAGAGCATTAGAAAATACAATTATTTCAGAACATTACTGTGGGTCTTGAAAGATCTGCATTTGTCAGTTTGTAGTTTCAAATACTTTTACCAGTTGGCCATAGAGGGCTATAGAGTTTAATCTTGGTGGAAGAGTAGGTTTGGGGGACATATACTTTAAAGCGTATTTAAGTAGATATAGGCATGTATAATTTACATGTGAATTCAGCATTTCCTGAAGTTGCTCAATAAAATGTCTTCATGGATTCATCTCTGATATTTTAGTGCCAAATTTATTTATTTATATTTTTATTAAACTTTTTATTTTGAGGTATTATAGATTACACATAGTTTTAAGAAATAATATTAAGAGATCCTATGTACTGTTCACCCAGCTTCCTCCAGTGGTAACATCTGGCAAAACTATAGCATATATCATAATCAAGATATTGACTTCAATAAGGTCAAGATACAGGACAGTTCTATCACAAAAAGGATTGCTTATGTTCCCCTTTTATAGCTGCACCCACCCCACCCCCCATCCATGAAATCTGCAGTCATTTATCTGGTCTTCATTTCAATAACTTTGTTGTTTCAAGACTGTTCTATAAATGTAATCATGCAATTTGTAACTTTTACCCTTTATTCGACTCAGCATAGTTCTCTGGAGATTCATCAAGTTCATGAGTATATCAGTAATTCATTCCTTTTTATTACTGAATGGTATTCCATGATATAAATGTACCACAGTTTGTTTAATAATTCACCAGTTGAAGGCACCTGTGTTGTTTCTGGTTTTTGGTTATTACATACAAAGCTGATATAAATATTCATTTATATATATTTTTATTTCCCTGGGATAAATGTCCAGAACTACAATTTCTGAGTGGAATGGAAATTACATTTTTTTTTTTTAAGATATTGCCAAACTGTTTTCTAGACTGGCTGTATCATTTTATATCCTCACTAGTAATGTACAAGTGATCCATTTTCTCCTGATTGCTGCCCCTATTTTTTATTTTAGCCATTCTGATAGCTGTATAGTAAGATCTGATTGTGGTATTTAATTTACAATTTCCTAATGGTTAATGATGTCAAGTAACTTTTTTTGTGCATATTTGCCATTTGTCTATCCTCTCAGAGGGGAAATGTCTCTTCATGTTTTTTTTGCCCATATTCTAAATGCTTTTTCTTTTTTGGGGGGCTGTTGAATTCTCTGAGAGTTCTTTTTTTGGTATGCTGTGTGGTGGGAGTCAAATGTCAGTTTTTCCATGTAACTATCCTATTATCTCAGCACCACTTGTTGAATTTTTTTTTTTTTTTTGAGTGCTTGGGCTGGATTTGAACCCCAGTCTCTTGCATGACAGGTGAGAATTCTACCACTGAATTACACATGCACCCCCTGAGAGTTCTTCATGTATTCTAGATACTAGTTCTTTGTTGGATATGTGGTTTGAATATGTGATTTGGATATGTGATTTTCTCCCAGTTTGTAGCTTTTCATCTTCTTTTTGCTCCAGAAACAAAGGGTATTTTATTAGCAGTATCAGTGGAAGAAGAATCAATTCCCTCAGTCCCAGATCCCTTAGTGTATCTGAGGATCAGGTGATTCCTGACCACATAATGCATTGTGGTAAGGAAAGGGACCTGGACTTTAGAAACCCAATCTTTTAAAAATTTTTATTCTAGTTACAAATATACAACTTAAAATTTCTCCTTTTAACCACATATATAATACAGTGCTGTTAATTATAGTCACAATATTGTGGTCCCATAATCACCATCTATTACAAAACTTTACAATAAACCCAAATAGAAACTCTGTACAATTTAAGCATTAACTGTCCATCTTTACCCCTACCCCATCCCCTGGTAAACTGTTATGCTGGTTTGAATCTGTTGTGGACCTCAGAGAAAACATGTCCTTTAATCCTCATTCAGTATTGCTGGGTGGGAACTTTTTGATTGTTCCCGTGGAGATATGACCCACCCAATTGTGGGGTGGTAACTTTTGATTAGATGGTTTCCATGGAGACGTGTCTCCACCCATTCAAGGTGGGGTTGCATACTGGAGGCCTTTAAGAGGGAACCATTTTGGAAAAAGCTTTAGAGCCCATGCAGCCAGACACCTTTGGGGATTAAGAAGGAAAATGCCCCCAGGGGAGCTTCATGAAACAAGAAGCCTGGAGAGAAAGTTAGCAGACTTTGCCGCATGCCCTTCCAGCTGAGAGAGAAACCATGAACTTCATCAACCTTTTTTGAGTGAAGGTAACCCCTTGTTGGTGCCTTAATTTAGTATTTCTATAACATTGCTTTAATTTGGACATTTTCACAGCCTTAGAACTGTAAACTTGCAACTTAATACATTCTCCTTTTTAAAAGCCATTCTGTTTCTGGTATATCGCATTCAGGCAGCTTTCAAACTAGAGTAGCTATATTCTAGATTCTGATTTTATGAGTTTGCTTATTCTATTTATTTTGTATCAGTGAAACCATATGATATGTCCTTATGTGTCTGGCTTTTTTCATGCAACATGATGTCTTCCAAGTTCACCCCTGTTGTCACATATATCAGAACTTCTGTTTGTGGCTGAATAATAGTCCATTATATGTATATACCACATTTTGTTTATCATTCATCAGTCTATGGACATTTGGGTTGCTTTCATCTTTTGGCAATTGAGAATGATGATTCCAAGGACACTGGTGTACAAATATCTGTTCCCACCAAAAATGAATGAGTGTTTCTATTTCTTCACGTCTTCTCCAATACTTGTAATTTTCTGTTTTATTAATAGTAGACTTGCTGTTGGATATGAAAGGGTATCTCATTGTCTCATTGTTTTTTATTTTTTTCATTGGAGAAGTTGTGGGTTTACAGAACAGTCATGCATAAAATCCAATATTCCACCTGTTCTAGTTTGCTAGTTACCAGAATGCAGTATACCAAAAATGAAATGGCTTTTAAAAAGGGGAATTTGCTAAGTTACAAGTTTACAATTCTAAGGCCATTGAAATTTCCAAATTAAAGCAAGTCTATAAAAATGTCCAAACCAAGGCACCCTCAAAAGATTACCTTCACTCAAGAAAGGCCGATAAATTCAGTGATTTTCTCTCAACTGGGAAGGAATGTGGTGAACACGGCGATGTCTGCTAGCCTTCTCTCCAGGCCTCTTGTTTCATGAAGCACCTCAGGAGGTGTTTTCCTTCTTCATTTCCAAAGGTCGCTGACTGATGGACTCTGTGTGGTTCTTGTGCCTCCTTCATTCTCGCGGATCTCCTGTTGTTCTGTTGTGGTTCTATGGCTCTCTCCTCATTCTCAAAAAAGGAACTCTCTCCAAGATGTCTCCTCTTTTATAGGATTCTAGTAAACTAATCAAAACCCACATAGAATGGGTGAAGACACGTCTCCATCTAATCAAGTTTAACACCCACAATTGATTGAAGCACATCTCTGCGGAGATAACCTAATCAAGTTTCCAACCTATAGTACTGAGTTGGAATTAGAAGAAACCATTGCTCCCACAAGATTAATGAGGATTAGAACATGGCTCTTCTAGGGTACATAAATTCTTTCAAACTGACACATCACCCTACTACCAACACCTTGCATTGGTGTGGAACGTTTGTTACAGTTGATGATAGCACATTTTTATGCTTGTACTATTAAACAAATTCCATGGTTTAACTTAGGGCCACTGTGTAATGTGGTTCTGTGGATTTATTTTGAAATTTTATTGTTATCATATATACAGGTATATATTTCAGTCCTGTTAACTGCATTTACAATGTTGTGCTACTATCACCACCATTCATTACCAAAGCATTTCACTCACCTAAATAGGAACCCTGCGCATCCTAAACCTTAACTTCCCATTCCTTATCCTGTGCCCCTTACAGTTCCCTGGCAACGTATACTCTAGATTCTGATTCTATGAGTTTGCTTATTTGAATTGTTTCAAAATAGCGAGATCATACAATATTTGTCCTTTAGTGTCTGACTTATTTCACTCAACATGATATCTTCAAGGCTCAATCATGTCGTTGCTTATCTCAGGACTTCATTCCTTTTTATGGCTGAATAATATTCCATTGTGTTTCCTTACCGCATTTTGTTTTTCCATTCATCAGTAGATGAACTTGTGTTGCTTCCATTTTTGGCAATTGTGCTGCTGCTATGAATGTCAGTATGTACATGTTATGTTTGAATTCCTGCTTTCATTCTTTTGTGTACATAGTAGTTGGATTGCTGGGTCATATGGTAGTTCTACACTTAGCTTTCTGACGAACTGCCAAACTGTCTTCCACAGTGGCTATACCATTTTACATTGCGCTAGTAATGAATGAATGTTCCTGTTTCTCCACATCATCTCCAACACTTGCTATTTTCTGATTTTTTTTTTCTTTTTAATAGTAGCCATTCTTAAGGATGTAAACTGGTATCTCATTGTGGCTTTAATTTGCATTTCCCTGATGGCTAATGATGGTGAGCTTCTTTTCATGTGCTTTTTGTCCATTTGTATATCGTCTTTGGAGAGATACCTGTTCAAGTCTTTTGCCATTTTTAAATTGGGTTGTTTGTCTTTTTATGGCTAAGCTGAAGGATTTCTAGATCCTATATACATAAGAATTCTATATATTCTGGATATTAAACCTTTATCAGAGATGTGGTTTCCAAATATTTCTCCCATTATGTGGTTGCCATTTTATTTTCATTATAAAGTCCTTTGAGAAAAGTTTTAAATTTTGGTGAGGTCCCATTTGTCTATTTTTTCTTTTATTGCCTATGCTATGGGTATAAAGTCTAAAAAATCATTGAGCAACCCAAATCCTGAAGATGCTTCCCAATGTTTTCTTCTAAGGGTTTGATAATTCTAGCTTTTATATTAAGGTCTTTGATTCACTTAGAGTTGATTTTTATGTATGTAGTGAGGTAAGGGTCCTCCTCCTTCTTTGTCTTCTTCTTCTTTTTTTTTTTTTTGTAAGTAGAGATCCAGTTTTCCTAGCACCATTTGTTAAAGAGACTATTCTTTCCGAATTAAGTAGGAATTGGTTGGCCATAAAAGTGAGGGTTTATTTTTGAGCTCTCAATTCTATTCCATTGGTTTGTGTGTTGGTCTTTGTGCCAATCCTATGCTGTTTTGACTACTGAGGCTTTGTAATTTCTAAGATTGGGAAGTGTGAGTCCTCCAACTTCACTCTACTTTTTCAAGGTGCCTTTATCTATTCAGGGCCCCTTATCCTTCCATATAAATTTGATGATGGCTTTTCCATTTCTACAAAAAAGGTTGTTGAAATTTTTATTGAGATTTACTGAATCTATAAATTCTCTTGGGTAGTATTGACATCTTAATGCTACTTAGTCTTCCAGTCGATGAGCTTGGAATATTTTTCCATTTATTTGGTTTTCTTTAATATCTTTTAGCAATATTTTGTTGTTTTCTGGATGTAATTCCTTTACTCCTTGATTAGATTTATTCCTAGATATTTGATTGTTTTAGTTGTTATTATGAATGGAATTTTTTTTCTTGATTTGTTCTTCTAATTATTCATGGCTTGTCTGTAGAAATACTTTTGATTTTTGTGGGTTGATCTTGTGTCCTGCCACTTTGCTGAATTCATTTATTAGCTCTGGGAACTTTGTTGTGAATTTTTCAAGACCATCTGTATATAGGATCATATAATCTGAAAACAGGGAAAGTTTTACTTCTTCCTTTCAAATCTGGATGCATTTCAAACTCTTTTTCTTAACTAATTGCTCTAGCAAGAACTTCCAACACAACACCTCCCAGGGGTATAAATCTCCCTGGCAACGTGAGACAGAAATCCTGGGATGAGTTGGGACCTAACGTAATGGGATTGAGAAAATCTTCTTAACCAAAAGGGGGAAGAGCAAAATGAGACAAAGTAAAGTTTCAGTGGCTGAGAGATTTCAAACAGAGTCAAGAGAAGTTATCCTGGAGGTTATTCTTAAGCATTATATAGATAATCCCCTTTTTAGTTTATGGTGTATTGGAGTGGCTAGTGTAGTGGGAAGTACTTGAAATTGTCAAGCTGTATTGCAATAGCCATTTTCTTGAAGATGATTATATAATGATATAATTTTTACAATGTGACTGTGATTGTAAAAGCCTTGTGTCTGATGCTCCTTTTGTCTAGGGTATAGAAAGATGAGTAAAAAATATGGATAAAAAATAAACAGATAATAGAGGGAACAAAGGTTAAAATAAATTGAGTAGATTGAGATACTAGTGGTTAATGAGAGGGAGGGTAAGGGTTATGATATGTATGAGTTTTTTCTTTTTTATTTCTTTTGCTGGAGTGATGCAAATGTTTAAAAAATTATCATGATTATGAATACACAACTATGTGATGATGTTGTGAGACAATGATTGTACATCATGTATGGAATGTTTGTATTTTGAGAACGTTTGTATGTTAAGTTTTTTCAAAGAAATATTTTTAAAAAATTTCAGAGCACACCACAATTAGTTGTAGAACAGATTTCAGAGTTCGGTGTGGGTTACAATTCCAGTTTTAGGATTTTTCTTCTAGCTCCTCTAAGACACTGGAGACTAAAAGAAATATCATATAATGATTCAGCAGTCATACTTATTTGTTAAATCCTGTCTTCTCTGTTTGAACTTCATGTTCTCCTTTGATCTTTCTCCCAGTCTTTGGGGGTATTTGTGCTATACCCATTCTAACTTTTTCATATTGGAAAGGGCTGTCAATAATATGGGATGGGGGAATGGAACTAGCTGATATTTTGAAGAAGCTGGCCTTTCTGGGTTTCAGGACTTATCTGGCCTAGGAACCCATCTGGATATTGTAGGTTTCTGAAAAGTAATCATAGTGCATAGAAGCTTTGTAGTTTCAGATAAAGGCCTAGGTGTTCTTTAGGGTGGCCTGGAATGGTTTTGGTACTGTTGATGTTTTCCTGTTAAATATATCTCATAGTATGTAATAGGAGTTTTTTCTCTATACTCCTGAATGTATACACTCTTTGTATAAGAGTCATACTTCTGCAGTAGTGCACGCAAGAACTTATGTGTATTTATAGTGTTAATAGGTGGGACACATGGGTCTATACAACCCCTTTCACTCACATTCACCTTCAATATGGTAATATTACTTATAGACCTACTAGTAAGCCGCATTCACTTCTATCTATTTCCTTACATTTGAGTTCAACCTCATTAGCTACCTGTTCACCCATCTCTAGCTTCTAGAGATCTCTAAGTCCCCTATATTCTATATTATAAGCCTCTAATTTTACCTTTACCATGTTCATAAAAGTGGAATCATATAGTATCTATCCTGTTGTAGTTGGCTTATTATACTCAGTGTTATGCTGTCAAGGCTCATCCATCTTGTTATGTGCTTCAGGACATCATTTTGTCTTACTGCTGCATAATATTCTATCATATGTATTTACCACTTTTTGTTAATCCACTCATCTGTTGATGGCATTTGGATTATTTCCATCTTTTGGCGATTGTGAATAATGCTGCTGTGAACATAGCTGTGCAAATGTCTCTGTGTCACTGCTTTCAGCTCTCCTGGATATGTACTGAGTAGTGGTATTACCAGGTCATAGGGCAACTTGATATTTAGTTTCCTAAGGAACTGCCAAACTGTCTTCCATAGTGGCTGTACCATTATACATTCCTATTAGCAATGTAGAAAGTGTCCCAATTTCTCTACATCCTCTCCAACATCTGTAGTTTCCTGTTTGTTTAGTAGCAGCCATTCTTATGGGGTGAGGGGGTATCTCATTGTAGTCTTGATCTGCATTTCCCTTATTACTAATGAAAATGAGCATCTCTTCATGTGCTTTTAGCCATCTGTATTTGCTCTTCAGAAAAATGTCTATTCATATCTTTAGCTTCCTTTCCATTGTTCCTTTCTGGGAATCCTGATCTGTTCTCTTTGTTTTTGTGCAGAAATTTCTCTTTTCAGAGCATAAGTTTTTAATTTTGATGAACTCCAATTTATAGATTATGCTTTTGTTATCAGTATTAGACATCTTTGCCTAGTTTAGATCCTGAAGCTTTTCTTCTAGGCTTTTTTTTTTTTTTACCCCTAAAATCATTTTTACAAACAACAACAACAACAAAATAATAAAAAAACATTTTTACATTTTACACATAAATCTGTGACCCATGGGGTTAATTTTTATATAAGATGTGAGGTTTAATTTGAGATTCATTTTTTTCATCTTTGGATGTTGAATTGCTCCAGCACCATTTATTGAAAAGGCTGTATTTACTCTGTAGTAGTTGGGATCAGGTGTCAACTTGGCCAGATGTTGGTGCCCAGTTGTTCTGTTGCTGTAGACTTAAATCATCAGCATGTGAAATTCATCTATGGCTGATTACTTCTGCAGTCAGCTAAGGGGAGTGCCTTCCACAATTAGTGAGACTTAAAAGGAGGAGTCAGATGAAAGGAGCTGAGACCCAAATGTTTGGAGATACAGAAAAGAGATGTCCCAAGGAAAGCCATTCGAACCCAGAAGCCAAACCTAGATGAAGGTTAGCTGCCTTTCCTACAAGAAACTGTAAATTTGTAACTAAAAAATCCCCTTTACAAAAACCAGTCCATCTCTAGTGTATTCCATTCTGTCAGCCTTAGCCAACTAAAACATATTCCATTGAATTACTTTTGCGCCTTTCTCAAAAATCAGTTGAGCATATTTATTTCTGGCTTCTCTATTCTATTCTGTTGATCTGTTTGTCTTATTTCCTACAAAATTTAAACAGTCTTGATTTCTGTAGTACTATAATATGTTTTCAGATATGGTAGAGTGATTCTTCCCACCTTATTCTTTTTCAAAATTGTTTTAGCTATTCTAGTTCCTTTGCATTTTCATATAAATTTGAGATTAATCTTGTTTGTGTGTGTGTGTATGGGTATATATATATATAATATCTCGCTTGAATTTTGATAGGAATTACATCAAACCTGTATATCAATTTGGGAAGAATTAATATCCTTATATGTCTTCTAATACATATATACAGTATATCTCTCCATTTATTTAGCTCTTCTTTGATATCTTTAAATCAATGTTTTGTAGTTTTCAGCATACAAAAGTCCTGTCCATATTTTGTTAAATTTATACCTAAGTATTTCATTTTTGAGTACTTTTGATAATGTATTTATAATTTTTGTCCATGTGTTGTATATATTGCAAGTATGTAGAAGTACAATTGATTTTTTTGTGTTTATTTTGAATTATATGACCTTGCTGAACTTATTAGTTCTAGGGTGTTTTATTGTAGATTCTTTGGGATATTCTATGTAGACAGTCACATCATTTCAAACAGGGGCAATTTTATTTCTTCTCTTTTGATATGTATGCCTTTTATTTCCTATCCTTTTCTTGCCTTATTGCTCTGGCTAGAACTTCTAGCACTACTTGAGTACTTGCTTTCTTTCCTATCATAGCATTCAGAATTCATATTAAGTATAACGTGGCTGTAGGTTTTCTTCTAGATGCTCTTTACCAAATTGATGTTTAAATTGATAGTACAGCAAGTTGACCTATTAGTGAGGAAGTGTCCTGATGGCCTTATGAAATGGTCAGGTAGTCTATATGACTAATTGTAGAAGGGTCATACTAACTGTCTCAGAATTATTGCCCAATCTGAATGAAATTCACCAGTAAGTCACTTATTCTTTTGAATAAAGGAATCTTTTTAAATGAAAAAAACTGTTAGTGAAGGGTTAACATTTTATACTGCTGTCACTCTTACTTTTGTGGGATAATTGTTCTGTTTCTTTTTTCTTTATTCAAGCACAGGAAGCATGGGATGATATGGGGAGGGGGAGGAAGAACAATTTTGGAGCATGAGTGCTTTAGTTGAATAGCCGGAGGGTACTTAGGGTCCAGGAGGGTACTGAGTGTCTTTTCTAGTTGAAGCACAGACAAGAGCTTTGAAAAGGATCTGAAGCCTAATTTAACCTTTTTATATATTTGCATCATTTTCATATTAAATAACTATAATTTTAAAAGTTCCAACACTGCATTTGAGAAGTATGTTTTATAATTCATTTTCAAATGGTTTTTCATTTATTTAATATACTGCCTCCTCCAAAGTGCATCTTGTAGAAAGCAAAAACATCCTGCTAATGATAGCCCTTTTGCCACATATGACAGCATGTCATTATCTTACTTGACGAAATGAGGAGATGATTTAACACCAAGTTATAAGAATGAAGCACAAATTATATTTCACAAAAAACAGATAACTTTTACTTACTTCATTTGGGAATATAATTACAATATTTCAAATCTTCTCAAGGTTTACAAAAATTTCCTAAGTAATCAGCCCATAGAGAGACCAAGAATTTGAAAATGTTATTACAATTTTTGGTCACAGTTTTGCTTACAGAAAATTATTTTCAACTTAATGGCATTGAAAACTTTTGTATAATATACTTACTTAACATAAATCACCCATTGATTCATGTTGTACAAGTTAAAGTCAAGAGACCACTGTTGTGAACCTATAATTTTATAATTTTATGGACTTCTTTTCTAGATCATAATGAATGTCATATTTTGGTTTTCTTTGCTGAACTTCTAGAAGACCTCTCTTATAAAATGTATTACTTCTCTTATTTCAGCTTTCTCTCCCATGATTGTTCTGATGGAAAATAGTCTAATTACTTTCACACCTGTGAAGTATATACTATTTCTCTTTTGCACATCAGGCTGCAAATATGTACCACTCATCAAGGGTTTTCTTTAGAATAAGGATAGGACACTTTGCCAGAGCAAGGCAACAACTGTGATTAATAGGGATAAGATTAAAGATGAATATGCCTTGGAGTAAGCAGTATAATTTTCAAATTGATGAGAAGGAACCAAAATATAGGATGGGCAAAGAAATTATAAGGCAATGCCCATCTGCTCTGAATTAGTTCAGGTCTCTTGGCCTGGATGAATTATATTCCCAGGGACTGATAATATCTTTGAATGGAATTGTGGAGCCACTCTTGGTGATCTTTGAGGACATGCAGAAAACAAATGCCATTCCATTTATAGAATGCCATAAATTACACACCAGTAAGCTCAATTTCAATCCCAGACAAAATTCTAGAATATATTATTAGAAGGATAGTTTGTGAGGATATATTAGAGAAAACAACCCTTGGATCAATTTTTTGTTCATTAGGAATCAGCATTTAGGTGTTGCCTTTGTGTTTTGTGTATGATTAGTAGTAGATCAGGAACTATAGTAAGCAAATAATATGTGGACTTTACAAAGGCATTTGACAAGGTATGTTGTAATATTCCTGAAGATGATATGAATAAATATAGGCTGGTTACAAAGATAATTAGGTGGTTTTAATAACCAGTTGAAGAGTTGTACCTGAGATGTAACATGCTATGGAGTTCTGTCCTCAACTTTGTCATATTAAATATTTTTATCAATGAATTAGATGGCTATTATGACTTACAGTGATCAAATTTGCAAAAGACACAAAGCTTAGAATTTCCTAGATATTAAAGGCAATAATTAAAGACTTAGTATGGTGTGTGTGTATATATATATATATGCATATATGTTTAAATCTAAGATCTGAAAAACCAAATCCAAACCCAATAGGATGGGGAATATTGGTTATGAGGAATGGATAGCTTAAGGGGCAAAGCAGGAATTGTGGAAGAAGATTGGGCATGAATTCCAGAGGCAAGTAGAGCAGCTGGATCTCAAAAGGGACTGAATTGAGGAACTGGTAGGTCATTGAGTATAAGGAAGTTATTGAGTCCATCTTCTCTCTCTCTGGAACCATAGTATCTTTGTCTCAGCTTTTCTCTGTGTGTGTGCTCATTATTCTTTCTCATTTTAATAAGGTGACTTACTCTGTACCTTGCACATGACTCTTCCCCCCATGGCTACCCCTAATCTTGACCTAAATGTTGAAATCTGTAGCATTTATAGACCTAGTTGACCCAGCCCACCTTAGACTTGTTCTTCTGGGTTCAATGCCCACTCCTGGTCCACTAATCAACTATGGCTAGGGTAGAATGATGGAAGGAGTCTTACTCATATGACCAAACAGAACAGCCAGAACTGTGGATGGTGAATACTTAAATAAGGAGACATAGGTGGGAAGGAAATGATTTAGTATATTTAGTATAATAAGACATGGTTTTACACTGTGATATTTTTTTAATGGGGCTTTAAAAAGCTGTTATATACCAGCTTTGGTATATAATAATAGCAGTATATAATTGCTAAAAGTACAAACATCAATGTGATCTAAGGTTGCTTTAAAAGATATTTCGTATTTAGAATAAGGGAAATTTGAGTTCTCTTTTATTTTGTTTTAGTGAGACCAGACAGAAATATTCAATTTGGGATACTATACTTTGAAACATATACAACACCGGAACAAATTCAGAGGAAACTATCTAGAATGAAGGAGAAATTCAAAACCGTGTCACATGGAAAACAGTTGAAGGAATTGGAAGTGTTGGCTGGAGGGAAGAAGACATGGAATATTCCTGATGGCAGTTTTCAAATAGTAGAAAGAACTTTGTATGAAGGAGGCCTGGAATTGATCCACATGATTACTAGGAGTCCTAGTATCATGGACACTCTAGGGAGACAGATTTGGGATCAGCGTGAGAAAGAACTTCCTATTAGTTAAAATTGCCAGGAAGATGTGACGGGCTACTTTAAAAAGTAGTTCCCCATTAATGGAGATGCTAAAATAGAGGCTGGGCAACTAGTTATCTAGGTTAGAATAGACTTGAAGAAGCCATCCAGATCTTGAATCAAGGTATCACTATGATTTCTTCCACATCTCTTTTATAAATCTATACAATTTGGTGTCACTTCAGTGGCAGTTGGATGAGTAATATACTCATTCATCTGTATCCCGCATTTTGTATTATAGTTTTTAATTTGAAAATTTTATTATTAAAGTTTAAGTGAGCCAAATTTTTAAAAGTTACTCATTTGTTCCAACTTACTGTTGTGCAATGACATTGATAAGCAGATTTGATGATGTCACTCTTGGTTACAGGAGCAGGTTCTACAGCTTGAGTGTGGTTACATTAAGAATAAATTCTCAGGGACTTCCGGAGAAGATGGCGGCTTAGTAAGATGCGCGGGTCTTAGTCCCTCCTCCAGAACAGCTACTAGGGAAGTAGAAACGATACAGAACAGCTCCCAGAGCCATGACAGAGACCAAGAAGACAGCGTACCCCATTCTGGAATGGCTGACTGGCTGGGAGAACCCGCCCCGGTGAGATCGCCGAGGGGCGCGGGCTTCCCCGGGCCGGGGTGGCAGGCGGCCGGAGTCCCTCCCTCCCTCCTTCTCGGGCCGGCTTGGAGAATTGGACAGGCAGTCCCCTCAAGCTGCGGCAGCTGGCGCCCCCCCCCCACGCGCGGCCCCCGGAACAGCTGGGAGAATTGGATCGGAGATCCCCAAGCTGCGGAGAACGGCGACCGGGGTCCCTTCCAAACACGTGGCTTCCCAGTCTGGCTGGGAACGGTGGATAGGCAATCTCCCAAGCCGCAGCGGCTGGCGCCCCCCCACCACGCTTGGCGCCCCGGGCCGGCTGGGAAATATGGACAGGCGCTCCCCCAAGCTGCGGAGGCCGGCACCCCCTCACCACGCTTGGTGCCCTGGGCCGGCTGGGAAATTTGGACAGGTGCTCCCCCAAGCCGAGGAGGCCGGCGACCCTCCCTGCCCGCGGATCCCCGGGTCGGCTGGGAGATTCGGATTGGCACTCCCCCAAGCCGCTTCGGCTGGCGACGCCCCCCTACAGCGAGAGTTTTCCAAAGTTAAAGGAGCCACAGCATCTTTTACTGGTGGGACCCGCAGACAGATGAGCGCCACGAGTGCCACCTACTGGGCAGGATAAGAAAAACAGAGCCCAGAGATTTCACAGAAAAATCTTTCAACCAGCTGGGTCTCACACCCAGGGAAATCTGATTAAATGCCCAGATGCCAGCAGAAGATAATGGATCACGCTCAGAAAATTGAAAATATGGCCCAGTCAAAGGAACAAACCAATAGTTCAAATGAGATACAGGAGCTGAGACAACTAATGCTGAATATACAAACAGAAATGGAAAACCTCTTCAAAAACCAAATCGATAAATTGAGGGAGGACATGAAGAAGACATGGGCTGAACAAAAAGAAGAAATAGAAAAACTGAAAAAACAAATCACAGAACTTATGGGAGTGAAGGACAAAGTAGAAAAGCTGGAAAAAAACAATGGATACCTACAATGGTAGATTTAAAGAGACAGAAGCTAGAATTAGTGAATTGGAGGATGGAACATCTGAATTCGAAAAAGAAACAGAAACTATAGGGAAAAGAATGGAAAAATTTGAACAGGGGATCAGGGAACTGAATGACAATATGAAGCGCACAAATATACGTGTTGTCGGTGTCCCAGAAGGAGAAGAGAAGGGAAAAGGAGGAGAAAAACTAATGGAAGAAATTATCACTGAAAATTTCCCAACTCTTATGAAAGACCTAAAGTTACAGATCCAAGAAGTGCAGCGCACCCCAAAGAGAATAGACCCAAATAGGCATTCTCCAAGACACTTACTAGTTAGAATGTCAGAGGTCAAAGAGAAAGAGAGGATCTTGAAAGCAGCAAGAGAAAAACAATCCATCACATACAAGGGAAACCCAATAAGACTATGTGTAGATTTCTCAGCAGAAACCATGGAAGCTAGAAGACAGTGGGATGATATATTTAAATTACTAAAAGAGAAAAACTGCCAACCAAGAATTCTATTCCATCAAAATTGTCCTTCAAAAATGAGGGAGAAATTAAAACATTCTCAGACAAAAAGTCACTGAGGGAATTTGTGACCAAGAGACCAGCTCTGCAAGAAATACTAAAGGGAGCACTAGAGTCAGATACGAAAAGACAGAAGAGAGAGGTATGGAGAAGAGTGTAGAAAGAAGGAGAATCAGATATGATATATATAATACAAAAGGCAAAATGGTAGAGGAAAATGTTATCCAAACAGTAATAACACTAAATGTTAATGGACTGAATTCCCCAATCAAAAGATATAGACTGGCAGAATGGATTAAAAAACAGGATCCTTCTATATGCTGTCTACAGGAAACACATCTTAGACCCAAAGATAAACATAGGTTGAAAGTGAAAGGTTGGGAAAAGATATTTCATGCAAATAACAACCAGAAAAGAGCAGGAGTAGCTATACTAATATCCAACAAATTAGACTTCAATTGTAAAACAGTTAAAAGAGACAAAGAAGGACACTATCTACTAATAAAAGGAACAATTAAATAAGAAGACATAACAATCATAAATATTTATGCACCAAACCAGAATGCCCCAAACTACGTGAGGAATACACTGCAATCACTGAAAAGGGAAATAGACACATCTACCATAATAGTTGGAGACTTCAACTCACCACTCTCATCAATGGACAGAACATCTAGACAGAGGATCAATAAAGAAATAGAGAATCTGAATATTACTATAAATGAGCTAGACTTAACAGACATTTATAGGACATTACATCCCACAACAGCAGAATACACATTTTTCTCAAGTGCTCATGGATCATTCTCAAAGATAGACCATATGCTGGGTCACAAAGCAAGTCTTAACAAATTTAAAAAGATTGAAATCATACACAACACTTTCTCGGATCACAAAGAAATGAAGTTGGGAATCAATAATAGGCAGAGTGCCAGAAAATCCACAAATAGGTGGAGGCTCAACAACACACTCTTAAACAACGAGTGGGTCAAAGAAGAAATTGCAAGAGAAATTATTAAATACCTCGGGGTGAATGAAAACGAAAACACAACATATCAAAACCTATGGGACGCATTAAAGGCAGTGCTAAGAGGGAAATTTATTGCCCTAAATGCCTATATCAGAAAAGAAGAAAAGGCAAAAATTCAGGAATTAACTGTCCACTTGAAAGAACTGGAGAAAGAACAGCAAACTAACCCCAAAGCAAGCAAAAGGAAAGAAATAACAAAGATTAGAGCAGAAATAAATGAAATTGAAAACAATAGAGAAAATCAATAAGACCAGAAGTTGGTTCTATGAGAAAATCAATAAGATTGATGGGCCCTTAGCAAGATTGACAAAAAGAAGAAGAGAGAGGACGCAAATAAATAAGATCAGAAATGGAAGAGGAGACATAACCACTGACCTCACAGAAATAAAGGAGGTAATAACAGGATACTATGAACAACTTTACGCTAATAAATACAACAATTTAGATGAAATGGACAGGTTCCTGGAAAGACATAAAGAACCAACTTTGACTCAAGAAGAAATAGATGACCTCAACAAACCAATCACAAGTAAAGAAATTGAATCAGTCATTCAAAAGCTTCCTAAAAAGAAAAGTCCAGGACCAGACGGCTTCACATGTGAATTCTATCAAACATTCCAGAAAGAATTAGTACCAACTCTCCTCAAATTCTTCAAAAAAATCGAAGTGGAGAGAAAGCTACCTAATTCATTCTATGAAGCCAACATCACCCTCATACCAAAACCAGGCAAAGATATTACAAAAAAAGAAAACTACAGACCAATCTCTCTAATGAATATAGATGCAAAAATCCTCAACAAAATTCTAGCAAATTGAATCCAGCAACACATTAAAAGAATTATACATCATGACCAAGTAGGATTCATCCCAGGTATGCAAGGATGGTTCAACATAAGAAAATCAATTAATGTAATACACCATATCAACAAATCAAAGCAGAAAAATCACATGATCATCTCAATTGATGCAGAGAAGGCATTTGACAAGATTCAACATCCTTTCCTGTTGAAAACACTTCAAAGGATAGGAATACAAGGGAACTTCCTTAAAATGATAGAGGGAATATATGAAAAACTCACAGCTAATATCATCCTCAATGGGGAAAAATTGAAAACTTTCCCCCTAAGATTAGGAACAAGACAAGGATGTCCATTATCACCACTATTATTCAACATTGTGTTGGAGGTTCTAGCCAGAGCAATTAGACAAGAAAAAGAAATACAAGGCATCAAAATTGGAAAGGAAGAAGTAAAACTATCACTGTTTGCAGACGATATGATACTATACGTCAAAAACCCGGAAAAATCCACAACAAAACTACTAGAGCTAATAAATGAGTACAGCAAAGTAGCAGGATACAAGATCAACATTCAAAAATCTGTAGCATTTCTATACACTAGTAATGAACAAGCTGAGGGGGAAATCAAGAAACGAATCCCATTTACAATTGCAACTAAAAGAATAAAATACCTAGGAATAAATTTGACTAAAGAGACAAAAAACTTATACAAAGAAAACTACAAAAAACTGTTAAAAGAAATCACAGAAGACCTAAATAGATGGAAGGGCATACCGTGTTCATGGATTGGAAGACTAAATATAGTTAAGATGTCAATCTTACCTAAATTGATTTACAGATTCAATGCAATACCAATCAAAATCCCTACAACTTATTTTTCAGAAATAGAAAAACCAATAAGCAAATTTATCTGGAAGGGCAGGGTGCCCCGAATTGCTAAAAACATCTTGAGGAAAAAAAAACGAAGCTGGAGGTCTAGCGATGCCGGACTTTAAGGCATATTATGAAGCCACAGTGGTCAAAACAGCATGGTATTGGCATAAAGATAGCTATATCGACCAATGGAATCGAATAGAGTGCTCAGATATAGACCCTCTCATCTATGGACATTTGATCTTTGATAAGGCAGTCAAACCAACTCACCTGGGACAGAACAGTCTCTTCAATAAATGGTGCCTAGAGAACTGGATATCCATATGCAAAAGAATGAAAGAGGACCCGTATCTCACATCCTATACAAAAGTTAACTCAAAATGGATCAAAGATCTAAACATTAGGTCTAAGACCATAAAACAGTTAGAGGAAAATGTAAGGAGATATCTTATGAAACTTACAATTGGAGGCGGTTTTATGGACCTTAGACCTAAAGCAAGAGCACTGAAGAAGGAAATAAATAAATGGGAGCTCCTCAAAATTAAACACTTTTGTGCATCAAAGAACTTCATCAAGAAAGTAGAAAGACAGCCTACACAATGGGAGACAATATTTGGAAACGACAAATCAGATAAAAGTCTAGTATCCAGAATTTATAAAGAGATTGTCCAACTCAACAACAAAAAGACAGCCAACCCAATTACAAAATGGGAAAAAGACTTGAACAGACACCTCTCAGAAGAGGAAATACAAATGGCCAAAAGGCACATGAAGAGATGCTCAATGTCCCTGGCCATTAGAGAAATGCAAATGAAAACCACACTGAGATATCATCTCACACCCACCAGAATGGCCATTATCAACAAAACAGAAAATGACAAGTGCTGGAGAGGATGCGGAGAAAGAGGCACACTTATCCACTGTTGGTGGGAATGTCAAATGGTGCAACCACTGTGGAAGGCAGTTTGGTGGTTCCTCAAAAAACTGAATATAGAATTGCCATATGTCCCAGCAATACCATTGCTAGGTATCTACTCAAAGGACTTAAGGGCAAAGACACAAACGGACATTTGCACACCAATGTTTATAGCAGCGTTATTTACAATTGCAAAGAGATGGAAACAGCCAAAATGTCCATCAACAGACAAGTGGCTAAACAAACTGTGGTATATACATACGATGGAATATTATGCAGCTTTAAGACAGAATAAACTTATGAAGCATGTAATAACATGGATGGACCTAGAGAACATTATGCTGAGTGAGTCTAGCCAAAAACTAAAGGACAAATACTGTATGGTCCCACTGATGTGAACCGACATTAGAGAATAAACTTGGAATATGTCATTGGTAACAGAGTTCAGCAGGAGTTAGAAATAGGGTAAGATAATGGGTGATTGGAGCTGAAGGGATACAGACTGTGCAACAGGACTGGATACAAAAACTCAAAAATGGACAGCACAATAATACCTAATTTTAAAGTAATCATGTTAAAACACTGAATGAAGCTGCATCTGAGCTATAGGTTTTTTTGTTTGTTTGTCTGTTTGTTTGTTTGTGTCTTTTTTGTTCTTTTTCCTTTTCTTTTTTTTTACTATTATTATTATTTTTATTTTTTTCTCTATATTAACATTCTATATCTTTTTCTGTTTTTTTGCTAGTTCTTTTCCTAAATCGATGCAAATGTACTAAGAAATGATGTTCATGCATCTATGTGATGATGTTAAGAATTACTGACTGCATATGTAGAATGGAATGATTTCTAAATGTTGTGTTAATTTCTTTTTTTTCTTTAATTAATAATAAAAAAAAGAATAAATTCTCCTCAAATAATCCAAGTGTTGCTTTCAATTTAGTTCTCTGAATATTTAATGAGACTGCCTCTTATCCTTTCTGAATAGCAAAACAAGCATAGGCAACTTGAGAAATATTTATACTTGGGAGAGGAGAAAGAACCATCCTCTTCTGACTTTACTGAAATTTAATTTTTCACTGCCTTTATGTTGGCCAGTTGTGTGAGCATTTTACCTGAAAGAAATAAGCAGATTTAGCTGACATACGTGTAGTAGGTAAATGGTTAAAACAAGGCATAAGTACTGGTTTTAAACAGACCTGGTTTTAGTTCCTTCTTCATTTACCAGATAGTTATTTAGCTCCTAAAGTCTCAATTTTCTTGTCTATAAAATGGGCATACCTACATGAGGAGAAAAGGATTGACTTAGGGAGAAGAGATTATGTTCAATGTGTTTTTCCATTTGTAGGGGGGAGGGTATGTTTATGACAGAATGTAAAATTCTGTGAGAGTCGTAAAAAGTTAAAACTGGACAGGAGCTTAGAGTTCATTTTACAGATGAAGAAAATAAAATCTGCAAAGGCCAAGGGGCAGATCCAAGATCACAGAGCAGTTGGCTGCAAAAAGGCCAGGGATTTCTTCCCACCGTGGAAAACTCATCTTAAAACAAGAAGGTGCTCTAGAAATGTAAAGATTTTTTTTTTTAAATCATTTTCAGTTGTATTTTTGGGGAACTATTCTAAGGGTAATTCTAACAGTAAATCTTTCATAGAGATATCATGGAGGAATAATTGCTCAGAAAGATTCCTTCCTAACTCTAAGATTTTGCATCAAAGTTATTATTGTGTCCATTTCAAAAATTTTATTCAGAGGGAGGTACTGACATAATTATTACTTCATAGTATAGTGCCTTATATATTTATTTCATTTGCCCAGTATGGTTGCAATGTTTTCAGAATTAAAAAAATCATATCAGTTAATGTATGTTTTATATTCTAGATGTCCCCTGAAGAAAAAGTTTGTAAGTACTGTGGAGTCAGCTATCTAATTCTTCATGAGTTTAAGACTATGGAAGAAAAAGTGAAAGCAATGGAAAAAGAGATGAAATTTTATCAAGGAAGTGTAGAGCGTGAGAAGAGACTTCAAGAAAAGCTACAATCGCTTAGCCAAGATTTTCAACAGTACAAAATTGACAATGAATTCAAAACAGAAAGGTTAGAATGTGTTATTCTTTACTGTCGTTTATTTAGTTTGAAAGAAGTACTGAAAATAAATAGGCTTTGAGTCTTTTTTACAATTTCTCTTTTTCAATTGTAATTTTACTTTAGTACATTTGAGTTTATTTAAAAATTGTATTAATAATGACCAATTACAATTAATTGTAGTTTTAAGTCTTTGAGGCATATATTTACTATATGAATTATTAAAAACCAAGTAATTATTAATAATAAGTTGTGAATGATTGAGGTTTTTTTTTTTCCAGAATGTGTTGTAGGAAGATTTGTCTATCAAAAATCAGGTGAATTTTGTAAGTTTTTGACAAGAATTCCAAAACATTAAAGCTGGTGCATTGAAATTGGAGTAAAATTAAATAAGAAATGGGTTTGTAAGGTTGTAGAATCTAATCCACAATTTCAGTTGTCTAAAGACACTTCAATGAGCTATTTCAGACACACCTACAGTCAGGTTTTTATTACTGTTTCATGGTTTTCCTTTTTCCTATGAATGAAAATTTCTCAACTTAAAATAATGACAATTGATATTAGTAAATTTTGTGGTCATGAATTTAATTAATATCATGGCTATATAAAAGTAGAAAGTTTCATAAATCTCTTAGATTACGTTTGTTTATTGTATTTTATGTAAAAGCCTATTAATATATTAAATGTCAATTGAACCACATATTTCTTTGTTTTTTACCTGGAAAATTTTATTACAATTTCTTCTGTTTCAAATATGAAGTATAAAATATTTTATATTATTTGCATGGAAAAATTTAAAAATTAAAGTCTTCAGTTTAAAATGCAAATTTGGAGGGCTTTTGTTTGTCAGAGATTCTTTTGTTTGGTGTTATTCACACTTTACTCTCTTTAATAAAAATATTTTATTATACAAGTAATACATAAACATATGCAATAAAAGTTTAGGCCAAAAAAGAAGTATTTAAAAGAATAGGTAAGAAAATCCCTTTTTACCTTGCTGATTGCATTATTCTTACCTGAGGAAAAAACACTTTTAATGGTTTGATATATCTTTTTAGATCCTTTATTTTACCTTTATTATATATTTCTTGAATATATGCAATATATTATTTATATTGCATCTCATTTTAAAAATCTTTTATCTTTTGATTAGCTTTTAGCCTAAATAATATCATTCTGTGACTTTTGCTACTTAACTACATATATTGGAAATTGGTCCATGCTAATGCATATAGATCTAACTTGTTCTTACTGCTGCAATGTTTTCCTCACCAAGAATATACCATAATTTAATTAACCATTTTTCTTTCAATAACATTTGGACTAGATCCAATTTCTATCATTACATATATTATTTAAATTTGTATTCTTATGTACTTATGTTTTTCCATAGGATGAATTCCTAGAAGTAAAATTGCTGATAGAAAGCAAATGTCAGTTTAAAAATTTGATGCATATTATACCAAATTGTTGTTTTAATTTGTATTTCTTTTTGCTAAATAAGGCTGAAAGTTTTTCATCTATTCATTGACCATTACTATTTCTTCCTATAAATCTCTTCATTTTACGTATATTGCCCAATTATCTATTGAGTTATTTGTTTATTTTTTTTTATTTGTAGGCGCTTTGAATATAATGTTGATATGCTTTGTTTACACATCTTGCTAGTATTTTTTTTTTTTTTTTTAACATGGGCAGGCACCGGGAATTGAACCCGGGTCCTCTGGCCTGGCAGGCAAGCATTCTTGCCTGCTGAGCCACCATGGCCCGCCCTGCTGGTATTTTCTGAAGTTGCTTATCTTTTTACTTTGTTATATTTTTTGCTGTAGTGATTTAAAAAATATATATTCTTCTTTGCCAAATTCCGATCAATTAAGGTTCTTTGTCAATTAGGATTCTTTTGGTTTCAAACAACAGAAACTTGCTGTGGCTAATCCACACGCAAAAATGAATTTATTGGAAGAGCATGAGGTGGTAGCTCATTCATTGAAAGAAAAGAAAAATTTGGGTATCCTGACTTTGGAAATGGACAGGAAAGAGAATTTGTTCAGGGATCTGGAAAGTCCCTTTTGGATGAAGTAGTTCAACTATTTCTTTTCCTTGTGTCATTCCCTTCAATATTAAAATCCCGGAAGAGAGAATATTATTGTCTTCCTCTGGGTTTATGACCTACCCTCCCGGCATGCCCTTCAGCAGAGGAAGGTGGGACCCTTTATTGACAGTTCTACCAAAACTCACATAATGGAGGGAAAGGTATTCGTTAAAGGGAAATTAGGGTAATTTTATCAGAAGAAGCGGAAAAAGATGCAGATGATTAAAAATAACAATAAATATTTACTAAAATTCCAGAGAATTATGTTGAGCAAAAATAGCCAATACCAAACCTAATATACTGTATGTTTCCTTGATATAACATTCATGCAAAGACAGAAGTATAGAAATATAACCCAGATGAAGCCAACAAGTACATGTGGGTTTTCAGTGTTTCACTATCACAGATTTAAAAAAAAAATTATTTATTAATTTAAAAAATAAAAAACAATAAAACAACATACATAAACAGTAATTCACAATATCATCACCTAGTTGCATATTCATCATTTCTTAGAACATTTGCATTAATTCAGAAAAAGAAACAAAAAGACAATAGAAAAAGAAATAAAACGAACACAGGAAAGAAAAAAAAAGATCATACCTATCATACCCCTTACCCCTTGCTTTCATTGATCACTAGCATTTCAAACTAAATTTATTTTAACATTTGTTCCCCCTATTATTTATTTTTATTCCATATGTTCTACTCGTCTGTTGACAAGGTAGATAAAAGGAGCATCAGACACAAGGTTTTCACAATCACACAGTCACATTGTGACAGCTGTATCATTACTGAATCATCCTCAAGAAACATGGCTACTGGAACACAGCTCTACATTTTCAGGCAGTTCCCTCCAGCATCTCCATTACATCTTGAATAACAAGATGATATCTACTTGATGCATAAGATTAACCTCCAGGATAACCTCTCGACTCTGGAATCTCTCAGCCATTGACACTTTGTCTCATTTCCCTCTTCCCCCTTTTGTTCGAGAAGGTTTTCTCAATCCCTTGATGCTAAATCTCAGCTCATTCTAGGGTTTTTCTCAATCCCTTGATGCTGAGTCTCCACTCATTCCAAGATCTCTGTCCCACGTTGCCAGGAAGGTCCACACCCCTGGGAGTCATGTCCCACGTAGAGAGGAGTAGGGTGGTGAGACTGCTCGTCGTGTTGGCTGGAGAGAGGGGCCAAATCTGAGCAACAAAAGAGGCTCTCTTTGGGGTGACTCTTAGGCCTAAATTTTAAGTAGACTTGACCTATCCTTTGCGGGGTTAAGTTTCATATGAACAAACCCCAAGACTGGGGGCTCAGCCTATAGCTTTGGTTGTCCACACTGCTTGTGAGAATATCAAGAATTCAACTTGGGAAAGTTGAATTTCTCCCCATTCTCACCACTCCCCGAAGGGGGCTTTGCAGATACTTTTCCACTCACTGATCGAATCACTCTGGGATTCATCGGGGCATCACTCTGGACAAACCAACAAAATCTCATGTCCTACCTGAGATTCCAAGTACTTATGGTGACTATAACAGATTTTGTAAAAAATCACTGCAGCAAAAAATATGTAAACATTCAGGTACAGGTTTTTGTGTGAATGTAAGCTTTCATTTCTCTGGGATGAATGTCCAAGATTTCAGTTTGCTGGGTTATATATGGTAGTTGCATGTTTAACTGTATAAGAAACTGTCAAGCAGTTTTCCAAAGTGGCTGTATTACATTATATTCTCATCACCAATTGTGAGTGATCCAGTTTCTCTGCATTCTCATCAGCATTTGATGTTGTCACTACTTTTTAAAATTTTAATTATTCTGATAGGTGTGTAGTGATATCTCATTTTGGTTTTTAGTTTGCGTATCCCTGATGGCGGATAATGTTGAATATCTTTTCATGTGCTTTTTTTATCGTTTTTATATTTTTTTTCAGTGAAATATCTGTTCATATCTTTTGGATCGTTTTATACTGTTGAGTTTTGAGAATTACTTATATACTCTAGATATTAGTCTTTTTTCAGATATGTGGTTTGTAAATATTTTCTCCCAGGCTGTAGCTTGTCCTTTCTTCTTCCTCAAAGAGACTTTTACAGAGCAAAAGTTTTTAATTTTGATGAGATTTAATTTGTCAGTTTTTTTTTTAGGTGGCAAATGCTTTTGTTGATAAGTCTAAGGATTCTGCCTAGCCATAGTCCTATAGATTTCATCTATGTTTTTCCTGAAATTTTGTGTTTTACATTTAAGACCATAAACCATTTTGAGTTTTTTTTTTTTTTTTTTTTAAGAAATGAGAGTTAGGCCAAGGTTCATATTTTGTCTGTAGATGTCCAGTTGCTCCAGTATCATTTATTAAAAAGGTTATCTTAAATCCCAGAGTGATTTGAACAGTGAATAAAAAAGTATTTGCAAAGTTCCCTTCGGAGAATCGTGTGAAAGGGGGAAAATTCAACTTCCCCAAGTTGAATTATTGATATTCTCACAAGCAGTGTGGACAACCAAAGCTGTAGGCCGAGTCCCCAGTCTTGGGGTTTGTTCATATGAAACTTAATTCCACAAAGGTTAGGTCAAGCCTACTTTGAATTAGGCCTTAGAGTCATCCCCAAGAGAATGTCTTTTGTTACTCAGATGTGGCCTCTCTCTCCAGCCAACACAACAAGCAAACTCACCACCTTCTCCCTGTCTACATGGGACATGACTCCCAGGGGTGTGGAACTCCCTGGCAACGTGGGACGGAAATCCTGGAATGAGCTGAGACTCAGCATCAGGGGATTGAGAAAACCTTCTCGACCAAAAAGGGGAAGAGTGAAATGAGACAAAATAAAGTGTCAATGGCTGAGAAATTCCAAACAGAGTCGAGAGGTTATCCTGGAGGTTATTCTTACGCATTAAATAGATATCACCTTGTTAGTCAAGATGTAGCAGAGAGGCTAGAGAGAACTGCCTGAAAATGTGGAGCTGTGTTCCAGTAGCCTTGTTTCTTGAAGATGATTGTATAATGATACAGCTTTCACAGTGTAACTGTGTGATTGTGAAAACCTTGTGTCTGATGCTTCTTTTATCTACCTTATCAACAGATGGGTAAAACATATGGAATAAAGATGAATAATAGGGGGAACAAATGTTAAAATAAATTTAGAGTGAAATGCTGGTGATTGGTGAGCGGGAGGGGTGGAGGGAATAGTATGTATGAATTTTTTTCTATTTTCTTTTTATTTCTTTTTCTGAATAGATGCAAATGTTCCAAGAAATGATCATGATGATGAATATGCAACTATGTGATGATATTGTGAATTACTGATTATATATGTAGAATGTCATGATCAAAAATTACGAATGTTTACATTTGTTTGGTGTTTTTTTGGTATTTAAAAAAAATTTTAAAATTAATTTACAAAAAGGGTTATCTTTCCTCAATTGAATTGTTTTTAGAAATTAAAAAAAAATAATTTGGACACATTTGCCATTTCTAAATCTTTATTCAGTTCCATTGATCCACAGTGGATCAGTTTTTCTACCAAAAAAACATAGTCTTTATTCCTGTAGCTATATTGTAGTCCTAAATATAGGCTGATTCTTCCCATTTTATTCTTCTTTTTTCAAAACTGTCTTAACTGTTTTACATCCTTTGCCTTTCCAAGTGAAATTTGGAATAAACTAGTTTATATCTACAAAATTCTTGCTGGGACTTTGATAGGAATTATATTAAACCTGCTTATCAATTTGGGAACAAATGACATCTTTACTATGTTGAATCTTCTAATCCATTCACATGGTATATCTCTCCATTTAAGTCTTTTATTAACATTTTGTAATTGTCAGTATTCCTGTATGTGTTTTTTTAAAATTTAAACTTAAAGTATTTTTTTTGCAGTGATTACAAACAGTATTGTGTTATTAATTCCAGTTTCCATATAGTTCATTTTTAGCATAAAACATGCAGTGGCATGTTGTATCTTGTGATCTTGCTGCACTCATGAATTAGTTCTAGGAATTTTATACACAAACAATCATGTCATCTGCAAATATGGACAGTTTTCTTTTTTTTCCTTCCTAACTATATACATTTTATTTCTTTTTCTTACCTTGTTGCAATGGCTAGAACTTCTAATACTATGTTGAATAAGTGTGGTGAGAGTGGACATCCTTGTCTTGTTCCTGATCTTGTAGGGAAAGCATTCAGTCTTTCACTGTGTTAAGTATTATGTCAGGTGTAGGTTTTTGGCTGATGCTCTTATCAAGTGGCTTTTGTTAAATGCTTTTTCTGCATCTTTTGATATGATCATAAGATTTTTCTTCTTAATCCTGTTCATATGCTGTAATGCATTGATTAATTTTCAAATGTTGAACCAGCTTTTTACCCTAGAATAAATCCAGTTAGTCATGCTGTATTGTATGCATTGCTAAATTCAACTTATTAATATTTTGTTGAGGATTTTTGTCCCTAAAGATTGAGACATTGGCCCATGGTTTTCTTTTACTGCAATGCCTTTAGTTTTGGTATCATGGTAGTACTAGCTTCATAAATAGTGGGGAAGTGACCTCTCTTCTTCTGTTTTCTTGAAGAGATTGCATTTAGTTGATGATAATTCACCTTTAAATATCTATAGAATTCTTAAGTGAAATGCTCTGGGCCTGGAAATCTTTTGGGGGGAGCTATTCAAAGACAAATTCAATGTCTTTAATGATTATAAGACTGTTTAAGTAATCTATTTCATTTGGAATGTCTTGGTAGTTTTTGTTTTTAAAGCAGTTTTTCATTCTTTTAATGTTGTTAGATTTATGAATTTAATGAGTACAATGCTCATATTGTCAAATTTATGATCAAACTTATGAGAATCTCTTATTTTCCTTTCAATTGCTATAGGATCTGTAGTGAAATCTCCTGTTTCATTCCTGATATTGGTGATCTGTGTCTTCTTTCTTTTTAACTTTTCATTCTTGCTACAGAGTTGTCAGTTTTGCTGATTTTTTCTGGAAGAATCAACTTTCTATTTCATTGAGTTTCTTTGTTGTTTTCCCATTTTCAATTTCAATGATTTCTACTCTTGTTTTTGTGATTTCTTTCTTTTACTTGCTTTGGATTTTTTTTGTCTTTTCTAGTCTCTTGAGATAAGAATTTAAGACTTGCCCTTAAATTTGAGGGCAAATTTGAAACTTGCTCTTTTTTCTAATGTAAGCATTTAATTGTATAAATTTCACTTTCTTAATTGCTTTAGCTATGTCACATATATGCTGATCTATTTCCATTTTCATTTAATTCTGTGTATTTTAAAATTTTTCTTGGAAACTTCTTTGTTGACTCATAGATTATTTAGAAGTGTGTTGTTCATTTTTCAGGTATTTGTGGATTTTCTTATTATCTTTCTGCTATTTATTTCTAGTTTGTATGATTTCAATTCCTTTAATTTTTTGGAATTTGTTTTAGGGCCAAGGATTTGATCTACCTTGGTGAATATTCCATGGGTGCTTGAAATGTGTGTATGGCTTTTTGTTGGGTGAAGTTTTCTAAACATGTCAATTAAGTCCTGTTAGTTGCTGGTTTTGTTGAATTCTTTCTATTTCCTTGCTATTTTCTATTTTCTCT
Source organism: Tamandua tetradactyla (assembly GCF_023851605.1). NCBI lineage: Eukaryota > Metazoa > Chordata > Mammalia > Pilosa > Myrmecophagidae > Tamandua > Tamandua tetradactyla. Next base: position 52,564,698 of record NC_135331.1, read on the forward strand.
TTACTTCTACCAGTTACTAAGAATGGAGTGTTGTGAAGTGCCCTACTCTAATTTTGGATATACCTATTCACCTTTCAGTTCTATCAGTTTTTGCTTCACATATTTTGCAGCTCTATTGTTTGTTGTGAAAACATTTTAGGATTGTTATGTCTTCCTGGTGGATTGATCCTTTTTTTTTTTATCGGATAATACAACATATATACAAAGCAAAGAAAGAAAAAAAGCAGTAGTTTTCAAATCGTGAATTGATTCTTTTTTCATTGTATGATGTCCTTCTTTGTCTCTAGTAATTTTCTTGGCTCTGAAATCTATTTTATGTTATAGTAATATAATCAGCCCTATGTTTTAAAAAATTAATGTTTGAATGGCATATATTTTTCTATTCTTTAACTTTCATCTTACTTATATTGTTAAATTTAAAGTGAATCTTGTAGACAGTATATATTTGAATTATGTGTTCTTATCCATTCTCTCAGTCTCTTTTAATTAGTGTATTTAGACCATTTACATTTAAGGTAGTTATTATTTGCGTTCTGTTTGTTTCCTCTGTTAATCTCTTCTTACTACCCTACACATTTCTTGTAATTAAAGAAATATCTTGATTTAATTATATTATTTTTGAGTATATCTCTTTGTGTAGTTTTCTTAGTGGTTGCTGTAGGTATTTCAATATAGATATATAACCTATCATAGTCTATGGCATTGACGTTTTACTACCCTCCTTACATTTAAAATATTATTTTATAGAGTATTTCTTCTACATATATTGAACACCACATCAGATAGTATTATAATTTTTGCTTCAAACATTAAATATGATTTAAGAAACTCATTAGAAGTAGTGTGACTTGTACTGTTTCATGTCTCTGAGTAGGGTTTTAAGATCAGCTTCCTGCTGAAGCTGCTGTCATCAGGGAGAGGGGAATCAAAGGGCTGACTCACATTGCATTATTGCTATAGGGTAAGGGCAGAAACTCAATTCTCTTCTGTGTCCTGGTGACACAAAAGAATGGGAGGGGTAGATGCAGAGTGCCAAGTAGCCCTGCCTCCCACCACTTCATTTGTCTTGTTGATACTGATGAAATGAAGGTTAATATCTCTGCTGGTCCTGCTGACATCAGAAAGAGAGGAAGCAAAGATTGACTACCCTAACTCACACCATCTCCTTCAGCCTCTTCTGATGCTGGGTGGGGCCAAAGTTTCCCCACTGACAGTACAGGAGTGCTGACTAGTCCTCTTTTTACTACCACATTCAGTCTCATTGCTGTGGGCGTGAGGGGTTGGATGTTCAGCTCCCCACCGGCCTCACCAACCCCAAGGATGGAAAGAGAGTGGAGTGTTTGTTTAGTGTCAGAAGGTGTAGCCAGTAGGTGGTGGCTCAGCCACTGACTAGGCCCTACTGACATTGCGGGTGGCAGGAGTGGGTAAAGTATGGTGCTAACTAGTTCTGCCTTATCCTGGCCTTGTTAAGTTTCTCTGCTCAGTGGAGGTGAAGGCTCAGCTCCCTGCTGGACCCCATTGTCACTATCCTGGTGGGAGGATTGGAGCACTGCCGGTTTCTTCTGTGTGGGGAATGGAAAATCGACTACCCCTCAGCCCTGATGACACCACCTGGTGGTGAATTGGAATGCACCAACTGTTTACTTGGGGCAGGAGATGGGGTGATGTGAAGACCAACTCATGCTTGTCCCCACTGATATTGTGGTTTGGAGAGGTAAGGTATGGCTTTCTGGATGATATTTGCCTGGAGTAGGGCAAGTATCGCCAAAAAGATTTTCTGTTGTTCAGTTACCCTTTTCCTCATCTTTTGGCTAGGGGAATCAGACGTTTCTTGCAGCTGTCCTGTCTATATCTGTTGGTGGTTCTGGGTTCCTCAGTGCCCCATCTGGTATACATAGGAGGCAAGAAGAAAACTCAGGGAACACACCACCATGTCGTTCCTTAAGTCCTAAGATCTGGATGCCACCTGTTTTCTTCTTTCTACTTTTCTGAGTCTCCTTCCTATGCTTGCTGCTACCTATGTGTTATGATGTGTTACGTCTAGGCTTTTTAGTTTTAATAGGTAGGATCAGAGAAGAATGGGGCTACTCCATCTTGGCAAAATTCATGGATTGATCTTTTAGTAAAATTAAAAATTTCTTTGAGTAAGTAAGAACAGTAAAAAAAGAAAAGAAATGAAAAAAAGAAAAGAAATTTCTCAAAAATGTCAGTAGCTCACAAATATCAGTAGTTACGTAAAAAACAGTTTTCTATGCCTACTAAACACTCCTCTTAGATTTCTCTCCTGGACATGCCAAATTGAGCCTGTCACATTAATATTTAATCAGCAGTAGGAGAGGTCTCTCCATGAAGGGCCAGACTTAAGAGTTCTGTTGATTACAGTTGGCAGTTTTCACAAGTCAGGTGAGCCAGATAAGTTAAATCTAGAATAGTCAGCCCAAGGTTCAGAGAGCCAGGTTGGGTCCACGATTTGGTTGGTCAACCAAGAGAAAAATCAGAAAGCCAAGCTACAGGATGAAGAATTAGAGATCTCTGAAGGATATATATAAAATAATTAAATGACTCAGACAAAGCATCTGATTAATAATCACAGAATATCAACAGCAAGAATGTATCCTGATATAGAGCCAGAGGTTTCAGAGGTGAGGCATTTCCACATACCTATTGCAGAGGGTGAAAAATGATATTAGAGGGTAAATGTAGAGATAATTAATGCATTCCTTCTGGGCCTTCATTGAAAATTGGGCTGTAATCATGTGCCTCAGTTCTGTAACATGGGTATATGAGTGGAGTTAATGTGTCACTTCTGGTTTGAGGCACGTAAGAGTTGATACACCCCCTGCATCACTTTCCTGTTGCAATGACTGGGAAACCATTTATTCAGGTGGCAACTTCACAATAGGGAAGTAATCTGGTTTCATCATGATTCAACAAATGGTGTAACTGCCACCAACCTACATTAGTGCAAGCCAAAACTAAACAGATTTGTGCTAAGCCACTGAGAGTTTTGCGTTTGTTAACCCCAGCGTGGCTGGGCCTATCCTAGTTAATATAAAGAGTGTGTCTCAGTTTATGAATGGAGAGTATTGGAGGAAATAGGTGTACCTGGCTAAAATAGAAGGTGATGGTACAAACATGACAATTTTGTTTGTCATTACCTTCCCCTGCCAAACCTATCTCCCACATAGACTTGTTACATCAGTTAGGAACGCACTGTACAGCAACTAATTTGAATGGAAGGGGTATAGGCAGTTAGCAGTGTCACTAGGGACCCAGCCTCTTTCCATTGCTGACTCTGTTTCCCCAGTGAATAGAAATTCAGCCTCATGCTCGTCATCTCTTAATCACAAGATGGCTCCTCCATCACTGGCATTATGTCCAATTTCTAGGCAGAAATATGATTGGAGAAACAGTCAGGGAGATGCCTATATTGGAAAATCAAAAGCTTTCCCAGAAAGCTTCAGCTTCTGTGTCATTGGCCATGACTACAGGGTAGTCAGGGGAACTCACTGCAGAGAGTTGGCTCATTGCTCCCTGGAATAGTGTCAGGTCCTGTTGGCAAGAGAAGGAGGAATGGATACTAGCAGGACCTGCCTCACCTTACCATTATAGTTTTTCTCCAGAACTAAATACCATCTGCATGCTTACTTTAGTTCCTTTAGAGAGGAAGAAAAAAATTATCAGTATTCCTTTTGTGTCTGGCTTTTTTTTAATCATTTTTTTTATTGTGAAATATAACAGATATTCAAAAAAATAAATTTCTAAGTACATTTTAACAAGCAGTTATAGAACAGATTTTAAAGTTTGGTATGGGTTACAGTTCCATGAGTTTTTGTTTTTTCTGCTAGCTTCTACAAGACACTGGAGACCAACAGAAATATTAATGTAATGATTCAGCAGTCATATCCATTTGTTAAATCCTGCTTCTCTGTTATACTATATCAAGGACTTACTTTTGAAAAAGGTAGTTCCAAGGTTTGTTTTCTGTGCATATTTATTCCAGTATTCTTTTCTTTCTGCTACCACAGTACTCTTCAGTGTTCAAGGAAATAGCAGAAAAGTAACTAAAAATTGTTGGAAGGTTAAATTTTGGATGATCAAGATTATATAGAACAACAACAGCAAAAACTGATGCAGAGCTGTTGTTCTCATGGGGTAGAACATGCTTCCTTAGGAACCATTTAAAATCTCCAGGCCTTCTCAAACTTCACCACTCTACCGAGATTCTTATTTGCTCCCCTGTACTAAAATGTCAGCTATTACTGATGAGTGTATGGTTGAGTTTATGAACAGGGGGAAATCAAGGAGAAAATGTCAAGTACCATTGTAGAAAAGCTTTTTTTTTAAGGTTGCTGAAAAATGGCTGAAATAGTAGACACAGGGCTCACAATAGACATAGAGCCATTAACAAATAATTTATGACAGTTTATATCACATTTTTCATAGTCCAGATGTATAGATAGGAATTTATTATATAGATATTTGGACTATGTATTACTTTAGCTTTGAGAAACTTAAACAAGTGTTATTCACATCATGTAGTTCTAGGACCAGCTAATCCTTTTATTACCTTTCCATTTTTCTCCCACACCAGCACTAAATTGTGTTCCAGGCCAAAGTCCTTAGATGTAATGTGTACTGTTTTCCTTTATTCTTTTTCTCTGAAGACATATGCAAACAATAAATAGAAGTTGACAGGTGTTTTTACTATTGGTATAAATAATGTTTACATGGTTTCCTTATTACTATATCTGGCAAGATTATGGAGAGTGATATTTAGTCAGTAACACTAATAGACCTATGTATACGTGTATATCTTTTATTACCAGTATAACTTTGAAAGCCCTTCTGTGTACATTATCATGTTGCTATAGCAACATAATGGTTACCAGAATAAGGTAGGTTTTTTGGGCTTTGTCTTTTTAAAGTTCTTTTATCCCCAAGTTTTTTTAATCAGCAGTATAGAGTTTCAATCCCAGACATTTGTTATTCTTTCTATTCATTTTTCTGCCTTGAATTTCATTTATTTAAAATGAATTATTTATCATTATAATAAATAAAATACAATTTTTATTGGAAAAATCCTATGGGGATTATAAGAATGAATTAAAAGTGCAGTATGGTGTATTATAAACAGTATAGGCTCTGCTGATACCTAGCTTGATGACCTTGCTTCTTAATCTTTTTGTACTTTTTTTTCCATTTGTAAATTGTCATAGAAATCTCTACTTCACAGATGTGAATTAGACATTATTTTGTTCCTAGTCAGGAGTTTAGTTATGGTTCACTTTCCTTTCTATATTTACTAAGTAAGGTTAATAGCAGGCTATTTTTTCCATTGTAGATATTACCACATTGCCACATTTCTTGGATGGCCAAACATTACCTTATATCATAAGGGAAGTTCTTGGGTCTAGAAAATAGCCTGATCTTAGATCTACCATAACAATTAGTTCCAGTTTAATTGCCTAGTCCAACATTGATTGGGTCCATAGTTTGTATTTCAGGTCAGTGGTGTAAAATTTTTTAGAAAGTAGAACTTTAGAATTTAAAGAATACTTTTATTTGTTATACCCCTGTTCTTTTTTTTTCAAAAAAGGATATGAGTAATTTAAAAGAATATAATGGCATTAATAACATAGGGATAAAAGGAAAAAAGTGTTGGACAAAAAGCAGAAGTCATATATGTCAATCATGAGAGTCACCAGTTAAGTGCAACTTTCCTTTCACCTGGTCTGCAGGGATTTCCATTCTCAGAGCCATTTTCTGGGAGTGGGAGTTGGGGAGGTGGATTTTATTTTTTTGTTTATTTATCTAAACAAGACTGATTTAGCACTATGGTGGTTTGGAGCTATGTGCCCTGGAAAAACTGTTCTTAAAACTAATCGATTCCTGATATGTGAAATCATTGTTAGTAGGATATTTTGATGAGCTTACTTCAGTTAAGTTGTGGCCCAGTGCAGTCAGGATGGGTCTGAATCCTATTACTGGAGTCCTTTATAAGCAGAATGAAATTCAGACAGAGAGAAAGTCATGAAAAAGCAAGAGCTAAAGATCAAGGGAACCCAGAAGAGAAGAGAGAGTCCAGGAGAGGCTGCCTGCCATTGCCGTGTGGCAGAGGAGTCCAGGACCAAGGATCACCAGCAGCCAGCCCCAGAACACCAGTCTTTGGGAAGAAATTATTGCCTTGATGATGTCTTGACTTGGACTTTTCCTAGCCTCAAAACCGTGAGCTAATAAATACCCAGTGTTTCAAACAACCCATTGTATGGTATTTGCTTGAGCAGTCTGGGAAACTTAAAAAGCGCTAAGAAATCCACAAGGGGGTTAAAGAAAATCATTCAGGGTTACAGTTAGGCCCAGGTGAGAGTCTGTGTTGTCTGTGTGTCTGAAGCCAGTCATGATAGCTCACAGACAGCCACACCCCCCCCCCCAATGCTGTACTCAGTGCTGCTGTTCATTGAGGAGGCAAAAAAACTATTCTAAAGAACACAGCCCCAGCTTGCCTTTCTTTTAGATTTTCTCTCAATCCTCATCCCTCCATCCACGTTTTTACGGTTTTATTTAACACTCAGGCCTGAATAAACAAGTCAGATCATGTTATTTTAACTTAGAAATAGAGTGATTTTATTTGTTGCATGTTTGAATTAATCCATTTTCAAAGAAAGTATGCAATTTGGTTCCTTCAGAGGTTCTTACATATTATTTACATATTTTTAAATGGAAATAGTTTTCAAATGGGAATAAATTAATTAAATCATGGAATGAAGTATGATTAGCAACTCCTGTTATATCCATTTTACAGATGGCTGAGGAAACAAAGAGTTTAACAACGGTGTTCACACAGTTTAAACTTGTTATCTTTCTCTTTTCTGTAGTATCACTATTTGGATTAGTAGAAGAAACAAAACAAATATTACCAGCTTTGGTAACTGTCTGTTATTGGAGGCCTATTCTGAAGGGACGGAGCATATAAGACCTTGAGCTTTGTCTTGTTGGGCTGAAGAAGCCCAGTTAGAGGAAGAGCCATCCAGAGGTAGTGAGAAAGGGTTGTTTGAATTTGCAGAACTGTTAGGGAAGCTGTTCCTGAAAATAGGGTAAAGAAGTCTTCATGTACTACTGGCCTTAATTTAAAGTAAACCAAAGACCTGATGAGAATGGAAAATCCTTGTTATCTCCAAGGTGGCTCCACATTTGAAAATCATTCATTCAGATACCCCATTATTTGTTTACAGCCTCCTTACCTTCCAGCTTGACCAGCTTCATTGGGGCCTGAAGTCTGTTGATGTCTCTAGACCATCTATTTGCCTCTTTCTGTTATCACTTTCTTTCCTATTCAGTTTAGATTCGATGATCCACTATAAAAACCATTCCCTTGGCAGTCCCTTGTCTTAAAGTCCCTTGTCTCATTCTCCTTCCATCATATAGACCCGGAAAATTCCTAATGTAGAAGACCCCAATTAACCACACTCTTTATACCTGTAGAGTATAAAGAACCTGACACTACCTATTATTTCCTCTGTTTATAGTATTTTCATCTTCTCTTTCTCTGCAAACTCCATTTCCTCAGGACTCTTCAAACAGACAAAAAAGAAATTTTGCCTCAGTCTGAGGCTTTCTTGAAGTACTCTTTTAGCTCTCTCTTTCCTTTAATGCCAGTTTTATCTAATAAATTATATACTTACTGTATCCATTTTTCTCACATCTGTATACACCTCAATTCACTGTAGTCTGGTGTCACTCAGCATCTTTTCAAAAAAAATGTTCTCACCCAGGTTACCAGTTACTTCCACATTACCAAATCTAAAAATATGCTAGTTCTTTCTCTCTCTCTTGACTTCTTAGCAGCATTTGACATTTAAAAATTTTTTTTAAACATAACAAACAAACATTCTTACCATATGATAATTCCATTTTACATATATAATCAGTAATTCACAATATCATCACATAGTTGTATATTCATCATCATGATCATTTCTTAGAACATTTGCATCAATTCAGAAAAAGAAATAAAAAGAAAACAGAAAAAAATTCATACATACCATACCCCTTACCCCTCCCTCTCATTGATCACTAGATGTCAATCTATGAAATTTATTTTAACATTTGTTCCCCCTATTATTTATTTATTTATTTATTTATTTATTTATTTATTTATTTTTTTAAAGAGAGAGGAAGGAAGGGAAGGAAAGACAGAGAGAAGGAAGGAAGGATGGAAGGAAGGAAGGGAGGAAGAAAGGGAAACATTTTCTTGTTTTATTATATTTTGTTTGTTTGTTTGTTTTTTACATGGGCTGGGGCCGGGAATCGAACCGAGGTCCTCCGGCATGGCAGGCAAGCACTCTTGCCCGCTGAGCCACCGCGGCCCGCCAATTTATTTATTTTTAATCCATATGTTTTGCTTGTCTGTTGAAAAGGTATATAAAAGGAGCATCAGACACAAGGTTTCCACAATCACACAGTCACATTGCAAAAGCTATGTCATTATACAATCATCTTCAAGAAACATGGCTACTGGAATGCAGCTCTACATTTTGAGGCAGTTCCCTCCAGCCTCTCCATTACACCTTAGCTAAAAAGGTGATATCTATTTAATGCATAAGAATAACCTCCAGAATAACTTCTCGACTCTGTTTGGAATCTCTCAGCCATTGACACTTTATTTTGTCTCATTTCACTCTTCCCTCTTTTGGTCGAGAAGGTTTTCTCAATCCCTTGATGCTGAGTCCCAGCTCATTCTAGGATTTCTGTCCCACGTTGCCAGTAAGGTCCACACCCCTGGGAGTCGTGTCCCACATGGAGACGGAGAGGGCGGTGAGTTTGCATGTTGTGTTGGCTGAGAGAGAGAGGCCACATCTGAGCAACAAAAGAGGTTCTCTTGGGGGTGACTCTTAGGCCTAATTTTTTTTTTATTTTTTATTAATTAAAAAAATTTTTTTAAATACCCAAAAAAACCCACCAAACAAATGCAAACATTCATAACTTTTGATCATTCCGTTCTACATATATAATCAGTAATTCACAATATCATCACATAGTTGCATATTCATCATCATAATCATTTCTTGGAACATTTCATCTATTCAGAAAAAGAAATAAAAAGAAAACTGAAAAAAATTCATACCTACCATACCCCCACCCCTCCCCCTCACCAATCACCAGCATTTCACTCTAAATTTATTTTAACGTTTTTGATACAGTATTTTTACCCCTCTGCCAAAACACTTTCTTCTTTTACTTTCCATGATGTTATAATTTTCTGGTTTTCCAATGGCCTTTCTGGATACCTAGTGCTTCTCAGTACCCTGTTTTGGTCTCTACTTCTTGCTAGTCTGTTAATATTGAGCCTTTCAAGGCCCTTTCCTAGCTCTCTACGCTTCATACTACATTCTCCCACCAGTTTCCAGCTGATTTCATCCAGTCCCAAGGCTTCAGTTACCTTCTTTGCATTATAAGCTTCTGAATCTCCACTTATACTCCTAACTTCTCTTCTGAGCTCTGCACTAGTCCATTCAACATCTTCACATCACAGGCCTTCATAGTCAGCACACCCAAAAGTGAACTGGCCATCTTCGTTTTACACCTGCTGCTATTGAATTCTTAACTTCAAGGAATGTTTCCACCATCACCAATGATGCAGCATGAAGGTAGTATTGAGAATATGGTGTGCTGGTTTGAAAGGAAGTATGCCCCCTAAGAAAAGCCATGTTTTAATATGGATCCCATTTCTTAAAGGTAGAATAGTCTCTATTCAATGCTGTGTATTTGGGACTGTGATGGGATCATCTCCCTGGTTGATGAGATTTAGTTAAGAACGGTTGTTAAACTGGATTAAGGGATGACATGTCTCCACCCATCTGAGAGGGTCTTGATTAGTTTCTGAAGTCCTATAAAAAGAGGAAACATTTCGGAGAATGAGAGACTCAGAGAGAGCAGAGAATGCTGCAGCACCACGAAGTGGAGAGTCCATTGGAGATGAAGAAGGAAAATGCCTCCCGGGGAGCTTCATGAAACCAGAAGCCAGGAGAGTAAGCTAGCAGATGATGCCATATTTGCCATGTGCCCTTCCAGTTGAGAGAGAAGCCCTGACTGTGTTCGCCATGTGCCTTTCCAGATGAGAGAGAAACCCTGAACTTCATCGGCCTTCTTGAACCAAGGTATCTTTCCCTGGATGCCTTTGATTGGACTTTATTTCTATAGACTTGTTTTAATTCTCGGCCTTAGAACTGTAAACTTGCAACTTATTAAATTCCCCTTGTTAAAAGCCATTCCGTTTCTGGTATATTGCATTCCAGCAGCTAGCAAACTAGAACAGATTTTGGTACCAGAGAGTGGGGTGCTGCTGCTGCAGTTTGCAAATACCAAACATGTTGGAACGGCTTTTTAAATGGATATGGGGAAGATTCTGGAAGAGTTGTGAAAAGCTTGATAGAGAAGGCCTAGAATGCTTTGGAGAGACTGTTGGTAGAAATGTGGACTCTAAAGATACCTCTGATGAGGCCTTAGAAAGAAATGAGGCACGTGTTATTGAAAACTGGAAGGAAGGCGATCCTTGTTTTAAAATGGCAGATAATCTGGCAAAATTGACTAGTGGCTTTGGCTGGAAGGTAGATTTTAAAAGCCATGAACTTGGATATTTAGCAGAAGAGATTTCCAAATTAAGTGTCAAAAGTGCAGCCTGGTTTCTCCTCACAGCTTATAGTGAAATGCGACAGGAAAGAGATAAGCTGAGAACTGAACTCTTGAGTACAAAGAAACCAGAAATTGAAGTTCTGGAAAATGCTGGGCCTCCAGAAATGGAGACCCCAGAGAATAGTGCTCCACATGAGGATTTGACCAGATGTGGAACCAGTCAGCCATTTCAGAGAAAGTCAGGATCGGACATGGAGTTATCCAGGAAAGATTTGTGGAAACTCCTTATGTCTGATGGGCATGATCCAAGGCTACTGCATAGAAAGCCAACGAGAGTGCTGTGGGACCTGTATAAACAGAGCCGCTGCCAGTCTGGACTGAGGGGTTCAGAGAAGGGACACATTGGAGGAAAAATGACTTCAGAGGCAAAACCGTGGAGACTGAGGTCTGAAGTCAAGAAGCCTCGGGCAAGGAGAGCGGACCCACCCAAGCCCATGGAGAGGGTGAGTTTGCCCCAAAGGCAGAGAATGGGCCTCCCACCTCATTGCAGTGGAAGAGTCATGCCGCCTCAGGCCTTGGAGAAGGTGAAGCACATTCCTTGGGGTTTGGGGGGAGCCTGGCTGCCACCACATGGAGGGGTTAAGTGTGTGCCCCGGAGATGGCAGAGAGCCCGGGTGCGGCCCCAATGCTTGGAGAGGGTGGAGCCGAGAAAAAGGTGGTCTCCCCAATATCCCCCAAGGTTGCATTCAGAGAGAGGCAGGCGTAGGCATTTGGAAAGGGTGGGACTGCCACTTTCTAAAGCCCTGAGGATAAATGAGTCTCAGACTTTGAAATCTAATGGACTTTGCCCTGCAGGTTTTCGAAACTGTATGGGTCAGGTGACCCCTGTGTTCCTTCCTCCCTATGGAAATGTATATATATATCCTATGAATGTTCCTCCTTTGTATGTTGGCAGTAAATAACTTGTTGTGAGTTTTCAAAGGTCCAGAGCAAATGGAGAGAATTTTGCCTTAGGACAGACCATGCCTGTAACTGACTTGATGAGATTTTATACTGTCTCTAATTTTTTACTTCATTGTATTGCTACTGATAGGCTTAAGGATTTCTGATATTGTTATGAAATTAATGTATTTTGTATTTGGGAAAAACATGTCCTTTTTAGGGGCCAGAGGGTGGAATGTGCTGGTTTGAAAGGAAGTATGCCCCCTAAGAAAAGCCATGTTTTAATATGGATCCCATTTCTTAAAGGTAGAATAGTCTCTATTCAATGCTGTGTATTTGGGACTGTGATGGGATCATCTCCCTGGTTGATGAGATTTAGTTAAGAACGGTTGTTAAACTGGATTAAGGGATGACATGTCTCCACCCATCTGAGAGGGTCTTGATTAGTTTCTGAAGTCCTATAAAAAGAGGAAACATTTCGGAGAATGAGAGACTCAGAGAGAGCAGAGAATGCTGCAGCACCACGAAGTGGAGAGTCCATTGGAGATGAAGAAGGAAAATGCCTCCCGGGGAGCTTCATGAAACCAGAAGCCAGGAGAGTAAGCTAGCAGATGATGCCATATTTGCCATGTGCCCTTCCAGTTGAGAGAGAAGCCCTGACTGTGTTCGCCATGTGCCTTTCCAGATGAGAGAGAAACCCTGAACTTCATCGGCCTTCTTGAACCAAGGTATCTTTCCCTGGATGCCTTTGATTGGACTTTATTTCTATAGACTTGTTTTAATTCTCGGCCTTAGAACTGTAAACTTGCAACTTATTAAATTCCCCTTGTTAAAAGCCATTCCGTTTCTGGTATATTGCATTCCAGCAGCTAGCAAACTAGAACATATGGGTTCTCTAATCAGACTTTTGGGTTTTGAGTCCTGGCTTTACCAGTTATAAGCAGTGTAGACTTTGGAAATTACTTAAATACCCTTTGCCTCAGTTTCCCAGTCTATAAAATGGGAGTAATGATACTACATATGTCACATGAGTTATTCTGAGAATTAAATAATATTGCTATGAGATGTGTGTGTGTGTGTGTGTGTGTGTGTGTGTGTGTGTGTGTGTGTATGTATATGTCAATTTAATGAAGTATATGAATTACTTATGCAACAAAATATAATTTTGATTTTCATCCATCCTGGGTATTATCCTTATTTTTAACCTATTTTATCACCTTCCTCCTGAACATCTCTTGAATTCCTGAATTATTCCATGCATCACTCAATCCCTATCACCTCCATCCTAGTCTTTGTTTGGATATTTATAATAGTTTCCCTTACATGACCTGTTGTTGCTAACCCCTTCTTAACTCTGCAACCTGGATGATTGTATCAAAACTCATACCCGTTGATTGCACTCCACTGCTTTACCTGTCACAGGTTTCCATTGCCCTTACAATAAAGTAAAAAGTTCTCCCTATGGTGTGAGACTCTCTATGATCTGGCCCGTAATCATATGGCCTCAACTCACCTTACACTTTTTTAATTTCTAAAAGTTACCGTACTCTGACATCTGTCAGGGACTCTTTGCCCTTCAACTACCTTTTCTCTAGTTCCTTTTCTAGGTCTTAGGTGAGGTGTCTGATCGTCAGAAAGGCTCTCCCTCTTCCTTGTTGAGATTACCATCATACTCTTTGTTCCCTCTCATTTTACACTTCCAATTATTTGTCTAATGTCTGCATTCCTGGCAAAACATGAAAAAGTGTTATATACTTTGCTTTATCTATCCCCCGCACCTAACACAGTGTCACATGGTGGTGCTCCAAAAATATGTATTTATTGGTTAATTTATGAGCAGATATGAAAAGCATATGGTGGCTTCCCACATTTGAGGAAATCACTGTCTGATTCTTGTGGTCATTAAAGCTATCCTTTCAATATGGATGCTAAAAAGGCCAGACACTTGCTTTCTCAGCCTCCCTGCAATTAAGGGTGACTATCTGTGAACGTTCTGTCAAATGAAATCTAAGTGGAAATCTGTTGGGTGTTTCTGGAAAATTTTGCACCACCCTTCCCTTTGTTGATTCCTTCTTCTTCCTCCTGCTTAAAAGCAGAGGAGAAATGAAGGCAGTACAGCCTTCTTGCAGTGGTGAGGTGACTATGATGATGAACATGACATTCTAAGAAAGACAGAAAAAGCTTAGGGCATTAATGACACTTTTGAGCCCCTCTACCAGCCTAAACTCTCTCTCTCCTGACTTTTTGTTATGTGAGAATAAGTAATCACTCTATGGCCAGAACATATTAGAGAAACCAGATGCAATCCTTGATACATGCACTGCCTACATCAACTAGTTATTACCTAGTTTTGTGCTATTTTATGATAATTGGAGGATGGGTGGATGAATAGTTGGGTGATTGAACAGAAACCACTAAATTATAAACTGCTGGAGAAGAGAGACCTTATATTATACTTTTGTACCTCCCTAAACATACCCATTCCTATCTATCCTGAACACTGTCTTGGGTATGGTTAGATGCCCAACAAATGTTGATGATTATGTTGATTGAGGATGGAAGAGGATATTTCATCCAGGAGGGTTCTGAGTTACAGGTTTAATTTGGAATCTAAAAATGATATCTTCTAAGGGGACAGCTTCTGTACTCTCACAATTTAAAGAGATTCATAAACATTTGTGGTGCCCGCCTGATAATTTGGAAAACCAAATATCTTTATGAAGGATAGAGTCAAGGTTATATCTTGGCAAATATCCTCCTTCATGATATTTAAAACAAAGCAACGATTATTAGATGAAAGGATGCCAAATAGTATAATTTTCTGCTGCGATAACTCACTATAAGCAAGATGAACATAAAATTTATTGTCCAAATTGGAATCTTTTTTTACAATGAAAGGAGGTGTTATCAATAATTATTTTGGACAATAAGTTTAAATTGAGACTATCCCAGGACTTATGACTAATTATAAGAAGTTATAACAATGTAACTATATATTAAAAAGTCTATAATTTTGACATAGATTTGAGTTAGTATGAAACTCGCTGTCACCATTCTCATTTCAGTGTGTTTGCACATACTTGTTCCTAGTAAAATAAACTACCCATTTCTTCCTCTCTCTGTGGTTAAATTATTTTGAGCTTCAGTCCTCATGATCTCTCTTTGATATCATATAGCACTTTGTTTTTAAACAGTTTAGCAGTTGAGTATACTGTTTTACTTTGTCTTTTTTTTTTTTTTTTGGTGTTCATCCTTAAGTCTTGCCTATTAAATAGGTCTTTAACATAGATACTGTGTCTTTATTTTCTCCTGGTACCCATAGGACCTAGCACAGTGGTAGGTGCATGGTTTAAGTGTTTGCTAATTTGCTTGGTGACTGGAACATCTGAAATGAATCATAAAGATGAGATTTTCATGCTACATTTCATTTTGATTTTATAAATGTTATATAGAGGGATATAGGGATATCCTATATAACATAGGGATGTTTACACACCTCCTGGAAGTACTCAAGCTTACGTTCTATACTGCATTGTAAACCATTTCCATGTCAAGAAAAGAGAAATGGAAACAGTTTATCTCTTTCTGCCACCTCTGTTTTCTATTATCAGTGAATGTATATAGGCCTATAGATGGCTCTCAGCCATGACTTACATCATTTACACTGGCTTTTAATATGCATCCTGGCATTTTGGTGTCTGTTCTCAGCAGGCAACCTCCCTCATGTTGAATCCACTAGTATTTGGTACCAAGATAAATGCTTAGAGAGCTGTGAAAGACATTTCTTGCTTTCCTTCTGTGTGGTTTTAGATGAATGTCAATGACATATTGGAAAGTGTGTCATTCAAAATATAGTTTAAAATATTGAATCATAATAATTTCATAGAGTTTATATTCCATTTTTCTATTAATCGACATGAATTTTTATATTGAATCATCTGTATGCGATACTCCCGGATTTTGTCATCATCTGCCCTCAGAAGAGGAGGGATGCTTCTGTCCTGCTGTCAGCCTTCAGGCATCTTATGATATGCCTATGCTTGGGCTGGGAAAGGGAAGCAGAGAAAGAGAGAGAGAAAAAGGGAAAATTATTTATAAGATTTTCTTTGCCCAAGTTGGAGATGAGGTGTGGCAAGGTGGCAGGTAAGAAGGGAAATGTATGTTTAAATATGGGATTAGCTTTTAGATAATCAAGACTCAGAGGAAGAGGAAAAAAACTTTGTATTAATTATATATTTTTGTTGTATTACTAGTATGTAGATGAGTTAAAAAAAGTTTTTGAAAGCTTTTGTTTTTTTCAGGAATCTTTTTGTCCAGAAGACTCATACTGTACATGAATGACCTAAAGGTGGAAAAATTCACATAATTTTTCCATTCATAGAGAACATTTTTCTCTATAATGTAGCCACAGTAAAAGAATGGATTGTTCTTCTTTTGAGGAACAAAACTTCATATTGGGAAACATGTTTACAAATATTCTGGGCTAATTTTTAGATGTTTTGTTTGGCCATTAGAATGGTAATTTTGGATCCTGAATTCTTTGCAGAAAAGGGTTTTATATATTTATGCATTCTGCTGTATTGGTGTATTGATGAAGGTCAGGGAGAGCAATCAAACTACAGTACTCAGAATGGCATCTGTTCTCTGTGAAGATGCTGATAAGAGGCTCAGTGCTGTTACTCAGGGGGTACAGTGTAGTGACCAAGAGCAAAAGCTGAGTTTTGAATCTCAGCAGCACTCTACTTGCTAGGGTGCAATTTTAGGCAAGGCACTTATGGTCCCTGAATCGTAGAAGTTTCTTCATCTGGAGAATAGAAATAAAATATTGCATGCCTTATAGTGGTGTTATAAGAATCAAATTAGATTATGTCTGTGAAATGCTTAGCATAGTACCTGGCACATTGTAAGGACTTACCAAATGTCATCAATTATTATTATTATTGACACCATTACTGACATATTTTTAACTCTGAAAGGAGAGTATGAAACACCATTTTGGCTCCAGAGAAAGTGATTGATTACTGAATGAGATAAATGTGTAGTTTATTTTAAACCATAAGGCTTCAATGGTGTAGCTCCAGGAATTCAGAATATTGGTAATTCAGACAAGAAGAGAGCAGAAATTTTTGTGTGAAAAAAGTTTGTTAATTAAGTCAGTTTTATATACATATATATACATATATGTCTTTATGTATATTAGATATTTAAAGTCATGAAAGTGATTTATTTTAGAACCATTTTTATCTTTATTTAAATTTTAAAATGAGACATGATTATAGTGTTAGGGCACTGGGATAAGGATATCCCCTTCATCTCCCACTATTTGAAGCATAATCCATATATAAGCATTTAGTTGAACTCATTCATTCATTCATTTATTCATAAAGATTCTCATACTTTCCTAATTTTTACCGGATGGTAATTTGAGAAAGATATTTGAATATTCATCTATATATTTTATACCATTCTGTTATTATTTTGACAACCTTAAGAGTGTTGGTCAGTCTATTTTCTATCATTAACATGCAGATAAAATCATGATACAATGAGCAAATTATATATATCGGTGTATGGAAAAATTCTCTCCCTTTTGAATATACAGTTCTGTCTATTATGTCATGCCAGTTCATGCAGCTTTTCACTGTTTAATGAAACTATCCAATTGAATGTGATTGTACTTAAGAGGTGGTCAAAGAAGGTAGGAGGATGGGAGTGGAGAGAAGATCGTGTTAAGAAATGGACAAAAAAATAAAACTCGCAATTGTTCAGCATTTCTGTTAAAAAATCAAATGTTCATTAGGGAAACATGGTATTGTTCATGATCAGTCTTAGACACGAATGTATTTTAGAATCTTGCTTGTGCTGGAAGTAGGACATTACCAAGTAAAAGAACTATAGCCAAATACATAGGTTTGTGATTTAAGCTTTTCTTATCTTTTTCTTAATGACTTTGTTTTTGCAAAATAAATAATTTTAGGAAATTAAGTTAATAGTTTTCTTCTGGTATTAAGCTAGAAGATTTTGAAGAGCTATAGTGGGAGAAACAAAAAATAAAAGGATTTAAAAATGCCTAGTTAGAATAGACCAGAAGATTTGAGTGACTGCCAGTCTGAGGAAAAAGCTGGCTAGTTAGTGTCCCATGTTCTACTGTTGCTTTTCTTTTGCTTAAGTTTTTTTCTCCTCTAACCTTTTGATTTTCATGCATCTTTGTTTTCGTTAAGTTTTTTGTTGTGCTATAAACATTTTTTTCTTGAACCTATTTGTCACCATTGTTCTTCTGTCTCAGACCTTGTCCAGTATTCTTAAGTCTTTCTCACTAGCATCACATTCCAGATGCAAAATTAATTAGAATATGAGCTGAAAAACAAAATATATAGGTTTATGCCTTTGAAAAATTAACTTTAGTATAACTTGTTTTTAGCTCTTATGTTCTAAAAAGGAAAGGTTATGTCTTGTAAATGCTAAATCATAGGTCTCTTAATACGATCTTAGTTTTCTTCTTGCTAAATACTTTATTCATGCACGTGTTTATATCAAGGAGAATAGGTTACAATTTTTATCTATTTCCTATCCTCTTTATTTAAAATTTTTTTTATTAATTTAAGAATTTTTAAAAAGAATATGACAAGAAAAAACACAAACATTCTTAACATATGGGATCCGTTCTACATATATAATCAGTAATTCACAATATCACATAGTTGCATATTCATCATCATGATCATTTCTTAGAACATTTGCATCAATTCAGAAAAAGAAATAAAGAAAACAGAAAAAAATTCATACACCATACCCCTTACCCCTCCCTTTCATTGATCACTAGCATTTCAATCTAAGTTTATTTTAACATTTGTTCCCCCTATTATTTATTTTTATTACTCATCTGTTGATAAGGTAAATAAAAGGAGCATCAGACACAAGTTTTTCACAATCACACAGTCACACTGTGAAAGCTGTATCATCATACAATCATCTTCAAGAAACATGGCTACTGGAACATAGCTCTACATTTTCAGGCAGTTCCCTCCAGCCTCTCCGTTACATTTTTTTTTAAAAATTATTTATTAATTAAAAAAATAAGAAACAAAATAAAACAACATACATAATCAGTAATTCACAATATCATCACCTAGTTGCATATTCATCATTTCTTAGAACATTTGCATTAATTCAGAAAAAGAAACAAAAAGACAATAGAAAAAGAAATAAAACGAACACAGGAAAGAAAAAAAAAAGATTATACCTATCATACCCCTTACTCCTTGCTTTCATTGATCACTAGCATTTCAAACTAAATTTATTTTAACATTTGTTCCCCCTATTATTTATTTTTATTCTATATGTTCTACTCGTCTGTTGACAAGGTAGATAAAAGGAGCATCAGACACAAGGTTTTCAGAATCACACAGTCACATTGTTACAGCTGTATCATTATTCAATCATCCTCAAGAAACATGGCTACTGGAACACAGCTCTACATTTTCAGGCAGTTCCCTCCAGCCTCTCCATTACATCTTGAATAACAAGATGATATCTACTTGATGCATAAGAATAACCTCCAGGATAACCTCTCGACTCTGTTTGGAATCTCTCAGCCATTGACACCTTGTCTCATTTCCCTCTTCCCCCTT
Source organism: Tamandua tetradactyla (assembly GCF_023851605.1). Taxonomy (NCBI): domain Eukaryota; kingdom Metazoa; phylum Chordata; class Mammalia; order Pilosa; family Myrmecophagidae; genus Tamandua; species Tamandua tetradactyla. The sequence continues at coordinate 52,583,906 of NC_135331.1, forward strand.
TTGGTTGAGAAGGTTTTCCCAATCCCTTGATGCTAAATCTCAGCTCATTCTAGGGTTTTTCTCAATCCCTTGATGCTGAGTCTCCGCTCGTTCCAAGATCTCTGTCTCACGTTGCCAGGAAGGTCCACACCCCTGGGAGTCATGTCCCACATACACAGGGGGAGGGCAGTGAGTTTGCTTGTTGTGTTGGCTGGAGATCCTATCCTCTTTTAAAAGAAAAAGTTGTCTATCTGAAACACAAAATTGCCACTTAGAAGCCAGAAATTTCGTACCTCATTAATACTATAATATTGACCTCGTCTGGCTGTTTGGGAGGGAATACTAGAGAGATGACTAAGGTTAATAGCAAAACTATACTTAAAAAAACAATACCCACTCTGTCTTATGTAATTATAAGAGTGTTTTACATGTCACTGTGAAAAAAATGTCACAGCAAACAGCTACCACCCATCGGCCTCCTCTCTTTTCTCCAATTCCTTTTTCTCTTTTGCCCTATACGAAGTCAGCTTGGGGGCATTTAGAAGGAGATGAAAACGATTTGCTGTGGAAGCTAGAAAATTAAATGCTCAGGCAGGCATTTGGGTTTCTCTCACGTAGAATGGAGAAGCCTGCCAAATCCTTACCATGCTGAAAAACAGAGAGTGACTGGGCTTGATTCTGAAAACATTGTATATCCACAAAGAATTCATGAGAATTACCACTAAACTCTCTCCCTCTGTGTACTCCTGGGTTTTGCAAGAAGGAATTTAAAAAACATATATTTGAGAATATGTATAAAGTTAATTTTCTACTTAGCTTTTCTTCATGCCCCATAACATTTGTGGTTTTTAATTGCTGCCCACTTCCATTTCTTGGTAATGCCACTGGTTGCTACTAAATCCTTCCATTTCCTCCTCTTCCCCCTCAATCCCTATTAAACATCAGTTTAATCAGGGCAGAATTAAAAGTACAATATGCAAATAAAAATGTGTCTTTTAAAATGATATAAAAAGAAGTAATCAATGATACAAAATCAGAGCAAAGTACAATCAGCTACACATTAGTAGTAGAATAAGAGCAGCTGCTGTACAGTCAGGCTGGCTGGATTCATGTACCTGCTTAGTCACTGGTAGTGTGGCCTCTTTCAGCTTGCTTATCTCTATGTCTCTCCATTCCTTCATCTGTCCAATGGGCTAATAATGAGTCTACCATATAACATGTGGTATTTAAATGTGATACCTTTTGTAAAATTATTAGGCACAGTGCCTGGAGCTTCGGAAATGCAACCAGTGGCATTACTGATAGAAGAGAAGGTTGTAAGAAACCAAAATATAAGCCTTCTTATTAAAACAGGACAAAAGAAAAATCAACATTGAGAATGAATTGGTGCCGAGGTATAAAGGGACTACTGAGCTCCAGCCCCAAGTCAGGATTGGTCCTAACAACCAATGGTGAGGGGAGGGGGAAGGAGAAAGGTATGAGGGCAAGTGGAGAAATCAAATAGCGATAGCTGTGAAGTAGAATAGCCGCTGCCATAGGGTAGATAACTGATGTTATCAATCAAAACATTTATAAGTTAAGCTTTATAGATGTGACAAGATTCTGAAGGAGAGAACTCAATGGGAGGACAGACTGATGGGTGGGAGTGAGGGGGATTTTGTTACAAATATTCGTGGACCTAAGTCCATGTAGAAGTTTCTCAGGTAATTTCTGGTAGAACACTTTCTCTAAAATGCAAATCTGATTCCTGCTTTAACTCTTCCAGAGGCCCCATGGCACTGAGGAAAAAATTCTAATTCCTTAACATGATATACATGATTTCCAGTTTGCGTTCAATTCTTATTACTCCTTGTGAACCACTAGGTATTTACCAGAATGTGCCATCTTTCTCTTAAGCTTCTGTGTCTTGGCTAATGTCCTTCTGGAATTCCTTGCGTGTTGTGTTCTCCTCTGTTTCACTGACCCTAACTCATCCTTTACCCTTTAGCTTCCTTGACTGAGTTCTCGTTTGCACTCACATAAGATCCTGTTCATGCCTGCTGTAAAAGTATTTACCCTTTGTCCTAGTTTACTTAGTAGCCAGTATTTTGCACTAACTGAAATTCTTTGAGGAATGAATAAATGCGTGACTCAGATGAGACCTTCAGTGGGGAGAACTATGGTTGAGATTTAGCCAGTTTTGATGGCCAGCTTGTTTGAAATGCCTCAGGCCTACTAATGATACCCTCTGTTTGCAATTAAGGAGCCATCCAAAAACGTCAAGAGATCTTCCTTAGCTGCTTTCTGTTTCTTAATAGAGCTTTTTGTAGAATACTGGAGCCTTATAAGGCTAGTGTGTATAGGAGAATCTCTGTTCTTGAAGGGCTTTGGAATTCTAATTAAGCTTTTTTCTGTCAAGGGAGATTTCAGGTTCTATATTTTGGAACGTGAATACATTTAAAAGAAAGTAGTCTCTGTCTTCAAGACAGAGTGGAGGAATGGCACTGGGGAGACCTTCCCTTGCTGTGGATTTAAATCCAGTGCTCTTGAATTCCACAGTGTGGGCTACTTGGCAGGTACCTGAAGATTAGATAGGTTGGACTCTGAATTTGGCCACATGACAAGTTGAGAGTATGAGAAAACACTATTCATTAGCTCCCTTAATGTGTGTTTTGGATTGGCCTTACTGATCCTTTACAAGAAAAATGTTAACATTCAACTTCACTGAGATGATAGGAGTAGCATGTTAGATGTGGGACTATCAATCCTCTCCCATAGTCAAAGAAACTATACGGAGAGAAGGTTGGTTTTGAGATAGTGAAACTGCCCAGCTCCACTTGGGCAGCAGGGAGGAGAATGGGAAGGTTGGGAAGAGGATGTGGCACGTTGGCCTGCCGAAGGGGAATCTTACAAGTCTAAGTCAGTGGGAAAGGGTGAACTTAGAGTCAGAAATGAAGGATCAGGAGCTGGAGACCAGTTTGGTGATCAAGGAAGTTTGTAGGACAGAGCCTGGAACAATTCCCTGGAGCAGAAGTTTGCAGGGGCAGTAAGTCTCTGATGGAACAGACTCTGTCCTGATAGGAGTGAACTCTGAAGAAGACAGTTTGTTTGTATGATCAGATAAAGCCTCTTCAGGACTCACTAAGAAAATAGTAATTTCCATTTTTATTGTGAATGTCTGCTTTCCACTTACATTTCCCCTTTTTGCTAATACTTTGTTATGCCCTATTGAAAGGAACAACACTTTAAATAAAAGTGATTCCAAAGAAGGTTTATAAAATTAATACTAAAAATAGTGTCTTCTCAGGGATTCCTCAAAAATGTCCTTGAGAAAATATTTTATCACCAAATATAGCTATTTGGTGATATCTATATCTGTATCTATTTTCTCATCATGATTTACTTTACACATTAGCATAGTAAAAGCTCTGTGAAGGCTTACAGTTAAAGGAACTTATTTCCAATCCTAGTTTACCATGAAACCTTTTTTAATGGGGTGGGAACTTAACTGTAGAATTAACTGACTTTGACAACACTGCAGTAGGGGTAAGAAAAAAAGTTAATAATACATTTGACATGGTGAAGAAACTGCTAAAAATTAGACAAAATCACTTGATTGGAACCAAAAGGAAATTGAGAAGTTAGGGCCAGGATTCCCCAAAGGGTTTAAATTAAAAAGAATCTGTACTCTCTTTGCCATCTTCCCATTCCCCCAGTGTTGGCGACCATGAAGGTGGAGCTCTGCACTTTCAGTGGGTACAAGATCTATCCTGGACATAGTAGGTGCTATGTCAGGACTGATGGGAAGGTTTTCCAATTTCTTAATGCAAAACGCGAGTCAGCATTCCTTTCCAAGAGGAACCATTGGAAAATAAATTGGACTGTCCTCTATAGCAGAAAGCAGAGAAAGGGCCAATAGGAAGAAATTCAAAAGAGAAAACTCGCTGTGCAGTTAAATTCAGAGGGCTATCACTAGTGCATCTCTTGCTCAGTGAGAACAAGTTGTCAGGGCTGTAGAGAAGCAAAAAAGGCTGAGCAAGTATCTAAAAAGACAGCAATGGCTGCTTCTAAGGCTCCCACAAAGGCAGCACCTAAACAGATTGTGAAGTCCGTGAAGGTTTCTGCTCCCAAAGTTGGTGGAAAACGCTAAGTTGGCAGATCAGATTTTTAAATAAAGATCTGACTAACTCAGACTGTGCTGGCATTTTAATATTCTCACAGTCAGGGCTGTTGGACCTTCAAAGTAATATTTCAACTATATAGTTAAGAATTTTTTTTTTGATTTAAGCATTTTTGAAGTTTGTTTCAATCTTTTAAATAGATTATGTTCTTGTTAATTAGAACAGCAGTTTTTCATGAAGTGGGAATACTTGATAAACCCAATTAATAGATCAGAAATAGGATTAAGTTATTGTTACTTTGATAATGCATGTTATTCTGTTAAAAAAATCTGTAAAGCATGTTGCATAGGGTCTTTTGCATAGCTGGTCAGCACCAATATCATTTGTTACTGATATAGTTTATTGTTCTTGTTTTTTAATGGGGTGGGAGAAGAGGGCAAAAAATTCTTGCCAGCTGTGTGAGAGAGAAGTTGCTGTCAGTGGAGTTGATTTCAACTAACTCCTTAATTAAGGAACCATTGCAGTTTTGGAGCAGTCTTGGTTTGTCCTTAATTTCAGGTTTTATTATCTTGGTATATAAAGACACTTCTTGGTAAATATGAATTCAGACCCCCCTCCCCCCTTTTATGGGGTTAGTTCAACGTTTGTATACCTTGTCTTTATTTATTTATTTTTCCAAATGTAATTTTATTGATATATGTTCATACACCACACAGTCTATCTAAAGTATACAATCATTGGTTCACAGTATAATCACATGGTTGTGCATTCATCACCACAATCAATCTTAGAACATTTGTATTACTCCAGAATAAGAAATAAAAGGAAAAAAGAAAACCCCAAACATCCCATACCCTTATTTTACCCTCCCCCACCCCACTGACCCCTAGTATTGCATTCTACTCAATTAAAAGATTTAGAATAGAGGTAAGTTAACTAAGATAGTGTATTATTGTCAGAGATAGATATATAGATCAATAGAACAGAATGAAACATCCAGAAGTATATCCATGCACACACAGGCAACCAATTTGCTTTTTTGCTTTTATAAAATCATCACCAAAGATCAAGATCAGGGCTGCTGGATTACAGAGCAACAATTTACATTATGTCCTTCTAGTTATTCTAATATACTAGAAACTAAAAATATCTATAGAATGAAACAGTAGTCATAATCATTTGTTAAATCTGAATTTCTTCATTTTGCTTCCTCCCTCTCATTTAATCATTCTCTCATTCTTTCCTGTGGAGAGATCACATACACGCACACACACGCACACACACACATACACACACACACACACACAGATAAATTTTTCATTGGCAAAATATTAATGTATGTAATTGTTATATATATTATATATTACAATATAATACTGTATTAATATGCATTAATTATACAAAATAAAAATGGAGTTCCTATTCTAAAAAATTCCTCACATGAATGGCAGGCAGCCACCCTTATTAATGTTCAGAGAAAAAATATTTGGGGTAGCCAAAATCTCATTTCGGTGGTCTTTAAATAGATTATAAAAGCCTCTGGAATCCAGCTAATGAATTCTAGAATTAGATGGAGGTAGCAAACTCAAATACCTATGGAGCAAAGTAGGTATCCAGAATAAGAGAGTGAAACAGTCTAGGTGGAAACCTAGGAAACTGAAACAGGCCTTCTTATTAAAGGAAGCAGCTGCTCCAGAAGATTGTTTTTTGGGAATGTGGGCCCACTGTTTCTGAATGACCTGATTTTGAAAGAGAAGCAGGGAATCTGGATCTTTATGTAAAAATCTCTCCAATTTTAAATTTTGGTGCCTCATTAAAACACAAAAAACAAACAGAAAGAACAAGCAAAAAATAAAAGTATCCTGCAAGTCAAAACACATTCAGGGACCAGTTTGCAATTTCTATAGTAGGCAAATATAAGACAGCACACAGCAGAACCCAGGCAAGTTTTCATCCCAGCTGTGGGTTCTGTTTATCATTGGGCTCTGTAAGGAACTCGTGTAATGATGTTCCTCGCCAAACATCATTTTTTGTGAATCTTTTAAGTATCCACTTAAAGTTAATTTGAGAACATAGTACCATTTTTTTATGATCTTGAAAAGTCACATTACATTTCCTAATGGCGTTGCCAGACTTTCAGTGGAGGGTTCCAAGGATCTGTATTAGAAAATATTTAGTAAGGCACTGGTAGCAAAGAAACTGGCCAGAAGTAAAATTGTTTTCTTACCTGCAAGAATATTTTGACTATTATATTTTTATGTGATATAATAATTTGCAGTTGAAGAGTATTTGATAACCTTATTTCTTCAGAATATGGCGGGCAATAAATTGAATGTTGAATAAATGCTGTATTTCTTTTCTTTATTCTTTTTGAGTGGTGAAATGAGGAGTGTGCAATATATTGTCAGAATGATTCTTTGGGCACTTTCAAATGTCACTGCCGTGTCAGGGAAGCTAATGATCTGTGGTTTGAAAGTAATCATAATAATGAAATTTTCCCCTTGATTATTAAATATTTTGAGAAGAAAATAAAACATTTTCCTAACAAATTATCTTTCCTTCCCTCATTACTCCTAACCAGTTTCCCTTCCCTCCCCATTTTCTTTCCTCCCTTCTCCTCCACTCCCCTCCTTTCTTGCTTTCAAAAGCGTTATGATATGAGCAGAGACTTCTTTAATTGGAAAGTTCTTCATATTTTCCTGAACACACAAAGGAGCAGCTGGCAACTTGCTTCTCCCTCCTCTCATATACCTTCTTCCTTCAAGTTCTTTATCACACTGTAATGTAATTATTTCCCCCCCACCCCCAGTAGCTAACCATGAGCCATTTGAGGACCGATGCCATTCCTTTATTTTCAAATCCTTAATGGTGCTTGGTATGGTATCAGGCATATAGTGGGCAGTGAGTATATGGTCTTTTTCCCTGTAAGTAATTTTATCAGAAGATAAAAATATTGACCTGGAACAGTTGCATATTCTTTTTTGTTTTTATTCAACCAAAATTGCTATTGCTTCAAATCCAGAAATGGAAAAAAAGGAAATGTCAAATTGTAATCATTCTTTGAACATCTTATAGTTCTTTGTCTTATTTTCAGAAGCTCATATACCTCCTCTTAAAATTTTTTAAAGGAAAAACATGTCTAAACCAGTGTTTAACACAATAAATGTAATCTAGTGATATTTTGGGATGCATTAGTAAATGGGCTTTCATATTGTATTTCAAATGTACTCATTTTCTTCATTATTTCAAAAATGAATTTATATGTCAGTTACTTGCTGGTCTATCTGCTGTTTAACAAAAATTAAGTCTATTCTTTTCTCTGTGTACATTATGGAATATTTGGAAAATAGAAAGTAGATAGTAAAGATTGCCTTCAAGATCACTTTCCAAGATAACTGCTAGTAATTTTTTTTGGAATCTGTATTTTTTTTAAAAAGAATTGTTCATTAAATTACCTACGGAACTTCAAAAATTACATTTTAAAAAATATATTTCAATGAAAAAAAGACATTTAGAAGCTGAAAATTTCACAATCAAAATAATAGTTATTTCTATAAGAATTTTAATAAAAGTTAAAAAATAATATTTTAAAGAAATTTTGCTATTGCAAAGCAAAGGTAATAATTAAATGGATTGAGATAAGGGACAAATATGTACTTAAGTATTCCCTAGGACATACTGTACAGCATGCAAGATTGTACTATAATTGGGTTTCTAGAAATTGCTAAACAATTCATAACCACTAACTGTAAAGAAAGGAGCAAGGCCAAATGAGCAGCCAGCCCCTTAAACAGAGTAGCTTGTTATATTCCTATATTTGGAGAACAATAGCTTTTTTCCTCCTTTCAAGGTACTTATTCCTGGTAGAGATCAACAGCCCTCAGAATGGTAATCATGTTTCCTGTTATCCTACTGAATGATATCTGGTTTATATTAGAAAAACTTCATAGTCACAGACATACTGAATTACTCTGATTTTGATTTTTTGTGTGTGTATATAGTTTTAAAAAACAGTTTATTAAATGATTTGATATCCTGATTTTTTAATGTAAGCATTTTTCTGTGTTACTACACACCCATTATAAACATTATTTTTAATGGCTAATAGTTCATTGAGTAAGTGCAATTAACCAGTTTCTTACTGAACATTTGCATTCTTCCAGATTTTTGCTATTGCAAATTACTGCAGCAATCAGCTTTCTTCAAAAACATACCAAATAAAAAAGGTTTTCTGTATCCAGCCTATATACTTTGGCTGGATTCCCAGCAGTGGAATTCCTGGGACAAAGAATATGAATCCTTCTAAGCTTCTTTATGCAAAGTTTCAAAATCAATTATAAGCTTTCTATAAAAATTTATACTCCTACAAATGATGTAAGAGAATACTATTTCATTGTAATTTGCCAATATTGGGTATATTCAATTTTGTTGTCTTTATTCATTTTTATTTATTAGAGTAAAATATTGTTTCAGTTTGCATTTCTATTTTAGTAATGTGCTTTTTTCAGTTTTTTACGCAGATAATTCTCTTCTCTGAATTTCCTATTTATTGTTTTCTTAGCTAACTGTATTTTCCTTTCTTAAGCACTGTAAAAGCTTCCGTTTTTCAAACTAACCTTTTTTAAGTTAATTTTAAGTTGCTATACAATAGATCCTGAGCCATACACTGTTAGTTAGGTCTCTTGCTTGTCAGTGAACTCTCGTTGGAAATAGCTTAGGCAAAAAGTATTTAATAGATCATAGATTTCAAGGAAAAATTGAACCATGGGGAGGGCTTATGTAGCTAAGCCCAGGAATAACCTTACACAAATGTCATGACCTCCCCTAAGCTTTTCTTTGTTTCTCATCTATGCTTGTCTGTGCATGTTGGCTTTATTCGTTTATACTGCAGATTGATTTTGTCTGCCTAGAAGGAAAAACAGTTGCCCACTGTTCCTAAATTTAACTGCCACCTGTGAGAGACTGCCTTTTATTTTCTCTAAACCCAAGAGAAAACTCCTTCTAGGGAAGAGCCTTCATTGTCCCAACTGGGGTGAAGCGTTTCATCCAGAGTAGCCAGTAGGGTTGAGTCACAGCACGTGGAAACTTCTGTGGCAGCCATGTGGTTGGTTGTAGCTAGAAAAAGACTGGTGGGTGAAAAGAAACAATTTCTTGCATAAGGGATTGATAATTCTCCAAATAAAGGGAATTATATTGGATAGACAGAACAGTAGGTAGCCACTGCATGAAAAAAAATCCAAGAACTTTATATGCTTTTCCATCCTTTAGAATTAAATCAATAGCATAATATTTATTAGGTGTCTACTATATGTTCCCAGAACTGTGAGAGAAAAATAAGGGAAGTAGAAAACAAAGAATTTTTTTCCTATTACCTTTGTATAGGGAAACTATTGAGTCTAGAAGTGAAAGGTTTCATTTAGATAGCCATGCACTTTAATTTTCCTGTACTAGACCCCTCTAAAATAGAAGTGCCTCTGTATGGAAATGACTTATGTTTACTTTTGTGTTAAACATTGCATCAGTAACAAGAAAGTTAACTCCTTTGATGGACTCAGACCCCTTTGCTGGTGAAGAAGTAGTATACGCAAGAACACCAGAAGCACAACTACTGTGTGGTTTCAAAACCACCCAAGAACCTCCAGGTGGTAGAGAGAGCACTGGTAAAGGAACCGTAGTTTTAGTCTCAGCTCTGCCACTTAACCCTTAGTTTCTTTTCTTTTTTGTTTTTGGGAATTGAACCTGGGTCTGTGGTATGGCAGGTGAGAACTCTGCCACTGAGCTACCATTGCCCGCCCTAACCTTTACTTTCTTTTAGACAACTTTGAGAAGGTGGTTAAAGATGCTGTTCTAAAAAAATTTACATAATAGAGCATAACAATTTAGAATAGAAGGAATTTCGTGAACATTTAGATGAAAGCACTGGATTCTGGACATGTGAAATGACTTTCCATAGTCACACAACTCAGAGTTTGACTACATATTCTTACAGTTCTGAGATTCTAGTTCTAAAGATTTTAGAAATGGAGGGATGTTAGAACTTAATTTCTCCCAGTTCTGGTATCAGTAGAACCACAGATGAACAAAGAGAAAGCATATAGTTAATTATTGAAATGTAAATGAAAGGTAAATGCTTTAACCACAGTAAACCTTATTTAAGTTGAAATAGCAAACTTTCATAGCTTATTAAGGACAATGAAATTCCAGATTTCATAACTTGTATTAATGGATGTTTCAATCAGCTTTAGCAGGAAGTTAGGCTTATTGCTTTAGTGTTGGCCTGTAAAGCTACTTTACAGTTACTTCTATGACAATACCATTACTAGTTATTGCATACTCTAGCTAACTGTGTGTTCTCAGTATATTTTTCTTCTCCCTTTTATTAGAGGTGAGGACATCCTCTAAAATATGAAGATACTTGTTCTAGTTTGCTAGCTGCTGGAATGCAATATACCAGAAACGGAATGGCTTTTAAAAAGGGGAATTTAATGAGTTGGTAGTTTACAGTTCTAAGGCTGAGAAAATGTCCCAATTAAAACAAATCTATAGAAATGTCCAATCGAAGGCATCCAGGGAAAGATACCTTGGTTCAAGAAGGCCGATGAAGTTCAGGGTCTCTCTCTCAAGTGAGACGGCACATGACGAACACAGTCAGGGCTTCTCTCTCAGCTGGAAGGGCACATGGCAAATATGGCGTCATCTGCTAGTCTCTCCTGGCTTCCTATTTCATGAAGCTCCCCGGGAGGCGTTTTCCTTCTTCATCTCCAAAGGTCACTGGCTGGTGGATTCTCTGCTTCGTGGTGCTGCAGCATTCTCTGCTCTCTCTGAATCTCTCATTCTCCAAAATGTTTCCTCTTTTATAGGACTTCAGAAACTAATCAAGACCCACTCAAATGGGTGGAGACATGTCATCCCCTAATCCAGTTTAACAACCATTCTTAACTAAATCACATCAACCAGGGAGATGATCTCATTACAGTTTCAAATATACAGTATTGAATAGGGATTATTCTACCTTTATGAAATGGATTTATATTAAAACATGGCTTTCTTAGGGGACATATATCCTTTCAAACCAGCACAATACTGTTACCCTAAAATTATTTTGATGAAAAAAACTTTGGATTTACATTTTTCAATACATATACATGTCAAATGAATTCATTTCTAAATAAGTCTGATTTGCCCTTTTCTGAAATTGAATGCTTTCATTATCTATTTCACTTTTAAGAAGAAAATAAGGTTAGAAAACATGTATGTATTTACCATAATATCGCTGATTTCTATTGTTACTTTTTTTGAAAATAAAAAAATTACATTTATTACTGTTAAGTACCTTTAGTATAATTTATAGCAAAATTTTAATTTTGAAAAGTAAATTTGTTGTCAAATTATTACAAAAGAAATATTTAAAACCTGTTACCTTTGGATTCAGTTGAATTATACTAGAGTAATTATTAAACAATGTGATTTTATTAAGAACATTTGAAAATGATGGAGATTTCAGTTTTGGTCCAAATTGTCATCTGTCCTCTTGCCTTTAAGAAAAATATAAAAGAATTCCTTTACATTTTGTGAAATTATACATCAACCCTGCAGAACAGAATTATTTGATGGTGTTTGTTTGTCTTGGTCAGGATTAAAATTTTTAGCTTCTGCTTTTGAGCTAGTAAAGTTTAAGAGGATTATATGTAGTTAAAGGAATATAGTTATACATTGAATTATATCCCCCCGGGAAAGATAAATCGAAGTCCGAATACCTAGTACCTCGGAATGTGATCTTATTTGGAAAGAGGGTCACTACAGCTGAAATTAGATAAATTAAAATGAGATCATACTGGACTAGGTGAGCCAACAATTCAATATGACAGAAAGCAGAGAGACAGGGGTAAAAGCCATGTGATGACCAAGGCAAGTACCTGTATGGATTGACAGTAAGCCACTGTCAGAAGTCAGGAGAGAGACATGGAACAGATTCTTCCCTGCCGATGGAAGCATGACCCTGCCAACACCTTAATTTTGGACTTTTAGATTCGAGAATCGTGAGGCAATAGTTTCTGTTGTTTTAAACCACCTAGTTAGTGATAGTTTGTTATGGCAGTGGTAGCTAACTAAGGCAAAGGTCTGTTCTTTTAATGAACAGAATATTTACATATTAAAGAGACAGGGGTAGATAATTAATGACCAAAGACTGAATAAAGCCTAAATAAGATTTCAAAATGTTAATTAAAAGCACTATTTATTTAATCTAATGCATGGTACCTTTCTCCAGTACCTTTTTGGGAGGGGTGGGGAGAGTTAGAGACAGAAGAAGAAGAAGAGAGGGAATGAGTATAAATGAATATGAATGAGTGGTATCAAAGTTAAGACAGTGGCTTAGAATCATAAGACACTTACCTGTGAGCAAAGGTATTTTAAATATTCCTGATCTTTAACTCAGTGTGGCAAACATCCTTCCCATGGAGTCAAAATGTTAAGGAGTACTTTGCAAGTAGGAAAATGTCTCTTTAGCATGAAATTAAAACTACTTTAACAAAAGGATATACTTTAGTAACTAAAAGCTTTTGTAGGAAGATGTTAATAGATGACACACTAATTTTCTAAATATAAGAAATAGAATGACACAAGAAGAAATTCTATATTTGTATCCCAAATAATCTTTTAAAAAATATTGTTACTGTGGCATTTGTATGTTCATTGTATTTCTGGATCTGTGCATCTTCCTGCTGATGTTTTGAAGCTGCTATAGCTTTTGATAATAGGTAAAGTGGTTTGGTTTCTGCTTCTAGCGGTTCACAAAGTGCTTTTGACTTTTCTCTGCAAAATAAGTACTCTTTCTAGTTTCATTGAATCCTTCTAAGTGATTTATCTACAGATATACTTAGGCTTCTCACCCCTATTCCCTACTTTCTTAAAAGGTTATTTAATTTTCTGGATGCATTTAGGAGTGGTTGATGCCTGCAGAGCATTTACACAAGCCACTTCTTTATAACTGGCAGTTATATGTCAATTTCTGAAATCCCTTATCCAAGAACTCTTGAAGTACTGCCTTGTTTTGATTGATTTCTTTGTTGTCGTTCCAATTTTCCCCTTGATATTTGGATGTGCTTGCATGTCAGATCTTGGTGGAATGTAATCCTAAAAAATCCCCCACTTCATTTTTTAACACCTTGAACTCCCAGTTGTCATTTTAGATTCCTGTTAAAAGCAATTTGAGGGAAAGACTGAAAAATAAATTCTTAGAATCAGGAGCTTGGTGAAACAGAATAGTCTACATGTAATATAAAATCCCCACTGGTGTGACCAATTATTGTGCTTTCTAAAGTGTTTGATTATAGACAGAGTGTTACAGGAGTTTTTAAGTTTTTCTTATAGAATATTTTCATTATGAGTAAGATTCATAGATAATCCACATGAAAATAATTAAGAAAGGGCTATTACACCTTTCGCTTATTTGTTTGACAATTCAGTGATTCTCATACAATCTGTTTTGATTAAGTTGGCTAAGGGAAAAACTGGGAAATAGATTATGGTAATAAATGTACATATTCTCATGGTTGTATTGACAAGAGAATTATAATACAAGCCAACTGACTTCCAGTACAGGACTCTCTCCATCAGAACATGCTGTTAGTCTCTACTATTTTCAGGAACACCTTCTGACTAAACAACAGCATGTTCTCACATCAACATAGTATTCAAAATACTGTGTAGAATTTTACTGTTGGAGAAACCTGTGAGGATTATTAGATGCATGTTGAAATTTCCATGAATATGGATTTATATGTCCTTTTCGTATTGATTTTTCATGTAATTTTATTGTGGACAGTAATTGTGAGTTTATGATTTCTTCTTTTGTCTTTTTAAGAACTTGTTAAAATTTCAATTGTGGCCTATTACGTGATCAATGTTTGTGGTTATTCCACATGTTTAGAAAAATTGATTATTGTGTGTAAGATTACAACTGTATCCATTACATCTAGCTTATTAATTGTTACTCAAATCATCCATGTTTACCTGTTTTTCGTGTTGTGATCTTTCCATTTCTGTGAGAAATGTGTTAAATAACTCACCTTATGATTATTAATTTGTTCTCATTGAATTTTTAATAGTGTTTCCTTTATATATTTTGAAGCTATGCTTTTAGCTCTACAAAAGTTCGTGATTTCATTTCTCTTGCTGAGTTAGGCTTTCTGTCAAAATGAAAGGTTCTTTGTTCATTTAATGCTCTTGCAAGCATTAAATGAATTAATATTAATATTAATATATCTTTTATCTTTTTAAAAAGCTTTTGTCTGATATGTATTTTTCTAGCCTTTTATTTTCTACATTCCTCTGTCAACTTTTTTCAGATGTGACTCCAGAAGCAGCATGTTACTTTTTTCTCTTAGTGTAGTTTCCAGGGTACAAAATGAGGCTGAAAACAGAAGTACAGAAAATCTTTGTAAGGTTCACTTAGCCCTCTCAGATCCACTCTCTTACCCCACCATCCCAAAAGACATATTACCTTTCCTTGACTCTGGCAGAAGGACAGAAACTTCAGTCAGTGACATTAGGCGCAGCTAAGAATGCGGGCGGTGGGGATGGGGTGGGGAATAGAATGGGGATGGTAAAGTGAAAACAGTTTTCTTTGGAACAATGACATCTGATTGCCCCTGTCCACATACCTTCCCTTTTACACTCCTAGAACTTTGGCCAGGAAGCTTATATTGAAGAGGCAAAATATTGGGGTTGTCTTCTCTGGGGAAAATTACTGGACCGAGAGGAAAGATCTGTCGATACCATCAAATACCTCCCTCATCTCCCCACAGTGAAGCCTATCATTTGACAGTCTCTGCACACAATACAGAAACTTACAGACAGCAATCCAGGGCCTTGTCCTCTCTTTTTTTTTGTAAGAAAAAATGGCATAATTAATACCCATTCACACCAATTCAAATATTATAAAAATTTTGCCATGCTTGTTTCATGGATCCCTTTTTATCTTTGCTGAGGTATTTTAAAGCACATTTTAGGCAGCATTCTATTTTATCCTTATATACTTCCATGTGTACATGACATTTTCTTACATAGACACAATATTATTAGCCTCAAATTACTGCAACAGTTCCTCAGCACTATCTAATTCTCAGAATATAATGAAATTTCCTCAATTTTTAAAAACTGTTTTTACAGATGCTTTGTTTAAATCTAGTTTGATATGAGGTCCGCATGTCATATTTGGTTGTTACATCTGTTGCTTCTCTTTTAATTTAGAAAGATCCCCCTCCTTTTGCCATTATCAATTTTTTGTAGAAAACAAGTATACTGTACCTCATTCTTAAACATGTATAGAGAGCAAAGACTCATCAAACTTTTGAGGGAAGCCTCATACATAAAAAAAAAAGAGAGAGAGAGAAAACCGAATAAAAAATAAACCCAAAGGAACCAGAACCAACACAGCAAGTTGAAGAAAGCATTGAAAACATACCATGATTTGTATCTTTAAAGAGATAAGAGAAAAGTATCCATAGAATAAGAACAAGTGGTAATAAAAACAGGATCAGTCCAGGAAGTCCTACATCCAAAATAATAGGAAGTTGTTCCAGAAAGAAAACAGAAAATGGAGGGGAAGGAATCGTTCTCCCTTGGGAAAAATTCCTGAAACTGAAGGACATCAGTTTTCAGAGAAAGGAACCACCAAGTGACCAGCACAGAAAATGACAAAGACTCACATGATGACACATCATTGTTCACATTTAAGAATACCAAGTAAAAAGAGAAGATTCTGAAAGCTTCTGAAGAGGGTGGATAAGCCTACCATGTTTAACGCAAAGAAACGGGAATCAGAATGTCATTGGACTTAGCAGAACACTGGAAGCTAGGAAACAATGAAACAGTGTCCCAATTTTCTGAGGAAGAATATTTTCCTCATCTATGATTCTATATCTGGCCCAACTGTTCATTCAGAGGATTTTTCAGGCATCTTTATTTCAAGTTTACCTCCCATATACAAAAATCTTCTAGAGAATTTACTCTACCAAAATGAGTATTCCAAGAAGGAGGAAGATTTCAGGATCAAGATATAGGAGATCTGATGTGAAAGAGAGGTAAGGAAAATTCCCAATTTTCCAGGCTGGAACAGGAGAATGGAGAGCTCTAAGAGTACTGTCTCCTGTAAAGAAAAGACTTAGGAAAGATTATCTGCTGGGTCTGAAGGTATTGAGAGGAGAATTACAACTCTGTCAGAGTCAGAATGATTAGTGACAGGTACATAGAAAACTAAGAAAAAAGAAAAGTAGACAGTTTTGCTTTCAGGAACAACAAAATTTTATGCAAAAAATAAATATAATCATGGCATAGCATGTGGCTCTCCAGTGAAAAATAATGTAAATACTGCATATAATTTTTAAAAAAGGGCTTATTTAACTATATTAGGACAATGAGGAGAGGAAAGGTCTGTGTGTGTGTGTACGTGTGTGTAGGAGGGTCAGTCTTTATTAGGAAGTTGTGACAGATAGCTAGCAGCCTACCTCAACGTCATTCTTCTTTCCTCCTTAGTAACAACACTATAGATCTATTTGCAAGTAATTATTCCCAGTTAAAGGACTACACTTCCCAGGTTTACTTGCAACTAAGGTGTGGCCACGTGTCTAAATTCAGCAGAAGTAGTCAGTGGTACTTCCTGAAAATCTCTTTGAAAGAGAAAGGAGTGGGTCATTCTACTACTACTGCTGGTCTGGTGGTGGGGCCAGCAGTGTCTGGCTACTAATACATTTGTTTTACTTGAGAGAAGATATCCTTATATATTTAAGCCATCATATGTAGGTCTCAGTCAGATGTAACAAAGCCAGATCTTAACTGATTTGTAGTAACTAGATAATATCTGAAAAAAATGTTAAGAAATAACTGTGTAAGCATGTTATTTAGGAATAGGGAGGTAAACACCAGGAGAAGCAGGTAACTGACAGGGGGAAATTAGAGTAAAGGCAAGTGTGCTGGTTGGAAAGGATGTATGTACCCTAGAAAAGCCATGTTTTAAACCTAATCCCATTTTGCAAAGGCAGTATTTCTTCTAATCCCTATTCAATATTGTATGTTTGAAACTATAATTCGATCATCTCCCCTGGAGATGTGATTTAATAAAGAGTGGTTATTAAACTGGATTAGCTGTAGGCGTGTCTCTACCCATTTGGGTGGATCTTGATTAGTTGCTGGAGTCCTATAAAAGAGGAAGCATTTTGGAGAATGAGAGTGATTCAGAGAGAGCAGAGCAGAATGACATAGCCATGAGAAGCAGAGTCCGCCAGCCAGCGACCTTTGGAGATGAAGAAGAAAAATGCCTCCCGGGGAGCTTCATGAAACAGGAAGCCAGGAGAAGAAGCTAGCAGATGAGGCTGTATTCAGCATTCCCCTTCCAGTTGAGAGAGGAACCCTGACCGTGTTCACCATGTACCTTTTCAGATGAGAGAGAAACTCTGTGTTCCCCATGTGCCCTTCCACTTGAGAGAGAAACCCTGAACTTCATTGGCCTTCTTGAACCAAGGTATCTTTCCCTGGTTGCCTTTGATTGGATATTTCTATAGACTTGTTGTAATTGGTGCATTTTCTAGGCCTTAGAACTGTAAACTAGCAACTTATTAAATTCCCCTTTTAAAAAGCCATTCTGATTTTGGTATATTGCATTCTGACAGCTAGCAAACTAGAACAGCAAGTGATTACTGTTTCTTCTTCTAACTCTTCGAGTAATATTTGACATTTAAAATTTTGTACATGTATTACTTTAATGAAATTAATATTCATTAGTTACATTTAATGAATACTTATTGTAAGAATCCATACTCATTGTAAAAACACAAACAATAAAAAAATATATAAAGTAGAAATCTAGACCTTCCTTTAACACTCTCTGCCTTACTCCTGCCGATCAATTTAATTCTCCTCCCCAGGGCTAATGGCTCTATAGTGTGTCTTTCCAAACATTTTCTGTACGTTCATATAGCATGTATGAATATGCATACATTTCTTCTATTTATTTTTATTAAAAGTATATTTAAATTTTAAATTAAAATTAAATGAAAATAAGTACTCTTGAGGGAATTTTTAGTCTTGTAATAGTTGTTATTTATATTTTTAGAGTTCGAGATGTAACCATACAGTTAAAAAGTCAACAAGATGAGTTTCGGAGAATACAGGAAGAATCGAATCATTTACAACATGAATTAAAAATGAAACAGAGACAATCACAAATCTTCAGGTAAGATCATCTTTAAAGAATTAAAAATTATAAATATTCGAAAGATACATTTCATGATAGCTTTCTAAACATTCAAATGCATTTTAGTAATATCGTTTCTATATCCTGTATAATTGAGAAAAATAGAAACAGCCTCAATTTCTTTAACCAGTCTCAACTGAACAGTTTTACCATTAAAATTTAAATCAAGTAAATACCTTGTCCTTATTTACTTTAATTTTTTTCCTTGTTCTTATTTCGTAGAGACATTTTTAATGAAAGTACAATAGCTACTCCTTTCCTCTTGACTGATAGTTCTTGGTTTATTCGATACTATGAATTGTAGTACAGTGATGTGACAAGTTATAGAATAGGGACATTTTCTAAATAATAGTAATAGCTCCTTTAAGTTTTAGAAATTGCCAACATAAAGAAGGGGTATTAATTCTGCTTTTACATAATGTTTGGAGGGCATATAGTGCCTAAAGGTAAAATCCAATATTCTAAGGAAAGAAAAGTACAGTTTACTTTCCTAAAAATGGAGCTGAATATATTGAGAATGTTTAACAGAAAGAATGATTCCTTTTGGAATTGAGTAACTTTTGGGAGTTTATCAATGCCTTGAAAACAAAAAAAATAATTTAAAACTTTGATGTTGTTAATAATAATAATAATTAGCATGATGATGGATATGAATTTAAAATTGGTGAGATTTTTTTTCTAACTTTGTAGTATATTCTTAGGGAGTCATATGTACTGTTTTTGCTAGTACTAAAATAATTATAGTGACAGTATTGACTATGTTTTGAGTGCCTACTATGTGTCAGGCTCACTGCTAAGGTACTTTCCAGATATTACTTCTATACCTCTGTCTAATCATGCTATATGGACATTTTTATCTGTGTTTTACAGATGATGATACTGAGGTGAAGAGATTTGGAAACAACTATTATAAGTGAAGAATCTAAAATTTAAACTCGGAACTGTCTGACTCCAAGATTTGGACTTCTTTTCATATCCTGCTACATTGTTCTGTCTGTGCCTCAGTATCCTCATCTGAGAAATGGAGATAATGTTATCTGTTCCATATACCTGACAGGGTTGTTTTCAGGAACAAGACTTAAAATTTGTTGAATAGAATTGGACACAGCAAAACAGTACTTCTATTTAATCAGTTAATTTTATACAAAAACAACTTATATTAGCAAGCAACTTTAAAAATAAATGACAAAGGAATGAGCAGTTTTTTGCTATGGTAGTTAAAAAAACCTCTAGCAAGTTTTCAGGGTTTCTGCTTCCTGGACAGGCTTTGGTGAGTGTAACTTAAACCAGGGGAACAGTTAGGCATCAAGAACCCATATACGGACCAATATACTATTATTGTATAGAGTACGGTACAGAATATAACTGCATCAATGACAAAGTGTCATTAAGCTATTTGAGAGAGAATGTTTGCAGCAAATATTTCAAACAGGCTCACAGCCATGGATTTTGTATAGTTTGATCAAATTGCTTTTCCAATAGTCCTAATAAAGGAATAGAAATTTTGGTGGGAGAGAGGATGAACAAAAGGGGTATTTTTAATACAGGGCATTTTGGAGGGAAGATGGGCAGATAGCTTCTGATGATATATAATATATATATGTATGTATTATATCATGATTGAAAAATTCTCAGCAAATGAGAAATGGGAGAAAATTCTTAAACCTGTTAAGGATAATATATGAAAAGCCTACAGCTAATATCACACTAAATGCTGGAAGACTAAATGCTTTCCCTCCATAATTGGGACCAAGGCAGGAATAATTGTTCTTTCACTTCTGTTCAATATTGTGCTGGAGATGCTAGCCAGTATAATGAGGCAAGCAAAATTAATTAAATGTGCACATATTGGAAAGGAAGAGCAAAACTGTCCATATTTGCTAACAGTATGATCCTTTATGCAGAAAATCCTAAGAAATCTGCAAAAATATAACTAGAATAAGCAAGTTTAATGTGATTATGGGATATAAGACAAATACAGAGAAATCACTGTAATTCTACATACTGGAAATGAGCAATCCAAATATGAAATTGAGAAATGAATTACATTCATGATAGTATCAAAAAGAAAAAAGCTTTTAGGAATGAAATTAAACAAAATACAAGGCCTATACATAGCAAACTATAAAACATTCCTTAGAGAAAGTAATAATCTCAATTAATGGAGAGTCATACCATATTTCTGGATTGGAAGTCTAGCAATATTGTTAAGAAGGCAACTTTCCCAAACTGATCTATAGATTTAGTGCAATGCCTGTTGAAATTCTAGTAGGCATTTATTTTCTTTTTAGAAATTGACAAGCTGATCCTAAGAATTTTATGGAAATGCAGTGGATTTAGAATAATCAAAACAGTTTTGAAAAAGAACAAAGTTGAAAGAGTTAACACTCCTTGTTTTACTTTAAAGATACAGTAATAAAGATAATGTGATATTAGTGTAAGAATAGACATGTGGATCAATGAAACAGAACAGAGAGTCTAGAAATAAACTCTTACATTTATGGTCAATTGATGCAAAAACAATCCAATAAGGAAAAGATAGTCTTTTTAACAATAGTGTTGACACTATTGGAAACCCAAATACAAAGAAAAAAAAAGAACTTACCTCACACTATACACCAAAATGAATTCAAATGCATCATACACTTAAATATGAGAGCCAGAACTATAAAAGTTATAGAAGAAAACATAAGGTAAAATCTTTGTGAATTCAGGTTAGCGAAGATTGGCAAACCTTTTCTATAAATGGCCAGATAATAAATATCTTAGGGTTTGCAGACCAGGAGGCAAAATCAAAAGTATTATGTAGGAACTTATATAACAAGAGAATAAATAAACTTCCACTAATTTTTTATTGATGAAATTCAAAATTTAATAATAATCAAGAAAAAATTTTTTTAATTCAGATCTACTAATGAGAAAAATTGAGTTTTTTTGGAGATAACATTTTGCTTAATTGGATTCAAACACAGTGCTCCCTTTGACCAAATAGGTTGTAAATGCTCATCTTTTTTTTTTTTTTTTTTTTTTAAAGGAAAGACAGAGAGAAGGAAGGAAGGAAGAAAGGGAAACATCTTTAAACATTTTCTTGTTTTATTGTATTTTGTTTTTTTTGTTTTTGTTACATGGGCTGGGGCCGGGAATCAAACTGAGGTCCTCCGGCATAGCAGGCAAGCACTTTGCCCGCTGAGCCACCGCGGCCCGCCCTAAATGCTCATCTTTTAAAACCATTTTTAATTTGCTGGTTGTATAAAAACAGGATGTGAACTAGATTTGGCCTATGGGCTATATTAGTCACCAAAGCAAGATCCATAAAAGAAAATCACTGATAAATTGGACTTAAAAAAGAAAAGACAATTTACTTATCAAAAGACACCATTAGAAAATGAAAAGACAAGCCACAGACTGGGAGAAAATATTTGCAAATCATATTGCAGATAAAGGATTTCTATCCAGAATATATAAGGACTCTTAAGACTCTGATAAGAAAACACACAATTTTAAAAATGGGAAAAGGATTTGAATAGATATTTTAACAAATGAGATATGAACATGGACAATATGCAACATGAATACTCAAGATTATTGATCATTAGGCAAATGTGAATTAAGACCACAGTGAGATACCGCTACACACCCACTAGAATGGTTTCTATGTTTGCCAGAGCTGTTATCACAATATCACCAACCGGTTTTGATTTAACAATAAGAATTTATTGTCTCATGGTTATGAGGCTAGAAGTCCAAGATCAAGATATTGGCAAGGCTTGCTTTCTCCCTAAGTTCTGTAGTATTCTGGTGCTGGTTTACCACAGTCCTTTAGGGTTCCTTGGCTGGCATCTCTGCTAATGGGCTTGACAGAACTTTTGGGAGTGATGGAAATGCTCTGAAACTAGATATGATGGTGCTTAATTTTAGTATAAGTTTACTAAAAATCTTCATGAATGCAAATTATAAAGCAAGAAACCTGCTAAAATAAGTAAAATTTTTAAATAAACCACATTTTAAAATTTCATTTATTGTATTTTAAATTCTTAAAGAAAGTTATATACTTAAATGTTATTTTTATTCTATACTCTATTTTAGTAATCATTTTGAGTTGTGTTTATAATTTTTTTGGCCTATATTTTAAAAAGATCTGTGATTATATTTTAATTTTAAGCTAAAAGATAAATTAGGAGCCTGGGGTCTGATTTATATAAAGAAATATACATGCAAAAAACAGTCTTGGAAGCATCCATCCAACTGATACTCAGTACAAATAACAGTTTGTGATGAATTAAAAATCATTACTAGTTTATTCATACTTTCACATTGTATAGGAGAAGGCAGTCTGATGAGAATAAAAATCAAACCAGAGGTTGTAGAGTTCTGTGACCTTTGATGCATAACTTAAAGTTGATTTTAAAATCACTATTGATTATTTTAAAAATAAATACTAGAATATAAAACTTATTAACTGCTATGAACAAATAAAATGAGCTTATAATTTTCTCTCTTAAGGAGCTAAAGAAAGAAGCATGAATTTTAGCTACTCAGATGTAAACATCGTCTTTATTTATGGAGCCCAAAGGGAACTTTCAGCAGATCAATGGACTATGTCTTTGTGTCACATTGCTCTTTTAAAATTATTCTCTCATTCTTTTAATTACAATTGGGCTTAATCACTTAGCTTCCAGCAAAGTATTGCTCATACTCTGTGTTTTCCCTGACGTTTCCAACCTGCCTCTTGCAAGGAAATAATCACAAGTAGATGTGGTATGCCTCAGTTGTCTCAGCACATCTGTTATTCAAATTAAAATGTCTTTTAAGAATGGAAATTAATTTTAGAAGACCTGCAGTATTAAAAAACAGTATGGAATGTAAGTATACTTCATTTAAAATTCTGCATAAATCCAATATTTCAAATCAAGCCATGTTTGAAATAGTTAACCATTTACTTTTAGAGGATTCCTGTAGTGAATCAAAAATTTTTGAAATATAAAGTATTTATCCTGTAGTATCCTCTTTTTTGCAAATTTAGACCCTGTCATCTCTGAGATTTTCAATATCAACTCCTAAAATCTGTCTTCCTAGCTGTCTCACTTTCATTTCAACTCTTCAGCCTCATTAGGGCTTCCAGAATTTTTGCTGATTTTTCCAGCCTTTTCTAGCTTTACTTTGTTTTCTAACCTTGATGCCTTAGTTCATCATGCTACATCTCTTTTTTTTAAACAATTTTATTGAGATATCATTTATATTCCACAAAATCCTCCCATTTTAAGTGTGTAATTTAATGATTTTTAGTAAACCTACAGAATTTTATAAGCTTAATCCGATTTTAGAACATTTGAATCTCTCCAAAAAAAAAAATCCTTGTGTCCTTGCAATCAATCTTTGCTCTCACCCCAACTCTAGATTGCCACCAGCTTTTTTCTATCTCTAGATTTGGAGTTTTTTCTGTATACTTCAGATAAATGGAATCATAGAATATGTGGCCTTTTTATATGTGGTCTTTTACTTAACATTATGTTTTTGAGGTTCATCCATGTTGTGGAAGGTATCAGTGCTTTGTTCTTTTTAATTGCTAAATAGTATTCCATCATATGGATATACCTCATTTTATTTATCCATTTACCAGTTGGTGGACATTTGGGTTGTTTCTGCCTTTGTCTCATGAATAATTTTGCTGTAAACATTCACATACTTGACTTTGTATGGACTAATGTTTTCGATTTCTTTTGGATAGGTAGCTAAGAGCAGAATTTCTGGGTCATATGTTAAATTTATATTTAACTTTTTAAGAAACTGCCAAAATGTTTCCAAATAGCTGTTCAATTTTAAGTTTCCACTAGGAATGAGGATTTCAGTTTTTCCATATCCTCAACAACACTTCTTATTGATGATGTTTTGATTAGAGCCATTCCAGTGGTTATAAAATGGTATCTCATTGTGGTTTAATTTGTTTCCCTAATATTAATGATGTTTAGAATCTTTTCATGTACTTATTAGCCATTCACATGTCTTATTAGGTGAAATATCTATTCAAATCTTTTGCCTATTTTTAAATTGGTTTGTTTTCTTATGGAATTTTAAGAGTTCTATAAATATTCAGGATATAATTCTTTATCTGAGATATGATTTGTGAATATTTTCTCCCAGTCTGTGGCTTGTGCTTTTGTTTTTTTATGACGTCCTTTGAAGAGCAAAGTTTGTTATTTTTGATGAAATCCAATTTATCAGTATTTTCTTTTATAGATTGTGCTTCTGGTAACATATATAAGAACTCTTTGTCTAACACAAGGTCATGAAGATTTTCTCCTTTAGTTCCTTCTAAAAGTTTTATAGTTTTAGCTCTTGCATTTAGGTTCTTGATTCATTTTGAGTTAACTTTATCACATAATTTAAGGATTGAAATTCATCTTCTTGCATGTGGCTGTCCAGTTAGTTCAACCTCGTTTGTTGAAAAGACTATCCTTTCCCTATTGAGTTGTCTTTGGCACCTTTATAAGAAAACCAATTCACCATATATATAAGGATTATTTCTGAATTCTTGTTTCTGTTCCATTGATCTATGTGTTTACTGATGAATAATTGTCAACTTGACTATGTTATGGTGTCCAGTTGTTTGGTAAAATGCTAGCCTAGATGCTGCAGTGGAGTATTTCATAGATTGGATTAGCATCTACAGTTACTTGGCTGAAGGTAAAGAAAGTTACCTCCCATAATGTGGGTAGGCCTCATCCAACAAGGGGAGGCCTGAAGAGCAAAGAACTGAGGGTTCCAGAGAGAATTTTTGCCTCAAGACTATGCCTCTGCTCTTTTCTGAGTTTCTAGCCTGCTTGCCTCCACCCACTGTAGATTTCAGACTCAAGACTTCAACATCAAATCGCATTGAGATTTCTAGCCTGTCTGGGACTTAGGACTTCAACATCATTCTTTCTAAAATTTCCAGCCTCCTGTATACCCAGTGAACTTGGACTCAGCAGCCCCCACAATCATGTGAGCCAATTCCTTAAAATCAATCTTTTAATATATATACCCATATATCCTGTTGCTTCTCTTTCTTTGGAGAACCTTGACCAGCATGTCTATCCTTAGGTCAGATACTCTCTTGAATAGTGTAGTTTCTAGTAAATTCTTATTTTTATTCTTCTTCTTATTATTATTTAGGTGCATGGTCCAGGAATTGAACCTGGGTCTCCTGTGTGAAAGGCGAGCATTCTACCACTGAACCACCTGTGTGCCCTTTAGTGAATTATTTTTGAAATTGAAAAATGCATTTCCTTTAATTTTCTTCTTTGTTTTCAAGATTGTTTTAGCTATTCTGGGTCCTTCGTATTTCCATATAAATTTTAGGACCAGCTTGCCAATTTCTACTGAATAACCTGCTGGAATTCAATGCAGTGAATGGTACTGCATTAAATCTGTGGATCAATTAGGAGAATCCTCATTTTAAGAGTCTCAAGTTTTCCATGGAATGTCTCTCTGTTTTGTAGTTTCTCTCAGCAATGTTTTGTAGTTTTCAGCATATAATTTTTTCACTTCTTTGATTACATTTATTTCTAAATGCTACTTTTTTCAATGTCACTGTGAATGGATTTGTTTTCTTAATTTAATTTTTCGATCATTCCTAGTATATAGAAATAAAATTGATTTTGTACATAGATCTTATATTCTGTGATCTCAGAGAACTCATTTATTAGTTCTAGTTGTCATTTGTTGCTATTGGTGTTGGTTTTTGGTGTGGATTCTTTAGGATTTTCTATGTAGAAGATGTTTCTACTGTTTGTACTTAGAGGATTTTACCAATATTCCAACTGCTTTTACTCTTGTTCATTTAGTCGTATTAACCCTTCAAACCCTCATTCTTTATATCTGTTCCCCAATTGTAAAACATTAGGACCTTAATTTCTTCAATGCCATTTTAATTCTTCACTATTCTGTTTAGCCTTGCCTATGCTACTTCTTCCTTAACAGCTGTGTTTTTTACCTCATATTTCATGGAGAAAATTAAGATTATCAATACAAGTACATTTACTGTGAATCAAATAATGCTTAAATTTCAGACTCCCTAACTCAGGAACCCCATTTCAAGATTCTGAGAGGATCACTGTCAAAAGTAAGATGTTTTAATTGTAATTGATTAGAAATTCTGTTTCTTTCTACTCTGATTTCCCCCTGAGACATTTCTGATGTCGGCCTGATCGTCAGTATGGTGTTGAAATAGTAATAGGCATTTTTGGGATCTTAATAAGGAAAAATTGAGTTGGGAATACACTACAGTAACTGCCATTTGGAAGGACATTTTAGAATGCTTTAATAAAACAAGAAATTGTCAGTGATCCTCTCAGAATGTGGAATTAAAGATTTAGATGTGTATAAATTTGGAACACTTAATGGCATAAGAGCAATAAAGATGAGCAATTTAAGCAATAGAAATTATTCTGGCATAAAGAAACAGATTTTAACAAATTTTCTTCCAGATCACGTCAAAAGCAAATTCATGGCTTATTTGATAATCCATTCAATGATGGAGGCTTATTTATTTGAATACACTGGAAAATTAAATTTCTTGATGATTTTGACAAAAACTAACTGATGAATATAATGTAAAAATCATAATATACAATTTCAGGGAAGACATCTAACATAAACTGATTCATGAATGTCATTTAAAGAAAATTTATGATACAGTCACTTTCCAAGAAAACTTGAAATACCAAGTTTCTTTTCTGTGTTTTTAGGCTCTGTGATTGCACCCAGACTGTCTGCTGTGCAGTACATCCAGGTCTCTCCCATCCTACAAAGCACCTACTCTGCACCTTCCTGTTTCTCTCCTTGCCTTCAACAGTCGACATTCTTGATAGATAGAACCACACACTTATTTTTGCACTCTGCTTCACTACTCAGCCTTTTCATACCTGGCTAATACTTCATCATTCCTCCTTGAAGCTGCTCTCCCTGAGATCATTAAAGGCCTCTTTAATGCCAGATACATGGACTGTGTTCAGCCTTTGTCTGAGGACTTAAACATTTACCACTACATTTTTCCTTGAAATTCCCTTATCTTCTGGCTTTCTGACATTATTCTTTTGGTTTATCTTCCTAGTCTCCTTTGAGGGATTTTATGTTTTAGCCTTTTAAATGTTAGTGTTGTCTAGTGGTTTAATATCTTCAGCATTTCTTGTTTATATTCATTCCTTCAACTGAATAGTAGTACATATTATGATATTGCTAGGGAGAACAGAATGAACGAGACAGGTGTTGTCTCTGCATCATAGATAATAATCCATGTTAGGCACGGGGTCACTAAAGGATTCCACATGAGACAGTGAGTTAAAGCTTAATAGTTTATTGAGAAAGGATGAAACAGATTGAGAGCAAAGGAAGAACAGGCAGACTGAGAGCCAGTGAGATTGGCTAGCGAAAGAGAACAGAAAAATGGCTCCAACTTTCTTTCTGACAGCTTGTGGTTTTAAAGGAAAAACTGTGCCAAGAAGGGTGGGGGTGATGTGTGGCTACAGGCATCATAGGCTGGAGCAGATCATGACTTCATTCTCATGGTTATCTGGTCTGGCCTCTGGCAGGTGGGGTGTTGGCATGTTTGTGCGCCCTATCTTCTGTCACATCAGGTCCTGTCAGAAGATCTAATGAGGGAGAGAATTGAAGGGACCCCCATGCCACAGAATCCATTTTCTATGTTAAGTTTTATTTTCTGATACCTGACATTCCTGCCTTTTTATTTTAATAAAATTGATTGGAGTTGCGATTAGATTGGGGGGGGGGATGCATTAGCTTAGCTTGAAGCAGTTTTTGGAGGGAGTAGGGATGTTGTGTTCTCTTTTTGGATACTTCCTGCTGTACCTGGGCAAAGTTGGAGGAAAAATTGCTTTGAGCCAGGCAGAGGCATTATTAATTGGCTTGTGACAGAACAGATTTTAAATTTTTGTTGTAGCAGGAGTATGTTTTAGAATTTTGCTGGTTTGTTACAGCTGCTGTTGACCTGTGAACAAACTTAGATATACATTGTGAGAGGCAGAGGGCTAGGAGAAAAATTAATAGGAGGATAATTAAAGAGGAGTGAGTTGTTAATAAGATTTAAGGGGCAATTTAAGGGATGAATTGATGAAATTAGTTGTTATTTTTGGAGAGTTTAGCATCTTTAGGTTTCAGAGCTTCTTTGGCATTGGAACAATTTGGAGGGCTTAAGTTCCTGAAAAACAAACTTAATAAGTACATTGGATATTTTTTAGGGATTCTAGGAACATTGTTGGTTGGGATTTGTCATACTGTGGCAGTTTGTAATATCTGGCTGAAGTTTGCATAAGGGTAACCTCCAGAATAACCTCTTGAATTGATCTGAAATCTCTTAGCCATTGAAGCTCTATTTCTTTTCCCCCTTTTGGTCAATTCATTGATATTAGGGCCAGGCTTATCTTTGGAGCCTATGTCTCACAGTGTTAGGGCCAGCCATGTTCTGTGATGATAAAGTCAATTATATTTCACATTGTTAGTTGCCAGGTTTATATTCCTGGAAATTATGTCCCACACTGGGGGGAAGCTCAGAGTTTGACTTAGAGAGAGATCACATTTGAGCAACAGCTGAGGTCTTCTGGAGATGACTCTTAGGCACTAATTCTAAGTAGGTTTAGTTTACTATTATAGAAATAAGTGTCATAAGGGCAAGCCTTAAAATTGAGGCCTTGGCTTCCTGGGAAATTCCTAATAGTTTATTTTTCTGAGTTCCTTAAAGACTTTGCAGACACTTTTTTATTTTTTGCCCCAAACACTCTGAAATGTAAAGTATAAAACATTAACTTGTTCAAAACGTTAAGATTTTGTTCCTTATTCCAGGTTTATATTAAATAAAGTTTAACTAGATTGTTTAATTTATTAGACAGATTAAATTATATATTGCAAATTTTGGACAAAATAAACATGTGTTTTAATTTTACACAAAAGTTAAAGCTTTAAAATGCAGACAATATTATATTTTTACTTGGTATATTGATTTGTTTTGGCTTTAACTATATCAACTTCATTACATTTTTTTCATTAAATTTTTAATTGGAGTTTGAGGGCTATATATATAAAGTACCTCAGTATTTAATGATAGCTTTTTAAAAATAATAAAAATCATGGTTAATAACATCATACCATTACTTAACATTATATAGATTAGTATTAGGATATAACATTGATAGTGAGAATATTGTTAATTTTTAGGAATTTATATTATGTTTAAATATATGAATATTTTATTTCTTTAAATTTAATTAGTAACAAGAAAGAAAAAAATTTTTAAACATTATAATATATTCAAACACTTTTTCTGCAATAGGTTATTTTAGTACCTTAGCACCTTTTTTATACAATGTGAAAGAACAAATTATTTGTAACAGTTATTTTCCCCAAGAATGAGAAGACTTGTTTTTTTGAAATAAAGGATAATGCCAGCATAAACATTAATAAGAATACTATTATTATTATTATTATTTGGCTCTTATAAAAGGAATTTTTTAAGTTATAAGTCTACAGGTCTAAGGCCATAAAAATGTCCAAACTAAGGCATCCAGGCAAAGGTACCTTGATTCAAGAAAGGCTGATGGATCCAGAACACTTCTGTCAGCAGGGAGGGCACCTGGCTAGCATCTGCTGGTCCTTTCGTTCCTTGTTTCAAATAGCTTCCCCAGGAGCATTTTCTTTCAGCATCTGCAAATGGCTGGGTCTCATGTTGGCTCGGAAACAACTATTCTTCATGTATCTGCATCTGAGATTTAACAAAATGTTTCCCCTTTAGATGGACTCCAGTAAACTAGTCAAGACACACCTGGAATGCATGGAGTCACATCTACATCTACTCAAAAGGCCAAACCCACAATTGGGCATGCCACATCTCTGTGGACATCCTCTTATCAAAAGGGTTT
This sequence comes from Tamandua tetradactyla, assembly GCF_023851605.1. Taxonomy (NCBI): domain Eukaryota; kingdom Metazoa; phylum Chordata; class Mammalia; order Pilosa; family Myrmecophagidae; genus Tamandua; species Tamandua tetradactyla. Next base: position 52,614,148 of record NC_135331.1, read on the forward strand.
CTGCCCTACAATACTGAATCATGCTGAAAGGACATGGCTTTTCTGGGGTGCACAACAATTTCAAACTAGCAGAAGTCCTATGGATTATTGACTTATTTATTTTTATTCTAGTGAGTTCCCATATATCTTTCCTATTATCAGTTCTTCATTTACATTAGTGTTTATTTCCTTAATTCCTTTTTTTATTTTAACTTTTTAAATTGTATAGTATAACATATATACAAAGCAAAGACATAAAAAACGATAGTTTTCAAAGCACTCTTCAACAAGTGGTTACAGGACAGATCCAAGAGTTTCTCATGGGCTATCATATGGTCCTCTCATATTTTTCCTTCTAGCTGCTCCTGAATATACAGGCTAGGGGACTTAAATATTTTTTATCACAACAATCGACTTTTCCTTCTTTTATTGTGAAAAATAACATATATACAAAAAAGCTATAAATTTCAAAGCATAGCACCACAATTAGTTGTAGAACATATTTTAGAGCTTAACATGGGTTACAGTTTTACAATTTTAGGTTTTTTCTTCTAGCTGCTCTGAAACATTGGACACTAAAACAGATATCAATTTAATTATTCAGCATTCATATTCATTTGTTAAATCCTGTCTTCTCTGTATAATTCCACCATCACCTTTGATCTTTCCATCCCTCTCTTTAAAGGTGTTTGGGCTATGGCAATTCTAAATTTTTGATACTGGAAGTGTCTGTCACTACTGTGGGGTAGGGAGATGTAACTATCTGATGTTCTGGAGAGGCTGGGCTAGGTGTCAGGACTTATCTGGACCAGGGACCCATCTGGAGGTTGTAGGTTTCTAGAAAGTTAGTCTAGTGCATGGAACCCTTATGGAACCTTATATATTGTCCTAGGTGTTCTTTAGGATTGGCTGGAATGGTCCTGGTTGGGGGTTGGCAGGTTATGATAGGTAGCAAGGTCTACCTGAAGCTTGCATAAGAGCGAACTCCAGAGTAGCCTCTCTACTTTATTTGAATTGTCTCTGCCACTGATACTTTATTAATTATACTTCTTTTACCCCTTTTTGGAGAGGATGGAATTGTTGATCCCATGGTGCCAGGTCTGGATTCATCCCTGGAAGTCATCTCCCATGTCTCCATGGACACTTTCACCCCTGGATGTCATGTCCCACGTAGGGGGGAAGGCAGTGATTTCACTTGCAAAGTTGGGCTTAGAGAGACTGAGGCCACATCTGAACAACCAAAGAGGTCCTGCAGAAGTAACTCTTAGGCATGCCCAGAGGTAGTCTAAGCTTCTCCACTACCTGTATGAGCTTCATAAGAGTAAGTCTCATGATCAAGGGCATGGCCTATTGATTTGGGTGTCCCTAAAGTTTGACACAGTATCAGGAGATTCCCTGTTGGTAAGGTTTAATAATTCCATATTCTTTATCCCCTTCCTCAGGAAACTTTGCAGATACCTCTTGATTATCTGCTTAATATACTCTAGGATGTTTCCAAGCATTGCAATATTCTATACAAGGTTAAAGGACCACTTTCTTTGTCTGTGCTCCCTGTGTTTCTATTGTTCAAATGAGTATACAGATAGGTTGAATTAGATTATGCGCTTGAGAAGATTTCAGTTCCAGATCAAATAAACCTTTCTTCCATCAGTCTCAAAGAGTATGTGTGGTTCTAAACTATAGACACTGTCTTCCTTACCCCTATGTTCTGAATTACTTTAACCCCAACCTGCTTGGCTTCATTCTTATCTCTAAATGTCAGATTATATATATAAAGCAACCTCTCAAAATCCAGAAATAATAATTACCACTCTGGACTTAATGTGTCTGCTCTAAAAGTTTAAAATCTATGCCCCTGTTTTCTTATAAGCATTTTCTAAAGGTGACCATACCATTGTTGTCCTTTTGTTCCTGACTTATTTTATCTCACCAAATGTCCCACATGTTCATTCACATCATTGCATGCCTCATGACTTTGTTCCTTTTTGTAGCAGCACAGCCTTCATTCATAAGTATACACCATTGTTCGCCGATCTACTTCTCTGTCAGTGATTCCTTCAGCCTCCTGCATTCATCAGGCATCATGTAGAAGACCTAAAGTCCACAGTCCATCAACATTCTCAATTTTAGATAATTTCACTGTTGCCAAGAGAAGGAAAATCAATAAACACACCCTTGCCAAATAGGAAATCTAAACCTCCTCTTAACTCTTGACCCTCCCCCCATTATTTACCTCTGCTGTTGCTGTGGTAGTGCTGTTGGTTTCCTTTTGAACATAGCTCATAGATGCAGTAGCAGCTTTCCCTCTGTACCCTGGACTTAGACACTCTTTATATACAGGAATCATATCTTTTAAGTAATTCTTGTGAGAATGAATTCATATTTCTAGTATGGATCAGTGGGACATGTAGGTCTATACAATCCCTTTCAGTCTTGTTCATCTTCAATATGGTAATATTGCTTCTAGACCCACTAGAGAATCACCTTCACTCCTATCTATTCCCTTATATTGGAGTTCAGCCTCATTAGCTAATGGTTCACCCATCTCTAGCTTCTGTGTATTTCTAAGTCTCCTATATTCTATATTATAAGCCTCTGATTATACCTTTATGCCATCATAAAAGTGGAATCATACACTATCTATCCTTTTATGTCTGGCTAATTTCACTCAGCCTTATGTTCTCAAGGATCATCCATCTTGTCATGTACCTCAGACGTCATTTTGTGTTACTGCTGCATATTATTGCATCATATATATATATATATATATGTTTAGAATGTGGCCAGGCATTTATATATTTTAGAATATGGCCAGGCATTAATATATTTTATACTCAGAGCATATAAATGATCATTTTATATATATATGTATATATATATATATATACCCCATTTTGTTGATCCACTCATCTGTGGATGGGCATTTGATTTGCTTCCGTCTTTTGATGATTGTGAATAATGCTGCTATGAACATTGGTGTGCAAATGCCTGTGTCGTTGCTTTCAGCTCTTCTGGATATATACCAAGTAGTGCTATTGCTGGGTCGTAGGGCAACTCGATATTTAGCTTCCTAAGGAACTGCCAAACAGTCTTCCATAGTGGCTGCATCATTATACATTCCCACCCGCAGTTTATAAGTGTCCCAGTTTCTCCACATCCTAAGTAAGGAGGTCAATGCCCGCACACTTTATGCGCTGGCAACAGCTTGCAGGGAACAGGGAGAGGGAGGAAGTGCTCGGGAGGGATGCATGAGAGGTGGATTGGGCTGTTCTTGGGGCAGGGGTATGGGGCAGGTATGTGCACTGGGGGCTGGTGGGGAATGGTAACAGGTGACAGGGTTCGGGTGCATGGGGTGTGAGATGAGTCACCAGTCACAGGGCTGTGCTGGTGAGGGTAACACACCCAAGGAATATGGCCTGGCTTACTTCCTGGTCCTGGGGTCCCGCAGGCTCCGTGCCTCTGCGCCCGGCTCCAGCTGTCTGCCTCTCTATTCCTTGGCCTCTGCAGGTAGGGCTACCCCATGTGGTGCAGAAGTCTCTCCCAGGTCAGCTGTACTCCTGAATCACCACCTCAGTCGCCCTCCTGTCCCTTCTCTAACTTTTCTGTGGAGCAGGGCTAATCTCAAGTCACTCTATTTGGCCATCTTCCCAGAAATCTCCCAATAGGAATATTATTATTATTTTTATTTATTTATTTATTTATTTTAACGGAAAGAAAAAAAAAAAGAAATTAACACAACATTTAGAAATCATACCATTCTACATATGCACTCAGTAGGAATATTATTTTGATGCAAAATATTTTAGACGCAAAATTTGGATGATTAAGAAAAATTGTTTTTCAAAATACTTTATATTAAGAGGATGCTAACAATTCATGTTAATAGAAGACTGAGAAAACTTAACTTTAGTTTTGTATGAATATTCAGCATAACACAAAATCTTTCCTTTTGTTTGATATACATAAGCAGAATTATTAAATTTTGGTTAGTATTGATTATGAAAGTCAGAATTTACTTTCATAAACTCCTTTTTTATAACTCCACAATTATTTTGTGGCAAACAATTAGTTAGAACTTATCGTTAAAATGACTGTAATAAATAAAATTTATTTTTTTCAACTCTACTTTTTTTTTAAAATTTATTTAGGGGTTGTAATTTGCAATGACTATAACAAACAAAATTTATTTTTTTAAAAACTTTTTGTTACCTTTTGTGTTCATTTTACCTATAGCTTTTATTTATTTAAACAGCATTATAATTTGAAATAAATTTGATAATAAATTTACAGAGCTTTTGAACCTGTATACTTTCTTTAAATAATAGTATTTATGAAGGGAAGAAGAGCTAGAGATTAATAAAATAATGGAGGAAGGGAAGATATTTATGTCAGGGTTTAGAATATGGCCAGGCATTTATATATTTTATACTCAGAGCACATAAATGATCATTTTATAATATATTTAAAATCTTTTAGTTTAATTTAGCAAAAACTTAAAATTTTTAACAATATTTTTAAATGCTAAGTAATGCCATGAACATGTTGATTTACAGAATTAAGTTATAGTTTTTTTAAAAAACTGGTTTAGAGTTTTTGTTTAATGCTATTTTCTTTTTTAAAGGTTTTACACATGTATATTATGAGGACTTTTTTAGGTCATTTTAAAATTTTTTGCTTTTGAAATTCTTTCAGCATTTTTATTCCTTTGTTACACTGTTTTATATAAAGCCTTAATAGGTGTGTATTTTAACTATAATATAAACTCTTAGAAGCTAAGATTTAAGTCTTTTATTCATGACAGACTGGCATTAACAAAGTTATTATAACTCCAAATTCTGATACATATTGAGTTAACAAATGGCTAAGTAAGAGAAGTTAGATTTTTTAAACTTCAGTTAAAGTTATAAAAAATCCATTTGTATTTTTATTAAACTTAATTGACTTCTTTAAATAGAATATATTTGAATTTTTTGCATATTTTTAATTTTATTATATTTTATATGTGTTATTATTGTTAGGTACATTGCTCAGTTTATGTAACCTGTTAGGTTACTTTAAGAGGAATTTTGAGAATTCCTTATGATATTTGTTTACTTATTAGTAAATTTATTGTAATTGAAGAACATACTTAAGCAGAATAAAATTGCATTTGTTTAATTGAAAGAGTCATTATTTAATTTTTATTATTTTTTATAATATTTTAGAATTAGAAAGAAGTTTAAAAGTATATTGACTATTAAGTTTTGGGAACTATATTGAGCTCATTGAATTTGTTTTTAAGTTTAAATGTGGGAAAACTTTTTAATTGGTTGCAAAGATAGAATATATTAGGCTTAGAGCTCGTTAAAAATTTTTTTTATTAATTTGCTGTAACTATCCAGAGATATGAAACTATACATTGAAAATGCATACAGGCATAAATAGGAAATTTATTATTTGAAAAGAAAAACAGAAACATAGAAATATTTTTGAGAGGAATAAATAAAGGACTGAATATGGCACTCCACTCCATCTTCATTTTTTGCAAAAATGAAATTGAGTTACACACCCAATTCCTTATTTGTAGTAGTATATTCATTTTAAATTATAGTGAGGTTATAGAAATAAAATCTTTTTATAGACTTTTAACTAAAATGTTTTAATATAGCCTAAACTTTCTCTTTTTAAAATACTTTTATAATTAGAAACCAGTTATGAATTTTTGACTAATATAAATGTAGAAACATACCAATTAATAATTAGACTGAACACATTAGAACCAACAGACAGGCATTAAATATTTAACGTACCAAATATGTTAGTTAACAATTAAACAGACATGAAACACTTATGCAATATAATAGCACAGAGGAATAAAGTTGTTAAGTTTGGGAGAACTTTCAGACCATTTGTTAATTGAGAGTGCTATGTTGTGGGGCAACTTTTTTTTTTGCATGGGCAGGCACCAGGAATCGAACCTGGGTCTCCGGCATGGCAGGCGAGAACTGTGCCTAATAAGTCACTGTGGCCCGCCCCATTTTTGTTGTTTTAAAGGATATTGTGGACAAGACGAATTGTAGAGAAAAATAAGTTTTTTTTTGTTTGTTTTGTTTTATTTTCCCTTTTTTAATTGGAGTTTAATGAGATTATGAAGTAAACATCTGAGAGGGGTAAAATTAGGAATTGTTAGGGTGTTAACCATGATTATTTGCTAGCTTTTAATATGGAGGGGGAGGTTTGCTAGTGCTAGGGATTTTGCTTGCAGGAAGCTTACAGAGGTCTACTTGTGGAGACTTATGTTTAACTACTCCTTTCGAGGCTGATGGTTACCAGCTCTACCGAAGGTTTACGGTCTCCTTAGGGACTTGCGTCTGGGACACACTGACTCTTATTGGGGCCCTGTGGAAAGGAGGCTTATGGAAGTCACCAGCTCTGTTGGCAGCTTATGGGCCAGTGTAGCATTAAGAGAGGCTAATTTACCCATATCCAAACTCTAATTGTAACAACAAAGCAGGCATCCCCGGTTTGTTGTCATGGATTAGGAAAGTGTGCAGTCTTTCACTCAGGGTGTCCCCTAAGTTGTTTTTGACCACTATACAGGAAAATGCTTATAGAGCTAGAGAGTTTAGACCAAGCTTGGACTTTGGGCCAGGTGCACTGAGGCGGGCCAAGGTGTCACGGGGACACTGAACAAAACTTTCATGGGGGGATCTGGGCAGAAAGGTGTCACTTACCTAGGGCCAAATTGGTTGTAGTTATTTGAATGCCGTGAGTGTGCACTGGTATCATGTTAAGATGGTCTGAGCTGGAAACTCAAGCTGTAAATCACATGGAAGCCATAGCGACCGTGCCAGTTCAAGGGATGGAGTGACTGGAAGACTGCTCCTGTAGCCCTGAGGAGCCAGAAATTCAAGCCTCAGTCTCATCTCCAAATTGGGTTGACTGGAAGGCAGTCCCATAGCCCGAGGGGCCAGAAAGCTAAGCCTTTAGTCAGACCTCCATCACAGGTTTTTGACACCATTTATGTTGGGTCACTAAAGGATACCACATGAGAGAGCAAGTTAAAGCTTAATAGTTTATTGAGAAAGAGTGAAACAGATTGAGAGCAAAGGGAGAACAGGCAGATTGGGAGCCAGCAAGATCTGCTAGTGAAAGAGAACGGTAAAATGGCTCCAACTTTCTTTCTGACAGCTTGTGGTTTTAAAGGAAAAACTGTGCCAAGAGGGGGTGGGGGTGATGTGAGGCTGCAGGCATCACAGGCTGGTGCAGATCATGACTTCATTCTCGTGGGTATCTGGTCTGGCCTCTGGCAGGCAGGGTGTTGGCATGTTTGTGCTCCCTATCTTGCTGTCATATCAGGTCCTGTCAGCAGAGCTAATGAGGGAGAGAAACTGAAGGGCCTCTCCTGTCACAGAATCCATTTTGTATGTTAAGTTTTATTTTCTGATACCTGATGATCTAAAGTTTAGATCCTAGTCTACTCAGGGAGAGAAATATTAAACAAGTAATTACTATTCCCATGGCTTTTGCTGATAATTCCCAAGTCTAAACCTACATTTTTCTTGATTATTAGGGAAATTATAATCAGGACACCTCAAGGAATGAAAATCATTTAAATGACAAGAAAAACTGTGGTTATTTTGAATTGTGGCATTTTTTGGAAGCAAAAACATTGAATCAGTCACTTTAAAAGATTTATGTTTGTTTCCTTTTATTACCCCAGGTGTCACACTGCCTGTGGAACCACAGTATGCAGGGAAGAATGCTGTCTTCTAATCATAGATCCTCATTTAGTCTCTGTGACTAAATTGCTTTCAGCCTAATTTTCTTCAATAAATGTTTGCTGATGAATTAATAAAGAAGACTAATAAAATACACATATATGAAGATAGTTAACTTTCTTTATATGGTTAATAAAATAACAAAATGAAAGTGATTTAAGATGACTATCTCAGTCTACCTGGTACTCCCAGTTTATATCTCTTGTCTCAGTATAATATGAACAGCACCTTCTTTCATTTTCAGAATGATCTACATTTAGACAGTAGAGCATATAGACCTATAAAAACCATTTTTGAAAAGAAATATTGGTTATTATGCTTGCTGTTTTTAAAAATCCTAATGGCTTTTGTTTTGTTTTGTTTTTACTACTTTACAGACAAAGCTTGGCAGAGCACAAATATTTCTGGAATAAGACTCTTTCATTACTAATCTTTACTAAAAGGGAGCTAATGAGTATTAGACATGAAGTATATGATAATTTTCAAAACTGGACTTCACTGAAAGAAGAAGTTTTTCTACAAATTAAATCTATATGTAAAACGGCTTTAACAGGTTTGTTATATTTATATTTAGAACATAATTTTCCTTTTTTGTAAATGGTATATCATAAATAATGAAATAATGATATTTCATTTGATGTGATAGAAATTGCTATGGACTTTTAAAACCTGTTATTGGTTGTTAGACTAGCTGACCATTGTTTTCATTTCCTGGCTGCTAAAACAAATTCCATACAATGGATTCACTTAACAACAGAAAGTTACTGGCTCAGGGTATCAATAAAGCTAGAAGACTTGCTTCCTTCCTTCCAGTGTCAGTGTGGATTCCTAGGCTTTTCTATCACATGGCAGTGCACATGGCAGCGTCTTCTTTCTCTTCCTGGTTGCATTGACTTCCAGCTTCTAGCTGAGCCCTTTTCCTTGTGTGCCCAGTTTGCTTTGCTTGAAAGGCCTTCAGGCAGATTGGATTAAGGCCCAACTTCATTCACTTTGGGTACACCTTAACTAATACATCCTCAAAAGTCCTATTTACAGTGGGTTCATACCACAGGACTGGAGTTGCAAACTAAACATGCCTTTTATGGAGGACATAATTCAGTCCCCAATGCTCACCAAAGTCATTCTGGTCTCCAGCCTTTGCTTTGTTATTTTATGTGCCCAAATACTTTGCCTTTGTCTTTGTGGACCTTTTGATGTCGTTTTAGCAGTGACTGTTCTGGACCTAATTTTGCTTTTTTTAGAATAGGTGATATAGTAGAATTTTCAGGACCTGTTGATTAATTATTCTATTGCCTTTGCATTTTGATACAAAACACAGAAATTAACATTAGATTTTTACCTGTGCTAGTTAAAGCCCTGTGTGAAATTTCTACTTTTTTTTTAGAATTTAATGTCTGAGCAGAGGTACATAATCTCTTCTTTTTGAGGGGAACACAAACAGAGGATTTTCGCCTCCAACTGGAATACTCTTTCATAATCTCTTTATAGTCTCTCCTTGGGCCGAAATGAAGGACAGCAATGATGTCCAGAAAAATTCATGACCTCTTTTTAAGTTTAATTTGTTATTAACTGTAATTAAAAAGTGGCACAACTTTTGGATAGAGACCATTCTTATAATAACTCTGTAATTGTTATGGGTTTGATTTGTTATAGTTTGTAAAATTACTCTTTTGGAAAAAGTAGACAGAAATTTCACTTAAGCTGTTTATTACAGATTGTTGATTGCACATCCCATTAGTATAATAATTTGAGGAACCCACTTGCAATATAAATATAGATATTCTTTTATAAATTATATACATAAACTTCTATATTACTATGCATACTATAAGAAATCTCTAAAACATACATTTAAAAGATTGAGAGAAATAAAATAGACAATATTTTTAAATGGTTTTATTTTATATATGTAATAACAGTATAAAATATTTTTATTACCAAAGTTAAAGAACAAGAGATAGTTTTTGAGATTATATTGAGATATTATTCACATATCATACATACATCTCATCTATTTGAAGTGTACAGTTTAATGGTTTTTATTATATCCTTGAGTTTTAAGCCTTCACCAATTCTAGAATATCTTAATCACTGCAAAAAGGAAAATCCTTTACCTTTAGCTATCACCCCTAAACTCTTCATCTTCCTAGTCCTAGATAACTGTTGATCTCTTTTCTGTCCCTATAGATTTACCTATTCTGGACATTTCATATAAATTGAATCTTAGCAATATTTGGCCTTTTGTGTCTGGCTTATTTCACTTACTTAGTGTAATGTTTTCAAGAATCATCTATACTACAGCATGAATTGGTACTTCATACATTTTTATGGCTGAATCTATTTTATTTATCCAGTTATCAGTTGAAGGGCTTCTGGGTTGTGACCACCTTTTAACTATTATGAGTAATGCTGCTGTAAACATTCTTGTACAAGTTTTGTGTGGACATATATTTTCATTTCTCTTGGTTATATACCTAAGGAGTAGAATTGCCAGGTTAAATGGTAACTACAGGTTTAACTTTTTGAGAAACTGTAAGACTATTTTCCAAAGTGGCTAGACCAACTTACATCCTCACCAGCAGTGTATGAGGTTCAATTTTTCCACATCCTTGCCAAGACTTATTTTCTGACATATTAAGTATAGTCATCCTAGTGGTGTGTCTGAAGTGGTGTCTCGCTGTGGTTTTGATGTTTTTTTATTTCCCTGAAGACTGTTGATGCTGAGCATTTTTTCATGCCCTTTTTGGTCATTTGTACATCTTCTTTGGAGAAATGCCCATTCATATCATTTACCCATTTTAATTGGTTTATTTGTCTTTTTATTTTTGAATTGCAAGAGTTCTTTTCTACATAGAAGTTCCTTATTAGATGTATGATTTGCAAGTATTTTCTCCCGTTCTATGAGCTATCCACTCATTCTTTTGATAGTGCCTTTTGTTTATTATTTTTCTCCTTTTTGTTTTTGATAGTGCCTTTTGAAACCCAAATGTTTTTAATTTTGATGGAGTTCAGTTTATCTATTTTTTTGGTTGCAAATGCTTTAGATGTCATATTTAAGAAAACATTGCTTAATCCAGAGGCAAAAAGATTTATACCTATGTTCTAAGAGTTTTATAGTTTTAGCTCTTACATTTAGGTAGTTGATCCATTTTGAGCTAATTTTTACACAATTTCTTATTCTTTTGCATGTGGATATCCAGTTGTCCCAGTACTATTTGCTGAAAAGACTGTTATTTGTCCATTGAGTTTTAGAGACATCCTTGTGGAAAATAATTAACTATAAATATGAGGGTTTATCTCTGGAGTCTCAGTTCTATGCCATTAATATATATATGCATGTTTATACCAGTACCACACTGCCTTGATTACTGTTGCTCTATAGTAGGTTCTAAAATTGAGAAGCATGTCTCTCCTTACTTTGTTTTCTTTTTGCAAGATTGTTTTAGTTATTCTAGATCCCTTGAGTTTCCATAGGAATTTTAGAATCAGACTGTTGTTTCTACAAAATATTCATCTAGTATTTTGATAGGGATTGCATGGAATCTGTAGGTAATTTTTTGGAGTGTTGCATCAGAACAATATTAATTTTTCCACTCCATGAACACAGGACATCTTCCCATTTATTTAGGTCTTCTTTAATTTCTTGTAATAAATGTTAGCAATTTCAGTGCACATCTTACGTATCTTTTATTACATTTATTTTATTTAATAAGAGTATTTTATTCTCTTTTTCACTATCATAAATGGAATTATTTTCTTAATGTCATTTTCAGATGATTTATTGTAAATTTATCAAAATACAATTAAAACTTGTATACTTATCTTCTATCTTGCAAACTTGATGACTTGTTTATCAATAGCTTTAGTTTTCCCTTGTGTCTGATGCTCCTTTTATCTACAGTATGGACAGAGGAATAAAAAATATGGAAATAAACAATAGGGGGAACAAAGGTTAAAATAAATCGAGTAGATTGAAATATTAGTGGTCAATGAGAGGAAGGGGTAAGGGGTGTGGCATGTATGAATTTTTTCTTTTTTTTTTTTCTTTTGCTGGAGAGATGCAAATTTTCAAAATAATGATCATGGTGATGAATATACAACTATATGATGATATTGTGAGCCATCGATTGTAACTATGTCAAGAATGTTTGTATGTTGTTCATAATAAAATGAATGAAAAAAATAGCTTAAGTTTTTGTGGATTACTGAGGTTTTCGTATATAGAAGATATGTCATCTGTGAATAAAAGTTGTTATACTTCTTCCTTTCCCGTGCCTTTAATTTAATTTTTTTTTTGCTTAATTGCTGTGTCTATGAATCTCCAATACAACGTTGATAAGAAGTGGTGAGAGGGGACCTCATTTTCTTGTTTCTGATCTTAAGGAGAAAGCATCGCCTCTATAACCATTAAGTAATTTTAGCTGTGGGGTTTTCATAGATGTCTTTTATCAGCCCAAGGATGTTCCCTTCTATTCCTAGTGTGTTGAACACTTTTAACATGAAAGAGAGTTGGATTATGTCAAATATTTTCTTTACCTACTGAGATAATCAAGTGAATTCTGTGTTTTATTCTATTGATATTTTGTATTATATTAATTGATTTTAGGGTATTAAACCCACCTTGCATTCCTAGAATAATTCCACTTGATTATGTTGTATAATTTTTTATGTGTTGCTGGGTTTCGCTGGTTGGTGTTTTGTTGAGGATGTTGCATCTCTATTTATATATTATGTCGATCTTTTGTTTTCTCTTTTTGTGATGTCTTTGTCCGATTTTGGTATCAGGTAATATTAGCTTCATAGAATGATTTGTTTCCTCCTCTTCCCAAAACAAAAGATTTCTTATCTTTCAATATTAGGTTAAAAAATCTTCAAAGATGGATTCTAAATATTTGTCATTAAGTTTAATGAAATTTTGTAACATACTGTGTAGTGTGTTGCATGATTTTAAACATTGCTAAAAAGGCATCGGAAAATTTCCTCCATTTTCTGGATGCCATTTTACTTTTTAAAAAATTATGTTTTAATTTAAAATTTGTAATTTGAAAAGTTTTGACAGGTGCACGCACCAATGAAGGCACTGCCACAACCAACATACAGAACATTTTTATTACCCTCAACCTCAAATTCCTTGTGTCTTTTGCATATCCTTCTCTCCTCCCTTGGTCCAGGGCAACCACTGTGTTCTGTCACTATATATTTTTGCATTCTATTGAATATTAGATAAATTGAATCATTCAGTAAGTACTCCTTTTTGTATCAATTGTGTGTATCAGTAATAAATTCCTGTTTATTCCTGAGTAGTATGCCACATTTTATTTATCCATTTACTTGTTGATGGACGTTTGGGTTATTTCCCATTTTTCACTATTGTGAATAAAACTGCTATGAACATTTGTATGCAAATCTTTTTGTGGATATGTGCTTTCATTTCTTTGTGGTAATGATTGTGTTATATGGTATACTTAATATTATAAGAAACAATCCAATAGTTTTCTATAGTGGTTGTATTCTTTTACATTACTACCAGCAGTTATTAGAGTTCTAGTTGCTCTATATCCTTGTCAACATTTGATATTGTCAGTCTTTTTACTTTAGCCACTCAAATGAAATTTGTATAGGTAATATTAATCCACATTTCAAATAGTCTTTTTGATAATTTTGTAATTTGAAATATCTTGTCACAAATTACTATAGAATATTTATCTCATAATAGTAGTAATGAACTACTATTGAACTCAATCATACTGGACCAGAAGAAGCTTCAGCTCTGTCAGTTTTCTTTTTCATTTTGTGTTGCGTTATTAGTACATTTTCCAATCCATGATTTCTTTTAGGAATCTTTTAAGCCAATTATCCATTTTTGGGCTCTTAGTTTAATTAAACCACATAGTCAGGATCCTCATAGACAGAACAAGGAAGAACAAATGAGGAGATACTGACAATCCCTCTGTGTGCAGGAATAACACTCTACTCTCAGAACACCTCACACATTGAACCTGACCTGCGACCATGACTACCTGATAATGTGGATAGATGGGGAGGCACTTCAGGTTTAGGAAGGGAAAATTGGCTAACAGCCTCCTAGGACAAATGGCTACCCTTTCATATTACTTAGGTTTTAGCTCAGATATTACCTCTTCAGAAAGATTTTTAGTGCTCACTCTAGTCGCCTTTCCTTATATTTCTTCTCTATCCCATTTTTTTTGTTTCACTTTTAATAGTATTTGTTACTGTCAGAAATATACTTATCCATTTATTGATTTATGTTACTGCCAGTTTCTCCTACTAAGCTGTAATCTCCACAAGAACAGGGATTTTGACTGCTTTACTAAAAACTATATTCCTAGTGTTTCAAGAGAATTGTGTGTGTTATGTAGTAGGTGCTCAGTGAACAATGTGGAAATTAAATGGAATTAAAAGTTTGCCCAAGTTTTGATATTGAGATTATTGAAAACCCTTATGTTCTTTTTTTAAAAAAACAGCTGAGTATCTTCTGAATTTTTCTTGTAATGGTCATGTATTCTATAATCTGGGGAGGCAGGAAGAGGAGGGGAGGCATCATTTATAAGCTGAGTTTGCCTGAAAGCTGAGAGCAACTTTTACATGTTACGCTCAATAGTGAAAATCTTAATGTGATTTAAAAAAACAGTTTGAAAGTTGTTTGTTGAATTTATAAGAGGCAAATACAAAACTTAAGAGTTCTTTTCTTCCCTTAAATTGCAAATGCTATTAAGAATTTTTCTGACCATAAACATAAATCAACCTTACTCTAAAAACCTAGAAAATGCAGAAAAGGGGCAAAGACATCATCTGCAGTCTCACTCCCAAGAGACATCTGCTGTTAACGATTTTTTAACTTTTTTTTTTTGCATGGACAGGCACTGGGAAACAAACCCAGGTCTCCGGCATGGCAGGTGAGAACTCTGCCTACTATGCCACCGTGGCCCACCCTGCTGTTAACATTTTGATGGATAGCTTTCTAAACTTTCCTCTCCATGCATGAATATGTAGAGTTAACAATGAATCATGAAAATATAGTCATGCCATCAAACAATGTCAATGATGTAGAAAAGGATTTCATTATAGGAATATTAGTTTTCTAATTTATTAGTTTTCTACTCATGGAAATTTAGGTTGATTTTAGTTTTTGCTATTAAAACTAAAGCTCCATTGAACATCTTGACGCATGCATCTTCATGATCTTGTCTCATTTTTTTCCTTAAAATAAAAGTTAATTCCTAAAAGTAGAATTGCACAAAGTTTATGGCCATTTTGTCTTTCACTTACAAGTAATATTACATTTTATGCTTTGTTCAACAAAAGGAGATAGGAATTAGTTTTCAACCCTTGACTTTACATTTGCCATTATTGTAAATCTTTTCACATCAGAAGTGAAAGTTTTGTTTAGAAGTTATGCAGTGGTGATTGCAGAAACTCCAAGGTGGAAATACATATACAAGGAGAATATGTTCAGTTCCCAAGTAAGAGCTTAGTGAACTCACGAGATGGGCTGTGTGAATCTGAAGCTATGGTATTGTAAGTTTTTTTCTCCATCCTTTTATAAAAATGTTCTCCTTACTCAATGCTGTCAGCACAATCAAAGCCCAGGGGATAGATATACAAACTTTTACAAGTAGGTACAAAATTCCAAAGGTACTTGTCTTTTTTTTTCAGTTTCTTTGATCAATTTAAACACATTTTAAATTTAGCAGCAGTTCTAGTAAACAAAGAAACATGATAGTTTCACAAATTAGAATTTAAGTAAATAATATATATCTTAAATTTAGATACAGAGAAAATAAATTCAGTGTAATACCGTTAAAGATTAATGCTGATGAAGCTTGAGGACTGTCATGCCTACATGAAAAGATGGCCCTGAGCCTAGGAAACATATAGAACTGCCCTGTCCCATATGCAGCCACTAGCCACATGTGGCTATTTGAAATGTGGCTATAACCTTTTGTTGAAATGATAATATTTTGAGTATGTTGAGTTAAATAAAATACGTTATTAAAGTTAATTTCACGTTTCTTTTTTACTTTCTTTATGTACTTATTCTAATGATGCATTAAATTTAGTATTATGCTTTCTGACAGTAGGAAAACTTTAGTACACTATGCTTACAGGACAGTAGCAGAAAAGAATCAAAAGTAATAAAAATTTATTTGATAAAATGAATTTTACACATTTATTTTTTTCTTTAGGTAAATTTTGTGAAGAATAAGATTTATATCCTATAAATATTTAAGGTATAATGATTCTAGTCCTATTGTGAAATCTTTCAAATAGAGTTTGGGCACAGAAGCATTTTCAGTAGAAAAATAATAGCTTTAAGCAAATCCACGGAGACGACTTTTGAATGTGACTGTTTTCTGTTTTTATATATTAGAAAAGATTGTTAGTCGTCTTCATTTTCAACTTTGACTCGAGGCAAAATTGGGAACTCTCTGTAGTCTATCTCTTAGCCTTGGCTTTCCTTAATTTTTTTTAAACAATTTTTTTGTTGTTAAACATATATACAAAAAAAAAAAACAAAAATGAAAGAAAGAAAAAGCAATGATTTTCAAAGTACACATCAAAAAGAAGTTACCAAACAGATTTCAGAGTTTGTTATGGGTTGCCATTCCACTATTTCACATTTTTCCTTCCAGCTCTCCAGGACACTAAGTCTAGAAAAAATACATTTTTTTCTTTTTTGTGAAAAATAGCATATATACAATAAAGCAATAAATTTCAAAGCCCATTGCAACAATTAGTTATAGAACAGATTTCAGAGTTTGGTATGGGTTACAATTCCAGAATTTTAGGTTTTTACTTCTAGCTGCTCTAAGATACTGGGTACTAAAAGAAATATCAGTATAATGGTTCAGCAATCAGAGTGGTTTGGTAAACCCTATTTTCTCTATATAACTCCAACATCACTTTTGATCTTTGTCCCACTCTTTAGGGATATTTTCTAACTTTTTCATGTTGGAAGAGACTGTTGATAATATGGGGTAGGGGAATGGAACTAGTTGATGTTCCGGTGATGCTGGCCCCTCTGCATTTCAGGACTTATATGGTCTCTTTTTACTTTTTTAATGTGACTACTAGAAAACTTAAAATTTCATATATGGCATATTATATTTCTATTGGACAAATCTGGTATATAATGGAATGAACTTTGTTATACTTTTAAAAACTTTAAAATATTATAATCACACTCCAATTTATTTGACATTTACAAAATGTATAAGGACTTGGTGTGAATTATAGCTTAAGAATACTTTGAGCGGTCAGTCTTAAACCTCATTGTTCATGTTTCTTATATATAATTTGTTGACTATTTAATTCAGCTTTTACTTAAGTTTATTAAACAATCTTACTCAAGCTTAGTAATGTTGAAACTCTTGGCAGAAATCAAGAAAAATCTGGAGGGCCAAGTGGGATCCTTTGTAGCTTTGCCCTTTTACAAACTTGAATGCTAGGCCTGGAGGAGGACCACACAAAGCCAGTTTGTCTGTGCCAACCTGTGCTGATCTCCTTGTGTTACAGGCATCAATTCTTAAATACTTAGAGATATTTTAGTATCCTAAGGGCAGGGCCCCAGGGCTAGAAGGCAAAAGTTCACATTCTGACTCTGCCACTTACAGGTTATTTTGTGACTCTGTATCTTTATCTATAAATGAGGAAACATACATACACACACCTATACATATGCCTAGCACAGTACAGAATCATATGTTAGCTGTTATTATTTTGTATTCTCTCAGTACGTTTTAAATTCTGAAGTCCAAGTTCCTTCTATTGTATATAACTCTCATTTATGTACAGAAGTGTTCTTTGATAATGGGACTTGTAGCTTTTCTCCCAAATAACGCAATAAAATTATTTTTTTCACATATAATTTTTTAAAATCCATGTAATTAAACACACACAAATATTCCTAGTTTATTTTTTTATTTTTTATTCTTTTTGCATGGGCAGGCACCAGGAACTGAACCCGGGTCTCTCGTGTGGCAGGCGAGAACTCTGCCTGTTGAGCCACCGTGGCCTACTCCTAACTTATTTTTAAAGCTATTTTTTTCCTAATTTATTTTTTGACAAGAATTCAGAAGCAATTCAGTGTAGGAAGGATAGCTTTTTCAGTAAATGATAATGGGGTAATTGGACAACCGTAGGCAAAGAACAAATTTTGACCCAAACCTCATACTTTGTACAAAAATTAACTGCAAGTGGATCACAGACTTAAATGTGAAGTGTAAAAGTATAACAACCTAAAAAAAAAAATACCAGAAAAATCTTTGGGACCTCGTATTAGGCAGAGTTTTTAGACTTGAACCAAAAGCATAATATATAACAGGAAAAATTGATAAATTGCATCTCAAGAAAATTAAAACTTTTACTCTGTAAAAAACATAGTTAAGTGGATGAAAAATGAATTACAGACTAGGGGAAAATATTTGCAAAATGAAAACAATCCTGCTAGAAAGTGGGCAAAGGACTTGAGCAGATGTTTCATGAAAGACAATATACAGGTAAATAAGCACATGAAAAAAATGTTCAGCATCCTAAGTCAGCAGGGAAACACAAATTAAAACTATAATGAGATAAGCACACATGTATTAGAATGTCTAGAATTAAGCAGACTGACCATACCAATTGGTGGTGCAGATCAGAGACACTAGATTACAGATACTCTGTTGGTGGGAATAGAAAATTGTACAGCCATTCTAGAAAACAGTTTGACACTTTCTTCTAAAAATAAAAATAAAAATACACTTACTATATGTACCCAGCTATTTCACTCTTTTTTTAAAAACTTTTTAAATTGCACATTATAATATATATACAAAGCAAAGAAATAAAAAAGTCATCGCTTTCAAAGCACTCTTCAAAAAGTGGTTACAGGATAGATCCCAGAGTTTATCACGGGCTATACCATACAATCCTCATATTTTTCCTTTAAATGCTCTAGAATATAGGAGGCTAGTGGCCTTAAATACTTTTTTTATTATCACAATTGACTTTTTTTTCTTCTTTTTTTTTGTGAACAATAACATATGTACAAAAAAAGTATACATTTCCAAGCATAGCACCACAATTAGTTGTAGAACATATTTCAGATTTTGATATGGGTTACAATTTCACAATTTCAGGTTTTTACTGCTAGCCGCTCTAAAATCCTGAAGACTAAAAGAGATATCAATTTATTGATTCAGCATTCTTATTCATTTGCTAATTCCTATCTTCTATGTATAATTCCACCATCATCTTTGATCTTTCCGTACCTCTCATTGGGATTGTTTGGGCTATAGCAATTTTAAATTTTTGATATTGGAAGGGTCTGTCACTGATATGGGGTAGGGAGATGAAACTATCTGATGTTCTGGAGAGGCTGGGCTAGGTGTCAGGACTTATCTGGACCAGGGACCCTTATCTGAAGGTTATGGATTTCTGGCAAGTTACTCTAGTGCCTTGATGGAACCCTTGTGGAATCTTATAAATTGCCCTAGGTGTTCTTCAGGATTGGCTGGAATATCTTGGTTGGAGGTTGGCAGGTTATGACAGGTAGCACAGTCTACCTGAAGCTTACATAAGAGCAACCTCCAGAGTAGCCTCTAAACTCTATTTGAACTCTCTCTGACACTGACACTTTATTAATTACACTTCTTTTCCTACTTTTGGTCAGGATAGAATTGTTGATCCCATGGTGCCAGGTCTGAATTCATCCCTGGGAGTCCTCTCCCCTGTTGCCAGGGAGACTTTCACCCCTGGATGTCATGTCCCACATAGGGGGGAGGACAATGATTTCACTTGCAGAGTTGGGCTTAGAGAGACTGAGGCCATATCTGAGCAACAACAGAGATCCTCCAGAAGTAACTCTTAGGCATGTCTACAGGTAGTCTAACCTTCTATGCTACCTATATAAGCTTCATAAGTGTAAGCCTTATGATCGAGGGCATGGCCTATTGATTTGGGTGTCCCTAAAGTTTGACACAGTATGAGGGGATTCCCTGATGGTAAGGTTTAATAATTTCTTTCTTCCCTTCCTTTGCCAATTCTTTTTGATTATCTGGTTAATATACACTAGGATGTTTCCAGGCATTACAATAATCTGTACAGGATTAAAGAACCTCTTTCTCATTCTGTTCTCTCTGTGTTTTAGTTGTTCAAATGAGCTATTCAGATAGGTTGGATTAGATTACGCGCTACAGAAAATTTCAGTTCCAGATCAATAAACCTTTCTTTCATTGGTCTCAAAGAGTATGTGTGGTTCTAAAATACAGACAATGTCTTCTTTACCCCTATGTTCTGAATTACTTTAACCCCAACCTGTTTGGCTTCGTTCTTATCTCTAAATATCAGGTTATATATATAAAACAGCCTCTCAGAATCCAGAAATAATAATCACCACTCTGGACTTAATGTGTCTGCTCTAAAAGCTTAAAATCTATGCCCCTGTTTTCTTATAAGCATTTTCTAAAGGTGACCGTACCATTGCTTTTTTTTTTAGTTTCTGGCTTATTTTGTCTCACCAAATGTCCCACATGTTCATTCACATTATTGCACGCCTCACAACATTTTTCCTTTTTGTAGCTGCACAGCCTTCGTTTATAAGTACACACGCACTATCGTTCACCAATCTACTTCTCTGTCGGTGTATCCTTCAACCACCTGCATTCATCAGGCATCATGTAGAGGGCCCAAAGTCCACAGTTCATCAACATTCTTAATTTTAGACAGTTTCATTGTTCCCAAGAGAAAGAAAACCAATAAACCCACCCTTGCCAAATAGGAAATCTAAACCTCCTCTTAACTCTTGTCCCTCCCCCCATTATTTACCTCTGCTGTTGCTGTGGTAGTGCTGTTGGTTTCCTTTTGAGCATAGCTCATAGCATGCAATAGAAGTTTTTCCCCCGTACCCTGGACTTAAACACTCTTTATACAAGAATCGTATCTTTGAATTAATCCTTACAAGAATTTGCTCATATTTTTAGTGTGAGTCAGTGGGACACATAGATCTATACAATCCCTTTCAATCTTGTTCATCTTCAATATGATAATATTACTTCTAGACCCACTAGAGAATCACCTTTGTTCCTTTCTACTCCCTTACATTGGAGTTCAACCTCATTAGCTAATGGTTCACCCATCTCTAGCTTTTATTTATCTCTAAGTCCCCTGTATTCTGTATTATAAATCTCTGATTATACCTTTATGCTGGTCATAAAAGTGAAATCATACAATATCTGTCCTTTTGTGTCGGGCTAATTTCACTCAGCATTATGTCCTCAAGGCTCATCCATCTTGTCATGTGCTTCAGGACATCATTTTGTCTTACTGCTGCATAATATTCCGCTGTATGTATATACCACATTTTGTTGATCCATTTGTCTGTTGAAGGGCATTTGATTTGTTTCCATCTTTTGGCGATTGTGAATAACACTACTATGAACATTGGTGTGCAAATGTCTGTTTGTGTTGTTGTTTTAAGCTCTTCTGGATATATACCAAGTAGTGCTATTGCTGGGTCATAGGGCAACTCGATATTTAGTTTCCTAAGGAATCACCAGTCTTCCATAGAGGCTGCACCATTGTATATTCCCACCAGCAATGCATAAGTGTCCTGGTTTCTCCACATTCTCTCCAACATTTATAGTTTCCTGATTGTTTAACAGCTGCCATTCTTATACGTGTGAAGTGGTATCTCATTGTAGTCTTGATGTGCATTTCCCTTATAGCCAGTGAAAATGAGCATCTCCATGTGCTTTTGAGCATCTGTATTTGCTCTTCAGAAAAATACCTGTTTATATATTCAGCCCATGTTATAATTGGATTGTTTGTTCTTTGGTTGTTGAGTTGTATGATTTCTTTGCATATACAGGAAATCAAACCTTTGTCTGTTATGTGATTTCCAAATAGTTTCTCCCATTGAGTTGGCTGCTTCCTCATCTTTTTGTCAAAATCTTTTGAGGTGCAGAAGCATTTGATTTTGAGGCCTTCCTATTTATCCATTTTTTCTTTTGTTGGTTGTGCTTTGGGTGTAAAGTTCAGGAAGCTACCTCCTATTACTAGGTCTTGAAAATGCTTCCCTGCATTTTCTTCTAGGAGCTTCATGGTGCTAGTTCTTATGTTTAGGTATTTGATTCACTTTGAGTTAATTTTTGTGTAGGGTGTAAGATAGGGGTCCTTGGTTATTGATATCCAGTTCTTCCATGCCCAATTATTGCAAAGACTATTTTGTCCCAGTTCAGAGGATTTAGGGGACTTGTCAAAAATCAGTTGACCATAGATTTGGTGGTCTATTTCTACACTCTCAATTGGATTCCATTGGTCAATGCTTCTGTCTTTGTGCCAGCACCATGCTGTTTTGACCATTATGGCTTTATGATAGGTTTTTAAGTCAGGGAGTGTTAATCCCCCCATTTCATTCTTCTTTTTTAGGATGCTTTTAGCTATTTGGGTCTCTTTCCTTTCCAAATGAATTTGGTAGTTAGCTTTTCCAAATCTTCAAAGTAGGTTGTTTGAATTTTGATTGATACTGTGTTGAATCTGTAGATCAATTTGGGGAGAATTACATCTTAACTATATTTAGCCTTCCTATCCATGAGCAGAGAATGTCTTTCCACCTATTTAGATCTCCTTTGATTTATTTTAGCAATGTTATATAGTTTTCTGTGTACAAGTCATTTATGTCACTAGTTAAGTTCATTCCTAAGTACTTGATTCTTTTAGTTGCTATTTTGAATGGAATTTTTTGCTTAACTAAGTCCTTAGCTAGGGTGTTACTGGTCTATAGAAATGTTACTGATTTTTGCACGTTAATTTTATATCCTGCCACCTTGCTGAATTTGTTTATTAGCTCAAGTAACTTTGCTTTAGATTTCTCAGGATCTTCCAAGTATAGTATCATATCCTTTGCAAATAATGAGAGTTTTACTACTTCCTTTCCAATTTGGATGCCTTTTATTTCTTTGTCCTGCCTGATTGCTCTAGCTAGAACTTTTAGCACAATGCTGAATAATAGTGGTGACAGTGGGCATCATTGTCTTCTACCTGATCTTAGGGGTAAGGCTTTCAGTCTCTCTCCAATAAGTATGATGCTGACTATTGGTTTTTCATATATTCTCTTTATCATATTGAGGTAGTTACCTTTGATTCCTATCTTTTGGAGTGTTTTTATCAGAAAAGGATGCTGAATTTTTTTTAATGCTTTTTCAGCATCAATTGACATGATCATGTGATTTTTTCCTTTCAGTTTGTGAATGTGCTGTATTACATTAGTTGATTTTCTTTGTGTTGAACCATCCTTGCATTCCTGTATAAACCCCACTTGTTCGTGGTGTATAATTCTTTTAATATGCTTTTGGATTTGATTTGCTAATATTTTATTGAGAATTTTTGCATCGATATTCATTAGGGAGATTGACCTGTAGTTTTCCTTTCTTATAGCATTTTTACCCAGTTCTGCTATTGAAATGATATTAGCTTCATGTAATGAGTTAGGTAGAGTTCTTTTTTCCTGAATTTTTTGGAAAAGTTTTAGCAGGATTGGTGTTAGTTCTTTCTGGACTGTTTGATAAAATTCCCCTGTGAAGCCATCTGATCATGGGCTTTCCTTTGTAGGAAGACTTTTGATGACTGATTGAATCTCTTTGCTTGTCATTGGTTTGTTGCACAGTTGAGACACATCTTCCCCCAATTCATGAAAGCATAACACCGACCTGCTGCCACAACCCTACACATGCATGCAAAAAAAAATTCTGTTGGAATTTGTCCATTTCATCTAAGTTGTCTATTTTGTTGGCATATAGTCATTCATAGTATCCTCTTATGATTTCTTTTATTTCTTCAGGGTCTGTGGTAACGTACCCTTTCTCATTTCTGATTTTGTTTATTTGCATTGTCTCTCTTTTTTTCTTTGTCAGTCTTGTAGTGGCCCCTCAATTTTATTGATTTTCTCAAAGAACCAACTTTTGGTTTTATTGATTCTTTCTATTGTTCTTTTGTTCTCCCAATCATTTATCTCTGCTTTAATCTTTGTTGTTTCTCTTCTCCTTTTTGCTTCAGGGTTAGCTTGCTGCTCCTTCTCAAGTTTCTCCAGATTTGCTATCAAATCCTTGATTTTTCCTCTTTCTTGTTTTTTGAGGCAATAAATTTCCCTCTCAGCACAGCCTTTGCCACATCACGTAAGTTTTGATAACTTGTATTCTCATTTTCATTCATCTCCAGATAGCTGCTGATTTCTCTAGCAATTTCTTCTTTAACCCACTGGTTGTTTAAGAGTGTGTTATTTAATTTCCGTATATTTGTTAATGTTCTCAGTCTTTGGTGGTTCTTGAGATTCATCTTCAACTCATTGTGATCAGAGAAATTGCTTTGAATAATTTCAATGTTTTTAAATTTATAAAGACCCATTTTGTGCCCCAGCACATGATCTATCCTGGAGAATGTTCCATGAACACTAGAGAAGAATGTATATCCTTGTGCTTTGGGGCGCAACAACATATATATGTCTCTTAGGTCTAATTCATTTATCAAGTTATTTAATTTCTCTGTTTCCCTGTTGATCTTCTGTCTGGTTGTTCTATCTATAGAGCAGAGTGGTGTATTGAAGTCTCCTACTATTATTGTTGAAACATCTATTGTTCCCTTCAGTTTTGCCAATGTCTCTCTTGTGTACTTTGGAGCTCCTTGATTGGGAGTATAAACATTTATGAATGTTACATCTTCTTGGTGAATTGACCCTTTTATTAGTATATAATGTCCCTCTTTGTCTCTTATGATGTCTTTACATTTAAAGCCTATTTTGTCTGAAATTAGTATAGCTAGTCCTGCTTTCTTTTGGTTACAACTTGCATGGAAGATCTTTTTCTATTCTTTCACTTTCAATTTATTTATATCCTGTGTCTAAGATGAGTCTCTTATAAGCAACATATACTGGATTATGTTTCTTAATCCATTCTGCCAATCTGCATCTTTTAATTGGTAAATTTAGTCCATTAACATTCAAAGTTATTACTCAAAAGGTGTTTCTTGATTCCACTGTCTTATCTTTTTTATTTTAATTGTCTGATTTATGTATTTTCCCTCTTTCTATTTGTATTCTTTGAATTACACTTAGTGGCACTCTTCAATTCTGTGCCCTCCTCCAGACCTCCCTCTCCTGTCTTTTTTTTTTCAGCTGGAAGAACTCCTTTTAGTATTTCTTGTAGGGCTGGTCTCTTGTTGACAAATTCTTTCAGGATTTCTTTGTCTGTGAAAGCTTTAATCTCTCCCTCAATTTTAAAGGACAGTTTGACTGGGTACGGAATTCTTGGCTGGAAGTCTTTCTCTTTCAGGATCTTGAATATATCATACCCCTGCCTTCTTGCCTCCAGGGTGCTAGTTGAGTAGTCTGAATTCAGTCTTATTTGATTTTCCTTTTATGTAGTATGTTGTTTTTCTCTTGCCACTTTCAGGATTTTCTGCTTCTTTTCAACATTTAACAGACTCATTAGTATGTGCCTTGGGGAAGGCCTATTTGGATTTATTCTGTTTGGAGTTCTTTAGGTTTCTCTGACTTGTATATTTAAGCCCTTTATGAGGGTTGGGAAGTTTTCCTCAATTACTCTTCCTAGCCCTTTACTCCTCTCTTCTCCTTCTGGGACACCAAGGATTCTTATATTTACATGTTTTGTTTCATCTCTCATTTCCCTGAGTTCCCACTGAAATTTTTCCATCTCTTTTGCCATTTGCTATTTTGAGTCTTCGAAGTCAGTTATCCTGTCCTCTATATCATTCATTCTTTCTCCTGTTGCTTTCAATCTGGTGTTGTGTGTCTCTAGTATATTTTTTTATTTGGTCAACAGAGTCTTTAATCTCTGTGATTTCTGCTATTTTTCTATTTATTCTTTCAGATTCCTCTTTGTGCTCTTCTACTATCTTCTTTTTTTTTTTTTTTATATTTATGCATTTATTAATTTTATTTTTTTAGAAAAGTTGAAGGTTTATGGAAAATCATGCATAAACTGCAGGTCTCCAATAAATTCCCACATTACTAACAGTTTTCATTAGTGTGCTAACTATTTAAATTGTGCTATTAATTATATGTCATGGTTTGCATTATGATTCAATGCTTGTATTGTACAGTCCTATTTAATTTGTGTAATAGTAGTATGGATACAGCCTAAAATTTCCCCTTTTTGCATATCTGAAATCCTTTTGTTCTGGTGCCATGTCACATCTATATATTGTAATTTATTCATCAATTAATGATGAAGAAAATAAGACAGGAAAATGGTAAGATAAAATATGAACAATAGCTTCTATTTGCAAATGATTGATTTAATATAATTGTAAAAACATATTAGATTTACTGAGAACCTACTTAATGCCAGACTATAATCAAAAAGTCTGAGTTCTGTAATTAACCTGGCTTATCTTCACAAATTAACTCTCAAGTAAGTACTAGCAATATCTGAAGTTTAATCTCCATTAATAGAAAGCCATCCTCTGATTTGTTCAGGTAAAGTCTTAAAAGTCACCCTGGGTCTACTATCTTCTTGATCTCCTTTATGTCATTTGCTATTCTGCTTATTTATTAAGTAGAGTTGAATGACCATCTTTGATTAGTTGTTCTAACATCTGTGTCTCCTCTGGTGTTTTAATTTGGTCATTAGGCAGGGCTATATCTGTCTCCATTGTGATATGCTCAGTGATCTGCTGCTGTCTTGGTAGCATGTAGATATCTTGATTGATTTACTTTGGGAGTTGATTTCTTTCAGTAGTTTAAGGCCTTGTGTTTGCGGGATGGTTGTACAGCAGTGAGCAGGGCACGGGATGGAACACTCGATACTGTGATTTGTTTCAGGGCAGGTATGGCGCAGGTTGGGGATGTTATGCTGGTGCTTGTGAATGTGGGCACTCAGTGGCCAGGGAGGATGTAGCTGTGCAGGTGCACTGGTCTGGGGGACATAATCCTGGCGTGTGCTGGTCTAAGGCATGGGGCCTTTTGTGTGCATGTTTAGAGCTGTGGCAGCAGGTCAGTCTTATGTCTTCATGAATTGGGGGCAGATGTGACTCAACTGTGCTGCAGGTCAGCACTTTCTTAAAGATGGGAAATGAGGCTGAGGGCTCTGCATATGCGTGGTTCTAGGATGGCGGTAACGTACAGTTCCTAGAGCTGAATGACATGATTGGGTGTCCGTGCCCATGCGTGGGCCTGGGAGTGCCTTAAACAGATGCACTGATTTCAGGGAGGGCAGGTCTGACAATGTGGGCGGGGTGGGTGTGGGTATGGGGCCATTGTGGGGGGGGTGGGAGAGGGGGTTGTGGTGGGGGTAGCCTAGTTATGGAGGTTAATGCCCACAACTTTTATGCACTGGTTAAGAGCCTGCAGGCAGGGAACAGGGAGGGGGATGTAGTGCTTGGGAGGGGTGTAGGAGAGGTGGGTAGGGCTGCACTTGGGGTGGGGGTGGGGGCAGGTACGTGCACTGGGGGCTGTTGGGTTGGGGGCAGTTGGATCATGGGGAATGGGAGCGGGTTCGGGTGCATGGGGTGTGGGGTGAGCCGCCAGTCATGGGGTTGCGCCGGCGAGGGTAGCTTGCCCAAGGAACGTGACCTGGCTTACTTCCTAGTCCCATGTACCCGTCTGTGCACTCCCGCGGGCTCTGCCTCTCCCTGCCTCCACACCAGGCTAGGCTCCAGGTTTCTGCCTCTCAGTTCCTCAGCCTCTGCAACCAGGGCTGCCACAGGTTAGCCATACTCCCTAATTGCTGCCTTAATCGCACTCCTGTCCCTTCTCTAACTTTCCCATAGAGCAGGGCTAATCTCAAACTGCTCTAGTTGGCCATCTTCCCGGGAGTCCTATTTCACTCTTGACATGCACCCAGAGAAATACAAACCTATGTTCACTAAAAAAATAGTACATGAATGTTCATAGCAGTTTTATTTGTAATAGCCCAGGGTTGGAAACAACCCGAATGTCCTTCAGAATATGAACGGGCAAACCAATCGTGGTATATCCATGCCATCAATGCTACTTACCAATGAAAAGGAACAAATTATTGATACATGCAACAACTGGGATGAACCTCAGTGAAATTACATTGGGTGAATAAAGGCAATCTCAAAAGATTACGTACTGTATGATTTCATTTATATAGTCTTCTTGAATTAAAATTTTAGTGATGGAGAACAGATGAATGATTTCTGGGGTTAGGAATTGTGGGGAGAGAGGGGTAGTTGCAGTTATAAAGTATAGTAGGGAGCACCAGGGAACTTTGTGGTAATGGAACATCCTGCATCTTGAATATGTGGTGGTTGCATAAAGCTATAGAGGGATAAAATTGCATAGAGCACACACACACACTCATGAGTGCATGTATAACTGATGAAATCTGGATAAGCTCTGCAGATTGTTCTAATGTCAGTTTCCTGGTGTTGATAGTATACTATAATTATGCAAAGTGCCAACACTGGGAGAAGTAGGAGAAAGGGGATATAGGACCTTTCTGTAGATTAATTCAAAACAAAAAGTTTAAAACTTTGCACAGTGTTTTGTGATCCCTACATTCAATAATAAATCTAGTGTCTGAGTTTCTTTATCATCATAATAAAACTAACCTAACTATGTACAGTTATTGTAAATTTATGGTCACATTGTGTTTGTAACATCTGTATGCTTTGACAATAAGGTTATAGAAGTGTCCTAATATTATAATGACCCACCTTATATTTTAAATTCATTTGAATAGAATTAAAAACAGCAGAAAATTCTTATCAAGGCAAAGAAATTGATTTAATGGGATAGATATTAATAATCGTACTAGTATTACCTAGTGAATTATATAGTAAACACTTAGTCTAAAAGCCAGAAACATGCATTGGCTATAAACTTTGGCAGTATTAAACCACATATATATTGTACAATATTATTCAGATACTTTAAAAGATTTTCACAATAAAATTAAGTTAGGTTTTAAGATCAAAGTCCCAAACAGAGATAACATTCCTAGAAAAGGGGCATGTTTAATATTTTCTTGCTGACAATGTATGCTGAGTATTGAATAGCAGGTAAGAGTGAATTGTTTCCTGCTCTTGTAATGAGTATCATTTTACATAATTAATATTTTTAAAGTATAACTATTCATGGATTAGGTTTTCCTAAACCAGAACATATCTATTTTGATGAAACATATTTAGAAAGACAATATTTTTATCAAGAAAGAACAGGTACAGAATTGATTTTGCTTCTATTCCCAAAACAACCATTGAATGAAAGTTCAAGAGCTGTTCAGTCAATGACTTTTAGCCCAGTCTCTGGACTTTTAGTCCAGTCAATGAACTTAAAATTCAAGTCCAAAATTAGGTTTAGAAATGTAGTCATATTTTTCATAAAACAGATTAAATTAGGGATAAAAGAGGCCTATTAACTTATCCTCTTAAAGATATTTTCTTCTTTTGAATGTGTGTTTCAACTGCCTTACCTAATCTGACGTTAAAAATATGGGATTCAGAATGCCTGTGATGGCTGCAGTAAAACAAATATATATTCAGAATCCTCCAACTTTTTGTGTGTTAGAAACTGTTTAGAAGCTTAGCTCAGCAGTGCTTTTATTAATTTAGTAGGTATTTATTGAGCTGCTGTTAAATCTAGGTGGAGTATGGTGAGAAATTTTGCAATGGGAGAAAAGGAATAATATATTTCTGGCCTATATGACTTTTGGCAACATTAGGTCTAATGTATACATATGATTAGTGCAATAAAGTGGCACAAATTGGTAAGAGTTCCAGAAAGATCAAGTTCACTTGTTCCAGCTTAGGTCAGAAAAGATTTCTAGGCAGAGGTAACACTTGAGCTACAGCAAACCAAGTGTATGAGGATTGGGAGACTTTCATGGCTTGGTGCTGAGACCAGGAAAGCACAAGGTGGGTTCAATGAGCAGTTTAAGTTGACCTGGTTGGGGATCATAATTTCTGAATCTCACATTGGGACACATTACTGACACAAATGAAATGTATTGATGACAGAGGTAGGATTGAATATTTGACACCAAGCTTGTCCCAGAAAGTCTAATAAATGATTGTCATAGATAAAGAGAACGTGTAGCATGCCAAGGGTGAATTAATTCACCTCCATGGGGTTTACTTTCCTAATTCCATATTAGAACATTGTAGCTCCTGTTAGTTTAGAAATCTTGCTGTACTTTTCCATGGGTTAAATATATATTTGACAAATAAGTTAGTGTTGCAGATTTTTATTCTTTTAATGCCAGCTAAAAAGTCACATTGACATAAGTAGTTATTTTAGAGACAGTAGTGTACACTAACAGAGTCAGCCTGCTAACCTAAGCAGTGTCATTTTGGCAAATGATAAATAGGTGACTGTGCATGTTCTTCTGCAGTGTCATTCTGACTTACACATAGGCAGATATGGTTGGAGAACAGTGCAGTTTATTCAGCCATAAGAAGCTGCCTTTGCAGCTCTAAAATTACCCAGAAAGATATTTTAGGTGTGAAGAAAAACAGCAACCTTCTTATTGTCTTGAACTACTTTCTTTTGAAAACTGTGTATACTAGTGTGATAGTGATTTTCATCACACAAATGGATGCTTAGTCATATATTTTAAAAAGCATACAGCTATTCTTAGGAAAAAAACTCCCATGTAAGCATTTAAATGTAGTGAAACTCCACTTATTTGATCTCTGCCAATTTATTTCTCCAGGTTTTCCAGTTTGAATAGGAACAGAAAGTAAAGACCTCTTATGTTCACGCCCTCAGTCTGTGTTAAATGCCACTTTTTCTCCCAGACATACTTTTTAGAAAAGCCTTTTGCTTTTCTCTTCTTGGGCCATATTCCTGATCCTTTTCATCACCATCCATTAAGACAAGCTTTCTTCTCCATGCTCTATTCCCAACTCACTGCTTTTGTTCTCCTTCCTTAGCCATTTGTTGGCCATATTGTCTCTGCAGCCATGTCTGTCCTATGTGTAGCTGCTCCTGGTCTTCACTGGCCCGTGTGACTGCTGTTTCTGCTGTGAGGGTCCCAAAAGCAATAAACCAAGACAGCCTCCTTTGACATGCCAAATACATTATACGGCCCAGGGATGAAATAACCAAGGAAGGGAATGCCAAGTAAACTATTTGGAGAAGCAGACCATCCTTATTATCATGTAGCTCACATCCTCATAAATTCAGTTAATTGTGGTTGTACAAATTTTATAATGTGTTATCTTTGCATTTACATATTTTAATGCTGGTTCAAAGCTGCAGTACTGAGAAGAATGATGAAGGGAAGCTTGATAATTATTCTGAAAGATAATATGTTCCATGAATTTACCAGAAAATTATATAAATTTAGCACATTTAAATCTAAGATTTGTGAGGTTATATTTTTATTAAACTTCATCTAAATAGATAGACTAATGACAGATAATTGCTATGATGAATTCTGGTCTCCTTTTGGGGAAAAGGTGTACACTAGAATCATTAAAATACACTAGCTTTCTGTCCATAAATTGATTAGTTTTAGACACCACAAACTTCTTTTCTTCTCCACCCCTAGCACCTTCATAATTTGTATGGAATATATTTTACTTAGTTTCCTAGAAATGCCATCCAACTATCTCATGCTAGCTCATTTAAATTAACTTTTCTTAATCATGTTGCCAAGAAAACAATTTAATTTCAATAAAATCCAGAATATTATACAGATATTATGTTATTCATTTATGTAAATATTTAAAAAGCAACCTGAATTAACATTTAATACAATTTAAAGGTTAGGAAAAACTACTAAAGTTTTCTTGTGTCATTTGGCAATGCAAACCATTTTCTTATTTCTTTCTCAGAATCACCACAGAATTTAAACTTAACCTTGTGCTTAGGTGCCATTATACTGTCTGAAAAGTCATACTGTCTTTCAGCTATTAATTATGCATAAAAACTAATCAGAATTTTGAAATATTTTATGATTCAGTGTTACATATTTGTAAACTTAGAATTTTATTTACAGAAATTGCTGTACTGAATAAAAATTTGACAGTGTGCCAGAGAAATAAGGCATGCCTTGAAGAGGAAATGAAAAATCTGAAATTGTTATCAGATGCAGCCATATTGAGATCTCAGCAAATTCAGACAACAAACCAACAAGAGGAAAACTTGCAAGCCAGAAACCATGACTTGCAAAAAGAAGTACTAGGTAAAAGAAAATTTTTTTCTGTTGTTAATAACTAGCTATAATAAGGAAATATCTCAATCTTTATTTCCCTTATAATCATACCAAAATATTGTTTTGCTTATTATTTCTTGTAGCTAGCCTAATTTTAATAACTATGATCATCCCTTTCTATTCTTCCATTTAGAGTGGTAAGAATTAAGTCAGTATATTAAAAACATGTTCAAGTACAAAGTAAGATTTCAGAAGAACAAAATGGGATTTACTTTGGTGTATCATTATCCCTGGTGGATTTGTAATTAAGGGTGCTGTAGGAAAAATATAGAATATACTGGTATATTAGGCAAATCCAAATTATTAGACAATTTTTCATTTCCACAAATGAAAAGATTAAAAAATTGTATTTTGGGGCATCTTAGGCAGGGCTTTTAATTGTCTGTAACTCAGAGGAAGGAGTATCTTGGGAGTAAGGCTAAGGAGTTTGTGTTACTTTCTGAAGACAGTAAGGAATCACTGAAAATTCTTAATCAGGAGAATAGTGTTATAAAGACAGTGTCTTAGCAAAATTAATCTGTTAGCAATGAATGCAAGTATTCTGACCATCAAAAGCTTGGAGCCCAGTAGCCGGGTAGAAAACATCTTTTCTGGTAACCCAATACCAAGACTGACCATAAGAGACTGAAGTGGTAGTGGTGGGGAGGTGGGGCAGAAATAATATCTAGTAGATGCTTAT
The DNA here is from genome assembly GCF_023851605.1 of Tamandua tetradactyla. NCBI lineage: Eukaryota > Metazoa > Chordata > Mammalia > Pilosa > Myrmecophagidae > Tamandua > Tamandua tetradactyla. The sequence goes on from NC_135331.1 coordinate 52,646,766, forward strand.
GTGTGTTAGATGCCATGCTAACTCTCTCTGTCAGTCCTCATAGTGACCATGAAAAGCAGGTATAGACATCCCATCTCGCAGAAGAGAGAACCAAGGCTAGGAAGGTCACATGTCATTACCAAATAGCTGCTAAATGGCCGGGAAGGAAAGCGAACCCAGTTAGACTCCAAGTCTTGTATGCTTGTCCCACTTTGTCCACTTAGCCCTGCCCACAGGCACAATGGGAACGCTAAGATAGACTCAGGGTTTAGAGAACTAGGCAGGTCTAGGGAAGTGAACATGTGTCTGAGTAGACAAGGCAGAGAAGGAGTCTCAGAGGGCTCTGAACTCTTGTGCTTGGGAGACTTCCTGGGAGCATACTACAGAATAGGAAAATCAGGAGGGAAGCTGGTGGTAGAGAAGATAGTGTTAAGTTTTAGAGGCATCAAATGAATTTGGTAGCAACATGAGACCAGGTTTAAATGAAAAGTCAGATAAAATTTTTAAAAAATCAGATACTTTAATTTTCTCTTCTGTGAATTATCTGTTCATAGATTTTGCCAATTTTATTGTATTGATGGAATTTTACTAGGCAGTGTTTAAGAACAATTTGTTTAGTGTAGGTGTTAATTCTTAATCTTTATTTATTTATTTATTTATTTTTTCCCATGAGCAGGCACCGGGAATCAAGCCCGGGTCTAGGTCATGGCGTGTGAAAAGCCACTGAGCCACCATGGCCCGACCAATTCTTTTTCTTTTATATTCATTTATTCCTAACCTATAATTTTCTGGTTTACTTCATTTAATGGTAAAGCTCACCATTCCAAAGTTTTTCATTTTGATATGATCATATGACTATCATTTATTGTTTCTGGTTTGTCTTGGTTAAAACAGTCCCTCTAATTCTAAGATTATACATATAGTCTTCTTGATTTTCACTCATTTAAATCATTAATATATGGACTTTATTTTTTAGATGGTATGAGATATAGGGATCCATTTTATTTTCTTCCAAATGAATAGCTACTTGTGTTAATATTATTTCTTAAATAATCCATCCACTTCCCACTGAATAGAACTATTGGTCATGTTAAAATTTCATATATGCCAGGATCTATTGCTGTGTTGTCTCTTCTGCTTCATTAGTCTATTGATGCACCATTAATGTCATGTTGATTTGAATATAGTGACTCAATAGCATATTCTCTTAGCTGTATTATTTTATATACATATTGTGCTGCTTTGAAAGGAAGTATGCCCCCTAAGAAAAGCCATGTTTTGATATAAATCCCATTTCTAAAAGGTAGAATCATCCCTATTCAATACTGTATATTTGAAACTGTAATGAGATCATCTCCCTGGTTGATGTGGTTTAGTCAAGAGTGGTTGTTAAATTGGATTAAGGGACAACATGTCTCCACCCATTTGGGTGGGTATTGATTGGTTTACTGGAGTCCTATAAAAGAGGAGAATGAGAGATTCAGAGAGATTCAGAGAGAGCAGAACGATGTAGCCATGAGATGCAGAGAGTCCACGAGCCAGCAACCTTTGGAGATGAAGAAGGGAAACGCCTCCCAGGGAGCTTCATGAAACCAGAAGCCAGGAGAGTAAGCTAGCAGATGATGCCGTGTCTGCCATATGCCCTTCCAGCTGAGAGAGAAGCCCTGACTGTTCGCCATGTGCCTTTCCAGATGAGAGAGAAACCCTGAACCTCATCAGCCCTCTTGAGCCAAGGTATCTTTCCCCGGATGCCTTTGATTGGACATTTCTATAGACTTGTTTTAATCGGGACATTTTCTCGGCCTTAGATCTGTAAACTAGCAACTCATTAAATTCCCCTTGTTAAAAGCCATTCCTTTTCTGGTATATTGCATTCTAGCAGCTAGCAAACTAGAACACATATATATATATGTATATATTATGTGTATATATATATATTTTTTCAGGCAGTTATTCTTCCATTTGAACTCTAAGATGTGTTATTTAACTCTAATACAAAAGGTCTGATAAGTACCTTGTAGAGTTTTTCTCTTTCCAATCTTTATACTTTTCTTACATATTCACAAGCATTTAAAATAATTTTATTAAATTCTAATTCCAACAGGAATTCTAACTGGAATTGCACTATATTTGTATACTTTGTTTTGGAGAATTGACATTTTTAGTAATGTCTTCTTATTATAAAACTCCTGTCATTCAAGAATATGGTTTGTCTTTCAATTTCTATAACTCTCATTTTATGTTTTTAAATAACATTTTATAGATTTATTCAAATGTATTTGCCATTTTTATTAAATCTATTATTAAGTACCTTGTCATTCTTGTGTCTACTGTTTATGGGCTATTTTTCCTGTTTCAGTTTCTCATTATTTGTTTATAGAATAGAGGAAACCTATTGATTTTTGTATGTTTGTCTTCTATCTACCCACTTTACAAAATTCTCATATTCTAGTGGTTTTTATTAGTGTCTCTTGGATTTTCTAGTTATAAAATTATATCACCAATCTCTCTTCTGAAGGGAGAGATTTCTTGGCTTTTTCTCTTGAATTTAATGTCTTATTAAATTCATCTGAACCTCAATAAAAATGGGCCAATGAGCATTCATACCTAGTTACTGATTTTAATTGAAATTGGTATTATGTCACTTGGAATTGTAGTTGATGGCTTTTTTGGAGTAAAGATTATGTATTTTTAATTAATACTTTTATTTCTAGTCATATTTTTCTTACGTACTTTATTTAAAATGCTTTTGAATTTGGTAAATGCCTTTCCTCCATCTATTGATCTAATAGTGTATTTTTCTCCTTTAATCAACTGGTAAAATGGATTAGTGTTGATGAATTTCCAGGTACTGAGTTTGCTTTCATGGAATAAACTCAACATTATTTTTTTATATAGTGTTTTCTATAGGCTTATAGTTTATTTATAAGTTTAGCATCTATATTCATAAGTGAGATTGGTCTATCAATTCTTTTATTTGGGAGTTGTCTTGGTCAGGTTCATGTGTCAACTTGTCCAAGTGGTGGTACCTGTTTGTCTGGTTGGGCAAGTGCTAGCCTGTCTGTTGCAATGAGGACATTTCATAGAATTAAATCATGATCACGTCAGCTGCATCCACAGCTGAGTCCATTTGTAATTAGCCAAGGGGAGTGTCTTCTGCAATGAGTGATTCTCAATCTAATCACTGGAAGCCTTTTAAGGAGGATTCAGAAGAGACAGTCTCTCTTCCTGCTTTGGCTGGCGAGCCTCTCCTGTGGAGTTCATCCAGACCCTCCATCGGAATTGTCAGCTTCACAGCCTGCCCTGTGGATTTTGGATTCCATGTTCCTGCGGTCACATGAGACGCTTTTATAAATTTTATATTTGCGAGTGTTCCCTGTTGATTCTGTTTCTCTAGAGAACCCTAACTAATACAAGAGGCATTAATTCTATCAGAGTTTAGTGTTAAAATTAAGTAAACTTTATGAAATATATATGTTAAATGACATTGGATTATCTTTTTTTTAAAAATTAGATAAAACTTGACTATGAACTCAGAATCTTTAGGTGAAATTCTATTATGAAGGCATCTGATTCCGGTGCTCCTTTCAATGGTAGACATTTCATTATTGCATATTTTCTGTGGTAATTTGACTATTTAAAATTTCACTTGTTTAGGGTCAGTTTTGATTATATTTTGCCAGGAAACTATCTGCTCTCTCTAAGATTTCAAAACTGTAGCCTAAGACTGGCATGTAATATTCTCTTATTGTTTAAAAAAAATCTCTTCTTTATCCATGATTATGCCTGAAATCTGATTTTTAATTTTGCCTATTTTTGTTTTATCTTTTATTATTAGCCAGGCTTACAGGGCCTTTATTTTGTTGTTTACAGAACAATGATGTATTGTGGTGTAGTATATTTGTTACAGTTGATGAAAACACATTTTTATAATTGCACTATTAACTGTAGTTCATGGTTTAACTTAAGATTCACTGTGCTGTGCAGTTCCATGGATTTTTTTAAAAATGTTTATTCTAGTAATATATTCAAACTAAAATTTCCCCTTTCTATTACATTCAAATATATAATTCAGTGCTATTAATTGTTCACAATATTGTGCTACCATCATTATCATTCATTATGAAAACTTTTCCATCATCCCAAATAGGAACTCTGTACATTTTAAGCCTTAATTTCCCATAGCCTAACCCTCCCCTGTCCCCTGTTAGCCTATATTTTAGCTTCTATGAGTTTGCTTACTCTAATTATTTCATATCAATGAAATCATACAATATTTATCCTTTTCTGTCTGGCTTATTTCACTCAACTTGATGTCTTCTAGGATCATCCATGTTGACACATATATCAGGACTTCATTCCTTTTTATGGCTAAATAGTATTCCATTGTGTATATACCACATTTTTTTTCTATCCAGTCATCAGTTGACAGACACTTGGGTTGCTTCCATCTTTTTGGCAGTTGTAAATAATGCTGCTATGACCATTGGAATGCAAATATCTGTTTGGGTCCCTGCTTTCAATTCTTTTGAGTATATACCTAGCAGTGGGATTGAAGGGTCATATGTTAATTCTATACTTAACTTTCTGGGGATGTGCCACACTGTGGCTATACCATTTTACATTCCTACTAATAATAAATGAGTTTTCTATTTCTCCATATTCTCTTCAACACTTGTGATTTTCCATTTTTTTAATCATGGCTCTTCTAGTGGGTGTGAAATGCTATCTCTATGGTTTTAATTTGCATTTCCCTGATGGCTAATGATGTTGAGCATCTTTTCATGTGCTTTTTGGCTGTTTGTGTACTTCTTTGAAGAAATTTGCATTCAAGTCTTTTGACCATTTTAAAATTGGGTTGTTTTCTTTTTGTTGTTGAGTTGTAGGATTTCTTTATGTATTCTGGATATTAAGCTCTTATTAGATATGTGATTTCCAAATATTTTCTCCCATTGCGTAGGTAATTTTACTTTCATGATAAAGTCCTTTGAGAAACAAAAATTTTAAATTTTGATAAAGTCCCAGTTATCTATTTTTTTCTTTTGCTGCTTGTGCTTTGGGTGTAAAGTCTAAAAAATGTTACCCAACACAAGGTCCTAAAGATGCTTTCCTGTATTTTCTTTGAAAAGTTTTATAGTTCTGCCTCTTATATTTAGGCCTTTGATCCATTTTGAGTTGATTTTTGCATATAGTGTGAGGTAGTGGTCCACCTTCATTCTTTTGCAAATGGAGATCCAATTTCCCAACACCACTTGTTGAAGAGACCATTCTTTCCCAAATGAGTGGTTTTGCCCCATTGTCGGAAATCAGCTGGCCATAAATGTGAGGGTCTGTTTCTGAGCTCTTGGTTCACTTCCATTGGTCTATATGTCTGTCCTTGTGCTAGTATCATGCTGCTTTTATTATCTCTACCTTTTCATTGCACCATCCTCCTCAGGATCTTGAGATAAATTTTATACCTTATCTTTGTTCAATATTTTAAAAATCCTATGGATGCTGTCCCTTGCCTAATTTCCTAAATTTCCTGTTTTCTTTCTTTCCCTCATTCTATACTTTTGGCCTTACCTACCACAACTCAAGCCCTTCTCTTTCCTGCCTGTTCAGACAGCTGTTAACCAATTTATTAGGTCATATTCAGCAATATTAGCTAGAAAGCTACCATATTATTAATACTAGACTTGATTGGGAACACACGTGGTAGACATTTTGACTTCTGTGTCATACATAGCATCAATACTAAGTATAATATATACTCAGGGCAATTCTGACTAGGTAGGGGAAGGAACTTTAATCTGCCTCTTCCCTAATACCTACACAGACTCACTCTGGCTATGCACTCAAACTGTCACCCTGTCACACATGGCTGGACATACCCTGGCATAGAACATACTTGCTGTTTATAGACATTGGCAGATAATCCACCTTTACAGGGCCAACCATATGAGCAATAGTGAAACTGTCTGAATGACGCTCACTTCTTGCCAGCAGCCTCTGTCTCCCACTAGCCCGCTGTCCTTACATCATTAAAAGAAATTCCTGAGTCCAGGTATCTTTCCTACGACTGTCTAAATAGTAGCTAACAATCATGGAACACTTACCATATGTCAGATGCACTGCAGCCACAGAATACCCCTCACAGTCACTCTCCTGGGCTAGGACCTTTTATTATTTCCAGTTAAAAATGAGGTTTCTGAGTCTTAGAGGAATTAGTCATTCGACCAAGGGCACGCAGTTAATCAGCAGAACAGGAAGTTTGAGTCCAGAACTGTGCTGCCAATGCTTGAGCTCTTATCCACCGAACTCTGCTGCCTGTGAGCTTCAGAGCATATGTGTTATTATCATTAATTTATACTTCAGGGAGAGCTCGTGTACCAAACTCCTTCCAGCTTAGCTGGTGGTAAAACATCTGGAACAGGCAGAAGAAGTCCCAAGGACAGTAGATACCTGATCATGGGTTATAAAAAGGGTATGTTACATATTCAGAGAACACTATGATTCCATGTTAGGTTACTTTGATATGTTTTTGGTTTGCTATTACTAAGGCAGGTTCACTATTGTTTAGGAAATTCCAAAATTTAGAACTATTATAAACATTTGCTGTGTATCCTTCCAAGATTTTTTTGTGAATATCTGTTTTAAAAAAATAGGATAATAGAATTTGTGATCTCCTCTCCCTCCCATTTAGTCTCTCATGAACATCTTTCCATGTAAAAAATATTCATAGTACTCCATTGTTGAATGAACCATAAATTATTTAATCAGATCCCATTGATGGACAGTTACTTTTACTTTTTATTCCATTTAAATGATATTGTGATAAATATCCTCACATCTTTTCACACATCTGTGAGGATTACCTTAGGATATAGTCAGTCTTAAACTTATAAAATTCATTTTTTCTTGTTACTTTTAAATTATGTAGTTGTGTAACATAATTTTTTTTAAGAATACAGTTAACACCTAGTGGTTTCATAGCATGAAAGCACTCTTTTGAAGAATTCTTGCTCTTTGCCTATTTTATTGCCATGACAGTACAACAAGGAGAAAAAGTCAGAGAGAAGAATCAGAACTCTAGGTAACTGTGATATACTTCACCCCCCTTCACAGTTTACATGGAATTAGTCCTGTGAACAGAAATCTTTGTTCATATTCTGATCATGACACACATCAATTTATTTTAAAGTTCTTGGTTATGTGGTTAATATAATTCTATTGGCAAATATGTTAAATATTTTTAGATCTAAACTTTTCTGCCTTCCATTTATTCATTTACTTTATTAAACCAAAATCTTTTTCTTTTTTAATCCCATAAATTTTTCAGCTTATGTTTTGTTCCATTCATTATAGTTCCCTGTTTCTTCCCACTTATTTCACTTTAGACTGTTCCTACCCATTACTGGTATTTTTCAGTATTGTCAATTTTTCAGATTGAAAAATCTCACTATGAACTATACATACATGTAATTGTGTAAATTTATTCATTTATACATTCTCAGAAAACAGAGTACTGTTGTAAAGCATTCAGAACATTCTAAATCCATTGTGATTGTTCTTGTGAGATAAACAAAATACTATCTTCATTTTATCAGTTGAGAGATTAGCAAAAGAGTGGCTAAATGACTTATCCATGGTAAAAAAAGACTAGAATTTAAGATTCCTGTTTTATCCATTCATCATTTGTTTATAAGCCCCCATAAGTATCAATTGTTGCATTTTATATTCGATTGGTTTAATGTTCAGAATAAAAAGAGATGCTTAGAGACATTTTTTTTTTTGCATTATCCATTCCAAAGTGAAAGTCTTGGCCTGTAGTGTTAGGATATAATTCATTTTCAAATTTTAAATATATTCTGATTATCTCCTTAGCTTGATCTACCCCTTACCCTTCTTCCACACATCCATCCAAATAATATTCTGATTTTAATATATCTACATCAGAACTAAATTGCAACTTTTTAGCTCTACATTCACACCTGCTCTGGCATCTGATTTATGAAAATCTCCAAACGTTATTTCAGTCCCTCTGGCATTATGCAAAAAAAAATGTTAAATGTACTTCAAGAATACTTGTTTTAAAATAGATTTGAATCAGACCTCTGAAATATAAACTCTAAAATGAAATGAATTTTCCAAGTGGCTGTATCACCATCCAAGCTTTGTAGAATATTTGCTAAGGTTAAAATATGTTAATTTGCAATTGACATAGTTAAATACTCATTAAAGAACTTTCTTCTCTTATTAGTATATATTTTTACACCTGTAAAGGCTTTCTCTGTGAATACTCTTTAAAAAAATTAAATGAGGTATTACTTTGCAAAGGGCTAAAGAGCTCATCAAGCTTGTGGTACAATAATGTATACATATAACTAATATATGAAGGCAGCAGACTGATTGGGTTCTTTCAGATCAGTTACCTGCAGTCAGAAATCTCAGAATTACAACCAAATAATTAATCAACTAAATATCTTCCTAAATAAAATCTTTTACAATGGTGAAAAATAAATTTGGATTTAATTCAAAGAAGTTACTGAGATGTTACTAAAATTATTTCTCATTGACCACAGACAAATGAGGCCCTTGGTTATAATTTCTCTAAGACAAGGGAATATATCTTATTCATGTTTTTTATGCTGAATCGACCATGGTGCCTAGTTATACAGAGTAGATACTCAATAAGTGTCTGTTGAAATAAAATAACATATTTATAAGAAAGTTTTATTTTAAGACCAAGTTACATATCAGATGATATCACTGAAAATTGTAAAACTGTTTCTGTTCTATGTAGTTTAATCTTAGATATGTAAATTTAAACATTCATTTGCAGGCACTCTTTCTAATGTCTGCAAAAATTGATTTGTTCTTTCAACAATTATTTGTTTTAAGTACCTTCAAAGCCTCAGGCACTAAGAATCTAACAGATAAGATTCCTGCTCTCATTTAGTTTATATTCTAGTAAGTTTGCAATATAGGACTAAATGAGTGTAAAGGACTTAGAATAGTGCCTGGCACATAGTAAGTTCTTGACACTTATTAGCTATGATGATGATGGAAGATGTATATAGATGATATTCAAAGCCATGAGACTGAATGAAATCACCCAGGGAGAAAATGAGACCACCCAGGGAGAAAAAGATAGAGAAGAGGGCTAAGTAAGAACTGAGCCCCTGGGTCTCCCCACCATTTAAAATTGATCAAAGATTGAGAATCATCTGTGGAGACTTAGAAGCAGTAGCCAATGAGGTAGGAGGAAAAAGTAGAGCATAGTGTAATGGAAACAAGAGGAAAGAGTGTTTCAAGGAGGGAGTAATCAACTGTGTCAAATGCTGTTTTAAAGGCAACTTAGATAAGAACAGTTAAATGTTGGAATTGCTAAAGTAGAGTCATTGATGACTTTGAAAAGAGCTACTGTTGTGGATTTAGTGAAGAAGAAAGCTCGATTATATGGACAGAAAGACTGACGAAAAGACAAATCATAAAAGGGGAAACATGAATGGCTAAGAAGTATAAGATGAGATGCTCAGCCTCAGCAGCAAGAAGAGTCCTGAAAATTAAGACAGTGACACACCACTTTGACCCACTGGATTGACAAAAAAAAAACAAACAAACAAAGACTGTTTCTAATGAGTATTAGGAAATCAGGACCATCATACAATGAACTGGAAATGTAAGCTGGTGCTTCCATTTTGGGAACCATTTGGCACTATTTAAGTATGGTTATACCTGGGACCCCATGAATCCACTTTGGGAACATACTACAGAAAAACTCTACCATAAACATACAAGAAGACATGTATAAAAAAATTTATTGTCGGGATGCTCACATGGAAAAATAAAGAAATGTGACCCCGCCTTACAGCATACACACACAAAAAAAGCTATCATAATATTATTTGTGGTGACAGAAAGTTGCAGGAAAAGTAGGTTCCATTGCTATAGGAAAAGTAAAATGTGCTATATGCACAAGATGAAATACTGTATAGCAATTAAAAAGTAATGAATCATCTCTATATCTAGCTACATGGATAGATCTCAAAAACAATGTTGAGTGTAAAGATAAGCATTAGAATGAGATTTATAGCATAACACCATTTTGTAAATTTTTAAACAACTGCAAAAGGTATGTTCACATATATGAGGCAGATTAGTAGGCATACCTTAAATTCACAAGCGTGGGCACCTTCTAGAATGGATGGTTCCCAAATCCAAATAAATATGTCTTAAAAAACAAAACAAAGCCCTCCTTCTTAGTACATCCTCTCTGCTACAATTGAATTTTTCTACTCTTCATTCATGGAATCAAATGAGTTGTCTTTAATTTCTAATTCAACCTCATTCCCACCCTGCTCCTTCCAGTTCTCTCCCTCTTGTTTTTTTTTTTTTTACTCCGGAACCTTAGGCACCCAGATTAGACTCCTTAGTTCAGAATGTGCTATCATGGCTACAAAATATTTCAAGCACCAAGAAATATGGTGAATTATATAACAAGTATGTGTGAACCTATCATCCATATTTCAAATTGTTAACGTTTTGCCATATTTACCATATAGATATTTTTAAGAAAAAAGGACAGTTGAAATCCCAATCTTAATTCCTCCCTATTCAACGATAACCAATGGGAACTCCAGGGTCAAAGAAGAGATGAGATTCAGAGCAGAAGTGTAGGAGAGGCCTTTTTAACATCACTATCAATAATAATAGCTGGCATTTATGTAGTGCTCCCTAAATGATTTCCATGCTTTACAAATACTGAGTAATTTATTTTTCAAACTGTCCTATGTAGTAGTTACTGTTTATAGATCAGGAAGCAGAATTGCTGAGTCACACAGCTAGTGAGTAGCTGAGATAGGATTTTAAATTAGGCAGGGCTTTAGAGTTTGCACACTATACAGTCCATCCTGCTTTACACAGGAGTGTGTTAAAAGAGTGTTGATGTTTATTGTGACAGTATTCACAATTTGCAATGAATGGAGATGGCCTAAGGGTATATCAACTGATGAAAAGAAGGGCCAACTGTGGTATAGGCACTTACAATGGAATATTGAATGGCTGCAAGAAGGAATAAAGTTGTGAGGCATGCAACTATGTGTGACATGTGCAACTCAGAGCTAGAGTTCTGCAGCTATGAAAGTCAGTATTACCACATAGAGCAACTGTTTAAAAAACTGAAAGAAATCAGACTTCAACTAGAGATATGAATGAAGCTGATCTGGTTAGAACTAAAATAAGTCTTTCTTTTTCCTTCAGTTATCTATAGCATTGATTTTTTCTGGGGGGTGGGGAGGTTCATAGACCAGGAATTGAACGTGGGTCTCCCACAAGGCAGGTGAGAATTCTACCACTGAACTACCCTTGCACCACCCCTCTATCATTACTTTTTAAAATCAGACTTCAAATTCTAATTTTAAAAGGTTTCCTCCTGGCAGGGCAAAATGGTGGCTTAGTGAGGTATGAAATTTAGTTCATCTTCAAGAGCAGCTATATAAATAGCCAGGGACAGTACAGAATAGCTGTTGGGGTTACATCACTGACCAGACACACAGCATACACCAGTCAGGACCAAGTGGACTGGCTGAGATCCCACATAGAACTATAAGTCCCCCAAGCTGCCGAAGCTGGCACTCCTCCCCCATGGGCATGGTGGACTGATTCTCCGAGGGAAAAGGAAACATAGCAGCAAGGGCTTAGCTCAACCAAGCTCCAATTTCAGAATTAACAAATTCTGACTACTGAAAATAGGCCCCCAGCACAGATAAACCTGGAATAACCACTAAGGGTACTAGGAGTATTTGCCCTGGTGGCGGGGGTGTGGGGAGCATGGCTGATGGGGAAAAAAACAGGCTTTTGAGTTGGATAACACAAAATACTGGAAAAGGAAAGGCAGCACATAGAGTCTGGAGACACATAGAGCCATGTAGTAACTTAAGCACTTGATTGACAAAACTGATGAGCAGGGGTCTGCCTCTGAGAAGTCTTTTTTGTTGTTGTTGTTTTTTTCTACTCCCTAACAGCTTTATTAGATAAAACTGGAAGCCCTCTCAGGCTCCAGCATTGTCCCAGGCAAGGGCTGGAACTAAGCTTGTCTGAGAGCAAAGTAACTAGTCAGGTTAAAGGAGTTAATTCCCTAAAGATTGTATCTTTCCAAGAGGAAGGTGGGGCCTATCACAAGTGGAGTCCCTTCTTCAAGGAATTCAGGTCCCAGGGACTGGAAAACTGAAGCAATTAATGCCAACCTATAGCACTACCTCTGTCTCAACCACACACCCAGCAGGGAGAGTCTGCTGAAATTAAAGGCACCACATTAACTCTATGCTGGTGGGAAGCCATGGGCAGACAAGCGCTACATTCTGGGCGAGATAGGAAAAGCACAATCTAGAGGCTTCATAGAAAGGTCTGCTGCGTCTCACCTTCAGGGAAAACTGATGCCGGTGATGCTTTCCTCCTGGGATGTGGACCTGCTGGGTTTGGAAAAATCTGACTGAGGTCTGTAATATCTGAGGAATCCCTCCTCAAAAAAAAAGAAAGTAAAAGACTCCATATAGGCAGGGCAAGAAAGAGAAAAGCAAGAACTGAAAAATTCTGATCAGTTAAACAGAACCTATGCCAGAGGTCTAAAATAAGTTGAACTGAATGTCAAAGAACAGATGGAGAACAAAGCCATCCAGCAAGAAAATCCTAGGTAAAAGATTGAAAACAATCTCCAGAATAAACTAATTGAGGAAATCAAATGCTTAGATGCTACCAAAAACTAATGAGTCATACTAGGAAAATCTAAGTTACGGGCCCAGTCAAGGGAACAAATCAACAATTCAAATGAGATACAGGAGTTGAAACAACTAATTCAGGATGTTAAAACAGACATGGAAAATCTCATTAAAAATTAAATCAACAAGTTGAGGGACGATATAAAGAAGACATTGGGTGAACAAAAAGAAGAACTCAAAAGTTTGAAAAAACAAATCACAGAACTTATGGGCATGAAAGCACAACAAAAGAGATGGAAAAAACAATGGAAACTTACAACAATTGATTTGAAGAGGCCAAAGAAAAGATTAGTGAACTAAAGACCTGGACATCTGAAATCTGACACACAAAAGAAAATACAGGGAAAAGAATGGAAAAGTATGAATAGGATATCAGGGAATTGAATGTCAACATGAAGTGCATGAATATACATGTTGTGGGTGTCTCAGAAAGACAATAGAAGGGAAATGGAGAAAGACTAATTGAGGAAATAATCACTGAAAATTTCCCATCTGTTATGAAACACATAAAATTACAGATTCAAGAAGTACATTATATCCCAAGCAGAATAGATCCAAATAGACATAGTCCAAGACACTTACTAATCATATTGTCAGATGTCAAAAAGAAAGATAGAATTTTGAAGGTAGCAAGAGAAAAGTAATCCATCACATACAAGGGAAGCCCAATAAGACTATGTGTGGATTTCTCAGGAGAAACTGTGGAGGCAAGAAGGCGGTAGTATGATATATTTAAGATTCTAAAAGAAAAACTGCCAACCAAGAATTCTATATACAGCAAAATTGTCCTTCAAAAAATGAGGGGAGATTAAAATATTTTCAGACAAACAATCACTGAGAGAATTTGTGACTAAGACCAGCTCTGCAAGAAATATTAAAGGGAGCACTATAGGCATATAGGAAAAGGCAGGTCAGAGAGGTCTGGAGAAGAGTGTAGAAATGAAGACTATCAGTAAAGGTAAAAAGAGAAAAAAGTTAGATATGACATATAAACTCCAAAAGAAAAACTTATAGAAGAAAATACTGACTTTACAGAATAACATTAAATGTTAATGGATTAAACTCTCCAATCAAAAGACATAGACTTGCAGAATGGATTAAAAAACAGGACCCATCTATATGCGCCTGTATATCCTATACAGGAGTCTCATTTTAGACCCAAGGACAAAAAGAGGTTGAAAGTGAAAGGTTGAGAAAATATATTCCATGCATATAAAATCAGAAAAGAGCAGGAGTAGCTATACTAATATCTGACAAATGAGACTTCAAATATAAAACAATTAAAAGAGACATAGAAGGATACTATGTATTAATAAAAGGAATAATTCAGAACAAGACCCAACATTCATAACTATTTATGCACTGAGCCAGAGTGCTCCAAAGTATATGAGGCAAACTCTGACAGCAATGAAGGGAGAAATAGATACCTCTACCATAATAGTTGGAAACTTCAGTTCCCCGCTCTCATCAAGGATTAGAACATCTAGGAAGAGAATCAATAAAGAGAGAGAATTTGAAGAATACAATTAATGATCTACACTTACCAGACATTTAGAGAGCATTATACCCCATAGCAGCCGAATACACATTTTTCTCAAGTGCTCATGGATCATTCTCAAGGTTAGATCATATACTGGGTCACAAAGCAAGTATCAATAAGTTTTAAAAGATTGAAATCATGCAAAACACTTTCTCAGATCATAATGAAATGAAGTTGAAAATCAGTAACAGGCAGAGAGAGCCAAAAATACATAAATATATGGGGGCTCCACAATATACTCTTAAACAACCAATGGATCAAAGAAGAAATTAAATATCCTGAGGCAAGTGAAAATGAAAACACAGCATATCAAAATTTATCAGATGCAGCAAAGACAGTGTTAAGAGGGACATTTATTGCTTTAAATGCCTATATTAGAAAAAGAAGAAAGAGCAAAAACTGAGGAATTAACTGTTCATTTGGAAGAACTATAAAAAGAATAGCAAATTAACCCCAAAGCAAACAAAAAGGACATAAATAATGAAATTAGAGCAGAAATAAATGTAATTGATTAAAACAATTGAGAAAATCAACAAAACCAAAAGTTACTTCTTTGAGAAAATCAGTGAACTCTTGGGTAGCTTGACAGAAAAAAGGAAAAAAAAGAGAGAGAGAATGAAATAAATAAAATCAGAAATGGAAGAGGAGACATAACCACTGACCCCACAAAAATAAAGGTGGTAATGAGAGGATATTATGAGCAATTATATACAACATAGATGAAATGGACAACCTCCTAGAAAGGCATGAACAACCACCATTGACTCAAGAAGATATAGATGACTGCAACAAGCCAGTCACAACTAAAGAGATTGAATCAGTCATCAGGAAGCTCCCCAAAGTATTTATGTGACACCTGAGACTCAGAGTCAGAGCTGTGAAACTATGAACATCAGCAGTACTCCATGCAAAGATGGTTTAAAAAGTTGAAAAAATGATCAGACATCAACTAAAGATATGAATGAAGCTGATCTGGATAGGACTAAGGTATTTCAGAAGGCTGGGTAAAGGAGGATATCATCCATATATTAAAACCTCAACTTCTGTGTGAGACTAAAGGGAGAGATGTTTATTTGATTCATAATTTATATTTTGGGTAGTGCATTTCCTAATTTAACTTGTATGGTTAGTTTAGTTGAACACTATAAGTACTGGGAATCTTGAATAAGGCATGAGATTTTGTTGTTGTCCAGGTTAGTATGATATGCCCTGATAAATCCTAGTGTGATTTGGGCAGTGAATAAAGAAGTATTTGCAGGGTCCCCTTAGGAGAATGGGGAGAAAGGAGAAATATTAAACTTCCCTGTTAGGATAATTTCTGATACTCTCACAAGCGATGGGGGCAAACTAATCAATAGGCTGAGCCCACAGTCTTGGGGTTTGCCTATATGAAACTCATTCCTGCAAAGGATAGGCTAAGCCTACTTAAAATCAGGCCTAAGAGTCACCCCTAGAGAACCTCTTTTGTGGCTTAGATGTGGCCTCTCTCTCTAAGCCAACATGGCAAAGGAATCCATTACCCTCCCATCCTACATGGCATGTGACTCTCAGGGGTATGAGTCTCCATGGCAACGTGGGATAGAAATCCTAGGATGAGCTGGGACCTGGCATTAAGGGATTGAGGAAACCTTCTTGACCAAAAGGGGGAGGAGAGTAATGAGAAAAAATAAAGTGTCAGTGGCTGAGAGAGTTCAAACAGAGTTAAGAGGTTATCCTGGAGGTTACTGTTACACATTTTATAGATATCCCTGTTCAGTTTATGGTGTATTTTAGTGACTAAAGGGAAGTATCTGAAATTGTAGAACTGTGCTACAGTAGTCTTGTTTCTTGAAGATGATTGTATGAAAATATAACATTTACAGTGTGACTGTGTGATTGTGAAAACCTTGTGTTTGATGTTCCCTTTATCTGGGGTATGGACAGATGAGTAAAAAATATGGATAAAGAGGGTATGAGGGTAGTTCAGTGGTAGAATTCCCACCTGCCATGCAGGAGACCTGGATTCAATTCCTGGCCCAGTCATTCCCCAAAACAAGCAAAGAAACAAATGAAAAACCAAACAAAAACAAAAAATTCAATAAATGTGCTGGAATAAGGGGATACTCAAATGGGAAAAGAATGAAATGTGACCCCTTCCATACAGCATACAAAGAAAAAATAATATAGATAAAAAAAATAAATAACACGGGTAACAAAGGTTAAAATATATTGGGTAGATAAAAATGCCAGTGGTCTGTGAGAGGGAGGAGTAAGGGGTATGGTATGTGGGTGTTTTTTCTCTTTTCTTTTTATTTCTTTTTCTGGAGTGATGCAAATGTTCTAAAAAATGATCATGGTGATGAATATACAACTATGTGATGATATTGTGAACCATTGATTGTATACTAAGTATGAAATATTTATATGTTAAGAATGTTTGTATTTGTATGTTGTTTTGTCAATAAAAATATAAAAAAAACAAGGAGGAGACATAATTCTCAACAAGTCATGAGCCTTTCCCTGTACAATTCATATCCTAATTTCTGCATCTATAAATTAAAGATAATGTCACAGGTATTCTATGTGAATCTTCTAAGGATATTTTATTGAAATGCCAAGAGCTTCAAAGGTATTTAACAAAATAACTTCACTAAAAAATGAATAAGCAATAAAATTCTGATTAACTGCAATGATGGAACAATGATGGTAAGACTATTTAAATGATATTTACTATTACTTGAGAGTAATAGACTTCATTTCTAATTTTAAGATATATTGCTAAAAATATCTCAAAAGGATATTTTCTTTTCCTTTTCTTTCTTGAGTTACCATCTTAGTAGCTATAAAAGGGTAAATACAAGTAAATTCTTTTTTGAAATTTGAAAAGAAAAATAAAAATAAAAAAAAAGAAGCTCCCAAAAAAAGAAAAGTCCAGGACAAGATGGCTTCACATGTGAATTCTACCAAGCATTCAAGAAAGAATTAGTACTAACCCTGCTCAAACTCTTCAAAAAAATTGAAGAGGAAGGAAAGCTACCTAACTCCCTCTATGAAGCCAACATCACCCTAATACCAAAGCCAAACAAAGATAGTACAAGAAAAGAAGATTATACACCAATCTCCCTAATGAATATGGATGCAAAATCCTCAACAAAATTGCAAATTGAATCCAGCAGCACATTAAAAGAATTATATACCATAACCAAGTGGGATTTATTCCAGGTATGTAAGGGTGGTTCAATATAAGAAAATCAATTAATGTAATATGCCATATCAACAAATCAAAGCAGAAAAACCCAAGATCATCTCTATTTGTACATAAAAGGCATTTGAAAAAATTCAGCATCCTTTCTTGATGAAAACACTTCAAAGGATAGGAATAGAAGGGAACTAGCTCAGCATGATAAAGAGAATATATGAAAAAACCACAGTTAACATCATCCTCATTGGGGAAAGACTGAAAGATTTCCCTCTGAGATTAGAAAAAATGAGACAAGGATGTCCACTGTCACCATTGTTATTCAACATTGTGCTGTAAGTTCTAGCCAAAGAAATTAGATAAGAAAAAGAAATAAAACACATCCAAATTGGTAAGGAAGAAGTAAAACTCTCACTGCTTGCAGATGATATGATACTATAATCCTGAAAAAAATCTATAGCAAAGCTACCAGAGCTAATAAATGAGTACATCAAAGTGGCAAGGTACAAGATCAATACCCCAAGATGAGTAGTATTTCTATACACTAGTAAAGAGAAATCTGAGAAGAAAAATCAAGAAAACAAATTTCATTTACAATAGCAACCAAAATAATCAAATATTTAGGAATAAACTTAATTAAGGATATAAACCCTTATACATACAAACTACAAGAAATTTCTAAATGAAATCATGGAAGACCTAAATAAATGGAAGGGCATACCATGTTCATGGATTGGAAGACTAAATATAGTTAAGATGTCTGTTCTACCTAAATTGATTTATAGAGCCAGTGCAATACCAGTTAAAATCACCAAAACTTACTTTGAAGAACTAGAAAAACAAATAACTAAATTTATTTGGTGAGGAAGGGTGCCCATTATAGCTAAAGTTATCTTGAGAAAGAAAACTGAAATGGGAGGTCTCATACTACCTGATTTTAAAGCATATTATGAAGCTACAATGGTCAAAGCAGCATGGTACTGGCATAAAGATAGATATACTGACCAATGGAATCATTGGTGTTCAGATATAGATCCTTTCATCTATGGACAACTGATCTTTGGAAAGGCAGTCAAGCCAACCCACCTGGGACACAGCAGCCTCTTCAATAAATGGTACTTGGAGAACTGGATATCCATATGCAAAAGAATGAAAGAGGATCCATATCTCATACCCTATACAAAAATTAACTTAAAATGGATCAAAGACTTAAATGTTAGAGCTAAGACTGTAAAACTTTTAGAAGAAAATCTAGTGAAATATCTTATAAAACTTGTAATAGGAGGTGGTTTCCTAGACCTTCTACCCAAAGCATGAGCATTAAAAAAAGAAAGAGATAAATGGATCTCCTCAAAATTAAACATTTTTGTGCATCAGAGAACTTTGTCAAGAAAGTAAAGGCAGCCTACACAATAGGAGATGATATTTGGAAACCACATTTCAGATAAGAGTTTAGTATCCAGAATATATAAAGAGATTCTTCACTCAACAACAAAAAGACAAAACCCAATTTAAAAAATGGGCAAAAGACATGAACAGACACTTCTCAGAAGAGGAAATACAAATGGTTAAAAAGCACATGAAAAGAGGCTCAACTTCACTGGCTATTAGGGCAATGCAGATAAAAACCACAATGACATATCATCTGACACCCACTAGAATGACCATTATCAAAAAAACAGAAAACGACTAGTGCTAGAGAGGATATGGAGACACAGGTACACTTATCCACTGTTGGTGGGAATGTAAAATGGTACAATTGCTGTGGAAAGCAGTTTGGTATTTCCTCAGAAAGCTAAGTATAGAATTAAAATATGATCCAGCAATCCATTACTAGGTATATATTCAGAGGACCTGAGAGCAAGGACACAAATGAACATTTGCACACCAGTGTTTCTGATTGCCAAGAGATAGAAACAGCCCAAATGTCCATCAACAGATGAGTTGCTAAACAAGCTGTGGTATATACATATGATGGAATATTTTGCAGCTGAAAGACAGACTAAAGTCATGAAGCATGTAACATGGATGAAACTTGAGGATATTATGCTGAGTGAAATTAGCCAGAAACAGAATGGAAAATACTGTATGGTCTCACTAATAGGAACTAACATAAATGAGTGAACTTGGAGAATTGAAGTTGAGAATACAGGTTATCAGGAGTTAGAAAGAGGGTAGCGATTGGGCAATTAGTGCTGAAGGAATAAAGATTGTGCTTCAAGACTGATTATAAAAATTCAGAAATGGATAGCACAGTACTATCTGACTGTAACACAGTAATATAAGTACACTGAATGAAGCTAAATGTGAGTATGGTTGAGGGAAAAGTCCTGGGGGCATGCATGAAACCAGAAGGAAAGATAGAAGATAAACACTGAGATGATATAACTTAGAAATGCCTATAGTAGACAATGATGGTGATTAAATATACCAAAAGAAAACATTTTTGCATGAGGAAGAACAAATGAATGTCAGTATTTCAGGGTGTTAAAAATAGATGGTATATGGGAAAAAGTACAGTCAATGCAAGCTAGGGTCTGTAGTCAACAATAACACTGTAATATGCTTCCACTGAATGTAACAAAGACATTATGCCAAAACTAAACAGGCAGGGGGAGGGGGGGCATGTTGAAAGGGTATGGATTTTTTCTGTAAGAAAAGGAAATTTCTTCATACAGATTATGATGGTAAAGGCATGTCAATACACTTGGATTGTATGATGTGTGAATAAAACTATTTAAAAATGAACAGAGAGAAGAGAGCTAGAGAACATGCAGAGAAAGAGACGTACCTAATCACTGTCAGTAGGGAAACAGAGGTGCAGCCCCTTGGAGGGCAGTGTGGGGGTTCCACAGGAGGCTAGGGGTGGGGTTGCCATATGATCCTGAAACTCCATTACTCAGTATATACGTGGAGAAACTGAGTGGGGGGACATGAATGGACATTTGCACACTGGTGTTTATGGAGCTGTGCTCATGATCCGCAATGGATGGAGCTGGCCTAAGGGTACAATAGCTGAGGAATGGAACTGGAAACTATGGTGTATACATACAAGGGACTACTGAATAGCTGCAGGAAGGAATCAAGTTGTGAGGCATGCAACTAGGTGTATGAACCTTAAGAACTGTATGTTGAATGAAATGTCAGAAACAAAAAAACAAAGATTACCATTCCTCAATCATATGGACTAACTATAATATAAAAACGTAGTGAACTGAAGTCGAGAACTTGGGTTATCAGGTTGGGATGTATTGTAAAGGGTCCTAGATTGTAAGCTCTTACAGCAGTCACACATATTCAGGAGGTGTTATTTCTAAATTCGGAGTTACTGAGCTGTTTGCTTATAACCTGGTTGTTCCCACAAACTTTGGGTATTTATATAACACCTGAGACTCAGAGTTAGAACTCTGAAGCCATGAAAGTCAGTAGTACCCCATACAGGAACTGTTTAAATAAGTTGAAAAAGTGCTCAGACTTTGTGTAGAGGTATGAATGAAGCTGATCTGGATAGGATTGCAGTAGATCAGAATACCAGGTAAAGGATATTATCATCCATATTTTAAAACTACAGTTTCCATGTCAGACTAAAGGGAGAGAAATTTATAGTTTGGGTAGTGCATTTCCTAGTTTAACTTGTATGGTCAGTTTAGTTGAACACCATAAGTATGTGGAATGTTGAATAGGGCCTGAGATTTTGTTGATTTTTCCAGGTTAGTACGATACCCTGATATATTGCAGGGTAATTTGGGTAGTGAATAAAGAACTATCTGCAAAGTCTCCTTTGGGGAATGGAGAGAAAGGAGAAAATATTCAGCTTCCCCATTTGGAGAATTTCTGATATTCTCGCAAGCAGTAGGGACAGCCAAATCAATAGGCCAAGCCCTCAGTCTTGGATTTTGCCCCTAAAAAACTTATTCTTGCAAAGAATAGGTTAAGACTATTTAAAATTAAGCCTGAGAGTCATGCCCAGAGAACCTCTTTAGTTGCTCAGATATGGCTTCTCTATCTCAGCCAACTCAGCAGGTGAACTTACTGCCCTTCCTCCTATGTGGGACATGACTCCTAGGGGTGTAAATCTCTCTGGCAACATGGGACAGAAATTGTGGGATGAGCCAGGACCTGGTATCAAGGGATTGAAAAAGCCTTCTTGACCAAAAGGGGGAAGAGACAAATGAGACAAAATAAAGTTTCAGTGGCTGAGAGATTTCAAATGGAGTTGAGAGTTTATCCTGGAGGTTATTCTTACACATTATATGGGTATCCCTTTTTAGTTTATGGTGTACTGGACTGGCTAGAGGGAAGTACGTGAAACTATTGAGCTGTGTCTTACAGACAATTGTATAATGATATAGCTTTTGCGTGTGACCATGTAATTGTGAAAACCTTGTGTCTGATACTCCTTTTATCCACGATATGGACAGATGAATAAAAAATAAAAGGATAAAAATAAATAAATAATGGGTGGGAGTAAAGGGTAAAATATTGGGTAGATTGAAATACGAGTTGAAAACAAAAAGGAGAGTTAAGGGGTATGGTATGTATGAGTTTTTTCTTATTTCTTCTTGTTTCTTTTTCTGGAGTGATGCAAATGTTCTAAAGAATGGTCGTGGTGATGAATCCACAACTATGTGATGATACTGTGAGCCACTGATTGTACACCATGTGTGGAATGTATGTGTGTGAAGATTTCTCAATAAAAATAGTAAAAAGAAAAAAAAAAGTGGATGAAATCATCAATGAAAATGTAGAAAGAGAAGAATATCCAGGATCATGGTGATTACACTTATGCTCAGGTGTTAAAAAATTAGATTGATAAATAAAAATATTAGAGAGGTAGGTAGGCATGTAGACAGGCAGACAGATAGGTAGATAAAAAGAAAGGAAGGAAGGAAGAAAAAATGGCGAATGTGGTAAAATAGGTGGATCTGTATTTCTGGGGGTGGATATAGGGGTATGTTGGGATTCTCTGTATGAGATTTGTATTATTTTTTAACTGTCCTATATGTTTTGAACCTATTTCAAAATAAAACATTTTAAAAAGTAAAGAAGTGGGTTAGAAAGGGTAGGAAGAGTTTTCTAAGCTACTGTAACCCATAATGACAGAAATTTGTAAATATAATTATCAATTCAAAAAAGAAAAAAATTCCCCCAGATCTCTGACTGCTAATTCTTTTGTACTTTTCCATCCTGCTACTTGAATCTGGAAGCTTTTCCTCCATATAGTACTTTGAATCAGATTTTTCAATTTTTGGTGCTTTCTTCATCCAGAAAATTTTAAACTTAAAGTATCTTTCAATTATAATTATTTTCTCAAACATTATACTAACTTACTATGCCCTCTAAGTGACTGTAAACTTTTATATCCTTCTATAAAATATCTGTCTAACTATGAGTGCCTTTTGTATTTGCAACTTCTAGAAACCTTGTGGAAAAAACAGGATTCTCTTAAATAACAGATTACCCCAGATCTGATAGCTGTGTAATGCTATCCAGCGAGCAGCTGGCTTCAGATGAAGAGAGGCTAAGAGCTCTTTTTTGTCTTATTCATTTAAAATCATTTGCTTCTTATTTAATATCTGCAAAGACCGCAGTCGCATCGTACTAGAATTTGCTGTTGTAAATTTTGGATTGTTTCCATGGGTTCCGCCTTACATCTGCATGGTGTTTAAAGCCAATGCTTCCTTTCTTTTTGTAGGCATTCAGGGCCTTTTGCCTCATAATCCAATGTCATGCTGAATGACAGAAAATTGAAGTTGAATTTATGTAACTATAGAGAAGGACTCTACAGAACAATACACTTATTTAAGAACTGTTTGCCTCAAAAACTGAAGGAGCTGTCTTGTGCAGGTGGCTAAGTCTCTCTGCTGCTTGTCCTGCCAGTATTCCTTTATTTATTAAGGACAGAAACTGGGCACTCTGCTTATGAAAGCAAAAGGACCCTACCAGTCTACAAGAACCTATAATAAACCAGTAGGACACTTAATGCCTCATTCTGAACAGCAAAGATATGTCTTTTTTTCCACAACCTTTAGGACTTTATTAGAGAAAATTTAACCAAAAAAAAAAGCAGCTGTGAAAATGTATTAATCAACTCCTAATTATACAGTGGTACATTGTTTACGTTATGGATTATTCATAATGAATCTTTTTTATCTATGTAGTATTTTTTTCTGCTTACATAAAATGATTGTTTTGCTGATATTACTTGTATTTTCTGTTTCCATTTACTTCCCATAACAGCCTTCAGAGATTCCTATGTTTTAAAGTAAAACACTTATCTATTGTTCCCATTTTTACTCAGAGATGTTGTAAACTACATGACAAATAATCTTGGAGGAAGGATACTTCTACTTATTAGATACTTTAAATTAAAAAGTATGCTACCCATTCTTATTTTGAATTAGGGAGAAAGGAAGATTTGGGTGGATAAGTAGAGAGAAGAATACTGGAAAGTATAATAGCTTTTCCATTCTTGCTGAGTTGAGGTCTTGATTTAAAGTAGTTTATTTTATTTTAAATCTAGTAAATTCTGGAGCTATGATGTACAATCATACTCAAATGTGAGCTAAGAGTATTTTTTAATGTTGTAAAATGAGCCCTGTGTTAGCTGCCATTTTTTTAAATCTACTATCCTACTAATTCTCAGATATTGAGAATTAATTGCATAAAATCCATACACCAAATACTGACTCTTGGGGTTTATTTTTTTATTTAAAAATTTTTTTTGTTTGTTTTTTCTTTTTTTGTGAAAAATAACATACAAAAAAGCACTAAATTTCAAAGCACATCACAACAATTAGTTGTAGAACAGATTTCAGAGTTTGGTATGGGTTACAATTCCACAGTTTTAGATTTTTACTTCTACCTGCTCTAAGATACTGGAAGCTAAAAGAAATAGCAATATAATAATTCAGCAATCATGCTCTCTCTATGTTTTTTTTATTCTCTATTTCATTTATTTCCATCCTTATCTTTGTTATTTCCTTCCTTCTGTTCTTTTTGGTTTTAGCTTGCTCTTCTTTTTCTGTTTACTCCAGATGTGAGGTTTCCTCTCTGATTTGGCATCTTCCTTTTTTTTTTTTCTCCAATTCTTCAATATTTTGTTTCCTTGCACTCTTTTCTCCATGTACAAATACATGGATATTTTTATAATATTGGGATCACGATACATATCTTTTTCTAAACTGCTTTTTAAATTTGTGGAAAAAAAACGTATGCAAAAGGGCAATACATTTCAAAGTGCATTGTAACAAGTATTTACAGATTTCAGAGTTTGATATGGGTTACAGTTCCACAATTTTAAGTTTTTCTTTCTAGCTGCTCCAAGACACAGGAATCTAAAAGAAATATCTATGTAATGATTCAGCAGTCATACTCGTTTGTCAGATCCTATCTTCTCTGGAGTTATAACTCCTCCTTCTCCTTTGATCTTTCTCCCAAACTTTAGGGATATTTGGTCCATGTCCGTTGTAACTTTTTCATGTTGTGAAGGGGTATTGATAACATGAGATGGGAGATGAAACTAGTTGATGTTTTGGAGAGGCTGGGCCCTCTGGATTTCAGGACTTATCTAGTTCCTTCTAGCTGCTCCAAGAAACTGGAGACTGGACCACCTGCCATGGGAAATCCTGCCTCCATCCTAACTGAATTTCCAACTCCCGCAGGTCCATTCATTCTCACATCTTGGCTTTGGTTCTGAGCAAAAGCCAGGTTGATAGCACCTTCCCCTTAAATCTGAACAGAGAAAATCCCCAGATCCCGAAGCTGCTGGTTGTTGCTCTGAACCAGGATCTTCAGTTGCTCTTCTGCTTCCTGGGGAATGTTGAAGGTCACATGTACACTGTTCTAGGACTCCACCTTCTGAACCTTTAGCTTGCTGGATTCCATGTGTAACAAATTAGGCACATTCTCCAATATCGTGTCCAATTTCCATTTGAAATCTTTATCATCTATATTTCCTTTAAAGGCCACAAGGATTGTGGAATCCTCCAAAATACTACCACTTTTTGTGTCTTCTTCTATAGCCCACAGTCATAATCCTTCTCTGAATCTTCCACTGTTGATGGACACAAGGAAGTATAGCTGTCTATTAAGTTTGGAACATCATCCAAAACCATGGTGAATATTATTCTGGAAGCGTATGCCAAGTGGAAAATAAAAAATCAAAATGTCTTTCTTAATTTTTATCATTTATCCAGGTCATCTTCTAAGTCCAAACAAGCAGGCATTTCTAGGGCCTGTGTTTCAGGATAGCAGCCAAATAAAAATTCTGTTTAAGAGCTCTCAGGAAAGATAATGAGGAGTTCGATAGGACCCCTCTCCATTCCTCCAGGACCTGAGGGCAGCTTGCTGGCCCTCCCAGGCAGGCCTTGGAGCACTGGCCTGGTTGGGGTCTATTTTTAAGATAACCAATTTTTCCTTTTAACTATGGCTGCATTTAGAAGTTATAAAATTTATCTCATGGGCTCAGACCCACGCTTCATCTAGGTTAAGATTATATCCTGACAGAAGTACCGAAGGACATTTAATGTGAGGGGATAATTGTTCTCTCTCATGTCAGTCTCATAAAATGGTCAAGTATTTATCTTAATTTCTTTGGTTATTTATATTAATTATTAAACTTTCAAGAGTTTAAGTCTAAAACACCCCCTTATACATAGAAATTCTATCAATTTGCTACAGATTTTATGTAAAATAGTAGTCTTTTTGGTCTTTAAAAATACCTATTTAAAGATTCTAGGATATAGTAAACAGATCTGTAGCCATGCTAACCATACTTTTAGAGTATCCTTTTGTGGCTTTTATATTTCAAGATTCAATGCAAGGGAAGGACTTGGAATCTGATCCTCAGATTCCTCACCTGTAAAAATAATAAGTGTACCTGTTTTTAACTGTAGTTGTAACTGCTGAATGAAATGATGTAGGAGAGAAGTGCCTGGATGTAGTACACCATCAATAAACGTCTACTTCCTTCCCTCCTTATTCTTCAGATTTGTTTTCTGATTTAAGGATCTACCTTTTCCTCATAAACCAAAGTTGAGTATAAAAACTATGTATTTGTGTGGCTTGAAGACTTATACATAAACTTTATTGTATGTTTTCATAGAAATGTTAAGATTTACTCTTAAAAATTTGTTATTTAAAAAATCTGAGCAGAAATAACCTAGAAATTTTATAATTCCAGTATTTTAACTATATTCTCTATAGAAAACAGTCTGTCCATCTGTGTTAGCTCATTTTCCACATTACCATATTCCCAAAGAGTGCCAGTGGACTGTCATTGGATTAGGGTCAGGACACTGCTACCGCACAGAGGAATTAATGGCAGGACTTGGATAATTCAAGCCATTTGCTCTTTCTGATTCAGTTTCAGTTCTGCTTCCACACAAGTTAGACATGGCTGCTCCAATCATCTTCCTCAAACAAATCTTGAATTTCCTACTTCAGGACTATTGAAGCCAATTTCCTGCTTCAATTTTCTTGGCTTTGAAAGTCATTAAAATGCCTCTTAAATGCTACCCAGAGTGAATAACTTCTTTACTGGGAGCCCTCCACATGGTGTGTCTATTTCAATTCTACCAGGAGACCTCAGCAAAGCTGCTCGGTACCTGGCCACAAGAGAAAGCTTTAAGAGAAAGCTTAAGCAATCAAATTTTCAGAAGTGAGCCACATAATCGGATATTGTGTGTAGGCTACACAAATTTCCTTTGAAAACAAGAGTAAAAATATGTTCTATTAGATGTTTGAATATCAACATGATGGAGGGGGCAACAAATTTGGGTGTGTCAGAACCCATAAATTCTTTGGGGTGTCTGATTGAGGAGGGCTGAGCAACCTATGAGCCTAGGGTCATCCAGTCAAAGTGAAATAAACATATGCATTATTCTTCAGGTCTGAGTGGCAACTCTAAAATAATGTGATTTACTCTATGAAAATACTGAACACTTAAAATTTACTAATCAGATTAATGCCTTGTGTCATTTCAGATTTACAATGTCAAGTAGAAGGGCTTGGGCTCAAACTTCAGAATGCAGTAACTGAGAGGAACAACTATAAAGAAATGCTCATGTAAGATGTTGATCATTAAAACTGCATATTACAGTGCCCTATAGATGTGGCATGAAATGAACAATTTAGAAAGACCACCTGTGTGTTCCTTGAGGCTCATTTGGCAGTGATTCAGCTATGTGGGTATAATCTATTGCTGCCTTTATTGGCTACTTTTTTTGGCCTAAATTGTACATTGAAGAACGTGTAAATATTTTTAAATATATGGAATATTTCTTTACCTCAATAGAAAGCTTGCTGATAAAGCCTTCCCTGATTATTCAAATGCAGTAACTTAATATGAAATATTCTCTGAACTTTACTCCTATTTTTGTCTCTTTATTATCTGTCCATGAGAAACCATATAGACATTGCAGTTGTTTCTTAAAATTACCAATTTTGCGTTCAAAAAGAGAGCTCAATACCTTTGATATGCTGGAGTACTTATATTTTATATGCGATTAAAGACAATTTTAGAAAAAATTATAAGAAAATATCTTTATAAATTATCCAGAGCACAATTTCTTTTAAAAATGAATTTTATGTTGGAAAATTCAAAACTTACTCCATAAGATACATATAGTACATTTATAATTACTAAAATATTATTTATGTAATCTTTAAAACAGAAATGATCTTTTTTTACTTTGTGGTATGTGATCTATTAGCTCCGGTTTTCAGTTCCCATGATTTAGGAAGATGAGTCTCATAAGAAATATAAATATTTATAATGCTTAGCAACTAATTGCTTATGTTGTCCATGGACTGCTCCTATGAACATTGTGTTTAATAAAATCCTTAACAGTACAAGGAAGAACATACTCCAAAAATTCTCTATCAAATTAATGTATACTTGGATTATTTGTGGCAAAATAAGATATTTTTTAAAAATAAGATAAAACAGATATTTATGCTTCATAACTATGTGGTAAATAATATAGTAAGTACATTAGTCTAGCTATATGTACATAAGGGCTGGGGTCTAATGAATGAGCAGTTAGAGGTATCCTTAGGAAACCAATAGGCTCAGGAGGTAACCTTCTGGCAGATAAGAACTATGATAAAGAGGGAAAAATAGAAACAAAATGATGACTGCCAAAAAAATTGATTGTTCCCTTCTGTCTAGTAACATGAGGGATAGATTTGGCCATAGAGGTGTCTCAGGTGGAGAGCTGCCTAAACCAAAGCTACTGTATGACCTTGGCTTTTTTGGAGCTCAAGAAGTGAAGAGAGCACAATGCAGGAATAGGGAAGTGGGGCTGGTACCCTGCTAAGCTAAGAGGGAATTCCAGGACACTATAAGACTCATAATATAGCATGGAGTCTTGGGAAGCTAGGAGAGAAGCTAAACAGAAATAAGCATACTGAAGAAAGGGGAAAAAGCTTTCTGGTTGTGAAATGAATAGATTTTTGCAGAAAAAGTTTGGACTAAATTCTTTGTATATGTAAGGAGTCTACTCATTCAATGTTAATACATGCTTTGTAGCATTATTGTTAATTATATTTTTAGTATAATTTTTTATATGAGTGCTGAGAAATAGTAAAAGGCAGGATAGGTTAGAGTTGGAGGGAGAAATACACATCCTCCCTAAAGCCCATGAGACTAATTACCTATAGGAAATCACTGTACAGTTGCCAGAATGATGATGATATTTTATCAATTTATAAAACTATTACTTCTACCCACTGATACATCTATAAAAACTTCTTAAAATTTAAAAAATGGACAAAGTATTTTTTGAAAATTTGAGTTGTGAAAGATAGAACCACTCAGATGGCCCCAACTGCTGTACAGTTTTATCTATGCTGTGTGTCTCTAGCTCTTCCATCCATATTCCTTCTGTCTTTCTTCACTGCTAGGCTCAAGTTGGGGAGGGTAGGCATTTAGGATCAGAGCTTGGGACTAATAAAGACTCAATGTGCTCAGAGATTGAGATGTCCCCAGTATAATATTAATTATATTTTATTTTTAGGCTAATGCCAAATTTGTGCCTTGGCCATTGTTTTATAATAAATTAAGTTAAAAATAAAAAAATTATTCAAATAAAATTTTTGACAATTTGTTAATAAACTGTAGATTTACTGTACACACCTGTTGGGGATTGAATTGTATCCCTCCACAAAAGGCATATTCAGATCCTAACCCCCTGGTCTGGTGGGTATGAACACATTTGTAAATAGACCTTTGAAGATGTTAGTTAAGGTGTGCCCAAACTGAATAAGTGCAGGCCTTAATATAGTATGGGTGACATCCTTATAAGCAAAGGAAATTGGCACTGAAAGAAAAGCCACAAGGAGTAGCCAGAAGCTGGAAGTCAGCAGAACCTTGAAGAGAAAGGAGAAGATGCTGCATGTCTGTTGCTCTGTAATGGAAAAGCCAAAGAACCCCAAACATTGCCAGACAGCTAGAAGATAGCGACTCCAAGAGTAAAGAAGCCTTCTAGCCTCTGAAACCATAGCCAATAAATTCCTGTTATTAAGCCAACCCATTGTATGGTATTTGTTTTAGCAGCCAGGAAACTAAAATAACACCCAAACCTTTTTTGAACTTCTAGAAATTAGAAAATGCTATGAAATCAGGTTTCTTCACATTTTTAGCCCTCACCCTTTGTCGGGGGTAGGGGTCTTATTCAATCTGAAATCATTCATTCTTGCTTAAGGATTTCTAAATAGTTGGATATAAGTTTTGTGGATTTTGACATAATTTAAGGTAAAAACTGTATATTGTAGTTAATTGTGACTAGAACTTTTAGAGATTTGGAGACTCCTAAAACCTATTTGGGAAGGAGGCAGTGAATAAATGAATAAAATTGAGGTTCTTTATTTCTAAGGTTTATAAAAACATATTTTCCAAGATTTGTAAGAACTAGAGACTTTGTTTCTAACTGATAAAAACAGAGATTTTTATCAGTTAGAATGCTTTGACTATGTATTAGTATTTTAAGCTGCCAGAATGCAAGATATCAGAAATGGAACGACTTTTAAAAAGGAGAATTTTTTAAATTGTCAGTTTACAGTTCCCAGGCCGTGAAGATGTCCAAATTAAGGCACCAATTAGAGGTTACCTTCACTTAAGAAAGGCTGATGCTGTCCAAAACACCTGTGCTAGCTGGGAAGGCATGTGGCTGGCATCCACTGGTCCTTGTTCCCAGTTCCATTGCTTCCAGCATCTGATGCCTGTGGTTTCCTCTCTAAGCATCTGTGGGCCTTCACTTAGCTTCTCTGGGACACAGCTCTGGGTTCTGGCTTGCTTAGCATCTCATGGGAAGGCACATGGTAACATGTGCTGGGTTCTACCCATTTCTAGTCATCTGTTCTCTCAGTCGGCATTCCAGGCATCTCTAAATATCAACATCTCTGTCAGCTCTGTCATTTTTGAGGGTTCTCCAAAATGTTTCCTCTTTTAAAGACTCCAGGAAACTAATCAAGACCCACCTTAAATGGGCAGATTCAGAGATCCATCTAATCCGAAAGTCATACCCACAATTGGGTGTGTCACATCTCCATAGAGATAATCCTATCAAATTTTAAACCTTAAACAATAGGTCTAGCCTCACAAGATTGGATCAGGATTAGAACATGGCTTTTCTGGGGTTCATAATGTTTTCAGACTGGCACAGACTGCAGTGACAGAGATAGAGTGGTTCCAGGTTCAGCTGTTCCAGCAGCTCAGCAATATTACCAAGGAACTTGATATTCTTTATCTGTCCACTCTGCTGCCCTCAACACTGGCTTCACCCCAAGGATAAGTCCCTTGTGTTTTCAAAATAGCTACAGTTTCAACTTCCTTATCTAGATGTAGCCATCAAGAGACAAGAAGGGCCTGTGTTTCTCCTATTCCTTTAAGTAAGAAAAAAAATTCCCAGACGCCTCCAAACAATTATCTTCTTACATCTCTTTGACTAGAACCCAGCATTATTTGCTAAAGAGGTAACACATTAATGACGCACTGAAAAATTGATGATGAAATTTTATACAAACTTTCTTTGTATCATAATATTTAGAGTAGTTAAGGGAAGACCTCTCTGAAGTAATGAAAATAGGAATATGAGATGCTATTTTATTACTTTCAAGAATATTTAGAGAGGATAAACATAGACAAATAAGACTAACAAGAAAGCATGGCATAGGTAGTGAAAATTTTTAAAGAATTCCTGAAAGATATTAAGTAGAAAGGAGAGTAAAAAAAGTCAACTTTTATTTATTAACTATAATTAATAGTACAATTATTAAAATGTTCTTTCATGAATTATAATAAATATAACACACTAAAGCAAGTGTTAATAATAGTGTGGTATATGGGAACTCTATTTTATGTGTTTTATGCATGACTTTTCTATAAACCTACAATTATCTAATTATAAAAAAAAAAAGAGTCAGTTTAACAGAGGAAAACCAGAAGAACTGTGTGGTTCTGGGGTGGGGGGCGGGAGTGAAAAGGACGTGGGATAGGCAGCACCAGAGTCAGAATCAGTTAACACAAAGGGAAGGAAATGGGATCTACAGAGCAGTGGTTCTCAAACTCTAATCTGCATAAGCATCCTCAAGACCCAACAGACCCAACCCCAGACCAGATTTGTGGGCCCCTTTCCAAAGATATTTTGATTTTAGGGTTGGGTGTAGGGTGGTTATGAGCAAACTGCACTTTTAATGTCCCCTTCACATGATTCTGATGCAGATGTTCCAGTGAAGCCCACTCTAAGTAATCACCGTTCCAACATTTAGGTCAATTTTCCTCTCACCAGCCCCTGCTCCCAACCAAGTGGTCCTGTGTGAGGCAGCATTTGCAGAGGCCTGTACACCCAGAATAAAGCAGTGAATGTGGGAATTTGAATTGGAGATACTAAACGGTTACTAAACCCCAGGAGAGTCTGAGGTCCTCACATTCCAAGACAAATTTTTAGTGTCCCTACCGGGTATCATCAATTGTCCTTTACCACAACATCCAGAAACAACATAAGGCAAAAAGAAACGGCAAACCAGACAAGTAAACAGAGAATCTTAAAGCTGAAGATGAACACACAATAAAAAATTACCAAGTTTGTGTGAATCACCGCCCCCCTTATAAGAGAATTGGAGGTGGGGGCTAGGTAGGTATATGGGAACTTTGTAGTTTCTGATGATATTTCTGTAAACCTACAACTTCTCTAGTAAAAATTGAGTAAATAATTTTGAAAAAACATTTTGATGATGCTATATACATAGTATATAGACATATATGTATATAGAACAAGTATAGACATATATCAATGGGACAGAATTGAGTTTCTGAAAATTAACCTATATCAACTTATTTTCAACAAGAGTGCTAAGACCACTTAATGGGGAGAAAAAAAGAGTTTTTTCAATTAATCATTCTGGGATAACTAGATGACCACTGGCAAAAGAATGAAATTGGACCCATACCTCACACTGTATAGAAAATTTAACTCAAAATGAATAAAAGGCTTGACTGTAAAAGCTAAAACAATGATACTCTAAGAAGAAACCATAGGGGTAAATGTATGACTTTGAACTTGGGAATGTATTCTTAGACATGACATCAAAGCATGACAACAAAAGAAAAATTAGATAAATTGGACATAATCAGAATTGAAAACTTATATGCTTCAAAGGATACTGTCAAGAAAGTGAAAACGAAACTTACAAAATGGTAGAGAATATTTCCAAATCATATATCTGATGGGATTTATATCTAGAGTATATAAAGAACTCTTATAACTCAATAATAAAAAACAACTCAACTGAAAAATGGGTAAAGGATCTGAATAGAAGACAAATAAATGGCCAAGAAGTACATGAAAACATCCATGACAACATCAGTCATCAGAGAATTACAAATTTAAACTATAGTTAGACACCTGTTTCTTTAATCAAAAAATCAGAAAATAAATGTTGGTGAGGATGTGAAGAAATTAGAACTCTGAAACACTACGTCTGGTAATGCAAAATTTATAGCCACTGTGGAAAACAGTCTAGCAGTTGCTCAAAAAGTTAAACATAGAGTTACCATTAGACCCAACAATTCCACTCCCAGATATATACTCAAATCAATTGAAAACATATGTCCACTCAAAAATTTCTATATGAATGTTTATAGCATTATTATTTATAATATCCAAAAGGTGAGAATAACTCAAATGTCTATCAACTTATGAATTAAAAAACAAAATGTGATATACAATGGAATTTTATTCAGCTATAAAAAAGGAATGAGGGAATGACTAAATATCAATACTGCGATGTAAACAGGTACTGAAAACCTCTCTTTAGAGATTCAGCAAATTAAAAAACCTCTCCCCAGAGATTCAGCAAATAGAAAGACAGTTCTCACTTGTTCAGAAATCTGGAGGAAGGTATAGACTGGAGAAGGATCCCACAAATACTGAATCAAAGAAAGAGAAGAATATCAGGTAGGAAACTTCCATTGCAAACTGGCCAGTCCTCTCCCTTCCCTCTCATTTGGTCTCATACACCTTGGGAAGTGCACAGAGGCAGCAGCTGGAGTCCCTCCCACCTCCCACTGCAGACATGGACTATAAAATTTCTCACAGCAGTGAGACAGATCCCCATCTATATGACCCAGAGACCCTAGTCTGTAGGGACCCACAGCAGATTAAACTATAGGGGAGGGTGTAACCAAGAAAGAATTTCCAAATGAAGGATCAGGGAGTGCACTGCAAAATCTGCCCTAAAAGCAGTAAGTAGCCAGGCAGAAACTACCCGAATTAACTGTTTTGGGATCTGGGGACAGAGAAGGACATTTCAAGTGTCAGCGAGGCATGAAGAATCTGAGAAAACATGGACAGAAACTGTATTTCTGGGTCCCGGTGCCCATAACCCACCCTTGAAGAAAATAGCACATGAAGCCTGATCCTTGTCTGATGAATGGCTGCAGACTGAGGGAGTTGGGGAGTCCTCTGCCATGAGTACAGTGGGGGATACAGCTCCACATTGAGCCAGATCTTGGCTGGCAAAGTGAAAGCATAGAAACCCTTATGAAACTTAATTCCTACAAAGAAAATGCTTATGACTACTTATGATTATACCTAAAACACACCCAAGGGAACCTCTTTTGTTACGCAGATGTGGCCTTTTCTTTCTAGAACAGCTCCACAGGTGAACTCACTGTCCTCCCCCCTACAAGGGACATGACTCCCAGGGGTACAAATCTCCCTGACAATGTGGACCATGACTTCCAGGGATGAGCCTGGCCCTGACATTGTGACAATGAGAAAGCCTTCATGACCAAAAGGGGGAAGAGAAATGAAACAAAATAAAATTTCAGTAGCTGAAAGATATCAAATAGTTAAGAAGTCATTCTGGAGGTTATTTTTATGCATTAAATAATATCCCTTTTTAGTTTTTGGTGTATTGGAGTAGCTAGAGGGAAATTCCTGTAACTGTTGAATTGTAATCCAGTAGTCTTGATTCATGAAGATGACAATAACTATAGAACTTTTAAGGTGTGAATGATTATATCTCAATTAAAAAAATCATTAATAAAAATAATAGACCCATCAAGATAATCAGGTGACCAGATATCAGCAAAAAATCACAAGATGCACTAAAACTCAAGAAGAAATTGCTGAGTCAAAGGAACAGATCAAAACTGGAGGAGATACAGAACGTGGAACAACTAATCAAAGATGTGTAGGTACATTTAAATCAATTCAAAGAAATGAAGGAAAATGTATATAAAGAGGTAAAGTATATTGGATGACACTAGAAGAGCTTAAAGAAGAATTTGAAAGAATACATAGAAAAATAACATATTATGGAACTAAAATATACTGTAGATGAAATAAAAAATATACTGGAGACACAACAGCAGATTTGAAGGAGCAAAAGAAAGAATCAGTGAACTAGAAGATAGATCAACTGAATTTGAACAGATGAAAGAACATATGGAGAAAAAATGGAAAAATTTAAGCAAGGTCTCTGGGCAATAACTGACAATACAGAGCACACAAATATATGCATCATGGGTGCCCCAGAAGGAGAAGAGAAGGGAAAATGGCCAGGAAGAATATTTGAAGAAATAATGGCTGAAAATTTCCCAACTCTTTTAAAAGACAGATATGCAAGTCCAAGAAGCCCAGCGTACTCCAAACAGAATAAATCTGATTAGACCCACTCCAAGACACACAGTAATCTGACTTTCAGATGCCAAGGAGAAGGAGAAAGTTCTGAAAGCAGCAAGAGAAAAATGATTCACTGCATACAGGGGAAGCCATATAAGATTAAGTGTCGATTTCTCATCAGACGCCATGGAGACAAGAAGGCAGAGGTACAATATATTTAAGATACTGAAAGAGAAAGATTGTCAGCCAAGAATTCTCTATCCAGCAAAACTGTCCTTCAAAAATGAGGGAGAGTTTAAAATAGTCACAGATAAACAGAAGCTGAGTGAGTCCATTAATAAGGGATCCACCCTATGAGCATTACTAAAAGGAGTCCTCCAGATGAAGAGAAAAGATGAGAGAGAAAGAGGTTTGGAGGAGGGTACAGAACTGAAGAATATTTGTAAGGGTAACTTAAAGGATATAGAGGGAGAGATAAACATTAATCTGACAAATAAAAACCAAAGGATAAGATGGTTCAATCAAGAACTGCCTTTAAAGTAATATCTTTGAATGTTAATGGATTAAACTCCCCAATCAAAAGACACAAATTGTCAGAATGCATTAGAAAATATCATCACTATATATGCTGTTTACAACAGACTCATCTTAGACCCAAAGATGTAAATAAGTTGAAAGTGGAAGGACAGAAAAAGATATTCCACACAAGTAGTGACCAAAAGAAAGCTGAGGTAGTTATGCTAATATCAGACAAAATAGACTTTAAAT
Source organism: Tamandua tetradactyla (assembly GCF_023851605.1). Taxonomy (NCBI): domain Eukaryota; kingdom Metazoa; phylum Chordata; class Mammalia; order Pilosa; family Myrmecophagidae; genus Tamandua; species Tamandua tetradactyla. The sequence continues at coordinate 52,683,123 of NC_135331.1, forward strand.
GCAAAAATGTTATGAGATAAAGGGATCACTATATAGTAATAAAAGGAGCAATTCAATAAGAAGAAATAATTACAAATATCTATGATCCTAATCGAAGTGCCCCAAAAAACAAAGTATGGGAAAACTGAAGGGAATAAAAGATGACATGCCATAATGATGAGAGACTTCAACACACCACTCTCCAATAGAGAGAACAACTAAACTGAGGATCAATAAAGAAATAGAGAATGTAAATAATGTGATAAAGGAACTAGACCTAATAGACATATATAGAACACTGCATCCCAAAACAAAAGGGTAAATATTCTTCTCAAGTGCTCATGAAACATTCTCAAGGATGGACAATATGCTGGGGCACAAAACAGGCCTTAATAGCTGAAAAGGATTGAAATTATACAAAGTACTTTCTTTGATCATAATGGAATGAAGCTGGAAATCAATAACAAATGGAGAACCAGAAAATACACAAATATGTGGAGGTTAAACAACACCCTCTCAAACAATCAGTGTATCAGAGAAGAAATTGCAAGAGAAATTAGTAAATATCTCGAGATGAATGAAAACAAGAACAGAACATAACAAAACTTATAGGATGCATTGAAGGCAGTGCTGAGAAGGAAAATTATAGCCCTAAATGCCTACATTGAAAAGGAGGAAATAGGTAAAAGCAACCACCTAACTGAACAACTGGAGAAATGAAAAACAGCAGCAAACTATCCCAAAGCAAGTGGAAGGAAAGAAATAACAAAGATTAGAGCAGAAATTAATGAAACGAAAAATAATAGACAGAACAATAAAACCAGAAGTTGGTTCTTTGAGAAAATCAGTAAAATTGACAAACCCTTAGCCAGACTGACAAAGACAAAAAGAAGCTGCAAATAAAATCAGAAACAAGAAGCGGGGATTACCACAGACCCTGAAGAAATAAAAAGGATACTAAATGGTTACTATGAACTACCTTGCCAACAAGGTAGACAACTTAGATGAAATGGGCAACTTCCTAGAAACACACAAACAACATACGCTGACTTGAAAAGAAAGAGAAGACCTCAACAAATCAATCATAAGTAAAGAGAACAAATCAGTCATCAAAAACATACCAATGAAGAAAAGACCAGGACTAGATAGCTTCACAGCTGAGTTTTACCAAGCATTCCAAGAAGAATTAATATCATTCCTGATCAAACTCTTCCAAAAAGTTGAAGAAGAGGGAGCATTTTGAAACCAACATTACCCTAATACCAAAGCTGGATAAAGATACTACAAGAAAAGAAATCTTCAGACCAATTTCTAATGAATATAGATGCAAAAATCCCCTCAACAAAATAAATGCAAATAGAATCCAACAGCATATTAAAAGAATTGTACACCATGACCAAGTGGGTTTTATTTCAGGTATGCAAGAGTGGTTCCACAAGAGAAAATCAATTAATGTAATATACCAAATTAACAAGTTAAAAAGAAAAAAAACCACATTATCATTGGAATTGACAGAGAAAAGGCATTTGACAAAATTCAGTGTTCTTTCATGATAAAATCTCTTCAAGAAGTAGAAATCAAAAGAAAGTTCATAAATGTGATAAAGGACATATATGAAAAACCCACAGCTAACATCATACTCAATGGTGAAAGACTGAAAGCTTTCCCTCTAAGATCAGGGACAAGACAAGGATGTCCACTGTCACCACTGCTATTCAACATTGTGCTAGAAGTTCTAGCTAGAGTAGTTAAGCAAGAAACAGAAATAAAAGGCATCCAGATTGGAAAGGAAGAAGTAAAACTGTCGCTATTTGCAGATGACATGATTGTTTATTTCGAAAAGCTAGGAAAAAACAACAGCAAAACTCATTGAGGTAATAACCAAGTTCAGCAAAGTTGCAGGATACAAGATCAACATGCAAAAATCAAAGGTGTTTCTATACACTAATAAGGAGCTATCTGAGGAGGTAACCAAGAAAAAAAATCAAATATCTAGGAATAAAATTAACCAAGGAGTTAAAGGACTTATACACATAAAACTACAAAACATTGCTAGAAAAAATCAAAGAAGACTTGAATAAATGGAAAGACATTACACGTTCATGGATTGGAAGGCTAAATGTCATTAAGATGTCAAGTTTACCCAAACTGATCCACAGATCCAATGCAATACCAATCAACAGTCCAACAGACTATTTTACAGAAATGAAGAAGCTAATTATTTTATTTGGAAGGTAAGGGGCCTCAAATAGCCAAAACATCTTGAGAAAGAAGAATGAAATGGGAAGTAATACACTTCCTGACGTAAAGCATATTATTAAGACAGTGATATAAACAGCACAGTACCGGCATAAAGATAGACATATCATTGCTCAATGGAATCGAATTGAGAGCTCAGAAATAGACCTTAGATCTACTATGATCAATTGATTTTTGATAAGACTCCCAAGCCCATTCAACCAGGACTGAGCAGTCTCCTCAATAAATGGTGTTGAGAGAACTGGATACCCATAAACAAAAGAATGAAAGAGGACCCCTATCTAACACCCTATTAAAAAGTTAACTAAAAATGGATCAAAGACCTAAATATAAGAACCAGTACCATAAAACTCCTGGAAGAAAATGTAGGGAAACATCTTCAAGATCTAGTGATAGGCAATGGTTGTTTAGAATTTACACCAAAATCACAAGCAATGAAAGAAAAAATGGATAAATGGGAACTCCTCAAAATTGAATACTTCAGTGCTTCAAAGGACTTTGTCAAAAGGGTGAAAAAGCAGCCAACTCAATGGGAGAAAATATTTGGAAACCACATATTTAATAAGGGTTTGCTATCCAATTTATATATATAAGGAAATCCTACAACTCAACAATAAAAAGATAACCCAATTTAAAAATGGGGAAAGGACATGAATAGACATTTCTCCAAAGAGGAAATAAAGGTGGCTAAGAGGCACATGAAAAGATCCTTAGCTTCACCAGCTATTAGGGAAATGCAAATCAAAAGCACAATAAGATATCTCACACCTGCTAGAATGGCTGCTATTAAACAAATAGACAACTACATGTGTGGGGAAATGTGGAGAAATTGAAATACTTATTCACTGCTAGTGGGAATGTAAAATGATACAGCCACTGTGGAGAATGGTTTGGCCGTTCCTTAGGAAACTAAGTATAAAGTTGTCTTATGCCACAGCAATCCCGCTACTCAGGATATACCTGGAAGATCTGAAAACAAGGACATGAGCAGACATTTGCACACCTATGTTCATAATGGCATTATTGACAACTGCCAAATGATGGAAACAACCCAAGTGAATGGATAAACAAAAGAAAATGTGGTATATACATACTATGGAATATTATTCAGCAATAACAAGGTATGAAGTCCTGGAGCATTCAACATCATAGATGAACCTTGAGTACACTATGTTAAGTAAAATAAGTCAGATACAAAAGGACAAATATTTTATGATCTCACTGTTATGAGCTAATTATAATATGTAAATTCATGACATAAAATACAGAATATAGGTTACCAGGATATAGAATGAAGGTAAAGAATGGAGAGCAATTGCTTAATATGTGCGGAATATTTAACCGGGGTGAACTTAAACATTTGGAAATGATAGAGGTGACAGTAGTGCATTACTGTGAGAATAAGTAACAGTGCTGAGTGGTGTGTGAGTGTGGTGGAAAGGTAAATTTAGAGTCATCTATGTCACCAGAATGAAAGATAGAAGATAAATAATGGGAATGTATAACACAGTGAATCTTGTGGCAGACAATGTCAATTATTAACTGTACAAATATTAAAAAGTCCTTTTATGAACTAGAGAAGATGTATGACACTATTAAAAGGATTTAACGATTGAAGGATATATGGGGGAAAATATACCTATTGCAAACTAGGGACTACAGTTAGCAGGAATATTTTAATACTCTATCATCAAAGTAACAAATGTACTACACCAACGCTATGGGTCAATAATGGGGGGGGGGGAATAAGAAGTATGAGAGGATTAGGCTTTTATTTTTATCTTTATTTCTTTTCTGGGGTAATGAAAATGCTCTAAATTTGATGATGAGTGTGTATACACAACCATGTGATGATGTTCTGAACCAGTGGTTGTATACTTTGGATGGTTTCTATGCTGTGTGAATATATCTCAATAAAATTGCATTTTTAAAAAAAAAGGGAATGAAGTATTGATATGTGCTATAATATGGATGAACTTTGAAAACTGTTAGGTGAAAGAAGCCAGACACAAAAGGCCACATATTGTATGATTTTATTCATATGAAATGTCCAGAATAGGCAAATCCATACATAGATACTGAAAGTAGATTCGTAGTTGCTTATGAGTCAGGGAGATGGGGGGATTAGGTGCTGATAGCTAAAGGGTACACAGTATTCCTTTTTCAGGTGATAAAAATGTTCTAAAATTGTGGGATGTTTGAATATATCTGTAAACTAAAACCATTTAATTGTACACTTTAAATGGTGAATTGTATGATATGTGAATTATATTTCAATAAAACTGTTATAAAAATGAATATAAGTGCACACACATATGGATTTAAATGCATTGAATAAATGATAGGATTGCAATAATTACCTCTAGGACAAGAGTGTTGAAAGTGTAGAGACTCATTTTGTTGCGTACACTTAGGTATTGATTAAAATAGTTTACAGTCTGGAATATAATGTTCTCCAGGTTTTCCTCCTATCTCTGTTCACTTGTGAGATTTTTTTGCCTGGCAAGCAGAATGTAGCCTGGTAGCATTCCAGTGTCGAGGATAGATCCACTTTTTACATGATCCTAGCTTAATCAGACTGGGTACACTGGGTTCATTTATTCAAAAAAATGCTTCTTGAGAGCCTGTTTTGTGCAGGACTGTTGTGTGCAGGTACTAGAGATATAGGAATAATGAAATAGACATGCTTACATAGAGCTACTTAAATGATTTCAGGTAATGCTACATGCTTCAAAGATTTTAGAATATGAATAAAGGGGAAGGGAGGTAGACTTTTGATAGAATGGTCAAATTGATATCCCTGAGCAGATCACCTTTGGGCTAAAACCTGAATGATAGAAAGGAGCCAGCCATGCTAAAATCTGGATGCAGAAAGATCAAGGCAAATGTTCTTGGTCTTGAGAGTGAGCTTTGCAAGTTCAAGAAGGTGAAGAAGGCCAGCTATGGTGGACAGAATAATGGCACCCCCAAAATGTCTGCATTTAAATCTGAAACCATGTTTCTTTACCTGACAAAAGGGAGTTTGCATAGTTTAAGGATTCTGAAATGAAGAGATTATCCTGGATTATATGTGTGGGTGAAATGTAATAATGAGTCTTTATAAAAGGGAGGCAAAGGGATCAGAATCAGAAAAGTAACTGTGACAGTGGAATAGAGGTTGGAGTGTTATGCTTTGAAAATGGAAGAAAAGGCCATGAGCCAAGTAGTGCAGGTAACCTCTAGAAGCTGGACAAAGCAAGGGAACTGATTGAGCCTCCAAAAGGAACAAAGCCCTGGTGACACCTTGGCTGTAAGAGAATAAATTTGTGTGTTTTAAAACAGTAAGTTTGTAATAATTGCTACATCAGCAATAGGAACTAATATACCATTGTGTCCAGAGTGAGCCTAGTGAGGAGTTTGGATTTTGTTAGATGCCATTGGGAAGCTGTTGGAAGATTTTAGGCAGGACAATGATCTGATCTGATTTATATTTCAAAAGGCCACTGTGACTCCTAGTTGGAGAATGAACTGGAATGGGAGTAAAAGATAAGTCTGGGAGCCTGGGTGGTAGGCTCTGCAGTCATATAAATAAGAAGTGACTGGTTTAGCCTAAGGCTGTATTGTGAAGATATGAAGGTCATTCTGACAGGACTTACTGATGGAGGGAATGTGACTGGGGAGGAAGGGAGCTGGAAATGGAAGGGAAGATTAGAGGATGAGGTTTGAGACCTCTGTATCTGGGTAGACAATGAGGGACAATATAGTATAGGTGACTAAGAGCCTAAACTCTAGATACAGACTCCTGGGTTCAAGTCCCAATGCTACTACTTATTATGTCAGTTTGAGCAAGTTACTTATCTCTTTGGTCTCATTTTTCTCAACTGTACCATGGGAATCAGAACTGTTTTGAGGATTGTATGATAAATAAAGTTTAACCTATTAGTATCATTATTGTGTTGCTGCCATTTATTTAAATGAGAAAATCCATGAAAGTAATAGATATCAACAACAATGTTCTTGATAGGTTAGATCTGAGATGCCTTTAAACGACAAAGTGGGATTATTAAGGAGGCAGTTTGAGAATGACTATTTCATTTAAAGGAGCAGAACAATATTGATCATTTCCTTTCAAATTTGGGGGGAAATATCCAATTATTTAATCTTGTTTCCTTTGGTTTGATTGACAGTAGCAACAGCAGCCTTCTCTAAGGCTTATTCGTAGCAGTTGAAGAGAATGGACTAACTCTGTTTGCTTAGAGTAAAAGAAAGAATGTAGTACTTAAAGAGATGTAGGCATTTTGTTCATTCCTTCCGATTTGTCTTATCCTAATGATGATGAGGATAACAATTGGACAGTGAAGGGCAGACCAGAAAGAGAGGCTTAACTAGGGGTGGGAGGTGGTGAAGATAGCTCTTGGGATGGTAGGGTCCCTAGGGAGCAGGCTCTTTTTTAAAAAAACTGCAACCAAGATTAGCTTTCTATGTAGTCAGTAAAATAACCCTGAACAGAGTTCCATTGCCTCTGCCTCTAGATTTGGATAAGTGTCCTGGGCTTACAGTAAAAGTTGTGGTGGGTCTGCTGAATCTTAAGACATTTAAAAAAAAATTAGACTTTTAAACACTTTCAAAATTATAGAAGAGTTTTTAAAAAATACAAACACCATACGGAGAACTCCAACATACCTCTATCCCCCAGAAACTCAGATCCACCAATTTTAACATTTTGCCACATTTGCAGTATCATTCTATCCATCGAACCATCCATCAATCTCAACTATCTATCTTCTATACTTCTATCAGTTTATCTGATTATCAATCCATTTTCTGAATTCTTGGGCATAGATTATATACATCATATACCTTGAACATTTAATACTGCCATGTACATTTACTAAAAACAAGGGCACTCATTTATGTATCCACCTTAAATACTTTTATCAGTTTCAAGAAATTTAACATTGATATAAAGGTTACAGTATATATTCCAATTTTTTCAAATGTCCCAATAATGGCCTTTTGAGGCTTCTTTCCTCCCTTGTTAGATCCCATCCAGGACTATGTGTTACCTTTAATTGTCATTATTTCTTTAGTTGCTCTTTATTTTTTTATAATTGTAGGAATATATACATATATAACATAAATTTTCCCTCTCAACAACTCCCATGAATGCAATTCACTGGTATTAAACATATTCACAGTGGTGTGTTACCCTTACCATGTTCCATTACAAAAACTTTCCCATCTCCCCTAACAGAAACCTTAAGCTCGTTTTGCATCAACTCCCCATTCATTCTGCCCCCACCCCAGCAAACTATACTTTAATTTTGTCTCTATGAGCTTGTGTACAGTCCTTTATTTTTTTTTGTAGTTACCATGGGACTTAAGTGTAGCATCCTAAATTTGTAACAGTTTCATTTGCTTTAATACTAATTTAACGTCATATATGAACTATGTATCCATATCCTTCTCTTCTCCCACCTTTATGTATTTCTTGTCACAAATGACCTGATGATACAAATCAAAAGCAGTGGGTTCTTTGCCTGGTGTACTGAAATGACCTGAGACACCGGATTTCATAGAGAGAGGTTTTTTTAAGGCCTATTGGCCTAAAAATCTGTCTCTCTGAAACATAGTAACTCTGATAGTTTTATAGTATCAAAAGATAGACAGATTTTAGGATAATGAGCACAATGGCTCCAGATGACCAGGTTAGAGATAATCTAATTATTGAGCATGCACAGGTTGATTACATGCTTAGTCATAAAATGTATATAAGGAAATGATGGCCTTAATAAGATGATAGGCATGATTTTTAGTATTACAATGAGGTATAGGTCACTTTTAGGTTAAAGTTTAAGCTACTGCACATGTCGGGCAGGCCAGTTTTGGTTAGATACAGCTTCGTCTAGCAAGGAAGTTTTGGAATTGGGATGAGTTAGTTCTGAGCTGACTCAAACCCCTTCATTAATACACTTTAGGGGCTGTCTTTAGTGATCATAAAATTCTACAGTTGAAAAACAGGATGTGGGGTACAAGTGGAGTTCAGTCACAAGGGTTTTACAATCACAAGATGAAGGCTACATAGTTATACAATTATTATCAAAGATCAAGGCAACTGGATTACAGTTCAGCAATTTCAGGTATTTCCCTCTGGCTATTCTAATATATAAGAAAGTAAAAAGAAATATCTTTATAATGATTCAGTAATCATAATCATTTGTAAAATCCTAACTTTTTGGTCACAACTCCTGCCTCTCATTTGATCATTCTTTCAAACTTCAGAGTTATCTGGGTGATGACCATTCTAATTTCTACAGGCTGAAAAAGGACATCAACATTATATAGAGAAATGAAACTGGTTGTTTTTCTTGGAGGAACTGGTACCTCTGGGTTTCAGGGTTTATTTGGCTTGGGAACAATCCAGAGGCTTTAATTGTCTAAAAATAAACTTAATAAGTAAAACTCTATAGAATCTTATATAAAGCCTGGTGTATTCTTTACAGTTTTCAGGAACACTGTTGGTTGGGGCTTGGCATACTGTGGCAGTTTGCAATATCTAGCTGAAACTTACATAAGAGTAACCCCCAGAATGACCTCTCAATTCTATTTGAAATCTCATGGCCACTGAAACTTTATTTTGTTTCATTTCTTTTCCCCCTTTTGGTCAAGAAAGCATTCTCTATCCACAATGCCAGAGCTCATCCCTGCAGTCTTTCCCATGTTGCCATGGAGACCTACACCCGTAGAAGTCATGCCCCATGTAGGGGGGGAAGGTAATGAGTTTATTCGAAGAGTTTGGCTTACAGAGAGAGGCCACATCTGAGTAACAAAAGAGGTTCTCTGGGGGAACTTTTTTTCCCCAAATATGTAACGCTTACAAATTTGTGTGTCATCCTTGTGGAGAGGCCATGCTAATCTTCTCTGTATTGTTGCAATTTTAGTATATGTGCTGACAAAGCAAGCACTCTGGCGGCAATTTTAGGCATTAATTATAAGTAGACTTAGCTTTGCCATTACAGAAATAGGTTTCATGAGGGCAAGCCTCAAGATCAAGGGTTTGGCTTTTTAAATTGGGAGCCACTATTGCTTAAGAGATTAGCAAGAATTCCCCAGATGGGGAAATTTAATAGTTCCATGTTTTTTCTCCAGTTTCTCAAGGGACTTTGCAATTTTTTTTTCATTTTCTGTCCCAAATACTCTGAAATGCATCAGAGTATTACATTAACCTATATAGAATATCAAGATCCCACTCCCTATTCTGGCTTTCATATAATTAGGTTGTTTAAATAAACTGACCAGACATGTTATGTTAAATATAACCTATTCTACAGAAAATTTAAATTTTGGACAAAATAAATATCTCTTCTTTTGGTCTCACACAGAGGTTAAGGTTTTAAAATACAGTCAGTATCATCCTTAACCCTGTATTCTGATTTACCTTAGTCCTAACCAGTTCAGCTTCATTCACATCTCTAATTGAATTCTGATATCTTTTTTAGCTTCTTTAACAGTTGCATGGAGTAATGCTGATTTTCAGAGCTGGAAATCTCTAAGTCTCAGGTATCACACAGGTACCCAAAGTTCCAGGGAACTTCCAAGTTATATACAAAGAATAAATCATCTCAAAATTAAAGATTAGGGATAAATGTGACTGCTGTAAGGGCTTACAATCTAGGCCCTAATTTTCTTTCAAGCATTTCTAAATGAAGCTTTTTTCAGAAATAAAAACATTTGACAGTTGACTTATTTTGAGTCATCAACAAAAACCGTAGCAGAAGTTTTGTCCTGTCTCATTTACACATTTACCAGGGCTATGTTAATTAGCAGATTGAGCATAATTTATATACTTGCCTTATTTTTCTTTTAAATTCCCTTTTTGTTGCCCACATGTACTTTTCTGAGAAGCTTTAGAGCAAAGTAGTGTAATTCACAAGTAAATGTGGTTGTTTCCATCATCTGAAACCTTCTTTTAAGAATAACTAAAACCATGACTAACAATATCATACTGTTGTCTCACACCATACAGATCAGTTATCAGGATATGTTATGGAAAGTGAAAACATTTTCAAGTCTTTAGCAATTTTACATAATCTCTAAATATGTGCATACCATTTCACCCATACAAATTTACTTAACAGAAGGATAGACACTCCCTGCTAATTATTGTAATGCTTCACAAACACTTCCTATATAATAAGTTAAACTATTTTAGCACCTCACTTTTACAAGTCAACAAACAAAATTCACTTTCACAAAACTTCTGCAACTTTCCATTTTCACTCAGGCTTGGCCCTACACATTCTAGAGGATAAATCTACATACTTTCCTTTAACAAAGCATATCCTGTATATTTTACATACCCTCATACTCTAAGTTACCAAAAAGATCTTTGATACTGCCTTTTAACATCTTATAAAATATAATTATTTTTAAGGAAGATGGCTGAATAGAGATTAGCCGTGCTCCAGGGAAGACTTAGAGAAGAGACAGAAGAGCAACTGAGGCAGCAGTTCGGGAGTGTGTCTGACCTGGAAGAGCCTTCTGCACCACATGGGGCAGCCCTGGTTTCAGAGGCCGAGGAACTGAGAGGCAGAAAGCTGGAGCCTGGCATGGAGGCGCAGAGCCCATGGGAGTACATGGACAAGAGCTGGGGGCTAGGAAGTAAGCCAGGCTGCATTAATTGGGTGAGCTACCCTCACCAGCACAGCCCTATGACTGGTGAATCACCTCAACCCCCACACACCCAAACCCCCTCACCCACTCCCATTCCCCATGATCCAACTGCCCCCAACCCAACAGCCCCCAGTGCACGTACCTGCCCCCCACCCCCACCCAAAGTGCAGTCCAATCTACCTCTCCTGCATTCCTCCCAAGCACCACCTCCCTCTTCCTGTTCCCTGCAGTCTGTTGCTAGTGCATAAAGTATGCGGGCACTAACCTCCATACCTAGGCTACCCTGCCCCCCTGCCCATAGTGTCGCACAGCCTCATCCTGCCCCCCTGAGCTCTGCACTTCAGTTTACAGCATGCCTAGGCCCACGCATGCACATGGAACCCCAATCACATCAGCTCTGGGAATCACACTTTACAGCAATCCTAGAACCGTGCATAGGCACAGTCCTCAGCCACATTTCCCAGCTCTTAGAAAGTGCTGACCTGCGCAGCTGAGTAACATCTGCCTCCAATCCACAAAGGCATAACACCGACCTGCTGCCATAATTCTACGCTTGTGCATAAAGGGTCCCATGCCTTAGAACAGTGCACACCAGGGTTATGCTCCCCAGACCGGTGCACCCACATAGCTACATTCTCCCTGGCTGCTGGGCGCCCACATTCACAAGCATCAGTGTAACATCCTCAACGTGCTCCTCTACCTGTCCTGAAACAAATCACTGCACTGAGTGCCCCACCCTGTACCCTGCTCCCTGCTGTACAACCACCCTGCCAACACAAGGCCTTAGACTACTGAAAGAAATCAACTTCCAAAGTAAATCAATCAAAATATTTACATGCCACGAAGACAGCAGATGATGACTAAGCATATCAAAATACAGACAGATATAGCCCTGCCTAATGATCAAATTAAAACACCAGAGGAAATGCAGACATTGGAACAACTAATCAAAGATGTTCATATGATGCTCCTTAATAAAACAAGTGGGATAGCAAATGACATAAAGGAAATCAAGAAGACAGTGGACGAGCATAAAGAGGAATTTGAAATAATAAATAGAAAAATAGTGGAAATCACAGAGATTAAAGAATCTGTTGACCAAATTAAAAACATACTAGAGGCAAGCAACATCAGATTTGAAGAGACAGAAGAAAGAAAAAGTGATAAAGAGGACAAACAGGATAACTGACTTCGAAGACTCAAAACAGCAAATGGCAAAAAAGATGGAAAATATTGAATTGGATCTCAAGGAAATGATAGACAAAACAAAGCACACAAATATAAGACTGATTGGTGTCCCAGAAGGAGAAGAAAGGAGTAAGGGCTAGGAAGAGTAATTGAGGATATAATAGGGGAAAATTTCCCAACTCTCATAAAGGATATAAATAAGAAACCCAAAGAACTCTAAACAGGATACATCCAAATAGGCCTCCCCCAAGGAACATACTAATCAGTCTGTCAAATGTTGAAGAGAGGCAGAAAATCCTGAAAGTGGCAAGAGAAAAACAATATACTACATAAAAGGAAAATCAAATAAGACTGAGTTCAGACTACTCAACTAGCACCCTGGAGGTGAGAAGATCCTGCAAGACAAAGACTTCCAGCCAAGAATTCTGTACCCAGCCAAATTGTCCTTCAAAGTTGAGGAAGAGATGAAAGTTTTCACAGACAAAGAAGTGCTGAAAGAATTTTTCAACAAGAGACTGGCCCTACAAGAAATATTAAAAGAAGTTCTGCCAGCTGAATAAAAAAGACAGGAGAGGGAGGTCTAGAGGAGGGCACAGGATTGAAGAGTACCACTAAGAGTAATTTAAAGAATATGAGTAGAAACAGGGAAAAGAATATATAGATCTGAAAAATAAAATAGAAAAGATAGGATGGTAGAATGAAGAAACACCTTTTCAGTAATAACTTCAAATGTTAATGAACCAAACTTACCAATTTAAAGATACAGATTGGCAGAATGTATTTAGAGACATAATCCAGCTATATGCTGCTTACAAGAGACTCATCTTAGACACAAGGATACAAATAAATTGAAAGTGAAAGGATGGAAAAAGATTTTCCATGCAACTTGTAACCAAAAGAAAGCAGGACTAGCTATACTAATTTCAGACAGAATAGACTTTAAATGTAAAGACATCATAAGAGACAAAGAAGGACACTATATAGTATTTAAAGGGTCAATTCACCAAGAAGATATAACAGTCATGAATGTTTATGCTCCCAATCAAGGAGCTCCAAAGTACATAAGACAGATTGGCAAAACTGAAGAGAGCAATAGATGTTTCAACATAATAGCAGGAGACTTCAATACCCCACTCTCCTCTATAAATAGAACAACCAGACAGAAAATGAACAAAGAAATAGAGAAGTTAAATAGCTTGATAAATGAATTAGACCTAACAGACTTATGTAGGTCATTGCACCCCAAAGGACAAGAATATACATTCTTCTCTAGTGCTCATGGAACATTCTCCAGAATAGATTGTATGCTGGGACACAAAATGGGTCTTTATAAATTTAAAAACATTGAAATTATTCAAAGCACTTTCTCTGATCACAATGGGATGAAGGTGGATCTCAATAACCACCAAAGAATGAAAACAGTCACAAACATATGGAGATTAAATAACACACTCTTAAACAACCAGTGGGTCAAAGAAGAAGTTGCTAGAGAAATCAGCAGCTATCTGGAGATGAATGAAAATGAGAATGCAGCTTATCAGAACTTATGGGATGAAGCAAAGGCTGTGCTGAGAGGGAAATTTATTGCCCTAAATGCCTATATTAAAAAACAAGAAAGCAAAAATCAAAGACTTAATAGCACATCTGGAGGAACTTGAGAAAGAACAGCAAACTAACCTCAAAGCAAACAGAAGAAGAAAAATAGCAAAGATTAAAGCAGAGATAAATGAATGGAAGAACAAAAGAACAATAGAAAGGATCAATAAAACCAAAAGTCAGTTCTTTGAGACAGTGAATAAGATTGATGGGCAGCTAGCAAGACTGACAAAGAAAAAAGAGAAAGGATGCAAATAAACAAAATCAGAAATGAGAATGGGTGTGTTAGCACAGACCCTGAAGAAATAAAAGAAATCATAAGAAGATACTATGAATGACTATACACCAACAAACTAGACAATTTAGATAAAATGGACAAATTCCTGGAGAACACAAACAAGCTACATTGATTCAGGAAGGATTAGAAGATCTCAACAAACCAATCGCAAGTAAAGAGATCCAATCAGTCATCAAAAATCTTTTACAAAGAAAAGCCCAGGGCCAGATGGCTTCACAGGAGAATTTTATCAAATATTCCAAAAAGAAATATCACCAATCCGGCTCAAACTCTTCCAAGAAATTGGGAAAAAGGAACTCTACCTAACTCATTTTATGAAGCTAATATGATTTTAATGCCAAAGCTGGCTAAAGATGCTATAAGAAAGGAAAACTACAGGCCAATCTTCCTAATGAACATAGATGCAAAAATTCTCAATAAAATATTAGCAAATCGAATCCAACAGCACATTAAAAGAATTATTCACCATGACCAAGTGGGGTTTATGCCAGGAATGCAATGACGGTTCAACACAAGAAAATCAATTAATGTAATATAACACATTAACAAATTGAAAGGGAAAAATCGCATGATCATCTCAACTGATGCTGAAAAAGCATTTGACAAAATTCAGCATCCGTTTCTAATAAAACACTCCAAAAGATAGGAATTGAAGGTAACTACTTCAATATGATAAAGGGAATATATGAAAAACCAATAGCCAGCATCACACTCAATGAAGACTGAAAGCTTTCTGCCTAAGATCAGGAAGAAGACAAGAATGCCCACTGTCACCACTAATATTCAACATTGTGCTAGAAGTTCTAGCTAGAGCAATCAAGCAGGACAAAGAAATAAAAGGCATCCAAATTGGAAAGGAAGAAGTAAAACTCTCACTATTTGCAGATGATATGATACTATACTTGGAAGATCCTGAGAAATCTACAGCAAAGTTACTTGAGCTAATAAATTCAGCAAGGTGGCAAGATATAAAATTAATGTGCAAAAATCAGTAACATTTCTATACAAAAGCAATGCCCTACCTGAGGAGTCAGTTAAAGAAAAAAATCCATTCAAAATAGCAACTAAAAGAATCAAGTACTCAGGAATGAACCTAACTAGGGACATAAAGGACTTGTACACAGAAAACTACATAACATTGCTGAAAGAAATCAAAGGAAATCTAAATAGGTGGAAATTCCCTGCTCATGGATAGGAAGGCTAAATATGGTTAAGATGTCAGTTCTCCCCAAATTGATCTACAGATTCAACACAGTACCAATCGAAATTCCAACAGCCTACTTTGAAGATTTGGTAAATCTACTTAGCAAATTCATCTGGAAGGCAAAGAGACACTGAATAGCTAAAAGCATCCCAAAATAGAAGAATGATGTGGGAGGATTAACACTTCCTGACTTTAAAACTTATTATAAAGTCATAGTGGTCAAAACAGTATGGTGCTGGCACAAAGACAGAAGCATTGACCAATGGAATCGAATCGAGAGTGCAGAAATAGACCACCAAATCTACGGTCAACTGACTTTTGACAAGGCCCCCAAATCCTCTGAACTGGAAGAAAATAGTCTTTTCAATAATTGGGCATGGGAGAACTGGATATCAGTAGCCAAGAGAATGAAAGAGGACCCCTTTCTTACACCCTACACAAAAATGAGCTCAAAGTGGATCAAACACCTAAATATAAGAACTAGCACCATAAAGCTTCTAGAAGAAAATTTAGGGAAACATCTTCAAGACCTAGTAAAAGGAGGTAGCTTCTTAAACTTAAACCCAAAGCACAAGCAACAAAAGAAAAAATAGATAAGTGGGAACTCCTCAAAATCAAATGCACTTCAAAAGACTTTGTCAAAACGTAAAGCAGCAGCCAACTCAGTGGGAGAAAATATTTGGAAATCACCTATCAGACAAAGGTTTGATTTCCTATATATACAGAGAAATCACACAACTCAACAACAAAGAACAAACAGCCCAATTATAAAATGGACTAAAGATATGAATAGGTATTTTTCTGAAGAGCATATACAGATGGCTCAAAAGCACATGACCAGATGCTCCTTTTGATCGGCTATAAGGGAAATACAGATCAAGACTACAAATGAGATACCACCTCAAACCTATAAGAATAGCTGCTATTAAACAAGCAGGAAGCTATAAATGTTGGAGAGGATATAGAAAAACTGGGACACTTATGCACTGCTGGTGGGAATATATAATGGTGTAGCTATTATGGAAGACTGGTGGTTCCTTAGGAAACTAAATATTGAATTGCCCTATGACCTAGCAATAACACTACTTGGTATATGCCCAGAAGAGCTGAAAGCAACAACACAGACATTTGCACACCAATGTTCATAGCAGCATTATTCACAATCACCAAAAGATGGAAACAAACCAAATGTCCTTTAACAGATGAGTGGATAAACAAAATGTGGTATATACATACAATGGAATATTATGCAGTGGTAAGACAAAATGATGTCCTGAAGCACATGACAAGATGGATGAGCTTTGAGGACATAATGCTGAGTGAAATCAGCCAGCCACGAAAGGATAGATACTGTATGATTTCACTTTTATGACCAGCATAAAGGTGGCTGAAGGATGCACTGATGGAGAGGTAGATTGGCAAATGATGGTGTATATTTATGAACAAAGGCTGTGCTGCTACAAAAAGGAACAAAGTCGTGAGGCATGCAACGATGTGATGAACTTGTGGGACATTTGGTGAGACAAAATAAGCCAGAAACAAAAGAGCAAGAATGGTATGGTCACCTTTAGAAAATGCTTATAAGAAAACAGGGGCATAGATTGTAAGCTTTTAGAGCAAACACATTAAGTCCAGAGTGGTGATTTTTATTTCTGGATTTTAAGAGGCTGTTTTATATATATATATAACCTGATATTTAGAGATAAGAACGAAGTTGAACAGGTTGGGGTTAAAGTAATTCAGCACGTAGGGGTAAGGAAGACAGTGTCTGTATTTTAGAACCACACATACTCTTTGTGACCATTGGAAGAAAGTTTTATTTGGTCTGGAACTGAAATTTTCTGTCATGCATAATTTAATTCAACTTATCTGTATAGCTCAAATAAATCATACCATTGTTCATTTGAACAATTGAAACACAGGGAACACAGAATAAGAAAGAGGTCCTTAAATCCTGTACAGATTATTGTAATGCCTGGATACATCCTAGAGTATATTAAACTGATAATCAAAAAATATTGGCAGAATGGGCCACAGTGACTCAGCAGGCAGAGTTCTCAGCTGCCATACTGGAGAACCAGGTTCGATTCCCAGTGCCTGTTCATGCAAAAAAAAAGAAAAAGAAAGTATTGGCAAAGTCTCCTGAGGGATGGGAGAAAGAAAATGAAACTATTAAACCTTACCATTAGGTAATCCTCTGATATTGTATCAAACTTTAGGGACACTCAATAGACCATGCCCTCGATCATGAGGCTTAACTCTTGTGAAGCTTATGTAGGTAACGGAGGAGCTTAGACTACCTATGGGCATGCCTAAGAGTTGCTTCTGGAGAACTTCTGTTGTTGCTGAGATGTGGCCTTGGTCTCTCCGGGCCCAGCTCTGCAGGTGGCTCGTTGCTTTCCCCCCTGCGTGGGACATGACATCCAGGGGTAGGGGTCCCCCTGGTGATGTGAAGATGGCTCCCAGGGATGAGTCGGACCTGGCACCATGGGATCAACAATTCTATCCTGACCAAAAGGGGGAAAGGAAGTGTGATTGATGGAGTGTCAGTAGCAGAGAGAGTTCTGGTGGGGTTGAGAGGCTGCTCTGGACGTTGCTCTTACGCAGGCTTCAGGTAGACCTTGCTACCTGTCATAGCCTGCCAACCCCCAATAGGACCATTCCAGCCTAGGGCAATATATAGGAATCCACAAGTAACTTTCTAGAAACCTACAACCTCCATATGAGTCCCTGATCCAGATGGATCCTGAAACCTAGGCCAGCTCTCCAGAACATCGGATAGTTCCATCTCCCTACCCCATATTAATGACAGACCCTTCCAATATGAAAAATTTAGAATTGCCATAGCCCAAACACCCCTAAAGAGAGGGATGGAAAGATCAGTGATGATGGTAGAGTTATACAGAGAAGATAGGATTTAACAAATGAATATGAAAGCCGAATCATTAAATTGATATCCCTTTTAGTCTCCAGTTTTTAGAGCTGCTAGAAGTAAAAACCTAAAATTGTGAAATTGTAACCCATGTCAAACCATGAAATATGTTCTACAACTAATTGTGAGGCTGTGCTTTGAAATTTATAGCTTTTTTGTATATATGTTATTTTTCACATAAAAAGAAGGAAAAAAAGTTGATTGTGATGATGAAAGAAATATTTAAGCCCTCTAGCCTCTTATATTCTGGACCAGCTAGAAGGAAAAATATGGGGGGATCATATGGTGGCCCATGACAGGCTCTGGGATCTGTCCTGTGACTTTCTGTTGAAGAGTGCTTTGAAAACTATTGCTTTTTTATTTCTTTGTTTTGTTATACTATACATTAAAAAAAGTTAAAAAAAAAAAAAAAAGATAATGGGACTTTTCCCATGCACTTCCCAAAGAAACAAAGAAACCAACAAAAAACAAACAAACAAAAAATTCAACAAATGGTGCTGCAATAACGGGATACTCACATGGAAAAAGAATGAAATGTAACCCCCACCATACAGCATACAAAAAAAAACTGAAACATAATTATTTTTGAATAAAGTTTGTAAATTTCATTAAACACCAACTTGCATTGTTTTCCATAATCAAAATCTAATAGATATAATGCTTGCTTATTTTATTAGTAAACTTGTATAAATTTAGGGAGAACATACTTAAGTAAAATAAAATTGTATTCATTCGATTCAAAATGTCATCATAAAAGCAAGAATAGGACTAGACTTTCTCACTGCATTTTTTCTGCAGCTGTATTTGCTTTTGTAATTCCTTCTGTTGGAGGTTTGTTTTCATAATATCTTAAAATTATGAACAACCTCAACCTCAAAAGTATATTGACTACTGAGCTCTGGAAAATATACCATAATTATTTAATTTTTCCTGAGCATAAATCCAGGAAAACTTTTCCATAGCTTTCAAGGACATTTGCCTTTACTTACAGAAATTTAACAATTAGTTCTTATTCAATTACTCCTCTCCCAAGGCTATTTATATTTTAATAATGATTTATTGAGGTTACCATTGCAAAGGTATCATTAAATTTTTTTTTAATTGGGGAATTTTTTCAGAACAACCATGGTCTATTCTTCTGTGTCCACCATTCCTGTTCTCCAGGTCCAATACAAAGAATTCTAAATCAAGCCTACATTTCCCCCATCTTCTGCACCCAACCTTTCCCCCACAGCTATCTTTGCTGGTTAGGCCCTGAGGGCAGGGATAGGTGAGACAGAAAGAATGAGGCCTGGTTTGTTGAACTTGGTTTCAAAAGTTGTCAATGAGAATGGTGAGATTTAAGATCACTGAGGTGGCCTGAGTGTTGATGAGAGTTCTGATACCCTTCTTTATTGTTTCCAATTGTTAGATCTATTTCACTTAAAGCTGTGACCTGGGCTATTAGAAAAGCCTTTGCTATTTCCAAAGGCAGCCTTCTGGTTTCTTTCTAATGTCCAGGTTTGTTTACAGTAATTATAAATACTAATGCCTTGAACACTGGTCCCTAAAGGGCTTCTTTTTCCTTTTTCTCTGGGACAGTCAGGATACAAATTTATATATATATATATATATAAATGTACATATGTTTATTTATCTTTGAGCAATTCAAAGAGAGATCTTTAAGAATTGTTTGTTAATTTGCTATTACCATCTGGAAGTATGAAAATATACATTGAACAAGCAGAGAGACAGAAATAGAAAGTCACACAAAAAACCAGAAGCACAGAAATATACTTTTTTGTTTTTTTGCGTGGATAGGCACCAGGAATCAAACCTGGGTTTCTGGCATGGCAGGCGAGAACTCTGCCTGCTGAGCCATCATGGCCCACCTGGAAATATACTTTTGAAAGGGGAATAATAAAGGATTGAAAAAAATATAGGATAAAAAGAAAAAACAAACAAGAAAATAAAAAGGAAAAAATGGAAAAATAAAGGATTGACTACACATCATCTCATCTCATTTCTGCTCTCTTTTGCAAAACAACTCTAATACAGTTCCTTTTCTATAGAACTATTTTCAGGCCATTTCTTTCCTATTCTAAATTATATTGAGGCTAGACTATGTAGAAATGAACTTTTTTTGTTTGTTTTTTTATAGGCTCAGAAACTCTATAAGCCTATAGATTTAAAAATCTTTCCAATTTTTCAAAATATAGTAGGGCTGTATTCGGGAATGCCATTAGAATTTCCCATTTTAAAGAATTTCTGCAATCAGTAACCATTTAGGGACACTTGAGCAATACAAATGCAGTAACACATCAACTAAAAGCTTTAAACAGACACTTAGCACTATATATTTAAATAACACACTGATTAATAACCAGACTGAACACACCAATTCATAGACAGGCATCATACACTTACTTAAATTCATTAAATGCCAGTTAATTGTTGGATTACTTATTTTCTAGGCATATGCGCAATAGACAAACCCAAGTCAAGGCTTCGAACCCTGTACAGAATGGTACCCAGCAAACAGAAAGATGTAGAAGTCTGAGCAAAGGGTATCATTCTGGAAGTAGGACCTCAAACCCACGTCCAGGGTATTCAAACTGCTGTACTGCCTTCCCAAACCACTTTTACTTTGATGACCCACTCACCCAGTCAAGTCCAAGTCTGAACTAGGAATTGGAAACTATTTCTCTCTTTGAAGCTTTTTAAAGCACTGAGGATGTGAAGTGCCAGCAGAGCAGAGAAAAACCCAGTTGTCAAGCCTCCAAAAAAGTTTAGCACCTCAAAAGGCTCAATTACCATGCAAACTTCAGGCAGTTGGACCTTACTTAGGAACCTTGGTCTCACCAGAGTCGCCAAATAGAATACTGCTTTTGATTGATATCAATGTTTATACATTATGAATCCAAAACCACTGATTTCTTATTATATTTAATCCATTTACCTTTTAGATCTTCTAGGAAGTTAAGAGTGGAGTTATAAACCAAAAATACAACAGTACTGACATTTATATTTATCAAGGCATTTTTTAAAGTTACATTTTCAGTTGATTTCAAAGCAAATGTATAAAACTTTGAAAATACAATAATACACCAAAAAAATCAGTCATATTTTGATATATCCTTTTATTTGACTTTTCTAAGTCATATGTATTTTTTGAAGAAAGAAATAAAAATAGTTTTATACTATTAAATATGACAAATATATGGCATTAACTTTTTGCAAAAAGATAGAATTATCAGCATTGGTCTACATGTTCATTCACACAGCACTATTTGAAACAGGGAACACAAGAACATCTTACTCTTGTATGTGCATCTCTCTCTTCACATGTTTCCTGGAGCTTCTCTATGTTCACTGCCAGCATTTTGCTTTCCTCTTCTGATGCACTGTGATTAGACTGCAATGTGTCACAATCATCTTGAGGTTTTTTCATATATTCTCTAATGTATAGAATATTTGGGTATAGCAATGTGTGCACAGGGACCTGAAAACACAGTTGGGAGGCTAAAGAGAGGGGCCTGAATCCAGAAATCAGGAAACCGTTCTTGACTGTACAATGCCAAAGCATTTCCATTAAGAGACAATATGTTTTCAATGAGCAGTCTACCTTCAAAGGTACAGTTGTTGGGTCCAAGCCTTACAGGCCATACTTCAATACTGATACTGCAGGATTTGCTTAAAAATTGCAAGAGAGAGAAACTGAGAAATTTTGCACCCAATGTGCAAACAAACCTCAAAAGTCAAAATGGGTAACATTTAGCAACAACACTTTTTCCCAAGTCTTGATTCTTGATAATCTGACCTCCCTCCAATTCAAATAGAACTTGCATCCTTTGAAACATGTCACCTACGATTTTGTTGATTCTGTTGAGTGTTTTGTTGCTATACTTAAATGTATTCAAATTTAGTTTGTTGAATGCATTAATATAATCCTTTAGTTTGTTAATCTTTTTTTTATAAAAAGATCATTTTTCTTTGAGTATTTTTTCTTCTATGCAGCATTTCATAATCTCAGATATTTCTTCATGTAGATGTAAAACTGTCCCTGAATATAATCTATACCCCACCAAGCATAGTCCTGCTCTCCTGTGCTTCATTCAATTGTGAATGCTCCTTGAATTATGTTCACGTCAGCATGTTCTCCTGTAGCTTGTTCAGGTGCTATAGCCTGTAATTCCCTTGATCATACTTCACGGTACCTTTCCTCCCGGTGCCGACTGTGGCCTCTGGGGCAGCCTCTGGGTGAGGGACAGGTGGGGGCAGCAAGGGGACCATGGAGGCAACGAAGGGCAAGAAGGGGCAAGCCAAGGAGCCAGGTGGGGGCACAAGGAGAGGCTGGGAAGCTGAGAGGCCAGGCGGGGTCGGGGCTGCAGCTAGGGGTCGGCAGGAACACCAGGCCAAGTTCTCTGGGCAGTTACGTGTGTTTTTTAACCTAATTAGAGCACATTTCATGTACTGTTGTGTGAGCTGTTTTCGTTTAATGATATGTCCTGGATGTTTTCCCATATCATTACATAATACATTTATAGACAATTATTAAATGGCTAGCAGTCTCATTATGGATAAACCATAACTTATTTACTAATACATGAGGGTGTCCCTTATTTTTAGAATTTATAAAATTTTCACTTTTCTAAGTAAGATACTTTGAAAATTCCTATAGATAAATCCTTCTACTCATATGTAATTAGTTTCTTAGGATATTTTTTGCTAAAATTAAACTTGCATATTTTAAATTTTGCTCCAATAAGATTATGATGATTTATAACTTTAGAAGTGTTATTAATAACCTTTTTTACTTCCTAGCCAATACTGGGTATTATAACTAATTTTATAAATATTGGTTTAGGGGGTGCAAGGGTAGTTCACTGTGGAATTCTTGCTTGCCATGCAGGAGACCCAGGTCTGATTCCTGGCCCATGCACTCCCTCCGCTCAAAAACCCCCGCAAATGGTGCTGCAGTAATAACATAGTCTCATGGAAAAAGAATGACCCCCACCATACAGCATACAAAAAATATTGGTTTAATTGATGAAAAATTGTACTCCTGCATTTCTGTCTTCTTAGGGTCATTCCTTGGTGAATCATCTGAGGATAGCTTTTGCCCACTTTTCTAATGGAATATTAATCTTTCTGTTATTCCTTCTTTTTTAATGTTTTATTCAGAAATAATTTCAAACTATCAAAAAGATGTAAAATAATAATATTACAAAGAGCATCCAAATATTTACCTTGATATACCTTTTCTGTGGACAGAGCTAGGTAATATATGTATGTATATACACAAGTACATACACATATACAGATATATATATATATATATATATATAAATTCCTGTGTATACATGTGCACATAAGTATACATATAAAGATGGAAATATTCTCATTCTTTTTATAGCTGCATCATGCCCCCACTGTGTTTATGTGCCATAATTTGTTTCATTCTCAAAGCTTTAATTATAGGAAAAATCCAAACAAATAATAGTGATACAATTAACTTATATGAAATGGAGCCATGAGATAATGGTCTTTCTTTTTAAAAAAGTCAGGTTCATTGAGGCATAATTTACAAATAGTAAAAATCACCCTTGATAGTGTACACTACTATAAGTTTTTACAAATGTATATAGTCATACACCCATCACCACAATCAAGATGTAGAACATACTCTGCTTCTGGCAAAGATAAAGTAGCACAGACTAGATTTACCTTCCTGCCTGAGACAACTAAGGGAATGTAAAAATATATAAACAGTTATTTTCAGATACTTATTATCGGACAGTGCAGGGTATTTGTTTTCGTTTGCTAAAGCTTCTGGAATGCCATATACCAGAAATGGACTAGCTTTTAACAATGGGATTTAATAACTTACAATTTACAATTCTTAGGTCATGAAAATATTCCAGTTCAAAGCATCCATAGGATGATACCTGGATTCTGAAGACAGCCTGCTGGCATCTAGGACACCTCTGTCACATGGGAAGGCACGCATCTTGTGTCTGCTGGTCCTTCTCTTTCAGGTTTTTTGTTGCTTCCAGCTTCTGGTTTCCAATAGCTTCTTCTCTGAGCTACTATGGGCCCTCTCTTAGCTTCTATGGGGCTTTTCTCTGTGAACTTCTCTTAAAATCTACCTCTTGGTTTCTATGGGTGTTTTATTCTCCTGTAAAGGATTCCAGTAAGAGGATTAAGACCCCTGAGAAAGAGTAAACAAATGAGATGAGCCTTATAATTGTCACAGTGATTCTAAATAACATATGGGTCAAAGAAAAAATAAAAATGAAAATTGCAAAGTATGTAAAGTTTTTATTTGGGGGTACATGGTCTGGGAATCAAACCCCGGTCTTCTGCATACAAGGCAAGCATTCTACCACTATGTAAAGTATTTTTAATTGAGATATAATTCAGATGCCATGAACTTCACCTTTTGAAAGTATATAATTCAGTGATTTCAATGAAATGTGACCACACCATACAGTGTAGAAAAAAAAGTATATAATTCAGTGATTTTAGTGTATTTGGAAGATTATGCAACCATCAGTACATCAACCTAGAACATTTTCAGAACCCCAGTAATAAACCCTGTACCCAGAGACTTTCTGTCTCTTTGGATTTGCTAATTGTGGACATTTCATATGAATGGAATCATGCAATATGTGTTTTTTGTGTCTATTTATTTTACTTAGCATAATGTTTTCAGAGTTCATCCATGTCATAGCATTAATCAAAACTTCGTTCTTTTGTGCCCAAATAATATTCCATTGTATGGATATAGCAAATTTAAAAATTCATTCATTAATTATGGATTTTGGGGTTATTTCCATTTTGGAACTATAATAAAAAAATGCTGTGTGAACATTCATGTGCAATTTTTTGTGACATATTTTTTTCATTTCTCTCGGGGAGGTACCTAAGAATGGAATTGCTGGGTCATATAATAGCTCTATATTTAACTTTTTGAGGAACTGCCAACCTGTTTTCTAAACTGGCTGCATAATTTTACATTCCAAACCAGCAGAGTACAAGACTTCCAATTCCTCCACATCCTTGCCAACTGTGATGGTTTGACGCATTATGTGCCCCAGAAAAATATGCTCTTAAATCTAATCTATTCCTGTGGGCATAAACCTATTGTAACTAAGGCCTTTCGATGAGGTTACTTCATTAAGGTGTGGCCCAGCCCAAGCTCAGTCAAGATGGGTATTAATCCTATTTCTGGAATCCTTTATAAGTAGAATGAAATT
Source organism: Tamandua tetradactyla (assembly GCF_023851605.1). Classification (NCBI taxonomy): domain Eukaryota; kingdom Metazoa; phylum Chordata; class Mammalia; order Pilosa; family Myrmecophagidae; genus Tamandua; species Tamandua tetradactyla. Next base: position 52,708,469 of record NC_135331.1, read on the forward strand.
TGAACAGAGGGAGAGAAAGCCACAGGGAGCAGCCAGAAGCTGAAATTCAACAGAAACTGGTAGAGAATGGAAAGGCTACCAAGAGCCTTGCCAAGTGACAAGCTGTGTACCAAAGATCACCAGCAGCCAGCCCTAAAACACCATAGTATTCAGGAAGAAAGCATTGCCTTGATGACACTTTGATTTGGACTTTTTTCCAACTTCAAACCATGAGCAAATAAATTCCCATTATATGGTATTTCATGGTATTTACTTGAGCAGTCTAGGAAACTAAAATAGTAATGTGTAATTTTCTTTTTTTATTATAACCATCCTAGTAGGTGTGCAGTGGTATCTCATGGTGCTTTTGATTTGCATTTTCTAATAACTAATGATACTAAACTATCTGTATGCTGACTGACTATTTGAATATCTTCTTTGGAGGAGTTTCTATTCAGATCACTGTCCGTTTTTAAATTGGGTTATTTAGGTCTTTATTACTGAGTCGTAAGAGTTCTTTATATATTCTGGATACCTACCCTTATTTGATATATGATTTGAAAATTTTCTCTTTTATTCTGTGAGTTGTCTTTTCACTTTTTTGATAGTCTTTTGAAGTACAAACATTTTTTAATTGTGATGAAGTCCAGTTTATCTATTTTTCCTTTAGTTCCTTGTGCTTTAGATGTCATTTCTAGGAAACTGTTGCTTAATCCAAGGTCACAAAGCTTTCTACCTCTGTTTTAAGACTTTTATAGTTTTAGCTCTTAACATTTAGGTCTTTGATCCATTTTTTAGTCAATTTTTTAATAGACTATGAGGTATAAATCCAACTTTCTTCTTATGCTTGTGGCTATCCAGTTTTCCCATCAGCATTTGTTGAAAAGACTATCCTTTGCCCATTGAATTGTCTTGGCACCCTTGTTTAAATTCAGTTGGCCTGAATGTGAGGGTTTAACTCTTAATTCTCAGTTTCCATGGATTTCTGTATCTATCCTTATCTATTACCACACTGTCTTGATTACTGTTGCAAGTAAGTTTTGAAATCAAGAAGTGTGAATTCGTCAACTTTGTTTTTTTCAAGATCTTTTTGGCAATTATAAAGTATTTTATACAGAATGAAAATACAAACTATAAGACTTTGTGGGCTGCTGCTAAAGCAGTACATCAAGTGAAATTAATAGTATTAATCTCTTATATTAGAAAAGAAGACAGGTCTCAAATCAAAGATCCCAGCTTCCAGATTTAGAAACTAGAGAAAGGAGAACAAATGAAACCCAAAATAAGCAAAAGAAAGGGAATAATAAAGATCAGAGCAGAAATAAATGAAATTGAAAAGAGAATAGCAGTAAGGAAGATCAACAGTAGAGAGAATATAAGTAAAATTGAGAAACCTCAGACCAGACTGTTCAAGGAGAAAAAAAATAGCAAAGACATAAATGATAAATATAAAGAAGAAGTGAAGTGATATCACTAAGATCCCACAGATATTAAAAGGATAAGGGAATCTTATGAAAATAAATATGAAAAATTAGATTAAATGGACACATTCCCTGAAAGACAACACAAACTACCAAAGCTCACTCAAGAAGAAACAGATAACATAAATATTCCTATATCTATTAAATGAATTTTATTTGGGGGTGGTGGGTACATGGTCTGGGAATCAAACCAGGGTCTCCCTTGTGGAAGGTGGACATTCTACCACTGAACCACCCATGCACCTCCCTATATCTATACAATAATTTTAATTTTTGTTTAGAAACCTTTACAATATGATGGGGGATGGGGTGAGTGTGACTATAAAGGGGGTAGCACAAGTGAGATGTGTACTGGAACAGTTTGGTCTTTTGATTATGGTAGTGGTTACATAATCTATACATGTAATAAAATTGCATAGAAACACATACATAAAAGCACATTAATGAATGCTGTAAAACTGATGAAATTTGAATATGCTCAATGTATTGTACTAATGTCAGCCTCCTGGTTTTAATATTGCCCTATACAAGGTGTTACTATTGGGAGAAACTGGGTTAAGAATACATTAGACTTCATCATATATTTTTTTTACAATCTCCTGTGAATCTATAATTATTTCAATATAAAAATTAAACAAACAAGCAAACAAAAAAAAAACCTACAACATCAACAGCAAAATTTTCTCACTAAGAAAACTATAGGCCCAGATAGCTTCTCTGGAGAATTCTGTCTAACACTTAAGGAAGAAATAATAACAATTCCACACACGCTCTTCTCGAAATTTGAAGAAGAGAGAATATTTCCCAACTAGTTCTCTGAGGCCAGCGTTACTCTGATACCAAATCAGACAAAAGCTTAAGAAAATAAAAGTATAGATTATTTTCCCTCATGAATACAGATGCAAAAATTCTAAACAAAATTTTTCACTTTAAGCCAACAATATATAAAAAAGATATTTCATGGTGAAGTTTTCTCCAATAATACAAGATTGGCTTAAACTTTAAAAATCTATCAATGTAATTCATCATATTAAAATACTAAAAAAAAATATCTCAGAAGACTCAAAAGAATACTTTTAACATATAGCATCCATTCCTGGGTTATAAAAAAAAAACTAAGACTAGAAGGGAACTTCCTCAAGATGCCAAAGGGGATTTACAAAAACCTACAGATATTATCATACTCAGTGGTGAAAGATTGAATGCTTTTCCCCTAAGATCCAGAAACAAGGCAATGTCTGTTCTCACTTCTTCTATTTCAGCATTTCACTGAAGATTCTAGCCAGTACAATTAGAAAAAAGAAAGAGAGAGAGGAAAGAGAAGAAGGGGGGGAGGGAGGAAGGAAGGAAGGAAAGGAAGGGAAGAAAGAAAGAAGGGAAGAAAGAAAGAAAGAAAAGGCATTTGTATGGAAAGGAAGAAAAAAGTTTGTCTTTATTCACAAGTGACAGGATTCTGTACGTAGAAAATCTTAGGGAAGCCACAAAAAATCTAGAACTAACCCAGTTCCACAAGGTCACAATATGTAAGATCACTATACAAAGAAATTGTATTTCTATATATTAACAATGAACAATCTGAAAAGGGAATTAAGGAAACATTCCTTTCATAATCACATCCAAAATTTCTTAAGACATTGAACAAAAGAAGTGGAAGACTTGTACACTAAAAACTGCCACACATTGCTGAGGGAAAATAAAGATGTAAATAGACTGACATTCCATGTTCATGGATTGAAAGCTTCAATATTGTTACAATGTTAGTTCTCCCCCAATTGATCTATAGATTCAACACAATCCCAATCAAAATCCCAGAAAACTTTGTGGTAGAAATTGACAAGCGATTGTAAACGTCATATGGAAATACAGAATACCTGAAACAATTTTGTAAAAGAACAAAGTTGGCAGACTTACCCTTCTCAATTTTCAAACCTACTATAAAGGTACACTAATCAAGATGGTTTGGTACTGATATACATGTAGACATGCAGATCAATGAAATGGAATTGAAGGTACAGAATTAAACCCTTATATTTATTGTCAGTTGATTTTTTTACAGAGATGCGTAGGGAATTCAATGGGAAAAGATAACCTTTCTATTCAACAAATAGTTCTGTAAAAATTAAATATCGACATACAAACAGATGAATTTAGAACCTTACCTCACACCATACACAAAATTAACTAAAAATATGTCATAGATTTTATTGTAAAGCCTAAAACTATAGAACTTCCAAAAGAAAAATAGGGGAAAAACTTTGTCATCTTGGATTAGTCAGAGATTTTTTTAGATACAACACAAAAGCATGATACATAAAAGAAAGAAAAATGATGAATTCAACTTCACAAAAAATTTAGAAGTTCTGCTCTTTGAAAGGCACTGTTTAGAGAATGAAAAGACAAGCCACAGACTGGTAGAAATTATTTGCAAATCAGGTAGCTGATAAAGGATTTGTATCCAGAGTATATAAGAACTTTAGAAACACACAACACTATAAAAATTGGTGAAAAATTTTGAAGAGATTTCACCAGAGAAGATGTACAAATAGCCAGTAAGCATATAAAAAGATGCTCAACATCACTAGACATTAGGGAAATGCAAATTAAAACCACAATGAGATACAACCACACATCAATTAGAAGGGCTAAAATGAATTCAAAAGTATGATACATAAAAGAAAAAAATATATATTAAATGCTGATGAGGTGTCAAGGAGCTGGAATTCTCTCACACTGCTGGTGGGAATGTAATATGGTACAACTACTTTGGAAAACAGTTTAGCAGTTCTTTAAATGTTTAAATATTTACCCAAGAAAAATAAAAGCATATTTCCATACAAAGACTAGTAAAAAATGTTCATAGAGGTTTTATTTGTAATAGCCAAGAATGGAAAACAATCTAAACATCCCCCAAACAAATGTAAAATCAAATTGTGGTTTATCCATAAAGTGGAACGCAACTTAACTATAAAATTGAATGAACTATTGATACCGGCAATGAAAAATAATTATACTGAGTGAAAAAAGCCAGGTAAAGAATATACTCTATGATTTCATATATATATAAATTATAGTAAATATAAACTAGTCACTAGTGACAGAAAGTAGATCAGCTGTTCCCTGAATAAGGGGCAACAGAATGGCATGGGTAGTATAGGTTATAAATGGGCTCAAGTAAAAACTTTTGAGGATGATTGTTATGTTCATTATCTAAATTATGGTGATAGTTTTATGGGTATATACATATGTCAAAGCCTATCCATCTGTACACTTTAAAGATGTTCCAATTATTGTATATCGATACAATTCCTTAATAAAGCCATTTTACAAAATGGGGTAATAAAAGAAGTACCTAGAGATTAATAGAAACTTGAAAGGCAAATTTTTAAAAATAGAACATACAAACAAGCAAAACTAAACTGTAGTGTTCAGAGGTAAAACTTGGATGATAAAACTCCAAAGAAAATCAAGATTGTGATTACCATAAAATTCATGAGAATGGTTTAAGGAAGAGGGAATTGGCTATGATTGGAACCAAGGATATGAAAGGTTCTGGGGTGACTGGCAAGCTTTTGTTTTTGGCCTGGATGGTAGTTACAGGAATATTCTCCTTATAAAAATTCATTATATTATATATTTTAATGTTAAGTTTTCTATATCTCTGTCAATTTTATAATTAAAAAGGCTTAGAAATATGTGAATGTTATGTTCTTGATGCTTTTAAATGACTATGTCTTAGAAAGACCCGTTCTGTAAATAGGGTCAAGCCATTGATGATCTAGCTAACATATTTCTCACTGTACAGTTTATAAGTTATTTTGAGGTGCTTTTAGATAATAACTTATGAATGAGCAGTCTAAATAAGAAATTTAAATTATAATATTAATCTTTCCTTATATATTAAACTTTTGAATGTTGTTTCAAAATCCTCATCATATAAGATCAAGGCAAATATTTATTTTTATTTTAGAATTTCCATTTGGTTCTTTTTGATGGTTTCTATTTCTGTGCTGAGATTTCCCATCTTTTCATTAATTAGAGAAGATTTTCCTTTATATCTTTAAGTGGTGTTCTAATTGCTCCTACAAAAATCCTTGTCTGCTAATTTCTTTATCTTTGTTGTTTCAGAGTCAGCCCCCATTAACTGTCTTTTCTCTTGAGAATGAATCACATTTTTTTGTTTTATCATATGTTGAGTACATTTTAATTGTATTCCATTGTGAATGTATTGTTGCAGAAACTTCTGAATTTTGTTCTAGTCCTCCAAAGAATGTTGTTGCCAGTGGTGTAGTGATTTAAGTAGGTAATTAACTTGGTCGACCTCAAACTGCCAACCCTATTTCCAGGGTAATAGTTCAAATCTCAGTTCAGTTCTTTTATCTTTAAGTAAGCTGCTTGGAATATGTCCTGTGTGTGTGTAGATCAGCGATCAGCCAGAGTTTTGGTCAGAGATTAAATGTAGTACTCTCTTGGGTTCTCTCCTATACAGGATTCCCCCTTCTACTTTTCAGTAGCTAGATCCTTAGCCCAGAAAGATTGTAAGTTTTCTACCAGTTTTCTTTGAGAATTTCAAACTGGGCCTTGCCCGCAGGCTTAAAATCATAAATAAATTAAAAATTAAAAGAAAAACCCTGACCCAGTGCCATCCCTAATTCCAAGTGTTAGTTCCTTTCTTGACTCTGCCTGATTTTGGTCATTTTCCAGTACCTTCATAGCTATTTGGTTTTTGTTTTTTTATGTTGTCTGGAGTTTAGACTTTTAATCTAAGGGTAGATCAGTCTGATAGAGCTTACTTGGCCATTACAAAAGTAGACTGAATATTTATTTTCTTTAAAGAAGTAATAATATAAAGGAGCTAGGAAATTCTATAGATGAATAAAATAATGATGTAGAAAAAAATCTTATGCTTTAACTTTTGAAATAATATATTTGAATCTCTTTTATAATATTTTAGGAGTAAATCTAATGAAGCTGATGACTGCCAAAGAGAACTTAGAAAATTGAAGTTTGAATCCATTATTTCTGAGTCACGGTATACATTACAAAATTTTAAAATTATTTTAATAGTTGAATTTGAAACCATATTTTAAATATTTTATTTTAGATGTACCTAACTTTGCTTACTGTATTGTTTGCATATATAACACTTAATTTGAGTTGATAATGTCTTGCAGCTGTTCATTGATTTTGCCTTGTGTTTAGATAGTAATATTTTAGCACCACAGAACTCTCCATTTTTGACATCTTCTGGCTTTTAAATTTAAAGTTTTAATTGATAATTTCAAATGGCATTTTCATCTATCTTTGAGAAACATAAAATTACAGTATCTTTGAGAAACATTAATTATAGATAATGCACATGTGTGGGATTTCTTTTATTTTTTAGGAACACTAGACTGCTTAAAGAAAAAGAAGAATCTTTAATGGCTTGTCAACAAATGTTCAAAACTTTACAGGAAAAACTGACTGCAAAAGAAAGGGAAGAAGAAAACATAAAAAGCAGAATTAACCTTGCAGAAAATGAATTAGAAATAACCAAAACTCTTCTCAATCAGACAAAGGAAGAGGTTGTAACAGTGAAAAAGGAAAGGTGCAGTCATAAATAATTTCTTCCAAAACTGTTTTATGTTTAAGTCAATATTCTATATATTTTTGAAATAACAAGGTCCTACATATTGTAATACAGTGGGATCAGAGGATTAAAGATGTGCTTCACCTGGAAGGTGATCACATTCCACCACCTCATCTTTCAGGTGATTAAACTGAAGCCCAAAGAAGTTAAATGACTTGCTTAAAGTCACACAGCTAATTAGTGGCAGAAGTAGGGATAGAACCCACATTGTATTTGGTTTTAGAATTGCATTAAAACGAATCAAATAAGACTGGATGGGTATGGTACTTGTACTACAGAATTTCACTTGGGCCAATGATTAGTGACATTCTATCATTTCCCAACAAGAAAACCTATTTCTATACCACTTCTGTATCTTAAAAGCTCCCACTTTTTGTCTTGCCTCCTTTTTGTGAACACAGTTTATTGGGGTCCTGCCATGAGCAAAGATAACTTCATAAGTGGTATGGAGGTTACAAAGAAGCATATTGGTACAGCCTTCCAAGATATTTTTGTTTGGTAAATTTGCCTTTAAATTGACCTTATCTGTAATTCATATCTCAACCCTGCTTTATTTTTGTTTTCATTTGCCTAATGTGGCTTTGCTCATTATTTCTGAGCTCTTTTGTTTTAAATTCATATGTGATATATAGCATGAATATTGGGTTTTTGTTTTGTTAATGTTTTTAAAATCATGCTGTCTTTAATAGAAGAGATTATCCCATTTACATTTATTGATATAATTATTATAGTCCAAAAGAAAACATGTTCATAAGAGTAAGAACTTTTGTCTTTATTATTCTCTGTGCATAGAAGATTTTATTTTCATATATTTATTTTTGTTCTTCCTTCCTTTGATTTTCATCTTTTAGCTTAATTTTCACATCATTCCTTTCACGTTATGAGTATTTCACTACTTGATAATTGGAAGATTTATAATCTGTTCTTAGTTCTTTCTTATAAGGTCAGCTATTTGCTGAAGAAGCATCTGGGGGCGGGGGCTGGGGAATGGGTAGCAGGCAGCTTGGAATTAGATTCTTTCTCACCAACACATTGCCCTTGAAATTGTATCTGTCTCTACTTCAGGCTAGCAGGATGTCTCTCTAGTTCACATGGAAACAAGGTTGGGATGATTTTAGAATCTTATGTCTTAGAAAGGGCACCATGAAATAAAATGTGAAAAGTCTCTGTTTAGAACTTTGGTTATCTGAGAAATTCACTTATAATCTAGATCTCTCATTTCCAATGATGCCAGATTAACTAGGCTTAACTGTTTACCCCAATGAATGCTATTTCTTTCATAGTTGTCATTGAGAAAGTTCTACCTTTATCTCGGTGTTTCTGGAACTCTTCTCTGAGGACTTACTTAAGTGCACATTTTTTAGAATACTCTTAGTATGATTACTCTTTGACCTTTAGGAATGGATTGGATTTTTGAAACAATCTCAAATACATCCGGTGAAAGTTAAGTTCAGTGACAATGATGAGAAATCAATCTGGAAAATATCATGTGGGAGAAAAAAATAAAATAGAATGTTTTCTTTGTTCTGAGCTTACTAAACTATCTCTGGTGGCAATTTAAGGAAGGGAATTTTGTAAATGTTTTGAGGATTGGCACAATCATTACCACAAATGTAGAACTTCCTTAGGGTATTGCTTTTAAAGAACATGCCCACTTGGATATATGTTTTGCTATGATTTTTTTAAATGTAATATGAATATAATTATAACTTTTGCTGTAAGAATTGTTTGAGAAGGACCATTTCTACAGGCTTTCAGAAAATAAAGACATCAGTGAACTACTTCTTCCTCTTCTTATTGTCTTCTTTTCTTTTCTTGTGTTTTTTGCCCTTTTTCCTTCTTTGTTATCTATGTTTCAATCTATCCAGAAGCAGATATTATAATACTTAGTCATTTGATGGAACTAAATTTACTGGCATGAAATCTGACACATAATAAAAAATAAAAATGGGTCCACACAAAAGGCTAATTTCAGATTTTATTCTCCTTGTCCTCTACTGTATCCCAGGAACCTGGTACATGTACCCACTCAGAAATATTCATTGAGTGAATAAATGAATGACGTTCTTTGGTTAATCCAGTCAGGCAATAATTATTTGTTGAGCATTTACTATATGCCAAGTACTGTGCACTCTGGAGATACAATGGAGGATCTAAGATAGTCCCTGTCCTCATGGAGCTTACATCTACTGGGAGAGACAAACAGTAAATAAAAGTAGAGAACTAAATAGAATAATTGTAGTTTACAGCAATGGGTAGAGTACTCATGAAAGTGATTTCCAAGGTCATATGTAAAGAAAGACAAGTAGAAGTTCCCATGCCAAGAGACAGTGAAGAGCTTTCCAAGTAAAGAATGAACTTGATAAATTCCAGGAAATGACAGGAGGGCAGTGTGGCTGGAGGCATAGGAAATGTGAATGAGGTAGGCATGGACTAGTCACGCAGGGTTTTGCAGGCCTTTCAGAGTTTGAGTATTATTTTCAGAGCAATGAGAAGATACCATTTGTTCAGTTTGCTTGCTGCCGGAATGCAATATACCAGAAATGGAATGGCTTTTAAAAAGGGAAATTTAGTAAATTGCTAGTTTACATTTCTAAGGCCGAGAAAATGTCCCAGTTAAAACAAGTCTATAGAAATGTCCAATCTAAGGTATACAGGGAAAGATACCTTAGTTCAAGAAGGCCGATGAAGTTCAGGGTTTCTCTCTCAAGTGAGTAAGCACATGGCAAACACAGTCAGAGTTTCTCTCTCATCTGGAAAGGCACATGGTGAACACGGCCAGGGTTCCTCTCTCATCTGGAAGGACACATGGCGAACATGGCGTCATCTGCTTGTTTCTTCTCTCCCGGTTTCCAGTTCCATGAAGCTCCCCACGAAGCATTTTCCTTCTTCATCTCCAAAGGTCACTGGCTTGTGGATTCTCTGCTTTGTGGTGCTGCAGCCTTCTCTGCTCTCTCCGAATCTCCTTCATTCTCCAAAATGTCTCCTCTTTTATAAAACTCCAGAAACTTATCAAGACCCACCCAAATGGGTAGAGACATGTTGTCAGCTAATTCAGCTTAACAACCACTCCTGATTAAATCACATCTCCAGGGAGATGATTTGATTAGTTTCAAGCATACAGTTTTGAATAGGGATTATTCTGCCTTAATGAAATGGAATTTTGATTAAAACATGGCTTTTCTAGGGGACGTACATTCTTTCAAACCAGCACACCATTGAAGGAATTTATGCAGAGGAGTAACACTGTGGAAAGAGCATTCTGGCTGCTGGGTGGAAAAGGTATTGGCAATAGACAGTGGAGCCAAGTCAGGTCATTTACTGTTTTGGTATCAAAGGATTTTATTTGTAGTTAAATCTAAGAGATGTGAGAAAAATTTAAATCTCCAGCTCCCAGTCCCTCCCAGTTTCTATTGGGTTAAGTATCTCTGCCAAATGGACGGTAGCAAAATAGCCAACGCTTACTCTGTCATGAGCCAAATGGAATATATTAAATCCGGGTTAAAAATGGCCTTTGAGGGGCTTTTAACATTACTGTGCAAACCTTCCTTGAAACTTTCTTCCTTTAACTTCAGGGGCAAACTTGTTATCCAGCCCCTTTCCTGTCTCTGTTTTGGTTCTTCCCCCATCTCTCCTGCAATCACCTTCCAGCAGACGTTCCTTAAAGTCCCGGGATGAATTTTGCTTTCCTCTCTCCACCTTCTTTCTCTTCAACAATTGACCCTGTCTCTCAACTGAGCAAATCTGTTGAAGCTTTGATTTGAAGCGCCAATGGAACCTCTAATTAGAGGATCCTTAAGTAGATGGAAGTGTTAGTGTCTTCCCCATAAGAGAATGGAGCTCAAGAAAACTTGAGATTCTGCTTTAGTAGATCTGGTGAGTGCCCAGAAAAATGTGCAACTTCATTTACAGACTAGTTTCAGAAAAGGAGAAAAAGAAGATGTAGAATGCCATCACTGGCTCTAGGAAAAGATTGACAGAACTTCTGAATTTGGAGGATGAAGAGAAGTTAGTGACTAGGAAATAATTCATACATTACTATAAATGTATTTCAACATTCTATGTGGTTTTCTCCCCGCCCCACCCCCAGCTGAAGAAACTGTTGAAGGGAAAAAAGGCTTCACTGAAAGGAAGAGAAGAAGGTCTTTGGGGTCATGGGATGCTGGGGTAGAGAAGGTCTGGTCAGCTTGGTTCTATACACACACACCACACACACGCACACACACATTGGAGCTCGCGAGGAGGCCCTTTGTGGATGGGGAGGAATGCAGCAAGGCACAGGCAGTAGAGCCAGAGAAAAGTGTGGCTATTTTTAAAATTTTGTGTAATGAGAGACCTCTCATGCTCTCTGTGGCCAAGTCTAGACTTCTGCCCAGAACTGTTAAAGCACAGCATCACTTTGGGCATATTGTGGATTAAGTAGAGTTCTTAATCCTTGGGGGCCTAATCCCATTTTTGTGGAAAAAAACATTTCTTTAGTAAAATGTGTTCTAAAATCTCTATAACCAACTCACAAGTATATTTCATAAGACATATGTATTTAAACTTGGAGACTGTTGACATATAATACTCTAGAGAAATTCATTTATGTACTAACATGTGGCTATAACCATGCTGCAGGAACACACAGCTGTTTATAACAGGCACCCAAACCCTGTGCTTTCCCAAGAACATGTTATCCCAATCTTGGTAGATACCAAAACAAATATAGAAAAAGACTCACTTTAATGTAGTTGCCCATAACGTGTCAGTAATAGTGAAAAGGTTGTTAAAGGAAAAACTTAAATGTAATCAAAGTTAAGGTGCAAGTTGCTTACATGTAAAATATTCTATGAAATAAATAATATTTATCTGTATCATTTATTTGCCTATCATAATGAAGTTTAATTGCTCCCTTGTCCCCCTTGTGAGTATCTTTTAGGCCAATAGAAAGGGTAATCCTCTACTCCCAACGTTAACTTCTCTTTCTATTCCCTGGTCCTCTTCTCTCCTCTCTCATCTTTTCTTTCTTTCTTTTTTTTTTCTTTTAATGAAAAGTGATTAGCCCTTGCCCCAGAAAAATACACACAAAATCTAGCAAATTCAGGAGGTTCATAGAATTTCCTGTTTTCCCTTGTATGACACGACCCCATTGTTAAGTAAATAAGCCTGCTTTCCTATTCTCTTTCCCGCTCTTCCTCTCCCTCATCCTCCTTTCATCCTATCAGACACTCTCACACAAAATCCACAGATCTCTCAGAGGGAACCCTCTGCGAGAGTCAGTGGGCATTATCTTGTCCTCATAGTACCCTATGCCAGATGCTTTTTACCGTGGGTGGTGCTCAGTGGAAAGGGTGAAGGGCCTGAAAACCAGCCCAGATTCTCCTCTTCTGGCCATCTGCCACAGAAGAAGGACTTGGTTTTCTTGCATAAAATGTGCCACCCTGTCTTATCAAGCCCTGTATCCATAGATCTGCCCCCACCCAGACGGAGCACATTTTATAATTCACCAAGCCAGAGGGGAAGTCATTTTCAAATGTGCACAAAGGCACTGACTAGCAGAGCTGTGACCCTCACCTGTGTGAAGCAGGTGTCACTATGTACATTTTACAGATGAGGAAATTGAACTTATGCAAGGCTAAATTCCTCCCTCAGAGTCACATAATTGGCAAAAACAGAAATCAAGCTCTGTTGTGTCTGGCCTTATAACCCAAATTCCCTCCCCTAGAATTTGCACAATTCCCTCAGTTTTTGTCTTGAAGGGCTTTTTTCAACTATTCTCAGTCTGACTTTTCTGTCTCAACTATGTTGTAATACAAAGTCTTCAGGGAACTCAGAGCTCTGAAGAAAGCAAAATAGCCCAGAGTGCCCCTTTTATGTCCCCTCTCCCTTCCCTACTTTATCCCACCCTCTCCACTCTCTCAGGATTCTTCCATTCCTTCCTCAAATATGAGACGATGACTTCTGTCCTCTGCATCTCCAGTGCCTAGGCAAAATCAAATTGAAAACAGAATAAAAACATTTCACAACCACATTCTAAAAGAAGAAAACCTACTGTTTAGTTATTTGGATGAGGCTTGCCATCTTTTTCTTAAAGCCTAGAAGCAATGAAAAGTGTAGAATAAAAAAGGATTTGGAAGCAATGTTTCAAGGGTTCTGTTATCTTGTGACAGTGGGGTTTAGGCAAACATAGATTCAAATTCCAACTTGGCCACTTCAAGGCCCATTTTCTTTCTCTGTGAAAAGGGCATATTTAATAATAACTATCTTCTGAAGATTAAAAGCACCTACTAGTGTTGTGCCAGTAGGTTGTAGGCGCTCAAAAAGTATGTTTCCTCTCTTGCACCTTCTTTTAGGCTTCTAACCCCTTAAAGCATCATGTCTTCATAATTTTTATGCCCTACATTGACCATGTAAATATTCGGTAAATATCTGCTGAATTCAGTATTATCTACTTATAGTTGTAAAGATTTAATCCTCGGAGTGATTCAATTTTGATGCTATCCTATTACTTTAAAGCATTACAAATGAAGTTTCTAAGTAATATTCTAAAATAATAATTCTTATCTGATTTTTCCCCAAGACTGACCTCTTTCTCTGTTTTACTATCCATCAACAGCTCTCAGAATAAGAAGCTTGCCAAATTTCTTATGCTATCACAGACTTACTGCTGTTAAGGGAGATTGGAGTTGTGGCAAAATCAAAATTATCTCTTTGATTGACAATGTGAAGACATCTCTAAAAGAACAACTTGTGAAACAGAATTTAGAGCTGTTGTTTTGGCATTATGGTTTGACATTTGTTTGCAGTTCAGTCTAAGTTCAATTAAGAGAATCTCAATTTTTTGCTTACATATAAGAATTAGGTTCTTATATACCTTTTGGTCCAAGAATTTAAAAGTTAATGTTTTAGAAATGAATTTTCTTAATTGTGGTAGATACAAATTTGCCTATTGTGTCATCTCCAAAGTATATTATTTTAAAAAATATCCAGTGAAATTGCAAGGTAGAATACCACAGATAGCCACACCTCCCTGTCACATACAAAAAGTGAGTGATTTATCATTCAAAGTCTTTATTTCATCTAAAAATGAGGGAATTGCATTAACTGGTTCCCAAGGAATGGCAAGAAACACCCAGGTTTGTTTTGTTTTGTTTTTAACCATTGTATCCTTGAGACTAAAACAGTACCTGCCATATAGTAGGCACTCAATAAATATTTGTTAGCTGTATGGATGGGAATGAATTAATCCCAATCAAACAACTGATCATAGGACTTAATACCGGGAGGCTCCCTTGTTATTCTCTCAGGCCCAGAGAGCTTCTAAATTGCAAAAAAAAAAAAAAAAAAAAACCAGAGTTGGGAATATAATTCAAAACTCCAAGATTCTGGGGGTACTCTTTTTATTAGATTCTTAGAAAAATCCAAATTTCAGACATAAATCTGTGTTGCTTCCTGTAATTCTAAAGCATCTATAGCTCTAGGACTGGTTCTAAAGAGAAAGTTAAATATCTATATGATCAAAATGGCTGCACTCTTTCAGCTTTTTATAATATGGTAAATGATGGAATATGTCTCTAACACTTAATGGTTTATTTTTCATAATTTCTTTAGATTTCTAGCAAAAAGTCCAATTAGAGTCCAAGTTAGTCCTTTATAGTTTCTTTCAACATAACAATCCTTTTTCTTTACCAGTGTCTTTAAATGATTATACTTTAGTTTGTAATCCTGAATAATTTGTGAGCCCTTCCATGGTGTACTAGTGTACTATATGATGTTTTTATTTTAAGAATACTAATTATCTTTTTCACACTTATAATCATCTCTGTATACATATCTCACTGCCCATTCCATTTTAATCAAGGATGATAAGTGCTTGTTAAATTGTATGTAATTATTCTTTCTTGCCTTGTCCCCATTAAAGAGTTGTACTGACTAATTCTTAAAGTAAAAAACAGGGGCTCAGCAGGGGATCAAAGAAGTACAAAAGTACTTCTCAATTTTGTCACCTTAATATCAAGCAAAATTATCATCCCAAATGCAAATTCATAATTTTTATAACAGTTCACTCAAGCCACCATATACTTTGTGAAAATGTTATAAAAGAACTCCATAATTCTTTGAAAATTCAGGGTTTATTTTATTAACATGTTTTAACACTGGAATACCATATTTTGACTACCGTGATCTACTAAATTTCCACAATTTTTGCTCTAAAAGGGTAGATATAATGGTACTTTGTTCTAGAAAGCATAGTAGAAAAAGGTAGAAAAAATCTGTCCCCAGAGAAACTGAAATTCTAGTATCTCAAATATTCAGTACCATCTATGTTATAGTAAAGGTAGCTCCTAAAATACTTCATAGGCACCCATTTGGAAATGCTTATTGGAATTTTCTAATCAGTAAGACCTCTTTTCAAACAGGAAACCTAGCTTAATAAATAAAGTAGATCAGATTGCTAGATCTATTTTACTTCTGATAGGCACATGGCCAGCCATGTCCATTTGATGCTCCCGATTTTCAAAAAACAAAGAAATTACTACTTTATTTTCATTGAATGCTGCTCCTTGTCTTGATCAAGTTTACTTTTAAAATATTCTAATATTGTACAAGAAGCAGTATAATATCACTTGAAATGAGACCATGGTGTTAGTTTCCTCTTGCTGCTGTAACAAATTACCACAAACTTAATGGTTTAAAACAACAAAATTTTGTTCTCTTAACATCTGGAGGTTGAAATCCAAATTAATCTTAAAGGATGGAAACCAAGGAGTCAGCAGGGTTTGTTCCTTCTGGAGACTCCAAAGGAGAATCAGTTCCTTGCCCTTTCTAGGTTTAAAGACTGCTGTCATTCCCTGGTTCTCGGCCCCATGAATTCTATCTCTGCTTTCTTTGTCATATCACCTTCCCACAACATCAATCTTCTTGCCTTTT
This sequence comes from Tamandua tetradactyla, assembly GCF_023851605.1. Lineage (NCBI taxonomy): Eukaryota > Metazoa > Chordata > Mammalia > Pilosa > Myrmecophagidae > Tamandua > Tamandua tetradactyla. The sequence continues at coordinate 52,724,471 of NC_135331.1, forward strand.
TCTTATAGGGAGGACTTACACAAATAACCTAGGGCAATTTCCTCATTGCAAGACCCTTAACTAATCACATCTTCAAAGTACCTTTTACCGTATAAATTCATCTTTTAAGAGATTATGAGTTTGAGGTCATGGACATCTTAGGGGGCCATTATTCAGACAACTACGACATTGATAAGTTTAGTATTACTTACTACAAACCCCACAGAAACCACTAAAATAAAAAAAAACAATTATAGCTAATAAACCAACAAAGGAGATAAAGTTGAATCATAAAACATACAAAATCTAAAAGAATTCAGAAAAAAAAACAGGAACAAAGAACGGGACAAACAGGAAACAGCAAGGTAATAGATTTAAACCTAGCCATATCAATAATTACATTAATTATAAATGATCTAAACACTCCAATTAAAAAGTAGAGATCATCAGATTGTTTTAAAAAGTAAAATTCAGCTATATGCTGCCTATAAGAAATGTACTTTAAATGTAAAGATACAAATAGGTTAAAAGTTAATGAATGGGAAAAGACATACCACGGTAACACCAATAATAAGGGTGCTGGAATGGCTATATTATAGCAGATTATATTTCAGAACAAAGAATAATACCAGGGATAATTAAATTCATTACCTAATGATAAAAGGTGTCAATTCACCAGAAGGTCAGAACAATCCCACGTTTTTATGCATCTCATAACAGAGCTTAAAAATACATGAAGCAAGGGTGCATGGATAGTTCAGTGGTAGAATGCTCACCTTCCATGCAGGAGATCCAGATTCAATTCCCAGACCATGCAGCCCCCCCCCCCAAAAAAAAGAAAGAAAAAAAATACAGTGAAGAGCATAAGAGAAGGAATAAGTGAAGTTAAAATGAAATTTTATGTTTCTTATTCTTACTTGATATAACAGATAGCAGTGTATGCAAAATACTAATTGTACAATCTATTGGGTAATTATAGTTTATGGATACATGAAATAAATGAAGTTAGTGTTATAAGAAGATAGGAGGGAGAAATCAGGAATATTTTGTTATAAGATATATACACTACATATGAAGCAGTTATTTGCAAATTGTGTTATTTGAAAATGGACTTAGATTAGTTGTAAGTGTGAATACATAGTGAAGCAAAAAGTGATAAAACTGAAGGAAGATTTAGACAAATCCACAATTATAGTCAAAGATTTCAATAGGCCTTCCTCAATAATTGACAAAATAAGTAGACAGAAAAATCAGTTAGTTATGGAAGACTTGAACTATATAATCAGTCAACTTAATTGCCATTTATAGAACATTTCTCCCAACAGCAGCAGAACACACATTCTTTTCTATAGTACACAGAATATTCACCAAGATAGATAATATAATTGGGCCATGAAGCAAAACTAAAAAAATTTTAAAGGATTTAAATCACACAAAGTATGTTCCCTGATTTCAGTGTAATTAACTTAGAAACCAATAATAAATGTATCTGGAAAATCCCCAAATGTTTATAAACTGCAAAATAATTCTAAATGATATATGGGACAAGGAAGATATCAAAAGGAAAAATATATTTTGAACTAAATGAAAATGTGTAAAAATTTATGACATTTCATTAAAGCAAAAGGTAGAAAAATTTATAGCACTAAATACCTATATAAGAAAAGAAAAAAAGTCTCAGCTTCCCCCTTAAGAAACTAGTAAAAAAGAGCAATTGAAACCCAAAATTAGCAAAGAAAGGTGGATAATAAAGATAATAAATACCAGAGCAGAAATTAATAAAGGTATAGGATACAGAAAACCAATGGAGAAAATCAGTGAGGCATAAATCCATTTCTTTGAAGAAATGAATAAAATTAATGATCCTCATCAGGCTGATCAAAAGAAAAGAGAGAGAGAAGACACAATCGCCAATATCAGAAATGAGAGCTATGATATCACAGATTCTTTAGCTATTAAAATGATAGTAGGGGAACATTAGGAACTCTGATGAAATGGACACATTTTTTTGAAAACGTAAGCTACCAAAGCTCACTCAAGAAAAAATAGACAACCTGAATTTATCTGTTAAAGAAATTGCACTGTTAGTTTAAAATCTTTGATGAAAAATTCCAATCGCAGAAGGTCTTGCTGTGAATTTTTCCAGACATTTAAGGAAGAAATAATACTAATTCTACTGAAACTCATCCAGAGAGAACAGCAGAGCATAGTCCCAGCTTATTCTATGGTGTTATTATCCTAAACACCAAAACCTGACAATGACATTATAAGGGAACTATAGACCAAAATCCCTCATGAATACAGATGTGAAAATTATAACCAAAATTTTAACAGGATGAATCCAGCAACATAAAAAAGGATAGTAAATCAAGAATGAGTAGAATTTACCCCAGGAATGAACGGGTGATGTAACATTTTTTAAAATTAATCAGTTATTTACCATATTAACAAACTATAAAAGGAAAACTACGTGACTATGGTTCAACAGAAGCAAAGGGTTTGACAATATACAACACCCATTCCTTATATTAAGAATTCTCAGCAAACTAAGAATAAAAGTGAACTTTCTCAAACTGATAAAGGGCATCTACAGAAACCTACAGATAACATCAGACTTAATGGTGAGCGACTAAATGTATTACCTTTAAGATTGGAAACAAGAAAAGGATATCCACTGTCACCGCTTCTATTCAACATTGTGCTGAATGTTCTAACAATACACAAAAATCAAGAAAGTAAAATAAAAGGAATTAGATTGGAAAGGAAGACACAAAATTGTCTTTATTCACAAATAACATGTTTGCTAGCATGGAAAATCCTATGAAACCTACAAAAGGAGTTATAAGAATTAATAAGTCAATTTAGCAAGGTTTTAGGGCACAAGATCAATATACAAAAGTAAATATGATTTCTAAATATTTGCAAAGAAAAATTGAAATTAAAAAGCATTATTAACAAAACATGAAATATTAGGGCTATATCTGATAAAAGATGTTCAAGACCTTTACAATAAAATGGCAAAACATTGCTGAGAGAAATTAAAGGAGAGCTCAGTAAATGGAGAGGTATATAATACTCATGGAAGAAAAAACTCAATATTGGTAAAACAGCAAGTATTCCCAAATTTACTTAGAGATTCAGTGCAATCCCAATCAAAATCCAAGCAGATATTTTTGGTAGAAATTAAGAAAGCTAATTCTGAAATGCAAAGGGTCTAGAATACCCAAAACAACTTTGAAATAACTGAATAATCAAAAGACCAAAGTAACTACCTGACCTTCAGACTTATTTTAAAACTGTAAATAAACAAGACAGTGTAATATTCAAATCCAAATAGGCAAGTAGATCAATGGAACCGATTATAGCATCTAGAAATAGACCCACAGATCTATAGCCAAGGGAGTTTTTGGCAGAGGTGCCAAGTATATACAAATAGGGGAAGAATAGTCTCATCATCAAATGGTGTAAGAAAACTGAACATCCATATGCAAAATAATGAAACTGAAGCTCTACCTCACATCATATACAAAAGTTAATTCAAAATACAGTCATACCTTGAGGATTTATTGTGGATTTGGTTCCAGCCCACCACAATAAAGTAAATATCAAAATAAAGTCATTCACATAAATTTTTTCATTTCACCGTACATATAAAATTGTTTATACTATACTGTAGTCTATAAGTGTGCAATAGCATTATGTCTAAAAAAATTGTACATACCTTAATTAAAATGTGACCCAGAGGAACAAAGCGAGCATATGCTATTGGACAACTGGCACCAATAGACTTGCTTGACACAGGTTTGCCACAAATTTTCAGTTTGTATAAAACACATTATCTGGACAGTGCAATAAAGTGAAGTACAATAAAACAAGGTATGTTTTATGTTCTAAAATCATAAAACTTTTAGAAGATAGCATAGGGGCAAATCTCCACAACCTTGGATTTGGCAATGGATTCTTAGATTTAGCACCAAAGGCATGACCAACAAAAGAATGATAGATAAATTTGACCTCATCAAAATGAATAATTATTGTTCTTCAAAGAAAATTAGCAAGAAAGTGAAAAGACAACCTACAGAATGGGAGAAAATAGTTGCAAGTCATATATCTTATAATGGTGTAATATCCAGAATATATAAAGAACTGCTACAACTCAACACAAAAGGACTAGCAACCCAATTGAAAAAACAGACAAAGGATTTGAACAGATATTTTCACCCCCAAAAAATATATACAGATGGTCAGGAATCAGTTGAAAAGATGTTCAACATCATTAGCCATTAGAAAAAAAGTAAATCAAACTTACAATGGGATACCACTTCACACCCACAAGTAAAACTTTGATTTTAAGATAGAAAATAAGTGTTGGAGAGGATACAGAGAAATTGGAACTCTCATTTAGTGTTGGTGGGAATGTAAAATGGTGCAGTCACTATGAAAAGCAGTATAGCAGTCCCTCAAAAGATTAAATATAGAATTGCCATATGATCTGGCAGCTCTACTCCTAGGACGCTAAAAACTCAATTTTAGAGTACAGGCCTTGAATGTCTTTTTCAGATATATCTCTAATATTTCATGTTTTTTAAATATTTTTGTTAATAATGCTTTTTAATTTCAATTTTGAAATTAAACAGATACTTATACACCAATGTTCATTGCAGTATTATTCACAATAACCTAAAAGTGGAAGTAACCCACTTGTCAATCAACAGATGAATAGATAAACAAAATATGGTACATACACACAATAGGATATTATTTGCTATAGAAATGAATGAAATTCTGAGACATGCTACAACGTGGATGAACCTTGAAAACCTTTTGCTGAGTGAACTAAACAAAGCAATTAAGAGCAAATATTGTATGTTTCCACTTATATAAAATACATAGAAATAGCAAATTTGTAGAGAAAGTAGATCAGAGGGTATCAGGGACTGAGATAAGGGAGGAAAGAAGAGTTGTTGCTTGGAAATGCAGTGTAAATTTCAGAAGTTAAATTTAATTTAAAAATAAAATATAAGACTCTTGCTTGGGCTGGGAAAAGGGAGAAGACTTAATTAGGATTAAAATTGCATTAAGTGAAGCTCTTCTAAGAGTTACTGAAATAAAAGTTATGGAAATTCTTTAAAGAAAAGTTTACCTGTCACTGCCTTCATGTGACTGATGACTGTATTTTCCCTGCTGCACCCAGCCTACTGCTGTGCAAACACATTCTTACATGGCTATGGCCACAAAGCAAGCAGTTACTCCTTAATTCCCCCTGTATCACTGCCTAGTCCTTAAGGGCTAGATACAGCCAGCATCATTCTGCAGGCTCAAAGAGAATCACAGATCAGAGACCCTATTGGACTCTGATCCCAACCCCTTTGAGAAAAAAAAATTTACAATAAAAACATCATCGAGACTTTCCTATGGTGTCTGGCACATAAAGACATCTACTCTGAGGATTTTCTAGACCATTATAATCATTTTCAAGCTCTGTGGGGTCTTAATTGATGGTTCTGTTCCTCAGTCGAAGAAGGCAAAGAACAATTCTTTGAGAAAACATTCTCTTTTTTTGCCATAACCTATCTTCCTGTGAAGGTGACAGAGCCCCCTACCCACATTAGCTCTTCCCACAAATAAAATTTAGCTTTACTATCTTGTCTCCTATTTCTCAGGTCAAGTTTCATTTTTTTCCAGAGAAATCAATCTCAAAGTATTGGTTAATGGTATGTTTACAAAGCGTGAGTGAAAAGACATTTTTGAAGTACACTTTGAAAACATTGCAGTTCATCTATTTTTTCTAGATATCTAACGGCTGATTTGAATCAGGTGTTTGTGGCCACCAGGCTATCTCCCCTGCCTTAATCCATGTTTTCATGCTGTACTCTTGGTTTATTCAGTGAACCCAAAATGGGTCCACTGCAGCATTTGAAGTGGAAATGCTGTTGAGGACAGATGCTACCAAGGCGTCAACTGCCCTCGGTGTGAAGCATAGGCAATAGGCATCCCTCGAAGACTCAGTGAGAAGAAACCCTTCACCTGGGGAATAGGTAGTATCCTCTTTGTAATGGAAACAGTCTTCTTGCTCTGCTTTTGCTGCCAGGAAACCCTGAAGAGATGTTAGCCCCAATTCTGCTTCTTCTTAAACCATTAATCTGTCATTTTATATTCTTTGGTTTTTCCTATTTTAAATATAATGTTTATTTTAAAATTGTTGTGTTTTATGGCAAATTGTCTCAAAACCTTATAACTTGTTGACTATGTCAATCATTTAAATATTGGGTAAAGATGCTAAAACGGTAATTCAAGAACAAGATGGAAAAATTATTAAGTTGCCTTTTATCCAGAGATTCCACAATGCAGTAACTTTATCAGTTTGTACTGAAAAGCCTTCCTCTTCCCATTAGTTCTGCTAAAAATATTTGTACCTTCAGAATAGGCCTTGACCACCAAAGACTGCTCAAATTTTTCTTCTTAATTTATAATGAATTTGCTTGCTGCCTTACTGTTGGTGTTCTTGCATCCCTCAAGCTTAGATATGAAAATTTTAAGACTAGTCAAAATAAGAAGCTCAAAAAACAATAACTCAAAATGGATCAGGGAAATTATATATAAAACCTAAAATTATAAAAGCTTTAAAAGAAAACACAGGAGAAAATCTTTGTGATGTGGTTTAGGCTAAGATTTCTTAGCTATAATACCAAATGCATAATCCATAAAGAAAACAAAAGATAAACTGGGCTTCATCAAAATTAAAAACTTCTCTTCTTCAAAAGACACTATTAAGAAAATAAAAAGTCAAGCCATAGGCTGAGTTGATGTATTTGCAAAGCATAATCTGATAAATGACTTGTATCCAAAATATAGTTTAAAACTTTGGAAGCTCATTTATATGAACATACAAAAAAAAAAATTGACCAAAAAATTAAAACAAACACTTCACCAAAGAAGATATTTAGATTACCAATAAGCATGTAAAAAGTTGTTCAACAGTATTAGTCACTAACTGCAAACTAAAACCACGATGAGATACTATGCACTTTTAGAATGTCTAAAATTAAAAGACCTGAGCATACCAAGTGTTCGCAAGGATATGGAAGAGCTGGAGCTCTCATCAATTGGTGATGGGAATTTAGTGATTGTTTGAAATTTGATAAAACTTACTCTCTGGACTATTATATGGCCATGGTCCACGTGAGCTGGAAAATAATTATGAATTTTCCACTAATTAGATAAGAAGGAAATAAGTATTTTTTATTTTTAACTATTTTTATTGCATAGTTCAACATATATATAAAGAAAAGAAATTAAAAAACAATAGTTTTCAAAGCTTCTTCAACAAGTAATTTATAGGGCAGATCCCAGAGTTTGTCATGGGTTATCATATGATCCTCTCATATTTTTCCTTCTAGCTGTTCCAGAATATAGGAGGCTAGGAGGTTTAAATATTTTTTTAACATCACTATTGACTTTTTTTCCTTCTTTTTTTTTTTTTTTTGTGAAAAATAATGTGGACTTCCTGGAAGATGGCGGCTTAGTAAGACGCGCGGATCTTAGTTTCTTCTCCAGGACACCTACTAGGGGAGTAGAAACGATACAGAAAGCGCCCAAAGCCACAACAGAGATAAAAAAGACAGCGTACCCCATCCTGGAACGGCTGGCTGGCTGAGAGAAGCAGCTCGGGTGAGATCGCCGAGGCGCGCGGGCCTTACCGGGCGGGGTGACAAGCGGCCGGAGTTACTCCCTTCCCCCTTCCCGGGCCGGCTGGGAGAATTGGAGAGGTGGTCCCCTGAAACCAAGGCGACTGGCGCCCACACCACGCGCAGCCCCCGGACCAACTGAGAGAATTGGATCGGAAACCCCCAGGCCGCGGAGAACGGTGACCCCGTGACTCCCGGGGAACGTGCACTCTCTCGGGCGGGCCGCTGCCGCTGGCGCCCTCCCGCCACGCTTGTTGCCCAGGACCGACTAGGAAATTCGGACGGGCTCTTTCCCTGGCTGCAGCGACCAGCAACCCTCCCTGCGTTCGGACCCCGGGCCGGCTCAAGCCGCTTCGGCTAGCGAACCCCCAGGACGGCGAGAGTTTTCCAAAGTTTAAGGTCCCACAGCACCTTTTACTGGTGGGACCCGCAGACAAACATGTGCCACGAGCGCCACCTACTGGGCAGGATAAGAAAAACAGAACCCAGAGATTTCACAGAAAAATATTACAACCTTGCTGGGTCCAACACCAAGAGAAATCTGAATAAATGCCCAGACGCCAGCAGCAGAAGATAACTGTCCACACTCAAAAGATTGAGAATATGGCTCAGTCAAAGGAACAAACCAATAGCTCAAATGAGACACAAGAGCTGAGACAACTAATGCTGAATATACGAACAGAAATGGAAAACCTCTTCAAAAATGAAATCGATAAATTGAGGGAGGACATGAAGAGGACATGGGCTGAACATAAAGAAGAAATAGAAAAACTGAAAAAACAAATCGCAGAACTTATGGAAGTGAAGGATAAAGTAGCAAACATAGAAAAAATAATGGATAGCTACAATGATAGATTTAAAGAGACAGAAGATAGAATTAGTGATTTGGAGGATGGAACATCTGAATTCCAAAAAGAAACAGAAACTATAGGGAAAAGAATGAAAAAATTTGAACAGGGTATCAGGGAACTCAAGGACAATATGAACCGCACAAATATACGTGTTGTGGGTGTCCCAGAAGGAGAAGAGAAGGGAAAAGGAGGAGAAAAACTAATGGAAGAAATTATCACTGAAAATTTCCCAACTCTTATGAAAGACCTAAAATTACAGATCCAAGAAGTGCAGCACACCCCAAAGAGATTAGACCCAAATAGGCGTTCTCCAAGACACTTACTAGTTAGAATGTCAGAGGTCAAAGAGAAAGAGAAGATCTTGAAAGCAGCAAGAGAAAAACAATCCATTACATACAAGGGAAACCCAATAAAACTTTGTGTAGATTTCTCAGCAGAAACCATGGAAGCTAGAAGACAGTGGGATGATATATTTAAAATACTAAAAGAGAAAAACTGCCAACCAAGACTCCTATATCCAGCAAAATTATCCTTCAAAAATGAGGGAGAAATTAAAACATTCTCAGACAAAAAGTCACTGAAAGAATTTGTGACCAAGAGACCAGCTCTGCAAGAAATACTAAAGGGAGCACTAGAGTCAGATACAAAAAGACAGAAGAGAGAGATATGGAAAAGAGTGTAGAAAGAAGGAAAATCAGATATGATATATATAATACAAAAGGCAAAATGTTGGAGGAAAATATTATCCAAACAGTAATAACACTAAATGTCAATGGACTGAATTCCCCAATCAAAAGACATAGATTGGCAGAATGGATTAAAAAACAGGATCCTTCTATATGCTGTCTACAGGAAACGCATCTTAGACCCAAAGATAAACATAGGTTGAAAGTGAAAGGTTGGGAAAAGATATTTCATGCAAATAACAACCAGAAAAGAGCAGGAGTGGCTATACTAATATCCAACAAATTAGACTTCAAATGTAAAACAGTTAAAAGAGACAAAGAAGGACACTATATACTAATAAAAGGAACAATTAAACAAGAAGACATAACAATCATAAATATTTACGCACCGAATCAGAATGCCCCAAAATACGTGAGGAATATACTGCAAACACTGAAAAGGGAAATAGACTCATATACCATAATAGTTGGAGACTTCAACTCACCACTCTCATCAAGGGACAGAACATCTAGACAGAGGATCAACAAAGAAATAGAGAATCTGAATATTACTATAAATGAACTAGACTTAATAGACATTTATAGGACATTACATCCCACAACAGCAGGATACACCTTTTTCTCAAGTGCTCATGGATCATTCTCAAAGATAGACCATATGCTGGGTCACAAAGCAAGTCTTAACAAATTTAAAAAGATTGAAATCTTACACAACACTTTCTCGGACCATAAAGGAATGATGTTGGAAATCAATAATAGGCAGAGTGCCAGAAAATTCACAAATACGTGGAGGCTCAACAACACACTCCTAAACAACGACTGGGTCAAAGAAGAAATTGCAAGAGAAATTAGCAAATACCTCGAGGCGAATGAAAATGAAAACACAACATATCAAAACTTATGGGACGCAGCAAAGGCAGTGCTAAGAGGGAAATTTATTGCTCTAAATGCCTATATCAGAAAAGAAGAAAAGGCAAAAATTCAGGAATTAACTATCCATTTGGAAGAACTGGAGAAAGAACAGCAAGCTAACCCCAAAGCAAGCAAAAGGAAAGAAATAACAAAGATTAGAGCACAAATAAATGAAATTGAAAACATGAAAACAATAGAGAAAATCAATAAGGCCAGAAGTTGGTTCTATGAGAAAATCAATAAGATTGATGGGCCCTTAGCAAGATTGACAAAAAGAAGAGAGAGGATGCAAATAAATAAGATCAGAAATGGAAGAGGAGACATAACTACTGACCTCACAGAAATAAAGGAGGTAATAACAGGATACTATGAACAACTTTATGCTAATAAATACAACAATTTAGAGGAAATGGACGGGTTCCTGGAAAGACATGAACAACCAACTTTGACTCAAGAAGACATAGATGACCTCAACAAACCAATCACAAGTAAAGAAATTGAATTAGTCATTCAAAAGCTTCCTAAAAAGAAAAGTCCAGGACCAGATGGCTTCACATGTGAATTCTACCAAACGTTCCAGAAAGAATTAGTACCAATTCTCTTCAAACTCTTCAAAAAAATCGAAGTGGAGGGAAAGCTACCTAATTCATTCTATGAAGCCAACATCACCCTCATACCAAAACCAGGCAAAGATATTACAAAAAAAGAAAACTACAGACCAATCTCTCTAATGAATATAGATGCAAAAATCCTCAACAAAATTCTAGCAAATTGAATCCAGCAACACATTAAAAGAATTATACATCATGACCAAGTAGGATTCATCCCAGGTATGCAAGGATGGTTCAACATAAGAAAATCAATTAATGTAATACACCATATCAACAAATCAAATCAGAAAAATCACATGATCATCTCAATTGATGCAGAGAAGGCATTTGACAAGATTCAACATCCTTTCCTGTTGAAAACACTTCAAAGGATAGGAATACAAGGGAACTTCCTTAAAATGATAGAGGGAATATATGAAAAACCCACAGCTAATATCATCCTCAATGGGGAAAAATTGAAAACTTTCCCCCTAAGATCAGGAACAAGACAAGGATGTCCACTATCACCACTATTATTCAACATTGTGTTGGAGGTTCTAGCCAGAGCAATTAGACAAGAAAAAGAAATACAAGGCATCAAAATTGGAAAGGAAGAAGTAAAACTATCACTGTTTGCAGACAATATGATACTATACGTCGAAAACCTGGAAAAATCCACAACAAAACTACTAGAGCTAATAAATGAGTACAGCAAAGTAGCAGGTTACAAGATCAACATTCAAAAATCTGTAGCATTTCTATACACTAGTAATGAACAAGCTGAGGGGGAAATCAAGAAACAAATCCCATTTACAATTGCAACTAAAAGAATAAAATACCTAGGAATAAATTTAACTAAAGAGACAAAAAACCTATATAAAGAAAACTACAAAAAACTGCTAAAAGAAATCACAGAAGACCTAAATAGATGGAAGGGCATACCGTGTTCATGGATTGGAAGACTAAATATAGTTAAGATGTCAATCCTACCTAAATTGATTTACAGATTCAATGCAATACCAATCAAAATCCCAACAACTTATTTTTCAGAAATAGAAAAACCAATAAGCAAATTTATCTGGAAGGGCAGGGTGCCCCGAATTGCTAAAAACATCTTGAGGAAAAAAAACGAAGCTGGAGGTCTTGCGCTGCCTGACTTTAAGGCATATTATGAAGCCACAGTGGTCAAAACAGCATGGTATTGGCATAAAGATAGATATATCGACCAATGGAATCGAATAGAGTGCTCAGATATAGACCCTCTCATCTATGGACATTTGATCTTTGATAAGGCAGTCAAGCCAACTCACCTGGGACAGAGCAGTCTCTTCAATAAATGGTGCCTAGAGAACTGGATATCCATATGCAAAAGAATGAAAGAAGACCCATCTCTCACACCCTATACAAAAGTTAACTCAAAATGGATCAAAGATCTAAACATTAGGTCTAAGACCATAAAACAGTTAGAGGAAAATGTTGGGAGATATCTTATGGATCTTACAACTGGAGGTGGTTTTATGGACCTTAAACCTAAAGCAAGAGCAGTGAAGAAGGAAATAAATAAATGGGAACTCCTCAAAATTAAACACTTTTGTGCATCAAAGAACTTCATCAAGAAAGTAGAAAGACAGCCTTCACAATGGGAGACAATATTTGGAAATGATATATCAGATAAAGGTCTAGTATCCAGAATTTATAAAGAGATTGTTCATCTCAACAACAAAAAGACAGCCAACCCAATTACAAAATGGGAAAAAGACTTGAACAGACACCTCTCAGAAGAGGAAATACGGATGGCCAAGAGGCACATGAAGAGATGCTCAATGTCCCTGGCCATTAGAGAAATGCAAATCAAAACCACAATGAGATATCATCTCACACCCACCAGAATGGCCATTATCAACAAAACAGAAAATGACAAGTGCTGGAGAGGATGCGGAGAAAGAGGCACACTTATCCACTGTTGGTGGGAATGTCAAAGGGTGCAACCACTGTGGAAGGCAGTTTGGTGGTTCCTCAAAAAGCTGAATATAGAATTGCCATACGACCCAGCAATACCATTGCTAGGTATCTACTCAAAGGACTTAAGGGCAAAGACACAAACGGACATTTGCACACCAATGTTTATAGCAGCATTATTTACAATTGCAAAGAGATGGAAACAGCCAAAATGTCCATCAACAGAAGAGTGGCTAAACAAACTGTGGTATATACATACGATGGAATATTATGCAGCTTTAAGACAAGATAAACTTATGAACCATGTAATAACATGGATGGACCTAGAGAATATTATGCTGAGTGAATCCAGCCAAAAACTAAAGGACAAATACTGTATGGTCCCACTGATGTGAACGGACATTCGAGAATAAACTTGAAATATGTCATTGGTAACAGAGTTCAGCAGGAGTTAGAAACAGGGTAAGACAATGGGTAATTGAAGCTGAAGGGATACAGACTGTACAACGGGACTGGATATAAAAACTCAGAAATGGACAGCACAATACTACCCAATTGTAATGCAATTATGTTAAAACACTGAATGAAGCTGCATGTGAGGTATAGGTTTTCTGTTTTTGTTTTTTTTTGTTTTTTTTTCTTTCTATTATTGTTTTAATTCTTATTCTGTTGTCTTTTTATTTCTTTTTCTAAATCGATGCAAATGTACTAAGAAATGATGAATATGCAACTATGTGATGTTATTAAGAATTACTGATTGTACATGTAGATTGGAATGATTTCTAATTGTTTTGTTAATTCTTTTTTTAATTAATAAAAAAAATGTCATTGTCTTAGGAATATGATTTGGCCTCTTAGTTTTTTTTCTTTTTTAAAAAACATTTTTATAAACAAGACAACATACAAACACAAACATTCTTAACATGCAAACATTCCATACATGGTGTACAGTCAGTGGCTCACAATATCATCACATAGTTGTATATTCATCACCATGATCATTTTTTAGAATATTTACATCACTCTAAAAATTGTAATAAAAGGAAAAAAAAAATAATGTGGATGCAAAAAACCTATAAATTTCAAAGCACAGTACCACAATTGGTTGTAGAACATATTTCATGGTTTGACATGGGTTACAATCTCACAATTTTAGGTTTTTACTTCTAGCTGCTCTAAAATACTGGAGACTAAAAGAGATATCAATTTAATGATTCAGCATTCATATTCATTTGTTAAGTCCTATCTTCTATGTATAATTCCACCATCACCTTTGATCTTTCTGTGCCTCTCATTGGGGTTGTTTCAGCCATGGCAATTCTAGGTTTTTTTGTATTGGAAGGGTCTGTCACTAATACGGGGTAGGGAGATGGAACTATCTGATGTTCTGGAGAGGCTTAGGGTTCAGGATTCATCTGGAGCAGGGACCAATCTAAAGGTTGTAGGTTTCTGGCAAGTTAGTCTAGTGCCTGGATCCCTTGTGGAATCTTATATATTGCTCTAGGTGTTCTTTAGGATTGCCTGGAAGGGTCCTGGTTGGGGGTTGGCAGGTTATGATAGGTAGCAAGGTCTACCTGAAGTTTGTGTAAGAGCAACCTCCAGAGTAGCCTCTCGACTCTATTTGAACTCTCTCTGCCACTGATACTTTATTAATTACACTTCTTTTACCCCTTTTTGGTCAGGATGGAATTGTTGATCACGGTGCCAGGTCTGGATTCATCCCTGGGAGCCAACTCCCACGTTGCCAGGGAGATTCTCTCCCCTGGATGTCATAACCCATGTAGGGGGGAAGGAAATGATTTCACTTGCACAGTTGATCTTAGAGAGACAGGCCACATCTGAGCAACAAAAGAGGTCCTCCAGAAGTAACTCTTAGGCATGCATATAGGTAGTCTAAGCTTCTCTGCTACATACATACTCTTCACATGAGTAAGTCTCATGTTGGAGGCCATGGCCTATTCATTTGGGTGTCTCTAAAGTTTGACACAGTATCAGGGGATTCCCTGCTGGTAAGGTTTAATAGTTCTATAGTCTTTCTCCCCTCCCTCAGGGGACTTTGCCAATACTTTTTGATTATCTGCTTAATATACTCTAGGATGTATCCAGGCATTACAATAATCTATACAGGATTAAAAGACCTCTTTCTCATTCTGTGCTCCCTGTGTTTCATTTGTTCAAATGAGCTATACAGATAGGTTGAATTAGATTATGCATTACAGAAAATTTTAGTTCCAGACCAAATAAACCTTTTTTCCAATGGTCTCAAAGAGTATATGTGGTTCTAAAATATAGACACTGTCTTCCTTACCCTTGTGTTCTGAATTACTTTAACCCCAACCTGTTTGGCTTCATTCTTATCTCTAAATATCAGGTTATATATATATATATAGCAGCCTCTCAAAATCCAGAAATAATAATCACCACTCTGGACTTAATATGTCTGCTCTAAAAGCTTAAATCTAGGCCCCTGTTTTGTTATAAGCATTTTCTAAAGGTGACCATACCATTCTTGTTCTTTTGCTTCTGGCTTATTTTGTCTCACCAAATGTCCCACATGTTCATTCACATGCCTCATGACATTATTCCTTTTTGTAGCAGCACAACCTTTGTTCATAAGTATACACCATCGTTCACCAATCTACTTCTCCATCAGTGCATCCTTCAGCCACCTGCATTCATCAGACATTATGTAGAGGGCCCAAAGTCCATAGTCAATCAACATTCTCAATTGTAGATAATTTCATTGTTCCCGAGAGAAAGAAAGCCAATAAACACACCCTGACCAAATAAGAAATCTAAACCTCCTCTTAACTCTTGTCCCTCCCCCCATTATTTACCTCTGCTGTTGCTGTGGTAGTGCTGTTGGTTTCCTTTTGAGCATAGCTCATAGGAAGCAATAGATGTTTTTCCCCTGTACCCTGGACTTAAACACTCTGTACAAGAATCATATCTTTATAGTAATTTTTGCGAGAACTAACTCATATTTCTAGTGTTAATCAGTGGGACACGTAGGTTTATACAACCCCCTTTCAATCTTGTTCACCTTCAGTATGGTCATATTGCTTCTAAGCCCACTAGAGAACCACCTTCACCCCTATCCATTCCCTTATATTGGAGTTCAACCTCATTAGCTAACAGTTCACCCCATCTCTAGCTTCTATGTATCTCTAAGTCCCCTATATTCTGTATTATAAGCCTCTGATAATACCTTTATGCTGGTCATAAGTGGAATCATACGGTATCTATCCTTTTGTGTCTGGCTGAGTTCACTCAGCATTATGTCTTCAAGGCTTATCATTCTTGGCATGTGCTTCAGGACATCATTTTGTCTTACTGCTGCATAATATTCCATCATATGTATATACCTGTGCTGGTTTAAAAGGATGTATGCCCCCTAAAAAAGCCATGTTTTAATCAAAATCCATTTCATAAAGGTAGAATAATCCCTATTCAATACTGTATGTTTGAAACTGTAATCAGATCATCTCCCTGGATGATGTGATTTAGTCAAGAGTGGTTGTTAAACTGAATTAGGTGACGACATGTCTCCACCCATTTGGGTGGGTCTTGATTGGTTTCTTGGAGTCCTATAAAAGAGGAAACATTTTGGAGAATGAGCGATTCAGAGAGAACAGAGCAGAACGACATAGCCATGAGAAGCAGAGTGAGAATGCTACAGCACCCCAAAGCAGAGAGTCCATGAGCCAGCGACCTTTGGAGGTGAAGAAAGAAAATGCCTCCAGGGGAGCTTCATGAACCAGGAAGCTAGGAGAGAAAGCTAGCAGATGATACCGTGTTCACCATGTGCCCTTCCAGCTGAGAGAGAAGCCCTGACTGTGTTCGCCATATACCTTCTCACTTGAGAGAGAAACCCTGAACTTCATCGACCTTCTTGAACCAAGGTATCTTTCCCTGGATGGATAACTTTGATTGGACATTTCTATTGACTTGTTCTAATTGGGACATTTTCTCAGCCTTAGAACTGTAAACTACCAACCTATTAAATTCCTCTTTTTAAAAGCCATTCTGTTTCTGGTATATTGCATTCCAGCAGCTAGCAAACTAGAACAATACCACATTTTGTTTATCCACTCATCTGTTGATGGGCATTTGGGTTGTTTCCATCTTTTGCTGCTATGAACATGCTGCTATGAACATCGGTGTGCAAATGTGTGTTTTTGTTGCTGCCTTCAGTTCTGCTGGGTCTATACCCAGTAGTACCCAAGTAGTACTATTGCTGGGTCATAGGGCAACTTGATATTTAGTTTCCTAAGGAACCGCCAAACAGTCTTCCATAGTGGCTACACCATTATACCTTCCCACCAGCAATGCATAAGTGTCCCATTTTCTCCACATCCTCTCCAACATTTATAGTTTCCTATTTGTTTAATAGTAGCCATTCTTATAGGTGTGAGGTGGTATCTCAATGTAGGCTTGATCTGCATTTCCCTTATAGCCAATAAAAATGAGCATCTCTTCATGTGCTTTTGAGCCATCTGTATTTGCTCTGCAGAAGAATGCCTATTCATATCTTTAGCCCATTTTATAACTGGGTTGTTTGTTCTTTTGTTGTTGAATTGTATGATTTCTTAGCATATACAGGAAATCAAACATTATCCGATATGTGATTTCCAAATATTTCCTCCCACTGAGTTGGCTGCTGCTTCACCTTTTGACAAAGTCTTTTGAAGTGCAGAAGCATTTGATTTTGAGGAGTTCCCACTTACCTATTTTTTCTTTTGTTGCTTGTGCTTTGGGTATAAGTTTAGGAAGCTACCTCCTATTACTAGGTCTTGAAGATATTTCCCTACATTTTCTTCTAGAAGCTTTATGGTGCTAGTTCTTATATTTAGGTGTTTGATCCATTTTGAGTTAATTTTTGTGTAGGGTATAGATAGGGGTCCTCTTTCATTCTCTTGGCTGTTGATATCCAGTTCTTCCATGCCCAATTATTGAAAAGACTATTTTGTCCCAGTTCAGAGGATTTGAGAGCCTTTTCAAAAATCAGTTGACCATAGATTTGGTGGTCTATTTCTGCACTCTCAATTCAATTCCATTGGTCAGTGCTTCTGTCTTTGTGACAGTACCATGCTGTTTTGAACACTGTGGCTTTATAATAGGTTTTAAAGTCAGGAAGTGTTAATCCTCCCACATTGTTCTTCTATTTTGGGATGCTTTTAGCTATTCGGGGTCTCTTTGCATTCCAGAGAATTTGGTAATTAACTTTTCCAAATCTTCAAAGTACGTTGTTGGAATTTGATTGCTAGTGTGTTGAACCTGTAGATCAATTTGGGGAGAATTGATATCTTAACTATATTTAGCCTTCCTATCCATGAGTAGCAAATGTCTTTCCACATATGTAGTTCTCCTTTGATTTATTTTAGCATTGTTATGTAGTTTGCTGTGTACAAGTCCTTTATGTCCCTAGTTAAGTTCATTCCTAAGTACTCGATTCTTTTAGTTGCTATTTTGAGTGGAATTTTTTCTTTGACTCCTCAGGTAGGGCATTGTTTGTGTATAAAAATGTTACTGATTTTTGTAATTTAATTTTATATCCTGCCACCTTGCTGAATTTGTTTTATTAGCTCAAGTAACTGTGCTGTAGATTTCCCAGGATCTTCCAAGTATAATATTATATCACCTGCAAACAATGAGAGTTTTACTTCTTCCTTTCCAATTTGGATGCTTTTATTTCCCGATTGCTCTAGCTAGAACTTCTAGTACAATGTTGAATAATAGTGGTGACAGTGGGCTTTCTTGTCTTGTTCCTGATCTTAGACTGAAAGCTTACAGTCTCTCTCCATTGAGTATGATGCTGTCTATTGGTTTTTCATATATTCCTGTTGTCGTATTGAGGTAGTTACCTTTGATGTCTATCTTTTGGAGTGTTTTTATCAGAAAAGGATACTGAATTTTGTCAATGCTTTTTCAGCATCAGTCGAGATGATGATGTGATTTTTCCCTTTCAATTTGTTAATGTGCTGTGTTACATTAATTGATTTTCTTTCATTGAGCCATCCTTGCATTCCTGATATAAACCCCACTTGGTCATGGTATATAATTCTTTTAATGTGTTGTTGGATTCGATTTGCTAATATTTTATTGAAAATTTTGCATCTATGTTCATTAGGGAGATTGGCCTGTAGTTTTCCTTTCTTATAGCATCTTTATGTGGTTTTGGTATTAAAATGATATTAGCTTCATAAAATTAGTTAGGTAGAGTTCCTTTTTCCTGAATTTTTTGGAAAAGTTTGAGCAGGATTGGTGTTAGTTTTCTTTAGAATGTTTGATAAAAATCCCCTGTGAAGCCATCTGGCCCTGGGCTTTTCTTTGTAGGAAGATTTTTGATGACTGATTGAATCTCTTTACTTGGTTTGTTGAGATCATAGTATCCTCTTACGATTTCTTTTATTTCTTCAGGGTCTGTGCTAATACACCCCTTCTCATTTCTGATTTTGTTTATTTACATTTTCTCTCTTTTTTTCTTTGTCAGTCTTGCTAGTGGCCCATCAATTTTATTGATTTTCTCAAAGAACCAACTTTTGATTTTATTGATTCTTTCTATTCTTTTCTTTTCCCTCTTTCTCTTTGTATTCTTTAAATTACCCTTAATGATACCTTTGATTCTGTGCCCTTCTCCGGAACCCTCTCTCCTATTTTTTTTTCCAGCTGGCAGAACTCCTTTTAGTATTTCTTGTACAGCCAGTCTCTTATTGACAAATTCTTTCAGGACTTCTCTTTGTGAAAACTTTAATCTCTCCCTCAGGTTTGAAGGACAGTTTGGCTGGGTACAGAATTCTTGGCTGGAAGTATTTCTTTCAGGATCTTGAATATATCATACCACTGCCTTCTTGCCTCCAGGGTGCTAGTTGAGTAGTCTGAACTCAGGCTTATTTGGTTTCTCTTGTATGTTGTAGAATGCTTTTATCACTGCTCTCAGGATTTTCTGCTTCTCTTCAACATTTGACAGAGTGATTAGTATGTGTCTTGGGGAAGACCTAATTGGATTTATTCTGTTTGAAGTTCATTGGAATTCTTTGACTTGTGTATTTATGTCCTTCATGGGGGTTGGTAAGTTTTCCTCCATTATATCCTCAACTCCTCCTCCTAGCCCTTACTCCTCTCTTCCTCTTCTGTGATACCAGTGATTCTTATATTTGTGTGCTTTGTTTTCTCTATCATTTTCCTGAGATCTAATTCAATTTTTTCCATCTTTTTTGCCATTTGCTGTTTTGAGTCTTTAAAGTCAGTTATCCTGTCCTTTATATCACTTGTTCTTTCTTCTGTCTCTCCAAATCTGGTGTTGCGTGCCTCTAGTATGTTCTTTATTTGGTCAACAGAGTCTTTAATCTCTGATATCTGCTGTTTTTTTTATTTATTCTTTCAAATTTCTCTTTATGCTCTTCTCTGTCTTCTTGATCTCCTTTATGTCATTTGCTATCCCACTTATTTTATTAAGTAGACTTGCATGAATATCTTTGATTAGTTGTTCCAACGTCTGTGCCTCCTCTGGTGTTTTAATTTGGTCATTAGGCAGGGCTATATCTGTCTGCATTGTGATATGCTTAGTGATCTTCTGCTGTCTTCATGGCATATAAATATCTTGATTGATTTACTTTGGGTGTTGATTTCTTTCAGTAGTCTAAGGCTTTGTGTTTGCAGGATGGTTGTACAGCAGGGACCAGGGCTCGGGGTGGAGTACCCAGATTTGTTTCAGGGCAGGTTGGGTATGTTATGCTGATGCTTGTGAATGTGGCCAGGGAGGATATAGCTGTGCAGGTGCACTGGTCTGGGTGTTGTAACCAGTGTGTGCTGGCCTAAGGCACAGGACCCTTTGTGTGCATGTGTAGAGCTGTGTCAGGATGTCGGTGTTATGCCTTCATGAATTGGGTACAGATGTGACCGGACTGTGCAGGTCAGCACTTTCTTAGAGCTGGGAAGTGTGGCTGAGGGCCATATTCATGTATCGTTCTAGAACTGCTGTAAAATGCAGTTCCCAGAGCTGAATGCATGACTGGGGCCTATACGCATGCGGGGTCTAAGAGTGCCATAAACTGATGCACAGAGCTCAGTGTGGGGGGCGAGGGTTGAGGCTGTGTGACACTATGGGGAGGGGAGTAGGAGTAGCCTGGGTATGGAGGTTAGTGCCCATAGGTTTTATAAGTTGGCAACGGCCTGCATGGAAAAGGGAGGGGAAGGTAGACTCGGGAGGGGTACAGGAGAGGTGGGTTGGGCTGCACTTGGGGTGGGGTGGGAGGCAAGTATGTGCCCTGGGGGCTGGTGGGGTGGGGGAATGGGTGACCTGATTCAGGTGCACAGGGTGTGGGGTGAGTCACGAGTCATGGGGCTGCACTGGTGAGGGTAGTGCACCCAAGGAATGCAGCCTGGCTTACCTTCTAGTCCCAGCTCCCATCTGCACTCCTGCTGGCTCCGCGTCTCCATACCAAGCTCTGGCTTCCTACCGTTCAGTTCCTTGGCCTCTGCAACCAGGGTATCATATGAGGTGCAGAAGGCTCTCCCAGGTCAGCTGCACTCTCCAATCACGGCCTGAGTCATCATCATGTCTCTTCTCTAACTTTTCCGTGGAGCAGGGCTAATCTCGAGCTACTCTATTTGGCCATTTTCCTGGTAGTCCAGGATTATTTTTATCGATCAAATCTTCTATATCTTTACTGAATTATTTGTCTACTTGGGCCAAGGTTGCTACATTGCACAACTATAGGGGGAACATTCTTATGGTGGTTAGGAATTGTACAGTCTACATCCTCATGGCTATATGGGGTGGTCCTGGCTTGACTTACACTTAAGGGGGAGAGGTGTGTTGAATTCAACTGCTATGGTATGGATTTGACTATTTCTCCTTACAGTTCTATCCAGTTTTACTTTATAAATTTCAGGCTATGTTAATAGATGCATATAAATAGAAGCATGATGAATTATATAGGTGCATGATAAATTACAAGTATAATTATTAGCCCTCAATAATGTCTTTTATCTACTTTGTCTGATAATAATTTAGTTACCATACTTCCTTTTCTTTAACGGTTTCATGTTTTATCTTTTTTTCAAACTTTCCCTTTAAGTCTTTCCATGTCTTTATGTTTTAGGAATGTTTTAGCATTTGGCTAGGGTTATTTGGTGGTTTGTTAGATTTCTGTCTTTCTCTTTTTCTGTACTATTTTCTTCTTTCAGGCCTGTTATGGGTGGGATTGCTGGAGTTTTGTTTATTTCTTCTCTAATGGCATATTCTATTTCTGTTCTTTTATTGGTTATTCTTGAAATGTTACCATGCAAACTTAATGAAGTCTAATATTAACATGTAAACTCCTCAAACAATGCAAGTACCAAAGATCAGCTCTGATAATTACCCTCCTGAAATTCTCTTATTTTTATGTCCAGTCTTCTCATTCTGTCTTTTTGTTAGACCCACTAATTAGACATACTCAAAACAATCATTTTTGTACAGCCAATATTTGTTTACATTTGCACACAAGCAGGGCTGGTTACATAATGTACAGGGCCCAGTGAAAAATAAAAATGTACGGCTTCTTATTAAAGAAAAAATAGGAAAAAGGCTTTTTCCTCTTTTATAGTCTCTCCCAGCCTGTCCTGGTATATTTATTTGCTATGTAATGTTGCTCTCCCTTGGGCATAGGGCTATCTCAGGGTAAGTGTAGACTCACACAGGCACCCAGAGACACATCCCATTACTTGGCACAGAAAGTGTTCATGTCTGACTCCCACCCTTCCTGGGCCAAGTCCCAGGCCCTCACCAGAAGCAGAGGAGTGGCAGCAGTCACTCAGTGGGATCAAGGGTGCAGGTGGCTGAGAATCATCCGAGGGAGGCAGAGAAGTAGCAGGACATAAGTCTGTACATAAGCTGAGTCTCCAAGCCCCTGTCACACACTTGATTGCCTCATCAGATTTTACTTACAAAATACAGATTCAAAGACAAAACTATTAAAGAATTTCAAGATGGTGACCACAGAACATTGCACTAGAAGGCACAGAGCATAATGTCCCCTTCTGAACACACACTCATGATGCCAGCCCTGCCTGCTGGCTTGCCAATTTCCCTGCTTGCCATTTCTTCTCGCATGTCTTTTCATCTTTATGAGATCATATTGCTTTGCATAGAGCATATTCTTTAGAATTTCCTTTAGTTTTGGTCTGTTGGTGGTAAACTCTTAGGTTTTATTTCTCTGAACATACCATTATTTCAGTCTGATTCTGAAAGACAGTTTTGTTGGGTACTTGATTTTACATTGTGGATTATTTTCTCATGGGACTCTGAGCACATTATTTCACCATCTTTTGGCTTCCTTTGTTTGTTTTGGGGGATAAGCTTTCAGTACATTGGACTTCTTTGAAGGCTATCTGCCATTTCTACCTTCTTCTAAGATCTTCTCCTTAGCTTGGTGTCATCAGTTTCACTATGAGGGACCAAGGTGTGAGATTTCTTTTTATTTTTCTTATCAGAAACCAATGTACTTCCAGGGTTTGTGGGTTGATATTTTTTATTCATCTGGAATATGCTCCTTAAATATTTCTCCTTCTCCTTTCTCATTCCATTTATTCTGGAATGATGAATAGATATATATTTTATCTTCTTACTCCATCTTCCATATCTCAGCTTCTCTTTCATATTTTCCATATTTTTGACTTCCTGTATAAATTCCTTTGAATCTCTCTTACAATTACTTTACTTTTCACCTACGATAATCTGCTATTAGTCTATTCACTAAGTTTTTTATTTCAAATACTATATATTTTATTTCTAGAAGTTTGATTTTATTCTTTTAAAAAATTCATTCATCATTTAATCCAGTCTTGTATTTCCTCTAACATAGTAAACATCTTTATTTTATATTGTGTGTGAAAATTCTAATATCCTTAGAATTTGTGAATTTTGATTATATTGTATTTTTTTCTGCTTATTCCTCCTCTTATTTAGCATTTTTTTTCAAAATATGTGTTCTGATTTTTGATAATGATTTCATAGGTCTTGGAACTTTATCAGTAGGATTTCTTTCAGTCCTGGATTGAAAATCAGTTACTTCCCAAAAGACTGATATTTGTTCTATTAGGTATCTGGAGGCATGATTAAACTAGGACAATTTTAAAATAAATTTTCAATCTGAAGCTTTTTGGAATACTCAGGTAGAATAAATTCAGGATACAAACATACGCTAGAAACAACTTGTCTTTAAAAATTCTTGTGGGATATTAATATTTTCCCATTTACCTAGCACCAAAATTCAAGGCAGGTAATTTCCTTTTTGTTTCTGTAAGGAGATATCATTTGTATTTCACACACACTGAATGTGTATTTCACACATGTATGAGTGTGTAGATCTTTGTGATCCAAGTATATGCAGGTGAGTTTCCTCTTAGACTTTCCCTTTGTCTTCTGACAAAGCCCTTCATGGCTATGAAATTTAAAGCTCAAGATCACCACTTACGGAAAGTGCCATCAAGATGAGACCTGGCCACAGTGCTCTACTTATTGTTGGGGATTTGCTTTCACTTTGTTTTTTTAAACTTTAGTTTGGAATAATTTTTGATTTACAGAAAAGTTACAAAGATAGTACAAAGAATATATGTTTCCCCTTGGTCCCTTTTTCATAGCCATGGTACATTTATCAAAACTAGTAAATTGACATTGGCATAATACAATTAACCAGCCTAATAATTTAATACAGATTTCACTGCTTTTTCCACTGATAAGCCTATTTCCATTGTTTCACTGAAATTTTGTTTTATGCACATTGCTCACTTTTTGCCCAGCCTACTGATGAATTTTAAAATATTTTTCTTTGCATTTTAACTAGACTTTTAGCTATTTTTAGTAACTAGGAAATTTGTCAGGGTATCTAGCATAGCATATCTCTGGAAAGGGAAGTCTAGTTTTTTTTTTCCCAAATAGGATTCCTGCAAATAGTATTCATAAACTGGGTTACCAAGTCAAATGTTTATTCTTATGTTTGTGTCCTTAAAATATTCTGGTCTATAAATATAGGCATTATTTTTATTGAGGGAAAAAATAATAATATTGTAAAATGAGACTAGAATAGAGATTCAAGAGAAAGAATCAAAAACTATTACAATACTGTAGGTGGGAGATAAAGTAAAGAACCTTAACAAGTCTGTTAGTAGTGTGAAAAGAAGGGAAGAAATAGCTTGAGGGACATGAGGAAGCAGAATATATAGAGTTTATTATTGAATGGATGTGGTAGGACTGGGAGAAGGAAGGGTCAGAGATGCCTCAGGGGTTTCAAGCTAAAGGGGCTGTTGATGATTTTCAGAAGTTAGGAGGAAAGACAAGGAGGAGATGATGGTGATTTTGATTTTTGATGTGTGAAATCTGAGGTGTTAATTGGTCATTAGAGTGAGATGTCCAATAGGCAGTTGTAAATGAAAGTAACAAATTTGAGAGAAGAGAGCAGAGCTAAAAGGAAGATAGTTGTGATGGAAAGCAAACAGAATAGAAAGAGAAATAAGGAATGGAGATGATTCATATACACAGAAAATGAGAAAATCATGGTAATTATGGAAGGGAGATAGAGCTCTGATCAACAAGTCATGCTTTTGCCACTTCTAGTGATCTTCATTCAAAGATTTTAATTTCGTGCCCCTGTGAAATTTTCTCAAGAATCTCCTGCCCTTACTTCCATCCAAAGGATAACACACACTAAGCTTAAAATCAGTTGATGCGGTGTTCTAGTTTGTTAGCTGCTGGAACGCAATATACCAGAAACTGAATGGCTTTTAAAAGGGGGAATTTATTAAGTTGCAAGTTTATAGTTCTAAGGCTATGAAAATGTTCCAATAAAAGCAAGGATATGGAAATGTCCAATCTAAGACATCCAGGGAAAGATACCTTGATTCAAGAAGGCCATGTTCAGGGTTTTTCTCTCAACTGGAAAGGCACATGGCGATATCTGCTAGCTTTCTCTCCAGGCTTCTTGTTTCATGAAGCTGCCCCAGGGGCGTTTTCCTTCTTCATCTCCAAAGGTCTCTGGCTACATGGGCTGCATGGTTCTTGTGACTCTGAAAGGGGCTCTATCCAATATGTTTCTTTTTTAAAGGATTCTGGTAAACTGATCAAGACCCACCTGGAATGGGTGGAGTCACATCTGCCTCTAATTAATACCCACAGTTAGGTGAATCACATCTCCATGGAGATAATCTAATCAAGTTTCTAACCTAAAATGATGAATAGGGGTTAAAAGAAAAGGCTGCCCCTACAAGATTGGATCAGGATTAAACCAGGCTATTCTAGGGTACATAATCCTTTCAAACTGGCACATGTGGATTAAAAGATTAATGCATTCTTTATATTTTCTTTTAGTTTCTAATGTTTTTTGTACCCTATCACATCCCTGACATTTACCCTCTGCTTGGTTTGTTTTGTTCCTGTCAGTATTTGAGATAAATAAAAGAAAAATTAATCCAGCAGGATCCATTAACCATTTATTGATTTTATGGTATATCCCAACATATTTTTCTTTTTAAGAAACAAAATATTGTCTGGTGTTAGAATTTAGTCACAGCATTTTGAACCACAACTTATAACTTTTCCTGTATTGGTGACTCCACATATGCTGTTACTATTTTGTGCAAAAATAATAATTTGTTACTTGTTAAGCAAAAATTAAGCCTGAGAAAATATTTGTAAATTGCTATTAATAGTTAAAATGTTATTTAATAGCAGTATTTATATTGCTACAGAGCATATACAGAATATGTTGTGAAATAATAATAGTATAATAACAATAATAATAATCTCTGAGCCAGGAACTATAATTTAGGAAAAGTGTTAAGGTGAGTTTTGACTCATTTATTGGGCTTATGGTTTTCAGGGACTTGATGCTGATTTCACATCAGAAAAGCATTGAGCAGTTGCAGGAAACTGTTAGACAGAAGCTGCTGAGTGATGATAACTGGAGGGAGAAGGTAATAATAATGTGGCTTTTGTCAGCATTTATCTTATTTGCTATTTTAAGTTCTCTCCATTTGCCAAAAACCATATCCCAGAAAGATTTATTTGCTTCTATCTACAACTTTTGATTCCTTTGGAATTTCCTAAACCAAATATGCTTATGATATGTGTGTTTTCCAAAATGTTAGATGACATAATGGGAAATAAAAAGATGAGATTAGAATCTGAAATCTTGTAAGATTAAAATAGCTCTTGGTTCTCTTCCAAAAGCATAATTTTACTTTTAAATATTTAATTTTTTCTCATAAACTGGCAGAGGCTGCATTCTAAAAAACAGGGAAATATTAATTCTTACAACTTCTCTACTTTTAAGAAAATACTGTTAGAGAATGTAAAGTAGCAAAATTATTGAATTATGAACATTTGACATATTTACCCTGGTGAAAAAAAAATGAATAAGAATTTAGCTTTCTGGCTACAATTTTCAAAGAAAATAAATGTATTGAGTTTTGTCTTTGGACTTTTTAATATTTTTCCACATTTCAATGATGAATATGTATTATTTTCATAATTTTAAAAGAATACAAAATAATTTAAATTATGAGTCCCTTCTTTCCCAGGCTGTGAACAGCTTTAGTCATTGAGGTATTAGCCATCATTTCCCTGCCATAAACTTCCAGTATTCCCTCGAAATGATCCCTGGGCCCTAATCTGCACACTGAGCCAGAGCTGTCCCCAATTCCTTCTCTTCCCCAACAAGTATCTATTCCTAGCACTAATCTTCTGCTTTGGTTTTCTGATTATGCCTTAAACTTCTTTCTAGAACTGGAGCTAGAAACTGAAATTCAGAATGTTTAACAGACAAGCTGTTAGATTAACAGATTCTTCTCTTTGGGTACTGGACCTTATAACTTGTAACCCCAAGCAACAAGCTTAGGCCACCTTCAAACTAACATCTCCACCTGAAAGCCCCACTCTGCCAGCCACCAAATTGAAGCCCTTTTTTTTTCTGGCTTAGGTCAAGACTAAATTCATCACTTTCATTTCTAATTTTCAAACAATAAACTATCCTTAGCCAATACTAGCCATCTGTAAATCAGTTCCCCTTCCCTTGTCCCTCAGTGTGCACATGTAGGCTGTGACAAAAAAAGATCACTATAACAACAGTTCCATGTGGACAGAAATGAAAATTTGAGAATATATACTAAAATTACTGTAAATGTCTCATCTTGTTTTGTTTTATTACACAAGCCTTCTCTTTTCTTTCTTCTCTAAGGCCCATACTTCCTTAATCCTAATTTTTATTAGCCTCAATCGTGTAATCAATCAGCTGGTTTGCTCTTGTTTACTTCCCCCATCCTTACCAATCTATGTTTAAAAATTCAAAAAGAAGCTGAAATGTTCAACCCAACTATAATAAAAAATATACAAATTATCATAATAAAGATTATTCTTCATTCCATGCAATGATAGAATAGTTTTTGTAATATGATGAAGATCCAGTAAGGTAGTCTCCAATATTTATTTTTCAAGGGGCTGCAAATTAAAGCAATCCTTTGTAGAATAGTTTGGCAATGTGTACCAAGAGATATTATAACGTTCTCATCTTTTAACTCAGAAATTTCACTGATACGATTAAGGTGGACAGAGATTCACTGATTCCTCCCTTCTTTCACGCTACTGAGCTCCTTCTCTTAGACTAATATAGTGAGTTTTCCAGCCTTGCCTTGTGTAGAATTTCCCCAACTCTACATTCAAACCCCACTAAGTGTTTTCAAATATACGTAACAGGACAAGAGGTCTCTGTGTTCAACTTCCACTCTACAACTCCTGCTCACTCTACCCTGCTCCCCAGGTGCTGACATGAACAGGCAGCATATGTTAGTGTTAGCATCTGACCATATAAAAGTATTATGTTTTTCTTTAATGCTGTTAATTTGACAATGAAAATAAATCTATATAAGATGCTACACATTTTATGCAGACCATGATAACTTTCTAATAAATAAATAATTTGATGTATTTTGGCATGCATAATTTTCTGTAGTATAAATGGACACCTCATTTTGTATAGAGAACATGACTTTTGTTAATAAATGGCATCATTTAGCTTCGCAGTAAATCAAGATCTGGACCAGTAAAGCCAAGGATTGATAATTATGTCTTGGCTATGTTAGCTACTGAGATATGAATAAAAGTTCCCTTAAAGTCCTCTCATGAAAAAGGAGGATTGCTAATATGACATTGTCATTTCTTTCTTGGGTCACTGTGCCTTTGCGTAGGAATGAAATGTTCTCTTTACAAATATATAATACACATATTAAGATAAACTTCATAACTTAAATGCTTTTAACATTTAAAAAAGTGCATAGCAATTTGTGCCTGTGCTTAATTATTTTAGAGTATGCAAAAGGCACATAATAGAATCAGTAGTTGCTATGCAACAAAGATGGCATGTTTAAAAATAACTGCATATTTACTAATTGTCACAGATTTTTATTTCAAGTATTGCTTTATATGTGAAGAAAGCAAATTAATGTGCATGTTGAACTTCTAAAATTGGTTCCAAATGCATTATGTTGTTACTATTCAATTCAAAAATTGTAAGCAAAAATGAGGGTGACATACCAAACTTTAAAATCTATTCTATAGCTACTTGTTAAAATGTACCTGGAAATCTATTGTTTTTTTTTTTGTATATATGTTAAATTTCACAATAAAAAAAGTTTTAAAAACTGAGAGTGAAATAAAGACTTTTCCAGAAATACAGACATTGATAGAATTTATCACCAGCTGATCCACAGTATAAGAAAAGCTAAAAGATCTCTTTCAGTCAGAAGAAAATTATACTGGATGGGAATACATAAACAAAAATAACAACAATCTAATATGAGGTTAACGACATATGTAGAAACAAATTATGTGACAATAGCACAAAGGCTGAGAGAAGAGAAAATGAAAGTATACTATTGTGAGATTTTTCTACAATATATGAATGATATGTCACTAGAAGGTAAGCTTTATTAAGTTAGAGATATATTCTATAAACCCTACAGCGATGCAAAAAAAAAATAAGAAAACAAACAGATTTATAGCTAATAAGCTAGCAAAGGAAATAAAATTGAATTAAAAAGAATAATCCAAAGAAGACAGAAAATGAGAAAGGGATAAAAAAGATGAGATAGGATAAATAGAAGACACATAGAGATAGTACATTTAAAGTTAACCATATCAATTATCACACTCAATGTAAATGGTCCAAACCAGGGGTCAGCAAACTTTTTCTATAAAGGGCCAATTAGTAAATATTTTCAGCTTAGTGGTCCATACAGTCTCTGTCACAATCACTCAGCTGTGATGGTAATGTTTAAAAAAATCCATAGAAAAAATTTAAATGAGTAGGCATGACTGAATTTAGCCTATTGGCTAAATTTAGCCTGTTTGCCAAGTCTTGCTCTAAACATCCCCATTGTAAGGTAGAGATTGTCATACTAGATAAAAATGCAAGACCCTAATATATGCTGCCTATGAGAAATGAACTTTAAAAAATAAAAATACATTAAAAATAAAAGAATGGGAAAAGATACTTGCTAATACTAATCAAAAGAAAGCTGGAATAGCTATATCACTATCTGACACAGTAGATTTCAGAATATTTAGACTATTACCAAGGATAAAAGAAGATAATTTAATAAAATCCTAAATGTTTCTGTATTTGTCAAACCAACAAACCCAACAAACCCACCAATATAATCAGAGCTGTAGGTTTATTGAAATAGAAACTGCTCATATAGAGAGATCTCAAACCAGGGAAGTCAGAGTGAATCTCAAAATGGCAAGTGAGTTACAGCAGCTTATACAAGCAATTAGGAGATTTTCAAGTGGGAAGTTATGATTGGTTGACATTTAAGTTCTTTACATAGGAGAGTCTTACAAAGTAGGGTGCAACATTGGTTATAGTATGTTTGTCCATTTTTTATAGTCTGTTCCTACCAGACTGAGACCAGCTTATCACTAAATGTTGCTCAAATTGCAACTTTATCAAGAATCTTCCACTTTCTTGGAAAATCCTGTCCTAATAGTCAATTTTTTATTCTTTTTAAATTGTGAAATATAACATATATACCCCAAAGCAATACATTTCCAAGTACATTTTAGCAAGTAGTTATAGAACAGATTTCAAAATTTGGTATGGGTTACAATTCCACAATTTTTCATTTTTTCTTCTAGCTGCTTCAAGACACTGGAGACCATCAGAAATATCAATAAAATAATTCAGCAGTCATACTCATTTATTAAATCCTATTTTCTCTGTTATATTCCTCCTACTCTCTAAATAACATATATACATAAAGGCAATAAATTTCAAAGAACACCGCAACAATCAGTTGTAGAACAGATTTCAGAGTTTGGTATGAGTTACAATTCCACAGTTTTAGGTTTTTATTTCTATTCTGCTTTAAGGTACTAGAGACTAAAAGAAATATCAGTATAGTGATTCAGCACTCGTATTCATTTGTTAAACCCAACCTTCTACTCCACCATCACCTTTGATCTTTATTCCACTCTTTAGGAGAGAATGGGCTATGCCCATTCTAACTTTTTCACATTGGAAGGGGCTGTCAATAATATAGGATAGGGAAATAGAGCTACTTGATGCTCTGGAAAGTCTGGTCTCTTTGCATTTCAGGACTTATATGGTCCATCTAGAGGTTGTAGGTTTTGGAAAGTTACCCTAGTACATGGAACCTTTGTAGAATCTTATACAATGCCCTAGGTATTCTGTAGGTTTGGCAGGAATGGTTTTGGTTGGGGTTTGGCAAGTTATGATAGGTAACAACATCTAACTGAAGTAAGGATAAGAGTGACCTCCAGTGTAGCTCTCAACTTATAGTCAATTTTATCATCTAGAAATGCCCTACCATTTTTAAGAAATGGGTCACTCCCAACAATGCCAGTGCAGATGCCCATTTTATTTTTTTTAATATGCCTAATAACAGAGCTTAAAAATACATGAAGTAAAAGCTGATAGAGAGCACTGCAAGGATAGCTCAGTGGTAAAATTCTCGCCTGATATGTGAGAGCCCCAGCTTCAATTCCCAGACTGGCACATGCCAAAAAAAAAAAAAGCTAGAACTCCAAGGAGAAATGGACAGATCCACAATTAGAGCTGGAGATGTCAATAGCCCTGTCTCAATACTAATAGAAAAGTAGAAAACTTGGAAAATATCAATTAGCAAACTTGACTTAATTTATATTTATAGAACTCTCCAAGAGTTATAGAACTTTACAAGGGCAGAATGCACATTCTACTCAAGTGCATATAGAACATTTACCAAAATGGACCATATTCTGAGCCATAAGTAAGTCTAAATAAATATGAATGGATTCAGATCATACAAAGTATTATCTCTGACCACAGTGGAATTAAACTAGAAATCATTAACAGAAGTACTTCTGGAAAATATCTTAATATTTGGAAACTAAATAAAGTCCAGAGCCTTAGCCACTAAGTTGTGTGGACATAAGAGGAGTAATTAATCAGGCTAAGGTACTGTCCACCAGAACCATCTGGGTGTGCGCTCCCTCTTCACCTCGTAGTAGCTCAGTGGGTTGTTTAACCTCTCTGAGCCTATTTCTTAATCTAGACAATGGAAACAATAATTATATTTATTATAGCTTCTTACTAGTTTTTTGGTAAGAATTTGAGTTATATGAAAAGCATCCTTGCCCTACAGCACTAGTTTGTATCAAGTACTCATTTAGAGAGAACAAATATGCTCTCCTTCCTTCCTACGTTCACATAGTTCTTGGCAGGACTTGATCTGCAGCCTACATATTCTGATTCCTTAGCATTGGTCTTTTTACTACAAATTCTATGTATTTGAATATTCATATATCTTTATAATATATTCAGTAGTTAATTCAGAAATAATCTGAAGTGTTAGCTTCCAAACAGGATTTGTTTTTTTGTTTTTTGTATTCTGCATGGTGGGGTCACATTTCATTTATTTTTCCATGTGATTGCAGCACCATTGAATTTTTGTATGTTTGTTTTGCTTGTTTGTTTGTTTTGGGGGAAGTGCACGCACCGGGAATCGAATCTGGGTCTCCTGCATGGCAGGCGAGAATTCCACCACTGAACCACCCTTGTACTCCCTAGTATTTATTTTTTTGTTTTGTTTTGGTTGCATGGTCAGGGAATCAAACCCAGACCTCCTGCTTGAAAGGTAGGCATTCTAACCACTGAACCACCAGTGCAACCCCTAATATTTGTTTTGTTTTGTTTTTTTGCACAGACAGGCACCAGGAATTGAATCCAGGTCTCCGGCATGGCAGGCGAGAACTCTGCCTGCTGAGCCACTGCAGCCCACCCCCTAGTATTTGTTTTTAACTTTTGGAAAACAGTATAATTTATCTTTAGGAGATAAGTTTTCAAAAATGATATATGCATAAAAATATATAAACCAATTATTGGATTCCTACTTTTGACATCTGAAATTCCCATTGTTTTTAAAAAGATCATTGAATAATACATGATTATTTTATATTATGGTGATTGGCTCCATAGAGAGTTAAAAAATGTTCCTATCAAAATCAGCCACAAAGGTCTCACATGGAAAATGGTGAAAAGACAGTATTTTGCATGTCAGTATTACACACAGTTATTACAAAATACTGATTATGTATTTCAATTACAAATACACAAGGAATTATAGAAGAACATGCTCAGAAAGTGCTGGTGTCATCAAGGCAATCTTCATCAAGCAGATAAAGTTTGAGCAAGAGAAGGATATAGATAAATAAAAATCAAAAGGAATTAAAATCCTGAAACTGTACTCAGATTATAACTGATTTTATTTTATATACTATTGCGCTCATATACTATTAATACTCTTCTTTTAGAAATCAGAATTTCCCCCGGATTATTGAATTTACTATTAGTTATTATAAAAATAGCTCATGCTTTATATGTGCACCATCATCAAATTTATTTTGCATAAATATAAGTTCTGCCATCTAAGATATTTTAAATTAACAGCTCCTATCAGTCTGTGAAAAACATAAACATGATAATTTGGGATAAATGATAATTTGGCATAAATTCATCTTCTCAATGGCAAATAATATACTGCCTTAAGCAAATCATTGTGTTTGTGATCTCATCGTTTTGCTTAAACTAATCAGATCTGAAAGGACCAGCAGTCTCATTTTTGTGCTACAGCACCAACACATTTAGCTGGCTCTTAACATCCCATTTCAGCTTCCCTAAAGGAAAATCCCATCTGAAGCTCATCACTTGTGCTTCTCTTTCTCTGGCTGGGTGACTTAAAAACCAAACCAATAACTATTAATCACTCCTTTCTCTTCTATCCATGATGCTATTTCTTTCCTTCCCTCCATTCCCCCTTTCCTTCCAGCCTATTTTCTCGTTATCTACAATAGTTCCTTTCATGGAACAGTCCAGGGGTAAATACGAAGGTCTCTTTGCATTCTGACTCAGAACAGAACGTTCAGCACAGTCAAGCTGTCAGCTATCCCCTTTTCTTTCCTGAATGCTTTCTTTGTTTCATCTTCATCAAGGGATGCTGTTGATTTCCTAAATGACCTCTTCCTCATAATAAATTTAAAGAACTTCTTTTTAAAAAGTCCCTCTAAACGCCTCTGTCATCTAATTTACATTTGCCCTGTCCCACATACTTTGTGTACATTCTTGTTCTCAGTCCCATATTTGGAAAGATATCTTTTTGTCCTAAAATAACTATTTGACTCTGCCAATTAATCACACAAGGGATTTTTTTGAATACTTGATATTTTAGTACCTCAGCACGCACATTTTTTTCTTGAGCTTCTCAAGAAATGTTTGCTTCGTTTTTGTTTTTATACTGGCAAGGCATCTTGTGGATTATTAACTCTTAAAGTTGTACCTTCCAACTTTTCCAAATGTTTTGGATTTGATTTCCTTCTTTCATGTGTTCTTGACTTATCTATGCCAGTGTGGCTGAAGCACAGTGATCAAAGGGGAAAGTGGTGGAAGTAGGGAGGGAGGAGTCTAGGGTTGCCCCATATGGTGTTCAGATTGTACCCTGACCAAGAACACAAATTAATGGAGTCAAGAGAGCTGGAATTCAGCCTGTGTTCTGCTCATCAAGTCCTGTGCCCTGGCCTGAGACCATGTTCCTCTAAGGAACGGGTGCTTTGTTAATTCACACAAAGTTGCCTGGTGATGGCCTAGTGGAAGTTCTTGTAACACAAGTCTTAATTTTATACTAATGCACTGAGGAACTGCTGAAAGGAAATAAAAGAATCCAATTAATATTTTGTAAAGAACACTCTTCTGTGTGTATCCCATCCTGAGATGGAGAGGGCTGGAGAAGGAACAAGCTTTTGCAGAGGAGGATGTATCAAGATTTCTGTATCATTTTATTTGAGACACCTGTGAGACATCTAAATGGCCAGGAAGCAGTTGGATATAAATGTCTGGAATTCAGAAGAGAATCTGTTCCTTATTGTGAGTGCTCCAGAGGCTGTCCTTTTCTCCATCCGTCTGAGAGACAAACATCTAAACAACTCTACAATGTTTCTGAAAGACTAATCAGTAGGCTTTTTTCCAAACCTTCCAGAAATTTACTTTGGGAGAGACAAAATAACTCCTTACATTGAATATGAACATTATGATTTTGCCTTGGGGAAAATACTCCATCCTACACCCAGTGCAATAAGCCGAATAGACTCCACATTGAGGCTAATCATCTTTCTACTTTATATTTAATGGGCTTCCTGTAAACTCTTCAAGTAAACTTTCACTTTCCTTAGGCTTCCCTTGAGAAATTTGGGTTGACTTCTGTCCTTCTCTAAGTGGCCGTAATCACAAACTCACAGTTATTCACTTTCAACAGTTTTCCTCCCAATTTACCTTGCACTTACCTCTTCTTACAATTTCTAATCATGGCACTGTGTATGTCTAGAGCCAGCCTGTCACTGGAATCCCTTCTCTAATCTCACCAGATTAACTCCCAGGCCTCAGTGACTCTGGTACTTGTAGGTTTGTTCTATCTATTGCTCCAGTAAGCAGAGCCAAAACCAATACTTTAAAACCACAGTGGGAGAGATGTTGGCCCCGCTAAAGGAAAAACTGCCTAATGCTTACAGCTGTCTGAAATGGGAATGCCTGCTGGGGAAGGGAGTAAGTTATGATTTCTGGAGGTGTTGAGGCACAGAGCAGACAATCATTTTGGTGCAGATTCTGCAGTACAGGCTGGAGGATCAGAGCATAGAGGTAATCTCCACTGACTTGAATTCTGACTCATGCTACAGCTTTATATACTTGCTTCATTTCACTTAATCCTCATAATGATCCCTAAAGAAACTGTGTACGATCCCACTTTACAAAGATCAAGAGAGGTTATGGTTCCAAATTTAAGATCACACAACTAGTGGCAGAACCAAGATTTAGAGCCAGTATTTAAACTCAACTCCAGTTGAATTGAAAGCCCTTGTTTATTCTTTGCACAGTTCACGGAAGCTTGAGAGAGTGAACTAGGGGATGTGTATGTTCTCTTCTAGCACTGTAGTTCTGAGTCAAAATATGGATATAGGCATCACTGACTATGCTTTCCTTTGATCATTCTTCCAGCCTTAATCTCACTGAAATAACAGTCTGTGAATCCAAACTTTCTATGACTTCCCTCAGGAAAGTACCACTTGAGAAAATCAGCATTTATGCTTGGTATCCCATCTGAATTTTCAGCAAAACTTAACCCTAACTAAGGGCCTCAAAATCTTTTTCTTTTCTTATAGGGTTGTTGGCAAGGACTAAGCTTACAGTATAAATGTTCTGTATATAACATGAAGGTACTTATGTCACAGCTTTTAGCATTTCTAGAAACTGTCATAATAAAAAGTCCTAAATTCCTTACTAGGAAACTAGCTAATTCCCATCACCTTCCTTTTTCTCATTCCCATTTTATTTGCTTCCTATAATCAAGACCCAGCAGGGAAAACAAATTTTGAATAAATTTATTTAGAGTCCATATAAATGAAATATCATATATACAGTCTTCAAAAGGTTATAGGATATTTGGCCCAGTATCAATTTTTCTGGCCCAAGGTCTGAGCAAATTTTTAAAAATTCTTTAATATATAAATATCAGAGTCTGAAAATAAGGTTAATGCACTTAATTTAAAGTAAAATGGCTTCATACCTGTGTGTTAAATGCTGTTTTCTAGATTGAAACTGAAAGAGCCCGACATTTAGTTGAATTTCAGGAGCAAGCTCTTCTCTTTAAGGAAGAAGCTAAACTGGAACTTGATATTGAAAAGGAAAAACACCAAGAAATAATCCAAAAGTGTCAGAAAGAACAAGAAGAACTACGAATGAAGGTCTGTCATTTTGATGATCATCATTATTTAAATTGCCATGGCCAATCTATAGAGGTTGGTTATTTTTCTAAGAATGCTACCACATAGGCACTGTGCCTTGGCCTTAGACATGTAGTTAAAATACTTTGACTATTCTTCAAAATGGATAACTGAAATAAATTATATACGCATGTAGTCCAATTATATATGGATTTTCCTACTAAAATAAACTTACTTGTAGCAGCAGTATAAATTATATAACTGATTACTAACATGGCTAGATATTGCAACATCTAAAATATCCAACGTAGAAAAAGATTATGAGGTGTTTTATGTAATTAAATTTTTCCCAGCAAAATTTTATCCCCTTTAATTGCAAATATTTTCAATTCTAAACATTTTTTAACTAAGGGAAATATCTTTAAGTGTATTCCACACCACCCTAATTTCTTAAACAATGTGTCCTGAGCATAATTTAAGTTTTTTTTTTAATGTTTCCCTTTTGCTCTTTTTTTTTTATAGATGCAGAGTATGGTGGTTTGTTGTTTTTTAAAACCAGCCAAGGAAACTAGCTAATTCCTATTCCCATTTTATTTGTTTCCTATAATCAAAACCCAGCAAGGAAAACAAATTTTGAATAAATTAATTGAAAAGCTGTATAAATTAAGTGTCAAACGAGACCTAAAGTCATCTGCTTTGGTGTGCAGGAGCTATGGCAGAGCTATCACACTAGTGAAAAATTGGCCAGGGCTGCTATCTGGGCATGAGACCAGTGCAGTCACGCAGGGCTGCACCATCAGAGAGGCCTTGCACTTGGGGTTTTAATGCTTTGCAGATGCTATCTAGAAATTCTTAATAATATTATCTTTAATTTTATGTTTTGTAAATGAAGTCTGCTTGGGAAAATTAAGCATATGCCGGAGCTTAGAAGCCTTCCTCTCCTCATTCGTGACCTGAGAGATAAGACTTGCCCCTTAATCTGGGCAGCTCAGGGTCTCCTCAGCATGGAAACAACTTTGTTTTGAGGTCCTTTCATGAGGACCTCAGCACAGACACCAGGAGGGGGTCAGGCTTGTGTCCCATGGCATCTCGGAGTGGGGCAAAGCCGCAGCCATCCCCCCAGTCTGGCTATGCCATGGTATGTTTGGTTAGTGACCTGGCAGGAACCCCTCGCCCACCCAGTCCTGGTTTTGAGTCAGTGCCGAGGCTGTAATCCCTTGGGGGAGGCCATCTGTCCTTGGGTTGGGGCAGCAGGCCCATAGGAAAGGGAGATTGACTTTTCATTTTTCACTGGTTCCTTCAAATTATATAGCTAGCCTGAAAATGGGACGTTATTTTCTAAAATAAAAGCAATGAAATATAGAACAATATTAAAAATATATAAACATCTAAGAATAGATTGGCACCTTTCTACACAAAACTTAAAACAACCTGAACCTGTTTGCCTTCATTTCTGAATTAGAAAAGATCATTTTCTCATTCGTCTATACTCTTCAAAGAATTAAAAAAAAAAAACTAATATATAAATAACAATAACAAAACCTTTAGTTGTCAGCTTGGTCCTGGCCCTCTAAGAAGCAAATTTCTAACCTCCGAGTCCCAAGTTTGTTGCTGGACCAGGGCCTAGTGTTACTTTACTAGCAATTCTTCCTTGGCAAAAGACTGCTACTGTTTCCTTTTTCCCTCCCTTCCTCCCTCCTTTATTCATTCATTCATTCATTTATTATAGTGGTAACAAATATATAACACGAACATTTTCCATTTAACCATTCTTAAGTGTACACTTCAGTGGTTTTATGTACATTCACAATGTTGTGCCACCATTACCACCACACACTACCAAGACTTTTTCAAGACCCCAAAGAGAAACTCTGTACCTATCAAGAAGTACCTCCTTATTCTCCCCTATCCCCAGCTTCTGGTCCTGTAATCCACTTTCTGTCTTTATGAATTTGCTTATTCTAAATAGTTCATATAAGTGGAATCATAAAACTTTGTCCTTTTGTGCCTGTCTTATTTCATTCAGGATGTTTCCTAGATTTATACATTTGATGGCCTAGATGCAGAACTCTGTTCCTTTTTTTTTTTTTTTAACTTTTTTTTATTGTATAGTATAACATGCAAAGAAAAGAAATAAAAAAAGCAATAGTTTTCAAAGCACTCTTCAAAAAGTGGTTACGGAATAAATCCCAGGGTTTGTCATGGGCTACCGTACGATCCTCTCATATTTTTCCTTCTAGCTGCTCCAGAATATAGGAGGCTAGAAGGCTTAAATATTTTTTTATCATCACAATCGACTTCTTTTTCCTTCTTTTTTGTGAACAATAACATATACACAAAAAAAGTTATAAATTTCTAAGCACAGCACCACAATTAGTTGGAGAACATATTTCAGACTTTGACATGGGTTACAATTTCACAATTTTAGGTTTTTACTTCTAGCTGCTCTAAAATACTAGAGACTAAAAGAGATATCACTTGAATGATTCAGCATTCATATTCATTTGTTAAGTCCTATCTTCAATGCATAATTCCACCATCACCTTTGATCTTTCCATACCTCTCATTGGGGTTGTTTGGGCTATGGCAATTCTAAATTTTTTATATTTTGGAAGGGTCTGTCACTAATATAGGGTAGGGAGATGGAACTATCTGATGTTCTGGAGAGACTGGGCTAGGTTTCAGGACTTATCTGGACCAGGGACCCATCTGGCGGATGTAGGTTTCTGGCAAGTTACTCTAGTGCCTGGAACCCTGTGGGATCTCATATATTGCCCTAGGTGTTCTTTAGGATTGACTGGAAGGGTCCTGGTTGGGGGTTGGCAGGTTATGCTAGGTAGAAGGTCTATCTGAAGCTTTTGTAAGAGCAGCCTCCACAGTAGCCTCTTGACTCTATTTGAACTCTCTCTGCCACTGATACTTTATTAATTACACTTCTTTTCCCCCATCAGAACTCCATTCCTTTTTATGGCTAGTATTCCACTGTATGTATATACCGCATTTTGTTTATCTATTCATCTATCACTGAACACTTGGGTTGTTTCCACTTTTTTAGTTATTGTGAAAAATCATACTATAAACATTGGTGTACAAGTATCTGAGTGTCTTTTTCAGTTCTTTAGGGTATATATCTAAGAGTGAAATTTATCAGATCATAGTAATTCTTTGTTTTGCAGGAATTGCCAAGCAGGTTTTTTTTTTTTAAGTGGTTGTGCCATTTTCCATTCCGACAATGTACAAGGGATACAATTTCTCTGCATCCTTGCCAATACATGTTATTTTCTGTTTTTAAAATAATAGCTATCCTAGTGGGTGTGAAATGATATCTCATTGAGGGTTTGATTTGCATTTCCCTGATGACTAATGATGCTGATCATCTTTTTGTGTGCTTATTGACTACTTATGTATCTTCTTTGAAGAAATGTCCATTGAAGTTCTTTGTCCATATTTCAAATGGTTTGTTTGTCTTTTTGTTGTTTTGAGTATTGTGGCTTTCTATGCTTTTCCCTTTAGATGGAAAACAAAATAGTGGACAGATGCCCACCCCCACTGAAAGAGAATGAAAACCATTTTTAAGAATGCCTAAGCATAAAAATGATGGGACATTGCAGTATTCATTCATCATTTAAAGGCCTAGGGAGAAGGGAAGGGGCGCAATTAAGGAAACGTGGCAAACACTGTAGGTAACTGTGTAAAGCTTTCATCTGGGAAGTGACAGAGCTCCTTTTTGTACAATTTATAAATGAATTACAAAGTACTTTTAAAATATGAGACCCAATCCATTTCTGAGAAGTCATACTTCCTGGTTTTTTTTTAAATTAAAACTATTTTTAGATGAAATGTAGCATTTAAGAATATGAGAATAGATATGAAAATCTCTTGAACAATCAGGGATAAATGATTCCTTCAAGCACACATTAGGCCTCCCAAAATTGAGGAAATACCAGTCTTTTTAGTATTTCAGCACAGTCGTTTAACAAATGCACACACCAATGGAGAGGATTTTTCACACAAGAGATCAAGAGAGTAATACCCACAGACCAGGAGGCAGAGGTCTCAGTGCACAGGCAAACTGTGTGTGAGTGGTGGGGACAGGGTAAACTCAGGAGAGCTAGATTTGGATAAAGAGGAAGCAGCAATTCAGTACCAGCTTAGACAGGCCCCAGCTGCCCAAATGTTGCAGCTTCTCAAGAGAAGTCAGAAGTTCAGATTTTATAAGTGAAAAATCTGATTGTTAAATGTTGACTACCTTTTTAAAAATTCAGGATATGTTTGTTGTGATGTAAACCTCCTCTCCCAAGGATAACCTGCTGTGTTGACTGTACCCCAGATGCCAGAAATCACTGTTCAGACCTAGCAATGACCATCTTCCTTCCTGGATTAATTAAAGATAATGAAATGTAAATTTATAAAACTACTAACTAATGAGGGAATAGATTTCCCTCATTCTATTATTATTATTTATTAATAATAAACAGTTATTCCTTATGTAAATTGAACATTTGAAACAAATTTGGGGTC
Source organism: Tamandua tetradactyla (assembly GCF_023851605.1). Taxonomy (NCBI): domain Eukaryota; kingdom Metazoa; phylum Chordata; class Mammalia; order Pilosa; family Myrmecophagidae; genus Tamandua; species Tamandua tetradactyla. The sequence goes on from NC_135331.1 coordinate 52,765,961, forward strand.
CTTAAGTCTTTTTAAGTAATAGTTCACAGACTCTTTGGAACTTTGGTCAACAAATATTTTCCAGATTCTTTGTGGCCTAGTTTCTTGTTGTGCTAATATTTATAATATGACAATATCTGTAGAATAAATTATAAGACTATATTTCATCAGAAGCGTCTCTGCTCTTTCTGATTTGTTTTCTATTCTTTATTCTGTTTTTTAAGGAGCAGGAAAACAAGCAGTTTTTTCTCTTCTAAAATGGTTCATGACTATGAAGAAGAACTTTCCCAGGTTATTCTCTCATCTCTTTATCTAGAGATTCCACCTTGAGAAGCAGTGTATTTTCAAAGCATTTGATATCCTTTAGAATTTCTCTGTGCAATATAGTAAGCCACTAGCTATATGTGGCTATTTAAAGTCACAAAAATCAAACTGAGTCACAGAATTGGTTCCTCAGCCACGTTAGCCACATTGCAGGTGCTCACGAGCCAGTCCTGACTCCTGGGGGCTGATCAGGGAACTTCTCTCCCCAACTCTATCGTGCGATGTCATGTTGGCAGGTTCAAAGTGGCACAGTGAGAGTATTTACACTATGGAAATTAGCACATGCCACAAGCCTATCCTTTTTTTGTTTTGCTTTGCAAAGTCAGATATCAAACACTTACCAGCACACCACTGACAAAAGCCATATGTGGCAAGACTAGCACAGAATACTTCCGTCATTACAGAAAGTTCTATCAGGCAGAACTTCTGCTCTAGAAGATATTGGTGTGGGTCTTTCCCCCAGTAATCATATACAAGAAAAAATAATGTATGTTAAATTTTAGTATTAGTAGAGTATAACTGTGGTGCTCCCCTAACTTCAACCCCAAACATCAGCCATCTCCAGGTCCCAAAGCCATCCTAGGGTGAGTCCAAACAAGCATCTGATCCACTTGTTAAGTTTTAAGCTGCCTTTGGAAGCTCAATCCAGTCACAGAAATTTATATACTTCCAAGGGTGCCCAAATGATTAGTGTGATACTTTTTTTAGTTAGTAAAAATAAAAGTTTTATTGTTAACTTTTAAAAAGAAAATCTTATCCAGGGATCCCCTCCAAAAAAAAAAAAAAGAAAAGAAGATGTTAAAGCCTACCTATGTCATAGGATTTGTTTTTATCTGATTATGTATAATAACCTTCTTTAAAAAAAAACTTAAAGAGATAATTACCTAGAGACTATTACCTGCAAACTAATAGAAGTTTTATCTTACAGATATCTGACTTAATCGCAGGCTCCACTAGAGATCTAAGGCTGGAAGTGGCTGCTCTAGAAGAAAAACTCCGTGAATCCCATATCCAGTATACTGAAGAATCTGAGACAAAGGAAAAAGAAATAAAAAACCTTAAAAATTTGATTGCAGAATTTGAATCTCGCCTAAAGAAGGAAAGTGACAGTAATGATTCCATTTCAGAGAATTTGAGGAAGGAAATGAAACAAAAGTCAGATGAACTGGAGAGAGTAATGTTGGCACAAACACAACTGATGCAGCAATTTAACCAGTCCCAGGAAGAGGTAGGAAACTGATGACAATAACATTGCAATTAGTAAAAGAGCATGTTCTTTCCCAAAGCAAACAAACAAAAACATGAGAGGCAGCTTGGTGTCATGGAGAGAGTCCTGCACTGTTAGGGAACCGGGACCATATCCTGCCTCTGTCTTTAGGCAGTCATTTAGCCTCCTGTACCTGGATTCCTTTTCTGTAAAATGAACACATTGGACTATGTAATCTCTAAGGTTTCCTCAGTGCCCAGTTCTGCTGTGTTGCAAATGCCTATTTAAAACTTCTAAGACTAGGAATTTTTATATATATTTATATGTCTTATTTGTTTCTACATTATATCTTTGCCGAAGAAACTTTTTGGTCACTTGCTGCTTAAGTCTAAAAAATGTTTAAACAATATATTTTAAATGTAATTTTTCTTTAGGGTTTTATTTTTCTTTCAGCCTAGACTTGTAAGATAATTTACACATGATGGTCTTCCTTCTTATGTATGCATGATTATTTTAACAATATTTTTATTTAAACTGAGTAGATACTTTGAAAAACTTTTTTCTAACAAATTCTTGTTTCTTGACTACTAATTCATTTAAAAAGAGTGAAGCAATTAATATGTTCTCTAATCATCAAATTTATGTCAGACTAGAAAATTTGATTCCATTCATGGCAGTATAGCAAATAAAAGCAAATGAAAGAAGATTTTGAATACTAGTGAGAAGTAATATTTTTGCTGGTTTTATTGACAAAAGGAAAATGATAGAAGTATTGATTGTAAGCAATCAAATAAACTATGTTCTTAATATATTTAAATTAACACCCAAAATAAAGTTTATGTCATTATCATAATTATGAAGTGAACCTATAGCAAACTTATAAATATAAATTAAAATATGGAATGAACAGAGTACTGGATTGAGAATAATTCCTAAGTCAACCCCGTAAGTAGAAATTACTTCCATGTTACAGATAAGGAATGAGTCAAGGAGGTTAAGTAGCTTGCATAAAGTAATACAGTTTGGTGGAACAAAGATTCAAATTGGAGTCTCCTTTATACATGTTTTCTTTTCCAAGAAACCTGACCTCAGGCTTAGTGTTTAACATCACCAGGCCAAGATGCCTGGAAATGACAACTGCCATTCCCTGGTCTCAAAAAAGAATTTAAAGCAGCTTAAAACAATAGGCGCTTGTTATTTCTCAGTTTCTGTGAGTCAGAAATCTGAGCATGGCCTAGTGGGGTACTTCTGACACAAGGTCTCTCATGAAGTGGCCCTCAGCGTGTCTTCTAAGGCTCCTCCTCATCTAAAGGCTCAGCTGGGGAAGGATTGGCTTCCAGGCTTACTTAAGTGGTTATCATCAAGATTTATTCCTTCACAGAGTATTGGACTGAAAGCCTCAGTACTGTGCTTGGCTATTGGCCAGAAGTATCCTTCAGTTCCTTGCCACATGAAGTTCTCCATAGAACAGCTCACATGGCAGCTGCCTTCCCTCAGGGCAAGCACAGAAGAGTGCGTGAGAGAGAGCAATAGACGGTATTCAAGACAGAAGCCAAGTTCTTTTGTCACCTAACCTCAGAGGAGCCATCCCTTTGCTTCTGCTGTATTCTGTTCATTACAAATGAATCATTAAGTGTAGCCCACGCTCAAAGTAAAAGGATGATACAAGGATGTGATATCAGCAGGTGCAGATAATTGGGGGCCTTTTAGAGGCTGCCAAGCACAGGACCTTTGGAGGTAAGTTTAGCAGGGGAATTTGATGAAAAGTGAACAGTGAATTTATTGATTTTGAAAGGAATAAATTCCTTATTGATTTTGAAAGGAAGCCACTTTGAAATGTGGGTTTTTGAAAGACAGAACGCTGGGTTGGTATATAAATGAGCATGGACTGTTACTAGGTAGAAGGAAACAACCCTTTCCCAAATAAAAGTTAATTAAGGATATGCTTGGAGGTGAGACTCTTTTTTGGGGGAGAGGAAAGACTGAATTTACTACTAGAAGTTACCAAAATACCATCTCAATATTAGATAATTAAAACTGAACTGTAAGAGTAAACAAGGATGCTTTACCATGCCAAAACCAGCCAATTCAGTTAAGCATGCCAAAGTCTAGAATATTCTTATAAAAAAAGGAAATGAGCCAATAAACAAAATGAAAGTTGTAGCATGTAAAATAGAAAGCACTACTTTTTTTTTTAATCATGTGCCCCAGATACTTGAAATTTCTCAGATTGTGGAGAAATAAACTGCATTTAAGTGGAGAACAATTTCCCATTAGAAAGAAGATAAATTAATGGTCTAATAAGGAGGCTAATTAAAGGGTGGAAAGTTCTGCTCTCTTTCAAGTGGCCACAGAGTGAGTGGACTTTGTTTTTAATTGTATGAAGAAAATTCTCAAGAATAGGAAGAAAGCCCAGGCCTTTAAAGAGAAGACAAAAAAAAACTTTCCTAAGTGGAGCAGAAATTATTGGAGAGCATCCACAAAAACAACAAGGGTCAAGAAAGTGGAGGGTAAAGCCGCAAGAAAAGGTACAGGTCAGTAAGAAGAAAGAAAATGGGAAATAAAACTGTGTTGAAAATGTAAATGTGAAAAAGGATGCTGAACACACACACATACACACATACACACACACACACACACACAGAATTGGAACATAAAAAAAAATGGAAGTGAGAGAAGAAAGTTGATTTATTGGGCAATAAGACATCACCATTTGAAGCCAGGTTAAAATGGATCACATGGTTCTTGCTGCCAGTTTTCCTTCCTACTAGTTCCCTGCAGGTCTTACCAAGAGAGTACCACCCTGCTGAGGGTGGCCTTGGTGTGAGCCACAGGAAGAAGGTGGTAAATTAAAAAACAAACAAACAAAAAACAGTTCGTGTATGACCACTAAAGGAAAATAAGTACAAAAAATTCAATATTTTTGTGATTTTTAAGACTATAGATAAAGAAAACAAAGGGACAGAAGTTTTAAATTCTACCTGCTCCTGTAGCCATCTGTTGAAGGTGAAAGATAATAAAAAATAGAAAGGAATGCTGGTTAAACATGGAGAGATGAGTATATATGTTTATGTCTGCTTCATTCCAAAATACCATGAAAATGACAGTAAATTAATTTTTAAAATGTATGAATCCATAAGGACAAAAAGAACAGGAGAGAAGTCGACACTAGATGAAAAAAATGTCAACAAAATTTGGGGAAGCTGAAAGAAAGATGAGAGGTAGCTGGCTTATCGGCCTAGATGACATTGAAACCTAATGCTGTGGGAGGCAGAAGGGTGGGGGCATCCAAAAAGGAACAAATCTAATTATGTAACACAACACTGGAAAGGTTCTGAAATTGGTTCAGATACCTCTGAAACAGGGAGAAAAGAATGTGGTAGAAAACAGGACTGTTTGAAAAATTGTGAAAGAAGCAGATAGACCCTCAAATGCCCTCTCCAACCCCCAAGAAACCGTCTCCTCCCATCCTGGCATGGCATCTGAGGTTTACTCTTTAGAAAAACTGAACGAAAGAGGCTTTGAACCTGAGGACAGCAGAGTGTGGGATAAGGCAAGAAATTCTAGTGCAAGTCTCTATTTTTAATGGTGAGACCATCCAGTTCCTTTCACCCACTCACTTCCCAGAACCCAGATAAACAGGCTTACATATCCATAGCCAGGAAATTGGAAGAGCCCTTTTTGGAGATATGAACCTGCTCAAAAGAAGAGACCTGTGGATACTTACAGTTGAGGGTCTCCCAATGAAATGACTAAGCCTTACCAAAGTACACAGAGCCTTTAGTAACATTTTGGAGACTCATCTTAAACATGAATAGCCAAGGTTCACCAAACATTTGATAGTAAAGAGACCCCCCCCCCCCAAAAAAAGGGAAATAAAAGCAAAAAGAACTCAGTAGAGAGCAAAAGAGAGATTTAAGAAAGAAAAGTATCATGAATATATATCATAAAAAGATATTACATCCAGGAAACATAAACAGGAGGCTATGAAAAAAAAGAACAAGAATTAGTATTAAATATAAAACTAAAGTAAAAAATGAAATATTTATGTTAGATGATATAAAATGAAAAAATCTCCCAGAAAGTAGAAATAAAAGGCCAAGAGGTGGAAGGAAGTAAAGAAAATTAGAGGATCAACCTAGGATATCTAGTAGCTCACTAATAAGAGTCCCATAAAGAGAGAAAAGAGAAAAGGAGAGGAGGAAACTCTCAAGGAACTAATCCAAGAGTGTTTCCAAGAGCTAAAAAACATACGTTTCTAGATTAAAAGGGTCCACTAAGTGGCCAGCATATTGAAAGGCACTTCATTCACGAAGACATTTCATGAAATGTCAGTGCCCTAGAAATAAATATAAGTACAGCACTACCACAAAGATATTGTAGTTCCAAACAGTGAAATAAAGTGAATATTCCAATAAAGTGAATCACATGATTTTTTTGGTTTCCCAGTGCATTTTAAAGTTATGCTTATACTATACTGTAATCTAATAAATGTGCAATAGTATTATGTCTAAAAAATAATGTACATACCTTAATTTAAAAATCCTTTATTGTGCTTTTTTTCAAAGCCATCAGCCTTCAGGGAAACTTGCTCTCTGGATAGTAAAAATATTCTGTTCCTGAGCCCAAGTCTGTCCTATCTTCCATGTAAAAGCCAGATAGTAAAATTAACATTGGGACTCAGACTCCAAACCTGAAAAGCCGTCTGTTACAATCACCTAATCTATAGTGCAACACTGACAAACCAGAAGAGCAAAGAATGGACTTGGAAATACAGAGAAAATAAATATGAATAAATGTAGCAGAAATTATAGGATTTCTGTAGGGTATAATGACTTATATCATATTAAAAAATTAGATTGTGATAATTACATCAATATGTTAAGATTCTCAGAAAATGGTAAACCTGAAACTTGCCTCCTTATTTTTCCTATATTTATAATGATTTAAAAATGTCTACATACTATACTTATGTAAAAAAAATACTTTATTGATAAAAATGCTAACCATCATCTGAGTCTCCAGCAAGTCATTATCTTTTTGCTGGTGAAGGGACTACTTGATGTTGATGGCTGCTGAATGATCAGGGTGGTAGTTGCTGGAAGTTGGTATGATGGTGGCATTTTCTTAAAAATGACAACAATGAAGTTTGCCACATTGATTAACTCTTCCTTTCACAAAAGATTTCTCTGTAGTATGCAATGTTATTTGATAGCATTTTACCCACAGTAGAACTTCTTTCAAAATAGGGGTCAATCCTCTCAAACCCTGCTGCTGCTTTGCCAACTAAGTTCATGTAATATTCTAAATCTTTTGTTGTCATTTCAACAATGTCTTAGTAGAATACTAGGAGTAGATACTATCTCTAGAAACTTTTTTTTTTTGCTCATCCCTAAAAAGCAACTCCTCATTCATTCAAGTTTTATCATAAAATTGCAGCAATTCAGTCACATCTTCAGATTCCATTTCTAATTCTAGTAAGATAACTATTCCTACCATATCTGCAGTTACTTTCTCCACTGAAGTCTTGAGCCTTTCAAGGTCAACCATGAGGATTGGAATCAACTTCTTCCAAACTCCTGTTAATGTTGATATTTTGACCCCCATCTCATGAATCACAAAGTTCTTAATGGCATATAAAATGCTGAATCTTTTCCAAAGTTTTCCAATTTACTTTGCCCAGAGACATCAGAGGAATCACTATCTATGGCACCCATAGCCTTATGAAATGTATTTATTAAATAATAAGACTTGATAGTGAAAATTACTTCTTGGTCCATGAGCTACAGAATGAATGTTGTGTTCATGGCATGAAAACATTACTCTCATTGGATATCTCTATCAGAGCTCTTGGGTGACCAGGCACATTGTCAATGAGCAGTAACATTTTGAAAGGAATTTTTTTTTCTGAGTGGTAGTTCTCAACAGTGGGCTTCAAATATTCAGTAAGCCACACTGGAAACAGATGGCTGCCATCTAGGCTTTGTTGTCCCATTTATAGAGCACAAGCAGAGTAGATTTAGCATCATTCTTAAGGTTCCTAGGATTTTCAGAATAGTAAATGAGCATTGCTTCAACCAAAAGTTGCATCAGCCTCTAAACAAGAGAGTCAGCCTGTTCTTTGAAGCTTTGAAGCCAGGCATTGACTTCTCTCTAGCTATGAAGTCCTGGATGGCACCTCCCTCCAATAAAGGCTGTTTTATCTACATTGAAAATCTGTTTAGTGTAGTCACCTTCATTAATTATCTTAGCTATATCTTCTGTATAACTTGCCACTTCAGCATTTCCTGTTTCACCTTGCACTGTTATGTTAAGGAGATGGTTCTTTCCTGAAACCTCATGAACCAACCTCTGCTATCTTCAAAGTTTTCTTCTACAGTTTTCTCACCTCTGTCAGCCTTCATAGAATTGAAGAGAGTTAGAGCCTTTTTTCTGATTTAGGCTTTGGCTTAAGGAAATGTTGTAGCTAGTTTGATCTTCTCTCTAGACCACTAAAACTTTCTCCATATCAGCCAGTAGTAAGGCTGTTTTGCTTTCTTGTCATTCATGTGTTCACTGGAATAGCACTTTTAATTTCCTTCAGGAACTTTCTACAATTATGACATTGCTGTTTGGCACAAGAGGCCAAGCTTTTCGCCTATCTTGTCTTTCAGTTTGCCTTCCTCACTAAGGTTAATCATTTCTAGGTTGTGATTTAAAATAAGAGATATTGGGAAAATGGCACTGATAGACTTGCTTAACACAGGGTAGCCACAAACCTTCAATTGGTAAAAGAACAAAACAAAACAAAAAACACAATATCTGCAAAGCGAAATAAAGTGAAACAAAATGAAGCAAGGTATTAATGTACTTAACAGTTTCCAGAGGGAAAAAACAGATCACTTATAAAGGGTCAGAATCAAATTGGCATCAGAATTCTTAGCAGCAACAGTAGAGACTAGAAGGCAATGACTTCAAAATTCTAAAGGAAAAATATTCCCAGCCTAGAATTCCATATCCTGTCAAACTGTCAGTCACGTATAAGTGTGGAAAAAGGATATTTTCAGATGTGAGATTTTTCAAAAATGATACCTCCCTTACAAATTTTTCAGGAAGCTATTAGAGGATATGTGACACCAAAATGAGGGTGTCACTAAGGGGAAGATATAGGAATCTGGAAATAAGGGTTTCAAAACAGGAGAGAAATGAAGGGAGCCCCAGGCTGATGGAAGAGAAAGATGCAATGATTACAGCAGTGCAATGGATTTAGAGAATAACCAGGTTTGGTTTGAGCAGAAGGACGGAGGGCTCTTAGAAGTATGTTTCCAAAAACAAAACAAAACTGATAGAGTATGTGGAGTGTTTGACTATATTGAAAGGATATTTACACTTTTGAAAGTGAGTTTGGTGAAGGATAGTAGTCAATACAGAAAAACTAAGCAGATAAATAACAGGAAATAATTAACTTTGAGATAGAAGGAAGCTGTGCAAGAAAGGAAAGGTGAACATAGTACACTGCAGGGTTCAGATGTACATAATATTTGTATAGCTATAATAATATAAAACTGAATATAGATTTGACTAAAATTGTGATCAAAATATAATGTCAGGATGAGGGAAGGAAAAGCATCTGTTCAGAGTTGGTAAAGAAAACTAAATCCTCATCTTCCATTCTATGAAATCAATCAATAATATTCACAATTTTAAAGTCATGAGTCATGGATAATGGTGTTGTTTAAAAATATAGAGGTAACTCTCAGAAAAATAACTAAAAAACTTGAAAATGTTTGTTTCTGGTAGGCAGAAAACTTGGACATGTGAAGAAATGCTCTTTTCCATCATAGTTTTATAGTATTGTTTTACTTTTTAACTGTGTGTAATATATTAGTTTAATTTTTAAAATAATGAAAAGGAGTAAGTTATAAAAGGGACCTGGTAGAGGGTGGCAGAGAAGAGGAAAATGATCAAGAGTATAGAAGAAAAATCAGAAGAGTTATAAAATAAATTAAAAGCAGAGTATGAACCTTAAGGATTTTTTAAAAAGAGTTCTCAAAATAAAAGAACTAAGACACAGCAGATTCTCATTTAAACTTTAGTAACAGGTATTTGGCAAACTTCAACTTATTTTTCCAGTATCAGTCTAAGGAACACACCTCCATGAAGCTGCCAAATCCCAGAAGCAAGCTTATGCATGCTTCTTTGCTCCTATTGCAGATGTTTATTCGTTTATTGGCAGGCAAACAAATAGGTTTTTTTTTAAATAAATTTTAAGAAGGAAAACAAAGTGGAGTAAGAGGATACATTCTGATGGAGGGGTGCTAGGTTAGATGGGGTGGCCAGAGGACTCTCTGAAAAGGTAATATTTGAATAGACCTGTAGTGAGAGAAATCAAAGAAGACCTAAATAAATGGGAGGACATTCCATGCCCATGGATTGGAATAAGTAAATATTATTAAGTGTCAATTTTACCCAAAGTCATTTAAAGATGCAACACAATCTCAGTCAAATTTGCACAGCCTTCTTTGCAGAAATGGAAAAGCCAATCGTCAAATTTATATACAAGGTTTGGGGCCCCAAATAACCAAAACAATCTTTAAAAAAAAAAAGAGTGGAGTTGGAGGCCTCACACCTTCTGATACTAAAGATTATTACAAAGCTATAGTAGTCAAAATAGCATGGTCCCAGCAAAAGGACAGATATGCAGACTAACTGAATAGAATTGAGAGTTCATAAATAGACTCTCATGTCTATGGCCAGTTGATTTTTGATAAGGGTGCTAAGTCTGCTCAATGGAGAAAGTATAGTCTCTCAACAAATAGAGCTGAGAAAAAAATGAATATTCATATGCAAAAGGATTAACAGTGATGCTTATTTCATATCAAATATAAAATTAACTCAAAATGAATCTAAGACTAAATATAAGAACCAAGACTATAAAACTCATGGAAGAAAATGTAGGTAAGCATCTTCAAGATCTGTGTTAGGCAATGATTTCTTAGACTTTACAACAAAAGCATGAGGAACAAAAGAAAAAAATAGGTATGTAGGACTTCATCAAAATTAACTTTTGTGGGACATGACTCCCACGGGTGTAAACCTCCCTGACAACGTGGGATAGAAATCCTAGAATGAGCTGAGACGCAGCATCTAGAGATTGAGAAAACCTTCTCAAATAAAAGGGGAAAGAGAGAAATGAGACAAAATAAAATGTCAGTGGCTGAGAGATTTCAAATAGAGTTGAGAGGTTATCCTGGAGGTTATTCTTACACCTTATATCGATATTTCCTTTTTAGTTTAAGGTGTATTAGAGAGACTAGAGGGAAGTGCCTGAAACTGTAGAGCTGTGTTTCAGTAGCCATGTTTCTTTAGGATGAATGTATAATGATATAGCTTTTGCAAAGTGACTGTGTGATTGTGAAAACCTTGTTCTGATACTCCTTTTATCTACAGTAGGGACAGATGAGTAAAACGAATGGATTAAAAATAAATAAATAATAGGGGGAACAAATGTTAAAATAAATTGGGTAGAGGGAAATACTAGTGGTCAATGAGAAGGGGGGCGTAAGGGTATGATATGTATGAGTTTTTTCTTTTTTCTTTTTCTTTTTCTGGAGTGATATAAATTCTGAGAAATGATCATGGTGATAAACATACAGCTATGTGATGATATTGTGAACCATTGATTGTACACCAACTATGGAATGTTCATATGTTAAGAATGTTTGTGTTTGTGTGTTGATTGGTTTTATTAATAAAAATTTTTTTAAATAAACTTTTGATTGTCAGAGGACTTCATTATGAAAGTAAAAAGACAATTCATCAGATTGGGAGAAAATATTGGAAACCACATATATGATGAGGGTTACTATGCAGAATATATGAAGGAATCCTACAACACAGCAACAAAAAGACAAACAGCCCAATTAAAATGTAAGCAAGGACTTGAATATACATTTCTCCAAAGGAGATATAGAATGGCCAGAAAGCATGTGAAAAGATGCTGAATATCATTAGCCATTAGGGAAATGTAAATTAAAACCAAAATGGATGGCATTTCGCACCCACTAGAATGGCTAGTATTAAAAAACAGTAAATAAGTATTGGAGAGGATGTGGAAAAATGGGAACACTTGTTCGTTGTTGGTAGGAATGTAAAATTATTCAGCCACTGTGAGAGAGAGTTTTGTGGTTCCTCAGAAAATCAAGTAGAGAATTAGCAAATGACTTGGCATCCTACTTCTAGTATATCCCCAAAAGAATTGAAAGCAGGGACTTGAATAGTTTACTTGTACACCTATGTTCATAACAAAATAACTCACAATTGCTAAAAGATGGAAGCAAATCAAATGTTCACCAACTGATTAATGGATAAACAAAATGTGGTATACTGGTACCTTGGGATCAACAATTCCATTCTGACCAAATTGGGGACAAGAAGTGTAATTAATAAAGTATCAGTGGCAGAGAGAGTTCAAATAGAGTCGAGAGGCTACTCTGGAGGTTGCTCTTACACAGGCTTCAGGTAGACCTTGCTACCTAGCATAACCTGTCAACCCCCATCCAGGACCATTCCAGCCAATCCTAAAGAACACCTAGGGCAATATATAAGATTCCACAAGGGTTCCAGGCACTAGAGTAACTTGCCAGAAACCTACATCCTCCAGATGGGTCCCTGGTCCAGATGAGTCCTGAAACCTAGCCCAGCCTCTCCAGAACATCAGATAGTTCCATCTCCCTACCCCATATTAGTGACAGACCCTTCCAATATCAAAAATTTAGAATTGCCATAGCCCAAACAACCCCAATGAGAGGTATGGAAAGATCAAAGGTGATGGTGGAATTATACATAGAAGATAGCACTTAACAAATGAATATGAATGCTGAATCATTCAAGTGATATCTCTTTTAGTCTCCAGTATTTTAGAGCAGCTAGAAGTAAAAACCTAAAATTGTGAAATTGTAACCCATGTCAAAGTCTGAAATATGTTCTCCAACTACTTGTGGTGCTGTGCTTAGAAATTTATAACTTTTTTGTAAATATGTTATTGTTCACAAAAAAGGGGAAAAAAAGTCAATTGTGATGATAAAAAAATATTTAAGCCCTCTAGCCTCCTATATTCTGGAGCAGCTAGAAGGAAAAATATGAAAGGATCATATGGTAGCCCATGACAAACTCTGGGATCTATCCTGTAACCACTTTTTGAAAAGTGCTTTGAAAACTGTTGCTTTTTATTTGTTTGCTTTGTATATATGTTATACTATACAATTAAAAAAAAATTTTTAATCTGGTATAATACACACCATGGAATATTATCTAGCTGTAAAAAGAGCAAAGTTCTGATACATGTTGCAACATGGATAAACTTTCACAATCATGTTAAGTGAAATAAGCCAGACACAAAGGGACAAATATTGTATGATCCCACGAATATGAAATAATTAGAATAATATAAATTCATAGAGTCAGAAACTAGAATACAAATTTTAAGATGCCAGGACTGGGGTAGGGAATGGGGGGATAAAGCTTAATTTGTACAGAATTTCTGTTTGGTAGGAGAATGGAAGTTTTTTGTTTTTTTATCCACATGGACAGGCACCGGGAATTGAACCCGGGTTTCTGGCATGGCAGGCAAGAATTCTGCCACTGAGCCACCATCATGTCACCTGAGAATGGAAGTTTTGATAATGGTTATTGGTGTTGGTAGCACAATATTGGAAATGTAATGAACGCCACTGAATTATATATCAGAATGTTGTTAAAAGGGGAAGTTTTAGTTTATATATATATATATATATATTACTAGAATAAAAATTTTAAAAATATTGTGCTCACATAAGAATACACAGATAAATAGAAAAGAATTATAATATAGATATAGAATAAAGTCTGAGAAGGAATTTAATATATGATAAAGGTGTAAACATTTTTAAATCAGCAATGGAAGGATGGGCAAATATGATTAAAGTTTAGACCCCTACTCATACTGTATATGAAAATAAATTCCATTTTAAACAGAACTATGAAAAGCTTTAAGAATAGTCATAAGGTAATATTTTTATGACTTCATGATGGAGAGGCCTTCCTAAAAAAAGACAAAATCTTGAAACTATATAGGAGAAGAATGAAAGATTTGGTACATAACAATATGAAATGCCTTTATGGAAAACTCACCACAAATAAATTAAATTATAAATAACTAACTAAGGGAAAATATTCATCACACACATAACAAAAGGCTAATATCCCTAGCATGTAAAAATGATATAAATTAATTCAACAAAACTCAATAGAAAAAAAATAGTCAGTTTACAAAAGAAAAATTAATGGCCAATAAGCGTATGAAAAGCTACTCAATTTTATCTCGGGAAGAAAATACAAATTAAAATAGTAAGATACATTTTTTACCTAGAATATGTCAAAAATTAAAAAGTTGATAATATTCAGAGTTGTGAAGCATTTTTTTAAAGACCCTTTCTTACAGTGTTGCTGAGGGTCCAAAATGGTATAATTTTGTGGCGAAAAACTTGGGAGTATCAATAAAAATGTAAACTTCATAATTTCAGCTCAGCATTCTCCCTTTGAACTAATAATAGGTATTTAAATATAAATGCATTATTGTTCATAGTAGCAAAAAAAAAAGGATACAATTTTAATGTCCACCATGGAGGATACTTTTAATGTAAAATACATACAGGGCAGTATGACATATAGGGAGTAGAAAGAGTAAAGAACAGCAAGAATTTCACACCTAGCATGGATCTGTTTTTATTTTAAAGGGAGTACAAGTGTATATCTATAGAATTACAGAAAGAAAGGCATGATAGAAAAAGTCAGAAAGGACTTTCGGAGAAGATGGCAGCTTAGTAAGGTGCGCGGGTCTTAGTTCCTCCTCCAGAACAACTACTAAAGAACTAGAAACAGTACAGAACAGCTCCCGGAGCCACGACAGAAACCAGACACACAGCATACCCCATTCCGGAACGGCTGGACCGGCTAAGAAACTCCGCTGCGGTGAGGTCCCTGAGAGGCGCGCGCTTCCCCGGGCCGAGGCGGCTGGCAGCCAGAACCCCTCCCTCCCTCCTTCCCGGGCCGGCTGGGAGCTTTGGATCGGGTTCCCCAAGCCACGGCGACCGGAGCCCCTTCCACACACGCGGCTTCCCGGGCCGGCTGGAAACCTTGGATCGACGGTTCCCCAAGCCACAGCGGCCCTCCCACATGCAGCTTCCCGGGCCGGCTGGGAGCTTTGGAGTGGCGGTTCCCCAAGCCGCAGCGGCCGGTGACCCTCTCCCACGCGCGGTTTCCCAGGCTGGCTGGTAGCCTTGGAACAGTGGTCCCCTAAGCCGCAGTTTCCAGTGACCGCAGCCCCTTCCACACACGCGGCTTCCCGGGCCGGCTGGGAGCATTGGAACAGCGGTTCCCAAAGCCGCGGCGGCCAGCGACCCTCCTCCACGCGCGGCTTCCCGGGCCAGCTGGAAGCCTCGGAACAGCGGTCCCCCAAGCCGCGGTGGCCAGCAAACGCAGCCCCTTCCACACACGCGGCTTCCCGGGCCGGCTGGGAGCATCGGAACAGCGGTTCCCCAAGCTCCGGTGGCTGGTGACCCTCCCCCACAGTGACTTCCTGGAAGGAAAGGAAAGAGTCTCCAACAGTAGTAGAGACTGAGCCCAACCTAACACCAATACTGGCATTAAGGAACAACTTCTGACTACTAAAAATAGGCCCTCAGCTCAGGCGAAACTGATCAAGGCAGAAGTCGCCGATTGGGCTAACTGAAAAAGAGGAAAGGGGGCGAAACAGAGCCTTCTGTGGCTGTTTCTATGGAGGCTTCGTTGCCTCTGGGCTCAGCACTGGGATTACATAGGTTACAATGGCCCCAAACGCAGAAACAGGCTGCTTTTAGGGCTCTCTACCAACTGAACCTTCCCCACGGGAGGGGTGAAACGCAACTCAGGTGGAATCCCTCTCTCAAGGAATTCAGATCCCAGGACTTCACAATTTGAAGCCATTAAAACCAACCTACAAACTTTCCTCTGTCTCCACCACACACCCAGCAGCGAGAGTCTTCCAAAGTTAAAGGGGCCACAACATCTTTTGCTGGTGGGACCCGCAGACAGACAAGCACCACGTACTGGGCAGGATAAGAAAAACAGAGCCAGAGACTTCACAGGGAAGTCTTTCAACCTGCTGGGTCCCACACTCAGGGAAATCTGATTAAATGCCCAGGTGCCAGCAAAAAATAACAAATCACACCAGGAAAATTGAAGATATGGCCCAGTCAAAGGAACAAACCAATTGCTCAAATGAGATACAGGAGCTGAGACAACTAATTCTGAATATACAAACAGAAATGGAAAACCTCTTCAAAAACCAAATCGATAAATTGAGGGAGGACATGAAGAAGGCATGGGATCAACAAAAAGAAGAAATGGAAAGTCTGAAAAAACAAGTCACAGAACTTATGGGATTGAAAAACACACTAGAAGAGATGAAAAAACAACGGAAACCTACAATGGTAGAATTAAAGATACAGAGGATAGAATTAGTGAACTGGAGGATGGAACATCTGAAATCCAAAAAGAAACAGAAACTATAGGGAAAAGAATGGAAAATTTTGAGCAGGGGCTCAGGGAATTGAATGATAATATGAAGTGCACAAATATACGTGTTGTGGGTGTCCCAGAAGGAGAAGAGAAGGGAAAAGGAGGAGAAAAACTAATGGAAGAAATTACCACTGAAAATTTCCCAACTCTTATGAAAGACCTAAAAGTACAGATCCAAGAAGTGCAGCGCACCCCAAAGAGATTAGACCCAAATAGGCGTTCTCCAAGACACTTACTAGTTAGAATGTCAGAGGTCAAAGAGAAAGAGAGGATCTTGAAAGCAGCAAGAGAAAAACAATCCATCACATACAAGGGAAACCAAATAAGACTATGTGTAGATTTCTCAACAGAAACCATGGAAGCTAGAAGACAGTGGGATGATATATTTAAATTACTAAAAGAGAAAAACTGCCAACCAAGAATTCTATACCCAGCAAAATTGTCCTTCAAAAATGAGGGAGAAATTAAAACATTTTCAGACAAAAAGTCACTGAGAGAATTTGTGACCAAGAGACCAGCTCTGCAAGAAATACTAAAGGGAGCACTAGAGTCAGATACGAAAAGACAGAAGAGAGAGGTATGGAGAAGAGTGTAGAAAGAAGGAAAATCAGATATGATATATATAATACAAAAGGCAAAATGGTAGAGGAAAGTATTACCCAAACAGTAATAACACTAAATGTTAATGGACTGAATTCCCCAATCAAAAGACATAGATTGGCAGAATGGATTAAAAAACAAGATCCTTCTATATGCTGTCTACAGGAAACACATCTTAGACCCAAAGATAAACATAGGTTGAAAGTGAAAGGTTGGGAAAAGATATTTCATGCAAATAACAACCAGAAAAGAGCAGGAGTAGCTATACTAATATCCAACAAATTAGACTTCAAATGTAAAACAGTTAAAAGAGACAAAGAAGGATACTATCTACTAATAAAAGGAACAATTAAACAAGAAGACATAACAATCATAAATATTTATGCACTGAATCAGAATGCCTCCAAATAGGTGAGGAATACACTGCAATCACTGAAAAGGGAAATAGACACATCTACCATAATAGTTGGAGACTTCAATTCGCCACTCTCATCAATGGACAGAACATCTAGACAGAGGATCAATAAAGAAACAGAGAACTTGAATATTACAATAAGTGAGCTAGACTTAACAGACATTTATAGGACATTACACCCCACAACAGCAGGATACACCTTTTTCTCAAGTGCTCATGGATCATTCTCAAAGATAGACCATATGCTGGGTCACAAAGCAAGTCTCAACAAATTTAAAAAGATTGAAATCATACACAACACTTTCTCGGATCACAAAGGAATGAAGTTGGGAATCAATAATAGGCAAAGTGCCAGAAAATCCACAAATAGGTGGAGGCTCAACAACACACTCTTAAACAACGAGTGGGTCGAGGAAGAAATTACAAGAGAAATCAGTAAATATCTCAAGGCAAATGAAAATGAAAACACAACATATCAAAACCTATGGGATGCAGCAAAGGCAGTGCTAAGAGGGAAATTTATTGCCCTAAATGCCTATATCAGAAAAGAAGAAAAGGCAAAAATTCAGGAATTAACTGTCCACTTGGAAGAACTGGAGAAAGAACAGCAAACTGACCCCAAAGCAAGCAAAAGGAAAGAAATAACAAAGATTAGAGCAGAAATAAATGAAATTGAGAACATGAAAACAATTGAGAAAATCAATAAGACCAGAAAATGGTTCTATGAGAAAATCAATAAGATTGATGGGCCCTTAGCAAGACTGACAAAAAGAAGAAGAGAGAGGACACAAATAAATAAGATCAGAAATGGAAGAGGAGACATAACCACTGACCTCACAGAAATAAAGGAGGCAATAACAGGATACTATGAACAACTTTATGATAATAAATACAACAATATAGATGAAATGGACAAGTTCCTAGAAAGGCATGAACAACCTACTTTGACTCAAGAAGAAATAGATGACCTCAACAAACCAATCACAAGTAAAGAAATTGAATCAGTCATTCAAAAGCTTCCCAAAAAGAAAAGTCCAGGACCAGACGGCTTCACATGTGAATTCTACCAAATATTCCAGAAAGAATTAGTACCAACTCTCCTCAAACTCTTCAAAAAAATCGAAGTGGAGGGAAAGCTACCTAATTCATTCTATGAAGCCAACATCACCCTCATACCAAAACCAGGCAAAGATATTACAAAAAAAGAAAACTACAGACCAATCTCTCTAATGAATATAGATGCAAAAATCCTCAACAAAATTCTAGCAAATTGAATCCAGCAACACATTAAAAGAATTATACATCATGACCAAGTAGGATTCATCCCAGGTATGCAAGGATGGTTCAACATAAGAAAATCAATTAATGTAATACACCATATCAACAAATCAAAGCAGAAAAATCACATGATCATCTCAATTGATGCAGAGAAGGCATTTGACAAGATTCAACATCCTTTCCTGTTGAAAACACTTCAAAAGATAGGAATACAAGGGAACTTCCTTAAAATGATAGAGGGAATATATGAAAAACCCACAGCTAATATCATCCTCAATGGGGAAAAATTGAAAACTTTCCCCCTAAGATCAGGAACAAGACAAGGATGTCCATTATCACCACTATTATTCAACATCGTGTTGGAGGTTCTAGCCAGAGCAATTAGACAAGAAAAAGAAATACAAGGCATCAAAATTGGAAAGGAAGAAGTAAAACTATCACTGTTTGCAGACGATATGATACTATACATCGAAAACCCAGAAAAATCCATCCAATAAAACTACTAGAGCTAATAAATGTGTACAGCAAAGTAGCAGGTTACAAGATCAACATTCAAAAATCTGTAGTGTTTCTATACACTAGCAATGAACAAGTTGAGGGGGAAATCAAGAAACAAATTCCATTTACAATTGCAACTAAAAGAATAAAGTACTTAGGAATAAATTTAACTAAAGAGACAAAAGACCTATACAAAGAAAACTACAAAAAACTGTTAAAAGAAATCACAGAAGACCTAAATAGATGGAAGGGCATACCGTGTTCATGGATTGGAAGACTAAATATAGTTAAGATGTCAATCCTACTTAAATTGATTTACAGATTCAATGCAATACCAATCAAAATCTCAACAACTTATTTTTCAGAAATAGAAAAACCAATAAGCAAATTTATCTGGAAGGGCAGGGTGCCCCGAATTGCTAAAAGTATCTTGAGGAAAAAAAACAAAGCTGGAGGTCTCAAGCTGCCGGACTTTAAGGCATATTATGAAGCCACAGTGGTCAAAACAGCACGGTATTGGCATAAGGATAGATATATCGACCAATGGAACCGAATAGAGTGCTCAGATATAGACCCTCTCATCTATGGACATTTGATCTTTGATAAGGCAGTCAAGCCAATTCACCTGGGACAGAACAGTCTCTTCAATAAATGGTGCCTAGAGAACTGGATATCCATATGCAAAAGAATGAAAGAGGACCCGTATCTCACACCCTATACAAAAGTTAACTCAAAATGGATCAAAGATCTAAACATTAGGCCTAAGACCATAAAACAGTTAGAGGAAAATGTAGGGAGATATCTTATGAAACTTACAATTGGAGGTGGTTTTATGGACCTTAAACCTACAGCAAGAGCACTGCAGAAAGAAAGAAATAAATGGGAGCTCCTCAAAATTAAACACTTTTGTGCATCAAAGAACTTCATCAAGAAAGTAGAAAGACAGCCTACACAATGGGAGACAATATTTGGAAACGACATATCAGATAAAGGTCTAGTATCCAGAATTTATAAAGAGATTGTTCAACTCAACAACAAAAAGACAGCCAACCCAATTACAAAATGGGAAAAAGACTTGAACAGACACCTCTCAGAAGAGGAAATACAAATGGCCAAAAGGCACATGAAGAGATGCTCAATGTCCCTGGCCATTAGAGAAATGCAAATCAAAACCACAATGAGATATCATCTCACACCCACCAGAATGGCCATTATCAATAAAACAGAAAATGACAAGTGCTGGAGAGGATGCGGAGAAAGAGACACACTTATCCACTGTTGGTGGGAATGTCAAATGGTGCAACCACTGTGGAAGGCAGTTTGGCGGTTCCTCAAAAAACTGAATATAGAATTGCCATACGACCCAGCAATACCATTGCTAGGTATCTACTCAAAGGACTTAAGGGCAAAGACACAAACGGACATTTGCACACCAATGTTTATAGCAGCATTATTCACAATTGCAAAGAGATGGAAACAGCCAAAATGTCTATCAACAGACAAGTGGCTAAACAAACTGTGGTATATACATACGATGGAATATTATGCAGCTTTAAGACAGAATAAACTTATGAAGCATGTAATAACATGGATGGAGTTAGAGAACATTATGCTGAATGAGACTAGCCAAAAACTAAAGGACAAATACTGTGTGGTCCCACTGATGTGAACTGACATTAGAGAATAAACTTGGAATATGTCATTGGTAACAGAGACCATCAGGAGTTAGAAACAGGGTAAGATAATGGGTAATTGGAGCTGAAGGGATACAGACTATGCAACAGGACTAGATACAAAAACCCAAAAATGGACAGCACAATACTACCTAATTGTAATGTAATTATGTTAAAACACTGACTGAAGCTGCATCTGAGCTATAGTTTTTGTTTGTTTGTTTGTTTGTTTGTTTTTTATATGTATTTTTTATTTTTATTTTTTTCTCTATATTATCATTTTATTTCTTTTTCTGTTGTCTTACTATTTCTTTTTCTAATTCGATGCAAATGTACTAAGAAATGATGATCATACATCTATGTGATGATATTAAGAATCACTGATTGCATATGTAGAATGGAATGATTTCTAAATGTTGTGTTAATTTTTTTTAATTAATTAAAAAAAAAGAAATATCAAAAAAAAAGTCAGAAAGGATATTCCACCAAAATATTAATACTGGTTACCATTAGGAAGTAGGAAGAGATGGGCAGGGTTTCACTTCTTATGTACCTTTTGAAAATATTGGATCATGAATGATTTTAATGAACATTTTTTTTTTTACATGGGCAGGCACTGGAAACCGAATCCAGGTCCTCTGGCATGGCAGACAAGCATTCCTGCCTGCTGAGCCACCGTGGCCCGCCCACGAATGATTTTAAACTTTCTGGGGCTTTTCAGTATTTTTCAGTAGTAAATTTAAAAAAAAGAAAGAAAGAAAGAAAGAAAGAAAACCCATTTACGAAAATTTACTGATAAATTTGCCAAGGACGAATTTACATAAATCTAAGATTAAATTTTAGAAGCACATGCCATTCGCAACACAAATAGCTTATTTGCAAGAAGAATTTGCTTAGTTTTAGAATATGCATTACGAGATTGGAGAAACCAAAGCATCAATTATTAAATTACTAAATGAGGGGTACTCAGCTTTGGAACATGATAAAATTAGAACATTTGTGTCTCTAAATGTCTCTAACATTTGCGTAAGGGGGTGGAGAGTTCTTTAAATTCCGCTCCACAGGAAGCAGGGCAAGGGGCAAGGAAGTTTGTGGGGGCCATGGACTCATAGGGGTGGTTGGCAGGGAGACTGGGTAAACTGAGAAAGATGAGCGGAGCCTTAACTTTGGGGTATGAGGGGGACTCAGATTCGGGAGTCTCTGTGCTGGTTTGAAACTATTATGTACCCCAGAAAAACCATGTTTTAATCCTGACCCAAAGTATTGGGGGCAGCAGTTTCTTTGAATACTAATTCAATATTGTAGGGTGGAAACTTTGGGTTAGATTATTTCCACAGTGATGTGGCATGCCCAATTGTGGGTGTGGCCTTTGATTAGATGAAGATGAGACTCCACCCATTCAAGGTGAACCTTGATTCGTTTACTAGAGTCCTTTAAAAGGGGAAACATTTTGGAGAAACCTCAGATGCAGAGACTTAGAGAATGATTGCTTCAGAGCTGACAGAAACAAGGATGTTTAGAGATGCCTGGAATGCTGACAGAGAGCAGATGCCTAGATATGGGCAGAGAGTCCAGGAGACATCTCCATGGGCTTTCCCATGAGATGCTAAGCAAGCCAGAATCTGGAGAGGACCAAGGGGAGCCAAGAGATGAAAGGCAGCCCTGGAGAAGCAAAGTGAACAGAGGCTGAAAGCAACGGAGCCCAGGAACAAGGGACCAGCAGAAACCAACCATGTGCCTTCCCAGCTGACAGAGCTGTTCCGGATGGCATCAGCCTGTCTTGAGTGAAGGTAACCTCTTGTTTGTGCCTTAATTTGGACATTTTCTCAGCCTTAGAACTGTACACTGGTAACTTTTATAAAGTTCCCTTTATAAAAGTCATTCCATTTCCAGTAGCTTTAGCAAACCAGTATAGTTTCCAATGTGGAAAGGGAGATTCAGGCAAGACTTTGTCTTTTAACATATTGGAGGCACAGTCAGCCCTGACACAGAATATGGATGCCAGAAAATTGACAGAATGAGAGGAAATATGGAGAAATTGTTTTTGTTTTGTTTAGTAATACTAATTAAGTATTCAAGTTAGATTATTGAATTAGGAAGGTAAATCCTGAACACTATATCTTCACGGGCTTTTCATCCTCATCCTGAAAGTCTGCCTATAAAGCATATTTTTGCTTTTTGTTTCTACAACTTTTATTTTGAGATGTGTGCCAAACTAGATTTCACAGTATCCATTATGTTTGCAAGCATGGAAATAATAATTCTAAAAAAACAACCTGCATGGCATCCGTCTCCCTTCTTCCCTAGAATTTATTCCAGTTCTCACTCCTGCCTCACCAAAGGGCCATTTCCACTGCTTTTCTGCTGTGGATTATTGGAACAGAAGAAGCCTTTGAATGGAAGTTAGGCACATCCTTTGCTTACTCCTACTCATCCTTCTGATTTCCATACTTTTTCCACAGAATTTCCTTTCACCTCAGCTCCGCACCCAGTTGGCTGGCCATCCATTCACCCTGGGATATATCTAGTTAGGCTTGGTGGAAACTGTGTAATCTGATAATTCCCTGATTGATTCAGACCTCACTAGGTATAAAGCATGAACAAAGCCCCCATCTGTGCTTATTCTTCACTGAGGACTTGCTTTCCTGGCATGTTTCCCCCAAAATTATACCAAATACAGCTGCTGCTTCTCACAAATGAAATTCTCACCTTCAGAATGATCAAGTTAACCAGTAAAGCCTTCTCTCACTTCTTCCCATTTTTGAAATTGAAATTAACCCAGCTATCTCTAAGGATAAAAATGAAAACAAACATAAAAATAAACCACTCTTACATCGTAAAAAGGGGAGAGAAATTGGCCATTTTTTAATATTAGTAATTTCGATTTCTAACAGATGGTGAGCTAATTTATATTTTCATTTTGATATTTACCTACCCAGTGGGAATGCAGTTAAGTCATATTTTAAGCCCATTCAAAGGGACCTTCATCTGAAAATGTTGTGGAATATCTATATACACTCTCCACTCAACAGCAGAGTTCAAGAACCCAGCAATGTTCGCTCTCCTCTCATAGACCACCCTAACCAAGGGGCACTCAGAATGGGAACCTTCTCCATGAAAACATCAAGCTCCTACTAACCTCCCTGTCTCCCTTCAGCTCCATTCCGGGCTATTTTCTACAGAACTGGCAAAGGGAGCTCCCTTTAAATTGGACCATACCAGTCCCTTTTGAAATAAACCTATTAATATCTCCATATGCCCTTAGAATCAAGTCAAAACTCTAGTGTTAACATGTCGCCAAAGTCCTTCTTGATCTGGCACTGCTCACTCCTCCCCAAGGCAGTCCTGCTCTCCTCCCTCATGCACTCTGCACTTGAGTCACACTGAGCCTGATGTGCGGTCCCAAGATGTGCCTTTTGCTGGCTTCCTGCCAGGCACTGACGCTCAGTGCCCACTCTGCCTGGAAAATCCCACTGCTCCTGGTCATCGGCTCATGCCTCCCTTTTCATTTTGACTTGCAATGAAGTTGCAATCCAATGATATTATTTTACCATGCTAAACTATGGCCAAAGATAATTTTATCTAAAACATTTAAAATGTTATGACCTCACTGATTATTCTTATGTTTGCCCACGTTTGACTATCTTATTGAGCATACTACATTTTACAACTTTCCATATTGTTGAATGAAGACACATACTAAAATTCTGCAACAACCCAACCTTTCCCTTGCACAAAAAGACAAATGTTTTGCCTAAATTGCTGAAAACAATTTAACCGCAAGTGGATGATTCTTTTCCATGTACGATGGAATTTTCCACTAATGTGTCTATTGACTGTCTACATTCTCATGTCCTCCTGTCTTGCCCTGCCATATATACTCACCCCCTGAAATAGCAATCCTCTAAACTCATATGTGTTCCATTTCCTTCTTTTTTTTTTAACCCCATGATTTAATTAATTATAACATCTGAACTGCCTGTTGGCCAAAGCTGAGTTATAATCTCAATTTTAGAGAAGGAAGTAGTGGTGGGAGAGGAGATGGAGATTTTATGAGATTCACCTAAGATTTCGTAATGTTTGTGGTAGAGACAAAAATAAAGGTCTCAACTTTGGATCCTGTTTTCAGTTCAGAGGGTCATCTTGGTCTAAGTAATAATAGAAGAAAGAGAATCAATCCTTTGTCCAGAAACCTAATAGCCTTGATGAAGTAGGAGTTTCAGAACAGTGGGTCTGGAACAAGAACAGCCAACAACCCTTCTGCTGCCACTTTGCTCCCACTGAACTTGCTATAGGGATGTCTTTCAGTCTACTTTGCCTTTTCATTTACTCCTTTAGTGGATTGTCACTTGCCTGAAATACCTTTTAAATGACTTGCTTTATGGGTGTATTCTGTAGAGGAGTACTACTTTTCTTTGAGACCTGAATTTAATTTTAGTAAGTTGAATTTTATTTTTCTTTCATTGAGAGCTCTTGTCGTTGCTTCATCCTTCTGTACTGGTATATCTATGATGTATTGACCTCATTCTTAACTGCTACCCATTTTTTCTTTTACATATTAAAATAAAATTAACTCTTATGCTTTCTTACCTAATTTATTGAAGGCCACAAATGAAATCACTTCGCATTTTTGCCAGCTTGACTTACTAGTAAACAAGAAACAAGGTGCATTAGTTCTTTTTCCTTTTAAAAGAAAGTTTAGATTGATAGAGTTTAGAAAACTTGGACAAAGCCAGATGAAAACATCTGGCTGTTTTTAATGTTAAGTGTTTGTGCTGGTTTGAAAGGATTTATGTATCCTAGAAAAGCCATGTTTTAATCCTAATCAATCTCATGGGATCAACAGTTTCTTCTAATCCCTATTCAGCACTATAGGTTGGAAACTTGGTTAGGTTATCTCCACGGAGATATGACTCAATCGATTGTGGGTATTAAGCTTGATCAGATGGAGATGTGTCTCCACCCATTATACGTGGGTCTTGATTAGTTTACTGGAATCCTGTAAAAGGGGAGACATTTTGGAGAGAGTCCCTTTTGAGAACGAGGAGGGAGCCCCAGAACCACGACAGAAGGACGAGAGGACCACAGATTCCATCAGCCTATGACCTTTGTAGAGGAAGAAGGAAAACGCCTCCCGGGGAGCTCTTCAGAAGCAAGAGGCCTGGAGAGAAAGCTAGCAGGTGTTTCCATGTTCACCATGTGCCCTTTCAGCTGAGAGAAAAATGCTGAATGTCATCGGCCTTCTTGAATCAAGTTTTCTTTCTCCAGATGCCTTAGACTGGACATTTCTATAGACCTGTTTTAATTTAGACAATTTCAAAGCCTTAGAACTGTAAATTAGCAACTTATTAAATTCTCCTTTTTAAAAGCTGTTCCGTTTCTAGTATATTGCATTCCAGCAGCTAGCAAACTAGAACAGTGTTCTAGGGACTGAGCCGCCCCTGCTTGCTTGATGGAATTAATTAGACAATAATTTAGGCACAGGCAACAGGGCACAGAACTGTAGAGGCAGGCCGGGCTCCACCACTTCACAGCTGGGTTACTTTTAGCAAATTAATTAATCTCTCTGAGTTTCAGTGTCTTCTTTTGTCAAATGTAGCTGCTGGGAGAAGTAAATGAGATAACATCTAATGTCGCATCTTATTAATCTTCTTCTCTAAGTCCCTCTCCCTTTCCTATTCAACAAATAGGGTTCATGAAAACCAGGTTATAAAGCCACACACACTATCCTTGTTCTCCCATTCCTAAAACAAACAAACAACAACAACAACAACATCAAAAAAACTTAACTGGAAACAAATAACACCTGACTTAAAAATATGTGGATATATGGATAATGTATATGTGTGAATAATATATGTAAAGAATGAATTTTTGCTTCAACTTCTGTGTGAGACTAAAGGGGGAGATGTTTATTTGGTGCAAAATTTATGTTTTGGCTAGTGCATTTCCTAATTTAACTTGTATGGTCCATTTAATTGAACACCATAAGTATATGGAATTGTGAATACGGCATGAGATTTTATTGGTTTGTCCAGGTTAGTGTGATGCTCTGATAAATCCCAGAGTGATTTGGACAGTGAACAAAGAAGTATTTGCAAAGTTCCCTTGGGAGACTGGGGAGAAAGATTCAACTTCCCCATTTGGAGATTTCTGATATTCTTGCAAGCAATGGGAACAACCAAATCAATAGGCTGAGCCCTCAATCTTGAGGTTTGCCCCTGTGAAACTTATCCCTGCAAAGAATAGGCTAAGCCTACTTAAAATTAGGCCTAAGAGTCATGCCCAGAGAACCTCTTTTGTTGCTCTGCTATGGCCTCTGTCTCTCTAAGCCAACACGGCAAGTGAACTCACTGCCCTTCCCCACTACGTGGGAAATGACTCCCAGAGGTGTAAATCTTCCTGGCAGCATGGGACAAAAATCATGGGATGAGCCGGGACACAGCATCAAGAGTTTGAGAAAAACTTCTTGACCAAAGAGGGAAGAGAGTAATGAGACAAAATAAAGTGTCAGTGGTTGAGAGATTTCAGAGTCGAGAGGTTATCCTGGAGGTTTTCTTTTGCATTATATACATATCCCCTTT
Organism: Tamandua tetradactyla; assembly: GCF_023851605.1. Lineage (NCBI taxonomy): Eukaryota > Metazoa > Chordata > Mammalia > Pilosa > Myrmecophagidae > Tamandua > Tamandua tetradactyla. Next base: position 52,793,096 of record NC_135331.1, read on the forward strand.
TTAGTTTATGGTGTATTGGAGTGGCTAGAGGGAAGTACCTGAAACTATAGAGCTGTGTTCCAGTAGCCTTGTTTCTTGAAGATGATTGTATAATGATACACCTTTTACAGTGTGACTGTGTGATTGTGAAAACCTGTGTCTGATGCTCCTTTTATCTAGGCTATGGATAGATGAGTAAAAAATATGATAAAAATAAACAAATAATAGAGGGAACAAAGATTAAAATAAATTGAGTAGATTGAAATACTAGTGGTCAATGAGAAGGAGGGCTAAGGGGTATGGTATGTATGAGTTTTTTCTTTTCTCTTTTATTTCTTTTGCTGGAAAGATGCAAATGTTCAAAAAATGATCATGGTGATGAATACACAACTATGTGATGATATTGTATGCCATCAACTGTATACCATGTATGGAATGTTTGTATGTCAAGAATGTTTGTATGTTAAGTTTTTATAGTAAAAATATTTTTTAAAAGAATGAGTTTTTGTTTAATCCAAGCATGCAGCTGATTTTATAGAAAATTAGTGTGCAACTGGTTAATCTAGAATTGTATCATATTCTCAATTTTGATTGCGAGTTTTGAATTGAGCTCTGACCATAATCACAAGAAACTCAAATACAGCAAGATGCTACTTTCCCTCATACTTTCTTACTTTATTCTACTGAGAGCAGATTAGTCAGTAAGCCCTTGGAGAAGATGCTTTCCATGAAGAATCAAACTCAAGAATGCTTTGGTTGTTTTTACAAACAAGCCAATCTGATGGAAATTCATTTTTAGTTGACAAATTCTAAAGCACATCATTTAAATTGTGTTTACATATTAGGTTACCACTTTGAATTGTTTGCTTTTCAACCTCTTTTTTTTTTTTTTTACATGCTGCAGACATGAATGTCAGGCATTGGGGAGGGCTAAGACCTATTTCTTACCATAGGCCTTGAAGTAATTCTGAGTGAATTCTATTTACAAAAGGCGGATAGCTCCTTAATTGGAAATGTAGAATCTCAAAATTTGATTGGGGTCTTAATGATTTATAGTCCAGTTACACATTTGAAGCTTATATTTGTTCTGGTACATCCCAGCTAAGAGATTTCACCCTCCTTGGTGTTCTTTGGACAGCTCTGACTATTATAAAGTTCTTCCTTATGTTAAACTCTGTAGATTCTAATAGGAGCATAAAAAGCACCTCTGCTTAAACTTAGGAGCCTGCAAACTTGTTGAGGGCAGGAACTGTGTCCACTACAGCTTCTGATAATTTGATAAATGATTACTGAATGCAGCTAAAAGCAGATGATATTGTTCTTTATTGGGGGACATTATCTTACAAAAGAGAAAATGGTAGTATATGTACATTCTTTTGAGAAAGCATCATATAAGGGAATCAATTTGGTGGTTTGAATGCATGCTTTATTTTGCTGTTCTTTCAGTTTTATAATTCCAGCAATTTTACCTGTTTGTCTATGTATTGCAGTGTATTTTCAGAATAACATATTTATTGACTTGACAGATGTTGATTATTAGATTCATAGGCACGACATGCTATCTGAGGCATGCGGCACAGAAAAGTTAAAAACCATAAAAAAGTAGACATCACAAGAACTGGGTTCCCCCACCCCCACCCACTACCACTCCCATCTTGGTAACCCTGGACAGGTCACTTAGCTTCTCTAGTTCTTTGTTCCTGTTCTGCAAACTGCAAGGGCTGAACCAGATGCTTTTCAGCTTCATAGTCATTTGTTTTGATTTGTCTGTTCCCATGTGTAGAGTATCTGTAGAGACACTCAAATACAAACCTCCGCTTTCCAGTTGTCTTCTCAATTTGTATTGCCAGTAGCTCTCCATTTATGTACACTGTTTAAGATGAGTGGGTTTTTTTCCTTCTATTTTCAGAACAGTTTTCTTCAGGAAACAGTGCGTAGAGAGTGTGAAGAACGCCTTGAACTGACGGAAGCTTTGAGTCAAGCCAGAGAACAGCTCCTGGAGCTCAGGAAGCTCAGTGGAAGTTTACCATTGTCACCATGTTCCTTCAGCCAGGGCAGCCTAACCTCAGCTTCAGCGGGCAGTAATCATGGAGAGAAAAGTCTTGCCAGACTGAACTCTGAAAAAGGCATCAAAATCCGCAGTCTGCAAGGAGTGCCAAAACCCACAGCTTCCCTAACCTTGGATAAGCCCAAGGGGATGGGCAGCTCAGGTTTTCCCTCTCTCCCTCAACCACATCCTCCCAGAGGCCGAGCATCTTCAGTAAATGAGACCAGACAAAGACTGGCTGCCATTCTCCAGAGGAGGCTGAGTCAGCAGTGACTGACCCAAAGTCAGAAGGCCAGGGATAGGTCTACACAGAGTACCACAGATTCCCTGTTCCTGAGGATGGCACAGCTCAAATTAGTATCACAGATCAAGGATGTGGGTTGAAATGCATGTTTACAGATATTTTTAACAAAAGAATTGTTTTACAAAAATAGAAAATTGTGAAATCACATTTTCCAAGAAGCCTTTGAAATTGTCTCAGAGAATGAAGCTGTTGGTAGCCCACAGGCCAATTTCTCTATTGTATATGGTCAGGTATGTTCTATGTATGTGCCCTTTTAGAAATCACAGCTGAAATTCTTCACCCATAGTATTTTTTCTATTTTTTACACCATTCCAAGCAGATGTATTTCCACAAATAAGAGATTCTATTAGTTTTTTCATTTGTTAATTCAGCAGAATAAGTTAAATAGATGTAACGAGCATTCCAGATCAAGAAAAAAGTCCTTTAGTCTTTAATTGGATAATTTGGAAAATGCTTAGTCCAAATTTTTACAGAGTCTGTCATCATCATCAAAAGCTTCTTTTTATCTTTTGATCTAACTGCTTAATCTAATTTCTTGTTAGGCTATCTTATAAGTAATGTTAGATAACCTACAGAAAGACAACCTTCTCTATGAGGCTGGGGACCTTTGAGGATAGAAAAAGGGACAACAGTTCTAACTCAGGGAAAAGGTGACTTATTTCTCAAAAACAGAGATTAATTTAGAAATCCAAGAACCTAGCCATGAAAATATGACTTAGCAGAGATTTTCTCCATTAAATACTTTTTGAAACTCAAAATTAGGTTTTGATTTGAACTTGTGTTATCAAGTCATTGGGAAGAGATCTAATTGAAGTTAGTTTAGTAAAGATACATAGAGCTAATTTATGTTCCAAATTTTATTACCACCAAGATGTACTCCTGGTTAACTCTTTTTCTATTTTCAGAGTGAAAAAATAAAGCCAGACACCAATGGGCTATTTTAAATTATCCTAATGCCCAGAATCTTCCTGTTTCTTAAAACATAATTCTACCTTAAGCTAGTGTTTATCTTTTTCTCTATCTAATAGAAGTGAATTTTTCCTCAAAGACTGACTTTGCTTGAACCCTCCATCTGACTGCATCACGGGAACCCAGCCCTCCTATTCTCAGGTTAGAGTAGAAGTAACTCATGGGATGCATGGCACACAAATCTCTCTGCTGTTCAGCTGGCTTACTGATGACAGAACACAAAGGTACTTGGAATCCCTTCCATGTGCAAAAAATATTAACAAAGTTAACTAAGCAAAATTAAGTTTATCTCCAGTCTTCTAAAGGAATGGTCTAATCTACCAGATGGGTGTTTTAACTTCAAAATATGTCCATATAAGATCTACTGATTCCCCTGACTAGTTTAAATGAGCACTTCTTGCATTAAGGCTTAGAATGCATTTGTTTTGCAGAGATTGGTGTTCCTCTTAAAGTCACTTGACAAGATAGCACATCACAGAATGGTGTCCCTGGGGTGGAACTTCAAGGTCACCCCACCCATCCCATTACAAATGGGTAAAGATAACCAAAGATTGTGGCTTGGCTAAGGTAATACACAGCTAGTTAGTGACAGAAATAGAATCAGAACCAGTCACCACCCCCATCCTTTTCACCTCACCAGAGCTTCCCATCATGACTTTTGTCAATAGTACCTACACTATACTTAATATTTAAATACACTCACTTTTTAAACTAAAATTCATGTAAAAAGGAATAACTGTAAAGTAATGTTTAATTTGCTAGTTATGTATTTTTTCTCTAGTACACTTAAACATGTATCTGTTAAAATAAGAAATGTAAATTAGTATATTCCCTAAAATCATCTTGTTCGCTAATAATACTCAAGCCACACACTTTGGGGATCACCGCAGTAGATCTCATTGTCTCTGATCTGTTATTTGCATGTTTCAATGATGCATAGTAATGGCACAAGATAGATGTTAAAAGGTAGTGAAAGCTTTTGTAAGAGCATAGGAGAGTGTTTTGGTCATATCTTTATTAGGATATGCATTTTTCTTCACAGATTTGTAGTATCAACTCCCACCTGGATAGAATAGGCTGCTTCATTTTTCCTAATTTATGAACACATTTAAATTTGTAAAGGAACCCACAAATTTTTCTAAAATGATATAAAGATTATCAGTGCAAAACCTGGTTTCCCAGTTTATTGTTACACTCTTGCTTTACAATGAGTAAGACAGTAAATAATCACTCTGAAAATAGAATCAAGATCTGCTTTGAAGTTGTGTTATATTCTACAAATATGTCTGATAATTAGCTCTATGGGTAAACAGTGAGACAATATTTACATCCATTTCAACATAGACCGCTTGAGTGGTGCAGACTAAGCTATGTACTTATCTTTTCTTGGGAGGGCGGAGTGCATGGTACGGGAATCGAACCCAGGTTTCCTGCATGAAAGGTAAGCATTCTACCACTGAGCCACCCATGCACCTCTATGTGCTTATCTTTTGAAGAAAGACATTTGAAGGAAAGAGAATTGCATTAGAGAATGCAACCTGAGCGTTAAGGACACATTCAAACTTTTCTTGATTTTTCTCATTGATGAATGAACTCCTGACATGAAAGAATATCAGGAACGTTAAGAAAATGGTGATTATGATGGCAAAATAAGGCTCTCAGATGCATATAATAGAATTAAATCTTATTGTTTCAATTTTTTAGAGACATGCACTTTCCATGACCTCAATGGAAGGATTTATGTGTCAAGAGTAAAGAATATCATAGAAAATATTCCTTCGAGAATCTTAATCCTCTTTTTTTCTCTTTAACTGGTGTTGGTGGGTAAAAATGGGAAAATTATTTTTAATTAATATAATATATTCATCAAGCAGTTTTTTTAAATTTAATTCTTATTGAATTAAATTCCTTTATTTGCAGTTAGAACTTCCTTTTTATATTTTTTTCATTAGAGAAGTTGTGGGTTCAGAACAATCATGCATAAAATACAGTATTCCCATACACCACTTCACCAACACCACGCATTGGTATGGAAACTGTTACAACTGATGACAGTACGTTTAAATGATTGTATTATTAATTAAAGTCCGTGATTTAACTTAGTTTGGATTTTTAAAAAAATTTATTCTGTCTTTTTCCTAAATATATAATCTAACATTTCCCCCTTTTAATCATATTCAGATATATATTTAGGTGTTGTTAATTGCGTTTACAACGTTGTGCTATTATCACTACCATTACCAAAACATTTCCATTATTCCAAATAGGAACCCTGAACATTTTAAGCCTTAACTTTCCATTCCCTATTACCCATCCCCTGGTAACCTATATTCTAGACTCTGACTCTATGAGTTTGCTTATTCTACTTGTTTCAAATCAGTGAGATCATATAATATTTGTCCTTCTGGATCTGGCTTATTTCACTCAACATGATGTCTTCAAGGTTCATCCATGTTGTCACATGTATCAGAACTTCATTCTTTTTTTTTTTTTGGCTGAATAATACTCCATTGTATGTATAGACCACATTTTATTTATCCATTTATCAGTTGCTGGACACTTGAGTTAATCCCATCTTTTGGCAATTGTGAATAATGGTACTATGAACATAGGTGTGCAAATATCTCTTCAAGTCCCTGCTTTCAATTCTTTGGGGTATATACCTAGTAGGGGGGTTGCTGGGTCATATGGTAGTGGTCAGAACTTCCTTAAGGTCATATTTTCTGGCAATGGAATTGACTGGAAGAGATATTAACATTTAAATTATGTAAGGTTATGATCTTTTAATGTTCCATGAGTCTAAAAAGCATTTGTAATATTACATTTCAATTATAGCTAATTTCTCTGATTATGGAACAATTTATCTCAAGCTTTATCTTTTAAAGTTCTTATGACTATTAAAATATTGCACTGATACTAAAAGAGTTAATGCACCACAATTGAAAGTTTCTAACTGTGTTGTTGTAGCTTATGGAGCACCAGGAATCAATTTGGTATGTGCCCGATGTTCACATATACTGTAATGATTATAGATTATCGGACCTTTTCATATTCATGTTTTAAGGACATAAAGTTTATTAATGTACACTGGGTCTTGCACAGGACACCTTTGGTGGTCCCCAAACCATGACTGACAATTATGGCAGCATTCCAAATTGGAATCCATGGTATCATAAGGAAGAAATTTGATTTTTCCTCTTGAAAGTAGTAATAAATTCTGAAGTCAATGCTATTGGGCTGAATCTTTAAGATATTAAATATAAATTATATCATCTTTCTATTCTGAATTTCTCATATAGCATTTTCTTAACAACACAGTAGTCAAATCTGAATACACTTGTACTATGACCATATTTACCATGATCCAGTAAGTCAAAAGGTTTCCCTCTTCTCCAGCACTTATATAACATAATGCTCTATATCCATTAAGTGATTATAAAAAGCTCTCACACCCAAGAAAGTACATAAGAGGATACTGAGTCACAGAGATTAAGTAATTTACCCAAAGTAAATAACAGATCAGACATATAAAGAATTTTTAAACTTTTGCTGTTTCTGAGCATATTAATCTGTAGATTAATACGGAAACTATATTATTAATTCATTCATTTCTTCAACAGTTTATGAATTGAGAAAACACTGTGAGGCTACAAAGATAAAAAAGACATACTGCAGATTCCCAAGAATTGTCTAGTAGGGAGCAGGGAGTAAGCGTATGCAGAAACTACAACATAGAGCAGAAAGTAGAAGGTATAGAGGAGAGAGTAAAGAGCAAGAGATTTGAGTTCAGCTTCTTACTAGAAGAATTGGGGGAAAACTTTAAGCAAGAATTTGAATTTCTAATGGGTCTTGAAGAATGGGTAAGGTTTTTATAGAAGGTGTTCCAGGTAGAGGAAACATAAACAGAGCCACAAATATGGGGAATGTAGAGAACATCTGATGAAGAGAAATCGTGGGAATCTGAAGAGGTAGGCTGACCTCAAAGGTATGAGGGTCTTGTGCAGGTGCTAAAATAGGGGGGCACTACAGGCTTTTGACTGGAAGTAAATGCGCTTTGTTGAAATTTGGGAACATTGCTCTGGTTGTGCTGTACTGAAATAATTGTAGAGTGGAAAGAGTAGAGAAGAAACACCACTTGGTAGGTTGTACAATAATCCAGATAAGAGTTAATGGAGTTCTGAATAAAGATGTTGATATTGAGCATACTAGGCAGCTGATTAGGACTCTCTTTAGAGAAGGAAATGTTTTCTGTTAAACGCAATTTGAAACTGTAACCAGTGATTGTCGATTTAGCAAGGGTACGTTTTATGAGATGGACTCCAATTAAAGGATCGCACCCTATTTAGGAATATTCTCGCATCTCTGAAAAATCTGACAAAATAGAAACCATGTTTTCATTTGGGCAACAGGTAACTGACTCAGAGATTCAATACTCATACAAATACTCTTTGAAAGAAAAATACAAGTCTGAAGTGTGTTCTAAGAATTTTTGAGGAAGAACGTAGAAACTGACATTAAAAAAAATTAACCAACATCTTAGTTCACAGAGTGCAAAGTACAACTCAGTGGGAATCTTTGGGAGTAATACAGCGCAAGAAACTTCATTCTGGTTTTTTGCTATTCACTTACCAGGGGAAACATGGAGTAGAGTAGCCAAAACAAAAATAAGGCTTAGCTTAAAATCTATACATTTGAGAGTTCTGAAGGGACCTGACAGATTACCTGGTCCAGACCTGTAATTTCATAGAATGAGGTCCCTTACAGGTGAAATAATTTTCCACTCACACAGCTGCTTAATAGCAGGCTTTGATGCAAGAGCTTGGGCCTCCAAATCCTGGCCTCCACCTCTCATTCTTGACTGAAAGCATCATATCATTGCCCCTTTTGCTACTCAATGTGGGACCCAGCAGCGTCAGTGTCTCTGGGAGCTTGTTAATGCAGAATATCAGGCCAAACCTATAGCATGGAATTTGATTTTCATATGAACCTTCGGTGATTCATATACAGGTGAAAGTAGGAGAAGCCCTGTCACCATCAGCCCTGACATGAGTCCACTTCTAAGGGCTCTGCATTAGTGTTGAGCAAAACGAGCGTTGCTACTCTTCATTCTCTTGTGCTCTAACTGAGATTGTGGTGCCCTGAGATGCCCCCTTCCCCATATGTCGGCCCATTTGAACCCCTCAGCTCCCAGGGCATGCTTCAACTATTGATTGTGAATATTTAACTCTCTAGGAAAATGAGTGAATTAGAGGAAATCAATATTCATTCAAAAGAACCTTAATATCTTATGCTATCACCCAAGGCTCCAAGCCTGAAAAGACCTGGAGGTCTGTTATTTTAAAAAAAAAAATTCAATAGAAACACTTTGGCTTTGATTGTTGGCGATTTACTGAATAATCTTGCATTTTTAAATCATAACAGCATATATTTGCTTACCTGATTCCAAAAAGAAACGATCGTGATGCTGGTTGTAGGGGGGGGCTCGAGAAACAGAACATGCTTAGAAAACTTATTCCAATTTTGAAGGAAATTTCGCCGTTATTTCCCTGGAAGTGGTTTTTAATCACTTAAAGATAAAACTGTAACTTGAGGTATTATACTTAGACCAACCAGAACTGCAGTGGCTGAATGGGATTTGATTCAGATTGTCAATTTCAAATTGTATTTAACATGAAGAGGCAATATGCTCACTCACTTGCCTAGGAGCATTAAGCAGGTTACCTTATTAGACCACTGGATCTAAATTCTTTAAAATTTTTGAATTCAGAAAATAATAAAATAGATCAATTTCATTTGCCATTAAATAGTCTTGAATACCTTTTGTTAACATATTTAGTGCTGATATTTAACCTGGAGGGTTATTTGTTGCCACTAACATTTCTCATAGTTAAATAATAATTCAAATATCAAAATTAGGTTGACATATAATTTAGATCATTGAAGCATTTTCTAAATTTTTTTATTAATTAAAAAATAAAGAAACAAAATAAAACAACATACATAATCAGTAATTCACAATATCATCACTTAGTTGCATATTCATCATTTCTTAGAACATTTGCATTAATTCAGAAAAAGAAATAAAAAGACAATAGAAAAAGAAATAAAACGAACACATGAAAGAAAAAAAAAGATTATACCTACCATATCCCTTACCCCTCGCTTTCATTGATCACTAGCATTTCAAACTAAATTTATTTTAACATTTGTTCCCCCTATTATTTATTTTTGTTCCATATGTTCTACTCGTTTGTTGACAAGGTAGATAAAAGGAGCATCAGACACAAGGTTTTCACATTCACACAGTCACATTGTGACAACTGTATCATTATTCAATCATCCTCAAGAAACATGGCTACTGGAACACAGCTCTACATTTTCAGGCAGTTCCCTCCAGCCTCTCCATTACATCTTGAATAACAAGATAATATCTACTTGATGCATAAGAATAACCTCCAGGATAACCTCTCGACTCTGTTTGGAATCTCTCAGCCATTGACGCTTTGTCTCATTTCCCTCTTCCCCCTTTTGTTCGAGAAGGTTTTCTCAATCCCTTGATGCTAAATCTCAGCTCATTCTAGGGTTTTTCTCAATCCCTTGATGCTGAGTCTCTGCTCATTCCAAGATCTCTGTCCCACGTTGCCAGGAAGGTCCACACCCCTGGGAGTCATGTCCCACGTAGAGAGGGGTAGGGTGGTGAGACTGCTCGTTTTGTTGGCTGGAGAGAGAGGTCACATCTGAGCAACAAAAGAGGCTCTCTTTGGGGTGACTCTTAGGCCTAAATTCTAAGTAGACTCTTGAAGCATTTTTAAACAGAGACTTTTATAAGACATTTGTGTGAAAAGATTTAATACAGGAATGTATTTGTTTTCTGAACAGTGTGAACATCTTTGCATTTGTGCATGACAGCCAGATATATCAAAGCCTTTCTCCCGAGTGAGCTTGATATGGTCTAAGACATTAATCTAAAGAGAAACCTTATATCTTCTGTCTTCCTAAAGTGACTAAGTACTACAGTGTTAATTCTCTAACAGGAGCCTTAAATTTCTAGGGAGTTAAGGTTACTGCCAAGATTCAAGTGACTACTTCATTGATTTAAAGGAGGCTTTTTAAAAACCCGGGGCAGCAAAGTTTCCATTCTATATTACTTGATTTTTAAAATGGTACAGTTGAAGTTTAAGCGGGGCTCTCATAAGATCTGAAAACCTAATCTTTTTATTTCCTTGGCTAGTTTGCAGAGCAAAAACTGAGAAATGTACTTTTTGGTGAGGTTAGGGATAAAAAAACAAAAGCCACTACCCTCCATAATGGCAGTTTTGGGGTCAGGTTTTTAGCTATATACTCCCACCAGAATCCTAAGTTAATGTTTTTTCCTCATGTGTGACAGAAAATTTTTCTATAAAAACTATGTTTCTTACACATTTTTACGTTGCCATCTAAAATATTTCATCAAAAAGTCCAAATAGTTACAAAAGATATTGTCAGGCTAACCAGTATATTATGCTGACAACACAAAAATTGTTTCTTTCAGATATTTCTATGACTATAAACCTTTTATTGATTTCCTATTGTACTAAATTAACTTCAAAAAAACAGGAATATAACTTTAAAATTCTTCTGGATTGAATTATCGTTACAGTTACTGTTAGCATACTATTATTTAAAACAACTATGTTACAAATTTTTATATTTAAGTATATTATATTTAATAAATAAGTATACAGCTATTAAGTATATAAGTTAAATGTTATTGACCATGCATTTCTTGATGAGATGTATCAATATTTAACTTTTCTCTTGCATTTAATGAAAAAGAAAGGTAGATAAGGTAAAAAATATTTCATCTGTGTATAGAATATTATATGGTTTTAATAGGAGATAGAAAACAGTAAACATTTTCAAGATGAAATAAGAAGAGGATTGGCTTTACTGTAATAACATTTCAAACACATCTGATTACTTCATTGAATAATAAACACCAAGCAGAAAGATATCTCATAGAACTTTAGCATATATCAAAATTAGCAATAGTTTATGAAAACACTCTAATCACATTTATAAGAGTTAATGACATTCACCTATACTGCTTTGGCTATTAAAGAGGCTTTTCTTTCAGTTACTCATATGTCCTATAGATAAATATTAAGAAGAGGTGAAAAGAGCTGCTTTTATTTACATGCTTTGGCAGAGGGGACATTTTTTTACAGTCAACATTTCTTACTAATGTTCATTTCGCTTTGCTTTAATGAAACTGTCTCTCAAATTCATACTTTGGCAAAGCCAAGACATAGAAGAGGGGAATAATTAATCCAAAATTGTCTTACTCCCATCACTGCACTCCACCTTGTATCTGAACTCAAAAAATCCTAAGATGGTCTAAAATATTACTTCTAGCATACACTTTCACAGGAATTTTTATTTAGGAGACAGGGAAATAGAGGAAGTGCAATGGCTTCTCTATAAAACGGAAGAAAGCAGACAAATGAAATGAAATGAAAGTTGAGAATTTGGAAATTCATTTCTTCAAGATCATTCACTCTTTCAAGTACCCCTCAGGTTCAAGTACTGCGTGCTGAAGACAACTGTTCTAACTTATCCAGGCAGGTCAACCAGAACCCTGTTTGCATCAGAGCATAACACCTCTTGGGCATAACAAGCAGAGGGCCTGAGGTCAGATGGTTGGGACCTCAGAGCGAAGAGCCCAGACAGAGTGACCCGCTTCCCAGCTCACCTCTGCAGGAGGACAGGGGTCAGGGAGAGGACCCCAAGAGCCTCCGTCTCAGCTGGGCTTAAGTCCTGGATGCAAGAGGAAAGTGGTTTTCTTTGGTAAAGGCCATGTGGAATTCCCTACCACATTCTTAGCCAGAGGGACCCCTGAGCTGTACAAGCCCATCTGTCTAATGAAATCTAAGGCACACCTGCAATCACTGAGAAAAAAGAAAATTCTCCAATTTCCAGACCCTGGCAGCAGTAGGAGATGTTGTGAAGAGGAATGGAAGTCATGAAGATGGAGTTTGGGGTAAGGAAGAGCTTAAATTCTTTGTTACTAACATGGTTGTAACTATGGGTCAACTCTTGTTACATCATCAAATCCTTAATGTCCACAGACCTCACTGATTTGGGAGAAAGGGAATTATTCTTGTTTTTACAATCTGTGCCCCAGACATCATACACTGGTAGAGAGAGATGGCCCCAGTTGATAGAAAGAGGTATTTTTCCATGGCTTTGATGTTATTATTCATGACTCAAGTATAGCCATGCAACCAATCCTAGCATTTGCTTTGCTTATGTATTAAAGGCCTTTGAAAATGTTAGTCAAACCATGTGTAATTTGCAATTCTAAACTGGTTCTGAGGCATTTCAGGAATATACGTGTGCAGGCTGCCTACTATTCCTATGTTGGTTACTGATGTCCTAAATGTTTCTAATGCTAACTTCATATAGGCATGCTCTTCTTTATTAATAGTTTCCAAATACCCAGAGTTCCTGCATCCCTCCCCTCTCTGCCAGGGTGCTGTGTCGGAGGCACAGGGAAGAGGGAATGCCCGATGGAGTTTTGTCTGAATGCGATGGCCTGTTTAAGTGCATGATTCTGACTGAGTTTCAAGCAAAGCATCTTTATGAACTGTTCATTTATTTTTGTATTTGCCCTTTCTGGCCCTTATTAGCATAAAAGCAGCTAAACTTTTAATGAACAGAACTGTGTAGGCATGCACTATTGAATCTCAGGCATTAATGCTTTAAAATAAACCTTATTTCCAAATTTTTAAGAGCTTTTTTAAAAATGTATTTCTTTTGTTAGAGAAGTTGTATGTTTACAGAAAAGTCATGCTTAAAATACAGAGTTCCCATCTATCACTTTATTTTTGCATGTTGCTATAGTGTGTACATTTATTACAATTCATGAAAGAATGTTTTTATAATTGGACTATTAACTATACTCCATGGTTTCCATTAGGTTGTCATGGTCAGGTTATGTGTCAACTCGGCCAAATGCCTGTTTGTCTGGTTGGGCAAGTGCTGGCCTGTCTGTTGTGATGAGGACATTTCATAGAATTAAATCATGATCATGTCAGCTACACCCACAGCTGATTCCATTTGTAATCAGCCAAGGGGAATGTCTTCTGCAGTGAGTGATGCTTAATCTAATCACTGGATGCCTTTTAAGGAGGATTCAGAAGAGACAGTCTCTCTTCCTGCTTCGGCCGGCGAGCCTCTCCTGTGGAGTTCATCCTCCATTGGAGTCATCAGCTTCACAGCCTGCCCTGCGGATTTTGGACTCTGCATTCCCGCGGTCACGTGAGACACTTTTATAAATTTTATATTTGCGAGTGTTCCCTGTTGATTCTGTTTCTCTAGAGAACCCTAACTAATACAAGGGTCACTGTTTGTATTGTATAGTCCTGTGTTTTTTAAAAAATTTTTATTCTGGTTACATACATACAACTTAACATTTCCCTCTTGCAGCCACATTAAAATATATAATTCCATGCTGTTAATTACTTCACAATGTTGTGATACCAACACCACTCTCCACTGACAGAACTTTTCCATCAACCCAAATAGAAACCCCATATAGTTTAAGCATTAACTTTCCATTCCCTACCTGTTTAATCCCATGGGTTTTACATACAGATCTTTTCTTAGAGGTTCTGCATTTTCCTGGAAACATGGTAAGGATGTTGTCTCGACCATGTTCCTTGTTCATCTTTGGATCTAGCCTTAGCTCTCCTGAGGGGATGATAACAGGACTTCCTCCTCCCTGAGCCAACTCAGGTCAGGCTCAGGCTCTCACTGCAAGTCAGACCAAGAAATTTTCTTTCATGACCAAAAGGGCATGAATAAAAAAAGGCGTGGCAGGGCAGGGTCCCCCCGCCTGGTGAAGGGTTGTCTCCACTGGCACCACCCTCACTCTGTGCCTCCCAGCTCAAGAGCAGCAACGAGACTTCTGGTGGAAAATGGCCTGCCACTCGGCTAGCAGGCCCCAAAACAGTCTCTTCTCATATCCCGTGAAGAGGTCCCGTGATGAAAAAGAAAAAGCTCAGGCACTTAGAGCACAGAGACAGCCTGCCCTGGGCTGTAACAACGAGAACCTGGACGCTCATAGTTGTGCCACATGGGTGCTGCCCCCCAAAGAACCCACACCCACCTTCAGGAATGTTCTGAGATGGCTGCTCCTAAAAAAGCTGAAGAGGAAGCTCGTGGGAGTGTGCATGGGAATGGAGAGCTGGGCGTGGGAATGGAGAGCTGGGCAGGGGCGCCTTATCTCCTGGGAAGCAGAGTTCTTCTGAATGCAGCACTGCCTCAGCCTATTAGAAGACCGAGCAGTGTGGGTAGAGGATATGCCATGTCAGAAGAGTCCAGGTCCACCACAGCTGTAATAGTAGTGGCAGCAGTATAGTAAAAAAAAGAAATAATAATAGCTGATGTTATTTACGATGGACAATACAGGGTGCTCAGGAATTTTACAGAATTATTTTATTCCATCCTTACAAGAACCCCATAGAGTAGATATATTTATTAATGTCTTTCTATAGATGAGAAAAACTGGAGCATAGAGAGGTGAAGCATCTCATCCGAAGTCACACAGCTAACAAGTGATGCCCCTGGACTAGGTGAATAGGTGCTACAAGCTGGCAATTGGACTGGGAGCTGTGCGCCCCCACTTTGCCCTCCAGATGTGGCCCTCAGCCCAGAGCAATGTTCAGCAAAGTCTCTGTGCCGTGTCAATTGACTTAAAGATCAAGCCTCATTTGAAAATAAGCAATCAAGAGAAAACAAAACAAAGCAAACATGCATTACAGATAAAGGGGGGAAAGTAGCATGTAGGAGCAAAAACAGACCAGTGGGAAAGATCTGCTGCAAAATTCCTAAATCCTTTAGAAAGTGCTTTAGCATCTGTAGAAGCTGAATATTATAAATCTTATACTCCCTTTTTAAGATTTAACATTTTATATATTATGTCTTTAGGTCCTGTGCCTTCTGATCAATTTTCAGAAAAGATGTCCTGACTTTAGCCTTAAAAAAGGCAAGTCCTTCGAAGCACAAAGGAGGGACAACTGTTAAAACAGGTGCGAAAGGAAAAGAAGAACTAATACAATATAGCAGTTCACAAGAAAAAAACTCTTCAGATAACGTCAAAAGCTAAAATTTACAGGAATAAAAACATGTTCTAAATTTAGTAACCATAAATGGATTCTTAAAAATTGTCTATAATATAAAGTCCATTTTTTGAGACATGTGTCTTCAAAAGTTTAAACCTTTTCTTGTGGAAGAAAAGGCTTTCTCCAAAGGCTGCTTCTACTCCTTATTGTAGTAACAGAATGAAAATCAACACCCATAATTTTAGAGTGTGTAGAGTGTGTAAAAACTGCCAATTTGTATGTTATTTTTAGCAGACATTTAACACTTTATATTTGACTTGTTCTTTTTATTTATTTCTAGCATCTTATTACATGCTTTCTATATCTCCTTTCCCTTTCCTGCCATCTTCTACATTGATTTTCTTTTTCCTTTTGCTTATTTCTTTTTCCCTACTTCCACTCCTCTGGAAATAAGCATTTCTGTGTCTGTATTTTAGGAATCTCCCTAGACATTTTAACATGCTTACTTAAGAAAACATCTGACTGCTCCATCCAAAAATTCTAGAACCTTTGAATACTTTAATTACAATTTTTCCTCTCCTCCAATTTACATTACATTTTTACCTATCTCGTTTCTTTAACCCCACAACTTAAACATTATTATTAGCATGTTGCCAATGTTTGTTTAGATTTATCTACATATTTATCCATTTCTTTGCATCCCATTTCTTCTTTTTCATGCAATTAAATTGAGATATATTCACATACCATATAATCATCCAAAGTATATAATCAATTGTTCACAATATCATCATATAATTGTGCATTCTCATCATTTCTTTTTGCATTTTAGACCTTCTTCCATCTGGTTTTATGATCTTTCTGCCCTAAAAGCAGTTTATCATATATAAAAGTTTTATTCAATTTTTATTCAATCTGCTTGATCTTTTTTAAAAAAAGAAACTCATTTCTTGCTCACAATTTTTTCTTTCCTCTAAACATATCAAACATGCTTATTTTTACATTATGTCAGATTATCTTTATAGATCTGATTCTGTTGTCTTTTGTTTTTGCTAGTTCTCACTTATGATGCTTTAGTTTCAGGTGTGAGGGGGTGGAAGGGGTATGCATATATGTGTCTTACTGTGAGCTTCTGTTTCTTGCAGCTTTATCTCTAGGACTTCTTTGAGGCCAGGATTGAGGTTGCTTTCCTCCAAAGAAGATTTCCTTCTGGGAGCAGTTTAGTTAAAATTCTCCTCTTTTGATTTTTCAGACACAGGTGATATAAATTCATACAGAAAAACATGGGGAGGGCCAGGCTGTTATAAATTATCTTGTGAGATTTCCCACCACCCTCCACTCAGCCCCAAGGTCAAAACAGGTGTTACTTCTTACTGTCCCTTTCTGCCTGGCAGCTTATTTTTTATTCACCCTTACATCAAAGACAAACTTTCTTTATTCTGTCCTCTACAATCAAAAAAGTTCAAGGTTTCCAGGTTTTTTGGCAGAAATTCTGAGAGAGCTGGTTTTGGTTCTTCTTTTCCAAGGTTGCTATTTTGCTTTGTTTTGTGTGTGTGTGTGGTTATTTTTGTTTTATTTTTTATCTCTACAGATCCCTTGCTTGTATGCCAACCATCTCAGCAATGTCTTTTAATTGTTTTATCTAGAATTTCAGTTTTCACTGGGTAAATCTTTTAGCATGTCTAATTCAACAAATTAGAGACAATATTCTATGGAGCTGGGGTGCCAATCAATGCCCTGAATCAGAGACCTCTCTCCATCACTGCATCAGTTAGTCCAAGTCTGGGAACCAGGAGGTGGAAACAGGAGTGGCCCCACTTACCATCATTCCAGTGACCCACTGGAGGAAGTTTTGCTTCCTGTCTCTGCACCTCTGGGCTCTGCAGAGTTAGAAATCATGGTCTCCAAAGGGGAGTACTCTCTCAGAGGGGACACATCAAGAGACCCATTGAATTACAAGCTACAGATACAACCGGGCACTTTGGATTCCTTGTCCCCAGGCACCAGCAGGTGAGAAAGGGAGTCAGCCCACTGTCAACCTCCAGGACCAGCAGAGGTGAAAGCTGAGGCAGGGGGTGGGATTTAGAATGGAGAGTGAAGGAGGGAGGCAATGAGTACCACTTGTCACCCCAAGACCAAACTTTCCCCACTAATCTCCCTTTTACAAATTTGCCCTCAGGAAGAGAAGCCCATGGGAACCAGCTTCCACGATCGCTCCCAGTGATCCCTGCCCCTGATAGCCAGATGCCATGTGCTCCCCTCCCACGTCATATCAGAACCAGTTGGTATGACCAATAGAATATGGCAGAAGTGATGGTAAGTAACTTCCAAGATTAGGTTATAAAAGACTATGGCTTCCACTTTAGATAGTTTCTCATTCTCTCTCTTTCACTAGCCCTCTCTCAGATTAGTTGCCAACTTAGCTGTCATGAGGATACTCAAGCATCTTGCAGAGAGGCCCAAGCAAAGAAGGATGGAGGCTTCAGGCCAACAGCCAGCAAGAAACTGAGGCCTGCAGCAACAGTGAGGGAACTTGGAAGCAGATTCTTTAGGCCTAGTGGAGTATTCCGGTGGCCTCAGCCTGGTCAGCAGCGTGACGACCTCCTTTTGAGAGTCCTTGAACCAGCACCAGGCTGCTAAGCCATTCCCAGATTCCTGACTCTTAGAAACTGGATGATGATAAATATTTTTTTGCTTTAAACAGCTAAATGTGAAGGTAATTTTTTACACAGCAATAGATAACTAATACAGGAACCATGGAGGATCTGTTTCCCCAAACGTACAAGGGAAGTAGGTCTGTGCAGCACAAAGGGTA
Source organism: Tamandua tetradactyla (assembly GCF_023851605.1). Lineage (NCBI taxonomy): Eukaryota > Metazoa > Chordata > Mammalia > Pilosa > Myrmecophagidae > Tamandua > Tamandua tetradactyla. Next base: position 52,811,314 of record NC_135331.1, read on the forward strand.
GACCAAGGCAGACAGCTAAGTGTTGCTCAAATCTCCTTTCAAATAAGTACCTGCCACAAGGAATGAAGTTAGCCAACAGCCTACAGCTGTGCTTCCCCTCAGCCCTAAGCAACAATACTAATCTACTTTCTATTTTTATACTTTCCTATTCTAGACATTCATATAAATGGAGTCATATATTAAATGGTCATTTGTTACTGGATTCTTTCACTTTCCATAATGGTTTCAAAATACCTCCATGTTGTAGCATAGATCAGTACTTCGTTACTTTTCATGGCTGAGTAATATTCCATCAACTAGGCATAGCACATTTTGCTTAACCATTCATCAGTTGAGAAACATTTGGGTTGGTTTCAACTTTTGGCTATTATGAAAAATGCTGCTATGAAAATGTATTTACAAATTTCTATGTGGACATAGATTTTCATTTCTCTTGGGTGGATACCTAGGAATGGATTTGGTGGGTCATGAGGTACTCAAAGTTGAATGATTTGAGGAAATTCTGAAGTTTTTCCAGAGCAGCTGTACAATTTTACTTTCCCACGAGCCATGTATTCTGATTTGTAAGGCCAACTTTTAAGTGAAATGGTTGTTCATATTTTTTTAACTTTCTATCATTGTTTGGATGTTCCTTCATTTATTCATTTACCAAACGTTAAGTTCTATGTGCCAATCACTATGCCAAGCCAGGGAATTAAACAAAGCATTTCACAGATAGGTAATTTCTTGCATAAATTCTGTAAAATTTTGAGCAACGGAGATCAAAAGTCTGCTTTTCTGCAAACAAACACCTGCGGTGTTAGATCCCAAAGTGTTGGCTGGCCTAGTTCAAACCATTCCTAGACAATTGTCCAATATATGTTTGAATGAATTCTAGCTACTGTGTTCAACTAAGCTAGTTGAACCTTAATTCTTTTACAAAGAAATGGATGGAGTAAGAAATTTCCTTAAGGAAAAGAAGAGATGAAAAACATAAGTTACATATTGCCTATTGAGTCAGTTCTTCACTATTGATTCATGGTGTTTTGGTGTGCTAAGACTGACAAAATGCAATGTACCAGAAACGAACTGGCTTTTAACAATGGGGATTCATTAACTTACAAGTTTACAGTTCTATGGCTGTGAAGATGTCCTAATTAAGGCATCAGTAGATCGATACCTTCTCCCCAAAGACTGGCTACTGGTGAACTTGGGCTCCTCTGTCAGATAGCAAGGCACATGGTCATGTCTCTCCTAGATTTTGTTGCTTTCAGCTTCTGTCTTTAGTGGCATCCTCTCTGAGCTTCAGTGTTTCTATCTTTTAGCTTCTGTATCTTTTGTAGCTTCTGTGTGTCCTTCTCTCTAAAATTCTCTGGACATTTTCTGTGAGCTTCCTTTTGTGTTTTATACTTTCATAAAGGACTCCAGAAAGAGAATTAAGACCCACCTTGAATGAAGTGGGCATGCCTTAACTAAACTAACCTAATCAGAAGATCGCACCCACAATAGGTCTATACCCACAGGAATGGATTAAAAGAACATGATCGTAGGGTGAATATAGCTTCAAACCATCACACATGGTTTAAGGAAAAAGAGAAGAAAAAAATACTCTAATCCAAAAGCCTAGATTAAAGGAATAAACTTTGTATCAGTATCCTTTGCTTTTCAGACTTCCACATTCTTTATGTTTCACTAACTATCTCCTTTGGCCAAGGACAGGCACTGCTTCCCTACTCTGAGCACATGACACATGCCTGGAAATGCTGACCTGGGATTGGGCTGGGTATGAGTATTAGAACTCTCCTGCCATACCCCCAGTTTGTGGCTGTGCAGCATGTATCTCTCAGTCAAAGTAAAGTTCAAGTTAGTCTTGTACAGAAACACCCTTTGAAGTCACTGAAAAAGTATGGCAGAGTTGAGTCAGTTCTAACACTGTCTTTTGTTTGGCATTAAGATCAAACACTGTGTTTGTCATCAGTGTGACAATAGTATTTTGACCTTTATCTCTTTATACAGCATTTAGTCAAAAAAATTGACTGTGTAAAGATTTTTATCACCTCTGACCCTTCTTGAGCTAGACAGTTTTTATGTCACGACATCGCATTTACTTAAACTTATCCTTTCATCTTTCCATCAATAATATATTCACACATATTGAATCTCCTTCTGTAGTTAGCATGGACTGAATTCCACACCTCATGTTTAAGTAATTCCCTGGGATATGTTTTAAGAAAACAGTTCTCAACTGCCTGTGTCTGCTGCCTTCCCATGCCTGGGAGAAACAAGCTATCCTTTATTAATCTATGCACAATGTAAAAAGAATGGAAATCAGAGTTTATCTAGTTCATGTTACTATCTTTGTGTGTTGACATTTGGAAATGTCTCTAGTCATTGTTGTTCATTATCGATATGATTTTTAAAGCCTCACTGTGGCCAATGAGCACAAACAGGCAACTGCATGAAAAACAATGAGCCTGGCTTTGCAATGTGACGTGGGGAAAATATTTTTTCATTTTCTAACAGGTGCTGCGTTATGAGTCTGACTCATAAAGATAGTAATTATATCACTTTTTGGAAGCAAAGCAGCAGAGATAGAACATGCTAAAATTAATGAAGAAAGCAAGACGGGCTCATCTTCCCTATGCCAGAGAGTCCGTGCTCCTGAGAGGTTTTTAAAATGAAGCATCACTCTGCGAAGTACAGATAGGAGAGGAAATTTGTCTTTGTGTCAAAAACAAAGACCTTAACAAATTGAATCTCTTTCTACCTTTAGACAGTTCAAGAGAGATAAAATCTTGAGGGCTCTAAGTATTGAGCACAGATAAAGCCTTCTTACAGATTGGAACGAAATTCTTACCAGCTTCATCTGGCAGACAAAGTATTTCAGAACTGATTTTCACACAAGAAATGTTTTACTATTAGAACACTCCATACACGGGTAGTTGTGTAAACATTCTACATTATGTGAAAATGAGCACTGTCTGGTTCGTGTAGAACATGCATTAGCGATGCCATGAATCAGAACAAGAAATGTTCTCTCCTTTCTTAAGTGGTGAAAGTAAAGAGGGTTGGGGAGGGGCTGGTTTGACAGGTAGGAAGCTTGACAAAGACCGGCTGAAAACAAGGAGCAAAACTTGCATTTGAATTTGAACTGCAGAGAGCAAATATGGGGCCTTGAATGTTTGCTTCCTACCTTACTTAGCAGCTATAGCTCACAGATATGGATGGGCATAAAATAGTCCCAAATTCAATTCAACTATTCGGTAGAATAGTTTGTTCTCCTCTCTTTCTCTCTCTCAATATGATATTAAAAAAATAAAAAGAGGTTTAGAAAAAGGGAAATTTCTAGAAATTAATTTCAAAAGAAAAATTTCAAGAGTGGCCTCTACTAACCCAAGCTTTGGCATTCTTGCATGTCCATAAATCATCTCTGATGATTTATTGATGTTCATTATTCAGCCTCAGTAGACTAATGGTCTTATGACTGAAGAACACCCCCTTACGTACAAGTGACATGTTGTGCAATTGGCAGAGTTCTGTGGGCAGCAAAGATCTTGGAGAAGATTTTGTTGGGGGTTCCTTAGGTACCAAACAAAAAACAACAAACAAAAAAATCAAAAAACCTCCATGCAATCAGATCTTGTCATTGGTTATGGAGAAGCCAAGTTGTCATGGACTTCTATCACCCAAGCAGGACATTATTTAAGGTGCTGTGGCAGCAAGAGCATCATAAGCCTAGAACTTACCACTGGAAAAATGTTTATGGATTGCATGAGAATTGCTGAGTTCATTGTTTCTTTTCATTGACATCTGCAACCATGGAACATGGTATCCCTTGAGATGGTTTACAATAAAATGCTATCCCATGGGGTTATCAAGCTGTGGCCCAGAAATATGAAAATAGCTGGAATTCCATAAAAGCTTGACATACATACCAAATTTTGCTACTCGGTCAATTTCCTTTTCTCTTGCACATTATACAAATAGCAAAAGAAACAGGGACCATCAATTAGATTCATGGTGCCAAGCACTGAGCTAGGTGCTCTATCAACACAAAATGATTCATACAGTTGCTTCCCATTAGGAACTCTACCACCAAATGGAGAAAGACACAATGAGTCAGTGCTCTGATGTAGGTATGAAGAGGGACTGTTGGAGATAAGACTGACTAATTTTACTTTGGGGTTTAGGAGTGTGGGAAGGGCAGGGAGGATCAGGGAAGAATTCACAAGGAGAAATTTCAGTTGGACTGTTTGGCTGGCTATTGTTAACAAACCACCACAAACGTTTTCTAATGCGCAAGAATCTGCGGGTCAGGAATTCAGATACACAATAGAAAAGGACAGCTTGTCTCTGTTCCATACTCTCTGGGGCTCCAAACTGAGATGACCCAAGTGACTGAGGGTGACTCAAAGGACAGAGAGCTGGGCCAACTGGAACTGGGGCGTCCATTTATGAAATGGCTCTTCCACTCACATGCCTGGTGCCGTGGCGGAACGGACTCTGCCCGGACTGTCAACCCAAGTGTCCGTCTGTGGCCCCCCCACCCACAGTAGCTTTAGTCTGGGGGGGTCATCTTCTTACATGGTGGTTCAGGGCTTCAACAGTATATATTCCTACCAAATGAAGCAGAAGCCACAAAGGCTCTTATGACCCAGTCTCAGAAGTCACATAGTGTCATTTGCACTATACTCATTGGCTGAAGCCATCGCAAACTCACACTTTGAAAAGGACAGTCCACAGAACCCATGTTTCTATGGAAAGAGCATTGAATATTTCTTGCCATGTTTCAAAACAACCTCAAAGACCCTTGAAGCATGAGTAGCGTTTCAATAAACTCTATGCATTGAAGCTTTGTCTAAAATATTCTTAATGATTTTGCATGTAGTTGAAGGTTCATTTTTTAAAAGAAAAATAAACCATGGAAAAGTATAAAGAAGCACATTCATTGTTTTCCCAGGTAAGCTAAGTTCCTGGACCTGAGCTAGGATTTAGAGATACAACTTAAAGCAAGACATAGTTCCTGCCCTCGGAGAGTTCACAGTCTACTAAATCACCCATGATGACATCGTCAAGAGATAACCGCTGCTAATACATTGATACCATGCTTTCCAAATTTGAGTAAAGCACGTTGAGATTGCCTGTACATAGAAGTACTGTGTCTTGATTTCTTTGTTTTCCCCTTGGTACACAAAAATTTTCCTAACAGCATTAAATGTTCTACAAAACCATGAGTTTGAATGGGAGTATCATATATAATCACATAACTCTACCATTGTTTATTTAGTCATTCCCTGCTGCTAGATATTTAGGTTATTTTTATATTTTTGCTGGGACAAAATAGTACTGTAATAAATCTACTTAGAATCTTTGTGTTTCTATGACAATTTTCTTAGGATAAATTCCTGAATTTATCCTAACTAGTTGAATTACTAGTTCAAAATGAATGAACATTTTGGAAGCTCTTAATTATTTTCTCTTCCAGTTTGGTTTGCAGAAATGTGGTATTGGTTTGCATTTCTCCGAGCATGTATCCTAGCATCCTGTGCTGGAGTAGCAGCAGGCAGCAGATCATGTGGGGAGCAAGCCTGCTCCCTAAGCTCTGAAGTGGAGAGATTTGGCCCAGTCTAAACTGAACTTAAAAAATGCTGGAAAAAAACAAAAGACAGGTTATAAATGACATGCAACAAATAACCAGTATGGGCTTTACAGCTAAAGAAATGGATTCTAGGAAATGATTACAGCAGAGTCAGGAATAAATGAAAATATTTTATTTGCTTCTAGTGTAGCTTTGGGGCAACATTCTGAAGCCCAAGTGTGACATAAGAGACTCTCAGAAGCCCAGGTCCAGTTAGGGTTCTTTGGATGGCAAGCCACAGAGACTGAGCCTGGCTGATATAAATCAAAAGGGAACTTAGGGGAGAAACTGCTGAGATCTCAGTGGCTCAACAAGAAACTGACAAAACCCAGGGTAACTCTGTAGGCAGAAAGCAGTGCAGCATCCAGGGTGTGAGATATGGGGACACCTCACAGGGACACCAGGGCCCACAGCTGGAATAACAAATGAGTTCCCACTGGTTTCCATCTTTACATGACTTTGCTCGAATTTCAGATTCCAGAGAAGGAGGATCTGACTGGCCTCACTTGGTTCACATGTCTGCCCTTGGGCTAGGCAGACAGGTAGTTTGACTAACAGTTTCCCATATGTGGGAGAAGTAATTCCCAGAAGTAAATCAGGGCGCAGCTGTGTTATTCGACAGGGAGGTACACTAAGATGTAACCACTGTTAAATCCTTAAGCGCAAATTTATTTGCTACACTCAGTCCCTACCCCCCCCACCACCACACCAAGGAAGAATTTTGAGGAAATGAAATGAGACCCAGAGACTGTTAGGTTTTGATGAGACTTAAACAATAAATGGTAAATGTAAGCCCAAATGTGTGAGGCACCATGCTGGAGATAATAAGAATAAATTAATTAAAATAAATAATCCTGTCCTAACTTGGATTGAGTTTTAACCTCTTTCCCTTCTCCCTTCCTTTTCATCTGGAACTCCAGGCTTCGACAGATTCAAAGAAACAAGGGATCAGCAGTATGGACAACCCGTTCAACAGGCTGAACCTCAGTCTTGGGGTTCACCCCTACAATACTTATTCCTGCAAAGGGGAGGTTGGCCTGCTTATGATTGTGCCTGAGAGTCACCACCAGAGAACCTCTTATGTTACTCAGATGTGGGCTTTCTCTCTAAGCCAACTTGGCAGGTGAACTCACTGCCCTCCCCCACCTACATGGGACATGACTCCCCGGGGTGTAAATCTCCCTGGTGACGTGGGACAGGACTTCCAGGGATGAGTCAGGACCCGGCATCATGTTCAACAAAAGGGGGAAGAGAGAAATGAAACAAAGTTTCAGTGGTTGAGTGATTTCAAACACTGCTGAGAGATTACGCTGGAGGTTATTCTTATGCATTATATAGAGATCCCCTTTTTAGGTTATGGTATATTGGAGTGGCTGGAGGGAAATACCTGAAACCATTGAACTGTATTCCAGTATCCTTGATTCTTGAAGACATATAATGATAGCTTTTACAATGTGACTTGCTGTGATTATGAAAACTTTATGTCTGATGCTCCCTTTATCCAGGGTATGGACAGGTGAGTAAAAAAAAAAAAAATAAGGAAAAAATAAATAAATAATGGGGGGGGAATAAGAAAAAAAAAGAAAGAAACCAGTGATCAAATGACCTGGAAGGAGTCTTGATGGGAGGCCAAAGCCAGGCCCCCACATGTCACCTTTTGCTCAGCTGATGAGCCTGATGAGAGAAGCCAAAAGATATGACCTGGGCTTTGTTCAAGGGGGACACTGCAAACGAAGGACACGGGGTAGATTTAGGAGGATGGTTCTTCCCCAGATCTCCTCCTTGGGCCAATATCTCCTAGCCTGGCCTCTCCCTCCTAGCTGATGTGAATTACTGAATTACCTGAAGGCACTTTGGGTGCCTGGAACCAAGAAGAAGAGACCAGATTCCTGTCTCAGATGCCCTACCTTCAGCCAGGTAGCAATGGATTGATCATTTTAGGTGATCAATCGCTCCCTTGAGGCATGGGTGTTTGGGTAGGAGGTGGATGGAGTGGTCTTGCATTGGTCACAAAGCCCAAGGTCAGTCTTCAAGGGAGCATTCTTGAAAAAGCTATGGGATATTTACATTCGCAAGGCCATGGGCAAGATCCCAAGAGGTCCACAGAAAGCCCTTTCATAATCTCAGAGGTAGGTGAGAGATGGCCACTTGCTCAAAGACCCTTGCTGTTGGGGAAGGCTGGACTTGTCAGTCAATGGAGCCAGCATGGGACCCGAGGGGAACCTCAGCACAGAAAAATGTGCAGTGCTGGGCTGAAAAGCTGCCTCATCACAGAAAAGTCTAAGATATTAACAAAGTTCTGATATTTCCCATGGTGAACACCTCAAGTTTTTCTGAAATATCTAATTATTTCTCCTTTTTTTTTTCTCTCCTTTTCCAGTGTCTTCTTCTGCTTTGGGGTAACTTAGTGCTAGGTGTATCCATGAAGCTCCACCAGAGCTACTTTGCTCGCAGAGCAGAGGCAGCCTGTGTGCATCCCAGCAAGAACTAAGTCTACGTGTGAAAAGCTTCCTGCCTGGAACAGGACAATCACTGAGATTTGTTCCTACTGAAAAGCATGTCCATCCTGGGCAGGTTCCATTCTCCCTACAGGGCTTCTCCAGGGACTCTGGCCAGCCCATCTGGGGTGGACCAGGAGCCGGTCCTGCACATCCAGCGCATCAGTAGAGACTTCCGGATGGCCTGTCACCCTTGGGAGCTGGCTCAGGTGCCCAGCCTCCTTTCCCCCCCATGACCTTAGCCCTGTCTCTGGAGTGTGTCTGCCCCAGGATGTGAGCTCTGCTGCCACTGGGTATACACGTGGACCTTCCTCCTGCAGAAATGCCCTTCGCTGCATTTCCCTTCACCCCATCCCCCTTCTCGCTGAGAGTCCCTAGTCCCACCACAGCTGGAAGGTAGGTTCCCTCCTCTGGCTTCATGGGCACTGAAATTCTTCTGACCTCCCAGCCCAGATTGCCTGTACCTAGGACTTCTTTTCACTTTTTACTGTATCTTTGTCCAAAAGTTTGCTAGACATTCCAGAAGGGCAAGAATTGAGTTTCCCTTCCTCTCTGTAAGTCTAGCAAACAGGTATCCCTCATGCCCCCTTCTCTTCAAAAATGTTAGCTGGTAATAATTAAATGTGGGGGTGCTCACAGATTTACATCACTTTCACATGCAGTATCTAAACCAAAGCCTCTTAATCTTTCAAGGGTAACCATATTTTTTGAATATATAGTTGTCTGGTTTGAAAGGAAGTATGCCCCCTAAGAAAAGCCATGTTTTAATATAAATCCCATTTCATAAAGGTGGAATAATCCCTATTCAATGCTGTATGTTTGAAACTGTAATCAGATCATCTCCCTAGATGATGTGATTTAGTCAAGAGTGGTTATTAAACTGGATTAAGGGATGACATGTCTCCCCCGCATTTGGGTGGGTCTTGATTGGTCTATTGGAGTCCTATAAAAGAGGAAATATTTTGGAGAATGAGAGATTCAGAGAGAGCAACACTATGAAGCAGAGAGTCCAGCAGCCAGCAACCTTTGGAGATGAAGAAGGAAAATGCCTCCCAGGGAGCTTCATGAAACCGGAAGCCAGGAGAGAAGCTAGCAGATGACGCCGTGTTCGCCATGTGCCCTTCCAGCTGAGAGAGAAGCCCTGACTGTGTTCCCATGTGCCTTCTTACTTGAGAAAGAAAACCTGAACTTCATCAGCCTTCTTGAACCAAGGCATCTTTCACTGGATGCCTTTGATTGGACATTTCTATAGATTTGTTTTAATTGGGACATTTTCTCAGCCTTAGAACTGTAAACTAGCAACTCATTAAATTCCCCTTGTTAAAAGCCATTCCATTTCTGGTATATTGCATTCCGGCAGCTAGCAAACTAGAACAATAGTGAAAGCCTGAACCCTCTCCCCAGGAAGATGCACAGACACTCTGCTTCATGCACATTTCAGGGCTCCCCAGCCCCCGGGAAGCCTGTCCAGGCATCAACTCCAAGCCAGGCACCGCTGTTTGAACTTCTCAACCACGCTGTAAGGAAGGTGGCTGGAACCTGAGTCCTGAATAGGAATCAGAGGTTGGGAGAGATAGAGAGACTCCTGCAGGCATCCCTGCATGGCGGGTGGGGGTGGCTTGTCTCCTTGGATGCCTGTTCTGCAGATTTGCCCTTCCCAAGGCAAGCTCAACATGGGAGAAGCCACTTCTGTCAGTCCTGCAGCAGAGCAGAATCTGCAGTTTTTACCCTGTTCCTGATGAAACAGTGCCTCAGCAAATCCAGCTGCTGGACTTGCTGGGACTTTTAAGCGAGTCCCTCTCCCTGTGGCAAAGGGGAGAGTTGGGTGTCAACACCCTGCTCATGGCCACAGATCTTTGATTGTTCTCATCAGAGGCCCCTAGAGGGCTCCCCGAAATGTGAATGCAGCCCACAGAAGGCGAAATGGGAGAGTGGCCGGGGGCAGGGGGGGGCAGGTTACATTTGCAGACACTTCTCCAGCCATCTTGGTCATTCTCATATCTTCGGGTCTGCAGCAAACCCCCCACCCTTCACTCGACACCCCCGCAATTCCCAAGTCCTTGGTAGTCCCCCAGGTAAGAAGGAGCAGGGAACCCCAAGGGCAGCCAGCCAGCCACCACCTCACCCACCAGCTCCAGTTTCCACTGCCAGCGCATGCCATGTGACATGAAAATTCCTGTGTAGTCATTAACACATAATGACTCAGTCCCCACCTCAAAAAAAAAAAATCAATTTTTACAACCTCCATGAGGAACAAATGCAATCCTGCATTTCCCTGAGGCTCTGGGCAGCCAATCTGTTACGGTTACTTGGGCGTCGCTCAGCGCAGCTCCACGACACAACAGGACAGAGTGTAATAGCTTCAAAGAAAAAGCAAGGGTGGTGGTGTTTTGCTTTTTTTTTTTTTCCCAGACACCGTTTGCCAGGTTTAAGCAAATGCACTTCAGCACGGCTCTGCCTTCCCAGGAGCTGATGGCTGGCCTGCGGGGGCTGATGCGTGAGGTGACAGGTCTGCAAACTGAATATATTCAAACTATTTTTGCCTGTAGCTCCAGGGCTTGTGCCAAACGGGTAAGCACCTTCCCTGAGTGTGTGTGTGTGAATATTTTAAGTAGTGAGGGTCCCTGCAACCTTCTACGAAAAAATAGGCCTTTCCCATCACCTTTTGTTGTTACCTTTCTTTCCTGTGAACTTCCTGGCAGGACCGCAGCCACCGACTGCTGCCCCTTGAGCGTCTTCATGAAGATAAGGGAGTGGGACCACAACTGGTTCCCTCTTGCCCCACTTCCTTTAAGAAAATTCCAGTGTTGGGCCAGCAGGCACTGTGACAGCCTGTCAGGCTGAACTATTTGGCCAGAAGGTATAAGCAGCTGCCTATGCGAATGTGCTATAACAGAAAGGATTAAGGAATAAGAAGCGACTTGGAGAGGACCTTCACTGGGTAAGGTGTCCTGGCTTCTTCTTAGTCTTCTTTGGGAAGAACCTGCATCAGTAGCTCTCAACCAGGGATGGTTCTGTCCCAAGGGGCACTGGCCACTACAGGAGACATTTTGATTGTCATACTTGGAGGGGAGGTGTGCTCCTGGCGTCCGGTGGGTAGAGTCCAGGGACACTCCTCAACATCCTATAAAGCCCAGAATCACCCCCCACCCCCCAATAAAGGATCCTCCACGTTGAGAAACCCTGACCACATCACCAAATCAACCACGTCCCTCTCAGTGTCATCCCACGTTCCAAGGAGTCTGTGGAATACACACACACACACACACATCTCACGCATCTGGGGTGGAGGAACTGTCACCGCTCCTCGACTCAATTAAATTTCATAAAAATATATCGAACATCTAGCCTGCACAAGGACCTGTGGGGAAATGATGACAAAGAAGATGGTGTCTTTGCCTCGTGGAAACTTAAATCCCATGATGGAGACAGGTGTGGAGAAGCTACAGGATTAAAAAGGCAGAGGATGGTCAGCGCAGCCACAGCATATGAAGAGCTGGAACTTGATGGGGAGGGGGCAGTAGGCTACAGGAAGACTGCAGAAGAAGCAGTATTTAGGGGTGGGCCTTTATGAATGAGGCAAAAGCAGGCAAAGTGGGCGGGAGAAGATCTGAAGACTCAGGGAACAAAGTGACCCAAGGAAGTGGAGGAGCTGCCTGGTGGGGTGGCTAAGAGGCTGTCAAGTGTGACTTGACTATAAGTCTTACGGGGATTGGGATGGAAGATGAGGCCAAACTTCTTCTTTTGGTGGCATTTATATTTGGGGAATAAAAGGCTACATGTTCCCAGGTCAGACTTTCAGAGTTCCCCCACCTTGTTTACTGTCACATTTACATTCACTAGAAAAGCATGCCACTTGTTTGCAGTATTTATATTTAGGGAGGAAAAGTGGTTTTTGCCTAAAAAGTGCATTTAAAATTTTCTGCTGGGGTCAGGGTTAAATAAGATGCTGATGTTGGTCAAATGATTAATAATTTTGTATGAGCCGCAATTTGTTTTTAGAAAAACTCATTTTGAGTATGCATATTTGGCAAAGTTTTAGAAGCATAGATTCTACAGAAGGAAGAAACCTCAAGAATTGGTCAGGTTGGGTTTTATCTGACTGAGTCAGAAAAGCGATTCCCATCACCATTTCAAGAATGACACGATTGAGGTCAAGAGAGATAAGAAAGTGTTATGGTTCTGTGCATTTCAGAAAGAGAGCAAAGGTATGGTAATTGCCAGGTTTTTTCCTCTGATGCATTTGCTAAGGGGTGCAGTTCTCCAGATTTGAAAGATGGCAAAGTAACTTGCCAATTGGGGTTTCTGCCGAGATGTACTTGCCCAGAGACCAAGGAAGAATCTTGGAGGAAATGCAGGCGTAAGGAAGCAGTAGATAAGACTACACAGTCAAGAAAAAGATGGGGGTGGGGGCATCACCCAGGCATTGTTGGAAGGTCTAGAGGCAGCAAGATCTCCCAGAAGCAGATGTGGGGTCAGCAGGACCTATAATGGTCAGAAGCCAAGGTCCATCTGCAAAGAGTGTCTGTCTAGGGAATTCTTGGAGACCAGAGGCATGGGAGGGACTTCAGGTGAGGGCTCCCTTTGGGTGGGGGAGGGAAGGGCATCTCCCTGGGGACCCTGGCTGCCTGTGAGCACTGAGAGGTGCTCCACTCCGGACTTCCCAGGCTCCAGGGCTTCTGGTTCAGAACATCTGCCTCAGTTAGAGTTGGACCGAGATGACCTCATGTTTCCCTGTCAACAATGCACACCGTTCACTTCAACCTTCCCTGGTGATGCCCATGGCTGTGTTCTTTGTCCAACTCCAGGGCAAGGCGCACCCAAGGAAAAGGCTCTGTTCTTCCTTTCTAAGGGAACTCCCTAGTTTCCAATAGCAATTGAGCTTGGATTATTTCCTCACGGCAAGTTCGCCTGGTGTGTGACTGAGAGAGCTGCTTTTGTCAGGTCATGAGATGGAGTAGGAAACAGTGAGGTGAAATCTCAAGTCCCTGGATACCCTGCTTCCTAGAGCCAGCCTTGCCCCCTGGCATCATTAAGTGACTTTGACAGCCTTCGACCCACAGCTAAAAAGAAAGATGCATAAAAACCAGGACTGCTTTGTGAGATCCTTTTATTGCTGCCCATGATCATTTCCTTATCTTTGCTCCACCTTCAGCTGGTCCCCTCTGCTTAGAAGAGAGGCAACTGCCTATGAAACAGAGTTGGGTGGAACCCTTGGCAGGGGAGAAGAAAGCAGTGAGGTCGTCCCTGGGCATGGCTTCTAGGGATTGGCGATATCCTTGGACGTAACACCAATCAAGGCCATAGTGATGCCTGCAGCTGCCTCCCCCAACCCCTAAAGAGGCCAAGCCACACTGCACATTCTCAGGCCTCACCACCGGCAGGAAGCCAACTGTGTATCTGCACTCAGAGCGAGGCTTGGGGCAAAGAGCCAGCCAGACTGTGGCTGGTTAATGTCTTCTTTGGAGCAGACTCAAGTACATACCCAATCTGCTATGTGTGATCATAGTGAAAGGAAGAGACATTTCTTTGCCCATCAAATCTCTGTGAGCTTTCTTCTACTCATGGTAACATTGAAGTGATACACCAAAGGCAAAGGGCATTTGTATGAGGGCTTGGGTCTCTTTTCAGTTTGGGTTCCAGGTCTTCTTGCACCAGTCTCCCAGGCCCTGGGTGCTTCTCAGGGGGAGGTGCAAAGGATGCACCTTCCTCCTCAGACTGAACTTCCAAGGTGTTTGACTGACGTTGGGTTTTCATACCAGGCTGGTACCATCACTCTATGCAGTTTGAACTGCAGATTATTTTTCAGAGTTTCTGCAGCACCCTGGGTGGTCTGGAATGCCCCACTCAGGGCTACCATTTACTGAGTGTTGATGCTTGCAAGGTGTATACATATGCCATGCAATTTCATCTTCACAGGAGCCTATGCTCTTTCTATAAAAACAGAAACTCTCTCTACCTGGGCCAAGTAGACCGAGCTGAGGGTAAAAAAGGCTGTGGCAAAAGAAGCCTGAGACCAGTTCCTTGGAAAATTAACATAGAGTGACCATATGACCCGGCAATCCTACTTTTATGCATATACCCCATAAAATTGAAAATGGGGACTTGAGCAGATATTTATATACTAACGTTCAAAACCATGCTATTCACAACAGCAAAAAGGCAGAAACAGTCTTCGGTTCCCTCAGCAGATAAATAGATAAACAAAATGGGGTTTATTAACAATGGGATGTTATTCAGCTGTAAAAAAAAGGACTGATTCGATGCATCATGGATGGACCTTGGAGTCACCACATTGAGTGAAACAAAGCAGACATGAAAGGACAACTATTGTGTGGCTCTACTTATATGAAACAACTAGAAAATGCAAGTTGCTTAATGGGTACAGAGTATCTGTCTGGGATTATGGCAATGGGTTATGGTGATGGCGGCCCAACAGTGTGAATGTAATTAATGTCACTGAATTGTATACTTAAAAGTGGTTAAAATGGGAAATTTTATGGTGAATGTGTTACCACAATAAAAAAAATTTTTTTTAAAGAGAAAGGGAAGCAGGGTGATGGAGGCAGGGGAGTGAGGGTGTGCAGAAAAGGAGCCTAAGGGGACATGACAACTGAATGTACTGTGGCATCCTGGAAAAGAAAAGGACATTAGGTAAAAACTAAAGAAATCTGAATAAAGTATTATTAGTTAATAATACTGTATCTATGCTGGCTCCTTAATTGTGACAAATGTACCCTATGAGCACAAGATGTTAACAATAGAGGAAACTGGGTGTGGGGGTTATGGGAACTCTGTACTATTTTTACAACTTTTCTATAACTCTAGAACTATTCTAAAATAAAATGTTTATAAAAAAAAAAAAAGTCATGTGCTAAGAGGTCAGATAGCTCCCTGTTTGAATATCTTTCAAGCACTTGCTTTCTCCTTACCAGGTTTGATTTTTTTGAAGGCAGTTGCTCTTTGAATCTCTAGTCCTGCCTGGTGGGATGCACCAGGGAAATGGGGGTGCCTTGGGGGCCGCTGAGACTGGGGTGGCAAACCATTCGGGAAGTGGCCCCTGGTGGGCCCGGCGGCATGCCCACCCACTTGTGCCCATAATTCTGCTCTGATTTCTCCAAAAAAATCTGTAAATCTTGGGTTTTAAATGGAAAATCTTCTAGTTTTAGATGTTGGCAATTGGTTACAAAGTAAACAAAACAAAACTGGTTATAGCACCCTGCAGGTGAAATAACACATTTGCGGGCTGGTTTGCAACTCCTAGGCTAGGCTTTCGCTCTAGATGGACAAAATGAGACACAGAATAGAGTGGGATCCAGTCTTTTATTGTCCCCCACACTCATACAAAATAGACTTTTTTAAAAACTTTTTTATTGTGTAGCTTAACATATATAAAAAGCAAAGAAAGAAAAAAGCAATTGTTTTCAAAACATTCTTCAGCAAGTAGTTACAGGACAGATCCCAGAGTTTGTCATGAGCTACCATACCAGCATCTCAGATTTTTCCTTCTAGCTGCTCCCAAATACAAAATACGCTTTTTAATAGAATATATAAAAATTCTCAAAATTTAGAACAAAGTTTAAAAATACAAATGGTGAGGTATGTTTGCCACTAGGCTTATTTTTCATATGAATATCACCTTCTATTTGTATGGCAGCTTACAGTGATTTGAGATCCAGTGCAATTAATTCATTTATAGCTAACAAGAGAACTGTGTGGTAGGCTCAGCTAGTCCCTCAGTTGTTTGCAAGGAAACTGAGGCTAAGAGAAGCTAAATCAAGCTAACCTGGCTGGGCATCCATGGAGCCTAAAACCCAGAGGATCCCACTTCTAATGTTCTTTTCAATCAGTAAGCCTTGATTTTTTTCATTTCTCCCACTACTACTACTATATCAGTGATTCTTCACTTTATTCCAGGCCACATGAATTTTTTTATAAGTCAGCTGTAGTCATTAAATAGAAAAGAAATTTAAAAAAAAATTCCCCCCTTTAACCCAGCACTTAGATCATGGAAGAGGGAAACACGAATCCCTTGCAATGATTTGCACTTTCTTGTAGGAAAGGTTCACTGGGGCCTGTCTTGAGGAAGGGGACCTGTGGCTTTTTGCAGAGGGGCTCTGGCTTTCTCAGGGTAGGTACAGATCTGTGCAGGTCTGACGTCCAGCCGTTGACCTTTAAGGACTCTGAAACATAGCTAAAACAACATTCCTAAATCTAAGAACCAACCCCTTCCTGATGGTTTAATTCTATCGGGAATGCATAACCACTCTGCTTCTGCAATTAGTCATTATCAACAAACTTGCTCTAACATCTTGCTTATCAGTGCCTGTGACCACGGGACAGGCCTCAGGAGCCCCTACCACCTCTGTCAGCCCTCTGACTCTAACTGGCTCCTTACTGAAAGACCCAAGCCCTTTATTCCTGTAATGAACATTGCAAATTACTTTTTCTTTTTCTTTTTCTTTTTGCAGGGGCAGGCACCGGGAATCGAACCTAGGTCTCCAATATGGCAAGTGAGAACTCTGCCACTGAGCCACGGTAGCCCACCCACATTGCAAAACATTTTTGAACAAAATATAATCCCTTGTGATGAGGCCATAATTACCTCATGCTAACAATGACATTTTAAGACTATGTAAAAATGAAAGTACTGTTGGTACTTTTCCTTAGATGGGGTCCAGTTTGAAACTGCTGTGCATCTCAGAAAAGTCATGTTCTTTAATCCTGGTTCAAAATTGTTCTGTGGGATCTTTTTGATTAAGTTGTTTCCATGGACACATGGCCTACCCAGTTGTGAGTTGGAGTTTTTGATGAGGTGGTTTTACATGGAGATGTGCCTCCAACCTTTCAAGCTGAGTCACTTACTGGAGTCCTTTAAAAGGGAATTATTTTTAGGAAAAGGTTTCAGAGTCAACAGAAACCTTTGGAGATGCAGAAAGAAAATACCCCTGGGGAAGCTATATGAAATGAGAAACCAGGAGAGAAAGCTAGCAGACACCGCCATGTGCCTTCTCAGCTGAAAGAGAAATCCCAAACGTCATCAGCCAATCTTGAATCAAGGTATCTTTCCCTGGATGCCTTAGTTTAGACACATTTATGAACTTAAAAAAGTAAACTTGTAAATTAATAAATGGCCTTTGTAAAAGCCAAACCATTTCTGGTATACTGCATTTCCGGCAGCATTAACGAACTAAAACAGAGAGTGTAAAGAGCTGTCAGGCACTGAGGCTTGTCCTGTTGGGTCTCCTTTGAGCCTGTTTGCAAGAAGCACTCACAGGTATTTTGAGAATTGGGGAAGGGAGCTGGAACACCGAGAGATGCATTAAGTGGCGTCACAGCACAGACGTGGAGGTAGGGGCCTGGATTCGATATCAGGCCTTGCATCGGCTGATGGTGTGACTTGGGACAAGTCATTTTACCTCCCCAGGCCCCGGGCTCCTCATCTCTTGGACAAAATGATCTCTTGGGCTGAGAAGGTCAGAGAGAAAGGAGAAACAAAAATAACCTCTACTGAGAACCCAGCAGGTCTCCAGGTCCTATCCTTGTCATCCCTACCCACAGCCTCTCCTTGAATCGTCAGTGAGGGACATTGGACCCAAGCCCCCTAGCCACACGGCTCGGAGGTGGCACGGCCAGAATTCAAAGGTGGGTCTGTCAGACTAAATCGCGCTCTCTCCACAACACCATTCACTGCTCCCCAATCTCTCCCAATCAAGCATCCCCAGCCAGAGAAAAGAATGCCCAGGAGCCTGAGGCAGTTGCTTGCTACACCTGCTGCAAATAAAATATTTTTCAAGCCTTGTGCATTATCTTTAAAATTCATGCCAATTGAGCATCCAATTCCCTTAATGTGTCTGTATCTAATACACAAATCACATTTCCCCAAAATCCATAAGTAAAATCATTGATCCAGAAAGTTGCTCAGTGTTGAGCCCGGGGATTCCTCCCGAACTCCTGCTACATGTCTCTTCACTTCTTTAGAGGACCTTCACACCAAGCACAAAGCTCTAAGTGGAGACACATTTAAGAAGGAAAAAGCATGTTTAACCTAAGTAAGTGCAAAGAATAATTGATTTAGGGCTGAACACAAAGCCATGCTAATTAAATACTGAGAAAATCTGGCACGTTCCTAACCAAAATCGGCTATGAACCAGCCCTGTGTGGAAATACCACTGCGCAGAAAGCCCTGCTGGAACTGTACAGCCTTTTTTTTTTTTTTTTCATTCTTCTCTCTTTCCTTTTGAAAGGAAATCAGTGTCACACTAGCATAGTTCACCCCAATTCCCCATACAATGGCTTTTGAAGAACATGCTTTTGAAGTGCAGGTACGGGGTGTCTGGGGACAAAGATGATAGTTATGGTTAATAATAGGCTTAGAAGCACACTGATCAGATTCATATTTTCCTGTTACAGCGACTGCGCTTGAGTAATAGAACTTACCAGCAATCCTAACCACAGCCACACTGTCCTTTTATTTCTTAAGGAATAACATTTTCCAAAGTGACAAAGGACTTTCTGACAAAGGCCCCTTGCTGGCTGTGAGAATGACTCAAGTGGCAGAAAGGACTTCTCAGTGTGGTTAGCTCATGGCCCCACTTGGCGTATGACCCTAAAGCCAGTCCAGCTGATGCGTTCCCACATACTGCAGACACACAACCACTCCCGCTCAGCTGCCCCGAGCAGAACTCCGGCCAGGGAGATGGACAGACTTCACAAGACAGCACCAGGACCCGGGGAAGCTTTCGTGGGTTGGAAACACGACGGCCACAATGTCCTTTCCTTTTCCCTGCCTCTCGGTTAGGAGAAACGTGAACTCTCAGGAATGTATTGACCACCCACATAGGAGAGGTGTCTCATGAAGTCTGACTGCAACCAAGGAGACGTCATCTTGAGACGCTGGTCCCAAGAGTACGGTCCACGCAAGTGACAACCCTAAAGAGCACAAATGACCCTGGTGGTTATTGCTCAGGGGCAGTAATGAGGCTGCAGCTCCATTCGAGGTAAACACCTCCCTACCACGAGGCTGGGGAAGCTGTGCTAAGCAAGCGTGCATGCAAAAGGTCACACGAGGCGCGGATTAGCAAAGGCGGGTGTCCGGAGCCCTTGACGAAGCATGTAATGACCGAAGAAGGGGTCCACAAGGGAGTGGGGCAAGGTGATCTGAGGAGCCCCGAGCCTGCCAAAGAGCCCCTGTCCCCTTCAGCAAGAAGGCGGCTTCCCCAGGCAGAAGCTCTAGATACTTCCACACCAGGGTTCCCAGAGGCATTTTTCACAATAGCCAACAGGCGGAAGCAACTGAAGTGCCCATCAGCCAATGAATGGACAAACTGTGGTATACACATGCGATGGATTTTATTCGGTCATAAAGGGGGATGAAGTCCTGAACACAGGCTGTACCATGGATGAATCTTGAAGATATTCAGTGATTCAGAGTGAAATAAGCCAGGCACTAAAGGACAAACATTGTAGGATTCCACTTATATACTAGAATAAACAAATTCATAGAGCGGTGGCTGTGAGGGAATAAGGAATGAGGAGCTGTTGCTTAATGAGCACAGAGATTCTGTTTAAGGTGAGGAAAAATTTTGGTAACGGATGGCTGTAATAGTAACACAACCTTCTGAATGCAATTAATGTCACCGAACCGTACCCGTGAAAGTGGTTTCAAATGGGAAATTTTGTGCTGTGTGTACGTTACCACATTAAAAAGTTTTTTTCACATGAAAAGAAAAAAAACCAAGAAGCAACTGTTCCCATCTCTAGGGAGATGTGCTTTTCTGAGAAGTAAGGCCATTTCATCAGATTTTTCCAACAGCCTGGAGAGAATCTCTCTTGAGATCTGCCAACTCCCTCTGCCCAGATTCCACACCTACGACAGCTATTGCAGCTTCCCAGACCTCATGGCGACGGGACGACCAGGCCGGAAAGTGCCCACTAGGGAGGGACAACTGGCCGTCTGCCTCGGGACACCAACACTGACATGAAGCAGAAACTGTACAGGAGTCTAAAGACCATGCAGATTTTTCAGTTCTCACTGCCCTCTCGGATCCTGGCCTCCCTGCACACCTGACCCCGTGGCCTCCAGAGACTTCCCCTTGGCAGCCGGGACCCACGGGGTGGGGGATGGGGGGAGTTGGCGACACTTCCCGCTGCCTGCCCCGAGCTCCTACTCCCCCATGAGAGCCCTGGGGAGAGCCGCGTTTTAAAGCCATACGCTGAAAGTCTCGTCTGTAGCCCGGTTTCTTGAGTTACTGCTCCCTCCCGGCGGCACATCCGTTCCCAGGAAAGAGATAAAGGCTAGTTACTTACTCCATGAGCAAAGCCGAGGAGCAGATGCCCAAGCGCAGGGACTCAGTGACGGGCCGCCTGCCCCCGAGGCACGCATTCCTGCCGGCCCACTACCCCCGCCCCAGCTGCCTCTTCTGGCAAGTCATCCAAGGGCCCCTTACAGTTTTCAGGGAAACAGTGGGATTCCTAAAACAAGGTGGGAGCCAGTGACAGAAAGCAGGGCCCAGCCCAGTTTTGGTAATAATAATACTAATAATAGTAGTAACCCCTAAGGAAAGGGACAAAGTAATGAAGCACTGTAAAACATAAATGCATTCTCAGAAACACTCCTCAAACCAGCTGGGGCAGAATGTCATGCTGGTTACATTAAAAAATAATAGAAATCTTTCCAAAGAAAGGGAGAAAGCCCTGGTTGTGAGGCAGGCCTCTGAACCTTCGTTCCTAAAGGCAGTGGTCCTCAGCCAGGGGGATTTTGCCCCCCAGGAGGCAATAGGCAATGTCTGGAGATGCTTTTGATTGTCACAACTCAGAGAGGGGGTGCCACTTGCATCAAGTGGGTAGAGACAAGGGATGTTGCTAAACATTCCATGATGCACAGGACAGCCCCTGGGACAGAAAAAAAATTATCTGGCCCAGAATGCTTAAGAGCTGCTGTTGGGAAATTCTGCTTTTAGAGAATAATTCTTTTGATCACTGACCAACTTGCGGCTAAACTAAACAAAATGTATATGGCAAGGCAGGGAGCAAGGGTGACTGAGAACACATGCAAAGTCCCGACTGCCTAACATGAATTCTGACGGGCCAGTAATCAGCTCTAGTGATTCTCTTCTCTGATTATGGGCATCATCTTCTGAAGTCCATGGTGTGTCCAGCCACTCACCATTGTATTCTCCAGTGCCAGGCAAAGGGAGGTAAATGGAACCTCAGTCTCCTGGGAGTTTACAATCCACAAAGGATGACAGTGACTAGGCAGAGAGATGAAGGTGAGATGCAGAAATTAACTAAATCAGGAAAAAGAAATTCCCATGCCATTTGAACAAGCAGAAAGCTGAGTATATTCTGAGAAATTATGAGGGAGGATAGAGTTCTCACTGGGGAATCAGGTGGCATTAAAGGAATATAAAGAAATGTAGAAATATCAAACTTCCCCATCTGGGGAATTCCTGTTATTCTCTCAAGCAGTGGGGACAACCAATTCAATAGTCTGAGCTCTCAATCTCAGGGTTTGCCCTTATGAAACTTACTCTTACAAAGGAGCTAAACCCACTTATGATTATAGCTAAGAATCATCCCTCAGAGAGCCTCTTTTGTTGCTCAGATGTGGCCTCTCTCTCCAAGCCAACTCTGCAGGTGAACTCACTGCCCTCCCCCTCTACATGGGACATGACTCCCAAGACTGTACATCTCCCTGGCAACATGGGACATGATTCTGGGGGACGAGCCTAGACCTGGCATCATGGGATTGAGAAAGCCTTCTTGACCAAAATGGAGAAGAAAAATGAAACAAAACAAAGTGTCAGTGGCTGAGCGATTTCAAGCAGAGTCAAGGGGTTTTCTTGGAAGTTATTCTTATGCATTGTATAGATATCCCTTTCTAGTTTATGGAGTACTGGGGTGGCTGGAGGGAAGTACCTGAAATGGTTGCACTGTGTTCTAGTAGTCTTGATTCTAGAAGACAACTGAATAACTATATAGCTTTTATGGTGTGGCTGTGTGATTGTGAAAACCTTGTGGCTGACATTGCCTTTACCAGTGTATGGCAGTGCCCATCTGTACCTCCATCTGTTCACACTTTCACTGAAACATGCACCGCATGCTTCCGGGCAGGCTGAGATGCACAGAGGGACATCCCCTGCGGTCCAATCACTTAGGACTTGCAGAGTAATAAGATTCATAAGCAAAATACAGAAGTATCGTTTTGAGAAGTGCCTTAGTTTCCTAGGGCTGCTGTAACGAAGTACCGCAAAGTAGGTGGCTTAAAATGTTTTGTCTCACAGTTCTGGAGGTGACAAGTCAAAACTCAAGGTGCCAGCAGGGCTTCCTCTGAAACCTGTGGGGGGGGGGGGTCCTACCTTGCCTCCTCTTAGCTTCTGGTGGCTCGCTGGCAGTCCTTGGCAGTTGCGACTACAGCACGCCAATCTCTGCCTCTGCATTCACATGGCCTTCTCCCCTCTGACTCTGTGTTCCCATGTCCAAACGTCCCTCTTCTTTATGAGGACACCAATCCCAGTGGATTAAGACCCATCCTTACCCGGCTTGGCCTCATCTTAAGTAGTTATATCGTCAAAGGCCTTATTTCCATGTTGGGTCACAGTCACAGCATGAGGACTTAGGGCTTAAGCCAAGCGCTTGGGGGTGGGGGACACAATTCAACCCATAACAAGGGGCAAAGCTAGTTACAATGCCATAGGAGATTAGAGAAAGGGGGAGGAGCTGTGTGCGCTGGCACTGGCATCTGACTTGGGTCTTGGAGCATGCGTGCTTGGCGGGGTTAGGGGGTGGGGAGCCCGAATTCACCCGAGGGCTTGAGATGAAGGTTAGGGAGTGGGGGTGGGGAATCAGTGGTCCTGCAATCAAGACTTTTTGTCAAGGGGGCTCTGGCTTAAGATATTTGTCCCAGCTTGTCACTTGGCCCCTCAACAAACCACTCTCCATTGTTCATTTTCTCTCTCGAACCCCTCTACCCCCCCCACCCCGTTCCCCAGTTCTGAGCAATAAAACCCTATCTCTTCTCATTAAGAACCACACACTGTGGGAAAGCCTGTGGAGCTTAACGATGAGATGACCAGCAGCTGCTGTTCCAAGGGAAATGCTAACAGCGCTCAGAGGCATCTGCTGGTTCCCTTTCACATGCCTCTGACCTCACCCAGTAACATCGACTCAGAAAACTGCCCAGGCGAAAAGCCATATGCTTTGGAGATGCACTAATATTTCAACAGCCTAAACGTGTTCCTGTGTAAAATCCACCAGAGCTGCTAACAAGCAGCCAGTGGGCTACCCTGTGAGTTTTCTCCCCTGACAGTGAAACGGCAGAAAGGTCAGCGGCCAGACACAGAAGGAGGAGAAGGGTCCTGAATAAACACAGACAGTTTAATCAACCATGAAGAAATCCAAGAGGTGGCTGAAAGTGCTTCGTCAGGAGGAGGAGGGAGGCCTCTGCCCTCAGAGAAAGAGAGGAAGGTTGGAGGTCACTTCAGCGACAGAGCTAGCCATTGACTACAGCGGCAGGCAGGCAAGGGCCTGATGGAGTGACAGGAAAGCTCAAAGGCAGAATGGGAGGGAGAAGGGAAGCCAGCATTTGGGCATTTCTCCAAAGGAACGGGCAAACAAATATTCTCTAGAAAGAAGATGGAAAATTTAACCCAATAACAAGGAAAGGCGCTTTATTTAGATTCACTTTTAGAGTTGATTTGGCCTTCAAGTCTGTCATTTCTGATTCCAGTCTCCTCAGGATAGTGGGGAAAAATTGGTTTATTTGAATTAAATGAATGTCCTTTTCTTGCATCTGAAAAATCAAGGTCAGGATATGTTGATATGGAAAAGAGAATTTAAATGAATGGGAGCTAACTCCCAGACTCTTGTTCTGTAATTATTTTTCTTTGTAATGCTGAATAGCCAATCAGATGGACGCTTTCTCAACACAGTTTGTCATATTTATGGAATACCTTTAAACAATAGAATCTGGAAACTCCAGCAACATCTGTGTCCAAATATATGCAAGCCTGTTTATGTTTTTAATTGAAAAACCATTTTAGATGAACTAATCTATAGCATCATTGAAAACACATATTTTTATATGATTCTTGACAGCATTTTATGGACCATTAAAGTAACTTGACATCATGCTGTTTCTTTAAAATATATTTCTCTGTTATGATTGCTTGTTGGAATGAAGTCAGGGACAGCATTCAAAAATTCTGCAGTATGAAAGGTTTGCCTAAGAATTCTGATTCCAATAGAAAACTGTTTACTTTAGGATGATCTTTTTACCACTTCCCATCAGCTCCTGAACTGTGACTCGTATGCTCTCCTTTCAATTAAAGATGCAATTCATTAAAGATTCCTTAAATTCCTTAAGACAGAACTTTTCATTAAAGTTCTCCAGCACTGATGGGCTTCCAATTACTTTCAAAACCTCTGACTGAATGAAGCAGCTCTCACCTCACAAGAAAGACTTTCTGGTTTGGTTTGGTATAATGTTCATTCCTTTATGCTCAGTCTGCTTTATTTCAGGCCCAGGTCCATGGGCCCAGTGATAATTAGTATAGGACAGGTATGCTGATTTTATTCAATCTTTGAGGATTAGGGAAAACTTAAAGCCATTGAAGGATCCCATCACCTGGAGATGTGAGGCAGAAGTGACTTTCCAAACCTGTGAGAATTATCAAGAAAATAATGTTCCCTTGAAATTATGCATTGGTGCACAACAGGAGTTTTAGACAGCCTATTGAGAGGAAACAGTAACTCAGACATTGGAAATATATATATTGGAAATATATACCTACCTATATGTAAGTATATTCATATATTCAAGGCTAGCTGAACAGGGGGCCAGTGCACATTTCCTCCATTTCCCTTTTCTTTTTTATTTTTTAGGTTTGCAAATACCAAACATGTTGGAATGGCTTTTTTTTTTTAATTTTTTTTACTTTGTTTATTGTACAATATAACTTATATACAAAGCAAAGAAAGAAAATAGCAATAGTTTTCAAAGTACTCTTCAATAAGTAGTTACAGGACAGATCCCAGAGTTTGTCATGGGCTACCATATGATCCTCTCAGATTTTTCCTTCTAGCTGCTTCAGAACATAGGAGGCAAGAAGGAATAAATTAATATTTTTTTTATCATCACAATCGACTTTTTTGTGAAAAATAACATATACAAAAAAAGCCATACATTTCAAAGCACAGCACAATTAGTTGAGGAACAGATTTCAGAGTCCGGTATGGGTTACAAGTCCACAATTTTAGGTTTGTACTTCTAGCTGCTCTAAGATACTGGAGACTAAAAGAAATATCAATTTAATGATTCAGCACTCATATTGGTTGGTTAAACCCTACTTCTCTAACTCCACCACATTTATTTTTTCATTTTAAAATGGAGGGGAATTCAGGTACATCTCGATTTCTCAGGATTGTAATGGATACATGAAGCACGGATAGCAAAGCCACAAACGATGATTAAAATAAGAAAACCAGGGATCCTTTTTTCCTGTTTATTAGCGCTCTCACCAAACTGTGTTTTCTGGTTAGCGTGCAGGCATGATATCTGAGGTCACAGACCACACCACATAAAATCACAGAGGCCACGACAGACAGGAAGAGCGGCTTGGCCTCGCTGTCTCAGTAATAGAAACAGCCCAGTTGGCGCGTAACGTGTTGACACCCGGTCACCGGGAACTGGTGAGCCCCAAATGCCGCCCGATTCGCTTCTCCTCCGGCCTCCGCCTGCCCCCTAGTGGACAATCGTGGGAAAGCGAGAAAGCCAGCCGGCCAGCTCTCTCCCTCTTGGAGAGGGTTGAAGTGGACCCTTCGCGAGCCTGCCTCTGTCCCTGCAGCCCTGTTCTCGGGCGCTCCCCATTTCCTGGAGAACCAGGCCTCTGCCTGGGATGCTCCGCAGCCCCCTTAGGATGAACGCTTGTATTACATGAGGCATTTTCACCTAACTCAGTCTGCCCGGACCCCCAACTTGTGGGCACCTTCACATGTGCAGGCTGCACACACAGATACTCGTTTTCCAGATAGTACAAATTGGATCCTGCCAATGGTAGAGCATCAGCGGAGTACTGTGGAACCAGGTGTGTTCGTACAATAGCAGCCCCTCGAATTCCCCGAGTCCGGCTCCGCAGCCTTTCATTCATTCCATGCCTGCCCCGTGCCAGGCCCTAGAGACGCAGGAGAAGCAGGGTCAAAGCTACTTCCAGGAGGCGCTTGGGGCACAGACAAGGGCCAGCTCATCCCCCGCCGATCGCTGAGTCGTCGGCACTGCGCCTTGGGAGCCGCGCGGAGGGGGAGGAGGCAGGGGGATTCGTCGTGGGTTCTTGTCACAGCAAGGCTGCTCTGTTCAAATGACTCAGGAGAACAAATGAGGCCAGCACAGTCCGTCCTGACACCTCGAGAGTGCCCTGGCTGTGCCGGGAGCCGCTGCTCGTCAGCTGGGTATTTTCATCCCCTCCCGAGCCGAGTCACAGCGCTGTGACTGTCCCAGCCTGCGCCGACGTTGCTAGGAGGAGGCGGGCGGCGCCAGCGCTCCCGACATCACCAGCCCCGGGCTTTTCCCACTGCCGCGGCGCTTGCTCCTGCCAACGATCTGCTCTGCTTTGTTCACTTTATGCCTCCTTTAATTTTTTTTTTTTAAGCTCTGCTTTCCTCACCTCTGACTCCCAGATAAGACCTGGAAAGGAAAAAAAAAAAAAAAAAAAGTGATTCTCTCAAATGACTCAGGAGCCGTCCTTGACTAGGTCTGGGTATAGACGTGTGCTTAAAAAGCCAGGTGTAATGATAGTGTCATCTGTGTATGATAAGCTGGAAGAAAAACAGATTGATGTTATTCTAAACTCCTGGCTCTTGGCAAACAGCAGTGCAGAGGGGATGGATCTCTGCCCCAGCCTGACAGTTGAACCTGTAATTGAAAGGCGAAGGCACACGTAAAGAGCCCCCTAAGACGGTGAGCTCCTGGAGATGAGGGCAGTGCCTCATCTGATGCAGTTAATGCTGAATGAAGGGTCACCTCCGCGAGTCCTGCCAGACCTCCTGGCCCTGGGACAAACAGAGATTGGGAACTGAAACCAACCGGCAGGCCCTAGACCCCAAGATTTAAGATATTCCAGCACATAAGGGGAAATTGCTTGCCTCAAAATGATTGAGAGAGATGAGACCCAAGGAGAGGTGAAACAGTTCTGGCTCCATCCTAGGCTTATGGAAAAGTCTTCCCCCGCCACTGAGGGAAGAAGCCCAAGTGGGAGGTGACCACAGTAATGGCAGCCATTGGGCATCCTGGCTGGAGCTGCAGGTCAGGAGCAGATGGGGCATGGGAGAAGAGCTGCCCAGTTGTGCTCAGTGGCAGCAACGCAAGCATATGGAGCCCCTGAGAAAGCGGTTTCCCTCCTCCCACCCCAGAAGATCTGGCATGGGCCCCCGCGGGAGGGAGAGCTGATGTGGCTGGAGTCCCAGCTGACAGGCTGGAAGGGGTAGAAGTGGGAGGCAGACACAAAGACCGTGGGGAAGGGAATGGAAATCTCTGGTTGTCCCCTGAGACTGTTGTGACCTGGTGGAATAGGAGTTACATATAACTAAAAATGTCATTCACCCTTCAAATTTAGTCTGAAAAAATTCCAACAGCTATTTTAGGAGTGTGCATTCAAATTATCTTACTGTGCCTCAGGCTTGGGTTCCATTAAGTTGTCATTCATCCTGCATTCCTCAGTTTTTCCTCTATGTCTACTCAAAAATCCTCATAATCCATCCATTCATTCAACAAACATTTACCGAATGCCTCCTATTTGCTAGAAACTAGACCAGATAGCATGAACACAATGCCAATGAAGACAGGCATGGTCCCTGCCTTCATGGAGCTTATAGAAGAGAGGAGATGAGCTTGAATACCCACACAAATAAATATGGCAACGTGTGGTGCCCCGAGTATATAATAAAAGGGCTTCATTTAATCAGGAATGTCACAGAAATCTCTGCAGAAATGATGCGTGAAATGAAATCTGAAGAAACAATAGGATTAACTAGGCCAGGCAGGTCCTGTGTGACCCCTGTGACAAAATGGGCATGTGTGTTTCAGGACCTGAAAGATGGCAAGTGTGACAGAAGTGAGAGGAAAGACAATGCTGGAGAGCAGACAGAGACTGACAATGCACATGTGCCACTGAAGTGTTCTAAGTAGAGGGGTAATACAGCCAAATGTACATTTCAGAAAGACTGCTCTAGCTGCCTGTGGAAAACAGCTTGCAGAGGGTCGTAAGTGACTAGTTAGGAAGCTGTCATAGGGGAGTTCACAACTAGGAGGAGAGCAATGGAGGAGAGAAGGGGAAGATTCAATCTAGGAAGTAAAACTCAGGACATGATGACATGGATAGGCTAACAATAACCTTACACGCCTCTAAGGACTTCCAACAGACTTCTTGCATGAGCCCCACTCTCCATGGGCTAGATTGACTTCCTGGAATGCAAACACAGCTTTCCCTCTTACAGGTAGTGGCATCCACAGATGCCTTGATGGATTCTTCTAGCTTTCTCCAAAGATGAAGGAAAGAAATGTCTGATGCCTGGGATGTAGCAGCTCAAAAGTCATGGTTGAAATATTATTATAACAACTCAGATTACAGGAGTGCCAACTGTCAAGCTCCCATAACCTTAACTGATGGCCTGAGGAATTGGGATCAGACCAAGAGAGCTGCTCTCTTGATCTGCTGACTGAGTGCTCAAAATACATTTATTGCCCAATTAATCAATGCCTCCTTGTACCAAATGTTTTGAAGATGGTATAGTAAGAGTCCTGCATTGGGTAGCAGTGGGACTAGTTATGAGATACTTGCTTCCTCAAAATAGTCATCGATCTGTTCCAGTAATGATGCTTCAGCCCAGCCCTATGCTGGGCACCAGGGACTGGAAGACGAAGAAGTTTTCTGCCCTCAAGGAGTCATAGTCCAGCAGCCTTACCAACAAGGATGCTGCATGATGTGCTGCCACAGAACCAATGCACCATGAAGAACCCAAGACAGAGCCAGGAGCTCTGCCAGGCTAAGTTATCAAGGTTTTCCAGAGGCTACATCTGAGCCAGGTGTCAAGGGGTGAAAGGGAGTTTTTATCATGGAGAAGAGGGGACTTGTCATTTCAGGCAGAAGGAACAGCTTGTGCAAAGACACAAAGGCACCTAAGAGAAAGATAGGGAAAAACTGGCTTCAGGGATGAAGGAAGGGGCTATGAGGCTGGAAACAGGGCTGACTGGGTCATTGAAGGATCTTTACCTGTTTGGGGGAATACACTATATTGCTTCTTGTTGTATTAACAAACTACCCCCAAACTTAGTGGCTTGTAGGAACAAACATACTATCTCAGCTTCTGTGGGTTAGAAATCCAGGTGTACATTAGCGAACCTCGGGCTCAGGGTCTCACAGGCCGCAATCACGGAATCATCCAGAGCTGCATCATGTCAAAAACCAACTGTAGAACAACCCACTTCCAGGCCCACCCAGGTGGCTGTTGGCTGGTTTTGGGTCCTCACTGGCTGTTGGCTAGAGATATCAGTTCCTTGCATGCGAGCCTCTTCATGGGAATACTCACAACATAGCATCTAGCTCAGAAAAGAGAAAGAGAGTCATAGTCTTCTCATAACCTTATCTTGGAAGGGACATCCCATGTTTTTGCCGTACTTCATTTGCTTAAAGCGTAAAGCACTAGCTCCAGCCCACTTCAAGGACTGGGGGTTACACAAAGGCGTGACTACCAGGAGGTGGTGATCTTTAGGGCCATGTCACAAGTGCCTACCCCATATACCAAGAGCTATTTAAGGCACAATCCTAGCATTATCCCATTCTGCATAAATTATAGAGAGAGACGTATAATTTCACAGCAGATTACTTTGTTTTCATTGATGGGTACACTCTGGTCCTTTAGAAGCGCTAAAGAACAAAACGCTTCATTTCACATCTCTCCCTAAGATTTTCTACAACCCACTTGGCACTCACACTGTTATTATTAGATGGATTCAGCCCAAAGCTGCATGTGGGGGTAGTGATTGGTGGGAAGGAAAGACGGCAGAGAAAGGAAGTGATCAGCATCCCAAAGTGAATGACGAAAAAGGTCACACGCCAACTGTAAATTAGAAATGAATCTGAGTGAAACTACGTACCCCGTTTGGCAGCTCTCACACACGATGCCAACTTGCCACAGCTTAGCACCGCCCTTGGTTTTCCCACATGCAACTGAAAATAGCGAGCATTCATCCTGAGGGAGTGCTACTAAAATAAGTAACTACTGGAAGCTCTACCTCGCTGCTCATTCAAGCTGGAAGCAGTCTGTAATTATTTTGCTGGAATTAGATACAAATTAAATCACCACTTCCGGAACCCTTTCTCCGGTACTCCATGGTGACAAAGAAAACTGGGTGTTTGAACTCGGACGGTTTAGATTCTGCTTCTTTTCTTAAAAGTAAGTGTGGTTTCTGACAGACTGTCCACTAAGGCAAATGGTTGAGAGGCATCTCTTATAAGATCTAATCTTTTCAAGTGTCTTCAAGAGCCTGGTTCTATGATTTTAAGACCTGGGCTTAGTTGTCATGGATCTTTAGTCACAGGCTGAGGAGAGGAGCTACTTGCCCACATTTGCAGTATGCAAGGAGCCACAGTCTTTAACCCTGTCAAATGTGAGGACAGGAGCTGGTGTAGAATTGTTCCCTCTTACAGGACTTTCCTGGGATGTAGTGGAGGCCCCTGTTCCCACTTTTTTTTTTTTTTTTTGCTGGTGTGATACAGTCCCGGGATCTGTATCCCATCTGGATATAGAAGTTCTGCTGTCTTCTTTTTAAACGAAATAGAATAAACACATACACACACATGGAGGCAAAGCATAATAATGATAATGTGGGATCTCCCCTCAAGCTTGGCTAAAAGTAACTGGCATACAGATAATGGTGTGTTTGGGGGGATTTTCTGCTATCAAAGAGCCCTAGAATTGTACTATCTCTTTAAGAAAACAGCATCTTCATTTAACCTGCCTTTGGAAGAAGTGATGGATTCCTAAGAGCCCAGTTGTGCAGGGCCTTGGGAATCTGTGGTGGCTTTATGGCACAGGGAAACTTCTCCACAACCTTGAATTCCAACTTCCCTTTGCAGAAGACAAAGATGACTTTATCCTCATTGCCAGAGACATTAGTCATCAATGAAGTAAAGTAAAAAATTCCTCCCCTACCACATACTCCCACCCTATGTCCTATTGTGATGTGGTGAATCTTAGATGTGACATATAAAATAAAAAGCTCTCCGAGTCACCTTTCTTCTCTGATGAAGAAGTATTTTGCTGTTTTGGGTTGTTTGTTTTGACTCCATAATTTCCAAACTAAAAATTGCTAATAGGTCACCTAAGCAAGTTTTAAGATGCTGAATCCCTACAACCTCACTTTAATATTAGGGTTATTGCATGCTTTGTTTAATTACTTAAATTACAGTCAGGGTCTCCTTTTCCAGACTACTTAAGGCTTGGAAGAAAAATAAAATGCAGTTTAACGAAATCAAAGTAAATGAAGTGACTGGAAATGAACTGATGTCAACAGTGCTCCTCCATACAGCTCTCCACCTCCCCACTCCACATCTCCTGGGAGTGCTGGTTCGGCTCCACATTCACTGGGAAGAAAGCACAGGCACAGGGTCCAGGTGCCCAGACCAGGTGAAAATTCAAAGCAAGCAGCCTTCCTGCATAGCCTTCTGCTTGCTCAGCAGTCACCACAGCCTGAATATCCCCATTTGAAAAACAGGACCTTTCTTGAAGTCCTAACAGGATGAAGTCATACACCTAACAATGAAGGGGCAGAACCTGTCCCCACACAGGGCATAGCTGAGCATCCAAGGATGGCACCACGGTAGAAGAGCCTCTTCTCCTTGTCTCCTCTAGGGCACTGCAGGCCCAGATTTTGCAGAGGCGATTCGACATTCCCTAAGTAGGAAAAAGCAAACTGGGATCAGTATCCTTGGGCTTGGACATTCAAAAGATTCCACAAGGGGTGGAAGCAGTGAGGGTATTCCCCATCTACCCACATCTTTGAAACATGCATTTTAATTCAGAATCCTGACACCCCACTTATTGTCACCATTTACAAAATGTTTTCATTAGTATCCCTTCTCCTTCCCTAATTGGGGGAAAAAATGCTTAAGGGACCCTCCAGGAAGACCGGGAATAAGATCCTGGATCAGTGGAGAAAGCACTACACGTGCTCTCGACGCATCCCCTCCCCCCGACCACCCACACCCACACCCACACCCACACTCCCTGATTTAACCACTGCAAAAACGGCTGCTCAGGTTGTCTTCACCATCCCTAAGCAACAGTGAAGGACCTGCCTCCCTACAGTGCCCCCTGCCTTTTAGTAGTTTCAACTACGGGGTGGCGTCTCTATACCTCCCATTTCCCACACCTAACCCGGAAAAATGTCCTCGGTGACCTTAAACTTTTTTTTTTTATCAGCAGAATAATTTTTGAGAGGAAAAGCCTCCCTGGCTTTCCGAGCTGGCAGAGAACTGGCGCCCCCTCTCCTGCACCCCCCCGGGCCAGGCGAGCGTCCCCGTCTGTGCCGGGAAAGACCCGCCTCTCCGCGCTCCCAGCACGTCCGCCCGGAGGCTGCATCGCGCCCTCCGCGCGGGGAACAGCTTCCCAAGGGTGAGAGACCGTGGTTTTCCCTGGGGAGGGCCGGGCACCTCCCCCGCCGAGGCCTACTCGTTCCGGCCAAGCCCACCGCCCGCCCTGCGAGGAGCAGTGATCACCTCAGCGCCACCGCAGGCTGCTGGGTCCACACGAAGCAAGAGCAAAAGGGCGGCCACGGCATGCGCATGCGTGGAGAGGGACCACGTCGGCTCGGCGCTTAGGCGCTGGCGCGGCCGGTGAGAGCGCATGCGTCAGCCTGGCCCGCGGTAGGAGCTGCCCACTGGGGATCCGGCAGTGCCTCAGCAGCACGTCGCTGGCAGCGTTTTAGTGACCCGGCGCCTTTGCAAAAGATCAACAGAATTTTAAGGGCGCGGTCTTCTCAGGGTATTTGCTTACTTCTTCCATTTTACAGATAAGGAAATTGAGGCAGGCACTAAGAGGTCATGGGAGGTGTCCAGCGCTGCATTTCTGGATTCTGGTAGTTGGGACCAGGTGTAGCTCTTATTGGAATGGTTTAGGCTCTCCTTTAGTGAGCATTTACTAGGCGACTGGGTACTATGCACTAAATGTGTATGTGGCTTCGAAAGACAACCACAGATACATCAGAAGCAGTGTAACAGTGGCAACCCCAGAACAGCGTAGAGTAAATGGACCTTGGTTGGATTTGCCAATATTTATAGCTGCACTAATAAATGTATGGCTTTGGCGAAGTCACTTAACTTCTCTAAATCTGGGTTTCCTAGTCTGCAAAACGGTGGTAGAAATAGGACCTACGTGCTATATGGTCACTGAGCTTAAAAAAGGTAAGATACATAACGTTAGCGCAGTCTGGCATGCGGAAGGCATGCAAACTATTCATGGGCTGACTGCTTGGGAAGACAATGTTTTGAGAAGTAGTAAGTGCTGGGCTCATAGGCACTCATGAGACAATCACGGTACTCCTTTCCAGAGGGAAGTCATGCAGAAGGAGAGAGAAGGTATTTTCCCGTGTGCAGCCCCTAGGGAACCTGACACAGGGTTAATGACCTGGCACAACAGGGAAAGCAGGAAATGGCTTCTTTTTTATCTTTCCTCCAGCTGCTTCCTCCTGACTCTCACTGTGCCTCACAGGCTGCAGAGAGACGGGGACCTCATATCAGGGTGAAATGTGTTCTTACAGGTGGCATTATGTTTTTAAGTCCCACTTTATCTCCAAGGGACCTTACACCTATTTTCTTGGGTGGGCAGGCATAAGAAGGAATGGGGTTAGGGTGATAAGAAGGAATGGTGGTTAAACATCTGATGTGTCAGATTGGAGAAGCTGAATTGAAGATCGTTAGAGTTGACGAACGGTTAAAGTGGCTCCCTCATGTTAATAAAGATGCAGTGAAAAACAGGGCAAGACAAAATGACATCCACTTTCA
Organism: Tamandua tetradactyla; assembly: GCF_023851605.1. NCBI lineage: Eukaryota > Metazoa > Chordata > Mammalia > Pilosa > Myrmecophagidae > Tamandua > Tamandua tetradactyla. The sequence goes on from NC_135331.1 coordinate 52,845,486, forward strand.
GGCTCCAGTTAGAGCCCAGTTTTTCTGTCTCCATATAGTTCCCATTGACATACACTGCTTTGACTGGGGTATGTGATGTACTGCCAAGTTCTGTCTCAGGAGACAGAGAAAGGGGAAGGACACAGGTTCCTGCGGAGCCTCACAGATTTTCTGTGCTAAGGAGTAAAGGATGCACATCTGCGGAGAAGATAGCAGGTGTGAGCATGTTGGTTTTGATGTTCCCGTGAGACACCCAGGTAAAGACCTCCAGGCAACTGTTAGGAGCATGGGTGCCAAGCACAGGAAAGAGGCCTGGGGGTGCACCTCTGGGAACAGTCACCTTCTAAGCTTCACTGAAGCTGGTGCTGGGCTGAGATGGCCCAGAGAGTGGCCAGAAAGAGAAGACGATGGAATGGATGAGAACTATATCCTGACAGATACTGACTTCTAAGGGCCAAATAAGGGATCTTGAGAACCAGTCAGAAATAATGGCATCAAGGAGACCAAATGAAGAGAATCTCGAAGGTCAGGAAGTGGGCGGGAGTGGGAAATGCCACAGAGATGTCAAGCAAATGTTGGGATATACCTGTTGAGCTTGACAAGAAGGAAGTCATCGATGCCTGGCGTGACGCTGGTTTTGGTGGAGAGGTGAAGACAGAAACCAAGTCACAGGGGATTGAAAGTAATTGGAAAAAAAAAAGTAATTGGAGTCAAGGAAGAAGAGAAGCAGGGCTAGTGGGGATACACCATTCCTTCAGGAGAGGTGGTTGGGCACGGAAGAAGTTATACCTAGAGGAGGCTGAGTGAACTTTTGTTATTTTATTATTATTACTTTTTTAAGATGGGAAACTCGAACATGCATTTATGGTGAGGAGAAGCAGGGAAGGAGTCAGAGGGAGAAACAGGTTGGAATCTCCAGAAAACCTCCAGCACCACCTGCCCCAGGGAAGTGGGAGGAGAGGGGATTATGACACCAGGTAACTGAAGAATTCGTGTTCTTGGTTTGTTTTCTCCTGTGTGAAAGGAAGAAATGCACTTGGAAGAGTAAGGAAGGAATGTACTTGGGGAACTTTTTTTTTTTCATGGGCAGACATTGGAATCGAACCCGGGTCTCCAACATGGCAGGCGAGAACTCTGCCACTGAGCCACTGTGGCCAGCCCCTTGGGGAACTTTTTAAAACACGCTTTGTTCAAAGAAGGATGTAACTGTGGCCACTCTCTTACCATCATATGCATTTAATCAGCCTCATTTGCATGTGGAGCTGCCATACAAATAGTGTGAAATAAATACTGCTACTACCATGTGTACTTAGGTACTTAGGTTCGGGTGTCAACCTGGCCAGGTGACGGTGCCTGGTTGTTCTGTTGCTGTGGACTTAAATCATCAGTATGTGAAACTCATCTGTGGCTGTTTGCATTGGTAGCTGGCTAAGGGGAGTGCCTTCCACAATGAATGAGGTTTAATTTAATTAATTACATTAAATAAATAAGGCTTAAAAGAGAGAGGTCAGAAGGGAGCTCAGCACAGCTCAAGCAGTTCAGCATACCTCATCTCAGCACTTGCAGCTCAACCCAGATGTTTGCAGATGCAGAAAGGAATCACCCTGGGGACAGCCGTCGGAACTCAGAAGCCAGGAGAGAAGGCCAGCAGACATCCTATGTGCCTTCCCGTGTTATAGAGAACCTCAGATGAAAGTTAGCTGTATTTCCTCTGAGGAACTATAAAGTTTTAACTAAATAAATCCCCTTATTAGAAGCGAATCCTTCTCTGGTGTGTTGCATTCTGGCAGCATTGGCAGACTAAAACACTATGTCACTCAGGACCTTTTGGTAGCAAGTGACTGAAACCCAACTCTAGCTAGACAAAAAAAAAAAAAAAAAAAGGAATCCATCCATTTGCTAAACTGGGTAGACTGACTTTAAGTATGGTGGGATTCAGGTGCCTAGAATATGTTGTCTGATATAATAGGGATCATATTTTGAGATCATTAATGAGCTTTTCTCACTTGCCTTTCAGAGATTATGAATTTTATCTACTCAAAGCTTTCAACTGCCCTGGAGAAGATGACATTTCTTTCCAGAAGGCATGCAAAGAAAAAGAAAAGGGAATATCAGCTTCTGACAGTAGAGTTCGTGGCAAGACGATTCCCATGTAATTCAAGCTCTTCCCTTGAAAAAATATCCTCTACATTCTTTTACTTACCTCTTTAGTGTATCAAGGATTGGGTTTGGTAGACTAAACCTTAAAGTTTTGTGTATGGGCTCTCTAGAGAGGGAGAAAGGGGGAATTGTGGGAGGAAAAGGAAGAATCTGGGTGGTCCAGTATGTGGCCAGGCAAAGGGAGGCCCTAATATGGCCTTTCCATTCCACCCTAGGTCCCCAGGTAGCCCAGTCCCTACCCAGAAGTAGCAGCAAGTCTGAGGGCAGCTTGCCACCACTGGGGCAGGGTGACTTAGTGGGGAGAGCTGCTGAATGGACCCCTGGGACCAGGACTGATGGGAAATCAAAGCCAGAAGTCAGATATTGAAATTATTGGTTTGGACTAAGCCTTAAACCAGTTTTTCCCCCTACTAACCAGTGGAGGAGGACCTGATTGATGATGGACAAACTAGAAAAATTACATTTTATTGGTATATCACATTGAATTTACCATCTGTGCCAGTTGGAAAGGATTTATGTACCCTAGAAACGCCATGTTTTAATCCTAATCAGTCTTGTGGGAGCAACCGTTTCTTCTAATCCCTATTCAGTACTATAGGTCGGAAACTTGATTGGGTTATCTCCATGGAGATGTGACTCAATCAATTGTTGGGTATTAAACTTAATTAAATGGAGGTGTGTCTCCACCCATTCAATGAGGGTCTTGACAGTTCTATAGGCTGGAAACTTGATTGGGTTATCTCCATGGAGATGTGACTCAATCAATTGTTGGGTATTAAACTTAATTAGATGGAGGCGTGTCTCCACCCATTCTATGTGGGTCTTGATTAGTTTACTGGAATCCCATAAAAGAGGAGACATTTTGGAGAGAGTCCCTTTAGAGAATGAGGAGGGAGCCCCAGAACCATGACAGAAGGACGAGAGAACCACAGAGTGCACCAGCCGGCAACCTTTGGAGATGAAGGAGAACGCCACCAGGGAGTTTCATGAAGCAAGAGGCCTGGAGAGGAAGCTAGTAAATGTCGTCATGTTCACCATGTGCCTTTCCAGTTGAGAGCCTGACCTGGGAGTTTTGCTGGCACTATTAAGAAAGAGGTGCTTTCCCCTCTGAGACTGCCTGAGAATGATGCCAACACAGGAAAGCTGAAGAATGGTGTTCTGATTTTGCTAGTTTACAGTTCTAAAGCTGAGAAAATGTCCCAATTAAAGCAAGTCTATAAAAATGTCCAAATTAAGGCACCAACAAGAGGTTACCTTCACTCAAGAAAGGCCGATGAATTTGGACATTTTAATAGACTTTCTTTCTTTCTTAATAGTGGCAGCAAAACTCCCAGGTCAGGCTCTCACTGGCCCAGCATTAGTCATGTACCCATCTCTGACCCAGTCCCTGGTTGGTCAATCCACATGACCACATGACTGTCCTTAGTCTTGTGAACTGAGAGTGGGTGAGACTGGTGGTTCCCCAAGGGAAATCAGGATGCTGACAGCAGACAATGGGGTAATGGAGGATGGGCAGACAGGCTCAACTGAGATACATCACTGCTGCCTTCTGAGTTTAACTTTCTTAAACTCACTGGCTGTTATGTGGTGTCTCCAAAGCATGAAATGAACTGGTACCCAAGCATTTATCCATAAATAGATATAAATAGAAATTATATAATAATAATTTTGTAAATCATAAGCTAAAACAGAATTTCCTCCACTTAAATGTGACAACATTGATTAAATTAATTTTAATAATTAGAGTTGGGAGATAAAATCAACAGAATGTCCAGTAAAGATGTTTAAAACTTAGTCCAATCCATAATTTAAATAGTTCCTTTTAGGAAATGCTCACTCTCTCCCCTGATAGATATGGAGACAACAGCCATTTTACATTTTTCTGTATGTATTATTTCCTCTTTTTTAAAAAGTAAATCACCCTCTCCTAAATCCAAGGGAAACTGAATAATCAGTAATTGCCTGTAAAAAAAAAATACATTTTTGTAGTGAATAAAAAGTTTAATTATCCCAGGCATGAAGAGGTAGTAAAGGCAGCATCAGTTTTCTTCACAGATTTTTATTTTCAGTGTCATAAAAGACTTCCGCATAGTTCCAAACTTAAAAAAAGAAAAAGGAAAAAAAAGGTGCAGTGGTGGCACAGTGGCAGAATTCTTGCCTGCTGTGCCGGGGACCCGGGTTCAGTGGCCATGCCTGCCTGTGTATAAAAAAAAAAAAAAATCAGCCCTAAATAAAAGGAGATATTGAAAGTCTAGGGAAGAGAAACACAATCATCAATTTTACTCTAAAATTTATGCTATGACTTTTCAGCAAGTATATTATTCCATAAGTAATATTTTGAAATTTATAATATATAAAACTTAAATCCAAGAATGGAAAAACTCTCTGGGAAAAAAAAATATCATTCATCACAGTAGGAGGAAATAAACACATCATGCCCTGGTATTTGAGTCGCATAATTAATTCCAAAGGGGCTGGCTGTCTCTACTTGTGGAATCTCAGGTATTCACTGAGTCATTCAACATTTATTCTATCTTTGTAGCTTCTCTGGCCTGTGCTTGTGAAGTTGAGTATACCAGCCCCTGTCTGGGAAGAAGGTGAGACAGGAAGGTAAGTAGAGCTCCAAGGGGGCGTGAAGGCACGCTGGGGGCTTGGAGAAGAGAACAGTGTTTTCCAGTGGGACAGACGCTCAGAGGCCAGCGGGAATGAGGAGCTGCCCTACAGGCTTTGCATTTCCCACCCTGCCACTTGCAATGCCTGGGATGTACTTGTAGACATTTTATTGCTATTGTTAAGGTACAGAAGGTTTGGAAATCCTCCTTGGCAGCCCCAAGGCAGCTGGGGTCTGTGATGCTGGGAAATGAGCTCCTGGACTTCCAGACACCTGGGACGTGTGCTCTGACACTGCCTGCCAAGGTCATGGGCATTCCTGTCAGCTAACCAACGGACCCTTATTGAATTCCTACCATAGACCAGACTATTGGTCTCTCTGTTGTGTCCACCCAAGCAAGGCAGACTAAAACCTCGCGGAGCATCCTTCTAGAGGAGGGCTGGGGGACAGAGAGTAGGTCAAAATGGTGATAAGCACTATAGAGAAAATTAAAGCAGAGGATGGGGTTGTCAGGGAATGTGGGGTGGGGGCTATGTGGTATAAAATAGTGTCCTCCATCCCTGGGGGAGGGGAGGAATGTCAGTGGGAAGGAATGGGGTCATTTATTCTGTGGGAGGGAGGAGGGTTTGTTCGGATGTAGACAGGTCCCCAGGCGGCAGCAGCTGGAAGAGAAGAGCATCAGGCTCCCTAAGGAGAGGTGTTGGTAAGTCTAGCGCAGAAAAGGTCAAGGCCCCTGGCCAAGACAGCTGGGGACAGGACTGGGTGCTGGCTGGCCCCACTGAAAACTCGCGTGTCAAACAGAAGTGAGGGGGAGAAGCCAAGTCACTGGACTGGACGGGGAGGGACGGCTGCATTGAGGTGGGTACATGGGGGCACTGGACAGCAGGCCACAGCCAATAGGGGGAGGAGAGTGAAGGGACCTCAAGGTGTACACCTTTAGGCTGGAGGAGAGGATTCCTGTAGGGTAGCCAGGTTGCAAAGGCTTTAGAGACCAAGACACGGAATTTGTGTTTTTCTAACATTTACTAACAATGACCTTTGTAGGTTAAATAATGTCCCCCCTCCCCAAATCCATGTCCACCTGGAACCTGTGAATGTAACCCTATTAGGAAATAGTCTTTGATACACCTAATTAAAATAAGGCCATACTGGATTGTGGTGAGCCCTAATCCAATATGCCTAGTGTCCTTATGAGAAGTGAGAAGTTTGGACACAAACACACAGGGACATCATATAAGAGGTGGAGTCATGTGTCTATGAGCCAAAGAACAACAAGGATTACCTATAACCACAGAAGCTAGGAGAGAGGCAAGGAGGGGTTCTTCCGTAGAGTTTTCAGAGAAAGCGGAGCCCTGCTGACATCTTGACTATGGAACTCTGGCCTCTAGAATTGCGAGAGAATAAATTTCTGTTGTTTTAACCCACCCAGTTTACAGTAGCCAAAGGAAACTTACACTGACTAAGGTGTCCCTTTGCTGTAGCCGAGACTGGTTTGTTCTGTTTTCTGCATGAGCCAAATAACTGAAAGAAGTTGTAGGACCATTGGGAGGGCAGCTGGGCAAGGAACTCCCAATATTTTGTGCTTAACATATAATTCCTGATAAAAACCAAGCAAAAGAGACTTATGCCCCTGGGAAGAGAAGAGTCCATTCAGTAAACAGGAACTGTCCTGTGTGGACACCAGGTGAAAACAACATGTCATGTTGCCACTTTGATTATGAGACTTGAATGAGAAAGGACATGGGGTTTGAACTTGACTCTCAGGTGGTTTTGGACTCTGTCACTTGTTGACTGTGACCTTGGGTTCTTTAATCAACCTTGAGTCTTTGCTTCTTCATCTGTCTGGTGGGAGGATGCGAGCTGGAGACTGCACTGGGATTTGGACTTGTCTGTGAACCAGTGGGAAGCCCGTCCCAGGGTCTGGGGTGCCCTCCTTTCTTGAGGAGCTGCTGTGAGCCAAGCATGGTCAACTCACGGAGTGGCAAAGTGTCGGTATTGGAGGAAGGCATAGTTTTGCGAAAGGGGTAACGGGGCTGGAATCCATCCTTGGTCCTGCCCCATATTGGATCCATGTCTGGTCCCTGCACTAAAAGGTGTTTGCCAAATTCTCTGTGAACCACTGGGGTAGAAAAGCCACTGTGATGGGAACCCCCATAAACGACATACTGGGAGAGAAAAGCATCTTTTTCACTTGGTGTTCCATGGAGCAGCTTTGCCAGCGTGAGATGGCACAGTGGGGAAACAGGCAGTGCCTGGTACCTGGACATGTAAAATGTCTCATCCCAGGGGCTTCTAAAAGTTCAGGGCAAAGGTGCTTTGCTGGAGGGCTAGGCTCTATGAGCGAGATGGTGGTAGCAACCTGTACAATTTGGATACTTATTCTTGATTGTCTTCATTTACCCCACACCTGGCAAGAGCAACTTGTTAGTACCCACCTGAGGGCTCAGACGAAGTGCTGCCGGGCGTGCTGGTGAGAAAAAAAAAGATCTTTTGGGCTGATACTGCATAGGAGTACAGCTGGCACGTGAGCCAGGCTGGACAGGCTCTAACTGGTGAATGGAAGGCTGGGGAAAGGGTGCTAGGGAGAAGGCAGAATCCGGGGGGCCAGGCACCCAGTGGATCCTTGCTTTGTGCCCTAGAGCTAACCCCTGACATCACATTTCACGGAGAATTTCTATAAACCTTTCTAAATGAAACTGCAGGCTCACTTCCTGCTGTATTCCCGTAACTCTAGACCATCTCAGTCCCCTCCCATGACTGCAGCAACTGTATGTCGATAATTACTAATTCTTGGAGAATTATGAAATTCTAAAAGTATACCTAGCCACATACTGAAATGTGCTAACATTGGAACATTAGCTAGCCAAAAAGATGCTCATTTCAAATTGCAGAAAAACAGAAGAGACAGGAAACGAAAGTAGCATTTATGTGCTAGAATCTATACTGGAGCCTTTCACATTTGTGATCTCTTTTAATAGTCACTACTATATAATTTGGAAGATGATACCATTCCCACTTTGGCAGTTGAGGAAACAGAAGTTCAGAGAGGTCAAATAACTTGGCCAAAGTCACACAGCTAATAAAGCGGCAAACCTAGGATTTGAATCCAGGTATGCCTTCCAAGCATTTTCCAACATAACCATGCCTATAGCCTGGGTAATTTTGGTAGAATTCAACACGCTTGGTTGACAGGAGAATTCCCAACCCTACTTTTTGTATTAATTCAAGTTCCCAAACAATGCAATCTCCAAAGTGTTCTTAAATCGTTGACGTGCTCAGGAATCATGGACTCCCAGACGTTAGAACTTGGTCCTGACTCAGATGTCACAAGAGGACCGAGCTGTGTTTCTGAGCAATCCTGCATGAAAGCATTCACTTTTTACGGAGCCCTAGCAAAACACGTGTCCCATCAGGCACTGGGATAAGGAAGAGGAAGAAATTCTCTGGCAAACATGCCTGTTTTCTCCAAACTTTGTTTAATGCAAGTGCCAGAGTTTGACGCATCCTAGCCGCGTTGCTTTCTTTGGCAAACTCCCGCTTTGATGAGAGAGGAAGAACTACGTCTCACTATTGACAGGAGCAAGGTGCGAAATGAGAGACCTCAGATGCTGTACCTGACAATTTTTGACAGCTCGGTGGAAGAACGCACCTCCTGCCGGTTCTGCTAAATCCTGGTCCAGGTGAGTCAGTGTATTGCCAGCCAGACAAGTATTTTTTTTTTTTTTGAAGACATGAGAAATCTAAGCCGGAACCGGCAGAGAAAGGCGAGAGATGGATTAACGCCATTAGCTTTGATGGTGTCTTGTTGTCATGGTGCTAGGAAAATCTTTTCCAATTAGAGTCCCACTTACCAGCTGTTTGCTGGAATTTTTGACACAGGAGGCTGGCGGCCACATGGGACATGGATATGTGCACGTACATAAACCTGCAGCAGACACCTATTCTAAAAGGCTTATGCTGGCTGTTAAATGTAGGTGCTCGTGTGGATAGCAAATCTGTTCCCCCAAATCAGCTTGCAGGAGGCCAGCATGGTCCTGTCAATCACCCACCTCCTGTGACATCTCCAGAAGCTTTGGAGTAAGGCCAGTGACCCACAGACCCAGCATATCTTCTGCTTTCCCATTTAGCTTTTGCCTCTGGAAAATGCCACCATCACCTGGCTCTCAAACGTTATTCAAGATGCCGTCCTCTGAGGCAGGGGGTGACTTTGTAGTATGCCAGGAGCTGTAGATGGGGGTCTACGTTGCCCAGGGGAAATGGCTAGATCCCATTTATTGAGCTGCATTCCACAGCCTGGCGTTGCCTGGGAAGACAACCTCTCGGAGACCCCTTCTCACATCTGCACTGCTCTGCCTAGTGTCCTGACTCTGCGGTCGAGAGGGGACTCATCCTCGGGGCAGACTTATTTTTTTCACTTTTTATTTTTTGCATGGGCAGGCACCAGGAAACGAGCCTGCGTCTCTGGCATGGCAGGTGAGAACTCTACCTGCTGAGCCACTGGGGCCCACCCCAGACTTATTTTTTAATCGGCACCTCAATAGTTCGGTTGCAGGTGAGTCTGGACCCACACTTTCAAACACTGGGGCAGAAACAAGCCAGTAGGTGTATGTGATACGCCTGATGTGAGGGTTACCCATCTTGTGTCTTAAAACAGGAATGTTGTTTCACTAAATAATCATCTCATCTCAGTAGGTAGAAATAGCTTCAGTGTACTGGAGAGACTTATTCAGGAAGTACCAGACCTGAAGCCTTATTATGTGGCCTACTGTACATGCACTGCATTGCCTCTCCAAAACCCAGAAGCATAGCACCCCTACTTTCAAAGACCAGAACCACCTTCACTGACTACCGCTGTGACTTTAGACAAGTCGATTATTTTCGTAATTTGATAAAATATGTTCCTGTTGTTTTCTGTGTGCCAGTAACATCATAAGCACTGTGCAAATATTAACTCATTTAATATGGACAGCCCTGTGACATACAGCAAGCCTGCAGTCCTTCATTCAAAACTCATGGGCTTTAGTCTCCAGTATCTTAGAGCAGCTAGATGTAAAAACCTAAAATTGTGGACCTGTAACCCATGTCAAACTCTGAAATATGTTCTATACCTAATTGTGGTGCTGTGCTTTGAAATTTAGTGCTTTGTTTGTATATATGTTATTTTTCACAAAAAAAGAAAAAAAATGTCTATTGTAGTGATAAAAAAATGTTTAAGCCTTCTAGCCTCCTATAATCTGGAGCAACTTGAACAAAAAATCTGAGATCGTATGGCAGCCCATGACAAACTCTGGGATCTGTCCTGTAGCTACTTGTTGAAGAATGCTGAAAACTATTGCTTTTTTATTTCTTTGCTTTGTATATATGTTATACTATACAATAAAAAAGTTAAAGAAAATTAAAAAAAAATAAAATCACCCTCAGGCATTTCAAAAGTAAAGTTGTAACAGTATCTTAGAACATAAATAAATAATCTATATAATCTTGAAAAAAAACCCACAAAAACCCATGCAGTGTTTGGAGATTCAGAATTTGAGGGTTTTAGAGAGGCAATGCCACATAATATGTGGCATATGTAGCAGGCCACATAATAATACCCTGTGGCATCTGGGACAGCATCCTGTGAGCAATCACATCCATATTTCTGTAGTGAAATGTATGTATTGCATAAACAAAGACTTTAAAAGTAGTCTTGTGTCAATTTACTTTTGCCTCAATTTACTTCAGATCAGGTTTTGCTTGCAAATGAGTTATAAATATGATTTTTGGTTTTGAGAGCTTTAAGTGTTTCGAAATGGTGGACCTGTATTAATTCTGTCTTACAAATGAAGAAACTGTGGTAGAGAGGAGGCGGCGCTAAACAACTTAGATTCAGCTGGTAGGGGATGGGGCTAGAAGTACAGCTCCAGAGTACCAGCCTTTATGGTCAGCCTGGCTGTGTCCCTCTGTACCACCCAGATCCCTGGCCTGACCCCCATCTGTAGAATGCAGGTAACCTGTAGTTGCAGCTTTGCTATGAGCACCAGATGTAGAGCAGACAGAGTTCCTTATGCAGCTCTGCATTCCCAGGAGTTGGTTAATAAATGGTAGCTAACTGTTCTAGTTTGCTAGCTGCCAGAATGCAATATACCAGAAATGGGATGGCTTTTAAAAGGGGAGTTTAATAAGTTGCTAGTTTACAGTTCTAAGGCTGAGAAAATGTCACAATTAAAACAAGTCTATAGAAATGTCCAATCAAAGGCATCTGGGGAAAGATACCTTGGTTCAGGAAAGCCAATGAAGTTCAGGATCTCTCTCTCAAGTGAGAAGGCACATTGTGAACACAGTCAGGGCTTCTCTCTCATCTGGAAGGGCATGTGGTGAACATGGCATTATCTGCTAGCTTCCTCTTCTGGCTTCCTGTTTCATGAAGCTCCCCGGGAGGTGTTTTCCTTCTTCATCTCCAAAGTTCGCTGGCTGGTGGACTCTCCTTCTCGTGGCTATGTCATTCTCTGCTCTCTCAGAGATCTCTCATTCACCAAAAGGTTTCCTCTTTTTTAGGACTCCAGTAAACCAATCAATACCCATCCAAATGGGTGGAGACACATCTCCCCTAATCCAGCTTAACAACCACTCTTGACTGGGTTACATTTCCAGGGAGATGATCTAATTACAGATTCAAACATATAGTATTGAATAGGGATTGTTCTGCCTTTACAAAATGGGATTTTGGTTAAAACATGGCTTTTCTAGGGGACATGCATCTTTTCAAACCAGCACACTAACCATACTTACTATCTTTATGAATGAGGCCTCAGAGTCTTCATTGAAAACCAAATTCAGTAAATTAGACGATTTCTAAGACCCTGTCCATGTTCCAGATCTAATTTCTCATGCTATAAAGCATGAGAATAATTTTATTTCACTTGGAAAAATGGTTTGGCTTTTAGAGCATTTGCTTTTGTTTTAAACATGGGCTAATGTAAAGGTGGTCTTAAAAGACCAAAGCAAAAACTTCTTTACACATGTTGTGTGTTATATTCCTGTCCATTAAAACTGAAACCATGAGAGTCCCAATTTGTCCTCTGAAGCTTCTGCTCATATCATGAACTCTCTCAGTCCTGGGCTTTTCTGAATCCATTTTGCTTTTGATGACTTAAATCCATGGTGGGTTTCTGAGCTACAAAGTCTGCAGAACAAAGAAGGAATCTAACTTAAAGGTTGTTTTCTGTGAATTAAGAGTGCATCACTGGAATGTAACATGGTGCCAGCGCTGTAGATAACAGTTTGGCAGTTCCTAAAAAGTTGAACATAGAATTACCGTATGACCGAACAGTCCCACTGTTTGGTATATACCTGTGCTGGTTTGAACATATTACGTACCCCAGAAAAGCCATATTTTAATCCTGATCCAGTCTTGTAGGAGCAGCTGTTTCTTTTAATCCCTATTCAGTACTCTCGATTGGAAACTTTTAATTGGATTATCTCCATGGAGATGTGACACACCAATTGTGGGTATCAACTTCTGATTAGATGAAGATGTGACTCCACCCATTCCAGGTGGGTCCTGATTAGATTACTGGAATCCTTTAAAAGAGGAAACATTTTAGAGAGAGTGAGAAATGACAGAGCCTAGAGAAACAACAGAAGCCTCAGAGCTGACAGAAACGTCACAGCGGAGTTAACACACATCGGACACATAGAGAACAGAGACATAGATGTTTGGAGATGCTTGGAGCCCAGCAGACATTGCCATGAAATGTTAAGCAAGCCAGAACCTGGAGAGAGCCAAGGAAGACAAGAGATGAAAGCTAGGCCTGGAGAAGTAAAGTGAGGAACCCCCATAGGAACAGAGGCTGAAAGCAGTGGAGCCCAGGAGCAAGGGACCAGCAGATGCCAGCCAGGTGACTACCCATCTAACTGAGGTGTTCCTGACCCATCGACCTTTCTTGAGTGAAGGTAACCTCTTGTTGGTGCCTTAATTTGGACACTTTAACATCCTTAGAACTGTAAACTTCTAACTTATTATATTTCCCATTATAAAAGACATTCCAGTTCTGGTATATTGCATTCTGGCAGCTTGCAAACTAACACAATACCCAGAAGGATTGAAAACAAGGACTTGAATAGATATTCGTACATCAGTGTTCATAGCAGCATTATTCACAATAGTCCAAAGATGCAAACAACCGAGATGTCCATCAACCAATGAATGGCTAAACAAAATGTGACATATGCATACAATGGAATATTATTCAGCTATAAAAAGGAATGGTGTTCTGATACATAACATGGATGAACCTTAAAGACATCATGTTGAGTGAAATAAGTCAGATATAAAAGTACAAATATTGTATGATTCCACTTATATGAAACAACTATAACATGCAGATTTACAGAGACAGAAACTAAATGACAGATTATGAGGGGGAGGTAAGGGGTGGGGAAAAGGGAGTGATTGCTTAAAGCTGCAGAGCTTTTGTTTGAGGTTGTGCCAGTTTGAAAATATTGTGTACCCCTGAAAAGCTATGTGCTTTAATCCCGATTCAGTATTATAGAGTAGAAAACTTTGATTATATTATCTCCATGGAGATGTGGGGTGCCCAACTGTGGGTGTGACCTTTTGAGTAGATGGAAATGTGATTCTGCCCATCTAAGATGGGTCTCGATTAGTTTACTGGAGTCCTTTAAAAGGGGGTACTTTTGGAGAAACCTCAGTTACTTGAAAGCTGACAGAGATGCAGACATTTGAAGGTGTCTGGAGTGCTGACAGGGAAAGCATATGCCTAGGCATGGACGTTTGGAGATGGAGAGCCCAGCAGATGTCACCACATGTCTTCCCATGTTATGCGTAGCAAGCCAGAACCCAGAGTTGTGTCCTGTGGAAGCTAAGTGAAGGCCCACAGACACTTAGAGAGAAAACCACCGGCATCAGAAGCTGAAAGCAAGGGAACCAGAAACAGCCAGCAGGCACCATGTGCCTTCCCATGTGACAGTCATTGGCCTTCCTTGGGTCAAGGTATCTTTCCCTGGATACCTTAGTTTGGACATTTTCATGGCCTTAGAACTGTAAACGTGTAATATAAATTGCCTTTTTAAAAGCCGTTCCATTTCTGTTATATTGAATTCTGGCAGCTTTAACAACTAAAACAGGGATAATAAAAAAGTTTTGGTAATGGATGGTGGTGAAGATGGCGCAACATTGTGAACGTAATTAACACCACTGTACTGTAAACTTGAAAGTGGTTAAACATGGGAAATTTTATATTGTATTTATGTTATCCTACCACAATAAATATAAATGTGTGTTTGTTTATTCATTTTTAAAGTGAGGCACTTTTTGAGACCTTTCAGTGGTTGATTCTGTTCAGCACCAACATCAGAGAATTAATTAAGCAAGACATCATGAGACAGGGCACCATGGAGCAAGTATCTAATGACCTGAGCTGCTCAGGGGTAGTACCACATCTTGTTCCTCTTTTGGTTTTGCTTTGCTTGGCATACTGTATGGTGGGGTCATATATCATTATTTTTCCATGTGAGTATTCTGTTATTGCAGCACCATTTGTTGAATTTTTGTTTGTTTGTTTTTGGGGATGTGCGTGGGCCAGGAGTCGAACCCAGGTCTCCCACATGGCAAGCAAGAGTTCTACCACTGAACTACCCTTGCACCCCCACCCCTTCTTCATCTTTGAATCCTCAGAACCCAGAGCTTGATTCACAGTTTTTGTTGAATGAATGAATCTTAGTTTTCTCCCTTCTTCAGAAAGGTTCTGTGAAGTGTGTTAAGTCCAAGTTTCATGGCTATAAGCAAGATTGGAAATTACTCCTGCTTCATAATAGCTCTCATGAGTCATGTCCAATGAAAAAGTCCTTGGCTCAGAAAGCAGAGGACATGAAATCCAGTTCTAGCTCAGCCATCAACCAAGATCTTTAGCCTCCCTGTGCCCCTGTGTCCTCTCCATTGCAACACGAAGATCATAATATCTGCTCTGCCTACTTTACTGAACAGTTATAAGAATTTGACAGAAGAACAGATGTGAAAGTTCTATGACAGCTCCACAGTCCATGTAGAAGGTATTATTATTATTATAACTATTTGTAGAGTTGTGTTGCACATAATAATTTTTACTACCTTAATTTCTTTTTTCCACTCTTCAGGGACCAAAGCCAAGGTTTGCCTCCTACTTACTCCAGCTGAAGAAATACTCATCTTGGTGAGACCAGGCACTGCCAAGTGCTAGCCTCCTTGGAACGCAATCATTTGCCCATTCAGAAATTGTTTGCTGCATCTTGGGTGGTGAGTGAAAAGTAAAGTCACAGAAGACTGGCCAAAAATAATTGTTCGCTGATGCAGTTCACGTGCCTGAAGCTACCCAGAGCAGAAACAGTACGTCCTTCTCACCCAGAGGACAACACTCAATAGCATCTTTGAACCAGCCAGAGAACCGTCAGCCCCCATTCTGTCCCAGAGAACAGGCTCCGTGGTTGAGGTGATTTGTTGGGCAGCCAGCCAGTGGCCAGCAGAGCTCAGGGAGGAACCCAGATCTCCTGACTTCCTGGCCCATGCTCCTTCTACTCCCCTGCTCCTCTCAGCTGAAGCTGTGGCAGGTAGTACTTTGCTGTCCTCTCAATTCCTGGTGTAGATGTTGTTGCTAAGGTAACTGGATGGGCATAAAACAGAAAGAGTCTATAGGGTCCTGCTTCCACCACCCATGTGGCTAGACAGTTCTCCATGCTAGCTAGAGAGACACAGTCAGACTTACTGGTCAGGCTGAGCATATATATTGGGGTCAGGGATCCCAGAGGAGAAACACCTAAGCTGCCTGGCAGTCAGTATTTCCTGAACACTATTCATGGGTTTGTTTATAGATAAGTTGTTGAAGATGGGGCAGATGATGAGGGATTGACATTGCTGGCTGTCAAAATGAGATGTGATTGAAGTTATCAGAAGCCTGAGTTCTAACTGTGTGTCCTTGGTTTACCTGGGGCATCTGTAGAATGAGAGGACTTGGGAATGGCCTCTAATCCTCCACCTCTGAGTTCTGTGTCCCTAGCTTTCCTGCTTTTCCTTAAGAAAGAACACCTCCAAGATGCAGCTGGTTTTCTCTTGTTTCCAGGATGGGCTCGCTAATTAGTGCATTATCCAGAGCCTTTCTTACTTTTCCTCCTATTCTTAACCCATCCTTTAGCAGACCCAACACAGTTGGTTCCAGAGAAGAGAGGACAAGGCACAAACTAATGAGCCAGTTGGATTGCTCTGGCAGCTCAGAGGATGGGCAGAGTGTGGATAATGGTTGAAATTCAGTCAAAGCCGCAGAAAAGAAGGGGAAGGGAATGCAATGCCTGTATGTCCAAACCCCAGTGGCTCCCGGAAGAAGCAGAGCTGTCTATATCTATGGCTAGGGGATTTCATTTCAGGAGCTCTCTGATTTAGAATTTTATTGCTGGTATACCCAATTTTAGGTGCAGGTTGGAAGAGGCAGAATGGTCCTGCCACTTGGTCACGGAGCTTTTGACTCTTGGGGCCTGGGAGGGGCATGAGTTGCTGCTGGAAACTCAAGACTCAAACCTCACAATCTGAACCTGGCCAACCATACAGACAATCCTGCACGCTAACCTATACCCTAACCCCCTGACCCCTGATACCTTCTATCCACTCTCAAGCCAAATAGAACCATTAATTGTTCTTTGTACATGTCCTTTGCTTTTCTACCTCTGTGCCTTTCCACCCATTTTAGCCACTTAGCCATAGCTGTATTGGATAGGATGCATTAAGTTGCAAGTTCAGAACTCAGGTTATTCTAGCTTGGACAGAGGAAGACAGAATCACAGCTGGGGTTTATGAATAACTAGAGTCAAGGGCTCAAATTCTCCCTGACTCTTCTGCTCTCCTCTCTTATCTTCACTCTCTCCAGGTGCCCATTCCATTCCCTTATGGTAGGCTGATTTCCTCCATATTACACGAAGCATGGCTATTGAAATCCCTCCCACCTGCAGCTTCTGAACTGAGCATTGTTGGACTTCCACCAAAGAGACTGACAGCTTTAATTCAGAAAATACCAGGGTTCATGTATCAGTCAGGGTTCTCAGAGGAGCAGAACCAGTTGGAAATATATAAAGAGATTTATTGCAAGGACTTGGCTCCCATAATTGTGGGGATTGGCAAGTCTGCATTCTGGCAGGCTGGAAACTTGATTTTGCCATCTTGAGGCAGAATTTCCTCCTCCTCAGGGAAACCTCAGTTTCTGTTCTTTAAGGCCTTTTAGCTGATTGGATGAGGGCCACTCATATTATTGAGGGTATTCTTTACTTAGAGTCAACTGATTATAGATGTCACTGACATCTACAGAACACCTTCATAGCAACGTCTGGATTTGTGTTTGATTGCATAACGGGCTGCTATAATTTAGCCAAGTTGACAGTAAACATAAACTAACCTTCACAGTATGGATTCCGATTGGCCAGGGTTTGTCAGTGACCGACCACTAGACCAGGGAGGCCCAAGGGGGCAAGGGCAAGGTCACCTAAGAACCTGGCAGCAATTGGTGGGCCATGGAGAGGGGGTAATTTTCAGAAGAGAAGAGAAGAGTGCTGGACAGACAGGCAGACAATCCTACAGATAGTCAACACAAGGTCTCACTTGAACTTCATGGCCCAACGCAACGATGACCTTCTCCAAGGTCTTTTCAAATCCATCAGGGCTGGAAATACACCCTCCTTCTCTGCACCCTCCCAGTATTTTTACCTGTATGTTCCTGTGCACTTCAAACCTTCTACCATATACTCACTTTTTAAATAACTTTTATTACTCACATATTAATATTTGAGAGGCAAATAGAAGAGAGAAGCAAAAAGAAGAAAATAAAAAAAACATTCAAAAATCCACCACCTGGAGATAATCGCATTTCAGGGTCCATGTTTTTTTTTTTTTCTCTGCTTGTATTCAGTTATTTAAAAGCCAAGTCCAAACCCCACCCCCTCTCTGTGGCCTCCCAAGAGCCGTCATCGTGCTTTCCATCTGACAGGGACTCAGTTCCTACATTTTAAACAAGCGAGTGAACGAAGAAAGAAACAAACTGTTGAGTGGATGGATGGTCAGAGATAATTTTCCTACCCAAAAGTTGCCCCAAACGAGGAACCAAAAAGGGGGGAGAAGGAAGGGCATCCATCTTCAAAGATCACATAGTACCTCCTTCTCCTCCCTTCCGAGCCCTCTCTGCTTCCCCTCGGAGCAGACTCAGTGCCAAGAAGTGAACCGTGCATGGTGAGCAGACCTGGACAACAATCATTAGTGGAAATAGAGAGACTGAAGCCCACCCCCTCTTCCTTGCATGTGACTTGGAAATGTCAGCCCTGGCTTAAGGGAAAAGAAGATTCATGGAAACAACCAACGCCAGTTCACCCCACGAGTGCAGTATTTGAGGCTCAGCAAGCAATCTGGCAAATTCAAATCCCCTTGTGAATGGGTTCCAAGAAATTTGATCTCAGCAGTGCCGTTGACACGGGAGTACGTCCCATGACTTGCCCCCTCGCTGTGTTTAAGATTATCATTGATTTATCTGGAGCAGAAACAGCAGGGCTCCACATCACATCTTGGAAGGCAGCCTGGGCAAAGGCAGAGAATTAACAGATTGTGATTATTAATTCCAATACCACAACTCCCTATAGGGTTGGCAGTCAATCACAGGCTCTCTTATCAGGAGTTTCTCCATGTTTAAGTGGAGCTATGCAGGTTTTTTTGTTTTTGTTTTTGTTTTGTGGGGCATATCGTCATTCTTAACTATAAAGACAGACCTAAACTCATAAATATTCATGAATCACACACACATCCAGAACACGATATATGCTACAGGATCTGCAATGTCAGTAGGACAGTCCCAACATTTCATTCATTCGAGCATCACATACTGACTGGGGCCCTTCAATGTGGCAGATGGTGTGCCAGGCACTGGATTTATGGCACATTACAGTTATTACCCCCTTTTAAAAGTGAGGTGATAAAGAACAGGGAGGTTAAACAACTTACCCACACTCATGCAGTCTGCAAGCAAGAGACTTGGGAATCAGTCTGTTTGGTATTGTTTTCAATATCATTTTAGTGCACTCAAGTAGCCTTGGGAAAAATCAGCAAGCGTTGGTATGAGCCTCCGTCTCACCAACCCACAATAACAATTCATGTGATGGGGGGGGGGGGGGTAAGGAAAGATGTTTGTGCCCATTTGCAGTCCCACCAGCGAGCCTGTGGGGGACACCACCACGTGTCTCCCGGCCCCTGCTCTGGACTGGTTTGCAGTGGCCCACTGCTGCCCGCCCTCCCCACTGTGTCCAGAGACAGCCCTGCCGCCGAGGCCGATCCTGGTTCCCCCGCCAGCACAGCTGAGCAGGAGAGGACGGTTGGTGGCCCAGCAGTGTTTTGTTGCTGAGTGTTTACCCTCCTCAGCCTCGAGGTGGTTTCCCTCAGCCTTGGTGCTGAGGGAAAGGCACCTGAACTGAGCTTGGGCATGCCTCTTAGCCTCTCTGAGACTTCATTTCCCTCTCCCACTAAATGGGGGCAGTACCCTCCCCATCACCCCCTACAGAGCGGTCCGGTCGGGTGATGTGTATATTGCATGGTGGCTGGCACGCAGTCGTTGCTTGATACCGAGTCACCATGCTTATTTTCCAAACTGAATTCCATCCAAGAAGCAGAATCGTGATTTTTTATGAACCATGAACTAACAAGTAATTATTCAAGGTCTATTTTTAAGCAGGAAGAGTGATAAAGGTTGTGAGAAAACCCTCGCCCTTCCCTTCCAGGAGTGAGGGACCCAGACAGGGCGTAAATAAAACCCACGACAATGTGCGCCTCTCCAATAGCTCAAGCATCCGAGATAGAGGAAGCGAAAGATAAGATTCTCCCGGGCGTCTGCAGCTTGGGAGATAAAAGCAGTGAGTGTGGGCAGATGGAGGCCCCTAGGAGACCCCCGTGGCTGTGACCCCCCCAACGCTGCGTCACAGGCCTCCCCACCCCCAGGCTTAAGCTTCTGCACTCCTGTTCCTTCCTCCCTCTTCCCCAGAGTTTACTTCTTTGCTCAGGCAGGTATTTTCTTTCTTCTGAGCACCGAGGACCCAGAGCATCCTCAGGTTATCTCTCTCCCCGCCCTGGCTCCTCGCTGGGTTTTGACCTCACCTCTGGCGTCAGCCTTATCAGGTGTGGACAGAACTGTCTCCCCTGCCCTGAGAGCTCCAGGCCAGCTTCTCCCCACACCCAGGCCCTTCCTCTGAGGGCCAGGCACCTCCCAGACTGGACTTGGCGGCCACCTGCCAAATTGGGAATGACCACTAGCAGGGGTCTGCAAACGAAGCTGTGAGACCTAGGATCCGGAAGGAAGTGTGAGGTTTACGTCAGTGCTGGCAAGGACCAGAGTGGATGGAGCCATGGCCAAGGGGCAGAGAGAGAGAGAAGAGGAGGAGGATGTCAGGGAGAAATGGCAACCTTCCCCAGCTGGGAATCTCATGGTGACACTAGATCACGATGGCGGCTGAGTCTCCTCCAGGAATTGGTTTCCTCCTGGGGAGCACGAAGATCCAGCAGAGCAGACCCTTTTGAGGAGTGGGTCTTGGGGTGGCTGGACTAGGAAGTGAGAGCGGGCTAGTCCAGAGTCGGAGGGGCGGACGCAGGCCATTTGCTCCTGGGTACCAGGCACCAGGCCCAGCTGCTGTGTGTCAGCCCACATTCCATAATCAAAAAGGACACTTCATTTACACTGCAGCTCCGGTTTGTTTAAAGTTTGTCTGCCTGAGTATTCCTTGGGGTTAATGGCCTGGGGGTGGGGATGGGGCCAGTATTTAATTAGAACTCATTCTGTAGAGGCCCTTTTGTCCAGCTCGGGTCAGCTCCAAGCCACTTGTTTGTTTGCACTGGGACTCCTGCCTTTACAGGAGTTGTTAGTATCTGTCCCTAAATGGATCACCCATTTGAACTGCCTCCAGAATCATGGCGGTGCAATTCCCAGAAGCTTCACACATCAGCATCTTTATAGGGTTTGGAAGGGCGGTGCCCCCTGACTGTGGAGAGGTGGCAGGCATCCAGGGGGGCTGGATGAGCAGTCCATGGGACTGTGGGTGCGCCCTAGGCAGCAAAAAGAGGCTAGATTCCCATGCCTGCCCATGCAAAAAAAAAGAGACTAGAAGGGACCCTTTGGGAATATGCAACTGGACAACTGTGGCCAGAGACACAGAGGACGCCTGAGGGCCCAATAGCATTTCTGTCCCTACAAGTTACACTCCATGTCCGGCCATGCACTCATGCCTTGTGAACCATGGCCAGGAATTGATTCTTTAGAAATACTCACATGTGTGCAAAATGATGAAGTAGGAGGGTGTTCATTGTAGCATTGCTTGAAAATAGAAGAAGCCTAGAAACAATCTAAATGCCCATCAGTAAAGGCCCTGATTAAGTGATTTACAGTATATGGGTACAGTGGCATCCAGTAAAGGAAGCCCCTTATGCACTGTTAAAGAGTGATCTCCAAAATGCATTGTTACTTTAATACAACTAGGTTCAAAACTGTGCAACATATTTGTTTTTAAAAAGGGTAGGGGTAGGTTGGGCCACGGTGGCTTAGCAGGCAGAGTTCTCGCCTGCCATGCCAGAGACCCAGGTTCAATTCCCAGTGCCTGCCCATGCAAAAAAAATGGTAGGGGTGGGCTGGGGAAGGGAGGAGAATATATATTTATATACTTACAGAAGGTTTCACAAACCTTCCACATTGTAATATGGTATTCCTCTGGGAAGCAGCAACCCTGGTGAGTGTGGTGCCTGGAAGGGTATCAGGTTACTTTGGCTGAAGACCAACCCACCCCAAATTTAGTAGCTTAAAACCATCACTGTTTTATTGGGCCCACATTGCTGTGGCTTGGCTGGGTGGGGGCCTCTGCCCATGTGGTTTCTATCCTCCAGGAGGCTAAGTGGGGCTCCTTCACATGGCCTCGGTTTCCAGGAGAGAGAGCAAGCCCAGTGCACAGGAGCTTTCAAGCTTTACTAGTGTGATGTTTGCCAGCAAGTCATACAGCCAAGCCCAAATTAGAAGTAGAGATAGACTCCATCTCTAAATGGGAGGAGCTACAAAATATGATGGTCATTTGTTTTTAGTCTACTACATGGTAGCTCAGAGGAGAGGTGGCAGGAGCTCTTCTCTTTTTAACCTTTTGTACTTTTTAAATTCAAGTCATGCCAATATTACCTATTCAAAATTTCATGTCGGGGGGTGCAAGGGTGGTTCAGTGGTAAAAATCTCGCCTGCCATTCGGGAGACCCAGGTTTGATTCCCAGCCAGTACACTTCCCCCACCCCCACCCCAAAATTCAACAAAGGGTGCTGCAATAACAGGATATTCACGTGGAAAAAGAAAGAAATGTGACCCCCCCATACAGCATATAAAAAAAAAAATTCTCATCAGTATCACCTGTACAAAAATAACTTAAGAATTGAAAAATTAAAACAGATTCCCTGTGGTTGACTTCAGAATAATTTAGTTGTTGGAGGGGATGGAAGTTGGGGATGAAATGAAACAAAACTGGCCATGAGTTGACAGCTGCTGACTCTGAGTGCTGAAGACCTGAGGCTTCATAATAGTCTTCTGTTTTTGTGGGTGTTACCGTTTTCCTGCAATAATTAAAAGTTGTTCCTTTGCACGTGTATGCGTATGTTTTTTTTTTTTTTTTTTAAAGGGACTTATAACAAAAGCTAACTAACGCTTACTGAGGCTTAGTTCCCTGGTAGGTATGTGGCCTGCCTTAGTGCCTTACTCCTGAGGGAGGCACGGTTTGGGCCTTTCCAAGCAGCTTTCTTGAGGATGCTAATGCTAAAGGGGTCAGCTCAGGGTGGGATCACAGGGCAGCCTCCAGCCTTGGGGACCTGTCAGGGAGCGGGAAAGAAAGCAGCCTTAAGGAGCTGCTTCCATGGCGCGGGCAGGATTTAGCTGCTGGAAAATCCAAGGGTTGGGGCGGTGCCAGGGGTGGCCGGGGAGGTATAAAACATTTGACTGTCTTAGACACACACGCAGAGTTTCTGGGTGTTGGGGCCGAGCAGGGAGCCTTTCCAAGGAGTCCGGGCGAACATCACAGAGAATACAGACATTATCTGAAGGACAGTAACTCCATGCGAAAGAAAGAGACTTGCCTCTTCCCTCTTATCACTCAGGTTGACCCGCCTGGGTGCCAGGCCCTGTGTGCCACCCTCAGCTGGGTCTGGCTCTTGGGGTCCACTCGAGGAACAGCTTGGAGAACGCTAAGCATCCCAGGTGGCCGTCCTGTGGGCAGACAGAGAGACCCGCCATCATCTCTGCCCAGTCATTTTGGGTCCCTGGGTAACCCTGAGATCTCGGCTCCACATGACTAATAATAACTTTGCCAGAGGCTTTTCCAGACCCTTCAGGCCCCCGGAAGGTTGGTCTTTTGTGTGTGCGCCTGTGGGCGGCCCTCCTGAGGCTGCTGCTACAAGATAGATGGCTCTGGGAGCCCTTCTAGGTAGGGGCCGTCTGTGACCCTGTCCCTGCCCCAGTCCGGGTTAGGGGACCCTCCCTCGGGGCTCTCATGGTGCCCAGCTTTCTTGCTGAATTTCCACATAGTTTAAAATTGTTCGTTGCTAATTAGAGACTTGATATTAAAGAATTACTCTTCTCTTATGCAAGCTTCATAAGATATCGCTAATGATCTGGGTTTGCCAAACCCCACCCAAAACCATTCCTGTCAACCCTAAAGAACACCTAGGGCTCTATCTGAGATTCTACAAAACTTCACTCTCTAAGATTACTTTCCAGAAACCTATCAGCTCTAGGTGGTTCCTAGGCCAGAGGAATCCTGAAACTCAGAGGGGCCAGCCTCTCCAGAACAGCAATGCATTCCATCCCCCTATCCCATACTGTCAACACCCCTTTCCAACATGAAAAAGTCAGAATGGGCATAGCCCAAATGCCCCTAAAGATCAGGAGAAGAATCCAAGGAGAAGGAGGGGTTATAACAGAGAAGGTAGGATTTAACCAATGAGTATGACTTTGAATCTTTATATTGACATTTCTTTTAGTCTCCAATGTCTTAGAGCAGCTAGAAGGAGAAACCTGAAATTGTGAAACTGTAACCCATTCCAAATTCTGAAATCTGTTGTCCTATAAACTACTTTTTTTTTTCCTTTGGGTGCATGGTCTGGGAACTAGAACTACGTTTTAAAATGTCCTTTGAAATGTATTGCTTTTTTTTTGTATATATGTTATATTTCACAATAAAAATTGTTTAAATAATTTTTAAAAGAATTACTCCTAAGTCTTTGGATCTGGTAACAGTATTGGGCTTATATATATATATATATATATATTTTAATTGAACTGTAATGTACATATTGAAAAGTGAACAAATGAAAAATGTACCACTCGAATTTTTTTAAAGGGAAAACACCTGTATTACAACCTCCAGATTAAGAGATCTATCATTACAGGAATTATAGTTGTTGCTTTGTTTTTAAAAAAAGAATTCTTGTTTTTTAATAATACACTCTTAAACATCTACAGATGAAATGATATGCTGCCTGGAATTTGCTTCAAGATAATCTGGAATTGGGGAAGGTACAGAATAAGCAAAATTGGTCACAGATGGATAATTATTGAAGCTGGTAATGTACATGGGAGGGGTCAGTGGACAATATTTCTCTCCCTCTCCCTCCTATGGAGCCGTGGCTTTAACTCAACCCAGTGACTCCAGGGCATGAAATGAAGCTGAGGGGTGTGATGTAAATGTCTCTTTGGTACAGTACTTGGCAATGAAGAATGAGTGCATAATGGTTTGCAAAAGTACCAGGGTTAAAAACGTGAAATGTTTCCATCATGAAAAATAAGTTTCCATGTGCCTCTCTCCTCGGTGTGCTGACTGCTCCCTGGTGATGCTGGGTTTTATTCCCTCTGTATCCCAAGCACAGCTCCTAGCACACAGTAGGTGCACACGGTAAGTGCTCCTCAGTGTTCACTGGCTGAATGAATGCCTGAGTGTTAGGTCACAAAACCTAACCAAGGGCTAACACA
Source organism: Tamandua tetradactyla (assembly GCF_023851605.1). Taxonomy (NCBI): domain Eukaryota; kingdom Metazoa; phylum Chordata; class Mammalia; order Pilosa; family Myrmecophagidae; genus Tamandua; species Tamandua tetradactyla. The sequence continues at coordinate 52,870,269 of NC_135331.1, forward strand.
GCATCAAAAGGGCACAGGTAGGCAAAACTGCTTAATAACTTGAATTTAAATCAGAGCCACCAATTCTTCCTCCTCTTCTTTTCTTTTCTTTCTTTTCTAACTGCTTTCCAACATGAGCTGTTTAAACCCTAAAATATCAGAATTAAGAGGGACTCAGAGATCACTTTTACAAGCATCAAATGTTATATTAAAAGAAAACTGAGTCCACTGAGTGGCAAGTGACCTTTTTGAGGTCACACAGCTGGTAGGGCCAGTGCCTAAACTGGCATTCAGCCTCCTTGAAGCCAGGCTACCTTCTCCTCGTTATATCATCCGGCTCCGTAGCTATGAATTACACACACATCCCTAATCCTACTTTCACAGGTTAAGTAAGAGAACTCCAAAGAGATGAATATAATTTTCCCTAGGTCTTGGGACAATAGTTCTCTTGGGGACAATATTTGAAGCACTAGGTGCCTAACTTTAAGAAGATTTAAATTCAAAAACTTTAATTTTCAAAACAAACAGAGGGGCAATGATTCTCATTAGGAAAGGCTTTGGTGCATGCTTTTTTTTTTTATTTTTTTAAGAGGTGAAGTCTCTCAAGTGCCTTTGAAATATGAGTCAATTTTTAAAAATTCTATCTGCATCCAACTTGTTAGGAACAAAGAACAGCATAAAATCAGGCACAGCCCAGTCACGGCCCCACAGCCCTGTCAAGTCAGCTGTCACAAGGGTGCTTTCAACATCACCGAAACAAAAAAATAAGCAAATCAATCAAATATAACTCACCAAGTATGGAAATAAATGGGGGAAACAAACAAACAAACTCAAGTATTTTATAACATTTTTTTAAATGTGCATTTTTTTGAAGTATGTTTGTAAATTAAAATATTAGGATAAATGTGTCTTATAGTGTAATTGAGTTGGCATGCAAAGCAGCCTAACTTTAGGGGTGTTTTGTGTAATTCATGTTTGAGCCTTTCTGTGCAAAAGCATTCCCTAGGTTAGTCCAGGGCCTCTTTCAAGAATCTTGGGACACTTCCCTCCCCCTAAGTAACAAGGGCTGCCGGATTTCTTTGCTGTTAAGAGGATTACTGAGTCATTCCCCCTTCTGTAACTCGGAAGGCTCCATGAATAATGGAAAGAGCAAACAAGAGATGTCAAAGAAAAAGGTTACAAGCAAGGGTCGCACTTCAGAGCAGCTCTTTAAGCAAGCAGAGGTCAAAGAATGTTCTTAACTGACATTGATAAGGCAGGGGCGGGAGGAGTCGTGTACTGGGCCCCATTTTCAGAGGCAAGCAGAGGGGGTTTGCTTACATCTATCCATCAAGGGTTAAGCTTTAAGATCCAAAACATCATAGGGTGAGTCAGGGCCAGAGCCTGCAAAGAAATGAAACACCTTATCTCTAATCAGCTCTGCCTCAAAATAGCTCTCCCACATCGGGTGGGGGGAGACTCGTCATTCTGCACAGCGCCTGCAGCCTGGAGGTGCCCAAACCCCCAATTACTCAGAAAGTCAATGAATGTGCTTCACTCATCTCTTGCCCAGAGTTAGATCTTTCTGTCTGAAGCAAGAATTTAGCAACCTTCGAGATGTTTTGCACAGAGTTAGGATGTTCCAGCCAGGAAGGACCTTGCAATTTACCTAGATGAATCTCTCAGAAGAGAAACTGAGGTCCAAAGAAATGATGTGATCTGCTCAAGAACACTTGGAGTCGGTGACTAGACACAGGCTAAAACCCTGTGCTGGAGCAGGCATTCTTTTTCTTGGTCATGCTGCTGTATTCATCTAAACAATGAATGAGGCACTCATGCATGCCCCTGGTCAATTTTCCTTCCGTTGTTAAGGATGTCATTTCCAATGCTCCAAGAGTTTCCAAATCAACAATTAGACAAGCAGCTCTTGTTAAATCCTTTCATTCTGTCTCTCAAACTTCCTCTTCTATCTTCATAATCCAGACAGCTTTACTTTTAAGGTTCAATATATGGGCTGCCACTGTTGTTTTTTTCCCTGCTGCTGGAAGGGAATGTTACAAATGGGTAATTGAAATATTCAGGGTTGCTTTTAGAATGGGGTCAGACACAAATGCCCACCAGTCTCATCAGAGGCTCACCCCTGCCAAGGTTTGTGGCTTACAGCTCAGAACATGCCCTCCTAGCAGCCCATCTGTAAGATGGCACAGCTCAAACATTCCTGCCACCACACTTCCTACACAGCTATTTGCATACTGTACCCCCTTTGTGCATCCTCCACACAGTGCATGCTCTGTCGAGAGTTATCTGATGCACACGAGGTCCAAATTGGGGGCTGGGGGGACATGCCTGAGGCCTGTGAAAGGCTGTTGGAAATGAGGCCAAGTAATGGGGATTTAGACCACGAAACAAAGGACTGGAGTGTGCTCTTAGGAAAATGCCTGGCTCCATCTAGCTTCAAATAGTTTTGCTTCAGATTCTTAGCATCCAGGACTTGGTGTCAGATTGAAGAGAAACAATGCGCTAACAGGCAGGAAACTGAATTTCAGCCCCCTTCCATTTCTCCATGCTTGTCATCTCTTATATGTGTCCATTTATTTCTTATATGAATCACTTAGGCTGGACTTATCATGGCTGGAAATTGGTCCGTAGTTTTTCATATCTGGGATTTCTCTCTTCTGGCTAAACTCCAAGCTGCTCCCAAAAAGGCCTAGGGCTTTGTAATTCCCACAAAGTCTCCCACAGTGGTGATGGGCACACAAAGCAAGTGCTTAATACTTAAAATAACTGTCCTGCTGCTTCGCCATCACAGTTCTAGACTAACTTTGTGCTAAAGCCAGATCATCACAAACAGGCCCTCATTTTACTCACAAGAAGGCAAAAGGACAAAGAAAAGAGATCACTCAGTGAATGACAGAGTCAGGCCCCAAACCCAGGTCTTCTGAAACTAAATCCAGCCCTCATAAATCCTCCTGTTTATCACAGGATGCAGACAGAAAATATTATGTCTGGGCAAAAGTCAGTGAAATTAAAGTATTATTAGTCAGCTCATGGGGTTCTTAACAATTTTCAATTTTTAAAAAAGATTTTAACTGATATATAATTAGTTTACTATATAAATTACATAGATGTTTTCATACATTTATTATATTGAATTTCATACAATTATTGCATAGATTATACTATATAAATTACACAAATGTTTTCATACATTTATTATATTGAATTTCATGCATTTATTGCATAGATTAATAGAAGATAGAAATTGTAGAAATCTAACTTTCTTTCCTAGCAGGAGTTCAGTCAATCAATTGTTTCATCAGAATAAAACAGGTTTCTTTTTAGCTGAAGAATTAAAAGTATGATGCACAAGGGATTGAGAAAACCTCTCGACCGAAGTGGGAAGAGAGAAATGAGACAAAATAAAGTGTCAGTGACTGAGAGATTTCAAACAGAGCCGAGAGGTTATCCTGGAGGTTTTCTTATGCATTATATATATTTCCCCTTTTTAGTTTAAGGTATATTAGAGAGGCTAGAGGGAAATGCCTGAAACTGTAGAGCTGTGTTCCAGTAGCCATGTATCTTGAAGATGAATGTATAATGATATAGCTTTTGCAGTGTGACAGTGTGATTGTGAAAACCTTGTGTCTGATGCTCCTTTTATCTATGATATTGACAGATGAGTAAAAAATATGGATTAAAAATAAATAAGCAATTTGGGCAACAAATGTTAAAATAGAGTCGACTGAAATACTAGTGAGCAATAAAAGGGACTGGTAAGGAGTATAGAAAAAAATAGGGGGGACAAAATTTAAAATATATTGAGTAGACGGAAATACTAGTGGTCAATGAGAGGAAGGGGTAAGGGGTATGGTAGGTATGCTTGAGTTTTTTCTTTTTTCTTTTTCTTTTTTGGAATGACACAAATGTTCTGAAAAATGATCATGGTGATGAATATACTATGTGATGATACTGTGAGCCACTGATTGTGCACCACGCATGGAATGTTTGTATGTTAAGAATGCTCATGTTGTATGTTGTCTTGGTTTGATAATAAAAAATAAATTTAAAAAAAAGTATGATGCAAATTAATGCCCAGTAAATGAGATCAACCTCTACTTTGTGAGGTCAGGCCTTTTTGTTCTATTATCAACTCAGCATGGGAGTTTGATCTTTCTGTTACATGCATATTCATGTTTAAAGATGATGCTATCAGAGCAAGATCCAAAGGCATTTATTGAGTGCCTACTGGGTGCACAGAGGGGTTCTGGCTGGCCTTCTAGATTTGTCATTAAACTAGCTATGGAATGTTAGGTACTTACTAAAGGATGCAGCATTTTTGAATGGCAACCATTTGCCAAGAACCTTGGAAGACATTATTTCATTTAATCCTCATTGCAACCCCTGGGTCTTAGGTCCGTATACTCTATAAGTAAGAAAACCCAATGGCCAAAATCAACTCTACTTAAACCTAGCAACGTGACAAGAAGGAAATGGGGTTCACAAACGAGTTGACTGATAGCACCAAGCTTGCCATTTTTAAAGTATTTTCCTGTCCGCCGACTTGCAGGATCCACACTTTGGAGATGGGGAGGAATTTTAGTATTGGTATCAATTCCATTTCACAGAAGAGGAAAAATGAGTCTCAGGAAGGTGTAAGTGACACCTTCAGTGTCACCGCGGCAGCAGCGGCGCTGTCAAAAGCCCACGAGGCCACGTCCCCCGCAGGCCGTGGCTTTGCTTGAGGCGGTCCGTCCATCCGCCGCTGACTGCGGCAGGGGGACAGACACCCCACCGTCCCGAGCAAGGTCCGGACCCGCAGCTTCCAGGGATTCGCAACCCCGGAACGTGGCTCGGGAATGTACGGAGGGCTCTCTCCAGGGACTTCCCTCAGCGCTTCCGCGTCCGAGCTCCGCTAGCTGCCTCCATCCCTCCCCTGAACTAAGGAGCCGCAAGAGGAGGGAGGAAGGGGCTCGGGGTCCCGGGTGCGACCGCCGTGGGGCCTCCCTCCACCTCCGTCTCCATTCGCCCGTCCGGACCCCCCAGCCCGGGAGGGGCGCCCACCAAGGAGGGAATGGGCGCTCAGGCTCCGTCCGCGCCCACCTCCCGGGACCGGACCTTCGGGCCGCTTGGGCCTGTTCCCCGCTCAGCCCCACGTCCCGGGGGGGCCGCGGCCTCCCCGCAGGCCTCGTGGGCCCCGCGCGCCCCCGCCGCCGCCCTGCGCCTGCGCACGTCTCCTCGCCACCCCCGCGGCCCTCGAGCAGGTGCTCCCGGGCTTCCGGGATTGCCTTTACCTGCCTTCAAAACTGGACCTTGTACTTTTGCGAATGACAAGTGCTTGCTGAGGTATCCAGACGACAGCGGGAAGGTCGCAGGCGGTGGGCGTGAGGGGCCGCGTTCGGGTTGACGCGAGGTCGGCGAGGTCCGCGAGGCCCGGGGCTTGCAGCCATCCTCGGGAGGTCGGTGGCCTGGGCTGAACCCCAGGCCCCTGCTTTGCACGCTGAAGCGAACCTGAACCTCCTTTAGGCCAAGTTTTATAATGAAGGGTGCACTGGGACCCCGTTCAGTGACAGGCTAGTGAACTATGGCCATCTGAAAGCCCTCTTTACCCTTAAGAAGGACAATTTAGGGTGCCTAAGGCGATTCATTCTTTTTTTTTTTTTTTTGCATAGGCGGGCTCGGGGAATCCAACCCAGCTGTCGGTCCTGGCAGGCGAGAATTCAGCTACTGAGCCACCATTGCCCGCCCGGATTCATTCTTAACCTGTATCTCACCCTGCTTTAAAATTCAAAAGAATTCTCTTTTTGCTATTGTTACATCGAATTGGTTCCTTAACTTCAGAAACTAAAGCAACTATTCCAGCTTTTGTTTGCAGTAGAACCTAATCCGATGTGGAAGTTTTATCCCTTTAGATTTGAAAATCTGTTTGGAGTTTGCCTGTCACTAGAACATCTTGTGTCCAAGTAGTAGCACAAAACTGTATTTCTCTTTACTTTCCACAGAATGCATTTTAGATATTTTGTATACACATCAACTTGCTCACTGTTAAACATGTTCTTAATAAAGAGCTATTAAATGGCACTTTCAAATAATATTTATGTTTGCATGTAAAAAGGATTAGAAGTTCCAAGACAATCATCAGTGGTAATACGTACTGTAGTTTGCAATTCTCTAAACTTTTCCCTTCCTGGAATCTTCCTGTCCTAGATTAGTCTAGCACTCAGTAAAAAAGGCTTTCTCTGATCTACCATTTAACACTATACCTTTAAGCTTTTATCCAAAGTAATTTTAACAAATTTAAATTCCTTGTAAAATTGCCTTAGATATTCATTATGTTGCTTAATGTAAAAAACACTTCAAATAATTTCTGCTTGGACTTTAATACTAGGATAAAATTTCACTGTATTTTCTTTTATCAATTAACGAAAGCCATGGAATGTATGAACAGTTCTTTTTACTTTTGCTGCCAGCAAACTCAAAGCTTAATTTTCTGCTCAATTTCAGGAACCTCCCTTAGCCTAGTTTTTTTGGCATAATTCCCATCCTGTATCCCCTTTCCCCCCACCCACCACTATTTGTTTTTTTCTTCACAGAATTAGGTTATTTATCCCATTTTTAAATTTAAGGTACCTGTACTTTTTTAAAGATTCCCCTCCAATGTCCCAGAAATAGAACATAAAAATAAGTTGAGCTAAATTGTCTCAAAATTTCCTTTTTGCCTTAAAAAGCATTTGCAATCATTTTTAGCCTTGGCACTGCTTGGGTGACATTCACTTGAAAGACGGCTTCCCAAAGGCCTACCCAGAATTCTGTACAATCCCAGCAAACTTGTCTCTGCCCCTCTTGCTTCCCTTAAGGAAAGCATATCTAGCCTCATATGTATTACTTCTTTGAGTGAGTCACAAGCTTCAGTACTTTTTATTAGTAACAACTGATTTGCAGCATACCTTGCAGCTGTGTGTGCCCCACCCAGGGCCCTGGCCCTCCTCCGTGCAGGGCAGCTGCTGTCCGAGATGTGCTGGGAAACCACGGCTCATGAATCATGCCTCATTTTCCCTCAAGTAGTAACACAGGTTTCTTTAATTTCAAGTGTCCTATGTGCTCATCAACTCATTCTTTAACAGCCTAACATCTGCGCTTCTTTCCATCCAGCAGAACTTTCTCATTTTCCCAGAATTTAATTCCTCAGTCACAGGTATCTGCTAATTGTGAGGAACGTTACATTTATAAAGACACTCAAAAAGGCAACTAGAGAAAGTGTGTGTGCTGGGGGGACCGCTTTGAGTTCTGAGGACCCTTAGCGGAAAGGCTGATGGCAAAGGGAGAGACCGTGTATTGAACCCCAGCCTGTGTGCCAGGTGCTTGGCAGATTTCTGTTACCCTTCCCAGTAGGCCTCTGTTTATGCTCTGTTTAAACAACGGGCATGTTTATACTTGTTTTGCAGCTGAGAAAAACAGGCTCAGAAGGGTTAAAGGACTTGCTCAGCTTTCATCACTAATAAGCGGTGAACTCTGGTTTCTAACCCAGTTTGATAGAGATTGGGGCCTGTTCCAGGTTCGCTATACAAACTATCCACTGAGGGCAAGGCTGCCGATATGCTCCCCAGTCTGGGTCTCTAGGGCCCTAAGTGCCTGGGTTCAAATTCCAGTGCTGCCACTTACTAGCTGCATGACCTCAGACAAGTTACTTAACCTCATGAGGTATCTGTTTCATCCTCTATAAAATGGGACTAGATGGAAGGAGCAAATTAGTTAATCCTGGCACTACCTGAACATTCAACAAGTGTTACCTAACATTCTCCAAAGACGCCCCACCCCCACCCCAGTGTTATTTTATTGCAGGGTAGGAAAGGCTGATTTCTTGCCCGAAGTGCTTTTAGTCACTTGGAAATGGTAGACCTGATAGTGGGGTCATCTTTGGAATCACCCAGGAAGTTTTAAGACGTTGATGCCTGTGTCCCTCCTCTAGAGGTTCTGATTTAATTAGTCCATGAGGTCATCTAGGCATGGGAGAGAAGGGAATTTAAAAGTTTTTCAACAGGTTGAGAACCACTGCCCTTGGTGATTCTCAGTGTGTGGGCCCTACTGGGTCGGTAGCTTCGGGGTCACCTGGGAGCTTGCATGTTGGAAACAGAAATCCCGAGACCTCACCCCAGAGTGACTCTCCAAAGCTGAATCAGATGCTTGGGCAGAGCTGTGGAAACTGTTGGGACCTATGCTATCACATGATTGAGAGAGATTGAGGGGAGAGGCTTCTTAGGAGGATTTGCCTGTGTCCCTAGGAGTTTAAGAAAACAGAGACTGGTGCCTGACTGTTTAGATGTCTGTAATTTCATCTGAAATGCTCCGTCACAGCCCGTGTGATACTGTGTGTGTGTTTGTTAAGCTATACTACCCACACTCCGGAGGCAGCTACCACAAGGATATATAAAGTTATCTTTATCTTTGAGCAATACCAGAAGCTTTGCTAGTTAGCATAATGAATGCCTGAAATGGGTTTTAGCTGGTGAATTTCAACTAATATGCATTGGCCAAAATCCTCCTGGTTGGCATGAACTGTCTTGTACCCTTGATGGCATCTGAGGTTTGATCCGTAAATAGTCCTGTGGCCAGCAGTGGTTTAAAGGAGTCTGGTTGTGTGATGCTAATCCTAGCCCTTATTTGAATCTTGCCTCTAGAATATCACCCTATTTACCTTAAATGAAACTTTTGTGCAAAGACAGTGCTTTCGTAGTAATCTGATGGCAGAGCTGTGAAGGAATAGTCAACCCCACCTACCTCTGCATGTCGGTGGCTATTGTTACCTAGCCCCAGCAATCCAACGGTAGTGCCTGGCCAAGTTGGCCGTGAGCAGTTCATGAGGCTGAAGCTTACCTGGGAAAGTCTAAAGGAAGACAAAAGAGTGAAGAGGGAGGGCCAAGAAGCTGTGGAGTGCACTTCCAATGCCAGGCAAGGCAAAGAGAAGGGAATGTGTCATTTGAAAGAGACTCTTCCCAGGAGGACTAGCTGCAGAAGTAGGGGACCCAACAGAAAGTTGGGTTCTTTATGGCGTATGCTGTTGTTGTAGGAGCTGAGGGGAGAGTTATTAGGGTGCAGCCCATGATTGGGCCACCTTGCCAGAGAATCATGCAGTTGGATGTCCTCCAAGAGCTCCCTCAGTAAAGAGCCATCATTTGGACATCTGCCATGCTCTGAGTCAGTGTAGTCTTATCTGCCCCTTCCCTTCCTCCCTTCCTCTCACTCTCTCCCCACCCTCAAGGAGTCAGAGGCAGCAAAATAAGTGGCAGAGGAGAGGAAAAACAAGGTGAGAAACTAGTCGAGAAGATAACCGCCTTTCTCCCCAACACCCCCTTTTCACTTCTTTAGGCTTCTGAGCCTTTTTCAGGTCCAAACTAGGGTAGGAAGAAGCTGGCAGTGTGGCATACACACAGGCTCCCAGGGATTAGGGCATGCATCTCCCTGGGGATGTAAGCTGCTCTCCCTTCTGCAGGACATGCCCTGGGATGTAAGCTGGGCCCGTGGTTCTCCTTTCAGAGAACATCCTCACCCTTGTGAGGACTTAGCTCCACAAAACGGTGGCATAGAGGAAAGAGGCTCCGGGTAATCTCGAAGGAAGCACATGATCTGTCCATATCTCAGTTTCTTCATCGATGATATTATAGGATAGAAATAGCTGTTCTCTAAAGTTCTTTTCAGATCTAAGCCCTACATTCTGTGGCAAAAATAATATTCAAAGAACTTCTTCACTGAAAAAGCCAAACTGATCCCATTCCAGCTCACTTTGCCAGTGCTCAGCGGTCCTGCCCCTTGGTTGAGAGGGACTCTGCCAGCTTCCTTATGGAAGCCTCTGCAGGCAGGCAAGCAACCCTCTGCTTTCCTAAAGGCAGAGGAGGGAAACAGAGGCACAGGCAGGAGGCTGTGCCTGAGAGGCCTCTCCCAGCAAGGGCAATGAGTTGTCCTGTCCTTTTCTGCTGAGTCACCATGGAACTTCTAGGTGATTGGATCAGCCAGAGTCCCAGCAACAGCTGCTGACTCAGTGCTGCCAGCGTGGTCCAAGGAAGCTCCAATGACTTAAGTCATGGCCAGGCCCTCACAGGCCTGCTCCTCTCTAGTTGGCAGACACACTCCCTCTAATCTCCATGAAGCCTCAGGCTCAGAGAACAGCAGGTCTCAGAAAGCTGGAAATGGAAATAACCTCGGAGCCATAACAGAGTCACCTTCCCACCAACGTTTGCTCATCATGTGACATCTCGGGCCAATTGTGTTTCCCTGAGGAATCACACAGTTTTAGTGACCTGCCTCCATTTCTTGTCTGGCCTTAAAATGAAGGCTCACTTTGTCCCTCCAGTTCTGTGGGCTGCAGAGAGACACACAGCTCCCTCAGGACTCCTCCAGTGTACTTTTACTTGCCACACTCTGCTTCCTCCTTCAAGGTAGTGTCATCTCCCGGCAAAAGCGCTGGAACACGAATCAGGACTTTCTGTCTCTGTTCTCCAAAGAAACATGGGAAATTCTGCAAGTCACCAAGCATCTCTTTGAACCTCATGTGGGTTTGATGATATTTCCTCTGAAGCTCCTTCCAGCACCAGTATGAGGGGATCAGAGTAGTTGATCCTCTAAGTTCTCTTCAGTTCTGGAAGTTGATTGCCCTCTGTCACAGAGCTTCGGAATATAGTGGGTCTGGCTCAGCCTGGGGAAAGCCCTGGCTGTCCCTCAAATGTAAGTCTTCTTGGAATTAGCCCTTCCCTATGGCTCACGGCCACCTTGTCTGTGTTTCTCCAAAGAAGGTACTGAAGCCACAGCCTCAGGAGTGCCCAGATATTCCGCCAAGGGCTCCTTCCCTTTTCCTGAGCAGGTTTTTCAGCCCCTGTCCTCCCAGGCTCAACCGTCACCTCTGGTCACCGGTCCCCTAGGTAGGGTACAGGGTGGAAGGGAGGAGAAACTGGACTGGGATGGTTTTTTTCATCTGTGTGAGAGGCCCAACTTTCCCCCTCCGGCAGGGCCTGCCTGGCCAGACCAGCGCTGGGTCCACCCTGAGTATGAGTGGGGAGGGAGTCCTGTCCTGAGGACCGGCACTGCTCGGTGGATGGAGGTCACCTCTGCCCCTGGAGCTCTGGAGCACCCAAGGGGCCACCACCCACCCTTGCTTCACTTCTCCAAGGCCTCTGTGTGATGCCAGCTCCTCCTGTCTCAGGCCCGGCCGCACTTTACCAAGTGCCCTTTCTTCCCAGTATCTTCTCAGCTCCTTCTGAACCACCACGGCACACCCTGAAAACCTTTGAGCAAACCCCCCAGAGCTACCTTTCCCCACGTTCACTTGAGAGCCAGCTGGCATCTCACGCTTCCCCCTCAGAAACTACCCCTCTCTTTCTACTTGTCCCACAAGGGAAATCTGCCTTTTATTTTTCGCTTGGATATATGCACTGCCCTCACCTTTTCAGGAGGAAATTGAACACCAATATGGTAAGTGTCGTAAACTAGCTTCCCATACAGTCCAGGCCAGGCATGGTCTCAGTGTGGTTGAAGGGGACCCTTCTCTCCCCCAGGTGTGCTGAGCTCCTCCAGGACAGAGGGCCCCGTTGACCCAGTGCCCCGTTGCACTGCCAGCCAGCACTGTTCCTTCCAGATGGGAGAAAAGCCTCCTTCCCCAGATTGGATCTCTTCATGCCTCCTGTTTGGTTGGGTTGGGTTTGTGGCCTCCCCCCCACCCCACCCCTTTTCTTTGCTGTACCTCTTTGCCAAACTTCTCAGAACCACATAGCCTTTATTTCTTCCTGTACCCTCCACAGGGTGAATTGCCTTTTGCATGCCTCTGGTCCCGGTGGTGTGGGTGAGAGGCTCACCCCGGGTCCTGCCGGGCTGCACCTCCCCAGCAGATGTGCAGGGGAGGACGCCGCAGGGCTGGGTTTGGGCTTTGGGTCCCTGCCCTTGTCTCCTCAGCGTATCCAGCTTGCCTGGGGCTCCCAGAGGCAAGTATCGCAGGAGGAACCAGGAAATGGCGTTTGGCTCTACCCCTGCTACTGGGTGACCCCACGGCACCCGGGGTGAGCCTCCCTTCCCACCCCGCCTCCCTGCTTTCCAGGGCTGAAGGGCGCAGCAAATGCAGCACCCCGCGGAAATACTGGGAGCAGCAGAGGCTCTTTTGCGAGTCAGAGGTGGGGGGTGCTGCTCTTTTTTCTCCCCTATTTGCCAGTCAACCCCCAACCCCTTTTCCCAGAAGCAGCCACCGAATTCGTGCTGCCCCCTAGTGGCAGAAATGCTCCTTATCACTAATCTCTTTTGCATGAAATTTATCTGAAAATCATAAAGAATGAATGAATAATGTGTATATAATAATGAGCCCAGCTCCATAGGAAAGCAGTCATAAAATAGAACTTTAAAGTATTTTTTACAGAGGAAACAACCCATGAGTGCAAAGGTCATAATGTGGTTCTGGCCCCAAGGTGGGGAGACAAATCCTCCCGCACATCCCTCCCCATTCTTCCACCTATGGGAAGGCCTGGCTGGGCCCCGTGGTGGCCGTGTGCCAAGGCTTCCACGAAAGAGCACATCTTTCCCAGGTGTGACGGGAACCGGCTGCAGGAACAGGCCAGGGACCACAGCACACAGATGCTCTTCTAACAGCCTTTAAAAATCCCCCCGGACAACAACGCACTTTGATTAGTAGCCATCATTCTCTTTGCTGACGTGACTAGATCACTGGTTGGTCTGGAGTGAAGCCAGAGTCCCCGCACATTAAAAACAGCCAGTGACCAGTAATCGCTGTGTGAGCCACGTGCTTCCCCCTTTTATGAGAAGCTTCCTCAGATGTGGTCTTGCTCACTGCTCACCAGTGACCCGGGAGGTGGGAACTACCCTCCTTTGCAGATGAGTTTGCGGCCAGAAAGGTTATGTCCTGGCGAGGTGGGGAACAACAACTTGAACCCAGGACGTCTGACCTCAGACCCCCTCGCTCTTCTTGCTCCGCTAAGTGGGGTTGAATGCTGGAGCTCTGGCGAATGAGGAGAGCCATCTGCATGGTGGGGAGGAGAAGGCTGCAAGATAATTAGCAAGACTTTCCCCTCCCTACCTGCGGAATAAATAATCTGCTCAACAGTCATCATCTAGTCATGATGAATAGTTGACTGGGAAACTCATGCCCTTTGATCTGGATAACCACCCTCTTTCCTTTTCCCCTCTCCTCTGGCAGGGAGACTTTCTGAGCACTCAACTCTCTAAACGTCTCTTTACCACCCTTACAGGCCTTTTCCCAGACCTCTGAGGAGCTTCCTCAGACTCAGCTGGCACGAGGACTGGAAGTTGCCCAGCTTCTGGAAGTTTAATTCCAGTTCCCCCTCGCCTGCCCCCATGCCTTTTCTCTCCTCCTAAGCCGGTAGGATGACGGACATCTAGAACAGTGAGAATTCTGTCCACTTGGTGCCAAGTACGGCCTTGCTTTGACAAAGTTAATGAGCATGACACTGAAAAGCCTGTGAGGGCGTGACAGGACAGGGACAGAGGGACAGGGCACGGGGGCCTAGCTGACCCCAGGAAGGCAGCCTGTACAACCTGCCACAGGCACTTCCAGTCCCGGGACTGGGTTTCTGAGAAGGACCTGTGACACCGCAGTGCAATGAAGTGACACGCTTGTCTTGCTTCTTCACCAGTGTGAGTCATGAGGATTCAATCAAGCATACAGAAAGCCTTCTTCCGGGTCTTCCATCCCTGAGGCTGGGGCAGTGGCGGCACTGAGATTAATACTTGGGTCTCACACAGTCTAGGAGAACTCACATTTCATAAACACCCCATGTCTGCCAGGCCCTGAGCACTTATTTTTGCATACATCTCATTTAACTAGTAGAAAAGCCCTGTGAGGTAGGGATTATGTGCCCTGTTTTACACATTAGTAAACTGAGGTTAAGAAACTTGCCCAAGGTCCCAAGGCTAACTAGGAGAGTATCTATCCAGAGATCCAGAAAATCTTGCACCCTTGAAACTATAGTTTGACCAAGGACACTTGTGGATACGTCTCTGCTTTAGGGCCTGACTGAAGTGACTTGTAGCAGGTTAGGTGAGGATGTCTGATCTTCCCATGACTGGATTCATGAATTGAGGGACCAGATAACTTAATCATGCATAATAAATACGCCTGTGCTCAGAGCTGGCCTTTGTCTCAGATTCCCATCTCCCCACAAAGGCCAAGTCACGGCTCTGTCAGTCCCTATGGCCTCATTTGTCTGTCTGCCATGGATGTCTGGGCACCTGTGAGGTAACTGACCAAGATAAGAATAGAGAAAACACAGGCTCTGAGCCAGACAGGCTCAGGTTTAAATTCCAGCTCTGCCATATTTTCAGGAACAGCCACCCAGATTCAAGGGTAGCAGTGGGAACAAGGAAAGGTGGCGAGAGGAAGTCAGATTCTTGAGGTCTCACCCCAGTTTTGAGGAGAGGGGCAGAGGTGGCAGGACCACTGCCCTGTGCTCCCACCCTCTGAAGGGCCAATCACAGCCTCCCTGCCCCAACGTGGGGAACTGTCAGTACCCAGCAAATCAGGCCCAATTTTAGGGGCCCAAAGACAAGGCCTGTGGTTCCTATTCTCCAAATTCTCTCCCTGGCCTGTTCTAAAACTCACTTTGGGGGTTTTGGTCATGAGACAAATGTCACAATCCCCAGGAGGGATGACACTTTATAATGGTAAAGAAAAGCAGCACAAAATCAGGGGGAAGCCTGGGTTGTGGAGTCCTGTAGAATCCAGCCTCTCATCTCTAACTCATCATAGAATAGCTAATGCAATAGCTACTATTTCTGCAGATCTATTCTAGGCATTTTTACATAAATTATCTCCTTTAACGCTCATAGTAGGCTATTCCCCATTTTACAGGCGAGGTGGGAATGGAGGTCAAATAACCTGCCCAGGGTCATGTAGCAAGTAGCAAAGCTGGACCTTGAACTCAGGCAGCCGGCAGCAGTGTCTCTGCTCCTAACCTCTATTCCATCTGGTTCCTCTGGGGATTATAAGGCTTTCCTTATAATTATGAGGGCAGGATTAAATTAGGTCATGAATCTAAAGCATTTGGTACATAGCAAGGGTTCAGTTAATGCTCTTTTCCTGGCCTTTTTAATCTGTTAGTAGACAGGTACAGCCTACCTCTCTCTCAGCCAGGGTCTGTCTTGTACATACAAATGCCGAATGAATATCTGAGGAAGGAATGAAAGGGCAGATTTTGATAAGATGGTGGCAGGTGAAGAGAGCTCTAGAAATAAGAGGTGTGGATGTAAGGCTGAGGCCAGAGGGCTAAACCTGTGGCTGACTGCAGTGGTCTCCCTGGGAACAGGCTTGCCCTGTGTTCTAAGGTTTCACTACACATGTACCCAAAATCATCCATACACACACCTGGATGGCTTAGTCAGTGGGGAGAGAGCCGAAGATTACCTGGGGGGTTGATTCCATGATATAGATTAAATAAAGTTTCAGTGGCTGAGACTTTTCAAATAGAGTCAGGAGATCATTCTGGAGGTTACTCGTATGCATTGTTTAAATATCCCTTTTCAGTTTTTAGTGGAATAGAATAGCTAGAAGGAAATTCCTTAAACTTTTGAACTCCTCCAGTAGCCTTGATTCTTGAGGACGATTGGATAACTATATAGCTTTAACAGTGTGACCTGTGATTGTGAAAACCTTGAGGCTGACAGTCCCTCAATTCAGTGTATGGACAGATGAGTAAAATAATAAGAACAAAAAATAATGGGGGGGGGCTAAAGGGCAAGGAATGTTTTGGTTGTTCTTTTTCGTTTTTAGTTTTAATTCTTATATGTATTTTTTTGGATTGACAAAAATGTTCGAAAACTGATTGTGTTTCCCAAAGAAAGACTACACATCTTGGGATACTGTTGTGGTGTCATATAACTCTATATTTTGACAACTTAGTATTGCCACTCTTGCATAGGGATGGGTATTAAGAATCGATAAATGTTTATCTGATTGCCCGTTAATTCTGCCTAAGCCTGCTTTCTTCTGATGTAAACAGATTTTTCTCTGATGTTTGAATCTTACTACATGTTAGAATGGTTCACTGAACTTGAATCTAAATTCAGTAAAATAAATTGTCTGACCACCTCAAAAAAAAATTGTAGGATGAATGCATAACTATATGATGAGACTGTGAAACACTGATGGTACACTTTGGATGATTATATGGTACGTAAATAATATGTATCAATAAAATTGCATTAAAAAAAAGAGGTAACTGTGAAGTCAAATTAAAAAAAAAAAAATTACCTGGGCCAAGACCATTTCTACCAGAGCCAAAATAAGCAGACCTTGACCAGGTCACATGGCAGGCACGGATTTCACCATGTTCTCTCTGAATGTCCCTCAGCTTGACTGGTGACCATGACTGGGATGGCTTAAGATGATTAAAATGAACTGTCGCTCCCTGCTCCAACTTTAAGCATATCTGTTTACATGCACAGCCTATAATGCCCAGCGAAATGAGGTCTTTTTTTTTCACGAGTCGCTGAATCTCAATTACTTGGTTGTTTGGGAAGCGGTTGTTGAAAAATCCTACCCACTGCTTCAATTTGCTCTGGTCTTTGTAAAGACAGTCACAACTCCAGACTCCAGGAGAGATTATTCCACTGTCCGTGTTCTGTTTCGTTCCATGTGAGCACCTGAACTGGGCTTTTCTTGTTCAATTTGAAAAGGATAGTCAAGATCCTGCTTCAATCACTGGCATTTCAAAGAAGTTCTTCAAATGACTAAATGGTTTCTTTGCACGGTTGACGTTTTCATTATCAATAAATTTTATGACGTGCTCACACCAAGATTGTACTCAGAGGGAAGAGTCTTTATTTGGTTGCAGAGGGGGTTTAAGTCAGTCAACTGCATTTCTTTTCAACTTCTGAAAACCTTCCTTTTCCTAGAAAGAGAATGTTACTTTGTTTTTGCACATGAAAGAGTTAAAGCTTTTGCTAATGCAAAGTATTTCTTCAATTATCCTTTGGGTTTCTAGACAGCGCTTGTTTTCTGAAACCCTCCAGTTTTGTTGTTTTTTTTTAATTTCTTTGCATGAAAAATATTCAGTTGAACATTGGTTGAACTCATGACTTGTGGTAACCTGTAGATTCAGCAGATAGTTTTCATTTTTTCCAACCCATTCCCTCCCCTTTCCTCCACTCAACCCAAGAACAAATGAGATACTGTACTGTTAGCATGACCCACGAGGCTAAAACTGAGCATGTTCTCCAGCACCCCTGGTCTGGCGCTGACCACTCGTGGTGAGGAGAGCATCAGGCTGTCTTCCTATGCTCACCATGTCTTCCCCTTGATGAGGACAATGGGAGTAAGTGGTGGGAACAGCTTGTGAGGTCCAATGGCCCCAGGGCCCTCAGGCGCCAAATGCTATGTTATGTATTGGACTTGGCTTTTGCCTCCTGTTTGAGACACTGTGAGCCAGAATGCCTTGACACGGAAAGTCATTCCCTGGGAATTAGATGTTTGGAAAAATGCTTAACTGTTTCAGGCCCTTGCAGAAACATTTAACCATGGTAGGAGCCCTCCAAGTGGAAGCTGGGCCCCAGTCACCTACTTCCTGGCCCACTGGCTGACACATAGTAAATACCCCATAAATACTTGTCAAATGAATTGAGTTGATCACTGTCATCGATAATCATTTACTGAGTATGTACAGTGTTGGGTACTAAGATGTAAAAATGACAGTCTCAGCTCTCACTGGAGTCCAGTTGGAGAATTAGGCCAGGCAGAAGAAATGACACTTGCTCAGCATAGGGCAGTGTGACTTAATTGCTCAAGGAATAACACAGGCAATAAGGGGCATAGTGTTTTGAAAAAAAGGAAACCACCTAGGGCAGGACATCTGGGGAGATTTTCTGATGAATGGGAATTAAGAAGTGATAATTATAAAATGCATCAAGGACCTCCTATCCTGCCTGTCTCTTTACATACATTACTAATTCTCAATAATCATGCAAGGGAAGTGTTATCATTGTCTACCCACGGATGAGTACACTCAGGCTCAGAAGAGTTAAGCAACCTTGCCCAAGGCCACACAGACACTGAGTAGCACTATGCCTCTACTCCAGGTCCATCTAACTCCAGAACCCCTGCCAAGGAGGCAAGGCCTGGAACAATATTGAGTACCTTGGAGCTTAGTTTGAAGCAGCTTCTAAAGGACTGTGATACTGATTTTGTGAAGCAAGGGCCAAGCAGGGAAAAGCTGGTGCTCTCTGGTTCTGTAAGCACAACACTGACTGCGGCGGTAGGTGGAAGTACAGGGTTGCTGGGACTGATCTAAGGACGTGGCCAGCTTTCAAAGGGCAGGCTGGTGTGCAACGTCTTTGCTGCACAAGTCCCCAGGAGCTCACAGGCAGTAAACAGCATCCACTACTAAGCTCAAGGGCCCCTGTTGATTTTCAAATCTTATATGGATGCTTTATAAAGAGGCCAGTGATCTCAGAGCTTGGGAATGGAACGATTAAATTAAAATGGGACTTTATAAGCCATGCAGATTGATACATAAGTAGGGTGGCTAAGTATATGGACTCCGGAACAAACTGTCTGGGTTTGAAAACTGGCTCAACCACTTACTAGCTACGTGTGAAATCACAATCTCATGTTTGTTTTTTCCCCCATAGGACTTTTGAAAGATGTTAAATGAGTTAGTATATGTGAAACTGGACAATGCCTGGCACATAGTGCCTATGAAGACAGAAATTGCTTCCTTATTCTTTCACCAGCAGAATTAGCAAAAGTACATATTTTTAGAGTGTAATCAAGGGTTCAAGTGTGGATTAAGAGCCTAAATGAGGCTAAGTGGACATTAAAAGACACTAGTGTCCTCCAGAAACTGTGTTCAGACTCAGGCAAGCAGGTCAGCTGGTTGTGAGGAGATGGAGAGCTTCCATCCCATATGGCTGAACAGTGACCTCCAGTGGCATAAAGTCTTATTACTGATGGATATTGCAAACTGATGCATATTTTCTCTGTAAAGAAAGAAAAGATCACAGGGGTATGGGATCTGATCCCGTACAGGAAGGTTATCCTGGACCAAAAGGACAGCTGTCCTGGTAACTGCGGCCATGAGCCACCCTATACAAGGGCAGTGTAGTTTTCTTGACCTTTAGAAGTCACTTCATCTCCTTTAAGCCAGTGCTAGCGAGAAAGCCCAAGGGCCTCTCATCACATTTTTAGAAAAAGTACAAATGGTGTGAGTACTTCTGAAAAGTCATGTTTATGAGGAAAAGGTCTTAAACATGTTCACTTCAAAGGACACAGGAACCAGCTTAAAGGGTCCCCATTGGCCAAATACGGGATAACTGAGCAACATAATAAAAATAATGAACGAGTCTATATGCAAATGAAGGGAAAGTTCTCACTTACAGCGGCATTCCAACTAACAAATACAGAAGGAATGCTGAAATAAGCAAAATGCCATTTTAGATAGCTTTTTCAGACAAAAATCAATGGATTCTAAAATTAGCGGGCAAAAGTATAAATATTTGTATGGTCTTAAAGTATCTCCCCCATAAGATACTTAATAATTATACAAGGAAAACAGTTAACTTTTTACTAAAGAGCACTGGCACACACCACCCTAACTAATGATGGGACAATCAGGACCATGTGCCTCCTATTATGATGCAATGAGGACACAATCTCACTTCTGCTGTATTCCTGCCAAAAACATAACTCAACCCTAATATGAGTAAGACTCAATAATCAAGTAACATTCCAGATAGTGTTATATATTATGAAAAAAAATGCTGGTTGAGGGATAGAATGTGGTGGTGTTGGAAAGGTTTATTTTAGACATGGTGGTAAAAGAAGCCCGCTCTGGGGAAATCAGTTTAGAGGTGAAGCCTGAGTGATGATACCCATCATATATCTAGGAGAGCATCCTAAGCGAGGATAGAAAGTGCAGATTCAGGAATAGATTAGCATATTTGAGGAAGAGAGAGTGGAGCTGATGGATGAGGCTGGCAAGGGTCAGATCGAGCCAGGATCAGAGGTTTGTATTTAATGTGAAGTGAAAGGGGGAAACCATCAGAGGCTTTATAAGTATTACAGCAACACGTGATTAACATTTTGCGAGTAGACCATTTTAGCTACTGTGTGAAGAAAAGACTGTGACATAGGAGTACAGAAAGAACATACTGGAGAAGTGATAGCTGATACAGAATATTATTTAATAAAATAAAAAAGGCAGGGCAGGAATTTCCTCTGCTCCCAGAACTGTTAGGATTACAAGCATAGGTGGCAAAAACAGGACTACTAGAATCAGAGCCCAAGCAGTGTTTTCTTGCTTTAATGTGACAATTTTGTACCACTCAGAACCAGAGCTATCTCAGTGAGGTGGCATATTGAAACAGCTGTGTCTTTTGAATTGCGTTTACTAAGAAACGTGAAATTCAAACTCAGTTCCAAGAACTTGGGTACATTCTATTATATATTGTTTGGACTACAAGGAGGAAATTAGAACCCATTTATATTTGCCTAATACATTACCTTTACAAGGTGCCTCCACAACAATGCTGTGAGGTAAGGACCACTTTACAGACAACGAAGAGGTTACCTTGCCAGGTCCACCATAGTACAGAAATGACTTGAATGCAGAGCAAACGTGGAAGTTCATCATATTGTCCATTACACAGATCAAGGCAAAATTAAAACGATTGCAAATGAAGTCAAGCTGTGGCTACCAGCGTCAGATTGCTATTCTGGGGATAAAAGGGGATTGAGGTCCACGCAATGAACACTGCTGCTCCCTTCCTATTTTCCCATTGGGGAAAGTGATGGACAGTTTTCCATATCTAACCCAAACTACACACATACTCCATCTCTCCAGCCTAAGCCCATCAGTACCTATGCTTTAAATCCAATTGAAAAGAAAAACAAACTTGTTCCATAACTATTACAGTTTATGAGTTAAGGTTCATATGACAATGAGCATTTGGTATTATGAAATTTTATTGCTTTTTGTTAACATCTTCATGAAAGCTAGCTTTAAATTTTTAAATAAAAAGAAAAAGCTTTTGAGCCAGACTGTAGAATCTTAATAAAGGGGTTACTCAACTGAAAGTGACAATATTTAAAGCTATTAAAGCAAGATAGAAAGGTGAAAAGATGGTGAAAATTTTTACTAGTTATAATTTAGGGTTAACACACTAATTGCAAAAGCATAAATGTAACATGCCATAACATGAGAGTACTTGTATAAAGAATTGGGATGGTTAGGACAAACACTAAACAACAGCTTATTTACATCAAGATTAATGTCTGTAGTGGAGAGCCATAAAGATTTGAGAGACAGAACATACATACAAGATGAGAAACTGACTAAAGGGTGAATTGGGAACTCAGTGAAGCAAGTTCTGGAAGAGCATACAGCCTGAGTCTCCAGACTTCTGAATTTCAGACCAATTAAAAAAAATATATAGTAACCAAACTGAATCAAGGTTCCACCTACCAGTTTACAGGAAATACAAGGGATAAAAAACATTCTCATTGACACCATTGGGTTGTATAATCAGCAAACCCAGAGATCAGAAAATTCTTCAGAATGACTCAATTTCTTTAAATTACAAGAAAAAAATCTGTGGATAAAGGATTTATCAATCAGGTGCAATATATGAGTCTTGTTTTCAAAAGCAATTATAACACAAATAAGGGAAATTTGGATAATGACTGAGTAGTAAAGCATTACTGCAAAGTATGTGGTTGTTTTAAAATTTTCTTCCAAATAATAAGGGGGGTGGGGTGAAATAGGGAATGAGTAGCGTATAAAAAGGTTAGTTGACCAGTGAATTATCTTTGGAACTGATGGGTACTCTCTTCCTTTATATCTGAAATTTCCCCTAATAAAACTTAAAAGCTGGTATAACTTTTCCAAAAAAAAAGGAAAATGTTTTTAAATATGGGTAGCGCAGCCTAAGTTTGTCAACATCTTACGTACAAACTATTTATCACATGTATCTGTAAGAAAAGTTAGAACAATGGTATTAGGGTTAATCATTTACCCCTTACAAAGTTCACCAGATTGTGATTTTTCCCCACTCACTGGTGATCTTTGTTGGGTCTGTCTGTTCTATGGGCTAGTATTGGGAAACCACTAATGTGGCAAAATACATGTGAAAGCACCCATCTTAAAGAACTTTAGATTCAAATCAGTTTTGTCAAGTTAATTTACATTCCGGACCGTCTAGCTCTAAGATTCAATAAAGTGTTACCTCCAGCTTATTCTATTATCCTGACATAGCAGGCCTGAGATAGGAATGTGCTTTAACACTTAACAAGTACAGAGCTGAAACAACGTTGAAGAATATACTGCTGGTAAGGTTTCTTAAATATTATCAAGTCAAGAATCAGGAAAAAATGCTACATTTTTTAGTTAATCATAAAGCTACAAGTGAAGACTAGTTTTCTGATTGTAGTATTTTCTGCAGTATGAATGCTACACTTTGAAAAACAACCAGTACAAATTTTGTCTGAATGATCAAATGATTCAGAAACATCAGGATATTGAAAGACATCTTTGCCTAGCACCGTAAAACCAGCTATAAAAACTTAAAACATACAAACTTCATCTTGGATGCAGATGTTTATCAACACCCCATCTTCACAAACAATCCTCTCATCCAGTGCTATTTCTTCCCTACATGGCTATTAATTCTATCAAGAATTTAACATTAATAGTCTTTGTTCACATTTATCTTTGTCTTTCTTCAATACCTGTCTCATAATGGAAACAAACTATGTTTAATATTTAGAAGCAGTTTAAGTTCTTCACAATCTTAATTTATAGCAGAGTAGCATTACTCAAATGGTTATAAAACCATAATGCAGAAAGAACAATCTTAAGGGCTACTTTCAGAAGGGGATTTTATATATTAGGTTTTATGTTTTTTTTTTTGGCACGGGCAGACACTGGGAATCAAACCTGGGTCTCCAGCAATGGCAGGCAAAAATTGTGCCACTGAGCCACCGTCACACCACCGTTAGTTTTTTGTGGTAGTTAGGTTCAGCTGTCAACTTGGCTAGGTGAAGGTGCCTAGTTCTGCTGTTGTGGACATGAGCCAAAGGCATGTGAAGCTCATCTGTTGCTGATTACATATGCAGTTGGCTAGGGGGAGTACCTGCTGCAATGATGATGTTTAATTGGCTGGATGCTTAAATGAGAAACGTCAATGCAGCACAGCCTAAGCAGCTCAGCCCAGAACTTTGGAGATGCAGAAAGGGATCACCCCGGGGAACGCTGTTGGATCTGAGAGGCCTGGAGACAAGGCCAGCAGAGATTGCCCTGTGCCTTCCCAAAAATACTTCAAATTAAAGTTAGCTGCCTTTATCTGAAGACCTGTACGTTTTTAACTAAATAAATTCCCTTTTATTAAAAGCCAATCCATCTATGGTGTATTGCATTCTGGCAGCTTCAGGAGACTAAAACATTTTTAAAGTTAGAAATACAACCATTTTTAAGTAGCACACCCAAAACTTTTATATACAAATAAATTTGTATATTTTATATACAAATAAATAGCCTCACAAGTTGCCTTGTGAGGCTACTTACTCTTTCCAGCCCTACTGCCTACCGCTGGTGACCATGTTTGCAACCCTTTGGAATACTCTTTAAAAGCTATAACTTTAATGCCAGTAAATCTACATATCTGTAGGTGTATTTGATTTTTTGAGACAGCATTCTGGAGCCAAGTCTAGTGCACAAGGTAAGTATAATAAGGTGGGTACAATCAATTTTAATGGAAAACTAAGTATAAGGAAATGAAACATGTTAATTGCGGTTAAGATCTCTAAATTCATTTCCAAATCACTTAGAAAAATAGCCTCAATATGAATAATAATTTGAGAAAATTGAGAAATAATTTTTGAATTTTGAGAAATTCAAAATTTGAGAAAACAATCATTTGGATATAAGTCTGGATTTTTTCATCGAACTTTATTTCTCTGTGGTCAGACTTCACCCAGTCAGGTACAGAGGACTCTCCTCGTTACTGAATTCTCCTGGCCCAGAGAAAAATTATACCACTGTTTAAATCCAATAGGACAGCTCACTTTAGAGGCACTACTTAATGCTTACTTAAAATAATCTTATGGTACCAAGCATCATGAGTGATTCAGGTTTTTAACCTGACTTTGATTTAGCGCTATAACATATTTATATTCCCTTGTATAGGCCACTGGCTTTGCTTTTTCAATATACATTGTAAAGAATGTTATAAAAAGTTCACAATGCAGGTTAAGAATTGCATTTCAACAGTCTGAGACTTTATCTAATGGAGGATAAAATGAATTGTCAGAAAATCAGTACAACCACTTTACTATTAAAATTGTGGTCTTTTTAATAATTTATTTAATAAGGTATTTGAAGCAGTTTAAAAAAAACAAGATTTGTATTTTATTTCCTTGTAAAAATCTTTACACATGCAGACAAACCAGTGTTAAGAAAGTATTCACCATCATTTAAACAAATAACCACTTAAATAGAACAATGTCTGCAATTTTATCTCTATAAAAATAAGATACATTTTTACAGAATTCACGCTCCAGTTCTTATAGCAATAAACAATACACAACTATAAGTACAATTGAACCTGACCATGGTTTTCAATTAGATACTGCTAGGGTATTTTAATGTGCAAAAAAAATTAACATAGTTCTTTTCAAAACAAAAAGTCTTCAGTGTTTCTAGAGACCTAGAGGGTTTTAATAAATCAAATCCTAATCAGTTTGCTTTTAATGTTTTGATTACAAGTCCATACACCACACTGTAGATAGGCAAAACCAGGAATTGATGCAGGCTCAAAGGAGGAAAAGTCAGCGCCTGTGCCTGCCATGTCCTGAGCGACTGCCACCATGGTGCTTGCCTTTATGGGACCTCTCAAAGGAGCGAGATCGTTCACGCCTGTCCCTATGATGTCCCCTTTCATGCCTGTGTTTCTTGGCAGCATCTGAATGATCCCGAGACTTGCTCTGAGATCGAGAACGAGATTTTTTCCTTTTATGACCATGTCTATTTGAACTTTTTAAATCATCTCTGGTATGTTTGGCCTTAAGGTGAGGAGAACCATGATTATGATGTCTTCGAGGGCTTTCACTGTGACTGCGGGACCTGCTTCTTGATCTCGAGCTGTATGTTCCAGATCGACTCCGCCTATTATTATAACTTGGATAAAAATTTGAGATTTAGATTGATTTTCTACTGGGAACAGACTATTCTGGTGGTTGCTCATAACAGGTTCAAAATAAAACTATGGGCTGTATCAATGACAGTCCAGAACTGAAGACATTTTCTAACTTTCCCCACCCCTTACAACCCTCACCCAATCCTATAGCCTATAATACATATCTTCAGTATTAGCAAATATATTTAAGTTTACACAGAAGGAAATTAGCAACTTCGACAAACTGTCCTTGAGCTGTACTTTTTATAGATTTTCTCTCACATGCTCAAAGTGCTAGCTACTTGAAGGAGTTAGCAAATGAATTAAAAAAGCTAACTATGTAACATTCTCTGGCCATGGTTGGCTTGATTACTGGTTATTTATAAAAAAGACTTATTTAAATATTCACATTTTCTAATTGAAATGGAATGGAATGGTATGTTTTAGTATTATAAACCTCCATAGCACTTTGTGGCCAGACTCTACACTTCTTCAAAAAGGTGGTATAAAACATAATAGAATACCATTAAGATACATCACCCATAAACTAACAAAACAAAAAAAATTATATATACCCAGAGCACATTTCCAAATTCACTTCTCATACCTTGCCCATGTTAAGAAGTCCACACCCACTCACAAGAGAAAAAAATAATAACCTTTTAAGATTCTAAATAAAACATCCTTTCCCTAAGAAAATATTTACTTACTGTCGTCTTGGGGTATGCGATCTAGAGCGTGAGCGTGTTCTTGACCTTGATCGACTTGCACTTCTGCTATTTCTACTTCTTTTACTGTCTTTTCTTACGCTTCACAAAAACACAAAAAGTTTTAGTTTAGAGACTAAACATATAGAACAAAAGATTCTTCAGGCTAGTATACTCACCCATTGTAAGGGCTTTTGGAAGCCTGCTGTCTATCTTCAGGTTCTTTTTTGACCATCTTCACATTAACAGAGACTGGTGACTTCTCTTCAGCTTTTACTTCTCTTGGTGATGCTTCAGAAAATAATAATGTGTTAATTCCTAGATTTAAGCAAGGCCCAAAATTTATTACTAAATAATAATTACATGCTTTCAAATAGCAGTTTTCAGTTGACTCATGAAGAAAAAGTTACCACTTCTAATGTTATTGTTTTCATGCAGCTGTTAATACTAAAGCTTCCTTCTCTAATAACCACATGCCTTCAGCACCCCCAAATCATTTAAATTCTGAATAAATCTTACATGGTTTAGAGGCTGGAGAAAATCCACCAAGGGTTGATAGTGCTGGAGTTCCATCAGGATTCAATCCCTTTGCTTTTAATTTGGCTTCTTGTAAGGCTACTTTTCTTTTTTCTACTTCTTTTTCCAGTAATTCATAATTTGGCTATTGGAGGAAAATAGAGTTAATATTTCCCCTTTCAGTAGTTCAGATTCTTAGCACCGAAAATGTATTAACAGGAACACAAGTTAACAGAAATTACCTTTTTTCTGGTATAAAGTCTAAGTGTTTCTATGCAGATTTCCTGGATCTCCTCTTCTGTAGTACCAAAAAGAAGAAACCAATGGGGACGAGTTGGCAGTGGAATCTAAACCATAAAAAGAGTGGTTAAATTTTCAATGATTTTTGTCAGAAAGACTGGTAATTCTTGTCCTTTATCCTATAGTACACAAAATAGGATATATACACCTACCTGAAGAGCTCTAGCTGCAAGGTAGATGCAAGCACATGCTATAGTCTCTGGTTGAAATCGAACAAAAACATTGGTTCGAAGACTGTCATTCATATAATTCCTGAAAAATATTTCAACTATAAGCTTTGTATGCAAATAAACAAGTTCTTCTGAAGCTTACATATAATTGGAGACTCAATCTACTTTATTCTTTTTTCTTCTCATTTATATTCACATCTCCATATTCTAGCATATTAACAATTCTTAACTCAAAAAATCACTAACAGATAAGAATTTAACATTAGGACTATTCTTCAGCTTTCCTAAATCTACAACCAAAACCCTTTTAAGTAATTTCATATTAGTTTTTCAAATATAACCTAATATCCAATATAACCAATTTCTAATTTTTTTTTGATAGAAGCAATGCTTTGATAATCAATTCTAACAACTAGTTTCAGAAATGATAAACCACTCCAACAATACTTCAAGCCATTAATGACTGACCATCTCTCCTTTAATCCACAATGAAAAGCAGTGTCACCAAGTTCTTTCAAAAACTCAAAATATTATGACAGGGGTAAAAGGCATTTTCAGTAAGCACTTACATTAAGAAAACTAAGCTGCTTCAGAAAATCTAAGCAGGGAAGTGAAGAGCAATAAATACAGACAATGGCCTATTTACATACCTTGTTTTGCAACTAAGTATAAATAAAAGTGATAAACTATTTCAGTTACTGCACTTTTAGTGAATCCTCCCAGGAAGGTTCCTAAACTATTGAAAATTCTTTACAAGTTGTTTCAAAGGTTAAAAAGCTAGCATTAAGTAAACTATTTCTTAAAAATCCTTATCCACATAAACTGCTAAAATCTGTCGTATAAAACATTTAAACGTCATGCATTTTATCAAAGCAATCAAAGACTTAAAAAATACTGCTAGTATTACTGAGTCCAAAAGAAGCATGGCAAGAACATAAAAAAATTATGTTAAGTGCAGCACACCAACAGCTTTATGAAATAGTTGTGGATGGACTACAACACAAACTGTTATTTTACCTTTAAATAAGCCAGCACTTCAAAAATACACATCCCCATCTCAAAATTTCCAGTTCTAAAGTGATTAACATCTTATAAAAATGAAGTACTTCTTACTTCTAATATTGCCTGAATTAGCCCAGCAGCTTAAAATTAATTCTTTATGGGAACTGGTGCCCATTTTTAACTGTTAGTTATAGTTTCCTTTGGTAGAATTCATGTTATACATACTAAAAATAGAAATTTAGTCAAACTCCTAATTAAAAAAAAATCATTTAATTCATAATGGCTGGACAACAAATCTATCAAAAATGAACTATTCATTTTGATAGTTACAGGTATACATTAAATACATAGGCATGTCAAATAGTTACTTCTAGAAGCAAATATACAAATCCTTTTGACACCCCGACAGAACTAGAAGATGCTGCCAGATGGATATGGACCACTTCAGTGTATCTCGGATGAGAGCTTGCACTGGATTGGCTGGAGAGCAGGGCAGCCAATCAGGCCATCCTGAGGTCATTGGCTGAAGTGCAGAGGGCAGAGTTCTATGACTTACCATCATGGACTACCCTTTAATTAAAGAGTAGAAAAAAGAACAAAGTTAATTGAGTTCTCCATTAAAAGTAATTAGTCAAGCCAAGAAAACAGGAAGCAGAAATAAGCATTATTTACCTTTTGGTTAAAAAACAAAAAAACAAAAAGCCCCAAAACAAACTTATTCATTATTTTGGAAAGGGGAAACTTACTTTATTTCTGCTTCTGTTTTCCTGGCTAGGAAAGAAATGTAAAAAAGCAACTTACCAGGCAGTTTGAACCAGGGTTTGATTACGTTCACACTCTAAGACTTGTAAATACATAACAATGATCTGAAGGGACAAGGGAAAAAAAAATCTATTTAGCATACTGGTGGCTTTCATTCAGAATACAGACTTTCAATGAATAAAGTAATTGGAAAAATGTTAGGTGCAAGTTCTAATTCTACTATAAGCTGTATAAGTAATATAGACCAACGTAAAATATACCAGATTCAACAGAAATTACCAGATTTCATGAAAATTACATTTAGATGTTCCAAAATTGTGCAGAAAATGGGTTTATCAGTTCAATTAAACACAACAGCTAATTTTTCATGAATACTCTGTGACCAGCACCACGCTAGGCATTTTATATAGACCTCCTAAGATATGTCCAAACCCCTAGATGTGTTAAGTTACACAGTGGCTACAAGACATATTATTTAGCAGCTACAGTGCTAATAGTGTTACAAGAAACACTAGTATTTCTGCAGTGACTTATCCACTGAAGTGTGACACAAATAGCCATATCTTGGTCATGTCAGGTCTTTCTGGACCTGTACTACCATCATTCCAATTTTACCATTTTCAAGATGCAGAAACTAGCAACAAAGACATCTGTCAAGGTAACAAAGCTAATTAATAACTGAGCCAAATTTCTATCCCAGATAGTCCTAACCTCAGAGCACCCATTCTTGTAACCACAGTACTAATATTTTTTGATCATATGAAAGCCAGGAGATGGTAGTGGAGAAGCACATGAACTTTTCAATAATATGCTGAGTGTTTTACTATGTGCTAAGCAGTATGCCGGTGCTGTTGCAGATCAAGGAAATCCACCCCTCCCCCCCACCCCTCCCGACTTCTAGGTGAGAAAACCAGAGCTTAATCACAGAGGCAAAAGGAACTTACATATATATAGTCACACGATGAAGAGTGCTAATTTGAACATACACCTTTTTTTGACACCCATTTTACTGACACATAATAATAGCCAATGGAATCTTTTTTTTTAATCACTAGTAGTAGAAAGATTGATATATTTCATCAATTAAACAAAGGTAAGTATTGTTTAAAAAAAAAAGTACACTTTTTATAAGTGCTATCAATGATGAGACATGTTCCACACCAACATAAGGTTTAGTGGAATAGTGTATGTGACACCTGTATTTTATGTATAATTGTTCTATAAGCCCATAAATTCTCTAATAAAAAAATTATTTTTAAAAAATCCACCTAGGTTAACTCTTAGAATATAAACTCATGCAAAATAAATTAAGCAAACCCTAATACTTACGAAATACAATTTCTGCTCTCTACAACTCACCTTATGGGGATGCTTCACATGAACACAAAATCCCAACTCCTTTAGCACCCTTCTCTCTGCCTTGATAACTTGATTTTTGGTGTTTATGTAGTTCTGATCAAGGATCAGGGGGCTTGGAGTCCTATAGTTCGTAAGAAATAAAATCAAAACTGTTTTGCACATCCAAAAAATTGTATTTATGGCATCTCCATTTTCCCTTCCAACCAACTATTGGCAACAGAAACCAGCTTTTTAAACTCCTGAAACCAAGTTAAAGCATTAATCTTGTGCTGTCCAAGTTACGCTAATTAAATATATAAAACTAAACTAAATTCCTAAGGAACTAACAACCCTGTATTGAAAAGAAAAATCACTCAAAGACCTTGGACTATCCTCAGATTTTGTCATACCAATTATATTTTGGGTATACACACTGGTTAACTTAGGTGACAATGATTTATTATTATCACAAATCCTATCAGTTTCCATAGTAGTAACCAAATAGTGACCCACTGACAAAAGTAATGTGCTCGTCAATCTTCAACAATTCAAAAATATTTATAGTACTATAAAACTTAAGATTATGATTTTACTCACTGTATAAAATATCAACTCTTGGCTCGTTTATGACCAGAACAGCAATGGGGGAGTGGGTAGCTAATTCAGATTCCCCTCGTTGGGCAATCTGCTAAAACAAATTGTTGTAAAAATCTCTATTAAAATAACCAGAAAACTAAAGACTCAGCTTAATTACCAAAGAAATCAAGAGTAAGATTAAAAATCTGTTCAAAACTCAAAGTGATCTATGAAAAGCCTAAACTTATCAGTTGTACCATGAACTATGTGGTTAAAACCACCAGTTTTATTAGTTACTAGGTAATACACGTTATAGTACGCAATGCAAGAGAGAAGGAAGACCATAATGAGGGAACTGAATATACTCAATGCCTCTGTCAGAGTAAATTTTAATCACTTCAAAAAGTTTCTATGATATAGAAGGATACATGTATATCAGTGATTAATGCTTTGAATAGCATGCCTTCCCTAGTCTGTTTTTTTCTTTTAACATAGGGAAAAAACTACTGTTTATGGAAGACCCTTCTAAGTTTTATAATTCAAACCTGGTTTCTAAGAATTTTTATTTAAGCAAGAATTGTTAAGGAATTGGACTTTCATTTCTTAAGTTTATTTAATTGATCCATATCGTTTCTTTTTAGATTGAACCAACAAGAAAATTAAGACACCTATTATATAGTAAATATATGGACAGTTTACAGGAAGTATATGGGCAGAACACTGAAATATTTCCCCCCATATTCACTGTCTTTTCAGCCAAATGAATCAAGAGCTTTTGCTCTGAAGTGAAACCCAACATACTGTTAAGATAATCATCCTGAATATTTACCCGGACTCACAAATAGATTACATTTCAACATGCAAGCCAGATCAAGAAAATTACAAACTTTTGTTTTACAAACAAAAACAAACCTGCTTCCAAATATTTACTTTAAAAGAAACCTGAAATAAGCTACATACACTATGTGACATTATCAAGTAAAAACATCAGCTGTCATATATTTATTTTCCTTATTATCTAGCATTTAAAACTAAAATAAAAAACTGAAATGCTTGACTATTTCAAAATCTAGTATATACTGTACGTCTGTCACATTCCATTAAACAAAGGTTGGCAAAGACGATAAAATGAAAAAAATAGCCGTTAGATAACAGTACTGAAAAAACGGCCTCGATACAGTTTCAATTCATATTACAGCTACTAATTGCACTGTGAAAGATTGTGGAATGAGGCCACCAACTTGGGGAAAGGGAGTTACTTTCTAACACAAATAATTCTTTTTTTAGAACAGTAGGTTACAAGTTAATTGACCCTCTGAGAAAATAAAATTTAACTCAAATGAAAGCAATCAATATATGTATGAAAACAATATTTTTCAGGTTTTATTATCACTACAGGAAATTTGAAAAAAATTCAAGTCCACACCAGACTCTAATGACTAGTTTCGTGTGATGGTCCTCTTTAGCTTGGTGTTAGAAGCTACAACACCTTCCTTGCTATGGCTGCATTGCTTGAATTCTTAACCATTCAACCAGACAGTGAACTACAGCATTAGAATCCCTACAGAATTTTTAAAAGGCACAATTCTGAGTCACTTTTCCCTTTTGCATTGACCAAATCATCTACAGTCTTAAGACCCTGTTAAGAGTTGCCTCCCAATGCTGATAAAATTCAGTTGTTCCTACAATTAACCAGCTGAACATTTGTTTGAATTACTGCAGGCCTGGTCCCAAATCAGGTTTAATTACTAAGTAATTCTGTTTAAACTAATTGTTTTCCAGTACTGTGCCCTATCTTCACTTTCCCTTACAGTTTTCCCAAAATCCCCAAAACATCTAAACAGATTAAAGAAATCAAACTCATTATTCACTACAATTCCACTATATACATACTCAACTTATTTAAGCTGGCTATTACTGGTAATAATTAAAAGTTAACTTTGTGGGTGTATATTATATCCTCACTTTGTTCAGAGTTGGTTTTAATGTTACAAATCAAAGGAGGGTTAAATGTACAGTAATTTACAACTAAACCATAGAAGATTTTCTATCAGAAATAGAAAAATGTGTTCCCACAATATCAACAATAAGAAAAAGTTCAGGAAGAGTTTAAGCAAGCACTTTCTTTCATTGAAATTAAAGTATCAGCACTTTCTGTCACAACACTTTCTGTCACAACAAGCACATTAAATTGAATTAGACTGATCGAATTTCTTCCTTCCCAATCAGGTAAACTTTCTTACAAGCCAATTAAAGTTTGATGCGGCTGCATTTAAGAAAAATCTCTCATGCAATAAAAGAAGTCTTCATCTATTCATAGAAACCTACCAATAATTTTCATTATCAATTAACACACACACACAAACCTAACCCCACCTCCTTTTAAATTTTCAGTCAGATCTTTCAGGCGAACTTGTATGGTAAGAACGATCTGCAAATTTCAGTCTTTATAGACAACCCTGGCTTTGTGGTCACTGGTGGTTTATAGTCTTTTCTCTTGATGTTTTTTTTTGTTTGTTTGTTTAGCATGAGTACATTAATTGAAATAAAACAAACAAAAAAATGCAAACATGGTGAATCTTATGTGGTATAAGGACTAAGAAATTTTGAAACTAGATGACAGTTTATAAGGAGGCAGACCATAATGTCTGCTTCAAAGTAAAAAAACATTCTCTCTCTTTAGGGATGTTTGCCTAAACTGAAGATCACCTGCAGAGCCACAGAAATAAACCGCAGATAACTTAGATCCGTCAAACTCTTACCTGCATTCTCAACTCTACTTACACACTAAAAATACCACATCTAAAATACCAATGAAAATGCCTAAACCAGTTTTTTGAAAAATTTTAAAACCATTATTCTGTCTCAGAGTATGAATACAGGCTCCTTAAAACAAAAACAATACAAAACAAAACAAAAAATACCCCAACAACACAACAACAAAAAACCACTTAAAATATGCTACATCTCAAAAATAAAGTAACTGAAAATTACAGAAATAAAAAAGCAATCCTCCCTTTAAGTCTTACGGTATGAATTTAAAAGACAGTATGTAACTATAAAAAAAATGAAGGGGGAAAAAGCCAAAATGGGGCCTGGGCAAGGTACTAATTTAAAAAGCATCTCTAGCGATTCTAATGTGCAGCCAGGACTGAAAATC
The DNA here is from genome assembly GCF_023851605.1 of Tamandua tetradactyla. Lineage (NCBI taxonomy): Eukaryota > Metazoa > Chordata > Mammalia > Pilosa > Myrmecophagidae > Tamandua > Tamandua tetradactyla. The sequence goes on from NC_135331.1 coordinate 52,903,925, forward strand.
ACCAACCTATACGCTTTTATGAATGCAATCTCTTCTGTAACTACCAAGGTAACACTGCAATTTAAAGTTATGCATAAACTAGATCAAATAGCATCATTAAGAAAATACGCTTTACCTAACTAAAGCATACTACCAACAGTACCTTCTAATGACAATTATCTATGCCAAGATATTAAAATAAAGTTCTAATAACTTGGACAGCAAAGACAAAAGCTTATAACAAGAAACAGGAGTTTTTCTAAATGGTTCACCAGTGGCCAACCTGTTAGTCCCCGATTCCAGTGACCTATTCTCAGAGCACTGGCTTCTCCTTGGGGATTTTCGATACTTCACTCACTGTTGCCATGACGACAGCTTCATCTCTATGTACCACTCCACATCACCCAGGCTTTGGTAAATGTAGCTGGTCGCTGTATAGTCGGTTGCAAGGGAAAAAAGAGTTGAAGTTAATAACATATACAAGTTACATGTCTGAGTAAACTTGTAAAATGCATAGAAACACTTTTACATCCAGCTTTTTTAAAAAAAAAGGCCTCCATGCAATTAACTCCTTTTAATTTCTTGCTATAATCATTTCTTAGAGCAAGATATAATCAATTTCTCTGAAATAATGACCAAAAAAGCAGTATTACACAAAACAAGTCAGATGGGTATTTTAAATTCCAAGGTTTTTGGAGTTGCCTAATCTGACATCAAGGAAGAAAATTCTAAGACTCACAGAAAATGTTCAAAGAATATAATGTGATTATAAAATAAGTTGGCTCAATGGTTCAATCATCACCAGAAAGTTATTTCCTATTAAGTAAACAGAATCCTCTGACTAAAAAACAGAGCCTTTTACTAGACAGTGCATTTGGTTGCATATGCTTTGAAGAATCAGCAAAGTATCAAAACACAAATTCAAGCCCAGACCAAACTAAATTCCTGTTTGAAATCTTCCTAATTTCCAGGACTCTTCACCAAAAAGCTAAGATTTTAAAATGAATCAAGAAAAAAAAAAAACCACTGTCCCTGGTTAAAGTTAGAATGAATTGGAAAAGATGTGGGGGTGCTATACGTAACAACATTGAAATATGCCATGAAAAATACCTGGACAGCCACGTTACAGACTTTTTGACTAGGCTAATCATTTTAAAGGTGCTTTTGACATTTGCTTTGTCTCTGAACAGTTCCAATACTCCCAACTTTTTTATTCTACCAAGAATAAGGACACTACTGATATGAGATACTGGTATGGGAGTAACCAACACCCAACCCCCAACACAACTCAGAATTCTTTTATAATTAACTTCCTTTGAAACTAAGTTCACATTTGTCTAACATAACCACAATTTCTTAAAAAGTGCTCACAACTAACTTAGACCAAGGGATCATTCTGCAGGATGTACTAGAAATCACCTTTAGATGTAGGAAGTCCTGCAACTAAACCTTTGTTATCTGCCTCACAAGAATCTATGAGTCCACATAAAGTGTTCATGTAGTCACAACACATACTGTTTCAGTCTCCGTATTTTCTTACAAGATCAATTAAATGGGCCTCATCTGAATCCAATTCAATCTTAAAATTTTTTTCTAACCCAGTCACTGAGACTGTATCTGACCAAAACAAAATACCTGTTTAATCCCTTTGACTTCAAACTCCAAACTTTATCATCCTGCAGTCCTTTCAGATCCGGTATTATGCGATATATCGTAGTTCAATGTTGAGAAGTATTCTAACAAAAGCCAACCTCATTCGATAAAGAATTAACTGGGACTTCGAATAGAAAAACAATCTACATAGAACTTTGCCACAACATTAACTTGAACTATATTGTTGAAACTTCCAACCTTCAGTCTTCCAGAGAGGGGAGGGAAAAAAATAACTTAAAGAAATACACTCACACTTGAGCCAAATGTATTCTCATTCCCTTTCTTGTTTAATCTTAAACCACAGGACTGGCTTCACAGGACTGTTAGGATTGTCCATAAATGCAACTGCCTCTACAAACTTTAGTTAAATAACTGGTTAATTATGGTTTTTTCAAAGTAACAGAAGTATCAGTATGTTCCTATGTGAATTTAAATGCCTAAATTAAGTCAGTTTTCCTTTGCATTGATATTGAGAAGAAAGAATGTTTCGACTCGATGATTGGTACACAGTACAGTAGTAGCAAGAGATGCTATGTTCAATAATGCCAGTCTTACCTTTTTCCTCTTAACTGGCGTAGGTGGTGAAACACATTAATCACGTCTCTTATTCTTCTAGGTGCTTCTTCGATTTTTGATGCAAGATTAATACAAGCCATGGCAACAATCTGAAAGAACCAATAAGTCAATGAAAACAATTAGGATTTCCAAACTAAGTAGTAAAGTTGGAAGACAGTCAAATGCCTCCTTCAGTCTTATTTTGATGAGAACATTTTAGGACATAACTGGGACCCTTGAAAAAATAAAGTTACAAATTCTAAGCCTTACACTAGCTTGTAGGTTTACCATCTTTATTGATGCTATACTCTCATTTTATTGCTTAACTCTTAATTTTGTATCCAGAGTCAAACTCAATCTCACAGGAGTTTTGGATGGAAAATGTAATTCTTGGTAACAGCACCTAGGCTCAAGATCCATCTTCTAACTTCTAAAACATATTCTCAAGTTCCCAACTTCCCGGACGGTGGTAACTAACACAAAGAAAGGCCTAAACTAACCACTACCTTTCAGGAAAAGCTGGTTGCTGACACTACGCGCCCCCCTTCCCATTCCCGGATAAAAAAAAAAAATCTCCTGCTATGCTCACCTCGAAACTGTGTTTGACGAAAGATTTGGAGTAGAAAAAACGATGAAACAACACCTGCCCCGTTGCCATCGCCACCTGCAGACAACAGAAAAGAACGGAAGCGCAGGGGTCAGGCGGGCCCGCACCAGGCGCCGCCGCCATTTTGTGCCGCCGCTGCCACTCGCCTCCCTCCTCCCCCTCCCCGCCGCCTCCGCCTTCCGAGACTCCAGCGGGACCCACAGTGGGAGAGCCCGAAGGCGCTGTCTCCAAATGGCTGAGGGCCGGCTGGATGGGTGGGTGTCGCGACAGTATTGTGACTGAACGGGGTGAACGGCAGGGCCGAGAGGCGCACCCGAGAAAACTGGGGCCGGAACACTGACCTGCGGAAGCCGGAGGAGAATGCCGGCGGCCTGAATGAGCTCACAGCCCAGAATACGCAAGTCCGTCTCGCTGGGCAGGTCGAGCCCGTCCTGCATGGACGGGGTAGGCGAAAGCCGCTCCTCCGGAATAAGCGAGTGGTCGATGGTGAGCGAAACTTCCGAGTAGAGGCGATCGCCGATCAGGATCCCTCCTGTAGTCGTCGTCGTGGTCGTCGTGCCGGAGCTAGAGCCGCCCGCGCTCGGGGCAGCCGACGAGGCGGCGGCGGCGGCTGCGGTCGCGGTCGGGTGAGGCCCGGACGCCATAGTCTAAGCGAGCTGCACGCACGCCCAACGCAGCCGGAACCCGGAGCGAGACTAACCAGCTTCCTCGGCGCGACGGATATTCCCGTGATCGCCGGGTTCTGAGCCGTTTTACGCAACGTGCGCTTCCGCCCTGACGTCACCACGCTCGCTCGGCGCACGCCAACTAGTCCCTTCAGGCGCTGCCGCCGCGGGTGGGGCTGTGAAGTGGTGCGGTGTTGGTATCCTGGCTCCCGCCGGCGGCCGGGTAGTGCTGTCCGCGAGTCCTCTGAGAGTGACCGGGAGGCCACCCTCCTCCAGAGCACTCACGGGGGGGCGGTCTCTTTAGGTAAACCGGGTATAAACGGCCTTGTTTGTGATATTTTAAATTTCAAGAATCAGGGAACTTTACAAGAAACCTTAGGCCCAAATTAGAGTTAGCGAAATCGCTTAAAATCCCTTAAAATAGTTACTAAGTTATTTTTAGTAATTTGTGTACAAGGGGCGTTCTTTACCCCATTTCTCGCCATCCCCGAACTTTTCGCATTTGCGCGGCGCGCGTTCGAGGTGGACACAGGGAGACGTCGGGCTAACCTCCCGCACCTCCTCCTCGGAGAAACGAGTGGGTAGGAGTGGTAACTGTGGTATCGTGTATGGACGAATTTGTGATTTAAAAAGACCCGCAGGGAATCTGGAGAGGACTGCTTTTCTGTGTTTTTAGAAAACAGGAATGGGAACCGCATCGGTTCCCCCTCCCCCACCAAAAAAAAAAATCTGCCTGGAACTTGTAATTCCCAGTTGTATGGAAGTGGAGCAAAGTCTTCATGATGACTGGGGGGAAACTCTGCCCCACCTCCGTTTGCTGAACTCGAGTCCACCCAGTGACAGCGCCGTAGCTTTCCGTAATCTGGAAAATCCCTAGTTTCCAAAAATAGGTTTAAGGCGAGGACTTTCGGAGGTCATTTGATTATGCCTAGGAGTCCATGTATTCATTCATGCATGATTACCACAATTTGACAGAATGGGAGAAATCAACTTCAATTTTCTTCCGTTTTTGATATTAGTAATTCCCAAATTTTACTCAAATTTGAAGTAAAAGCAACGATACTGGGTGTATGATGGTGGTTGAAAGGGGACGTTTAGGGTGATGTGTATCACTAGAAGGAAAACGAGAGGTTGAAACAAGGGACTGTATTGTATAACCCATGGTGAACTTTGTTGTGGATGATGAAGGTAATTAATAGTACAAACACAAGAATGTTTTTCCCAGAATTAGAACAAATGTATGAGGTAATTGCAAGGTGTTAATAATAGGATAGGGGGGGAAATGCACCTAATGCAAACTATGGACTAGGGTTAATGGGTATCTTAATACTCTTCCATTAGTTATAACAAAGGTACCTGACTGAATTTAAGGGTCAGTAATAGTGGGCTTTTCTTTTTGGAGCTATGTAACTGTTCTAAAATTGATTGTGGCAATGTAAGCGCAGCTCCGTGATTACACTGAGAGCCATTGATTGCACACTTTGAATAGATTGTATGGTGTGTGAATAAAATTGCGTTGGTGGAAGGAAAAAAACAATGTTACTGGGGCAAAAAACCATAAGCCATGAAGTTGAAAGGAAAGGACTTCCAAGTATATCTCGCTTTACTCCAACCAGTGTTTTATCCCACGCCAAACCCTAAATTATGGTCTAGCGATGAAAAGTCTTACTACCTTTCTATTACCTTGCCAGATTTAAAACTTTATTTGATCATGAAAAGTGCATTGAGGGCAACAATGGCTCAGTGGCAGAGTTCTCGCCTACCATACTGGATACCCAGGTTCGATTCCTGGTGCCTGTCCATGTAGAAACAAAAAGTGCATTGAATCTTGGATCCATAGAGCAAAGGGGATTTGAATACATTTCAATACTTACTAGTGATAATGGCTGTCTTTAAGCAAAATGTATTAAAAAATCTCATTTAAAGAAAAAATAGCATCAAATCAACCTAAATAAGGCCTTAACATGACTGTTCTGAACCCTGGCTGCACATTAGGATCTCCTGAGTAGTTTTTCAAAAATACTGATATGCTGGAGAAAAGATGCCAGAAGCCAAAGACTGTTACATGGTTCCATTCATATGAATGAATTATTGCAAATGGGCACTGTGCTGGTTTGAAAGGAAGTGTGCCCCCTAAGAAAAGCCATGTTTTAATATAAGTCCCATTTCATAAAGTAGAATAATCTCTATTCAACACTGTATGTTTGAAACTGTGATTGGATTATCTCCCTAGTTGATGTGATTTAGTCAAGAGTGGTTGTTAAACTGGATTAAGGGATGACATGTCTCCACCCATTTGGGTGGGTCTTGATTGGTTTATTGGAGTCCTATAAAAAAAGGAAATATTTTAGAGAATGAGAGATTCAGAGAGATTCAGAGAGAGCAGAGAATGTTGCAGCACCACGAAGCAGAGAATCCACCAGTCAGTGACCTTTGGAGATGAAGGAAAATGCTTCCCGAGGAGCTTCATGAAATAGGAAGCCAGGAGAGAAAGTTAGCAGATGACACCGTATTCACCATGTGCCCTTCCAGCTGAGAGAGAAGCCCTGACTGTGTTCGCCATGTGCCTTCTCACTTGAGAGAGAAACCCTGAACTTCATCAGCCTTCTTGAATCAAGGTATCTTTCCCTGGATGCCTGTGACTGGACATTTCTATAGACTTGTAATTGGGACATTTTCTCGGCCTTAGAACTGTAAACTTGCAACTTATTAAATTCCCCTTTTAAAAAGCCATTCCATTTCTGGTATATTGCATTCCAGCAGCTAGCAAACTAGAACAGGCACAAAGGAACTTTTGAGGCAGTATAATTATTCTCAACCTGGGTTGTGAGGATGGTTACACACGTCTACATATTTACTGAGAATAAATGAATTCTTCAGTTACAATGAATGAGTTTTATTATTTCTGTATATTATACTTCAGTAAAGCTGTTTTAGAATTAGAATAAAACAACAAACTGATGCCTTAGCCTTACATGCTGATGTTGATACTGGCTTGGGGTGAGTCCAGGCAGTGGTTTGATTTTGTCCATCTTCCAGTGATTTGGATGTTTAGCCAGGGTTGTGAAACAATATTTCAAGTAGTGTACTTCTAATGCTCACTGAAGCACTAAGCCATTCTGAATGTCACCTCTTCCACCTCTCCCACCAGGCTGCTTCAGGGAAACTTGCTTCTCCAACGCTCCGGAGAGAGATTTAAATTTCTTACTGCAACAAACTTTTAAAATATCCTTAAATCTTGGTGATTTTGGGGTTGTATATATGTCAACACAATAGAAATTTTAAAAGAATTCATGATATGCCAATTTTCTGGTTTTATAATATTGTAAGGTGTGCTGGTTTGAAAGGAAGTATGCCCCCTAAGAAAAGCCATGTTTTGATATAAATCCCATTTCTTAAAGGTAGAATAATCCCTATTCAATACTGTATATTTGAAACTGTAATGAGATCCTCTCCCTGGTTGATGTGATTTAGTCAAGAATGGTTGTTAAACTGGATTAGGGGATGACATGTCTCCACCCATTTGAGTGGGTCTTGGTTAGTTTCTGAAGTCCTATAAAAGAGGAAATATTTTGGAGAGCGAAGACTCAGAGAGAGCAGAGCAGAACAACATAGCCACAAGAAGCTGAAGTCCACCAGCTAGCAGCCCTGGAGATGAAGAACGGAAATGCCTCCCAGGGAGCTTCATGAAACAGGAAGCCAGGAGAAGCTAGCAGATGACGCCATGGTTGCCATATGCCCTTCCAGATGAGAGAGGAACCCTGAGCCTGTTCGCCATGTGCCCTTCCAGCTGAGAGAGAAACTCTGAACCTCGCTGGCCTTCTAGAACCAAGGTTTCTTTTTCTGGATGCCTTAGATTGAACATTTCTATAGACTTGTTTTAATTGGGACATTTTCTTGGCCTTAGAACTGTAAACCAGCAACTCATTAAATTCTCCCTTTTAAAAGCCATTTCGTTTCTAGTATATTGCATTCCGGCAGCTAGCAAACTAGAACATAAGGTATCATTGTGGAGTGTTGGATAAATGGTACATAGGAAATCTCTACTATTTATGACTTCATATATGTCTTAAATTATTTCAAAATAAAATGAAAAAAAAAACTAATTGATAACATACTCCATTGAAGCATTGGGCTTTAACTAAGTCACCATTAATTTGTAATGACTTTTGCCAATAATATGATTTAACTTAAGTTTAAGAAAACTTCTTAGTAGGTATAATAGCCCATGACAAACTCTGGGATCTGTCCTGTAACTACTTGTTGAAGGGTGCCTTTAAAACAACTGCATTTTTCTTTCTTTGCTGGGTATGTATGTTATACAATAAAAAAGGTTGGAAAAAAAAAAAGAATACTTCTTAATGGAAAGTTTTCTCCAGTAGGGTGACTTGGAAATGTCTTCACATATTTTGTAATATATTTTTCTCTCTAGGTCTCTGATTAACCCCCAAAAGTTGACAAGCATGGGAGAGAAGGAGAGGGTCACTTGCTCTCCAGTATTGTACCATTCTACTCCTGATATCTTTTCCCAGTGATACCCACCCTTCCTCCTGCCTTTAGCACCTGGCAATAATTTCCAGAAGAGAAGACCCATCAAGAACAGTTCTACAACTTTGTGCTCATTTCCTGTTCCCTCCTGTGACTGTACCCTTTGTTTTCACTGATCCTGCCTCCAACTTGAACAAAGGTGGAGGGAGTGGACCTACCTAGGAAATGCTACGCTGTTAATAGAGGAGAGTTTATAACCTTAATATGCTTATCAAGTTGCTGTTGACAGCAGAGACCCTAGAGCATGTCTAAGTATGAGCTGTTCATGTAATGACTGCTTTTCATTTAGTTCTCTGACAGTTATATAGCCACATACATTCCCCTCTGATTAGTCATTAGAAGTAGAGTCACCCTGAAAATTATTTACTTCTAATCAATTTAGTGCTTGGTAAATTTTCACAGTAGCACTGGCGTGGGTGTTCTGGTGCTAGCTCTGTTTGGAGCTACTTTTGAGACTTTGGGCAACTGTAGTTTTTTCATCACATGAAGTGAGGGAGTCTTACTAGGCCCCTTCCAGTTCTAAACTTTGATTGTATTCATCAACTCATCTTTGTTTTAATTTCTTCTTTATTCTTTTTCAGTCACTAAGTCCTGTTGGTCCCTCCTTCAAAATTGTTCTTAGATCTAACTGTTCTATTTTCACAGCTACTATATCTGCTGTTACCTCTTGCCTGGAGCATACAGTACCTTGCTAAATGTCTCCTTGTCTCCAGTCTCTCCCATCCTTCATCCATTCTGAGAAATCTCTGAATTAATTTTATTGACATATCATTTGCCTTACTGCACTTCTTCAAATAAAAACTGGAGATGAAGAATAAATACCTTTTGGTATTTGAGGCCTTCCACGATCTAAACTTACCTTGTTGCTCATTTCTGTTATTAGAATATAATTACAAATTATAATTATATAATAATATAATAAATATTATAAGGTCACCTCACCTTATTTCCATTATGCCTGTTCTAGTTTGCTAGCTGCCAGAATGCAATATACCAGAAACGGAATGGCTTTTAAAAGGGGAATTTAATAAGTTGCTAGTTTACAGTTGTAAGGCTGAGAAAATGTGCCGATTAAAACAAGTCTGTAGAAATGTCCAATCTAAGGCATCCAGGGAAAGATACTTTGGTTCAAGAAGGCCGATGAAGTTCAGGGTTTCTCTCTCAAGTGGAAGGGCACGTGGGGAACACAGAGTTTCTCTCTCATCTGAAAAGGCACATGGTGAACACGGTCAGGGTTCCTCTCTCATCTGGAAGGGGAATGCTGAACACAGCGTCATCTACTAGCTTCTTCTCCTGGCTTCCTGTTTCATGAAGCTCCCCGGAAGGCATTTTCCTTCTTCATCTCCAAAGGTCTCTGGCTGGTGGACTCTGCTTCTCATGGCTATGTTGTTCTGCTCTGCTCTCTCTGAATTTCTTTCTCCAAAATGTTTCCTCTTTTTTAGGACTCCAGAAACTTATCAAGACCCACCCAAATGGGTGGAGGCATGTTTTGTCACCTAATCCAGCTTAACAGCCACTCTTGATTAAATCACATCTCCAGGGAGATGATCTGATTACAGTTTCAAACATACAGTATTGAATAGGGATTATTCTGCCTTTATGAAATGGGATTTAGATGAAAACATGGCTTTTCTAGGGGACATACATCCTTTCAGACCAACACAATGCCTCCACCTGAACCAAGACCAGATGGGCCTATCTCACTAAAAAATATGTCACCTTCTTGATTTCACTCTTTTTCTCATTCTACTTCTCAAGCCTGCGATGCTCGTACTCCTTTCTACGAATCAAAAATATTTCAAGGTTCAACTGAAGTTCTTACCAGAAGCCTTCCCCACTTGATGAAGCTTTCATGAATTGTCCCCTTCTTTGGATCCTCCCTTGGCATTTATGACCTCCAGTACACATTTTGACACATTATTGTATGCCATTATGCATTACTACTTAATGGCTTCATGTTGAAGGTGATTATGGTAGGCTAAATAATGGCCCCAAAGATATCCAGGTACTAATCCCTGGAGCACATGAATGTTACCTCATATGGAAAAGTGGATTTTGCAGATGTGATTAAGGATCTTGAGATATGGACATTATTTTGAATTATCTGGGTGGACCCAAAATGTGATCACAAGTGTCCTTATAAGAGGGAGGCAGAGAGAGCTTTGACTACAGAAGATGGCAAATGTCATCATTAAAGCAAGATGTTATGGTGCTGACTTTGAAGATAAAGGAAGAAGCCACAATGCAAGGTTACAGCTCTATAAACTGCAAAAGGTAGGGAAACAGATTCTTCCCTAGAGTCTCTGTCTTGTTTTAAACCACCAAGTTTGTGGTAATTTGTTATAGTTATAGCAGCTAAAGAAAACTAATACAAATGACCATAGAAGTTCTGCAAATGTAAACTTTAATAGTATCTTTATCTCAGTAGCACCGTAAAGCCCAGTAAACTGTACACTTTTCAGGAATTGTATGGTGTATGAATACAACTTAAAAAAAATCTGATAAACTACATATGGTCGGTTGAAATATATACTCCAACAAACACATGTTCTTAACCCTAACCCATTGTAAGCAGGAACTTTTGAAGATGTTATTTTTTAGTTAAGGTGTGTGTGCCAATTTGAAAATATTATGCACCCCAGAAAAGCCATGTTTTAATCCTGATTCAATACTGTAGGTTGGAAACTTTTGATTAGATTATCCCTATAGATATGCGACACGCCCAATTGTGGTATGACCTATGATTAGATGGGAATGTGACCCCATCCATTCCACGGGGGTCTTGATTAGTTTACTGAAATCCTTTGAAAGTGGAAATTTTGGAGAGTCAAATGACAGAAGCCTCAGAGCAAATAAAGCTCACAGCTGACACTTGGGGAATATAGACACAGATGTTTGGAGATGCCTGGAGCCCAGGAGACTACGCCATGAGATGCTAAGGAAGCCAGAATCTGGAGAGAGCCAAGGGAAGCCAAGAGATAAGAGCCAACCCCAGAGAAGCAAAGTGATGAACCCGCACAGGAACAGAGGCCAAAAGCAGTGGAGCCCAGGAGCAACAGACAAGCAGATGCCAGCCACCTGACTCCCCAGCTGACAGAGGTGTTCCCGACACATCAACTTTCCTTGGATTAAGATTATCTTTCCTTGGATGCCTTAAATTTGGATATTTTTATAGGCTTAGAACTGTAAACTTGTAGCTTATTAAATTCCCTTTTAAAAGCCATTGCAGTTCTTGTATATCACATTCTGACAGCATTTAAGTAACTAAAACTGTGTGGGTCGACAGAATGAGGGTAGGTCTTAATCCATATTACTGGAGGCTTTTTAAAAAGACCCTGAAGTTAAGAAGTGAGAAAGGAGAGGGCATTGCCATGTGAGGTATAAAGCAAGGAACCCCAACGATTGCTGGCAGTCAGCCTTAAAATACTACAGTCTTTGAGGAGAAAGCTGGCCTCAAAACTGTGAGCTAATAAATGCTTGCTTAAAGCGAAAACTATAGTTTGTAGTATTTGTGAGAGCAGCTCAGGCAAACTCAAACACCATATTAATCATGTTTGTTTGTTCATTTTTTAAGCTATCAGATGTGGGTTACTAGCCTGTTTTAGTTTGCCAAAACTGCTGTAATGCAATATAACAAATATATCTGCTTTTATAAAGGGGATTTATTAAGTTTTCTAGTTTGCTAGCTGCTAGAATGCAGCACACCAGAGATGGATTGGCTTTTAATAAAAGGGGATTTATTTTATTAGTTTTCAGAGGAAAGGCAGCTAACTTTCAACTGAGGTTCTTTCTTACACTGGAATGCATAGGGCGATCTCTGCTGGCCTTTTCTCCAGGCCTCTGGGCTCCAACAGCTTTCCCCGGGGTGATTTCTTTCTGCATCTCAAAAGGCCTGGGCTGAGCTGCTTGGGCTGTGCTACCTTGAGCTCTCTCATTTAAGCAGTAGCCAATTAAGTCAAACATCATTCATTGCAGCTGTCACGCCTCCTAGCCGACTGCAGATGTAATGAGCAACAGATGAGGTTTACGAACCATTGACTCATGTCCACAGCAACAGAACTACGTACCTTCACCTGGCCAAGTTGACAACTAAATCTAACTACCACATTAAGTTACAAGTTTCCAGTTCTGGCCTTAAAAATGTCCAAATTAAGGCATCCAGAGAAAGGTAGCTTGACTCCAAAGAAAGGCCAAATGGTGTCTGGGATTTCTCTGTCAGCTGGAAGGTACCTTACTAGCATCTACTGATCCTTATTCCCAGTTTCATCACTTCCAAATGTCTGCATCTGAGTTGTCTCCAAAATGTTTCCCCTTTTAAAGGACTCCAGCAAACCATTTATGACCCACCTTGAATGGGAAGGGCCACACATCCATGGAAATAATCTAATCAGCAGGTGGAACCTGTATTTGGGAATGTCACATCACCATGGAAAAAGCCTAATCAAAATATTCCACCCTAAACCACAGGTCTGCCCCCACAAATCTTGGATTAGGATGAAAAGAACATGACTTTTCTGGGGTACGTAACAGCTTCAAACCACCACACAGCCCTAAATCAGGGAAAGCTTTGTAAGACAGGAATATCTAAAAATGACAGATAAAATCTTGTGTATCTCACAGTTCTCCCTGACTCTGAGTGGTGCAATCAGTGAAAATCATATGGGGATAGAAGAAACACTTAGAATGTGCATGCCTCATACCATTAAGACAAAGCCAATAATGGTCCAAATAAAGTAATCTATAGAATTAAACAAGATAATTCAGGGAACCTTGGCCTAATTTAAAAATAGTTTATTTATAAGCAGAGGAGGAACTTGCAATGTTTGGAGTACCAAAAGATCTACCAACTCTTCTTTTCCAAAAGGCACTGTTAAATATATGCCACCCTAAAGAAGCTAAGGGCAATCACCTTTTTAAGGGTCTTATTTTCAGAAATTTGAAGAAAATTTTATAAGAAAAATATATTGGATATGTTGTCTAGAAGTTTAAGGATTGCCATTGAGCATTTTCTATCATAGATCAAAAGCTTCTGGTTTCTCTTGAAAACACTTAAACCAGTATTTGTACATATTGCAAGTGATTTTTTGTGTTCATGGAATAGCCATTATATTTCTTGTAGTGAATAAGATGTATTACAATATTTTGCTTTGTTCAGTAAATTTCCATAAAATGGGAATATCTGCTTTTGAAACTTTGAAATAATAAAAATCGTTGGTGGTGATTGTGATAGGCAGAATAATGGTCCCCTGATGATATCCACATCCTACTCCTAGAACTTGAGACTATGTTCCTTTACACGGTAAAAAGGATTTTGCTGGTATGATTAAGGAATTTGAGATGGGGAGATTATTCTGGATTATCTAGATGGGCCCAGTATAATCACATGAATTCTTAAAGGCAGAAACCTTTGTGCCTGTGGTCAGAGAGAGATGTGACCGTGGAAGCAGGGTCAGAAAGATGTTAAGTTGCTGGCTTTGAAGATGGAGGAAGGAACTGAATTAAGTTTCCCAACTGCTAAAACAAATATTAAGCAATGGGTTGGCTTGACAACAGGAATTTATTGGCTCACAGTTTCAGAGGCTAGAAAGCTTCCTTCCTCCTGAGGTCAGTATCATCTGGCTGGCCAACAATTTTGGGGGTTCCTTGCTTATTCCATCATATGGCTGTGCATGTGGTGGCATCTTTTCTCTTCTGGGTTCCAGTGATTTCCAGCTTCTGGAGGCTCCTGTGGCCTTCTCTTCTGTGACCTTCTGTACAAAGCCTCCAGTAATAGGATTATAACCCATCCTGACTCAGCTGGGCCACACCTTAACTAAAGCAGACCTATTTGCAATGGGGTCATACCCACAGGAATGGATTAAAAACCACGTTTTTCTGGAGTACATAATTCCAGACCACCACAGGGGCCATGAGCCAAGGAATGCAGGCAAGTCTCTAGAAGCTGGAAAAGAAAGGAAGGTAGCCCTGTTGACATCTTCATTTTTGCCCTGTGAGACCTTTGTTGGACTCCTAATCTACAGAACCATAAAATAACAAATTTGTATTGTTTGAAGTCACTAAGTCAGTGGTAATTTGTTATGCAGTGATAGAAAACTAATATAGAGAGATTTGCCACTTTCCTTGTATTCTTTAGGCAATGTTTCTCAAACTGAGAGATGCATGTGGATCACCTGGGGATCTTGTTAAACTTTAGATTCTGATACAGTAGATCTGGAGGGAGTCTAAGATTCTGATTTTCTAAAAAAAAAAAAAACTGCCAGATGGTGCAGAAGCTGGCAGTCCAAAGATCTACACTGAATAGTAAGATTTTAAAGCATATTAGATAATTTTATCTCTTAATATGGAGGAGGTAGAGTCCAATGGTTGAAACTACAGGCTGTAGAGTTAACTTTCTCTGTAAAAAATCCGGCCATCTAATAGCTATGTGATTTTAAGCTAATTACTTAATTTGCTTAAATTATTTAGGCAATCTTTTAAGTTGTTTTTTCAAAATATAGTTGCTATTAATAACACCTACCACAGAGGATTGTCATCAGCTGAAATGGTTACCAATTAATTCATTTTCCAGTCCTTGGAAATTGCAAATTACCCACCTGTTATTGGTCAGTGGTTCACTCATGTTGTTTCAACCAATTGTGATGGGTTGTATTCATTCATACTTTTTCTTTCTTTCCTTTTTCTTTATTTTATTAAAATACTGATTTATTTCACATGTATTTTTTTTGTCTCCCCACCATTTTCATTTGTCTGACCACCACTACTACTATGTGCTATCATGATATTCTATACATACTTAAAACCAAGCAAAGGGTGCAGTTTGATCTGTAAAAACGAAATAGGCATTCTGGACAACACCCATTCTTTGCGAAGGAACCTGGACAACATTTATCACACACAGCAGGGAAAGTTCTCACCCGGCATTATAAAAACGACAGCCAGATATCAACGGTTACAGAATGAAATAAGATGGAAATTTTTAACAGCATGTTAAAACTGTTTTCTTAAAGAGACTTCTGCCGCTGCCAGAGATCTTGCACAGCCTCCTGGTGCATCATCCAGAAGCGATTTTTCACGTAATTGATGAATTTGGCTTTCACTTTGGGAAGAGAACCACCTTTTTCTATACCTGCTTGCATTTTTGCTTAAAATGTCTTCTACAGAACTAGGTCTTTTTGGTGTTTTAGGAGTTTTTTCTTGTTTTTTCAGGGATTCTTGACCTTTTGATCTTGGTGTCTTGATGGCTTTGAGTCTTTTCCATTCTGGTTTGATTTCTGTGCATTTTTCGCTGGTGTATCTCATAGATTTCTTTACTGGAGGTTTTCTGTTTCTTCATCATCTTCATCAGCAGCAAGTTTTCCTTTTTTTCTGTGGAATCTTGCTACCATTTCCAAGGGCAGATCGCTTTCCAGATGTACTTGAGTTTCACATCCTCCTCTCTTCATCTTCTGACTCTGCATCTTCCTTCACAGCGAATAAGTGCTATCCTCTAATACACACAGACCCTGAACCACACGTCAACCATAAGACCACAGGTGGTGTTATTTCAAAGCCTCCAAGGGAAACCGTTAGCCATACGGACATTTTCAAAGTTGCCAGTGTTATTTTAATTAGACTGCCTTCATAGTTCATTGCCTCTGCTTCAACTATGTACAATTCATCCTTTGCATCAGCCCTTGAACTGACCATTCTTAAAGATAACTGGTGCTCATTTTCATCATTATCCACCTTAAAGTGATAATCTTTGTCAGCCTTTAGTTCATAGCCAAAAAGGTAGTTCTGGAGCCCAAGAGGCTCATATTCATTGAATCTTCCATGGGGTTATGGCACACACTTAAGTGGGTGTTCTAGTTTGCTAGCTGCCAGAATGCAATATACCAGAAACGGAATGGCTTTTAAAAAGGAGAATTTAATAAGTTGCTAGTTTACAGTTCTAAGGCTGAGAAAATGTCCCAATTAAACAAGTCTATAGAAATGTCCAATGACAGGCATCCAGGGAAAGATACCTGATTCAAGAAGGCCGATGAAATCCAGGGTTTCTCTCTCAAGTGAAAAGGCACATGGCAAACACAGTCAGGGCTTCTCTCTCATCTGAAAGGACACATGGAGAACACGGCATCATCTGTTAGCTTTCTCTCCTGGCTTCCAGTTTCATGAAGCTCCCCAGGACACGTTTTCCTTCTTTATCTCCAAAGGTTGCTGGCTTGTGGGCTCTCTGCTTCTCGTGGCTATGTTGTTCTTCTCTGCTCTCTCTCAATCTCCCATTCTCCAAAATGTTTTCTCTTTTATAGGACTCCAATAAACCAGTCAAGACCCACCCAAATGGGTGGAGACATGTCATCACCTAATCCAGTTTAACAATCACTCTTGACTAAATCACATCATCCAGGGAGATGATCTGATTACAGTTTTAAACATACAGTATTGAATAGGGATTATTCTACTTCTATGAAATGAGAATTTGATTAAAACATGGCTTTTCTAGGGGGCATACATCCTTTTAAGCCAGCACAGTGGGAGAGAAGACGGACAGAGATAGACAACCACTCTTCCAGAGAACAATTGCACGGGATGGAACAATACCAGGGATACATTCATTTTTAAACTGTTATTATTTGACAGCTAAGCACCAGGTTTTATTGTAGACACCTGGAATATGGTAATAAACAATACAGAATCTGCCTTCAAGGAGTTTGCAGATGATACACAAGTACCCAAATGTGATAATTTTGACTAAGGTTTTGTAAAAAAAAATGAAAGGACTTCTGTTAAGTGAACAAAAGGAAGTTCTGCCACAAAATATGTAAAGTGTGATTCCTTTTATATAAAATTAACTATATAAATATTTGTATATATCTGGAAGGATAAACATCACGGTGTTACTTTTGGGGAAGGTAATGAGATAGTTTTGCCGGAAGATGCGGGAATAAGACACAATGGGAACAGGGGCTTTCACTTTTTACTTTGTATAGCTCTCTATTGCAGTGCTTCTCAAACTATATAGTGAAAAAACAGTTCTTCCAGCTTGGTGTGGAATGATACTTTTATAAAATCCAATAATGCAAGTCTTGACTATTTATTATTGGAACCAACAAACAAAATTATTCTGTCATTTGCTATTAAAAGCTTTAAATATTTACTCTCAATTTCTATGGCCCACAGTGTAAGTGGCATAAATGTTTGCATTTTTTAAAAAGAACATTTATTAATGATATAATTGCAATTATTTGAAAAAATTCAATCATCTGGTAATAATAGAAATAAGTACAAGGTACAAAAATAGTACAGAGGCTAAAGTAGTTAATTTTATGGACAAACGAGGAAGGTGAAATAAAAAAGATAACAAGTGATTAGGTTTTAAAGGCTACATAGGCGTTTGTCAGAAGGATAAGTGGGCAAGGGCATTTTAGGCAGAGGGAAAATGGGAGCCAAGACAGGGAGGTATGAGATTGCTGAATGTGTTGAGAAATATCGTGGACATCCGTTGTTTTCAGCTGACCCGCATCTAGTCTCCCTTTACTTTTCCCTTACTGACCCACAACTTCTTTTCAGTGTATGTGGTTTGGGTGAGGCTGACTTCTTTCCCAGCTCATTGGCTAATCACTCTCTGCCATCCCTGTTTACTCCCTCACAGTGGTTGGTTCAGGATGGCAGTCAGGCCCAGGACTTTTGCTGGAACCTTGGTGAGGGAAGGGGAGAGAAGTGCGCATTCCTGCTGAGATTGCTGAGAGGAGGATGTAAACTCAGAGCTACAAACTACCATTTTATCGAAGGATTAGAGAACCAGCTTAAGAATTGGGCCAATACAAGAAAAAGCAGATCTGAGAGATAAAAACTGAATCTGATGACTGCCTGTACCTCCCTGCACGAAGCCATACTCTACATGTGGCTGCAGAGCTGGGCAGGGGCTAGAATGTAAAGGGCTGTGGAAGAGGCCCTCGTTTTAGGAGTCCTCTAGGAGCTCTGATGGGCTTAAAGCAGTGGTTACCTCAACAAAAAAATCAAGAGTTATAAACTCCAATATTAAGAACATGTAGCTCCTCAAGCTTTTCTGTTTTTTATATTCCTTGTTTGCTTATTTTTAAGTGATCACAAAGCTTGGAATCATGAAAAGGAGGGCCAGGGAACTGGTTGGGGCAAGAGCAGTGACTTCAGGTTTGGGAAATGCTCCTGGGCAATCAAAACTAGAAGGGACCTAGCTAGTCCCTGAAAATGAGATAAAAAAAAAAAAAAGATGATTCCTTTTAAGGATTGAGAGTTATTAATTTTATTTAGAACAATGAAGTGGCTGACAATCCTTTTATTAGTGTTTTCTATTTCCAATAAACATTGAAAAGAAGCAGAATTTCACTGAAGAAACTTTTAGGAATAAGAAGAATCAGATTTTCTGAACCTCCCTAGACATTTTAATTACCTTTCTTCTCAGAAGAAATAGAGCAAGTAACTCTTGGAATCTGAGGAACACATATATTAGCCATTTTGAATATTAGAAAGCACACATGCACACACACATACACAAAGTCCCACATCAAATATCTAAGAAAAATTTGTTTTATGTTATGATATAATACTATAAATATACAAATAGAAAATAGTTCTTTATTTTAAATATTTATATTCTTTTTAATCACAAATTTTTATTTGAAAAATTTTCAAACCTATAAAAACGTTGCAATGAATACCCATACACTCTCCATCCAGATTCACCAATTGTTAATATTTTGTCACATTTGGTTTATCTCTTTCTGAATGCTTATACATATTTTTTCGTCCCACTAAAATGTTTTGAGAGCTAATTGCAGTTATCATGACACTCTGCTCTAAAATACTTCAGCTTGTGAGTCATACAATAACAGCTATTAAACACAATACAATTAATATGTCCAGTAATTTTACATTGCTACACTATAATATAAAATGTAAATTTGGTCTCCAGTTGTCCAATGCCCTTCATATCTTTATATATTTTTTTGACCCAGGAGCCAACTAAAGAACACACTGCATATAAATGTCATGTTTCTTCAACCTAGAACATCCCCTGGCTTAAAAAAATTTTTTGTTGTTGTTCTTTACGTTTTTCCTGAATCAACTGTTTTGCAGCATGCCCCTTAATATGGATTTGCCTGATTGTTTCCTCATGATTAGATTCAGGTTAAACATTTTTTGGCAGAAATAATCCATAGGTGAAGTGACCTCCATGTTTCACATCAAGGGGCACATGATAATCCAATTATTGTCTAGTTTTATCCAATTATTAAATAGGTATCCACCAGATTTCTCCACTGTAAAGAGGTCTTTACTCTTTTGTAATTAATAAGTAATTCATGGGATGATTTTTTGAAAATACGTAACATTCTTAATCCTCAATATTACATAGTTTCAAAAAAGAAAAAATGGCCCATAATGAAATTATAGCTAGAATTATTTCAACAAACCTCCTAGTATTCACTGAGCTGTGCTATGCTGGATGCTTGGTAAAATGAGAGTGGTTTAAACTGACCAAGAAACAAATACATACAATGCAACAAATGCTAAAAGAAAGGGCAAAATACCATAGAAACATAGAGGAGAATGAAAGTGTCATCAAAGGCCACATCAAATGTGAGGAAACTAACTGCCAAAGATGTAAAATACCTTCACCAAGATTTTAGATCTAATGGCAGAGGTGAGATTAGAACTCTGTTTTTCTGATACCCAGCCCAGTGTTCTTTGCATGAGAACATCCAAAGGTCTCATTGTAACACTGGCTCTATAGTATTAACATTTGTCACAGCGACAACAATTCACACCTTACTATGTAACTGAAAGGATAAACCTTCTCCAAACCCACCCTAATAAGATGCTTTAAAGGAAATGTTATTGGAATTGATTTAAATTATGACATTTATGTATATTGCAACATAAAACTCTTTGGTGACCTATCCTAGTTTGACCTCAGGGACATGTTTGCTTACAGTGCTAGTCACCCTCCCACACACACCGCCCCGGATATGGCTCATCGTCCACACCTTAAAACTACTACGTGCAATAATTTTCTTTTCACACATCAGGAAACGATTCAGAGGTATCTAAATCATACTACTTAAGCGTAACAACGTACACTTAATACAGAATTGCTTTGTATTTTACAGAATGTCCTCGTCTATATCGCAGGACTCTCAGACAGTTCAGTGGCTGCTTAACATAGATCAGGATTTATCTATTTATTTATTTATATTACCAACGCTTTGCCTTTAGTTATAAGAAACATACATGAAAATGTAATGTATGCCTTATTTTCAGAATAGGAAAATATGGGAATAATCTCACACATATTTATTTATTCGTTTCCTGCTATGGGCAGGACTATCGCAGCCTCAGACTGAAAGGTGAATTTGGAGGTCAGCTTGGTGTTAGGCATTGTTTTGGTGAATCGTGTATTTAAACCTTTGGGCTTAGTTTTCGATCTGTTGACACTGAATTCCCAACCCGGCCACGAGATCGTTTGCCCTTTGCTCTGTCCTTCACCTTCTCAACCGGAACCTCCTATTTTTGCCTGCTTTGGGGCATGTGAGTTTAATTACGGGATACTCAATTTTTACGGAAGAACTGTCGTGACAACTCAATTGTCATAAGCCTCTAAGAGTCACCAGAGATCAGAAGAGGCAGGTTTCTCGGAGCCCGTCCCTGTGGGGGTTGTGACTGGAAGGGGCCGGTCAGCTAAGAAGTCCTTTTTCCATTTCAACACCCCATCAGTGAAGGACTGACCGCCCTCCCTCTGGCCTCAGGCCCCGGCCGCCCGGGCCAGGTCGTACGGCACCGGACCAGGGAATGACCGCACTCAACTCTCCCGCTGAACCCGAGCCAAGAAGAGCGCGACGGCGGGAGAATCGGGGAGGGGGGCGAAAAGATTACACAGCTGTTCAGAGGGAGGAGCCCACCCATCGCGTCACTTCCAGGAAACCCCAAGCCTGCCAGGCCGCGGGAGCTGACGGGAAGAGCTGCTCAAAAACCGAAGGACGGAGCGTCTCTGGCCGGCCCGCGCAGGCGCAGCGCACTTCCTTCGCGGAATTGCGACAGAGCAGCTCCCTCCGCCGGCCACCCCTGTGCCGGATCTAAATTGTGTGCCTTCTACCCATGCGCGACTGTGACGTCGGCCCTCCTCCCTTCGTCCCCCGCGGCAGTCCTCTTGTGACGTAAGCACGAGAGTGCCGTTCTTTAGTTCCACTGTGCTGCGGCGTGCGGGGTGGGGCGGCCGGCTAGGGAGGCTCCCCCGGCTTTGCCCTGAACTAGTGTCAGCGTAACGTCGTTTGTAATTTCCCAAAGGTTTAAATTAAACCTTCAGATAGAGTCCATTTCCTACTAAGAGTAAACGCAGGCACCCCGCACCTTAATTCATTACCGTCCAAGCTGGGAGTTCGGTTAAAAGGAAACAAGTGGAAAATATGTAGTTACCTTTTGTTTTGGGCTTTTGGTTGTCGATTTTACCCGTTGTCTTAGGTTGTGAATTGGAAGAAAGTAGAGTGGCATCGAACAAACGGACAACTTTGTATCTGGAGGCTGGGATCAGCAGCTCCTAAGCTGACATGATGAAAGTAATTCAGTGTAATTTAAATTTAAATTTAATTTTCTATTGGACTGTTTAGGAGTGGCATCTCGAAAGGTTGGGTATAAAAAGCAAGGAGGCGTTGTTTTATAAGCTATTTGAAGTCCAAATGAAGGTGTATCAGGTATATCAGTTATCAAATATATAGATATATCAAGGTATGTCAGAAGTAAAATCAGATTATTTAAACTTATAAGGGCCGAAGCTTTTGTATATGTTTTACAGATAGAGAAATAGATCCAAAGATTTCTGTGACTTGCACAAAGCTAATGGAATTCATGCCAGGCCACTGCTGTTCACCATTCCTGTACGTATAGCCAGCTTGACTAAGGCTGTCTTAGGATCCTCTGTGCCCGGGCTTCTGTTGTTCCTTACCTCTTTTCTTTCTTCTTCATTGTGTTTTTGGTTCCCTTCCTGAGTTCCCCCTCCCCAACCCCTGTAGCTTCCTCTATCTCTTTAACTTCCTCTCTTTTCTGGTTAGGCCAGCTTTTCTCACTTAGACTTAAATGACCATGAAAGGGAATTGAATAAGTTTTTTTTTTTTTTAATTTATTTTTAGAAAGGTTATTTTCTGTTTTAAGTTTGTTTTGGGGGAAAAAGCCCTCATCATTCCTAGTATATATAAAATTTCCACTGATTAAAGCAGCATTCTGCTTGCTTCTACAGCAGTTCAGTGAACTGTAGCAGAGGAAGTAAGACCGTTTGAGAGTGATGAAGAAGAGAGAGCATATGTGTGGTGAGGTGTTTAGAATCAGAAACAAGAGGGAAAAGAATCTGTATAAACAGGGTGATGCTGAAAATATTGCAAAACTCTGTTCCAAATAACAGCATAGCTGTGGTTCTACAAAACTCAAGAAACACACAGCATTTCCAATCAATCCCTACGCAAACATTTGTGATGCATTTCCTCATATGATGTATGTCGCTTTTATGGAATAACTTGTATCTTCAGCTGCCCCAGAAGAAGTAATCACAGAGATTCTATCTGTGAAATAATATCAGTGTTCCAGCCTATGACAACTTTCATCATTGTTCCTAGTTCTGCCGCTGTTATTCTACATTGTTCTCTTGTTCAGAAATCTTACCTTCCAGGGTGTGGTTCTTTAACCTTTCTACATATACCTTGTTATAAAATTGGGAACCTGGATTCCAAGTTTGCTTATTCTCAAGGAGAATTGCATATATTTGCCGGACATTATTACCATGTACAGTACTTTAAGGACGTAAACAAAAGGAGGAACATTGTTGGAGGTTAATGTTTTCCTATGACTTTAAAATACAAACAAAAAAAGAGATTCTTTTAGTCTTTAAAATGTCAGCACTAGTGTTGACTTTTTTATTCCTTGAACTTTAAAATATATTAACATGTCATCATCAGAAAAGATATGAACTCTATCTGGGGGAAGCTTGAGGATGCAATTTACTAACAGATGCATTCATGGAATAAAATTTGAAAGGGGGCTTGCCTTGGTTTGCCAGGGCTGCTATGACAGACACCACAAGTTTTTTGGCTTAAACAACAAGAATTTATTCACTTAGATTGGGAGGCTTGAAGTCCAAAATCAAGGTGTCATCAAGGCCATGTTTCCCCTCAGTGTAGCGTTTTGGTGATGGCTATATTTTCATTAACCTGGCCATCTGTCTTTCTGGCTATGTCTACTTCTGGCTTCTACTGACTTCTGACTGTCCAATTTCCTTTGCTTATAAGAACCTTAGCCATATTGGAATAAGGCACCCCTCGTTCGGTTTGGCCCCATCTTAACTAATAATACCTGCTAAGGTCCTATTCACAAATGGGTTCACACCCACAAGATCACAGGTTAAGACTTGAACATGTCTTTATGGGGGAGACATGATTCAATCCCCAACAGGGCTCACAAAGAAGGTTTGCTAATTTTGTCCTTCCATCTTACAATCAAGAAGCCTTCACAATCAACAAGCAACTTGAGAGAAAAACATTGGCAAGGAACTGAACATTATATGCATCTTTGCTTTGAAGCAGTAATAGAAGATATTAAGTGGGACAATACATATGTGCAAAGATTACTTAAGATTATTTGGGAAAAGTTTTATTCCAAGGTATTGTGAACTTCCTTTCTGCAAATTTTTGGATAATGAATATTCATTTATATTGATATAAAATAAACGATTTTGCCTCTTATACCCTGCTTGGTTACTATTGCTGTACAACACATTGGCCCAAAGCTAACAGCTTGAAATAACTGTTTAAACATTCATGGATTTTGTGGGTCAGGAATTCAGAAAGGACACAGCAGGATAGTTTATCTCTCCTCCTTGAGGTCTCGGGCTTCATCCCTTGGGCAGGAATGGCTCAAAGACTAGTCTTGCTGCTGAGATCGCCAACTCTCAGCTTCTTCATTTGGCTTGGCCCCCTCACAGCTGGTATTCTCAGCTAGAGGACTTTACATGGCAGCTCAGAGCTCCCAGTGTGAGCGTCCTAGTGAATAAGGCAGATGCTGCATTGCCTTTCATGGCCCAGCTTCAGTGTCATCTCTGTTGTACTCTGATGGATCGAAGTTGTCACATGTGCCCCATATTCCAAGAGGTGTGGCTACAGACCCCTGTCTCTCCATGGAAGGAGTGCCAACACACGCTGGGGCCAGATTTTAAACTGCCACTTACTCTGTATGCAATTCTCTTCTGCTCATATTCAACTGAAATAACTTTATATATATATATATATATATTGTTTTTATTTATTTATTTTTTGGTGGTATGGGGGGGGGGGGTGGATGCACGGGCCAGGAAATGAGTAGATATTTTCTTAACTAAGGTGAATATAATATATCCATAAAGTCCCCTACGTGTAAGTCCCCTGAAACTGCCACATAATGATTTTTCTTTCTCAGGGAAAAAGCAGAGGGAATTAACAGAAGCAGGTGGCCATTGTTTTTTTTAAAACAAGGTTTGACAATATCCGTGTGTCCCTTCCAAGAGATGGGCTATGTTTCTGCTAGTGTGAGGGAAGGAAAACATGTAATTGTCTCCCGTGGAAAGCCCCTTATTTAGGAATCAGGCCTGCTTGTTTTCCTTCATTGTTGGGTTGTTCTTTAGGTAGGCCCTAGAAAAGGTGCTCTGGGTATTGCATTGCTTATTCAGGTGATGCTTTAACACTCAACTCCACTGTTATGACTTTTCCTAAGGAACAAGGAAAAATGTGGACTACAAAGTCACGGTAAGTGGGAACAGAGCCACTAATATTGCCTCTCTCGTCAGCCACATACACAGAAGGTGCATGCTGCATCTTTCTTGACTTACTACAGCTGATGAATAGTCTGGTTTTCCTAATGAAAGTTCATAGTATCAAGAGTATTCAATTTGATTGATACATTAGGGTGGTTGGAGAGGAATAAATAGACTGTCTCTCATTCCCCTTGCATTCCTAACACTTATTCTTCAACAGTAATATTCTCTGCATATGTTCAGAATAGGACGAGTTTCTTACCTCTGTGAAGATTCCCAGGTCAGTTACTTAACCCCTCTGAGCCAGGAATCTCGTGATAAACTTGGTTTCAGAGATCAGATACTCACTTAACTAGTTTAGGTGGAAGGGATACATTGAATCCTATAAGATTTCAAAAAATAAAGCCTCTCTTCCATGCTTGTCAACTTACCACAGTGCCTCCCTACTTAGCATATGAAACACATTCCATCACACTGGTTTTCTTCTTAATGACTGTGCTGGTTTGAAACTGTTATGTACCCCAGAAAAGCCTTATTCTAATCCTGATTTAATATTGTAGGGCGGGACCTTTTGATGAGGTTGTTTCCATGGAGATGTGACACACCCAATTGCGAGGGTGACATTTTGATAGATGGAGGTGTGGCTCCGCCCATTCAAGGTGGGTCTTGATTGTTTACTGGTGTCCTTAAAACAGCAGAAGCAGGGAAACGTTTAGGAGTAAGCTGAGAGGCAGACATTTGGAAATGCAGAAGCCCCCGGAGATGCCAGAAGTTAGACAGGAACCAGAGCCCAGATACTAAGCTATCAGATGAAACCCAGAGTTTTGCTCTGGAGCAGCTTAATCAGGACCTACAGATACCTAAAGAGAAACTCACTGGAATTAGAAGCTAAAGGAAAAAACTGGGAACAAGGACCAGCAGATGCGGGCTGTTTGCCTTCTCATGTGACAGACATTAGCATTTCTTCAGAGTCAAAGTATCTTTATCTGGATGCCTTAGTTTGGATATTTTTTAGGCCTTAGAACTGTAAACTTGAAACAATAAATCCGCTTTATGAAAGCTGATCCATTTCTGGTATATTGCATTCTGGCAGTTTTAGCAAACTAAACAATGACCTTTTCTAGTTCTCTCTATTCTGAGAGATAAATTTAAAGTCTGCATTCATCAACAGGGGCATGAGAATTTCTGGACATTGGCTCCAGGCTCATCCCAACTGCTCCCTGTGTGCATTTTATGTTCCAAACCTTCTGGTCTCTGGTTCTCATGTTCTGGAAGTTATGAGGGAATTCTAGAGCTCTGGGCATCCCCATAAGGCTGCCCTTCCCTGGCCTCCACACTGCATTAGCAGGAGAGAAAAGGTTGCCCCAGAACCCTGTGCTGCCAGCAAGAGTCCTGCTTCTCCTCCCTGTGTCCATTTTCATTGCCCTGCTCTCACCATCAGGACCAAGCTTCTCACGCCTTTGGCCCTATTTATATCAGTCACCACATGAAGCTCAGACTCCCAAGTTTTCTCTCATCCCCTGGACTCTTCATCTATCTTTGTAGAGAACTTCATACTGACCCCATTTCCCATTGATCTCCAGCTTCTGAAACTCTTCCATTCTGATCACTCCACTTCATGGTTTGTCATTGTTCTAGTTTGCTAGTTGCCGGAATGCAACACAACAGGGACTGGCTTTCAACAAAAGGGGATTTATTTAGTTGACATATAGTTCTTCAGAGGAAAGGCAGCTAACTTTCAACTGAGGTTCTTTCTTACGTGGGAAGGCACAAGGCAATCTCTGCTGGCCTTCTCTCCAGGCCTCTGGGTTCCAACAACTTTCCTCGGGGTGATTCCTTTCTGCATCTCCAAAGGCCTGGGCTGAGCTGCTTTGGCTGTGCTATATTGAGCTCTCTCATTTAAGCACCAGCCAATTCAATCAAACATCATTCATTGAGCAGGCACACTCCTAGCTGACTGCAGATGTAATCAGCAACAGATGAGCTTCACATGTCATTGGCTCATGTCCACAGCAATAGAACGAGGCACCTTCACCTGACCAAGTTGACACCTGAATCTAACTACCACAGTCATCCTCAAAGTCCTTTTCTCTTGCTTATCTATAAATGCTTCCTTCACCTTCTTGTTTTAGCAGAAATCCAGCTCACTCCTGAGAATGGGGATCCCTTGGACTTGGAGGCACAGTGGATGGCCTCTCTCTCCTCCTGGCCAATTCCAGACCATTTCTTTGAAAGTTTCTTGTCTGTCCCCCCCCCCCCCCGCCCCCCTGCCACCACTTTGTTTTTCTCCATTTTGGCCTGGTCTTTTATGTTGGAGTCTTTCCTAAAATTTTGTGATCCTAGTCTGTCTCTTTAAAAGTGAGGCTAGAAAAAGTTAATGGGAAGTAATGGGAAGAGGGGAAGCCTAATAAGCGGTAAGCTTCGCTGGAGGATTAACAACCAAAGGGTGAGCTGATTTCTAGCCTGCTTGTCAAATGTTAGTGTCATAAGAAGGTGGAGTTATAGCAGAGAAAATAGGATTTAACAAATGAGTACGACAGCTGAATTGCTATATTGATTTTTTTCTTAGCCTCCCGCTAGAAGGGAAAATCTGAAATAGTGGAATGGTGACCCACAACAAACTGCAATCGGTTTTGTAACTACTTGTTACAATGTATTTTGAAAATTATTCCTTTTTCTTTCTTTTTTTCTGTATATATGTTCTATATCACAATAAAAAAAGTCAGAAAATGTCAGGGTCATAGAAGGATCCATCAGTTTTCCATTTTGGAGGGAGCAAATCCTCCTGGTCTGACAGGTTTCTGGGAAAAGGGGCTGGGTGCTCTTTATTTCATCTTTATTCTCTTTTCAGTTGTCCCTGGTTCCTGTCTTCTTAAGCCTCTCCCCTTTGGTTGATACTTGAGTTTCAGCCTTTTCCCAGGCTAGTTACACCCCAGCCATCAGGTTGCTAATTTCTTAGAATGTATTTCAATCTGCTGTTTGTTTCTCTCTCATTCTCTTTTTCCTTGTGGCTTTATAACTTGTACTTTCCTTTTCTGTCCTTGCGGGAAGGAGTGGAGAGCAACACATGTATTTGATTCTCCATCTTATTAGGTCATTAATAATTTGTAATTCAACTTTTTACATGATCACTGCATGGTTTTCCCTTTGAAGAGTACTTCTTTAATCACAGACATAATTAAATACGCTGTACTTATTTTATCATGGAATAAAACTGCTGGACAAACACACAATACTTAGTGCATAGTATCGCCATCTGGTGGATAAACTGAATCTAGCACCAGAGCCTTTAAATCTGAGAACGTCTGAATCCTGTGAAAAAAATAGACTGCATCATGTACTCTGTCCTTGCTGTTTCTATGTGCAATCTCATAGAAACAGTGTTTTCTTTATTACATGGAAAGAAGCATATGCATTTATTTTGTGGTTTATTTTAATATCTATTTCATTTTCATAAAATCATATCGTCAAAATTCAAAATGTTACTTTCTTAATATCCTTTGGGACATGAAACAATAACGAACCTGTCTGTTCTCCTCTCTTTGCAACAGTCTTTTTTTTCAATCTGGATTTTATTCTATTCGTCTCTCCTCTGGGATGTTACAATAGTTCATGGCTGGTCTTTTCCTAGGATTTAATTGGAGGGAAAAAAGGCAGATATGATTAGGCTGCTGGACCCAGTAAGAAGAGAGAGGCTAGCCTCAATCACGGTAATTGTGGGCAGCTGAGACAAGCCAGCAATGAATTATGCTGCTCTGTGGTTACTAAGACTTCACATTACACAAAAGTGAATTGAAGAGATATGTTATCCCGTCTTTCAATTACCCTTGATAATTTACTTTAAAAAAGCCACCACCAACAAAATACTGATCTGAAGAAGATTTCAGGCAGAAATTTAAAATTACTCCAAAAGAGTTTTATGTCTGTAGTTGCAGACCTTCCTGTGGATATTTCTAAGCCTCAATTCAGCCTGAGCGTTTCCAGTGTTAAAATATATAAATCGGCTGTGCTTGGGCCAAGTGCAAATCAATTAAGGTTTTCTGTGGATCAATGTGAGCTGAAATCTGCTACATAACTGAAATGCCATCTAGTGACCAAGTGCAATTTTTAGTCCTCAATCAAGAGAGCTTTGGTGCCTTCTCATATTTTTCTTAGGTGGATTTACTAAATAGTTCTGAGTCACGGATTTCATAGCTACTTCGGCTCTTGGGGTTAAATGGGATTGGAATATTTCCTTGTCATAAAAACCTCTAACAGCTTGAAATGTGCATAAATCCCAGCTCTTATTACAGGGGCCTCTGCTGATATGGCTGCAAAGCAGGGAGTTATTGCTTGGTTTGGTATTTGATACTATGCCATCATCAAATAGCACCAGTAGTTATAATTTGTCCATAGTGAATACCACAAATAAATAAGTTAATGAGATAATACTAATAGTGTCAGTAGTAGTAGCAGTTACCATGTATTCATCGTTTATACATCAGACAGGTATTGAGTGCTCTACTTGTACTATCTCATTTGCTCTTCACAATAACCTAACAAGGCAGGTACTATTTGAGGCAGGTACTATTGCTAAACTCATTTTTTAGACAAAATTGAGGCATAGAGTGGTTAAATTGCATGACCACTAGGTGAGAGGCTGAGCAGGAACTGGAGTGTTTGGAGGGTCCTTTGGTCTCCTGGCTGGTTTGGATTCTGTGAGGTTTAAAGAAACCTCACAGAATCATGAAAGCCCCTTTTATACAACCAGGGCACAGTCAGTACTTCATCACCCTGGGTCAGGGCTCTGGGCAGAGACTGGGGATGTTGGCTCAAGGTTGAAGCTGAGCAAACAGGGCTCTTTCTGGGTCTCTGACCAGGTCAGTTTTGGCTACATCTACCTCCTTTTCAGCACTGTGGGGCTTTTCAGCTCTGTGGGGCTTTTCAGCCCATGAAGAACTGAGAGTGGATTTTTTCCTTTAATTTAATTGTGGTCTGGTGTACTTTGTGACCTCCTTCCCCATCTCTTTACTTGAGATACTAGAAAGTTGATTGATTTGAGTGTAACCAAACTAGCTGTGGCCATGCAACAAATAGTAGATTACCTAGCATTTTCCTTCTTGTTAGTCACAAATCTGGTTCTATTCTTTCGCTTCAGGCATGTGACCATTTAAAGCATTAAAGATATGGAAAGAACTTAATACCTTACATAACATTTTGTTGATTTTTATTGAGCCTTACAAAGGGTTTTTGAGGTTGGTAACAAGGAGGTTATTGTCCTCAATGTACAGATAAGGAAACTGGGACTTAGATGAAGGTGTGTCCAAATTCACATGACTACTAAACAGTAGAATCTAGGGGTTTCATTGCATTTATTAAAATACCTATGAATTTTTCTATGTATATATGTACATATATAAAAGGGTAGGGCGGGCCACAGTGGCTCAGCAGGCAGAGTTCTCTCCTACCACGCATGTGGGGGAGCTGGTTTGATTCCTCGTGCCTACCCATGCAAAAAACAAACAAAAAAATAATAAATGGATACTTGCACATATGTAGATGGTAATATTAATTGAATGTACAATTTTTAAGACATCCTGCAAAAATGAAAATTGTGCTAATTGCAATATTATCTATTTTCTACTTCCTCAGTTACAATTGACAGATAAATCATTTCCAAAAGATATATAGTTTAGGTGCTTTACTGCCCCAAAGATAGCATCTAGTTAATCGCTCAAGATTTACCCTAGTTCTCTAATTCTATCTTTTCATAATAAAAATTTAAAGAATTCTAGTTCTGTTTTGTATTTCTTCCCCTAAGATGATTTCTATAGTTTTATAAGCTTATCGTGACTAATACATTTGTCCAGAAGGAGGCAGCATTTTACTATTAAATTGATGTTTCTGCAAATGTTCTAGCAAGTCTTTTTTAAAGATGTAGACTCCAAAAATAAAAAAAGATGTAGACTACCTGAACACACACATATCCAAAAACTTTTTAAAGCAAACATTCTTGGACATCACTAGGGTTTAGCATATTGAAACAATTATAAAGTACAAAGTCCTGTTCAGATTAAATGCATCTTAATATTACGAATAGCATATATAGTGGTCAAATTCATTGGTAGCAAGTGTTTTTGCAATAAAGGCACTGATGAAAATACAGAATTGAAAGAAGATGGAGTAGAAGGAAGGGAGAATGAATGATTAGATTATTGCTAATTGACAGAAAAGATATAGTTTACATCAGCCAGAGATCAACTTTTGAAAAAAAAGTCTGTAATTCACTCAGAAATAAGGTAGTGAATTAGATTTACTCATCTACCTAGTTTTATAAATGTAACTTGCTAAAGGTGTTTTCTTTCATGGTTTTTCATAAAATTACAGGATAGTAAGTATGACAGTGTGGCAAGGGGGACTTTTTCTGTTGGCCTCTAATTGAAACAAGGTCCCATAGCTAAAAATAGTCATTGGGAGCTGTTTTTGTTTGTGAGGCTGCGGAAATCAGATACCATGAAATGGATTGGCTTTAAACAATGGGAATTTATTAGCTTATAAGCTTACAGTTTAGGGGCTATGAAAATGTCCAAATCACGGCATCATCAAAGCAATTGTTTCTTCTTGAAAATTGGCTGCCAGCAGTCCTCAGCTTTTCTGCCTTATGGCAAGGCTCATGGTGGTGTCTGCTGATTTCTCCCTTGTCTTCTGGGTCTCATTGATTTCAGCTTCTTGCTTCTAAGGCTCTCTCTCTCTCTCTCTCCTCCTGAATTTCATTCCCTTATAAATGACTCCACTGAGAGGATTAAGAACCCTTCCTGAATGAGGTGGGTCACACCTTAACTGAAGTAGCCTCATCAAAAGAACCTACTTACAATGAATGGGTCCATAGCAATAGATTAACTTTAAGAACATGCTTTTCTAGGGTACATAAGGTTTCAAACCAACACAAGGTCTGATACTTTCCCCCAATTTTCTTAAGAGGCTGAAGAACTGGATTTATAGTCCCACTCAAATCCCCTTAATACCCTCTCCCTTATCTATAAGGAAAATCTGGTTAGGGCTGGCATGGTGAGGTGCTCCTCCTGATTCCCACTACTGAGTGAAGAGAGAGGCTCTGAGACAATGGCTTATAGAAACTACCCCTGGTTTGATGTCTGTTTAGGCAGCAGTAGACTTTCCAGGCTGTTCTCTTCCTACTGGAGCAGAGAAGATGAAAACTAGAGAGAGGTGGCTGGTCCAAAAGAGGAGGCTGCAGTGTAGCTTTGCCTGCTTCTCAGGTGACATGGTCAGAGTGCAAGACTTTCCCTAGGACAAGCGGACACCATAGAAGGCTGCTATCCTGGAGCCATTTTGCTGTAACAGCTCCCCTTCTTCTTCCTAGGACTGTGTGCTCTGACTTGGGGTGCATCATCAGGGATAGTTGAGGGGGTGGAAAAGAGAAATGCAGCTGGAGCAGAATCTTCTAAATGGGGTGATTGTGAAGTAGAGAGACTCTCCCAGGGCCCCCACTCTTACGTATGCTCCTTGAGAGGTGGACTTTAGGTGCTTGCATGTTCACTCAGAGCTCACTGGACACACAGAACTAGCCAATGGAGACAGTTATGGTGGGCCTGTTGGGTGAAGAGATGCTGTCTCTTTCCTCCCCCTCTTCCCAACTCCAATACTTTGGAGAAGACAGGCTTGGGAGAGGAAGGAAGGGAGGTTTCAGAGCCAGTACTCCTCTCCATTCTATTATACTCCAAGCAGTGCCCCTACTCAAGCCTTTTCTGGAGTTGTTTTCTGGAGTTTCATACAGAGGAGATGAAATTTAATGGAGATTGAAACTGAAGCTTTAGACAGTCTTTTACTAACTAAAAATGAATAGAAAGTGATGGAATCTGCCCAGGATGCATACTGAATGATGGGAAAAGGAAATGTGGAATATGGATGAAGACAGGGATTAGGAAAAATTCATTTCATGTTGATACCCAACTAAGTAGAGATTAATTGATTATGTAAGTATGTAATGGGGATACTTATAATTTTAATAATTTCTCCTAATTTCTTTTCCTCCTTCATCCTTCACCATTAAGGTTTTACCCCCCCCCCCCCCCCCAGGAAAGGAAATAAGAGGATCAAAGAAATTCTGAAGGAAATTGTGACAATCAACATTTTCCACCCAATAGGAAGAGAAAGTAGATGGCAGTTCCAGTTTCTAGGAAGCTCTGGGGAGAAGGGGCAGGAAGGAGAGACAGATGGATAGACAAACATACACACATTACACTCAAGATGGGGAAAGAAAGGAGAGAGTAGGAGGAGGATGGGGTAAGTGGTCAAACAAGTATACTCTGATTCTCTCACCTACCCTACTGGCCAAAGGGAAGGGTGAGTTGAAATAACCATATCTGTTTTTTTCTGGGGTTTCCCCGAAACAAAACAATCTGTTTCTAGTTTCCCTTGGTACATGTTGGGAAATTTTCAAACCTTATAGGAAGAGCATAATATCCAACATGGCAGTGTGTTAGAAATGACTGAGGGTGATGAGGTCAAAGGACTTATATTTCCTTTCTTAAAACTTATTACAAAGCCACAATAATCAAAATAGCATGGTACTGACACAAGGCTAGAATTGAATTGAGACTTCAGAAATCAACCCTGACATCTATGGCCAACTGATATTTGACAAGGGGGCAAAGATCACTCAATTGGAGCAGAATAATCTCTTCCACAAATGATACTGAGGAAACTGGATCTCCGTTTGCAAAAGAATGAAGGTTGGCCCCTATCTCACACATATAAAAAATCAATTCAAAATGGATCAAAGACCTTGATATAAGACCCCAAACTGTTAAACTCCTGGAAGAAAACATAGGGAAGCATCCTCAGGACCTTGTGTTAGGCAATGGTTTATTAGACTTTACAACCAGAGCACAAGCAACAAATGAAGAAATAGACAATGGAACTGCATTAAAATAAAAAACTTTTGTACATCAAAGGACTTCATCGTGAAAGCGAAGTGACAGCCAACACAATGGGAGAAAATATTTGGAAACCACAAATCCAATCAGCATTTATATGTCTAGAACATATAAAGAAATCTGTCAACAACAAAAATATAATCCAATTTAAAAATGGGCAAAAGACTTGAATAAACATTTCTCCAAAGAAAATATACAAATAGCCAATAAGCACATGAAAAGATGCTCACCATCATTAGTCATCAGGGAAATGCAAATCAAAACTACAATGAGATACCATCCCACACCCACTAAAGTTGCTACTATTAAAAAAGGGGAAATTACAAGTGTTGAAGAAGATGTAGTGAAATAGGAACACTCATTCATTGCTGGGGGGAATGTAAAATGGCACAGCCACTATGGAAGACACTTTGGCAGTTAGTTCCTCAGAAAGTTAAGTATACAACTCCATATGACCTGGCAATCCCGCTTCAAGATGTATATCCCAAAGAACTGAGGCAGAAATCTGAACAGATAATTTCACACTGATGTTCATAGTGGCATTATTCACAATTGCCAAGAGATGGAAGCAACCCAAATGTCCATCAACCGATGAATGGATAAACAAAGTGTGGTATATACACACAACAGGATATTATTAAGCTGTAAAAAGGAATGACGGTCTGATACATGTGATGACATGGATGACCCTTGAACTCATCATGAAACAGGCCAGATACAAAATATTGTATGATCTCACTGATATGGAATAATTAGAATGAGCAAATCATGGAGTCAGAATCTAGAATATGGGTTACAAGGGGAGGGGGAGGGTATAGGTAAGAGGGAGTTAATGCTTCAAATGTATAGAATATCTGGGAAGATGGAAAAGCTTTGGTAATGCACGGTGGTAATGGCAGCACAACCTTGAGAACATAATTAACAACAATGAATTATATATTTGAATATGGTTAAAAGGGGGAAATATTAGGTTGTATATACATTACTAGAATAAACATTTTTAACAACCCGTGGAAGTACGCAACACATGCTACCCTAAGTTAAACCATGTACGATAGTTAATACAGTTAATAGTACAAGTATAAAATATTCTTTCATCAATTGTAACAAATATACTACACCAATACAGGTATTAATAATAGGGTGATATTAGGAATTCTATATTTTATGCATGATTTTTCTATAAACTCACAACTTTCCTAATACAAAAAATTTTTTTGAAAAAGAAAAAAAATGAGGCTAGCATTTAAGTAGAGAGAGGGCTAAACATAGTGCCCAAGGTCTCTTGGCTTCTGT
Organism: Tamandua tetradactyla; assembly: GCF_023851605.1. NCBI lineage: Eukaryota > Metazoa > Chordata > Mammalia > Pilosa > Myrmecophagidae > Tamandua > Tamandua tetradactyla. Next base: position 52,938,950 of record NC_135331.1, read on the forward strand.
GTGATTTAGAAGGATCCAGAAGTTTGCACATCCCCTGGAAGTGGAACATGGTGCAAGGCCCTCTTAGGGGCTATTGGAAGATGAGTGGGGGTAGGTAGATTCAGAAGATTGGCAGGGACAAACTGGACTAAAGTGGAGAGAGCCAAGGGAAGGGACCTTGAGACTCCCAGCTTTGCTAAGAGAAATAATTACAAATGCCACCAAGCACAAATGTACCTCAGGGTAGCCAGTGACCAGGTAAGAAAAAGGGTATCTCTGAAAAGTCCAGCTCAGGGTCAATTGCCCTCTTCAGTGCCTGGAGAGATGTACGACCTGCCCTACCCTCAAGTCCCCATATTGAGAGGGAGGAAGGGAAGAACAAGACAGAAGAGACAAGGCTTGGAAGGAGTTTGAAATTTGAACTGATTGCAGATTAATCTGGAAGTAACTGAGTGACTCTTAACTGGCAGGTTTGTTTCTCTGCTATTCCATCCCATCACATCCCATTGCCACTAAAAGTGGGAATGGGTCTTGTGAGGAAGTTTATATCATTTATAGAAAAATATCATATGACAATCTTTTTTTTAATTTATTTTTTATTGTCAAACCATGACAGTCTTTTGTATAAGTTTGTATAAGTTGCAGTGTGTAATTAAAAGAATCCTAATGTAAGTATTTTCAATTTCCCTTCTCCCCATCTGTGGGACAGGAGATGTGTGCTAGAGAAAGGAACTGAGAGGGAGGGAGGGAGGGAAGGAGAATGAGAAGGGAAAAAGAGGCTAGAAGAGGAATAGAGAATTGGAGGGAAATGAAGAGGGAAAGAGCAAGTGATGTGGAGATGGGGAGAGAGACGGTGGGAAGGATGGAGGGATGAGAGAGAAACAGGGAGGAAGACAAGAAGGAGATGGAGAGAGAGAGGGGAGAGACTCAGCAGCCTGGAGCATAAACTGCCTCAAGGAGGGGAATTTTGTAGAAAAGGGAAGTTAGAGAGGACCCTCAGGAATTCTCACTTGGTGATGGGTAATCTGACACCTCCTGATCTCAAGACACCTTCTGTCAAGAAATACATTCCTGTTCCACTCTTTTGGAACAGGAATGCCTGTTTTTATTCAGATTCTTTGGTATATTGGGGCTGGCCTGGGACCTTGGGATCCCATACTTTTCACCCAATGGTACCCCAGTGGCTAAGGTTTAATAACCTCCCATTATGAAGTTCTGTCTTGTGTCAACTAAAAATCCCTTAGGCTGAAATTTTATGACACCCCTTCCGGTTTTGTCCCATTGGAGATCCATCTGCCCTTGACTTGCTTTGCCTGTATTTAAAATTGAAAGCTGCTAGGAAATTGGCCTGCAGGCTCTCCTTCTGAGTCTTTTCATTGTCTTCAGCAAATCCGTCAACAAACACTAGGAACAGAGCTTGCCCCGGGTATTTGAGTCATGTTCTACCACTTTGAATTACTTTGTATTTATTTTCTTCAGACTATTTGTTTAATTAAATGAAAGGTCAAATTTTAGTTATAATGGTCTCAGTGATTTCAGCTACCTGCTGAGAGATTCAGACTCCTTCAAATTTAATTCCTACTGCATTTTGAAACAGCGTTGCCTGGAGGACACTAATGTTATATGATTTTTAAAAAAAATCTGTTTTCAGTGTAAAACTCTTAATGAATATGTAGAAGTTTACTTTAGGAGACAGTTTGGAATGTGTGCTACTGAAAAGTGTATCATAAATGTCTACTTTGGTTGATTACTTGTTTAATGAGGTATAATATACAAAAATGCTGAACATTCCATTTAACCATGCAGGCCAAATTGGGGATTCTAGAGGATTAAATTTCAGTCTAAGACAATGGGAAAATTCCATACAATTAAGAGAAAATGGGAGGTGGGAAATTGTAAGTCTGCAATTTTCTGAGAAAAAAATCAGACAAAAAAAGAATATCTTTTTACTGCATAGTGAAGTGGGGAAAACAGTTCTAGAATTCCTAAAATATATTGCTTTTATATTTCAGAGTAGATTTTGTGGTCCTTTTTAAGCCTTAAAAACCGTGTTTGCAAAAGGTGATTGAATTACATATATTGAGGATTTCTTTCACAATCAAAGACTATCTTGACATAAACCCTATTATATTTGAAAATGTTATCAAATATTTCAGTACTCATGATACCAGGCACAAAATTATATATGCAGTTTTAGAGAATTTCTTGGGGTTATGTTGAATTTTTCTGGACAAGGCCAGAAAAAATTTTTTTAACTTTTTTATTGTATAGTATAACATATATACAAAGCAAAGAAATAAAAAAGCAATAGTTTTCAAAGCACTCTTCAACAAGTAGTTACAGGACAGATCCCAGAGTTTGTCATGGGCTACCATATGATCCTCTCAGATTTTTCCTTCTAGCTGCTCCAGAATATAGGAGGCTAGACAGGGCCAGAAGACTTTTGATATATTAGGTAAATTATTTTGTTTTTGACCAAAAGAATAGACAATAAATTGTGTTTAAGAATGTGTTTTGCTATAAAGCAAAGTAAAGCTAATTTTTCAAGTAATTCAAATATAAAAAATATGAAATATTCCTATAGTGGCAAAAGTGATTTTGAGTTGAAACCGTCATTAAATTGACTCTGCTTTCTTCCTGGAGACTCAACCTAAAACCTTGGTTGATAAGATTAGAAATAATGTCATTTATTTCTAATCTGTGTGCGTCATTTTGGTAGCAGATTATTTATTTGACTCCTAACTGAAGAGTACCTAGCCATTAGACAATGTTTTCTTTGTCTAAACACTCATTTGGATTATTTTAGTTTCTTCGACTCTTACCTTATCTCCTTCTATTAATTCTTTCGTTCAAAATGGATAGAGAATGGTCTGTGAGATGTACTTGAGTTCTCAATTTTGCCCATTTATTTTCTGACTGTCAGTGAATTCATTAATCATAACGCAATTCATGGTGAGAGAGGATCAGAGATACGCATTATGAAAGAAAATGAAAACAGGAAGGTACAAAAGGAAGATGGGGCCAATCCAGTCTCTAATGCGACTGTGTTTGTGTTAGACTCAGAAAGTAAAGTTACCATGCCTGCGCTCAGATCACACACGTTCTAGTGCCATGACTTTGCCAATGCTCAACCCTACAAAATCATTAAATCACATGAAGGATGCATTATCATCTTGAAAAATATGACACAGGTGCAGCGCACCTACTCTTAGTCGTGTTTTCTCTTGCACACAGTTGTGTCTTTTCCGTCCCTGAAGTCAGCCTAGGAGGACATGGCATGTGAAGTTTAATCAACAAGAGTCATCAGCACTCAGGTGGGATTAGACAATCCTGGAGAACTGCACCTGAGGGTAAAGAAAAGCAATCTTGTAATCTCACAAGAAGTGAATATTGAACATGGCACCTGTTTTGGGTACATTGGCCTTCCCGTAAACTGCATCACAGCACACCCACCACTAGAACATTTTACATTTCAATAACAATTTTAGACATTTTTTTTTTGTGAAATAGCATTGCTGTTATGGTTGTTTTTATAGAAGTAGAAATAGTGGGCCACAGGATTAAAACAACCTTTAAAAACACTGTTTAGCATCAGATGAGGCTGGGAGTTGATGAGAAGTATAGTAATTCAGAAATATATATGAAGGAAATGACATCAGCCAAAATAAAACTGAAAATATGGTTCCAGCAAGTCTTCATCATATTTCTTTTTTTTGACTCTTTCCCCTTTCCAGCAACTAAAGATTAACTTATCTCGTTAAACCTGCTTTTAGGAACATTCCAACCTAGAAAGGAGTCCTTTCTAGTACATTTCTGCTTCATCTATAAGTATGGATGTTTATTTGTCTACACATATTTCTTCAGATAGCAAGCTCCAAAAAGCCAGAGAGAGTTCCAGTTGGTTAAATAGAAATTCATCAACCAACTTGGAGGAGGCCATACAATTAAAATTGGAATTCACAATAAATTCCAACCAATATATTATCTCTTCCGATAATATATCAGAAGATTTGTCTTTCTTTGTGAAAGACAAGCTTTACCTTCACTAAAACGAGTTTCAAGGTCAAAAGACATCAAGGAAGGACTGTTTTTTGGATGCAGGGAGTCCTTTCCAGTACATTTCTGCTTCATCTGTAAGTATGGATGTTTATTTGTTTATAGTATTTCTTCAGATAGCAAGGTCCAAAAAGCCAGAGAGAGTCCCAGTTGGTTAAATAGAAATTCATCAACCAACTTGGAGGTGGCCATACAAATAAAAGAATTTTCTGGCCATTCCTTGACACAAGCTAAGAAGTCTTCACTTGAGAACTTTAGAAACATACATCCAAAGTGATGGAAATAGTGCTTTTGAAAATTTTTCATAGCTCTCAGTGTCCACTTTATTTTTGTCTCTTATTCAATAGGGCGTTATTTCAATTTTAATGTGTTTTTTGATATTGCAATGGCACATGTGTAACTGAATAAGTAATACAGTCACTTCTCACTGCTGTTACCCCAAGAGTATAGGGAGACCCATTTAATTAAAGAAAAAAGTAGCAAATTTGGAAAATATACTACACATCTGGAGTATTTAAGAAAGTTGTGTTTATAAGAATGACTCTATTATGTCTGTGAAACATCACCCATATTCTCTTTGGTAAAATCAAAAAGGAAATATTTGCTTGAAGTCAAAAGCAGAGTTCATATTTTCAGGATCACATATCCCCAAATCAAAATATAAGTTTGTTAAGTTTATTCCAAGGATTTGCCAGTTTTCCTATGATTTATTCTTGTTAACAAGAGCAAATACATTGAATTAAATTTTTGTATCAAACTTATGTCCTTTTTGGGATTTAAAATAAACCAGTCTGGATGGCACATGGGTATAATGCAGCAAGTCACTGATGAAAATAAGGCAGGCTGCCAAAAGTATCCGATGTTCATGTTTGTGTATGTTATGCATTAAAAAAATGGGTTTGCGTTTTCATAAATCTAAGGCCTTGAACTGTTTTTAAGATTTTGCTGTTTTAATGACCCATCCAGCTCCTTTCTTCTTCATTCCTTGTCTGTTCCAAAGCCTTTGCTTCTTCATTTCCGCCAGCCCTTGGTATGCTCCTATCCTTGACCTCACCATCATCTGGAAATACTTCATCTCTGAATATTTTTTCCTTTGGCCAAAACGTTCTCTCCTTCAGCTGCCTCCATTTCTCAACTATAATGGTTCTTTCCATTCTACCCCAGGCACTCCCCATGGGCCTGTGGCCTTCCTGTTCCAGCCTCTGTTTCCCACTGCTTATTCGAGACCTTTTAGGTGGGGTCGAGCCAGACCCGACCCTGGAGAACGTGTATTTAGAAAGGTGAACAGCATTAATCTCATGAAGTTGTGTTTTCCCTCAACACTCTCATCTTCTTCTGGTCTGTTGGTCCACCATGCCAGAATCTGTTGCTTCCAACTGCCTGTTTGGGAAAGAAAGAGCCATGAAGAAGGAACACCATACTTAACCACCTCTGCTCAGAAGCGATCACTTCGGTTCACATTCTATTGGCCGGCAGAACTGCAAGGAAGGTTGGAAATGTAAAGGTTCACAGATATATCAAGGAGAGTTAACAGTTTCTTCAAAATCTACCTTTTAAGATTGTTTGGAGACAGAAATGTGATAACGTTTGTAAGTATTTAGCTCTGAGCCTGACATACAGTTTACTCAGTAACTACTACGTTACCAAGCATTCCAGCTCAATGAAAGTTGTTTTTCTCATTGCAAGTTGATGAATTAGCATCCTACTTTATATATTTTGAGAGTTTGATTTCTGCAGGCCAAAGTCTGAGAGGTCAATCCATGCTCAGAGTACTGATAAAACCAGAGTTTTCAGTCTACATACCTGAGAATGAAAGCTTAGAAACATCACCTGTGGGGATTTGTACCTTTGGGGCAGGCTAGACTCTTAAAGGTCAAATTGCTCAGTCACAGTGAGTAACTTTCTTGGAATTTGGAATTGTGCCAGGTTCTATAATATGTATTTTTTTCTTCTGCTCTTAGCTGGGCCCTCAATATTAAAAGCAAGGGATCGGGAGTATCTATTTCAAACGTGTTTTGGTCATCCTTAGTTGTCCCTAATAGGCTCCTTCTCCTGTTCCCCACTTGCATCCCTGAGCTTTCCCATCAGTTCCTGATTCCTGCCTGGGAGTTTCCTCCCGGTGTAGCCTGGGGGTCCTCTTATCACCTACACCTAGCCTCTGCTTGCAGACCCTGAATGTGTTACCTTTTCTAATAATTCCAGAACTTTGCATCTTCTAATCCTTCTACTGCTTTGCTTCCCAGATCAGGACCTGTCTACCCTACGGGACAGGCATCAATTTTACTCAGTGGTGAACAGTAAAAGCCACTCTTTTTATTTTGAAACACAAATATATTAGGGAACAGAATGTAAAATTCTCCTGAGTTTGAAGTCTCGAACTCTTAGGAAATTTCTCCTGTATATTGGCTGGAACTCTTGCCCAGTTTCTAGTGTGGTTTCCTTTGCATTTTGGACATGCTGGGGGAAAAGTTTAAGGAACACACTTTCCTTACTTGCCTCTTGGTTAACTTGGGATTGTTCTTATAGAGTCTAATACAGATCCTGTTCAAGAATGAAATCTTCTGAGATGTCATTCCTTATGTCCTCGGGATAGTGTGGATGACTCTTCATTCTCACAGCCATGCATGGCTCTCTTATGGACTTTATATTTTTTCCCCATTATTTGGTTATTTAATGGACACATAGAATACTTACTAAGGGTAAGGCAATATTCTAAGTGATTACTATATTTTAATTCTCACAGAAATCATGTGAGGGAAGTGCTTATTTCTGTGTGTGTGTATATACGTGTATAAGTATGTACACACACATGCATCCATGAAACACTGAGGCATGGAAGTTAAATAACTTTCTCAAAGTCATACAACCTATATAAGCCAGAGTTAGGATTTGAACTCAGGCATCTGATTTCCAAGGCTCCTTTTTTTTTTTTACTCTCCAGTGCATGGTCTGGGAACTGAACTCGGGTCTCCAGCATGGAAGGCAAGCATTCTACCACTGACCCACCCTTGCACCCCAAGTCTACATTTTAATAACTATATTATGCTATCTCTTGCTGAATTTTAATTGTTGGTTTACTTGTCTCCTTCTTTCTAGACTCTGAGGGTTTTGAGGTCAGGGACTGGGTTTTATTATCTCTGATTCTCTTGAGCCTAGAATAGGGTCAGGTACATGATAATGGTATAGCAAATACTGGCTAACCCTCTCCACGGGACTCACTGGCCTTCTGGAGTCTGCTGGGATATGTGCTTGGGCTAAGTGAGGCTACATTAGGGAGCCCACCATGCTTGGTGTGCGCATGTCCAGTGGCCTCTAGCTGTTAGAGGAACTTAAAACCAATTTCATCCAGTGCTTTGTGGAACACATTGTGAAATTTTCGTATAAAATATCCTTATACAGTTTCTTGGAATACTTTTGTAATTTCTTTGATTGTCTTTAGGGAAATTCTAGGATGCAATTTCCCTCTGCACTCTGTTGTTTAGGATTCTAGGAAACATGGTTTGTTTAGTTGTGCCTTAGTCGTGGTTTATAGAGGTTTAGGGACCTTTTGTGCTGAGCTCTGAGATTTTATTCTGTGTTACTTGTCCTAAAGTCCTGGTTTCAGGGGCAGATTCCATGAAAAATACAGTTCTCAAGGCTTCAGAAGTGTAAGCAGATGCCACCAGCTGCAATACCAGCCATTCTTCTTGGAATCTTTCCTAAGGCACATTGCAAGAAGGTGATTTGAACAATTTTATGTTCCCCCTGAGCTGAACTTTTTAGAAAGCACACTCATTCCACATGATGACTGGTTAGTATTTTCACATAGAAGTACTCATCAGAGTTTAAAAAATCAAGACCATATATTTTTTTTCTTAGAAAACATGTTATTTGTTAATACTTAGCTAGGGATCTTCTTAATTTTTAAAAAATCAAATGGAGGGCTTTGCAACACAGCAGATTTGCCTTTCTTTTGTGATCCTACGATCTCTGGCTCTACCTTATTATACGTATTACAGATTTTTATTTCCATTTGAAATATTTTGAGAAGATATTCTGCTGTTGGGCCCTGTCATCGACCCACTAATATGGTAAACGTGCTGTGTAACTTTTGCCCGCTACTTAATTTGCACATGATTTTCTTTTGCAAAAACTGGAACTAGATACACATGTCTTTGTAAGATCAGCTAGTTAGAATTATGTCAATATTAGTCTCTCTCCCTGCCTCCCTCCCCTTCTTGACCCCTTTCCTACCCCCCTAACTTTGGAAACAAATCATCAGTGTTTTCATAGCCGGAGAGTACCTGGTGGGAGGAAACATTTCTGTTTCCTCTTGAGGGCAATTCAGTAAATTCTGCTAATACAGAAAAAGGTGTGACTCAGCCCAGCAAGGCCAAAGGATCGGATTGTTGAATTCAGATCTAGAAGCAGTTACTTTGGATATAAATAACTTTGCCAATAATTGTTTAAGATAAATTAGGGCTATGGGCGACAAAGATTATAAAGGACAAGAATTCAGGGTACTATATTTGAATTGCATGTTGAGTATTACCCACGACAGGTAAATGCAGTGTGAAAAATGTAATAATTGACACAGCCAAGTATTTATTTATTTATGGCCTGTCTTATCTCAGAAAGGACTTAAGATTGCTTAGCAAAATATACTAGCTACAACCAGATAAATAAGAGAGAAAGCAAGTGGATGAGGAAACCAAGAATTTGGGCAAAGTGAGGAGGGATGCAGAGAAGTTGTCTTCTTACCTGGAATGTATGCAGTGAAGTGGGTTTGTTTGCTAGTGTTGGGCCCATAAAGTCTCTTCTAAATTTCCCAGCAGCTAATATAAAGGGAGACATGGGCCCAAAACTTTAACAGTAGGAGGAAAACCATTCCTGATACTGTGAAGACAAATGAGGAGCTTCTCATAAAGGGGGTGTCGTAAAATAATAAACAGAGCCCTCAACAATATCTCCCCAGTAAGCCCAGCAATGCCTTTTATTTGGCTGGTACTCGATCCCATGCACCTTGGAAACAGCTGTTTTTCATTTGTGGAGCTACTTATTGATTACCATGGCTTGAGAGTCTTTGAGGGAGGATTGTAAAAATATTAGTACTTATCTAGTTTAAAATAGATAGCAGTACTTTGATCATTTAATAGTGTTTATTTGAATATTGCTCCTGTACTTTCTGGTATGGGTGTAAGGGAGAGAAAAACAGACCTTTCGAGTTTTCTTTTTTTCTTACATGCTTCCTGTGTTTGCTTTAGACTCTTAAAAAATCAGCTCTTATAAAGCTCGTAAATGTTCACTGTAAAAGATTTAGCAACTATAAGAACAGACAAATGACCTAAATATAACCATCCAGAAATAACGTTGGTATGCTATATAGCATATTTCTTTATGCATATGATATATGCAGTGGCTTAATTTAATTTTATAAGTTTTACCTAAACACAGCCATAGAAACTCATATTCTAGTTTTTTCTACTTACGACTAAATAAAATACTGTTGACTTTTTATTTACTTTGAGTACACAGAAAGAAATATCCTAAGAGATTGTGGAATGGGGAGAGAAAAACAAACATACAAACAAACAAATAAACAAAGCTTTTGAGCATAAGGCCAGTGACTTGAGGTCAAGTCTGCCATTGCTTTTACATAAATATATATACATATGTATATATATTTATTTATTAGAGAGGATGTAGGTTTATAGAAAAATGCATGTGAAAAATACAGGGTCCCCATACACCCCCACCCCCAGTTTTCTCTATTATTAAACTTTGCCTTTAGTGTGGTACCTTTGTTACAACTGGTGAAACATTACCATAATTATGCTATTAGTTGTAGTCCATAGTGGAAATTAGGGTTCACTCTTGTGTTGTACAGTCCACTGATTTAAAAAAATTTTGTTCTAATAACATATATATAACCTAAAATCCTCCCCCACTTTTTTATTAGAGAAGTTGTAGGTTTACAGAAAAATCAAGCATAAAATACAGAGTTCTCATATTCCACCCTATTATTAATGCCCTGGTTTAATGTGGTACACTTTTTACAATTGATGAAAGAATATTTTTATAATTGTATTATTAACTGTAGTCCATAGTTTACATTAGGATTTATGGTTAGTGTTGCACAATTCTATAGGTTTTTCAAAAATTTATTTTTAAAATTTAGTAGATTGAAATGCTAGTGATCAATGAAAGGGAGGGGTAAGGGTTGTGGTATGTATAAATTTTTTTCTGTTTTCTTTTAATTTCTTTTTCTAAATTGATGCAAATGTTCTAAGAAATGATCATGATGATCAATATACAACTATGTGATGATATTGTGAGTTATTGATTATATAACAAGAATGGAATGATCATATGGTAAGAATGTTTGTGTTTGTATGTTGATATGTATCAGAAATAAAATAATTAAAAAAAATTATTTTTAGTAGCATACATACAACCTAAAATTTCTCCTTTTAGCCACATGCAAATATACAATTTAGTGATGTTTACATTTGCAATGTTGTGCTACCATCACCACCATCAGTTACCAAAGCTTTTCTGTCACCCCAAACAGAAACCCTGTACAATTCCCTCTATGAATCTATTAATTTGTTAATTCTATATTTTTTCATATGCATGAACTCATATTTGTCCTTTTGTGTCTGGCTTATTTCACTCAACATGATGTCTTCAAGGCTCATCATGTTGCATATATCAGACATTTATTCCTTTTTCAGATGAATGGTATTCATTGTATGTATATACCATATTTTGTTTATCCATTCATCTGTGAATGGATATTTGGGCTGCGCCCATGTTTTAGCAATTGTGAATAATGCTCCTATGAATATTGATATGCAAATATCTGTTCAAGTCCCTGTTTTCAATTCTTTTGGGAATATATCTAGAGTGGGATTGTTGGCTGTTCTAGTTTGCTAGCTGCCAGAATGCAACACACCAGAGATGGATTGGCTTTTAATAAAAGGGGATTTACTTAGTTAAAAATGTATAGTTCCTCAGAGGAAAGGTAGCTAATTTTCAACTGAGCTTCCTTCTTACACGGGAAGGCACAGGGCGATCTCTGCTGGCCTCTGGGTTCCAATAACTTTCCCCAGGGTGATTTCTTTCTGAGTCTCCAAAGGCCTGGGCTGAGCTGCGAGTGCTGAGATGAGGTATGCTAAGCTGCTTGGGCTGTACTACATTGAGCCCTCTCATTTAAGCTTCCAGTCAATTAAATCAAACATCATTCATTGCAGCAGACACGCCTCCTAACCGACTGCAGATGTAATCAGCAACAGATGAGGTTCACATGCCACTGGCTCATGTCCACAGCAACAGAGCTAGGCACCTTCACCTGGGCAAGCTGGCACCTGAATCTAACTACCACACTGGCTCATCTGGAAATTCTATACTTAACTTTCTTGAGGCACCACTAAATTGTTTTTCTGTGGCTGCACCATTTTACATGCCCACCAGCAATGAATGAGTGCTCCTATTTCTCCACATCCTCTTCAACACTTTTAATTTTCCATTTTCTAAAATAAAGTAGCCATTCTAGTGGGGTGTGAAATGGTATCTCACTGTGTTTTTTAAAAATTTTTTTATTTAGAGAATACTTTATTAGTTTCTGTAATTAAACCCATGTAGATAAGCCCTTACATATTTAACACAGTGTGTTACCCCTGTACAAATGGAAAAAAATTAAGTTTAATGTTTCTAGACCAATATGGCTGTTAATTTCTGTACAATGTCAACTCAACACAGTGCGACTGGGATACTTTTTCCAAAGTTGACAGCACAGCTAAAGTTTCCAAAAATTCAAATTATATATATATCAAAAAATCCATAGCAGTATGTTACGCATCAATAGCAGCAACAGCTTTTCCAGGTTCTGCAGTCATTGGAACAAAATTATGGAGACATCCAGCACACTCCATTAAAAAACAGAAGTAAAAAAACAAAAATCCCAGAAAACAGCAATCTCTATTACTGTTAGGGTACCTGGCACCATTTTTTATTAGCTTCTCAATCATCATCTGGAAAGAAAAAAATTCTAGAATAACGTAATTAAAAATAGGTCTAATATAGCATGGTCACTACTACGTATCATAAAGCAGGTACAAGATATTTTACATTCACAGAGATATGATACAGTATTGTCCTACATCTATAATACTAGAGGATGCAATTAAAAAGGCAATATTTGAGACTTGATTCTGCTTTTCCACAGAGGGACCAAAGGTTGGTGTGACTCAGCTCTGGTGAAGGAATGCACCTTCCTAGAAAGGAATTTCTTTAATTAGCAGCACAGTTCTAAGGACATTGCTCTTCATGAACATCAGCTAAAAACCGTTTTGAAAACAAACAAACAAAAAACATATGATTCATACAAAGATGATAGAGTAGAGCAAGCAGGACTCAACCTAACTAGTATTTTGCCAAATCTGTCATGTTTGAATGGTGAGAGCTCGTGGAAGAAAGGATAGGCCAAGTAGCAATTCAAAGCTTTGGGGCCTCAATGTGGTTTTGACTTACATTTCCTGAATGGCTAATGATATTGAGTGCTTTTTTCATGTGTGTTTTGGTGATTGTATGTCTTCTTTGTAGAAATGTTTATTCAAATCTTTTGTCCATGTTTAATTGGGTTGTTTACCTTTTTGTTGTTGAGCTGAAGAATTTCTTTATATGTTTTAGATATTAAATATTTATTGGATTTGTGGTTTTCAAATATTTTCTCCTATTCTGTAAATTGTCACTTTATTTTCATGATGAAGTCCTTTGATGCACAAAAGTTTTAAATTTTGCTGAAGTCCCATTTGTCTATTTTTTCTTTTTGGGTGTAAAGTCTAAGAAACTGTTGTCAAACACAAGGTCCTAGAGATAATTCCCTCTGTTTTCTTCTAGAATTTTTATAGTTTGGGATCCTATATTTAGGCCTTTGATCCATTTTGAGTTAATTTTTGTATATGATGTGAGGTAAGGGTCCACCTTCATTCTTTTACATATGGACATCTGGTATTCCCTGTACCATTTGTTGAAGACAATGTTTTTTTCCAATTGAGCAGATTTGGCACCCTTGTCAAAAATCAATTGGTCATAGATGAGAGAGTTTATTTCTGAACTCTCAGTTCGACCCAACTGGTCTATATGTTCATGTGCGAGTTTGAAAGGATGTATGTACCCTAGAAAAGCCATGTTTTAATCCTAATCCCATTTTATAAAGGCAGCCATTTCTTCTAATCCCTATTCAGTACTGTTATGTTGGAAACTTTAATTAGATTATCTCCCTGGAAATGTGACTCAATCAAGAGTGGTTGTTAAACTGGGTTAGGTGGAGACATGTCTCTGCCCAATCTAAGTAGGTCTTGATTAGTTTACTGGAATCCTATAAAAGAGGAGACATTTTGGAGAAAGCCAGAGATTCAGAGAGAGCAGAGAAGGATGACAGAAAGCCACAGAACCATGAAGCAGAGAGTCCACTGGCCAGTGACTTTTGGAGATGAAGAAGGAAAACACCTCCTGGGAAGCTGGAGAGGAAGCTAGTAGATGATGCCATGTTCTCCATGTGCCCTTCCAGCCGAGAGAGAAAGCCTGACTGTGTTCACCATGTGCCTTTCCAGATGAGAGAGAAACCCTGAATTTCACTGGATGCCTTAGATTGGACATTTCTATAGACTTGCTTTAATTGGGACATCTCCATGGCTTAAAAACTGTTAACTTGCAACTTATTGAATTCCCCTTTTTAAAAACCATTCCATTTCTGGTATATTGCATTTTGGCAGCTAGCAAACTAAAACAGTTGGTCCTGTGTCAGTATAATGCTGTTTTTTTTTTTTTTAAAGCAGTTTTATCCCATACCATACAATCTATCCACTGTGTATAAGCAATGGGTTAAGTATAATCCAGAGTTGTACTTTCATTACTGCAATCAATTTTAGAACATTTTCATTGCTCCAGAAAGAAAAGTCCTATAGCACTCATACCACCCCCCTCTTGTTGGCACTTAGCTTTGATGTGGTTCCTTTGTTACGCTTGATGGACTCCTAAAATTACTAACAAAATATTACTATTAACCATAGTCCATAGTTTGCATTAGGTATATTTCCCCCATTATACTACCTTATTAGTAACACTTTGTAATAGTGACATACGTTTGTTCTGATTCTTGGAAGAATATTCTTAAATTTGTACTATTAACCGCTTTGATTGTTCACAAAAGTCTTCTTGTTATAGGGTCCCATGTTTTATCCTCTAAAGTTTTCCTTCTAGTGACAAACATGACCCTAAACTTCCCCTTTCAACCACTATCATACTCAAGATTCAGCATTGTCAATTATACTCTCAATAATGTGCTACCATCACCTCCATCATTTCCAAATATTTATAAGCAACCTTATTAAAAATTCTGTGCAAATTAAGCATCAGCTCCCCATTCTCTATTCTCATTCCATCTTCTGGTAACTTATATTCTAGATATTAATTCCATGAGTTTGTTCATTATATTTAGTTTATATTGGTGAACTCATACAACATTTGTCCTTTTATGTCTGGCTTATTTCACTAAACATAGTGTCCTCAAGTTCATCCATGTTGTCTCATGCATCAGGACTTCATTTCTTCTTACAGCTGCATAATATTCCATTGTATGTATATACCACATTTTAGTTACCCATTCATCAGTTGATGGACACTCATCTTTGTTATTTCTTTCTTTCTCCTTGCAGTGGTATTAGTTTTTTGTTCTTTTCCGGGTTCCTCTCGGTATTCAGTTTGGTCTTTGATTTAAGCTCTTCATTCCTTCTTCTTCTTTTTGATGATCAAATTTTATTTTTTTATTTTTTTAATTGACAAACCAAAACAACATATAAACATGAACATTCTTAACATACAAATATTCCATACATGGTATACAATCAATGGTTCACAATATCATCACATAGTAGTATATTCATCACCATGATCATTTTTTAGAACATTTGTATCACTTCAGAAAAAGAAATAAAAAGAAAAAACTCATACATACCCCTCTCTCTCATTGACCATTGTTCT
The DNA here is from genome assembly GCF_023851605.1 of Tamandua tetradactyla. Classification (NCBI taxonomy): domain Eukaryota; kingdom Metazoa; phylum Chordata; class Mammalia; order Pilosa; family Myrmecophagidae; genus Tamandua; species Tamandua tetradactyla. Next base: position 52,954,010 of record NC_135331.1, read on the forward strand.
AGTTTGCTAGCTGCGGGAATGTAACACACCATAGATGGAATTGGCTTTTAATAAAAGGGGATTTATTTCATTAGTTCTTCAGAGAAAAGGCAGCTAACTTTCATCTGAGGTTCTTTCTTATGTGGGAAGGCACATGACGATCTCTGCTGGCCTTCTCTCCAGACCTCTGGGTTCCAATAAGTTTCCCTGGAGTGATTTCTTTCTACATCTCCAAAGGCCAGGGCTGAGCTGATTTTACTGTGCTATGTTGAGCTCTCTCATTTAAGCACCAGCCAGTTACATCAAACATCATTCATTACAGCAGGCATGCCTCTTAGCTGACTGCAGATGTAATGAACAACAGATGAGGTTCATGTACCATTGGCTCATGTCCGCAGCAACAGAACTAGGTGCTTTCACCTGGACAAGTTGACAACTGAATCTAACTACCACAACCATCTATCCAATATATTTTAACCTTTTCCCCCTTATTTTTTCTATACCCCTTACCACTCCCTTTCATTGATCACTAGTATTTCAATCTATTCAATTTGCTTTAACATTTGTTCCCCCTATTATTTGTTTATTTATTTATTTATTTATTTTTAATCCAATGTTTTACTCATCTGTCCATAGTGTAGATAAAAGGAGCATCAGACACAAGGTTTTCACAATCACCTAGTCACATTGTGAAAGTTATATCATTATACAATCATCTTCAAGAAACATGGCTATTGGAACACAGCTCTACAGTTTCAGGCACTTCCCTCTAGCCGCTCTAATACACTTTAAACTAAATCTATATAATACATAAGAATGACCTCCAGGATAACCTCTTGACACTGTTTGAAATCTCTCAGCCACTGACACTATTTTGTCTAATTTTTCTCTTCCCCCTTTCAGTTGAGAAGGTTTTCTCAATCAGTTGATGCTGAGTCCCAGCTCATTCTAGGACTTCTGTCCCACATTATCAGAGAGGTTTACACTCCTGGGAGTCATGTCCTATGTAGAGAGGGGGAGGGCAGTGAGTTTGCTTGGTGTATTGGCTGGAGAGAGAGGCCACATCTGAGCAACAAAAGAAGTTCTCTTGGGGATGACTCTTAGGCCTAATTTTTAGTAGGCTGGACCTATCCTTTGTGGCGTTAAGTTTCATATGAACAAACCCCAAGATTGAGAGCTCAGGGCAGGCCACGGTGGCTCAGCAGGCAAGAATGCTTGCCTGCCATGCCAGAGGACCTGGATTTGGTTCCTGGTGCCTGCCCATGTTAAAAAAAAAAACGAGATTGAGAGCTCAGCCTATTGATTTGGTTGTCCGTCTTCATTCCTTCTTTTTTTTTTTTTTTTTTTTTGGTGGATCTTCATTTTCATTTATTGCATCTAAGAAGGACCAGGCACCATGATGAATGCTGGAAATGAGTAATTTCACTTAACACTACCAATAACTTCTTATGTAAACTTGCAAAAATCGTCATGCAATTACTTTTTCTCACAGAACTCTTAGGGTTAATAAATAAGAACGCTCAAACAAGCAAAGCAAGATATGCACATCCCATTACCAAAGATAACTGACACAAAGAAAGGAGAACGTACAATACCTACAGAATCTTGTGCTTAAAGCCTCCATTTCTAGAACTTATGAAATGATGTTTGCTTGCTTCTTAATGTTTCAATGAGAATATTTCAATTAAAAGGGGGGAAAAGGAACAAAAACAGCTCTGCAGTTTTCTGCATCAGGAAATTAAGTTGTGATTAGATGTCTCTACCGATTCTGCCTCAGATAAAATAAGGATTATGGATGCTAGCAATAGTTCACAGTTTCAGCTACTTTTTATTTTTTTTTTATTTTTTATTTTTTTTTATTAACGGAAAGAAAAAAAAAGAAATTAACACAACATTTAGAAATCATACCATTCTACATATGCACTCAGTAATTCTTAACATCATCACATAGATGCATGATCATTGTTTCTTAGTACATTTGCATCGGTTTAGAGGAACTAGCAACACAACAGAAAAAGATATAAAATGTTAATATAAAGAAAAGAAATAAAAGTAGTAATAATAATAAAAACAACAACAAACAAACAAACAAGCAAACAAAAACAAAAAAAAAACCCTATAGCTCAGATGCAGCTTCATTCAGTGTTTTAACATGATTACTTTACAATTAGGTATTATTGTGCTGTCCATTTTTGAGTTTTTGTATCTAGTCCTGTTGCACAGTCTGTATCCCTTCAGCTTCAATTACCCATTGTCTTACCCTGTTTCTAACTCCTGCTGAACTCTGTTACCAATGACATATTTCAAGTTTATTCTCGAATGTCCGTTCACATCAGTGGGACCATACAGTATTTGTCCTTTAGTTTTTGGCTGGATTCACTCAGCATAATATTCTCTAGGTCCATCCATGTTATTACATGGTTCATAAGTTTATCTTGTCTTAAAGCTGCATAATATTCCATCGTATGTATATACCACAGTTTGTTTAGCCACTCTTCTGTTGATGGACATTTTGGCTGTTTCCATCTCTTTGCAATTGTAAATAATGCTGCTATAAACATTGGTGTGCAAATGTCCATTTGTGTCTTTGCCCTTAAGTCCTTTGAGTAGATACCTAGCAATGGTATTGCTGGGTCGTATGGCAATTCTATATTCAGCTTTTTGAGGAACCGCCAAACTGCCTTCCACAGTGGTTGCACCCTTTGACATTCCCACCAACAGTGGATAAGTGTGCCTCTTTCTCCGCATCCTCTCCAGCACTTGTCATTTTCTGTTTTGTTGATAATGGCCATTCTGGTGGGTGTGAGATGATATCTCATTGTGGTTTTGATTTGCATTTCTCTAATGGCCAGGGACATTGAGCATCTCTTCATGTGCCTCTTGGCCATCCGTATTTCTTCTTCTGGTAGGTGTCTGTTCAAGTCTTTTCCCATTTTGTAATCGGGTTGGCTGTCTTTTTGTTGTTGAGTTGAACAATCTCTTTATAAATTCTGGATACTAGACCTTTATCTGATACGTCGTTTCCAAATATTGTCTCCCATTGTGTAGGCTGTCTTTCTACTTTCTTGATGAAGTTCTTTGATGCACTAAAGTGTTTAATTTTGAGGAACTCCCATTTATTTATTTATTTCTTCAGTGCTCTTGCTTTAGGTTTAAGGTCCATAAAACCACCTCCAGTTGTAAGATTCGTAAGATATCTCCCTACATTTTCCTCTAACTGTTTTATGGTCTTAAACCTAATGTTTAGATCTTTGATCCATTTTGAGTTAATTTTTGTATAAGGTGTGAGATACGGGTCTTCTTTCATTCTTTTACTTATGGATATCCAGTTCTCTTCATTCCTTCTTAATGTGGGCATTTAAATTATCCTCTCTGCACTGCCTTCACTGCATTGCATAAGTTTTGATATGCTGCTCTTGTTCTCATTCGTCTCGAGATATTTACTAATTTCTTTTGCAATTTATTCTTTGATCCTCTGATAGCTAAAAGGGTGTTTAGCCTTCATTTATTTGTTAATTTTCCAGTTTTCTGCCTGTTATCAATTTCTAGCTTCATTCCATAATGATCAGATGAAGTATTTTGTATAATTTCAGCCTTTTAAAATTTATTGAGACCTGTTTTGTGACCCAACATGTGGTCTATCCTGGATAATGATCTGTGGGCACTTGAGAAGAACGCATATCCTGCTGTTTGGGTTGCAATGTTCTGTATATGTCTGCTAGGCTTATCCTCGATTATTCAAGTTCTGATTGATCCTCTGTCCAGATGTTCTGTGGATAAGAGTGGTGTATTGACATCTCCCGCAAGTATTGTAGAGATGTGTATTACTCCCTTCAGTTTTGCCTGTGTTTGCCTCATGTATTTGGCGGCACCCTTGTAAGATGATAAACATTTATGATTGTTCTAATTCCATTTTGATGGATTGCCCCCTTTAGTAATATGCAGTGTCCTTCTTTGTCTCATAATGTTTTTGCATTTAAAGCCTGTTTTGTTGATATCAGCATAGCTGCTCCAGCTCTTTTTTGGTTACTGCTTGTGTGGATTATCTTCTTCCAGTCTTTCACTTTCAACTTATTTGTATATTTGGTTACAAGAGACTTAAAATGAGTCTCTTGTAAACAGTATATAGATGGCTCATTATTTTTTAATCTGTTCTGTTAGTCTGTGTCTTTTGATTGGGGAGTTTAATCCATTACCATTCAGTTTTGTTTTTTTTGGGGGGGGGGTGCATGGGCAGGCTCTGGGAATTGAACCTAGGTCTCTGGCATGGCAGGCGAGAATTCTGCCACTGAACCACCATTGCAATGCCCCATTACCATTCAGTTTTATTATTGTAAAGGCAGTGCTTACTTCCATTTTGTCCTTTGGCTTTTATTTGTCATATCTTATTTTTTCTCTCTTTTTATCCTTTCAGTTACTCTTACTGATAATCTTCATTTCTACATTCTCCCCCAGACCTCTCTCTTCTTTTATTTTCAGCTTGTAGAACTTCCCTTAGTGTTTCTTATAGGGCAGGTCTCTTGTTAATTAACTCTCTCAGCTTGTTTACCTGTGAATATTTTAAATTCTCCCTCATTTTGAAATCACCCATCTTGCTGAATTAAAAAAAAATTGTTGACTAGCAAATTTTCTCTTTCAGAATTTTAAGTATATCATACTGTGGTAGTTAGATTCAGGTGTCAATTTGGCTAGGTGAAGGTGCCTAGTTCTATTGCTGTGGACATGAGCCAATGGCATGTGAACCTCATCTGTTGCTGATTACATCTGCAGTCGGCTAGGAGGTGTGCCTGCTGCATTGAATGATGTTTGACTTAACTGACTGGTGCTTAAATGAGAGAGCTCAATGTAGTACAGCCCAAGCAGCTCAGCATACCTCATCTCAGCACTCTCAGCTCAGCCCAGGCCTTTGGAGATGCAGAAAGAAATCACTCTGGGGAAAGTTGTTGGAACCCAGAGGCCTAGAGAGAAGGCCAGCAGAGATCATCCTGTGCCTTACCATGTACGAAAGAATCTCAGTTGAAAGTTAGCTGCCTTTCCTCTGAAGAACTATATGTTGACTAAATAAATCTCCTTTTATTGAAAGCCAATCCATCTCTGGTGTGTTGCATCCCAGCAACTAGCAAACTAGAACACACACTGCTGCCTTCTCACCTCTACGGTTGCTGATGAGAGATTGGTACTTAGTCTTATTGGGCCTCCTTTTCATGTGGTGAATCCCTTTTCTCTTTCTGCTTTTAGAATTTATACTTCTTGGATATGTATTTTTTAAAAAATCTTTTTGTTGTGTAATATAACACATATACAAAGCAAAGAAAGAAAATAGCAATAGTTTTCAAAGCACTCTTTAACAGGTAGTTACAGGACAGATCCCAGAATCTGTCATGGGCTACCATACCATCCTCTCAGATTTTTCCTTCTAGCTGCTCCAGAATATAGGAGGCTAGAAAGAATAAATATTTTTTTTATCATCAAAATTGACTTAAGGGCCATGGTGGCTCAGCAGGGAGATATTTCACCTGCTATGCTGGAGACCCGGGTTTGGTTCCTAGTGCCTGGTCATGTAGGAAAAAAAAATTGACTTAATTTTTTTTTGTGTGTGAAAAATAACATTGTGGTAGTTAGATTCAGTTGTCAACTTGGCCAGGTGAAGGCACCTAGTTTTATTGCTGCAGACATGAGCCAATGGTACGTGAACCTCATCTGTTGCTAATTACATCTGCAGTTGGCTAGGAGGCGTGCCTACTGCAATGAATGATGTTTGACTTAATTGGCTGGTGTGTAAATGAGAGAGCGCAAGGTAGCACAGCCTAAGCAGCTCAGCATTTCTCATCTCAGCACTCGCAGCTCAGCCCAGGCCTTTGCAGATGCAGAAAGAAATTACCCCGGGGAAAGTTGTTGAAACCCAGGGGCCTGGAGAGAAGGCTGGCAGAGCCATCCTGTGCCTTCCCAGATAAGAAAGAACCTCAGTGGAAAGTTAGCTGCCTTTCCTCTGAAGAACTAACAAAATAAATCCCCTTTTATTAAAAGCCAATCCGTCTCTGGTGTGTTGCATTCTAGCAATTAGAATTCCAGCAAATAGAACACACCATTCTAGCTAGCAAACTAGAACAAACATATATACAACAAATTCCAAAGCACAGCACCACAATTAGTTGTAGAAAAAATTGCAGCATTTGGAATGGGTTACAATTCCACAATTTTAAGTTTTTACTTCTAGCTGCTATAAGACACTGGAGACTAAAAGAGATATCAATCATCTTCATTTGTTAAATCCTAGCTTCTTTGTATAACTCCATCATCACCTTTGATCTTTCTATCCCACTCTTCAGGGGTATTTGGACTATGGCCATCCTAACTCTTTCATGTTGGAAGGGGCTGTCAATGATATGGGGTAGGGAGATGGAACTAGCTGACATTCTGGAGAGGCTGGGCCCTCTAGGTTTCAGGACTTATCTGGTCCAGAGACCCCTCCAGAGGTTGTAGTTTCTGGAAAGTTACTCTAGTGCATGGAACCTTTGTAGAATCTTACATATTGCCCTTGGTGTTCTTTAGGATTGGCTGGAATGGTTCTGGTTGAGGGTTGACAGTTTATGATAGGTAGCAAGGTCTAACTGAAGCTTGTATAAGAGCAACCTCCAGAGTAGCCCCTCAACTTTGTTTGAACTCTCTCTCTGCTACAGATCCTTTCTTAGTTACACTTCTTTCCCCCCTTTTGGTCAGGATGGAATTGTTGATCCCATGGTGCCAGGACCAGATGCATCCCTGGGTGTCCTCTCCCATGTTGCAAGGGAGACTTCCACAACTGGATGTTATGTCCCATGTAGGGGGGAGGACAATTCTTTCACTTGAAGAATTGGGCTTAGAGAGACTGAGGCTACATATGAGTAACCAAAGAGGTCCTTCAGAAGTAACTCTTAGGCATGCCTAAAGGTAGTCTAAGCTTCTCCACTACCTACATAAGCTTCACAAGAGTAAGCCTAAAGATTAAGGGCTTGGCCTATTGATTTGGGTATCCCTAAAGTTTGACACAGTATCAGGGGATCCCCTGATGCTAAAGTTTAATAGTCCATATTTTTTCTCCCATTGGATATGCATATTTTTGTCTTTAATCAGAGTTGGGAAATATTTGGCCATTATTTCCTTATATATTCATTCTGTCTCCTTTCCCTTCTCTTTTCCTTCTGCAACACCCATGATGCATATATATATATATATGTTTTTATCTTTTAAACATACATTTGATTATATGAAAATCCTCCGCTCAGTACTTTCTAGTGGCTCCCCATCTCTGGAGTAATAAAAGCCAAAGTACAATGGCTTATAGGGCCCTAGGCAATCCGCCCTTCCCCCTGATCTTTCTGACTACATTTTTATTTATTTATTAATTAAAAAAAATTAACAACAAACAAACAAAAACATTCTTAACATATGATCATTCTGTTCTACATATATAATAAGTAATTCACAATAATGATGCATATTTTTGTGAGCTTCACCCTGTCATTCAATTACCTGAGACCCTGCTCAAATTTTTCCATTCATTCCTCTAATTGTTCTTTTGTCTGCTCAATTTCAGGTATCCTGTCTTCTAGGCCGCTTATCCTTTCTTTGGCTTGTTCAAATCTGCTGTTGTATGATTTTTGCATATTTTTAATTGCCTCTCTTGGGTCTTTCATTCCCTTAAGATCTATTATTTTTCTTTGCATGCTTTCAAGTTCTTCCTTATGCTCACCCAGTGTCTTAATATCCTTTATCTTTTTTTTTGCCATATTTTCCTTCATCTCCTTGAATTGACTTAAGAGATTTTTTTGGAACATCTTTGATTAGTTGTCCCAAATTCCGTATTCTCCAACTTTTTAAAATGTTCCTTTGACTGGGTCATATCTTCTTGTTTCTTAGTGTGGCTTATACTTTTTTTGCTGATAATTAGGCATCTTGATTATCTTGATAGGTTTATTCTTTAAAAAATGTTTTATACAACTTTATTTTTAAAAATCTTGTTCATGTACAGGTATTGGCACATTTTAAAAACAAATTACATAAAAAAAAAAAACAAAAAACAACAAAAAAGCAAATTACATAAACAGATCTTTCCTATAATCTAGAAAAGTGCAATGTCGGAAGTCAACAAAGTGTGATAAACTTAAAGTGCTAAAACAGAAGGGACGTCACAAAAGCTGTTCACTGAAACAGTTAATAGGTTTACATCCTTCACTTATAAATGGCAGCGAATGTCTAATTGTTTTGGAAGGACAAAGAAATATGAACAATTTTGTGGCAGTAAAATTGTAATACAAACAAATGTTGAGCCCATGGGCTAACTTCTTTGTTTTTGATGACCTGAAGTCTACTTTAACTTTCCTCTCATAAGAGAAAAAAAAAATCAGAATTGAAAGATAAGTTGTAATACCAGTAGTTACCTGGAAGGGAGGATAGGGCTGAGAGGAATTATCACTCTTTCCCCTGAGGCAATTAGAACTCTTTGTTTATGGTTGAAGTTTTGTGAAGTAAAAAATTAAGTATTAGGGAAGAGCACTTCAGAATCAGTGAACTAAAAGGTGTTACATTCATTATTTTGAATACTCAGGTTAAGTTTAAATTGTTACACAGTTATTATTGACTATTGATAAAATGTTACACAGTTAGAGGTAGATAATAGTTCCAAGTTTCCATGGAATCTAATAATTTAGTATCTGGACATCAAACAGATTATACACTCCATCATCATATAGATTAAGGCTGTAGTCATCTGCTGGTATAGGAGAAAGCCCCAGGAGAGGAAACACATCAGAAGACATTAGCTCATCAATGATATCTCCAATAATAGATCCACTGAAGATATTTCTGTAGCTGGTGTATGCTGAAGGTTCTGGCTTCTTTCAAATGCAGGTTGCTCAGGCAGATTCTGATTTGCCAGGTTGGGTTTCTGTGAAGTCATGGAGTTGAGGGTTGAGAGGAAGGTATGAGGTCATCAAGTGGGAGAACAGGACAAAACCACAGGCTTAGAGGAACTGGGCTCTTTATTTATAAGTAGCATGGAGATAGGTCCTGGATTGATCTGGTGGTATTTCTTTTGTCCATTCTGGTCCATTTCTGGAATAGGTACTTCCAACTGTGTACCTGAAGGTGCTTGAATGGTCAAAAGTGTATCGCCATTAACGCAAGTACAGATGTCTTCATGATTACATAGAAAAATCTAATATTAATGGAGCCATCCATCACATTTTTGATTCTTTACTGTAGCCACAACTTCTGCTGAGCAAGTTCCCTTTCTTTTGTTTCTAGATCTTCAATTTCAGCTTTAAGATATCTTAGTCTATCAGTGACTACTTTAGAATTATGGCCAGTGCCAACACCTTTCCATTGGATACTATTTTTCAACTTTTTTTTCAGTCAGGTCAATTCCTTCTAAGGCATTAGTGATATTATAAATTCTTCTTTTTTGCCTCACAGCTGAAGTATATGCAGCCACTTTGAGATTGAGGACGCTGTCCTTGGCCTCCTGCAGCAGCGACATGAACTTGGTGGTGAGGAACCCCAGGCTCTTCTTTCTGTCTGCTGCTGCCGCCCCTGCCACCCCTGAGCTGTTGCAGCTGCAACTGCTGCAGGGGCTACTGCTGGGAGGCTGCAGCTGTGGCTCTGGCCCTGTAGCACCTGCTGTCCCATGATGGTGGGCTCTACTCCATCATCGCGTTCCTGTGCCGCGGAGGACCTGATGGGTTTCTTTTTTTTTTTTAAGTATATTAATTTTTTTTAACTTTTTAAGTTGTATAATATAAAATATATACAAAGCAAAGAAAGAAAAAAGCAATAGTTTTCAAAGCACTCTTCAACAAGTAGTTACAAGACAGGTCCCAGAGTTTGTCATGGGCTACCATACCATCATCTCAGATTTATCCTTCCAGCTACTCCAGAACATAGGATGCTAGAAGGAATAAATATTTTTTATCATCACAATCAACTTTTTTCTTCTTTTTTTTGTGAAAAATAGCATATACAATAAAGCAACAAATTTCAAAACACAGCACCATGATTAGTTGTAGAACAGATTTCAGAGTTTGCTATGGGTTATAATTCCACAATTTTAGGTTTTTACTTCTAGCTACTCTAACATACTGGAGACTAAAAGAAATATCAATTTAATGATTTGGCAATCATACGTGTTTGTTAAACCCTACATTCTCTGTATAATGCCCCCATCACCTTTGATCTTTCTCCCACTCCTTAGGGGTATTTGGGCTGTGCAGATGGGTTTATTCTTAAGGTTGGTTTCTCTCTCTTGTCTAGGATTTTGTTGTTGATTGGTTTCATGTTAAGGCTGTTTTCTGGCACTTGTTTTGTCAGTATTTCCCAGCCAAAACTTGGCCAGTTACCTATACAGGGGGTGCAGCCCAGATTCAAAGGGCCGTGGGGAGAGGGTCAGGAAAGACTCAAAAAAGGCTTTTTATCCCCATTTGGCTTCCCAAGGCTGCACTTTCCTGGCCTTTCCAGTAGATGACACTCTTCCCCCAACCTCCTTTTTGACATTTTTCCAAAAGTGTTCTTTCTGGATCTGCCCAGTAGATGAGATGGCACTCTCTGGCAACCTAGTCCCTTCAGCTCTACCAAGCAGGCTACTTTTAACCCATTACCAGGTCCGCCTCTGATTAGGTTAAAATAATGGCGCGGTGGTGCCTGACCTGGGTGGGCTAGAACAGTGGGATCCAGCGGTCTAACTTTGCTGCCCAATACCTGGATGAGCACTGGGCTGTGTCTCCCTGTGTACTTGGGATGAAGGACTTCTGTGGCCATCCCAGTCCACAGCAGCCCACCAGGCAGGGATTGGACTACCTGGTGCTGCTTGCTTCAAGGGTGGGGGGTGGGTGCCAGGAGCCACTGACGAAATTACTCACGGTTTCTGACTGCGGTTTCTCAGTCTTTTCATCCTGTACTTCCCTGGATGCTGCACAAAATTTCCCTGGTTTCTAAAGCTCTGGAACAGTTGATGTGCACAGTTTCTGCCTGTCCTCTCATGGCTTTAGGGAAAGGAGTGAGCCCTGTAACTCCCTTCCTATTCCGCCATTTTCCCGGGAGTCTCAGGAATGGGATTTTTAATCATTTCATTTACTCATTTCAGCAATCCCCTTGAATGTAATGCTCCTCTGCCAACACCTTCTCTCTCCCCTACCCTGCACCCCCCAATGCCCTCCTCACTCCACTTGGGCTGAAACACCTTGTGCTGGGCTACCCCCATGCCTGGATGCATTTCTCATCCTGCTTGACCTCCGAGAGCCCCCACCAGGACGCTCCCTCTTTGTGGAAGCCCCCGCATGAGGTGTGGGGCAGCCATCCTGTGTGGTCAGCCTCCTGCCCTGTTTGAGCTCTGACACCCTACTCCGTGCCACTGTAGGTCCCTCCTTTTGGGACTGATGTTTCCCTGCGCTGCCCCACTTAATGGTTTTAGAACTGCATTGTTTGGAAGGGAAAGAGAGGAAAGGGAAGGGAAGTGAAAGGGGAGGGGAAGAGGAAGAGGGAAAGAAAGACTAAGATCTATTTTTTATTTTTTTTGGGTGCATGGTCTGGAAATCAAATCCAGGTCTCCCGCATGGAAGGCGAGCATTCTACCACCAAGCCACCCATGTACCCCTAAGATCTATTTTAAACTCTAAAATTTGAAAGAAATGAAACAATATTCACTATATATTTGTTTTCCATAGTAATGAGAAATGAGGCTTTCACATGGTCTTTTAAAAAGGCTGGAAGAATTAAGCATGTTTTGGAAATTTACATTAATTTTCTTTTGGGGATTATTGTAATGAGCTGCATACTCAGACTGAAGTTCCTTATTTACATGCTTATTTTGGGCCAGAAAAGAAGTCTCTTTTAGTACACAGTCTTTCCTTTTTTAATATGTCTAGAAGGTTAGGAAAACATTGGGAATTAACAATTATTGTTGAAGAGACTAAATTGTAAAGCTATTAGAATTTAAAATAAAGGTCAGCATTGCTCCCTTTAATCACTTCATGCGATTTTGCCCCAAAGGCATTTATCCTTGTCTTTACCCATTGAAATGCATTGTAAACCCTATTAATTTAATCCAGACAAAGTCAAACATTAATTTCTGACTTCATTTTGTAGTTTTATTGTGGTAATTACTACCAAATGATCTGTGATGGAGTCTGAAAGATACACTTAATTATTATTAATTGAATGACCACTGAGTTAATAAAATAGTCCTAGGAAATTATAATGGAAATTAATTGAATATAATATGTTTACTTTCAAGAAGTTATAACATGAGTGAGATAATAGATGATGAACAATCCTTTCTACTTAGGTAAAAATAACTCCTAATATGTGCTTATTAAATGAAATATTTTCCTAATATTTGAGACCTACAGTAGAGTAGGGGAGTTAAATAACAATTTTATTTAGGCAGATTCTTAGTATGGAAAGCATCTCAAATTAATCAACAAAATTGGAAAATCCAGGAACTCATCTGAGGATTTAAATTTTAATATCTAGCAAGTAAGCTGAATTTTTGTTATATATTGGTCTATATAGTCAGTTATTTATTTTCTTATGTAAAAAGTAGTAACAAGTCAGATTAAGTCAAGATAAATAATCCAAAGTCAAAAAGCCTAAAATGGCAACAAGCCCATCTCTTCCTTTGTCTTTTGACATTCAAGATGCCAAGTAATTTATTTAAATAATAACAACATATGGGGTGCGAGGTAGTTCAGTGGTAGAATTCTTGCCTGCCATGTGGGAGACCTGGGTTCGATTCCAGTCCATGCACTTCCCCCCAAAACAAAGCAAACAAGCAAGACAAACAAACAAACAAACAAACAAACAAAAATTCAACAAATGGTGCTGCAGTAATGGGATACTCACGTGGAAAAATAATGGAAACGTGATCCTGCCATACAGCAAACAACAACAACAACAAAATAACAGCATGAAATACAGGCTTTCTGTCTCTGGATGGCTTGACTTAGCATTTTCCATAATTCTGGCTCAGGATTCTTACTAACCACATTGTGGAAGAATTGCAGGGCCTTAATGCGAGCCATGATTCTGGAAGTTTTGTCTCATAAATTCACAGACAAAAAGAAAAAGTGAGATGTTTTGCATTTTGACAATGCAATGACAGGATTTAAAGGAGTTAATGCAGGTCACTTAAGTACTTCCGCAGAATACACAGAATTCTGGAAACAAAAATTTTTCACTCAAAAGGAAAGATGACCAAAATATTCAACAATATGTTCAGTGATTCTGCATAACCGTCAAGATGTATTTTAATTTCCCTTTAAATGAATACATATGTGTTTTTAAAAACATTAAAAAATAGTCTGAATATAGCTTCAGGAATTCAACAACAGTGAAGAGCATAAAAAATAGAATCAAAAGAAACATACTAAGAGAAATTGTGAAAGGGTGAAGAGAGATCTTGGGAAATAGTCAAGAAGAAAGATTTCTGACCACTGAATGAGACCCACATTTGAACTCTGAGAAGACAGAAAAACCAGAGAGCGATGAATCAATAGGAAAAGTACTTTGCCAATGGGCACGAACAACATCTTTTACTTGGAGAAGCAAATAACTCAGAGATTTCAAAGAAAATGTTTTTGTATCCTCCTTTTCAGTTTGAGCTGCATCCTATAACAACCTCGCAGACTTTGGGAACCCCTACCTCATGCCCCACATTAAGTTATCACAGCTCCTTGCCTTCTCCTTCCGAAACTGTCGTTTCTCACTCCTATGGGATCATTTTCATCAGTATACAAATGCATAATGTCTCACATATTAAAAACCTCTTTATCCAAGTTCCCCTCAAGTTATAGCTGTTTTCATAGTGAAATGTCTTTAGAACAGTTGTCTGTATTTGTTGTTTCCACCCACTCACCTCCCATTCTTTCTGTAACTTACTACAATCAGGTTTCTTCCCTATTGCTTCAATGAAACAACCCCTATCAAAGACATTAGGAACCTCTATGCTGCCAATTTCCCTGGTCAGTAACACTTAATACTATTAGTTATTCCTACCTTCTTGAAATCCTCTTTTCACTTGGCTTCAGGTTCGTCATCTTCCCTCAGATTTTCTTTCTTCACTGGATATTTCTCTCTCTCCTCTGCTGGCTTCATCTGCTTTCTGGAACCTCTAAATGTTGGACTGCCCTATGGATGGCATCTTTGAATCTCTCTGGTTCTTTCTTACACCCATTCCAAGATTACCTTAACCTACCCCATGGTTAATCTATTTGCTGATAAATCCCGATTGCATATCTCTAGCCTTGACCAAACCACACTATAAGCTCCAAACTGATATGTAACTGCCTCCTGGACATCTCCACTTGTATATCTAATAGGTATCTAAAGCCAGACATATTCCCTATTACATTTACATGGCAAAACAAAAAAGTCTAATCACTGGGAAGAACAAAAAGAAACAGGACAATAAGCTTATACAATTAAGGGAACTTAGTGTTAACAGCAGGACATAAAAAGCTATCATGATACCTTATAAATTAAAAATCACAAATTGATGACAAACTTACTGTAGAAACTGAAAATGTACAAACTACTTAAAACCTAGAATCACTGACTGTTCAGAAATTTCACAGATGGATCATGAATAGGTCTGGGTATTCCCTTTGATCCAGGCTAATGTTGGCAGCAGATCTAATTTTAATTTGTACCTCAGCTATTTGACAGATATCATTGATTTTTAATGACTTGACAATTATGCAGCCTACCAAATCATTTGAAAAAAATAAATTTGGGGGAAGTTGAATGCAAAAGTGCCCAAATAGGCCCTATAGCTTTTTACCTCTGGAGAGCTGAATTAGATACCCATGGAATCTGGAATAGCCACCTAACATAGGGAAACAAGACCTTTGCATTTCTATTTGGTATGGTTTGGTTGATCCCAGAGATGATCCTTCCAGGTCAGAGTTGAGGCAAATGGATGGGGTGATGTGCAGAAAGCTTGAGTGGCTGTTACCCTGACTATGTCTCTCCTGGCCACCTGCAAAGATGATCAGAGACTGGAGAGCTTGAGCAGATACTGGGACTGGAGAGAGTCTCTAATATGATCACAGAGATCTGGTCCACATGATTGGTGATGGATGGTGACACATTAGCAATATTGGTGGCCTGCTCACTTAAACTGTTTCCAGCATGTCCTGCCACCTGGTCCCATGCCCTTGTGCTCTCATCTGCTTCCTCGTTTGGCATCTGCCTTACCTAAAGAAAGCTGCACTGTTTGAAGGGAGCCCCTGGCCTCAGGCTGAATGGGGGTCAATTGCTCCACTAGTTGTAGGGGAGCTGATGCCCTTTTCCAAATTCTCAACCAATATGGCAAACACTTTAAAGATGACACTAGTCAGTCCTGTCAAAGCAAAGATTCTCTCAGAATGGTTTCCTTTCATTTTCATTTCCTAGCCTGCTGAAGTATATTCCATGGACTGGATTGGGTTAAAAAATGGGAATTTATTCACTCATGATTTGAGGTTGGTAAAGAGTCCAAATCAAGGAGTCATCAAGGGAATGCTTTCTTTCCGAAGACTGGTATTCTGGGACTGACTGCTGTTGATCCTTGGCTATTGACTCCTCTGTCATATGGCAATGCACATGACGGTCTCCCTTGGCCTCTCCATTCTCTTCTGGGTTCTGTTGAATTTCAGCTTCTTGCTTCCAAACTTTTCTCTTTGTCTGAATTTCACTCTACTTGTAAAGACTTCAGAAAGGATACAGACCTATCCTGGTTGAGGTGGGCCACACCTTAATTGAAGTAACCTTATCAAAAGTTCCTACTTACAGTGAGTTCACACCCATAGGAATGGATTAAATTTAAGAACATGTTTTTCGAGTGTACATACATCTTCAAAACACCATCCCTTCTGAGATGTTAATAGGTGCATCATTCTCCTCACAAAACTCCTTACTATTCCTACATCCTTTTCATGATTCTGCCAACTTCTTTTCCATGATAATCTACATTTAAAGACATAGGAGTTTGTTCTGAGCAGTTGGGGAGTTGGAATTGTTAAGTGGTCAAGTCTTTGGTCACTGACAGGAATAAAAGCCAAAAGTGGTGTGCTGGATGACTGAGAGGAAATGGGTCCAGAAGGCCCCATTTCTGGTCTTCTGGAAAGGGTAGGAAGCTAGAGATGGAATCATGGAAAGTCTAGCTGTTTTCTTTGCTGCTCTAGGTCCATCCTGATAATTTCAATCCAATATTTCTCTCAGTTAACTAGAGGCATTTTCTTTTCACTCTAACCAAATTTAAATTTGGTTTCTTTGAGAGCAGGGGTTATTTAAAACAGATAAAGAATACTTGTATATTAGTGCTTCTCAAAGTGTGCTCCTTGGACTATCAGTGTCAGTATCTCCTGGGGACTTGCTAAAAATGCATATTTTCGAGTCCCAACCCAGACCTACTAAGTCAGAAATCCTGATAGTGGGGCCCAGTGAGATCTGTTTTGACAAGCTCTATAATGATTCTGATGCATGCTAATATTTGAGAACGAGTGTACTAAACTCTGATTCATTGATTATCCCACTGTTATAATTCTTAATGCATCAATACTTTTGGTTCTCCTTCCCTTCCTCTATTTATGGGAAGATTTTTCTTCCTCTTTTCCTTGAAGTTAGGCATATGATTTGCTTTGATCCATGAAATTGAAATAGAAAGGCTGTGTGTTCCTTCTAGGTGGAAGTGTTTAAGAGGCAACATCTGATTTTCCATGTTCTCTTTCCTGGTCATGGCAAGCATGGAAAGAAGCTTTGATATGGATGTTCATAAAGGTAAAGCATCTAGGAATACCAAGATGTGTGAGTGAGAAACAAACTTCTGTGTAAAGCCATTGAGATTTTAGGATTGTTTTTTAGCAATTAAAATTCAGGTAAGTTGGCTTAAGAGATACCATCACTAGGCTAGTCTTTCACTTCTTGTGCCCAGAGTTGACCTCTCCTCCTGGACTTTAGATCTCAGTCTTTCTGTCTTCCTCAAAAAATGACCAAGTCCAAAGGTTACCTCTTTGTGGCAACCTTCATTCTCTGGCTCTACTGGATTGTTTCACACTTTCTGTAAATATTCACAAGCCTCTCTGTCTTGGGAATAAATAAGCCCTGTTAATGTAGCCCTGAGAGCCCTCTAAATACTGTCCCTTTTTCTCTTTCCTTTTGTCCTAATAGATCTTGATTGAGTTAGTTCTAACAATTGTTTCCATGTCAATTCATACTTTTATTCCCTATAGTGGGTCTCCTGCCAAGCTATTCTGTTTTAACAGTATCACAGACATGGAACCTCAGTACCACTATTGAAATCATTCTTCGTTCTCACCTCCCCATCACTTGGATATCCAATATCCTGCTTTCACTTTGTAATATTTCACATTTCTGACTTCCATTCCAATCACCAGCACTCCAACCCATGCCCTTATCTTTTTGCACCTAGATTATCCAAATAGCCTCTCCATTAGTCTTCCTATAACTTCTACACCATCAGCACATTAATTTTCCTATAATGCCAGTTTAATAGCAGTGGTCTCCTACTCTAAGGCCATTGATACCTCTCCACTATCTGAAAAAATGAATTAAAGTCTTTTAGTCTTTAATTCAAGGCCCTCCATGCCCTGACAACCAAACTTTACAATTTTATCTTCCAAACAAAACACTCCAGGGTAGAAAGTATTTCTAATTCATCTTTATATCTTTAATGTCTATCACAGTGCCAGGCAATAAATATCTACTGAACTGAGCTTAAGTCTAGCTGATCTTCTCCCACAATTACAGGTATTTGTTGATTGAATATCAAATTCATTTTTCATTCAATTCATTTAACTAATATTTAATGCTTAAATGCCTGCTTGAAACTATACAAGTACTATAATTCTACAATATTTATGATGAGTTAAGTGTGCACCAGGAAAGCCTAATTTATGCATGCTAAAAAACTTGTAAGTAAAAATTGAATGTATAAAATGAAATTATTTGAATTCTTACAGGCTATGCCTGTGATTCCTTAGTACATTATTTAAGGAAACAACTATTCATTCACGTGCTGAACTAATTCCAAATGACTGGTTTGAATTCTGACTCTGAAAAATGCTATTTAATAAAATATTCTTATTTTTAAGATATTTATGTAGTTGTTTTTTTTTAAATCATACTTTACTAAAGACATCTTTGTATCAAGTTTATTTTGCTTTGGCTGCTTTTTGCCATATAGATCTGAGTTATTTTTGTAATAACTTATAGGTTTCTTATATAAATTCTAAGCCACATGTAATAATAATCTGTCATTGCAATCAATTTTTTTTCTCTAGGGAAACATAAAAGCAGAAAGACTTTAGGTGTAATTACTTGCTTAAACATTTGGTAACTCTCAAAAAAGCTAGTAAAGTGAAATATCCAGAAATCATCCCCTTGGTGCTCTAAATCCAGCCTTGAGAAATGTCCTTGGCATTTTCAGTATTTAAGGAACATGAAGATTGTTGAGAAATTCTTAGAAGATTTAAAAAGGAACAGAACACCATGCTGTAAAACATAGGAAAATAACTGAATATCTTTGTCAGAAGCATATTTCTTCATGAAAATGAAAAAAAAAAAAGTAAAATTTAACTTGCATGACTATTGTCAATTCTGGTTGTAGTGACTTTTGTTTATTTATTTACTTGGAAGCTTTTGGCTGTTGGATGTTTGGACTAAGGCCTTAAGTACTTCGAGTTTTATTGCCCTTGACTTACTGAGTGGTGTCGTGAAGACTGCGTGGTCTTTTACTGTGATTCCTCTGGACAAGAGGATTATACCACTTACTTTTTGGAAAGTGTTTTGAGAATTTTTATGTGAATAGCTGAATAATACTTCAAGCTATGGACAGTGCCTGGAGAAAATCAGAACGGGGCTGAGAAGGCAGATTGTGCATTTCAACTTCCATAGCTCTGCAGGTCAGCTACTCAGGTCAGGTTTTGCTAGCTGGCTCCTCTTGCAGCTTTGAGCTACCACTTCCCCCTCTCTGACTTTTCCTCCTCTAATTCCTTTCCTATTTCCCTTTCCTTTGGCCCAGTCTTGAAATGTGGGGATTCTCCACCTCCACCCTCTTCTCTTCCTGTGTTACCCATGCACCAGGGCAAGGCTTTTCAGGCCCAAGGTTCCAACCGTATTTCCCAATATGGATTGAATATCTCCACCCGGGTATCCACAGTTACCTTAAACCCAACACATCAAAAATTCAGCATGAGTTTAAATCCAGTTCTCTATCAAAAGGCTACCTTTCTGGACACCTCATGTTGAGTAACAACATCAAGGAAAATTAGAAATGTTTTCATTGCCTTTGCCTCCCACATCTGATAAGTGACTTTCTCTTGATACCGTCTCCTATGAATCTCTCTTCTTCACTTCCCACATCTAAAAAGTAGCCATATTCTGTCGTTATAGAATGGTCCCAGTTCCTCTTTCCCTTCTCCAGTGAATCTGCTGCTATCCTTGTACTGACCTTACCACCTCAAGCCTGGCCGATTCCATCAACCAACTAACTGGCCTCCTTGTATCCCTCTTCATTCCATCCTGCCCATGGCCTCCAGATTTATTTTTCTGAAACACAAACTTAATCATAATGATGCTTTGCTGAAAAAATCAGTAGCTCCTGCAGTGTAGACTGACTATAGCCTCATTTTCTCGCTGTACTACTCTCCCTACTCCCACTGTAATTCAGGTGTGCCATATTCTGCTAATCAAACATACCCTAAACTTCCATGGCACTGCGTTTCTTTGTCCTGCAATGTCCTTCCCCTCTTTCTACTTGAATTATACCAGTCCCTGAAAGTTCAACTATATTATTCCCTCTTCACGAAGCCTCTCTCTTCTCAAATCTGAGACCACCAGAAAGACATATGTAATGTGCTTAAGAACATAGCAGGATGTCAATCAACTTTTTTTTCTGGATTGATTTTAAAAGAAAATGCAAAACCACATAGTAGAAATGAAGGATGGGGGACTATTTTGGCAGCTGGGAAATATAGTTATATATCATTTCAATGTGAGTTAAGTCTATTGTCCACACACGATCCCCTGGCCCATGTGAATGAGTGTTGCCTGCTTTGGACTCTGAGAACAAATCTTCCCTAGACCTCTATTTAAAAATAATTTCCTTTTTCTTCTAACTAAAAACAATATTGCAATGAACATATCTCATGGACTACTTTTTTTTTTTCAAAGCATTCTTCAAGAAGTAGTTACAGGACAGATCCCAGAGTTTGTCATTGACTACAATACCATCCTCTCAGATTTTTCCTTCTAGCTGCTCCAGAATATAGGAGGCTAGAAGGAATAAATATTTTTTTATTATCACAGTCGACTTTTTTCTTTTTTTTGTAAAAAGCAATATACATACATAAAAGCAATAAATTTCAAAGCACAGCACCACGATTAGTTGTAGAACAGATTTCAGAGTTTGGCGTGGGTTACAATTCCACAATTTTAGGTTAAATGGACTACTTTTGCAAGTACACTCTGTAGTGTAAATTCCTAGTGCTGAAATTACTGGGAAAAAGAAACATGGGCTAAAAAAAACTGATAGATGTTGCCAAATTGTAGCAATTACCCTTATATCAAAGTTGTATGAAATGTCTATTTCCTATGCCCCTGACAAAAGTGAGTATTGTCAAATTTAATTTTTTACCAATTTTATAGATAAAAATGTTATTTGGTTTACCTTATTTTAATTGTTAATAAGGTTAAGCATCTTTTGGTATGGTTTGGCCATTTTTATTTCTTTCTCTCTCTTTTCCTTGTTTATGTCTTTTGTCCAATGTTCTGTTTGGATTGCTATTTTTTTAGGAAATCAATCCTTTGTCTGTGTGCCGGTTTGAAATATGTATGTACCCTAGAAAAGCCATGTTTTAATCCTAATCCCATTTTGTAAAGGCAGCCGTTTCTTCTAATCCCTGTTCAGTATTGTATGTTTGAAACTGTAATTAGATCATCTCCCCGGAGATGTGATTTAATCAAGAGTGACTGTTAAGCTGATTAGGTAGAGGCATGTCTCTGCCCATTTGGGTGGATCTTGATAAGTTTCTGAAGCCCTATAAAAGAGGAAACACTTTGGAGAATGAAAGAGATTCAGAGAGAGCAGAGTAGAATGACATAGCCACGAGCAGCAGAGTCCACCAGCCAATGACCTTTGGAGATGAAGAAGGAAAATGCCTCCTGGGGAGCTTCATGAAACAGGAAGCCAGGAGAAGAAGCTAGCAGAAGTGTGCCATGTTCACCATGTGCCCTTCCAGATGAGAGAGGAACCCTGAACTTCATTGGCCTTCTTGAACCAAGGTATCTTTCCCTGGATGCCTTAAATTGAACATTTCTATAGAATTGTTTTAATTGGGACATTTTCTCGGCCTTAGAACTGTAAACTAGCAATTTATTAAATTCCCCTTTTTAAAAGCCCTTCTGTTTCTGGTATATTGTATCTGGCAACTAGCAAACTTCAACAGTCTGCAATATGAGTTGTAAATAATATTCCAAGTTTATCAGTTGTCTTTTTTTTCACTTTTATTAGGAAAAGCAGAATATGTATTTGATAATACAGCCTCAGGTAACCACACTGACCTGGCTTTAGCTTAACTTTTTTTTTTGGTGGGGGCGGGGGGTGGGGTAGTGCATGGTCCAGGAATTGAACTCAGGTCTCCCACATGGAAGGTGAACATTCTAGCACCAAACCACCTGTGCACCCTAGCTTAACTTGTTCAAAAGAGGTGTGTGTTTTCCTTAGACAAATTCCTTATTGAAAATTTTGACTTTCCCATTTCATTCAGTTTCTCTTTGTAAAATTTAAATAAGTAGAAAATGAAAGATTTGGACAAAATCTACAGTCCTATTATGGAATGCCTTTAGAAGAATGGTTCTATTCAGTTTTTTTTCTTTTACTTTTTCCTTTTTGATTTTTATTGTAGTAACATATATACAACCTAAAATTTCCCATTTTAACCACTTTCAAGTATACAATTCATTGGTGTTAATTACATTCACAATGTTACACTGCCATCACCACCACCCATTACCCAAAATTTTCAATCACACCATACATTAACTATGTACTCATTCCCTACCCCTGTCCTGCTCCTGGCATCCTGTAATCAACTTTCTGTCTCTATGAATTTGCATATACTAGTTATTTCATATAAATGACATCATACAATATTTATTCTTTTGGTTGGGATATTTAACTCAATATGATGTCTTCAAGGTTCATCCATGTTGTAGTATGTATCAGAATTTCATTCCTTTCTACAGATGTATAATAGTCCCTTGTATGTATACACCACATTTTGTTGATCTGTTCAACCATTGATGGACACACTTGGATTGCTTCCACCTTTTGATTGTTTTGAATAATGCTGCCATGAACATTGTTGTGCAAATATCTGTTTGAATCCCTGCTTTCAGTTCTGTTAGTGTTTTCCGTTGTCTTGATTTTGTTCATTATTATTTGTTTATTGCAAAGAAAATTTAAACTTGTGAAGTCAAATTTATCAGTCTTTTGCTTTATGCTTCTAAGTTTTATGCCATTCTTAGACAATCTTCCTCCTTTCTAAGATTATAGATAAATAGATAAATATACTTCTAATTTTCTTCTAAAATAATTTCTTTTTCAAAGTTTAAATATTTGACCTGCATGAAATTTACTTGTATTAATAAAAGGAGTGACATAGAGATATGAATTGATTTTTTTTCCTCCAAATGGTTACTGATTATACAAGTATATAATTATACCAATTATAAGATTGAATAATTAATCTATTCCCACTGATTTGATATGTAGCCTTTAACTAAATTCTTATGTATATTTGGATGTATTTATGGGCTCTGTATTATTTATTTATTTAAAATTTTTATTGATAAAACAATGTACAAGTACATACATTGTTAACATACAAATATTCCATACATGATGTACAATCAATGGCTCACAATAGCATCACATAGTTGTGTATTCATCACCATGATCATTTTTTAGAACATTTACATCACTCCAGAAGAAGAAATAAAAATAAAAAAGAAAAACTCATGTATACCATACCCCTTACCCTTCCCTCTCACTGCCACTACTATTTCCATCTACCCACTATATATATATTTTAATTTTAACATTTGTTCTCCCTATTATTTATTTATTTTTAATCCATATGTTTTACTCATCTGTATATAAAAGGAGCTTCAGACACAAGGTTTTCACAATCAAACAGTCACAGTGCAAAAGCTATATCATTATACTATCATCTTCAAGAAACATGGCCACTGGAACACAGCTCTACAGTTTCAGGCACTTCTTGCTAGCCTCTCTAATACACCTTAAACTAAAAAGGTGATATCTATATAATGTGTAAATATAACCTCCAGAATAACCTCTTGACTCTGAAATCTCTCAGCCACTTACCCTTTATTTTGTCTCATTTCTTTCTTCCTCCTTTCAGTTGAGAAGGTTTTCTCAATCCCTTGATGCTGAATCCCAGCTCATTCTAGGATTTCTTGGAGTTGGGAAAAATTTATGGTGCTCCAAACCACTAGCTTAGGAAGTCAGTGTTAAATCAGTCTTACTCTGGATTCAGATCTGTTAACAGGTATAAATTTAACAAGTGCAACATACAGGTGTGCAAAAATGTAACATTATTTCCCTACAACTGAATCTAGTTGAGCCTTTGTGCCTCCATTTCCATTCTGTAACAGAATACTTAATCCAGCCCATTCAAGGTATCTCCTCCTCTGGGTGATATAAATTCTGGAGATTGGGAATGGCAACACCTTCCCTATTACCAAGCCTTTGGTAGGTGGGGTGTGTTCTAGTTTGCTAGCCACCAGAATGCAATATACCAGAAACGGAATGGCTTATAAAAAGCAGAATTTAATAAATTGCTAGTTTATAGTTCTAAGGCTGAGAAAATGTCCTAATTAAAGCAAGTCTATAGAAATGTCCCATCAAAGGCATCCAGGGAAAGATACCTTGGTTCAAGAAGGCCAATGAAGTTCAGGGTCTCTCTCTCTCAAGTGAGAAGGCACATGGCAAACACAGTCAGGTTTTATCTCTCATCTGAAGGGCACATGGAGAACATGGCATCATCTGCTAGGTTTCTCTCCTGGCTTCCTGTTTCATGAAGCTCCCTGGGAGGCATTTTCCTTCTTCATCTCCAAAGGTTGGTGGCTGGTGGACTCTGCTTCGTGGTGCTATAGCATTCTCTGCTCTCTCCAAATCTCTCATTCTCCAAAATGTTTCCTCTTTTATAGGACTCCAGTAAACCAATCAAGACCCATCCAAATGGGTGGAGACACATCTCCCCTTATCCAGTTCAACAACTACTCTTGATTAGGTTCCATCTCCAGGGAGATGATCTAATTACAGATTCAAACATACAGTGTTGAATAGGGATTATTCTGCCTTCATGAAATGGGATTTTGATTAAAACATGGCTTTTCTAGGGTACATACATCCTTCCAAACCAGCACAGGGTGACTCTGTTTGACAGTCAATTTCTGACTTTGACATCCACAAAATATAGCTCAATTTGTCTGGTCCCTTTGATCATGCACTGGCATCGGCTGTGTCCCTGCCAATTTGCTAGGTCCAGGCATCTGTGACCTCCTTCTTTGGCATGGACCTCTCTTAGCTTACCTGATCCTTTTTAGGCAGAGGCCTGGGAACTCCTGGCTGCTTTCCCTTACAGAGTGCTGGGTCTCTGTAGGCTGTGCTCAACCTATCCACCTGGGCGGCACTCAGGCTTTGCCACTTTTGGTTCTAGTCTTATGTTGGATGTGAACTTCTCCAAGTGGCTTTCAGTGTATCTGGGCTATACCATACAAAGTGAGGTACCAGTTTCAAATGCTCTCAGGTCCTCCTAATAAAAAATGTCTGGGATATTTTTCAGAGGGCCAAACTTTGGCGTCATGGATCTCAGTCCTGGGATGGACAGGATGTGGAGGCCCCTTTCCCCAGAATTCTTATCAATTACTCATTCTCTTGCTCTCATCTTCCTATTAACTTCTTTCCTCCAACCTGTGGGATTTTCTTCTGGTCTCATAGGAAGGGCTGTGGTAGGAGGAAGGAAGCAGCGTGTACATTACACTGCAGTCTTTCCAACTCCTTTGTTTAAAGTACAAACTTTAAGTCTAGTATAAGTTTTTTTGTTCAGAACTTTGGATCCTGATATTCAAAAGGCAAGCTTTTGGAACCAAAGCAATCTTTTATCCCTGAGAAGCCTAATTCTTGAAATCAAAATGCTTGAGATTTTGTGATGTTTGTTTCTGTTATGAATTTTAAGAGCCTCTTTTGGAAATCGTGGGCTAAGAATTTGATTCGTTGTTCTTGTTGGATTAAGAAGAATAATGGGCACAGAGAAGTCCTGGGGGAAGGATGCCTGGGAGGAGCCTTTGTTAATATCACAAAAAATCAGCTGCAACACTGAGTCCTTGATTTGGCACAGAGACTCCTGTCTGCAGCCCTGCAATCCCTCCATTGGTCTTGCAGTCCATTTCCACTAACTACTCTCTGCTTCTTTTTCTCTCTGTGCTGACTTTTGAACTGTGGTCCTGCCTGGCTTCCCTTACCACCAGTTCTCCCAGGGACCAGAACCTCAGAACCCACAACCTTTGGCCAGGCCGTCATTCTGATTGCAGAGCTGTCTATCTGCAAAACCGTTGCCTACTACCTGCTGTGGGAGCCTCTGGATGTACTTCTCTTCCTGCCTCCTGCTACAGCTTCTGGTTCTTCCCATATCCCCTGCCCATCATCACCCAGTCCCTTTGACTGCAGGGCTGTCAAGCTGTTCTAGCGTGGGAGGCAGGGGTAATGAAAGGAGACAGTCTACGAGGAGGGCACCAAAGAGAGTTGCTGCAAGAAACCCCACCTGGGCAGGGGATGGACTATCAAAAACAAAGCATCCTAATTTTGCCCACTCATGCCCAGGATACCTTAAGTGGTAGTCAGTGATTCCTTGTGGATTATAGCTTTGATGTATTTCTGTGGCTAATGACTTTTTTTTTATGACATTCCTCTCTTCTTCCCAATTAATCTACTATCCTTGAATAGTCTTCAAGTCTCATACTCTGAGTATTTATTTATCATAGGGATCTTACTTCCTTTGTATCAGGGGGTAGCTGCTCTTATAGTTTTCTTGAGATATAAGTAGCTTGTTCTTATTGTGTTTAGGCCTGTTGTGCTGGTTTGAAATGATGTATGTACCCTAGAAAAGCCATGTGTTAATCCTAATCCCATTTTATAAAGGCACCCATTTCTTCTAATCCCTATTCAGTATTGCATGTTTGAAACTGTAATTAGATCATCTCCCTGGAGATGTGATATAATCAAGAGTAGTTGTGAAACTGGATTAGGTGAAGGTGTGTCTCTACCCATTTGGAAACATTTTGGAGAAAGAAATTCAGAGAGAGCACAGCAGAACAACATAGCCAGGAGAAGCAGAGTCCACCAGCCAGTGACCTTTGGAAATAAAGAAGGAAAATACCTCCTGGGGAGCTTCATGAAACAGGAAGCCAGGAGAAGAAGGTAGCAGATGACACTGTGCTCGCCACGTGCCATTCCAGATGAGAGAGGAACCCTGACCGTGCTCACCATGTGCCTTTCTTTCCAGCTGAGAGAGAAACTGTGACTGTGTTCACCATGTGCCTTCTCACTTGAGAGAGAAACCCTGAACTTCATCAGCTTTCTTGAACCAAGATGTCTTTCCCTGGATGCCTTAGATTGGACATTTCTATAGGCTTGCTTTAATTGCAACATCTTCTCGGCCTTAGAACTATAAATTAGCAATTTATTAAATTCCCCTTTTAAAAGCCATTCCATTTCTAGTATATTGCATTCCAGCAGCTAGCAAACTAGAACACCTTGTATAAATGGCTGGGGCTTTAAAATTCATTCTTCTCTGACCACTTGTTTACACCTGTTCCCTTATTTGCCATTGAGTAAAAATCCTTTAACACAAGTGTTCTGATTCTCAAACAATAATTAGGAAAGAAAGACGTTCATCTGGGGGCTGGGAATTAGAGGAAAACTGCACAGATTTCTTCATAAGTCTAACAATAATGCATTGCTAAACTAGCAAGTTCAACTGGTTGTAGTTTTCCAAAGTAGTAATATTCCCTTTTTCAAATCCTGCCTAAAATTGAGTGTCACTAGGAAAATTTTTGTTTTTGGCAAGTCTAGGTGTTATTTTATTTTTTTTCAACTCAGCTGCTTCTTTGATTGAAAACAAAAGGAAGCAAACAGAATAGATGCTTTAAGAAAGTGTGTTCAAATACTGAAAGCGCATAGAACCCACATGAGACCTACTTTGTTCATTCAAATCATTCACATTTCCTTGTTCCCAATTAGATTTCCTGGAATGTTCCTATGGGAAGCTCCCCATATTTGTCAACTTTTTGAGTGTTCTAGGGACTCTTAGGGCCTGATATTTACCAGGTTAGGTAGGAACTTTCCAGATATTTGGAAGTTTCTCTGTTAGTATGTGTCTGTCTTTAACTGGCTAGAATCCTTTTCCTAATCACAAAGTAGTTGATCTCTGTCTTGGAGAAGGATGGAACAGTGACCTTTACTCATTGGTGACTTTGGTGGGAGCAAAATAACAATGGGTAGATTGTTTTTCTCAGTGTAGTGGATTAGGTCCCCTGAAAAACTTATCAATACAAAACTTCTATAAATGATGGATCCATTATAACAAATACTTAAAATATTGTGCTCTTAAGGAAGAAAGGGACATTCCCAAAGACCGAAAGTGATGAGGTGATATCCATGATAACCTGCTTAGGGGGCATTTGGTGGTCTTGGTAATCAAGAGGTTTGAATTCCTGATATATGACAAGAGGTGAGTTCTTGAACTCATGCAAGGTGGGGAGGTAGACCAAGGCTTCTGCATAATCCTAGGAACCTCAAAAGGGCTATGCCACCATGAGAAAAAAATGTTTAGGCACAGAGAAATGACAAAAAAAGCTTTCTGATTTATCTAGTTTCTGGGCAGAAAATAAGAATTCAGATCTGTCTACATATGGGTCTGAGGTTTGAATTTTATACAACCTGACTGGTCCAGACACCCCAAGCCAAGAACCACATGAAGTGGTTCTAGTTTGATAGCACCTCTGCCACCTGGTAGAGAGGGAAATGAAAAAAACTTTTCCTGAGGGAATTTATAATCAAAACAATTTTGACAGCATAAATCTCACAGATACAGTCTGTTTTAATTTGCTAATGCTGATGGAATGCAATGTACCAGAAATGGAAATGCTTTTATAGAGGGGATTGATTAAGTTACAAGTTTACAGTTCTAAAAGTCACAAAAATGTCCAAACTAAGGCATCTAGGGAAAGATACCTTGACTCAAGAAAGGCTGATTGACATCTGGGAAGGCATGTATCATCTCCCAGCTTCAAATGGCTCTCTCAGCCCCTATGGATCCTTCTGGCTTGTGGGTTGCTTAGCATCTCATGGGAAGGCATATGGTGAAGTCTGCTGGGCTCTATATCTCCAAACTTTCAGGCCTAAGTGTCTGTCTGTCTGTCGGCACTCCAAGTATCTCCTTCAGCACTCCAAGAATCTGCAAATGTCTCCATCTCTGTTACTTCTGAGCTCTTTCTCTCTATGTGAGCTCTTTTAAAGACTCCAGTAAATGAATTAAGACCCACTTTGAATGGGCAGAGTCACAGCCCCATCTAATCCAAAAACCCACAATTGGGTGTGCCATATCTCCATGGAAACAATCGAATCAAAGTTTCCACCCTAAACAATAGGTCTGCCCCCTCACCCTAAGATTGGATTCAGAAAAAACATGGCTTTTCTGAGAGTACATAACAGTTTCAGATTATCACATAGTCTCACCAACATGAACTCACAAACCAGAACTATAAACACATAAGGAAATAAACTACCTATAGAAAGAGTTAACAGAAACATTAAGCAATGTTATTACAACTGCAAAACATTCAGAAAATGAAAATACTGTGTAAGGATACCTTGCTTTAAATCATTAAAACAGTAAAATATGGACTGACAAAAAGAGAAGGGAAGAAGAGTATTTTAAAAGACCAGAAAGATTTTAAAAAGAACCAAATGGAAATTCTGGAAATGAAAATGTAAATATTGAAGTGAAAACTTGGTGAATTGGATAAGCAGCAAGTTAGACACAACTAGAGAAGAATGAGTGAACTGTGAGATGAATCTGAAGAGATGCCGCACACAGCACCAACAGATGAAGAGATTAAAAATGTGAAAAATAGGTGAAAAGTTTTATATGGAAGACAATAGACATAAGTCAAAAATGCATTTAAAAGATGTTTCATTCCATTTCTTATTTTACCCAAAAGAAATGAAAATATCTCCACATAAAGGCTTGTACAAGAATGTTCATAGTAGTCAATCATGAAGCCCCAAAGTGGAAACAACCCAAATGTCCATCTATTAGAGAATGGATAAACTAAATAAGTTTTGGTATATTCATACAGTGGAATAATACTCAGCAATTAAAAGGAATGAGACACTGGAACATGTAACTGTGTGGATGGATTTCAAAAACATTATGTTGAAAGAAAGAAGCCAAATGCTGTATGATTCCATTTAGGCAAAATTATAGAATAGGCAAAACTAATATATGGGGTTGACTCTTGGAAGGACTGATAGGCAAATGGCACAAGGAATTTTCTGGGGTCATAGTCTAGATCCTGTTTTGGGCATATACAGTTGTCAAAGATGATCAAACTGAGCACTTAAGATATGTGAATTTTTAAAAATAAATTATACCTCAATAAAAAGTTACAAATTAAAAAGTGAAAAAAAGGAAAGAAACTAACATACATGTCTAGAAAATGTAAACACCCCTAAAAAATTAAAGTGAAAAGATAAACAACTTAATGGAAAAATGGACAAAAAAGGTAAGCAAGAAATTCAAGGAGAAAATCTGAGGAGTTAATAAATACAAGGAAAGTGCTTAACTTCCCTAGTAATCAGAGAAATACAATCAGATGGAAAAAATCTGATTTGGCACCAATTACATGGAGAAAAAATTCTGAAACAATTCCGAATTTGAACAAAGATGTGAGCAGTAGGCACTCTTGTATATTGTGAGTACAAGTTTATATTGGTACAGTCATTTTGGAATATAATTTGGAAATAGTATAGGTAAATTATAAGCTGGCAATTCCACCCAGATATAACCTAGAACAGCAGTTTTTAGACTTTCTAATCTCAGGACCCCTTGATACTTTTAAAAATTATTAAGGATACCAGAAAGCTTTTGTTTATGTGAATCAAAGTTAGTGGTATTTGCCATATTATAACATAAACTGAGAAATTTATATTCATTGTCATTTAAAATAATAACAAGCCCATTATATGTTAACACGAATAACACACTTTTAATAAAATAATTACATTTTCACAAACCAAAAAAAATTAGTGAGAAAATGATATTATTTAAAATTTCTGTAACTATCTTAACATCTGGACTAATAGAAGTTGAACCATTCTTATATCTGTTTCTACATTTAATCTATTGAGGTATATTGCTTTGATTAAATTAAGAAAATACAGATTCACATATATAAGGAGTTGGAAAAAAGGAGTATTTTAATAGCCTTTTCAGATAATTGTGGAAATTCTTCTTTGATGCTCGCTGGGGAAGTCATGGACATACTCAGCAGATGACTCCCTGCCTTGCCTACATCCCTTCCTTTTCCCCTCGTGCTTGTTGGCATGCAGGTGTTATGTTTCTATTTCACAAGAGACTGCAGGCAGGTGGGGTTACATTAAATCTGAACCAGCTCCAGCTGCTTGCCAGGGCACAAAGTTTGCTCATTGGCAGAGCCCCCTCCTTCTGGAGGATATAAAAGGCCAGTACGCAGGCAGTACAAATGTCCTTCATCCCTGATGCAAAGAGAGGTCTGCAGAGACACTGGGCAATTGGGGGGATGAGCTACAATTGGTCCCTCATTTCTAGCATGAAGCAGAGTGTATGGAGCTCCCATCCACCAACTGAGGAATGGCTAAGGTGGTTATTTTTTTCCTGTCCTTTTGGACCCTATGTGCTGTGTAAGTAAGAAAGCAGTCACTTGCTGAAGATCTTTTGTACCTAAGTCTGTGTTCCCATGATACATCATATAATGCATTCAATATTATTTGCAAAATTCAACAAGTGGGAATGTCTTAAAGCTTAATTTCTTAAACTAAGTGATAGTTGCAAGGGATTCATTGTATTATTCTTTATCCCTATTTCTATTCTGAAGTATTTCACACTAAATAAAATAATAATCTTTCTCTAATTACACTCTTTCAAATACTTTATGAAGTTAACCAGTCATGTCATTGTAATACTATTATTGAAACTTTAACATGGATATATAAAGTCAGGGACTAATTTAACAGTAATAGTATAATTCCCCTTAATGGCACCAAAAATATTCAGCTATGAGTCTGTTTATTTTCCTTAGGGACAATGACTACCAAAATTCATTATCTAGATAAAGAGTATTCCCACGTCATCCATTCTCATTGGAAGAAAGCCCCTCTCAAGAGGCAGCTTTCATTTGCATGTGTAAGTGTGGTGTACTCTGATCTCATGTGTTCCAGGACATCAATTTAGTCTCTTGATGTCCTTAACATCATCAACAAGCCTAGCTCTACGTGCATCTGCTATTTTAATCCCGTGTACAGGGGTCTCTTTGCGCTCTTGAACTTTGCAACTAACGCATATATACTTTGCTCTATTACTGTCCCTATAACCTCAGCACCTCTAAACTTTCACTCACTTCCTCTGAGCCTATCTTTTCCAGTGGTTTGAAATGTAAAACAAACTGGCTATGCTTCAGCCTATTTGTTGGTAGCAGAGACCAAAATAAGCATAATTGCATAGTATCCTTTTCATTTTGGGGAACATCGCATTTTTCTCAAGGGCTTTTATTTAAAACAAACAAAGAAAAACCTTCATAACGCTTTGCTTTTTTGGAAGGAAACATTCTAAGTATGGAAAGATTATGTAAATAAATAGAGAGAATCCTGATCCTACTTGGGTGATCCTTGTGAAAGATTGCTTGAAAGTTCTACAGTTCATTCATTCCTCAACTCTAAAATGTATTCTTGACTTAATTGTGTCTTACCAGATGCTATCAGGGCCACGTTTGAGCTCCTACCCAAATTACTTTTATTTGTTCTATATTCTGGCATTATGATATTGGTCTTCACTGAGGAATGTCATTTAAAAACAAGCAATTAACCAATGTAGTTTTAAAATGCCTTTTTATTCATTTAATCTCCTGCAGCACTCTTCTGCTCTCCCCCTGCTACCCTACTCCTTCATTCAAGCTAGGTATGAGGTATCCATGACCTCAAAAAAGGATGTTACAAAGAAATGCAGAGAAAAATAATTGAGTAAATTGTAAGCCTTTGAATTTCAGAATAAACTTCCCAAACTCCCAGCAGAGATAATAGTTTGAGAAAATAGAGTTTTGTGTCTCAAAAGTCAGGATTTCAAGTCTAAAAAATTCATGTCCCTAAAAGACTAAGCTATGAATTTTCTCACATCCACAATAGATTTGGAAGAATACTTGCTGAGAAGAGAAAATGTGGAAAAAACCCACATAAACTGAGAATACCTTCAGTTGACTAAGTTTTCCCTGAACCCAGTAGGATTATATTTTGCCAGCAGGTGATGTGGGGGTTGGGTCTCAAGAAATAAAGCATATTCAAATATATAAGAAGAAAACTGTGTTATTCACATGTTTGAATTTGTGAACTGGGGTTTATAACCTCCACATCCTTACAAAACAATTTATTATCCTCTCTTGTTCCTATATTACAGTGTCCTCTTTGTGTAGCTGTATAGGAAAAGTTTACAAGTCTCATTATTTGGAGAGCTTTTCTTCCTCTGGTCATCTGACTTATTTTTAGACGGGGAAGCTGTGACTCATGTATCTGATTGAATTTCTCTCTTAACTTTGGTTGCATAAAATCATGGAGTCAATTCTCAACTCTAGCTTTTGCTGACGTGTAGAACCTCATGGCACGTATCTCCTGCTGGTGACTGTTTTTCCTTCTTTATATTCCTTTTGCCCTAGTGTCTTTATTTACTGTCAAGCAATTGGATTCTCAGTGAAGCAAACTCTGAGACAGAGTTTGACGTGCAGGATTTTGACTAAGGAATGCCCTTGGGATCAACGTCTGTGGAAGGAAAGGGAGAGGAATCAGAATGGGGCAGAGGGAGAAGTTGAGCTTCAATGGAGATCTGATACCCTTGGTGAACCCATGGGAAATCTGGGGTTAGATCACCTCCTCAGAGTTGTCCCAAGTTGGGCCAGAGTGACCAGGTCTTCATATAGCCCCATCAGCCAATCATAAGATATCAACTATTTGGGGAAGAGGCATGACTTGAACAGGTGATTCTCTCTGCAGCTGAGGCAATCCTTCAAGAGGATGACAGCACTTCCAGCAGCTCCAGATCAAGTCCTTCACTGAAGGAGATCCTCTGTACATCACAATGTCCACTACACTGACTTTTTTTTTTTTCACGAAGAATACTTTTAAGTAGACATGACTGTCCTAAATGATTCATTAGGTATGAATTTTATAAACATTACTTATGTTAGTGAAAACAATGGAGCTGGAGAGTATTGCACCTTCTCTGAGCTGCAGGGTGAGAACCACCAACAGTGTGGTAGAAATTGTGGCCCTTTCCAAAGCCACAGCTCTTGTGGCCTGCAGACGTCAGCCTATGCATCTCCCTGTGCTTGTGGACTGTCTTGGTGGTCCACTGGGTGTTGGGATTTCTTCTGATAGCTTTATGGAACGGATCAATGAGGAGAATCTCAAAGAATTTGTATGTGGAATCTTCACCAACCCAGGAAGAATTCAGGACTCTCAGCACCCCACAGTGGTGTCCAGCTTGCTCCTCAGCAACAGACTGAAGGCTTCTAGCAACTTCAGCTGGTTAACACCATGATGGAAAGGCTTACCATAGGTTGTACTCTTAGGTATAGGGTGTTTGCGGCCAGCACAGCACATTTGAATCCTATAGATGACTTAACCTTGCTTAGCATTGTATCTCAGTCTGCGCGCTTTATCAGGCCAGGTGGGATGGTGGAGGGGGACCCTGTGGAGTGCAGAGAGCTGGAGGTACTTCCAGCAGTGGACCCTCAGAAGAAAGCACATCACATCGGACTGCTTCTTCCTTCATAGCTCCAGTATGTATTTATAGGCACCCATCTTTGCTTACCTGATGGCTGCCGACAGATGGAAAGGAAGAAGCCTTTCCCACTACACTGACTTTAAAAAATCTAGTTAAGTATATATTTCTAAAGCCATTTTAAACAATTTTTTGAATAAGGGTACAAATAAAATAATTACAAATAAGTGACCCTTGTTCTCATGCTTGCCCATTTACACCATCTCTCAACTTAAATTTGACTCTGAGTCTTTGCGTATGCTGTTCCCTAAGTATAGAAAGACTTTTCTCTTTTTGATTGGTAAAATTCTATCCATTCTTCAAGACTCAGAATAAATATCACCTCTTTAGTGAAGGGTTTGCTGACTCCCTACTCTGTTTCCCGAGTGCCCACCACATCACAGGGTAATGAGTCCTTCGCACATTTGTCATTCAGACAAGACTTCCCCCAGACCTGACCCCTTTTGAATGTTTTCTTTATCATGAATAGCCCAACAACTGATCCACACATGCCAGAATCCTGGGGCAGGATCCCATCAATCCTGTAATTTTCATTTCTTAAGTATCTCTCCAACCCTCCATTTCTCTCCATTTCCCATGCCACATCTTATTTCACGTTTCATATCTCTTGCCTGGGCTATTGCCATAGCCTTCTCTCCTCCCAGTTTTGATTCTTGCCTTCCCAACAATACATTCTCTCCACAGTGGCTAGAGAAACTTGAAAAACAAAAACAAAAAATACAGACTGAATCAGGCCACACCCCTGTTTTAAACCCAAAATGGTCTGCATGGCTTATCCTGCAGCCTCCACCTTGTCCCATCTCACCAGCTTCATGGGTTGTCCTCTCATCTCTGCTCTCTGTTTTGGTTCCTCTATCATGCTGTGTTCGTTTTTTCCCCACAGTCTTATCACATTCTGTTCTCTTTTCTTGGTCTGCTTTTCCTCCCCCTCTGCCATAGATTTGTAACCCCTGTTCATACTTCAGATGCCAGGTCATATACCCCATTCTCCAGGAAACCCTCCCTAATGCCCTAGACTGCATCAGACTTCTTGTTTCACACTCTCATGGAAGTTGTGCTTCTTATATGGGGTGCTGGGTACAATGGGAATTTAATCATTAAGAGGAGACTTAACATCTTTCTCTTCTACGAGAGTATAAGTTTCACAAGGGTTGGGACGTCTTGATTGCCTAACCTCATAGGACCTGCATGTGGGAGGTGCTTTATTTATTTATTGAATGAATTAATATTTACTTATTTATTGAATTGCTTAAAGACAGGCATGATTTAGTATTCATCTTGAGTCTCCACATCCTAGTATAGTATCTGGCATACCTTGGAAACTCAATAAAGTTTTGTTAAATAAATACTTTAATCAAACTATTTGAAGGCTTGTCTTTGGGAATCGGGAGCAGACATTTCGTGTGGCTGCAGCTGAGAGAATCAGGACTCAAAGATGGAAATTACAGTAAGATAGTTTTCCAAAAAACAATGACAACTTTGGAATAATTTGATAGGAATCATTTCAGAACATATCCATTGAATGTTTTCTGAGTTCATGAGTATTATTGTATTTTAACAGTTTTTAGGGGTGTTTTGTGATTTTTGTACAGTTAATACATGTTATTTTCATAATAAGAAAAACTTATTTTAAAAAGATATGGACTGGTAATAAAGCAATGGGCTCTTTGTCCCTGGGAGTGTTTGAACTTCTGTGGGATGACAACTGTCAAAGATGACAAGGAGGGGCTTTCTGCCTGGGGAGGAGAGATTAGCCTAAGAGTCTTCCCAATCTAGGAGCCTGTGAGGCTGTAAACTGAATGATAAATGTTGAATCTCCTTTCATAGTAGAATTTGGCTAGTTTGTTTGGTTCCTTCAAATTCTCTTGGTGGCTTCCTTACATTGGAATCTCATCATGATGGTATTGGCCACAATGGAATTGTATTTGTATTCACCTAAGGCTGATAGGACAACAGGATTTCAGGAAACAGGAGCATCTTGGTGATGCCAAGGTCACGAATATGTAAGTGAGGGGTGTTTGTGTGGAAAGGCATACGATATCCCTCTGCAATGTTTGCATGGGTCCTCATTAAATTGTTCGCTGAATCAGCACTTAAGGCACACTTACCCTGCAGTATTATATTTAATGACTAATTTTCCAAGATGGACATTTCCAAACTGTGGTTTTGGTTAAATAAAAAAGATGGGCTCTATTCTGATTTTTGTGTTTATGAGCTAGTTTGGAAAATAGAAACATTGTTTTTCTCTTTTAAGAGAAAAACATTTCCTCCACATTACAATAGCTCTGAATTAAGAGGGAACAGAATCATCCCAAAGGAAATCTGGTGTGTAGAAATGACTCTTTCTTAAGAAGAGTGGAAAATCCATAAAGTTTCTTCTGATGTCATGAAATCCCAGAGAAGATGGGAACAAGAGATATATCTAAGATAATAAAGGAATGCAATTAATTTTTATAAAGTGCATGTGAAAACGATTGTTTTATGGTCATTAACACCTGTGTGTTACATTTGCATACACATGTATATACAAATAATATCATATGTGTATGTGTATAAATGTGTACTATGGATGTACTAATATGAGTGGGCTGGTGCTTAAATAAAACAAGGCAAAGAAGAATTCAGAAGGTAGAATTGGCATTTACTAGTTACTATTTATTATTATTGGTTTCCAATGTTGTCTCATGGAGCACCCTTCTTAGGAACTAATGAATCTGTTGATTACTTTACATTTTTACATTATTTGAGTGCATTATTAGCACTGAGTACATTGCTTGAGGAGGTTTTTAACTCCTCTAGGTTCTCAGTATCCAAGTGAATCCACATCATTTTACTGATTGAAAGACAGGGGAAATGCATTTTCTTTCTATTCAATGTCAGCTTTAAAAAGGCTTCTCCACAAAGGCTTAAACAAACTATGTAAACGCAATACGTCTGATTATCATCTCATAGAAAAATGTACGAGGAAGTTCAAGGATTTCTAGCCTTTCCCCAACCCACCCCCAGAAGGCTTTTCTTTGAAGTTGACCAGTTCAGTATATACTGGGAGAGGCAGAATGAAAAGAATGTCAATATGGGAAGTATTCAGTCGAGCCCAGGTTCTCCTGGCAGGTCTCAGGAACTTAGGCTCCCTGCAGAGCTGGCTGTTCTGGGACGCATATGTCTATAAGACCTTGTGAAACCTGGTAACTGAAGGACACACATGAGGAGGTGGAAATCTACCTCATCATAGCATGTCTAGTCCAACCCTTCTCACCTAGGCAAGTGTCCTGCAAAAACCCAGCCATGGGGTGGGCCACAGGGGCTCAGCAGGCAGAGTTCTCGCCTGCCATGCCAGAGACCCGGGCTCCATTCCCGGTGCCTGCCCATACAAAACAAACAAACAAACAAACCCCCCTGAAAAACCAGCCATGGGAATTGCCCTCCTTCTCTAATGTTCATGCAGCCTAGCACACATACCACCCCCTCCCACTCGGTGCCTCGTTCTGCTCCCCCTTGGTTCTCCAATTTCCTGTTTGCCTCCAGACTCCTGTTTCTGGTATAGCTCTCCTTGAAGGTCTCTTGTGGAAACCCTCCTCTGTATTTCATCTGGAATTCCTCTACACACACCATCTTCATTTGACCCTCAGCCTTCCCAATCTGCAAAAATGAGTAAAAGACACACCAGGTACACCCTCAAACCCACACCACCATTCCCTACCCAGCTTCCCTGCTTGCTGGGTAAGAGACTTAGATAAAGGAGAGCTCAGGAAGGGGAATTCGGAGGCACCAGAAATATGGCTTATATGTGGACATTAGCCATCCTTACTCCCATCCGAAGAGATTAAACACCCACAGGGATCGGTGATTCCATATCTTTGAGAATGGGTGCATTGAGGGCATTTTAACCTTTATCATGGAAAATTTCTTACATTTGTAATATGCTTTATTGATCATAGAAATCTTTTACAGTTTTGATTACTGTGAATCAAACCCATGTGGAACTCTTCAGTTAATATTTACCTTTGCTCATCTATTTTAAGATTCATATCCCCTCTTCTGCCCTCGGCCCCCATATCTTTGAGAATGGGTGCGTTGAGGGCATTTTAACCTTTATCATGGAAAATTTCTTACATTTGTAATATGCTTTATTGATCATAGAAATCTTTTACAGTTTTGATTACTGTGAATCAAACCCATGTGGAACTCTTCAGTTAATATTTACCTTTGCTCATCTATTTTAAGATTCATATCCCCTCTTCTGCCCTCGGCCCCCATATCTTTGAGAATGGGTGCGTTGAGGGCATTTTAACCTTTATCATGGAAAATTTCTTACATTTGTAATATGCTTTATTGATCATAGAAATCTTTTACAGTTTTGATTACTGTGAATCAAACCCATGTGGAACTCTTCAGTTAATATTTACCTTTGCTCATCTATTTTAAGATTCGTATCCCCTCTTCTGCCCTCGGCCCCCATTTTAATGTCTCTGAAATTGGGACTTGTCTTACCATCAGGGGATGTGTCTCTTACATTCCTGTCCACCGCGAATGGCTTGGGACTCAGAGTCATTGCCACTGATGCAGGAACTTGGTCTTTGTGTTGCCACTTCAGTTGAGTTATTCATGGCTGGCACTTCTTGTATTAAATGATTAATATGTCTTAAAAAGATTACAATATGACTTGACTTAAAAACAAAAATTATCATATACATAGGACAGGACAGAAACAGAGGTGTGGGATGAAACATTACATTAGTGAACCAAAGGGACACCATTGGAAGAGTGACCACAAATTTCCTATAGGCTTGCTTGCAAAGTGACACCAAGTAATTTACCTAAGAAAGGAAGACATCAACAAGGAGACAAAGCCATGTTACATTTTGTTATTGAAGGAGATACAAGTGGATTATTTATCACACACCAAGCAAGGTACCAAAATGTCAGGAAAAACTGTCAAATGCTTTAGAATGGATGTAAGACATTTTGAAGTAACAGCACTACTTAGATGGTTATCTTTAAGGCATGTGTCATAGTTTCATTGGTAGAATTTTTTCTTTCCTTAGGGGTAAATAAAAGTGTAGTGTCATTATCAAGCACCTACTAAGTTAAAGGTTCTCTGCTGGGTGCCTGTCATGGTTAGGGACAGGTGTCAACTTGGCCAAGTTGTGGTACCTGTTCATCTGATTGGGTAAGTGCTGGCCTGTCTGTTGCAATGAGGACATTTCATAGGATTAGGTCATGATCACGTCAGCTACATCCACAGCTGATTCCATTTGTAATCAGCCAAAGGGGAGTGTCTTCTGCAATTAGTGATGCTAAATCCAATCATGGGAAGCCTTTTAAGCAGGACTCAGAGGAGACAGGTTGCATTCCTGCTTTGGCTGGTGAGCCTCTCCTGTGGAGTTCGTCCAGGCCATCCATTGGAGTCATCGGCTTCGCAGCCTGCCCTGTGGATTTTGGACTCTGCGTTCCTACGGTCACGTGAGACACTTTCATAAATTTTATATTTGCAAGTGTTCCCTGTTGATTCTGTTTCTCTAGAGAACCCTAACTAATACATCTTGGTACCGGGAGTGGTTCTTAAGGAACAGAATCTTAAAAATGGGTTTTTATGAATGGTTTTCTACTCTGACTGGGCTCAGAGACACTAAGGACTCTGATTCCCGTAATCAGAATGACACTCCCAATCCATGGACTGAGTTGGCAAAGGAGATAGTCAAAATATCATCATTTGATTCTCCTAATGCTTCGCTTGTACGAAGCCAGACTCTGGGGGATAATGTTTTTGACACCTTTACAGAGTTTTGTAGGAATAAGAGTTATAGAGATGTTGGTTGGTTGTTGTTAGATACACTGTCTACATTAAAGGGTGAAAGGGATGGGCTTAAGGCTTCAAACAAGAAGCTTAAGTGCTGTCTGAAAGATGTAGAGGTTTCTATGAGTATCCTGAAGGAAAATTTTATTTCCTGTAGCCGTAGACTTGAGATCTCTGAAAATCAGACTCAGAATCTTATTGTTAGAGTAGCAACTTTACAACATAAACTGAAATCTCAGTCTTGCATGGTGTCTGCCGTTAAAGTGAGGGCATTGATTGGAAAGGAGTGGGACCCTGAAAAATGGGATGGTGATGTATGGATTGATAATGATGTTGGGGGTGAGGTTGAAACCCTAGACCATGCTGAGCCTTCTTTAGATAACCCTGTAATAGTCTGCCCTGAGGACATAGCCGCCCCACCTCCAGCCTGCCTTGAGGAATTGGCCACCCAACCTCCTCCTGAAGGGATTAGCCCTAAAGTTATTAATCCTG
Source organism: Tamandua tetradactyla (assembly GCF_023851605.1). NCBI lineage: Eukaryota > Metazoa > Chordata > Mammalia > Pilosa > Myrmecophagidae > Tamandua > Tamandua tetradactyla. The sequence continues at coordinate 52,994,483 of NC_135331.1, forward strand.
TTTCACCAGATGAAACTGCAAATGAAAGCCCTGAAGCAAATGGCTTGGAAGATATTTCTAATTCTTTTCATGACCCACCCCCATCACCCCTCATTTCTTCTAGACCTATAACTAGACTAAAGTCCCAACAGGCCCCTAAAGGTGAAGTACAAAGTATCACACATGAGGAGGTACGTTATACTCCAAAAGAACTGTGTGAGTTTTCCAATTTATATAGACAGAAATCAGGGGAATATGTGTGGCAATGGATTTTAAGAGTGTGGGATAATGGTGGGAGGAATATAAGGCTGGATCAGGCTGAATTTATTGATATGGGCCCACTAAGCAGAGATTCTGCATTCAATGTTATAGCTAGAGCAGTTAGAAAAGGTGTTAACAGCTTGTTTGGGTGGTTGGTTGAAACATGGATCAAAAGGTGGCCAACATTACCTGAGGTTGAAATGCCAGAATTGCCCTGGTATAATGTAGATGAGGGGATCCAGAGGCTTAGAGAGATTGGGATGTTAGAGTGGATTTATCATGCAAAGCCTGCTCTTACACCCCAGGAATGTCCAGAGGATGCACCTTTTACCAGAACAGTGAGAAATAAATTTGTGAGACTAGCACCATCATCCCTCAAGAGCTCTGTGGTTGCACTTCTCTGTAGGTCAGATATTACTGTAGGAACTGCTGTCACTGAGCTGGAATCCTTAAACACAATGGGGATGACAGGATCCCGAGTTGGCAGAAGCCAGGTGGCAGCACTTAATCACCAAAGACAGGGTAGACGTGGGTATTATAATAGACAACAAACTCAAAGGAGGCATCAAAATTATATGACACGCAGAGATTTGTGGCATTGGCTAGTAAATCATGGGGTGCCTAGAAATACAATAGAAGGGCAGCCTACTAAATTCTTGTTGGAGCTGTATAAACAAAAGAGTTCTAGGTCAAGGGAACAGAAGTCTAACCTGAATTACAAAAACACAGAGTCACGGCCCCTTAACCAATTTCCAGACTTGAAACAGTTTACAGACCCTGAGCCCCTTGAATGAAGGGGAGGCCAGGTCCCTATGGGGAAGAAACCTGTTACACTGCCACAAATTTATACTGTTAACCTTCCTCTAAGTCTTCCCCAAGGAGACCGACGGCCTTTTACCAGGGTAACTGTGCATTGGGGAAAAGGAAATGATCAGATATTTCGGGGATTATTAGACACTGGTTCAGAAGTGACATTAATTCCAGGGGACCCAAAACGTCACTCTGGACCACCAGTCAGAGTGGGGGCTTATGGAGGCCAGGTGATCAATGGAGTTTTAGCTCAGGTCTGTCTCACAGTGGGTCCACTGGGCCCCCAGACCCATCCTGTAGTTATTTCCCCAGTTCCGGAATGTATAATTGGCATAGACATACTGAGCAACTGGCAGAATCCCCACGTTGGTTCTCTAACTCGTGCAGTGAGGGCTATTATGGTGGGAAAGGCCAAGTGGAAGCCACTAGAACTGCCCCTACCAAGCAAAATAGTAAATCAAAAGCAATACCGTATTCCTGGAGGGATTGCAGAGATTACTGCCACTCTTAAGGACTTGAAAGATGCAGGGGTGGTGATTCCCACCACATCCCCATTCAACTCTCCTATTTGACCTGTGCAGAAAACAGATGGGTCTTGGAGAATGACAGTGGATTATCGTAAACTCAACCAGGTGGTAACTCCAATTGCAGCTGCTGTTCCAGATGTAGTATCATTGCTTGAGCAAATCAATACATCCCCTGGTACCTGGTATGCAGCTATTGATCTGGCAAATGCTTTTTTCTCAATAGCTATTAGTAAGGACCACCAGAAACAGTTTGCTTTCAGCTGGCAAGGTCAGCAATATACTTTCACTGTCCTACCTCAGGGGTATATCAACTCTCCAGCCCTATGTCATAATCTTGTTCGCAGAGACCTTGATCGTTTCTCCCTCCCACAAGACATCACACTGGTCCATTATATTGATGATATCATGTTGATTGGACCTAGTGAGCAAGAAGTAGCAACTACTCTAGATTTACTGGTAAGGCATTTGCGTGTCAGAGGATGGGAGATAAATCCAACAAAAATACAGGGGCCTTCCACCTCAGTAAAATTTCTAGGTGTCCAGTGGTGTGGGGCATGTCGAGATATCCCTTCTAAGGTGAAGGATAAATTGCTGCATCTGGCCCCTCCCACAACCAAAAAAGAGGCACAACACCTAGTGGGTCTTTTTGGATTTTGGCGACAACATATTCCTTATTTGGGTGTGCTACTCCGGCCCATTTATCGAGTGACCAGAAAAGCTGCTAATTTTGAGTGGGGACCTGAACAAGAGGAGGCTCTGCGACAGGTCCAGGCTGCTGTGCAAGCTGCTCTGCCACTTGGGCCATATGATCCAGCAGATCCAATGGTGCTGGAAGTGTCAGTGGCAAATAGAGATGCTGTCTGGAGCCTTTGGCAGGCCCCTATAGGAGAATCACAACGCAGACCCTTAGGATTTTGGAGCAAAGCCTTACCATCTGCTGCAGATAACTACTCTCCTTTTGAGAAACAGCTTTTGGCCTGCTACTGGGCCTTAGTAGAGACTGAACACTTAACCATGGGCCACCAAGTTACCATGAGACCTGAGTTGCCTATCATGAGTTGGGTGTTGTCTGACCCACCAAGCCATAAAGTTGGGCGTGCACAGCAGCACTCTATTGTAAAGTGGAAATGGTATATACGAGATAGAGCCAGAGCAGGTCCTGAAGGCACAAGTAAGTTACATGAAGAAGTGGCACAAATGCCCATGGTTACCACTCCTGCTGCTACATTACCTTCTCTTTCCCAGACCAGAGCTATGGCCTCTTGGGGAGTTCCTTACAGTGAATTGACTGAGGAAGAGAAAACTCGGGCCTGGTTTACAGATGGTTCAGCACGATATGCAGGTACCACCCGAAAGTGGACAGCTGCAGCATTACAACCCCTTTCTGGGGTGTCCTTGAAGGACAGTGGTGAGGGGAAATCCTCCCAGTGGGCAGAACTTCGAGCAGTGCACCTGGTTGTTCATTTTGCTTGGAAGGAAAACTGGCCAGAGGTGCGTTTGTATACTGACTCATGGGCTGTTGCTAATGGTTTGGCTGGATGGTCAGGGACTTGGAAAGACCATAATTGGAAAATTGGTGACAAAGAGGTCTGGGGAAGAAGTATGTGGATAGACCTTTCTGAGTGGGCTAAAAACATGAAGATATTTGTGTCCCATGTGAATGCACACCAGAGGGTGACTTCAGCAGAGGAAGATTTTAATAATCAAGTGGATAAGATGACCCGTTCTATGGATACCAGTCAGCCTCTTTCCCCAGCAACTCCTGTTATTGCCCAATGGGCTCATGAACAAAGTGGTCATGGTGGTAGGGATGGAGGTTATGCATGGGCTCAGCAACATGGACTTCCACTCACCAAGGCTGACCTGGCTACAGCCACTGCTGAGTGCCCAATCTGCCAGCAGCAGAGACCCACACTCAGCCCCCGATATGGCACCATTCCCCGAGGTGACCAGCCAGCTACATGGTGGCAGGTTGATTACATTGGACCACTCCCTTCATGGAAGGGGCAGCGATTTGTTCTAACTGGAATAGACACATACTCTGGATATGGGTTTGCTTTCCCTGCACACAATGCTTCTGCAAAAACTACTATCCGTGGGCTTACAGAATGCCTTATCCATCGTCATGGTATTCCACATAGCATTGCTTCGGATCAAGGAACACACTTCACAGCAAATGAAGTGCGAGAATGGGCATATGCTCATGGAATTCTCTGGTCTTACCATGTTCCCCATCATCCAGAAGCTGCTGGATTGATAGAACGGTGGAATGGCCTTTTGAAAACTCAATTACGGTGCCAACTAGGTGGCAAAAACTTGAAAGGCTGGGGTAATGTTCTCCAGGAAGCTGTGTATGCTCTGAATCAGCGTCCACTGTATGGTGCTGTTTCTCCCATAGCCAGGATCCATGGGTCCAGGAACCAAGGGGTGGAAATGGGTGTGGTGCCACTCACTATTACTCCTAGTGATCCACTAGGAAAATTTTTGCTTCCTGTCCCTGCTACCCTGAGTTCTGCTGGTCTACAGGTTTTAGTTCCAAAATGGGGTGTGCTTTCTCCGGGAGAAACAACAGTGATACCACTGAACTGGAAGTTAAGATTGCCACCTGGCCACTTTGGGCTACTTATGCCTCTGGATCAACACACCAAGAAGGGGATTACATTATTGTCTGGGGTAATTGACCCTGACTATCAGAAGGAAGTAGGACTGCAACTACATAATGGAGGTAAAGAAGAGTTTTCTTGGAATATAGGAGATCCCCTGGGACGTCTATTAGTACTACCATGCCCTGTGATTAAAATCAATGGAAAACTGCAACAACACAATCCAGGCAGGACCACTAATGGCTCTGAGACTTCAGGAATGAAGGTTTGGGTCACCCCACCAGGCAAAGAACCATGGCCAGCTGAAGTGCTTGCTGAGGGGAAAGGGAACATGGAATGGGTAGTGGAAGAAGGTAGTGATAAATATGAACTTCAACCACGTGATCAGTTACAGAAACGAGGACTGTAATGCTGTTTTGTTTGTGTTATACTATTTAAGTTGTAAGATATCAAGTTTAAGAATGAATGTTGCCCAAGGATTTGCACGCTATTCTGGAGAGATTTAATGTGTTTCCAGTTATATGCAGGACAGTTGAGTATTGTCAGAAAAAAAAAAATGTGCGCTTATTTGTTTTCATTTGGAAATTAAGTATGGTCTAAGGTGATATATATATATATATATATATATATATATATATATATATATGTGCCAAGTTGACAAGGGGTGGACTGTCATGGTTAGGGATAGGTGTCAACTTGGCCAAGTTGTGGTACCTGTTCATCTGATTGGGCAAGCTCTGGCCTGTCTGTTGCAATGAGGACATTTCATAGGATTAGGTCATGATCACGTCAGCTACATCCACAGCTGATTCCATTTGTAATCAGCCAAAGGGGAGTGTCTTCTGCAATTAGTGATGCTAAATCCAATCATGGGAAGCCTTTTAAGCAGGACTCAGAGGAGACAGGTTGCATTCCTGCTTTGGCTGGTGAGCCTCTCCTGTGGAGTTCGTCCAGGCCATCCATTGGAGTCATCGGCTTCGCAGCCTGCCCTGTGGATTTTGGACTCTGCGTTCCTACGGTCACGTGAGACACTTTCATAAATTTTATATTTGCAAGTGTTCCCTGTTGATTCTGTTTCTCTAGAGAACCCTAACTAATACAGTGCCTTTACATGACATTTAAGCCTCACACCAATTTCACTTTGTAGATAATATTAACGCAATGTAGAGATAAGAGATGAGCAATTTGCTCAAATTGTGCTAGGAGCTGATATGTCCACAGCCAGAGCCTGTGCCCCTCTCCCTAGAATCTGCAGCTTCCTAGCTGCCTCCCTGCCTTTCTAATTTCTTTGTCTTTCAGGAGGGTCTTTGGGTTTTTATATCTCAGGTTTTTCTTGATCCTTCATCTAAAAACTTAGCTTTGGGGGCAGGCCATGGTGGCTCAGCAGGTAACAGTGCTTGCCTGCCATCATGCCCGAGGATCCAGGTTCGATTCCCAGTGCCTGCCCACGTAAAAAAAATAATAAAAAAAAAAAAAATAATAAAAAAAAAATAAAAACTTAGCTTTGGGGTACTGGAAATATCTAAACTTGGTATTGACTTCTTTGCCATGCACCCTACATTCAGCTCACATATTCTCTCATTGTAGCTTATGGTTGTTTCCTAGAGTAGGTAATGTTGCCTTAACTATGTAATCTTTACTTATGCCTGAGAATGTCAACATTATAAATAGACCTGTAAGTCCGTCGGCCTGTGGAAATTGGGTGAATTGAAGGTGACCCAGTAAATGACCGTTAACATCACTAGCCAAGGATTTAATAGAAAACTCAGTGTTAGAAAAGCACTGAACATTTTTTTCGTTCTTTTGAACCCCAGTTTCTCAAGAAATAACCATATAAGAGTCCCTCACATAAACATTTATATTTCCAAGGCTATCTGGAAGGTAAAAACAATCAAACTGAAATAAAAATGAAAACCACTTGAATTTTTCTGTCCATGATTATAATTTTAGGCATACTAACATTTTTAAGGTTTGAACATGTTTAAAAAAGTGGTTTCTTCTTCGATCAAGACCAGGAATAGCAGCCCTCCTGGGAAGGCCAGTCTTGTGGTAAACCAGTTGTTAATGAGGGCAGAAATGCCAGAAATATTGGTGGGTAGATAATGATTCTGAGATTCCTAGGGTGATTCACAACCCAGGAGAATATGCATGCATTTAGGATTACTGCATCACAGAATGAAACCAGAAGAATCTTTATTTACAATTTATAATTTGCTTCTTCTTAGGTCTGGTTCAAAGGCTCTGAGAGTTGCATTCTAAACTGGAGACATCCAGTTAATTAAATAAAAAAGATTTTGTAGCAAGCAACAAAGACAAGTCTTTCCCCACAAATTAAGCTGGTAGGACCATCCTCTTCTTTCTTAGGACAAGCATTCAGTGAATAAAAGAATAACCCTAGTGTTTGACTGTAACCTCTCTGCTGTAAAAGGTTTGAACACATTGTTAGCGTTCAAATTATTCATGATTAAAGTACTGTCGCTTAATACTTTCTTCCTCTTTGTTACCAAGTTTGCCTAATTGATTGAATCACCTAGGATTACCCAATGAATATTAAGAATGGCTTGGCAAATGTTCAAAGAAATGATTATGATGATGAATATACAACTATGTGATGTATGTAACGATATTGTGAGTTACTGATTATATATGTAGAATGGAATGAGCATATGGTAAGAATGTTTGTGTTTGCATGTTGGTATGTTTAATAAATAAAATAAAAAATAATAGAAAAAAAAAGAATTAAACCAGATATCAGTGGCTGAGAGAGTTCAAATAGATTCGAGGGGCTACTCTGTTACTCATGCTTCAGTTAGACATTGCTATCTATCATAGTTTACCAAACCCCAACCAAAACCATGTCTGCAAATCCTGAAGAACACCTAGGCATTATATAAGATTTTAGAAAGGTTCCAGGCACTTGGGTAACTTTCCAGAAACTTACAACGTCCAGATGGGTCCCTGGACCAGATATGTCCTGAACATCAACTAGTTCCATCCCCCTATCTCATATTATCTGGAGCCCCTTCCAACATGAAATAGAAAGGGCATAGCCCAGATACCCCTAAAAAGTGGAAGAAAGATGGTGATGGTGGAGTTGTACCGAGAAGGTAGGGTTTAACGAATGAGTTTGACTGCTGATATTTCTTTTAATCTGCAGTGTCTGGGAGCAACTAGTAGTAAAAACCTAAAAATGTGGAATTGTAACCCATAACAAACTCTGAAATCTGTTTTACAACTAATTGTTGTGATGTGCTTTGAAATTTATTTCTTTTTTGTGCTTGTTATTTTTCACAAAAAAGAAAAAAAAGTTGATGGCGATGATAAAAATAAATAAATAAAAAAGAATTAAGCCAAAAAAAGAAAAAACAAAAAAGAAGAAAGAATGGGTTGGCAGATTTTAAAATAATGGTTAGTGAATAATTTACAACTACACCCATCCTCACTCTTTTCTGCAAACTTCATGAGGAAGATAAGTCCCTCTGTGCAAGGTGAATCCCCTTTCTCTTTGTTCTGACCATATATGTCAAAATTCAGTTGACCATCTGCCTCACCTCTCAAGCTACTGCTTCTTCTGAATGTTCGTTCATTCACTGTCACCATCATCTACCAAGTTACCCAAGTAAGTGCCTAGGAGTCATCAAAAACTACTTCCTTTCCATTCCTATTCTCCAGCTCCATCCAATCCAATTTTATTAATGTAACATTTTTCCTGCCTGTCCATTTCCCTCTATCTCCTCTGCTATTACATTGATCCAGTCCTCCCCACCTTCCAAGTGGTCTTGTTGCTACAGTTTTGGAATCTCTTCAATCCATCTTCAAGGTTATTGTTCTAAATGCAAATCTACTTATACCATTTTAATAGTGCTTTACCATCTTAAGGAAAAAGATTAACATCCTTAGATGGAAGCAAGCCCTTCATGCTATGGCCCCCTAGGTCTTTTCAGCATCACTCTGTAGAATTCCCGATTAGTGCCTGAAGTTCCACTTCTAGCAAATGACTTGCAATTTTGCAAATGGACCATGTTCTCTCTCCCTCCTTTGCCTTTGCGAGGTGGTTCCCTCTACTGCCCATTTGCTCTGTGTCCGTCCACAACATTCCTACTAGTTCTTTAAGACTAGCTCAGTTTCTAAAACCTCTGGGAAAAGGTGAGGGAGCCTACTCTGAGTTCAAAAGTGATTAAGGTGGTACCTTCTCTAATGTTTCCACAGGACCCACAGAAGCCTGTGCATACTTCCATCAAGGCACTTGACCCAAAACATTTTAATTCTTATTTACATGTCTGTCTCTCCCACTACACTATAAACTCCTTGAGAGGAGCTGGGTCTTTTTTTCTTTATCTTCAGGCTAAGCATTGTAGCTGTTGCTGAGTAGGTGCTCCATAAATTGCTGCTGATTAAAGGGTTTTCGATAATTTTCCATCACTTTCGGAAATTTAAAAACAAATAGGCAACCCATTTTTCCATCTTTGTCTCATTTTGTTGGAAGGATAGTCCATGCAATGGTTGGGTCACCTTGGCCAAGTAATGGTGCTCAGTTGTTTGGTCAAGCACAAAATGTTGTGAGGACATTTTGTGGACCTAAATCATCAGTACATTGGTTACATCCATGGCTGGTTTTCTTTGTTATGCTATCTTACACTTACTTCCCTGGGCAGGAGATATATCCAGGTATGTAAAATGTAGAAGATTCCATTTTTGTTTTTGGTGGGGGGTGCATGGTCTAGGAATTGAACCCGGGTCTCCCATATGTAAGGCAAGCATTCCATCACTGAACCACTAGATCACACTTTCTGACTCTAAAAAGAATAATCAGAGAAGTTTTCTAAAGACAGACATTTAATTACACAACTGGCTGAACTTGACAGCCATTTTATCATGTGTTAGCTTCATTTGCATTAGGGGAGGATAAATGTAATTTTATGTCTCTAAGTAAGTTATATGGTTTTCCTCAGTGTCCTTAATTCAACTTTCCCTAATAGAGCTTCATTAAAAAAAAAATACCTTCAATGGTTAGACTGTGGTTTTCATTGGAAGTGCCTAAGCTTTTCTCAGGATAGATGGTCCAGGTATCTTTCAAAATTGCTTTCTTACAAATTTATGATGCCATATATACAGAAGTTTCCATATCAAAGACTTCTCCTTTCCTAATCCCACACTACCTGTAGCCCTTTTCCTTTTATGCATTAGCAGATGTTCTGGACTTAACACAAAAGCTGTTAGGGTCTGGAGTTTACTAGGAATCTTGCCATTCTAGGCTCTGCTTCTCAAGGACATCTGTTCCATTGTTTTCTAGTAAAAAGCAACATGACTTGGTGAATTTATCTCTTTTCTTGGCATTGGCAATGATAATGCAATGCTCGCTATGTTCAATTACTGTGAGACCAGCTTAAAAATTCCTACAGATATGTGGTGACTTCTCTACTTTCCTTCTCTTTCACTTGGGCAACTGCCACATTGATGCATTGAAGCCACTCTTCTGCATTCTTCTCATCCTTGGCCTTGAAAACATATGTTTTATTGTCTGTGAAGATCTCGAAGGCCCGAGGGAGAGAGCGGTCCCTGCGCTTCTTGGCCACAACTTTCACACTCTGTACTTTGCTGAGTTCTATCGGGCAATCGTCAGGGTCGTCTTTCTGAAATGCATAGGAAGGAAAGAGCATGAGCCGGTTGCCAATGTAGGCTGAAGATCTCTGGTGGCTGGTAAATTTTCCAAGAGGCCCAGTATCCTTTCAATTTGTATGGTTCAAGACCTTTGTAATTTTGGTTGCTAAACCTCAGGAAACCATTAGAACAAATAAAGAAGTGAGCAGTTGGCCCCTTATTATAGTAGAAATTGATTTGATAGCCAATTTATAGAAAATTTTTATACAGTGAGATTGGGGAAAATGTTTAATTATTGAATCATACTTAGTTTTTTTTGTCATTACCTATTGAAACTAACAATTGTATTAATAGAGCAAAATGCAGCAGTACAATTTGGGGTACTATTAATTCAGAATATGAGATTATTTGGGAGGTGTGAAATTGAATTTTCCTTTGCATGCTACCTTTGAGAAAGGGTTGGCCAAGTCCCCTAATGGGATAAACAGGGTTCCAGGGTTTAAGAAGATGAAGCTGTTTTTGAAAGTCTCTGGAGCTTTGGAAGCATGATTTTCCCATAAACATTCAATAAAGGAATATTTAATGATGTTGCATATACCCTGCATCAAGACACAGGCCTAAAAATGTCTACAATACTAGGGCAAATGTGGAGAGTTTTAGGAGCTCAGATACGATTAAAGCAATTCCATATCTTTACCCACCCTGAATACATTGTCTACTAGAGAATGTACTGTGGACTGAAGATCTTGCCAATTTTCCTTTTCCACATCCCCTTTTATAGCCTTTCACTTAGCAATGGAAATGGATACCATTCCCATCCAACCCGAACTTTCTATGGCGTATTGTCCAACTTGGAAAAATCTCAGGAGCACCAAATGAAGAGGCAATTCAAAATATTGGTATCAGAAATTATCCTTCAACCAAGGCAGTATAATCACTTCCCATCTATTTCATTGTGACACATTTCCAATAAGATCTCACTTCTAATGTTTAATAATTACTCATTACATTTTGTGTTATACTAATGTATTTTTACATAGTATATAATTAAAGTAAGATAACTCAAACAGAAAAATGTTTTAACACCTAGAGACGTCTGGCAACAATAAACAAAAATAATTAAAATTAAAATTTACACACATATTTTTATTGCAGTGAAAAATGATAGGGTCATCAGAACAAAGTGCTGTGGGGAACGTGGAAGGGGACTAGGATTTCAAAGAAAAAAAGAAACAATGTCAAAAAATTTTTCTGTTAAAGAAAAACTAATTTGTGTAGTTTTAAAAGGAATGGTGCTGGTTATCAAACTGCTATGGTATTTTATTCCAATGGTGACTATTTAAAGAAGAGAGATGTAATCTTTCTATTTTAAAATGTCAACATTTGCAGCCCAATGGAAATTATAGTCCATGTAATTGTTTAAACTTATGATAAAAAAATGTGGATACAACTTAAGATACTACAAGGTATTACCTAGATTTCCCTAGATCATTTTAGGGGATGTACAGGACTAAAACTAAAGATATCTATTAGGCAATGCTTTATTAATCTAATTTGGGTCATGATATCTGAAAGTAATGAGCTTGCATTTCTTGAATTAGTATATAATATAGAAATAGATTCATCAAGGAAAAAAGTCCATTTTCTGAAGAGGGACAGGCAATCAACTCAGAGAGGAATGGATAGGATGGATAATCAAAGGATACCATTGTCAGACTGGCTGTTAGAGATCAAGACCTTAAGAATGGAAAAGTAAAAAATAACACTGCAGTCTTCCAGTCTCAGTTCTCATTTAAAAACGCACATTTCTCTCATTTACAGGAAAACCCTTTTATGATGTGGCTGAAGCTTCAGCAGGATTGCTGACCCCATCTCCCAGCACTGCTGACTGCTGCGTCCTTGGAGATTAGAGGTATTTTGCTATGGCCCTCAGCTTATATTATAGTATTTCCCAATATTTGAGCCACATGTTCTGTCAGATTTCTGGAATGTCAAACCATTATTTCACGATAAAGATGTCAAACAAGTTAGCCAATTATAAAATAGCTTATCCTTCAAACTATATGGAAAACCTTTGAATCAAGAAGTATAAAGGTCATCACTTGAGTGCAGGAAAAACATTCTTCTGGATCAGTTCTCCTTTGCCTCAAGGGATCCGAGAAATCACCACATCTTTCCTTCTATTCCTTATTTCTCTAATAAAAACAGGAAATTTGGATGGTCATGGAAAACACTTTAACAGTGCTTCAATGTGAACTTATACTAAAATACTAATGCTTCTTTTTCCAGTAACTGGGTATATTGAACATGCCATTATACCTTGCTTTCAAAAAGATCTTCAGCCACAGAAAAGCCCATCTGTGTATTTTATAATGCACATAGATGAAGAGAGTGATAAAGAGAGTAGCATGAGTTAGATGAAGAAAAGTTCATGAGTTTGGAGTAGATGTCACAAAAATGTTTTTTATTTTTTTCATTCAAAAAGTTTATATGAAGTTTTATTAATTAAAAGAGCCCTAATCAGAATTTGTCATAATTGGAATGTGGCAACATACTTGAATCCTGTTGAGTAAAAAGCTTAAATAAGTTTTATAACGAGAACTCTAAAGATGCAGTGCATATGCCCAGAGTGAATCATAACTTTCAAGTAACTTAACATCTTTTAGTTTACCCCAGCGCTGCACTTTACGAGAATATGGGAAGCAGTACCATGTACTCATTTTGTACACGGCTTTGGTGTCAGACTATCTGAGCTGTATTCAATTTTAGCCCTCCTCAACTTACTGTCTCTGTGACCTTGGTCAGCTCAATCAGTCTTGGAGCCTCAGTTTCCCCCATCTGTAAAATGGTAATAAATTTAATGGTTCTAAATGTAGAATGGTATTAGTCTCATGGATTGTTCTGAATATTATTTGAGGCAATCCAGTCTGGCATGTGATAAGCACTGAATAAGTTCAGGCTATTGTTATTATATTTAAAAATAGACAAGAAGTCAAGCTCTCATCCCCTATGATCCTGAATGAGTACAGTCTTATGATAAATAAAACTGATTTGAAAAGAAGAGAAGCAGATAGCTTTGTATTGATTGGAATTGAAGGCTATTTCAGAGGTTTCTCATTTAAAATTCAGAATATGATATTTACTGAGCATCTTATTTCAGGTGGAAAATTGTATCACATTAAGTGAATATTTTCTAAAGTTTATGAAAATAGCAATATTTTCCCTAATCAGAATTGAACGTTGTTGATTATAAAATACACTTAAAATAAATCAGCCTTCCTTCCTGCCTACTGTCCCCTTTCCTTGGACCCACCATCTTAAATATAACCTATAGTTATATAAAAAAATCAGTTGATATCACAAGTAATACAAGTACGTAGATAATATGTAAGGAAACAAAAGGCTTGGTGTTTTAATCAAGAACAGGTTGCAGTTTATCTTCTAAAGCAAGTTTAAAAAAAAAGATTTCATAACAAACAGAAGAGGGATAGTGAATTAGCTAACACGGGAATGAACAGAATAGTCATCAAAGGGACATTGTAATAAAGTAACTCTGTAAACCTGTAAAATGGAGAAGGAAAAAAATATTGGCGTTTTAGTTCAAGAGAAAATGCTTTGCTGGTTGGTGGAAACTACGACCTTAAAAATGCAAGGGTGAAAAGTGACAGAGATAAAAAAAAATGATGGGGGAACTTACAGACTTTCCTTTTTGAAACAGAAGTTGATTTCCAGCCAAGGTAAAATAACGGGTTTTCCACCTTTTGATGAACTTCCACCTGACTTGTTTTTCTTTAAGCTTTCCTTCCATGAGAGGCTGGCCATCTTGATTTACAACTGTTGAGAGTAACACAGAATGATTGAGCCTTTTATTTTACAACATTTATTTAGCAAGCGATCAAAAGTCTGAATTGCTTGCCCGCCATGCCCGAGGACCCGGGTTCGATTCCTGGTGCCTGCCCATGTAAAAAAAAAAAAAAGTCTGAATTGTACAGTGTCCCAGAACCTAGTAAGCATTTTTGGAAAGAGGGCTAATAAATTATGAATTTGGTTTACCTTTTCCCCTTTCCCCCTGAAAAAATGCATAACTCAGATATGATAATAGGAAAGTATTGAAAGTCCTCATAAAGATTTTCAAAAGGAATAGGATTCACAAGATGAATTGGTAATTATTAAATTTCATCCAGATGTCCAGCTTTCTACGCTTCTTAATTCCTTTGTTTTGTGATATTCTCTTCCTTAGATTGGAATGATCAAAATTGTTTTAGAACAGAATTTGAATTTGGGCACAAAATGTTCAGTATGCCTTAAGTCTCATTTTCTACTATTGATGTTCCCAGTAGCAAGGTAAAGAAAAACAAAATTTCAGTGCTTTAGGCCACATGAACTGCCTAGAAATAGAGCTTTAAAAATAATCACAAATCAAGTTTATTTAGCTATTTGTTGGCAAAAGTCAATGCAACATTCCAAAGCTCATGGCTTCCTAAAGCCATAACATTAAGCTGCAAGGACAAACTTGCCCTACTTTTTCTACATGTTAATTTCACTCTCTAAAGCACACAGACTTTCTATTCACTCCCCATATTCCATCTTCACCTAGTCAACCACTAATTATCTGTCATGTCTCAGCTCAGATGTTGTTTCCTTTGGGACACCTTCCACAACCCCAGAACTGAGTGGCTTCCCCTGTCATACGCTCTTAGAGTAGCCTGTATGTTTTGTTTTTAGCAGGCATCAGCATTTGCAGAGAGTTACTGGGGTTTATCTGATTAATGTCTTTCTTTCCCATTTGATTGGATGCTCTCTGGGGGCAGGGTCCTTGCTTCGTTCATTCTTGTATCACTAGGCATCTAACACAGCATCTGGCAAATGGTAGGGAGTCCTGTAGATATTTGTTGAATAAACGGGTTAATTTTACATTCAAGTAGAGTTTGTATAGTTACACATAATCAGAATTAGAAAATCCTCTACAATGTCAGGAGTTGGGATGTTGAACTGAAGAATTTCTTTACAACTACATAAAGATATGTAGTTGTAAATTCATATGAAAATTGATGTAAATTTTGAAAATTATGTAAAATATGAAAATTATGTAAAATTCATATGAAAATTTATGTAAATTCATATGATAATGTAAATTCAAATTCATATGAAAGCATCTGCTTTCTAGGGTGGGGCAATGGAAAGCTCAGTTTGGAGTATGAAAATAGCTATACATTTGTGTTAAAATTTTATAGCACCTTGAAAGAAAGGAAAGCTACTCTATCACTCAAAAATCTGGAGAGTAAAATCTGCTAGAACATGTCGGTTAAATAACTGCCGCAGGCTACAGGATTTGTATACCTTGATAGAGGATTTCAGTGTGAGAATAATGCAATGTGTAGTCTTCATAAAGTTCTATTGAGGATAGTTTGGCTTGATTGATTTACTGTCTGACGGTTATTCAGTTGAACATTTCATGAGGTCAGGGACTGTCCAGCCAGGGTTTGCAAATGCAGAAGCCTATGGCAGCCAGGGGTACACCATAAAAGGGTTAAGCAGGGTATGCTTAAAAAAAAAAAATAGATACCAAAATGCTTTAAATCTTAAATTTGTAGAAATAGTCTTTTCATTCCTAAAGAGATTATTTCTCTCTAATTTTATTTCAAACACATGCTACCTCCATTTTTCCTTTCTCATTTCTGATAAGAATTTGCGTATTGAAAAATATGTCTCTACTCTAAGAAGAATAGTGTGAGCTCAGGGATAAATGACATCATCCTTGGTCTCAGCAAGGGAGACAAGTCTGGATGGTGGGACTGCAGCAGACTGGAAACACAGGCCTGGCCTGAGAGTGGCTCTCACGTGGCTGCATGTCAAATGTCTCTTCTTCTGTCCTATACGACATAGCTGTGCTGCAGCAGTGGGAACCCCTATTAACATGAGTTCTGATTATTCAATACAAAATTTTACATTAAATCTTTTGGTTGTCATATGAATTTTTTTTTTTAAATCCTATTCAAGCCAAGCAAAATAAATCTGAAGCTGACATCTGGACATTGAACCATCAGCTGTGACCTCTGATATAACTCAGACATCAGAAATGCAGATTATATATCTTGCAATATACTTTGTGGGTGTTTTGACAGATATATATATATTTTTTAACTTTTTTTTTTTTCACATGGGCAGGCACCAGGAAGCGAACCCGGATCTCCAGCGTGGCAGGCGAGAACTCTGCCACTGAGCCACTGTGGCCCACCCTAACTTTTTTTATTGTATAATATAACATAGCTACAAAGCAAAGAAAGGAAAAAAGCAATAGTTTTCAATGCACTCTTCAACAAGTAGTTACAGCACAGCTCTCAGAGTTTTGACATATTTTTTGATAAGAATATATTACATGTAGCACTGAAGTAGGACGTAAGTGCAGCTGTATTCTTCGTCGGGTTTATGTAAAAATGTATCGCTACTGCAAATAGCTATATGTGAATCTAGAGTAACAGACATCATTGTGAACCCCAAATTAGGGCTAATAACTGAAAACAAACTGGAAGTAACTATCAAATTTATTGTGAAATAGTCTTGAGGGTTATAATGAAATAAAAAGAGAGTGAGTGACATGCATTTAAGTGATTAGGAAAGAGTTCTGACTTTTGAGGTGACACTTGATCTGAGATGAGAAGGAGTTCACATCTTCTGAAAAGCAGTGGTTGAATCAGGGTATACAAGAGTAGGGAAAGCAGGAACTCCAGAAATACTGACAATCAAATTCGAGGAAAAGTTTTCAGCATTCTGCTTTGCTTTACCAGGACTCATCCAATTTAGAGCATGCTTAAAGCATGTAATAATGCTCTTTGCAAACTTGTTTTCCTTCGTGGTTGCTTTCTTGGTGCAGCCTCCACACTCTGCGGTTACTTCAATTGAGCACTTAAGACACGGGGTCTTCCCTGCTCGCTTTTTGTTCCTTGAGAGCAGGAACCTTCCTAGACAGAGCTTTCCCTGTGCTGGGGGCTCAGTATTTTCCCCCAGCATGCTGTTGAAGGGTGAAGGGCACAGGAACCTATCTGAGAGGAGGAAAGGAAGTTCCAAGAGGAGATAGAAAGGGCAACATAAAAAATGACAACAAAAACTCCAAGTCAACACTTAGATTTGAAAAATTTCTAGTGCATTCATTTTTCAGGCTTTCAAATGATAAAAAATTTGCTAATCTAATTTTAATGTTCAAAGGTTTTGCATAGGAATTCAGAAGATTTCAAGTACAGTCTTCCTATCGGTAAAAGAAAGAAAAATAATACTCCCTGCCTCCCTAATAGGGATGGTGAGAGGTCGAAAGTCAAAATAGAGAAATCTATTTCTTTAATGTGAGGACATTATGTAAGTAGTGAAGCACTCCTTTTATTAAAGCCTGTATTTCACAGCTCGTCGTCAGGTTGCTTTCCTGTCATGGCTTTGAAGGTGAGATGATATAATGCAATGTCATTAAATAATGACACTCTTTGCCAGTCTTAGGCTGCCATGTTGACTCAGCGAAGCATTTAAAATAAAAGTGACGATATCTGACATAATTTGGACTCATGATTGATTTAGGTACTATGTAAGCACATGGATCCTTCTGGATCTGACACGAGTGATCAGTTACATGTATTTCCTCTCAAGGCGGAGCCACATGTTTCACTTGCAGATTGTGTGCGAGGAAGGCTTTGGCCAAACTGCTGAGGGCAGAGCTGGCTACTTGGCTAGGATGGGTTCGCTCACTCCCACGGCCTCGGAGGCCGGGATGATGGACTCAGGGCTTTACCAGTGGGCACAAGGATGAAAGCCTTCAGGGGAACGTGGCTAAGCAAAGAATTTTCACATTAGCCTAGTCAAAAGTAATCAGAGGAAAATGTCTATGAAAAGGGTTTTTAAGGAAATGTTAGCAGAGCTTCAAAGTAGCTGAATGCTAGAGCCGAAATTCAGGCATCGGAGTCAGCTTGAGAGAATCCAGTACAAACTAGGCTATTTGTAGCTGTAAAAAGGCAAAACCAAGAAAGACTTAAAAAAGCTTTTCCAGCTGCTGTTCCATATTTTTTGTTTTGTTTTGTTGTATTTTCCAGTTATATGCAGCATGACTAGATATATGTCCTTTTAATAGGGTCATTACCCACAACAAATCCTTGTAAGCAAGTAATTCTCATCGGATATCACCATCTCTGCATGGCCAAGACAAAAGAACTGATTTTTCTATGGATTATCATGTTCCATTTGAAAAATAACATGTGGAGGGATAGTGTGGAGGCATGCTCATGTGTCTAAAAAACAGTCTTGTTTGCATTATTTAAAATCTCTACTGACTGATAAAGCTACAGAATATGAAACTAACTGGAACCCAAACTATCACCATGTTTATCTACTTAGAAGTCTCTTGGATGTTGATATGAATGTTTATACATTAACTGTTTCCTTTTTGTGCCCCAGAGTTGAAAATTATTTACGTGGATATAAAAATTAAATTTGAATGTACTAATCTTACTCAACAGGGAGCTGATTAGTATAAGAGCGAAATAATAATAGGACAGACACCTAAAGCTGAGAAGCCCCACAGCTGGAAGAATAAACCAATAAATGACCTTCTTCTCTCCACTGATGCTCCATCCGTCTATCCATCACATGCAGATTTTTGAGCACAAATAAGCCATAAGACACTGTTTGGATCTGAGCAGGTTAAGGGCCCAGTTCACAGGGAGCTTGAGTTTATCATCTTGTAGGGTAGGTAAAGTATCTTACAACTATAGCTCAGTGTGGAGCTTGGTAAGTACCAGTAAAATGGCAAAATCCAAGTATTTTAATGCTCAAAGGAAAAAGAAATCTTACTTCCAGCTGGAAAGAGGTGATATACAAGATGGGCCCTGGGTGAAGAAAGGAGAAAGAATATTCCAGGTAGAGTGGAGAGAAGGAATGAGGTAACAAGAGGGACGTGTGAAGTACACAAAAAGGAAAGAACCTAAAGAAACTATAAGAATGGATGAACTCAGTGGCGAGTTCATAAAGCAGTTGCTTTGGGACAGTCATGAGCAGAGAGCTGAGGGAATGAAGCTGATTTAAGATTTTCTAGGTGTAAGATCCAGAAAAGAGACTAGACCCCAGGCCATCATGGGGAGGTCGTTTTGAACTTTAGTTGAAAGTTTTTCTGACATCCCAATAGAAAGGATCTTGCTTTTCTTAAAGACCTAGCAGGAGCGTTAGAGGTTGTGAAGAGCCAGGCAGTACAGCCCCAGGGACCCCAGATGCGATCAGTTTCTGCATCACAGGGGCCTGGGCAGGAAATAGATGGCACCTCAAGCTGGGCAAGTGAGGGGAGTTAATAAAGTGACTATTTACACAGGTGTGGGCAAGGTGTAGGAAAGACACCACAGTGTCCTGGGGCCAGTAACCCTGTGAAGGCATCAAATCCCTCTGCCTGAGGAGGGAAGGAAAGGGCATAGTAAGACCAAGAAGGAGACCATACTGGGGCGCTGCCTGGCAGGACCTGTGCCTGCCCTCACTCCCTCTCTGCAATGACCTAATAGGAAGGGAGCCACTGAATTAATAATAATAAGCCCACCTTATTCTCCTCCCTCCCTCTGATCTCTGGTGGGTGTCCTAAGTTGGGTCAAATGTAACTGAAAGCCAGATGTAAGACAGTCCATTGATGCAGACCCTGCAGGCCAGCCTTGTGGGACATGGAGCTGGGCAGAGAAGGAAGCTGCAGGGGCAATCAAGCGATCCAGCACAGATAATATATCAGATGGGCAAAGTTGGAATATACTTTGTACCTGCAACTTGCCTACCTGTAAGTATTGGTAACCTGAGGGTTTTTTTTTTCATGCCATAGAAGCTTGTGCACTATAAATGTTTGGTGGTGATCGCATTTTGGAGGAAAGTTTTAAAGGAGAAGAAGGGGAGAGACCATGGGTCCAAGGTGTAGAGAAAAATTCTTTTTATCCCTTGCTAGAGGAATTGACCAGAAACGAATGAGGGGACTCATTAATTGAGGTGCCTCCAGTGGTTGTCTTCTCAGTTAATAAGATAATTTAACATTCATATAATTCTTGTCATGGAAGACTGAGTTCTACCTTTTATTAATACATCAAAATCCGTTCATTCTGCCATTCTTTTATTTATCTTCTGCATACTTACCATATACTAGGTATTTGCTCAGTGCTGGGGATACAAAGACAAATGAGACAGTCTGAGTCCTTAAGATGACAGATGAATGAAAAGTAGAAAAACAAGTAAAGAATCAGTTATGCTACAGTGGGATAAAAACCCATAGAGTCTTATTGGAACATACTAGAGAGGCAACTGTTCTAAATTGGGATATAAGAAGCAGGAAAGCTTCCTGGAGCAGGTGCTGTCTGAGTAGAGTCAGGAAGGACAAGTAGATATGCTGAAGGTGAAGGGAGAAAGGGTAGTCAGAAAAAGAAAAGAAATATACCAAGGGCCAAAGCTGATAGAAGGCAAGAAATGCATTCTAGGAACTGATTCATTGTATATGACTGGGAACATGTGGGTGAGTGGGTGGGGGGTCTTAGAGAGCAGGGTAAAAGAAAGAAGAAGAGGTACGAGGTGAAGTTTGAGATGCATGGAGGAAATAATCCTAAAGGACCTTAGGCATCATGGAATGTGAAACCTAATGCCTTGTAATATAACATCAAAAATTTGTATTTTATTATGTCATGCAACCCTTTTTATCCCCAAAGCACAAATGCTCAATAATCCAAGGCTTCCATTTTATTTTAGAAGGATTCATTGCAATTCTGATATATTTTTAAACAATTAAAATTTATTTAACTCAATGTGTTGTATGCCATATTGACTCATTATTAAAATAGGTTATGTAGGGCTGTACCCCAAACTTTCCCTGGTGTAGGCCTATAGCTTACGGGTTTTGAACATTATCTTTGGAGCCAGACCTGCTAAAGTCCAGAATCTACCACTGACCAGCTGATTGCTCTTAGAAAAGTCATTTAACCTCACCAAGTTTCAGTTTCCTGTTAGAGGAGAGTTGTCAGGTTTAATAGCAGGACAACCAAGAATGGTTGTGCAGATTGTTCACTGTACAAGGACACTTGGCCAAGGAGGTGAACGGAAGCTGAAATCCAACCTACATTTTGTTAGTCAAGCCATGCACCCTACGTGAACTACACTGACAAGGAATAAAGACGTACAAAACTGCTATATAGCTATTTGCAGAAGACATGATCTTATATAGAAAAAATTCTGAAAAATCCACAACAAGGTTACTGGAACTAATAAATGAATTCTGCAAAGTGTCAGGGTACAAGAGTCAACATGCAAAAATCATGGTGTTTTCATATGCTAGTAAGGAACAATCTGAAGGGGAAATCGAGAAAAAAATTCCATTTACAATAGCAACTAAAAGAATCAAATATCTAGTAATAAATCTAATAAGGAAGTAAAAGGCTTTTACATAGAAAGCTACAAGACATTGCTAAAAGAAGTACAAAAAGACCTAAATAAATGGAAAGACATCCCATGTTCATTGGGAAGAAGACTAAATATTTTTAAGATGTTGATTCAACCCAAAGAAGTTTACATATTCAGCACAATCCTAATCAAAATCCCAGCAAGCCTTTTTTGCAGAAATGGAAAAGCCAGTCATCAAATTTATGTGGAAGGGTAAGGGGCCCTGAGTAGCCAAAGCTTTATTGGAAAAGAAAAATGAGGTTGAGAAGTTGGAAGACTCACACTTCCTAAATCTTAAAACTTATTTCAAAGCCATAGTAATCAAAGCAGAATGGTACTGGCACAAGGATATACATATAGACCAATGGAATTGAACTGAGAGTTCAGAAATCAACCCTGACATGTATGGCCAACCGATTTTTTTTTAAACATTTTTGATTGTATAGTATAACATATATACAAAGAAAAGAAATAGAAAAGGAATAGTTTTCAAAGCACTCTTCAACAAGTAGTTACAGGACAGATCCCAGAGTCTGTCATGGGCTACCATACGAGATCCTCTCAGATTTCTCCTTCTAGCTGCTCCAGAATATAGGAGGCTAGAAGGCTTAAATATTTTTTAGCATCACAACTAACTTTTTTCCTTACTTTTTTGTGAAAAATAGCATATATATACAAAAAAGCTATAAATTTCAAAGCACAGCACCACAGTTAGTTGTAGGACATATTTCAGAGTTTAATATGGGTTACACTTCCACAATTTTAGGTTTTTACTTCTAGCTGCTTTAAAATACTGGAGACTAAAAGAGATATCAATTTAATGATTCAGCATTCATATTCATTTGTTAAATCCTATCTTCTCTGTATAACGCCACCATCACCTTTGATCTTTCTATTCCTCTCTTTAGGGGTGTTTGGGCTATGGCCATTCTAACTATTTGCTATTGGAAGGGTTTGTCACTAATGTGGGGTAGGGAGATGGAACTATCTGATGTTCTGGGGAGGCTGGGCTAGGTTTCAGAATTTATCTGGACGAGGGACCCATCTGGAGGTTGTAAGTTTCTGGAAAGTTCTCTAGTGCATGGAATTCTTGTGGAATCTTATATATTGCCCTAGGTGTTCTTTAGGATTGGCTGGAATGGTCCCGGTTGTGGGTTGGCAGATTATGATAGGCAGCAAGGTCTAATTGAAGCTTGAGTAAGAGCAACCTCAAAAGTGGCCTCTCAACTCTAGTTGAACTATCTTTCTCACTGATACTTTATTAGTTATACTTCTTTTTCCCCTTTTGGTCAGGATGGAATTGTTGATCCCATGGTGTATGAACAACTGATTTTTAAAAAATATTTTTATTGAGAAATAAACACACATACAGTTCAACCATATCATACAATCAATGGCTCGCAATATATTACATAGTTGTATATTGTTCACCATGATCGTTTTTGGAACATTTGCATCACTCCAGAAAAAGAAAAAGAAGAAAAAAAAAAGAATTCATACATCCCATATCCCATACCCCTCCCTCTCATTGGCCCACAGTATTTCAAGCTACCCAGTTTTGCCCTTTATCACCCTCTATTAGTTACTTAATTTTTATTCTTTTTTTTAAAAACTCATCTGTCCATACCCTGCATAAAAGGAGTACTTAAGACACAAGGTTTTCACAACCACACAGTCAAATTGTAAAAGCTCTATGGTTATACAATCGTCTTCAAGAATCACAGCTACTGGATCACAGTTCAACAGTCTCAGGTACTTCCCTCTAGCTACTCCAATATACCATCCACTGAAAAGGGATATCTATATAATGCATAAGAATAACCTCCAGGATAACCTTCTGACTCTGTTTGAAACCTCTCAGCCACTGAGACTTTATTTTGTCAATGGCCAACTGATTTTTGACAAAAGTGACAAGTCCTCTCAATTGGCAAAGAATAATCTCTTCAAGAGATGGTGCTGGGAAAGCTGGATGTCCATATGCAAGAGAATGAAGGCGCACCTTTACCTCACATCAAATACAAAAATCAACTCAAAATGGACCAAAGACCTAAAAGAACCAGAACTATAAAACTCCTAGAAAAAAATGCAGGAAGTGTCTTCGGAAACTTGTGTTAGGCAATGGTTTCTTAGACTTTATATCCAAAAAACAAGCAACAAAAGAACATCTAGTTAAATGGGACCTTATCAAAGTTAAAAAATAGTGTGCATCAAAGGACTTTATCATGAAGGTAAAAAGACAATCTATTCAATGGGAGAAAATATTTGGAAACCACATATCTGATAAGGGTTTAATATCCAGAATATATAAAGGCATCCTACAACTCAATAATAAGAAGACAAACATCTCCTTTTAAAAGTGGGCAAAAGACCTGAACAGATATTTGTTCAAAGGAGATTCACAAATGGCCAAAAAGAACATGAAAAGATGCTTATCACTATTAGCCATAAGGAAAATGCAAATCAAAACTACAAGATAACCGTTTCCCTTATTGGAATGGCTACTATTAAAAAAAAACAGAAAATTACAAGTGTTGGAGAGGATATGGAGAAATATGAACACTCATTAATTGTTGGTAGGGATGTAAAATGGTGCAGTCGCTGTAGAAGACAGTTTGGCAGTTTTTCAGATAGTTTAGTATAGAATTACTGTATGACCTGGCAATCTTACTTCTAGGTATATAACCAAAAAACTTAAAAGCAGGGACTCCAACAGATAACTGCATATCAGTGTTCATAGTAGCATTATTCACAATTGCCAAAAGATGGAAGAAATCCAAGTATCCATGAACTGATGAATAGATAAGTAAAATGTGGTATATACAAAGAATACATATTTTTCAGCCATAAAAAGAAATGACGTTTTGACACATGTGACAACATGGATGAACGCTGAAGACATCATATTGAGTGAAAGAAGTCAGACACAAAAGGACAAATATTACATGACCTCACTGATATGAAGTAATTGGAATAAACTCACAGAATCGAATCTAAAATTTAGTTTACCAGGGGATGGAGTTAGGGTAAAGAACGGGGAGGTAATCCTTAACTCGCGCAGAGTCTCTGTTTGGGTTGACTGCAAAGTTTTGGTAATGAATGGGGGTGATGGCAGTACAACGTTGCAAACATAATTGAATTATAAGTTGAATGTGGTTAGAGGGGGAAATTTTAGATTGTATCTATGTTACTAGAATAAAAAGTTTTAAAAAGCCATAGAACTTTACAGTGTGTCCTACTGTGAATGATGGACTGCATTTAATAGTACAATTATAAAAATGTTCTTTCATGAATTGTAACTAAAGTGCTACACTAATGCAAGATGTTAATAACAGAGTGTCATGTGGAAACTATTTTATGCATGATTTTTTCTGTAAACCTGCAACTTCTAATAATAAAAAATATATATATATAAGCACACAAACAAGAAGTGCTTATAGATTAGCAGTGACCTTGTCTAACAAAGTGCCTGGTTCATAGTAAGGGCTCAATACATGGTAGCTTCTTATAATCATCAACATCGTAATCATTAATATAAAAGTCACATCATCATATGATGTTCAACAGTTGCTTTTTTTTTTTTATAAAATATATCTTTTTTTTAAAGATAGTTTTATTGAGATATACTCATACACCGTACAGACCATCTGAAGTATTCAATCCCTGGCTCACGGTATCATCACATAGTTATGCATATATCCCCATGATCAATTTTGGAACATTTTTCATTACCCCAGAAAGGAAATAAAGATTAAAAAATAAAACCCAAATCCTCCCTTACTCTTTATCCCTACCTGCCCCCTCCCCCGCAACTGACTGATACTGCTGGTGTGGTACATTTGTTAACTGTTAATGAAAGAATATTAAAATATTACTGCTAACCATAGTCCACAGTTTGCAGTAGGTACATTTTTTACTCCATGTAACTATCTGCTATTATTATTAATTTTTTAAACATTTGCTCCTCTTATTATTTATTTATTTTTAATTCATATGTTTTACTCATCTGTCCATACGGTAGATAAAAGGAGCATCAGACACAAGATTTTCACAATCACACAGTCACATTGCAAAAGCTATATCATTATACATTCATCTTAAAGAAACATGGCTACTGGAACACAGCTCTACAGTTTCAGGCACTTTCCTCCAGGCTCGCTACTACGTCTTAGACTAAAATGTATAGAATCTATATAAAACGTATAGAATCTATAGAATGTGCAAGAATACTCTCCAGGATAATCTCTTGACTCTGTTTGAAATCTCTCAGCCACTGACACTTGAAAATACCGAATCTTAATGGCTCTAGGATAGGACTCACCAACTGGCGTTCCCTGCTTCAATCAAGAATGTACTAAAACACAGAAGAGATTTTTAGGAATAGTGAGAAAACACTGAGAATGAGCCTTTTTAAAGTCCAAGGCCCATAGGCTTTCAACTTGTACCTTTAATAAAAATGCAGGGGAGAGAGGCAATTCAAAGAGCCCCAGAGGAGGTGAACGCTTCTGTTTTGGAATAACTGATCTATTTGTTCACCTATACTACCACTTTCAGGCCAACTGGAAAACAAAGTGGACTGAAATGGTAGATTTTCCACATTAGCTGTGGCTGCTGCCTTTCCCTCCCCAGTATTCCTGCTTTTTCTTATGACAGCAACATCCACATAACCTCTGTTCACGATGTACAATTTCTGTTCCGATTTGTCAATTCTTTATGCTATGTGCTTTCTGACTTATGCCATTTTTGCCTTGAAACATTTGTGCTTGGAGCCACCATGAGTTTAATTTGTAATGTTTGACTTCTTGGATATTCCCTGCTGACAGTTGAGGATAAATGGCTTTAGCAGAAGATAAAGTCTGGGAAAAAATACCATCCCCAAATACTTAGTCTTTAAACAGGAACCGAGAAAAGGTATTTTTTTTCCCCATTATAATCACTGTTCTTGGGAATTATACCTCTTACAGTCTATGGGGAATTTCTTTATAGGTATCAAGAGTCTCAAATTTCAATTCCCTTCCATGGTTTTACTGATTTTTGTGTGTGTTTGTGTGCCAATTCTAATAAAGTCAGCTATGATTATAGAGGCTATGCTTAGAGAGGGATGGATAGAAATTTTCAAATGAGGGGGGTCATAGGAGCCACATGTAGTAGACTGAACCTCTGTGGTTTGTGAAATCACTGAGGACTGTAATGAGTGGCATGTTTCTTTTCTTTTTTTTTTTTTTTAAAGGAAAGAAACAAAGAGACCAAGAAGAAATGACAGCACAAGCAGTTCAGGGGGAAAGACACGAAGAGAGAGCTCTGGACATCCTGGTCCGGTAAAGGAAAAGAGTAAGGCAGGAAAGCAAGGAAAAGCCAAGTCTGCTAGTTCACACTGCAATTGAGAGAGGGGTGCACCGTTCCTGGAAGTACTGCAATACCAGGTCGATGCATGGAGTGGACAGAGCAAGCTCCTATTCCATCTCCCTGCTCCAAAAATCCATTTAATATATTTTCCTCAGATAGAGGACATATCAGATATTAAACTGATAAGAACAGATACTACACTTGATCTTAGCCAAAAGGCCGAGAAGCGATAGCATGTTTCTTAAGAACATCCAAGCAGTATTTTACAGTGCTCTATTTCTTTATTGGGAGTGAACAAACGGGGACGCATGATCAGCATAAGTTTTTAGCATCCTACAAGATGCTGTGGGGATTAAATAGGACAAAGTTTGAGAGCAGTCCTTTGAGGGAACTTCCACGTGTGACAGATCTCCTTCCTTTCTGAATCATTTCATACTCACCAAAATACAGCACTCTTCTAGGCTTCTCTTGAGTATCCTGTTATTGCAGCACCATTTGCTGGGTTTCTGTTTGTTTGTTTGCTTGATTTTTGGGAAGTGCATGGACTGGGAATCAAACCCGGGTTTCCTGCATGGCAGGCAAGAATTCTACCACTGAACCACCCTTGCACTCCCTTTCAATGGCTTCTGTTTTACAAGCCTTTAGAGCTTTGTTTCCCAAACTGTGTTCTGAGAGCCACCTACATCAGAATGTCCTGCTAGCTTGTCTTTTAAAAGGCCCTTTCTAGGGGACTCCTCCAAACTTACTGAATCAGAACTTTGGGATTGGGTGAAGGGCACTGCATTTTTAACAAGGTCCCCAAGTGACTCTCGTGTAGCTGGAAGCTCAAGATCTTCTAGGAAATGATTAATATTCTTCTGGCAGATGATAATAATTGATCACATAATATGCAATAGAGTAAAGCTACAAAAACAATAATAAGAAGAAACTTGTTATGAACTTGCCATGAAATTAAAGAATAGGACAACATATGATCACATTTAGGTTTTTTACTTCATTCGATAAAGTTACGGGAAAAATGCTCAGAATCAAAGTGGAATTTGGCTTACTATTTGTTGTGGCATCAGTGAACCAAAATTCCTAAAGGTACTTGCCAAGGAGGTAGCCTGTTCAGGCAGTTCTGAGCAGTCAGTGTGGTCTCCTTTGTGTCTTTATGGGAAGTTCATCAAAGAAGAATGGCCCAGATTTCCTCTAATGATTAAGAGGGACCAATAGGAAAAGATCAGAGGGTGGAAATGAGCAGAAACAACTGCTGAATCCTAGGATTCAACTCTTAATAAGAAAGGGTCCACACGTATTTCCCAAACGGGTGTCACTTAATCTTCCCATGAAGAAGAACTCACAGATAGATACTACCGGCAAATTTGGCCATAGGATGTTAGTTTCAAAGGTTGAAATGTTTTCTTATATGGCTTGGGTATTACAGAGTTTGCCTAGTATGGGAAAAAATAGATCTGACATACTTGTGCCAAGTCTGATAAGGAGGGTCAATTTGTTTGAGCCGTGCAAGTTGAACACTTCTAGCCACTCTCCCATCTGCTTATACATTCCAGGCGTTCTAGAACATTGTAAGGTGTTACCTTCAATACTTCCATGGAATTATTTAATATAAGTTCCCACTTTTGTGTTTCAGCACCTGGCCTCAAACTTTTTGGCAATGAATAGAAGCCTTACAATGTCTGAAATGAAGCTTTACCTATAACATATATTCCATCCCACTTTGTGTGTTTGATATATACACCACACATTGCTAAATAAAATGATGTTTATTATACTACTTTCAAAAAGAGCTTATTTAAATGAATGACTGTTTATACAAAGAATACATTTGGCACAAAAGATTTTCTGGAAATATCATCATATGGTTATCTTTTATCCCTTAAAATGAATCACTGTAAATTCGTTCATTTGTTTTTTCTCACTATTTGATTGAGAAAAAAATTTGCTAAAAATTTCCTGAAGTGAAACACACTTTAGTCATTCATTTATTTGGTAAATATTTATTGGGCATCTATTGTATACTAGGGGCTGTTCCTGGATGGATGATGAGAGTCAATTTCAGAGAGCTTATGATTTACTGGAGGAAACAGACATTAAGTACAAAATCAGATATCAAAAAGCAAGATTGCTGCTGTAACAAGTCTTCTGGGGGAGAGGTTTGATGTTCCTGAGGACCCATAAAATGTATGTAGTACTAGTCAGGGAAGTAACAGAAGCTTCCCTGAGGCAGTGACTTTGAGCTGTAATAGGGAGGCTAAGATCAACATTAGCAAGGTGAGGAGGGGGAGAAAGGATTTTCTGTGTAGAAGCAAGAGCCTTTTAAAAAGTCTGGTGGCAGGAAGAAGTATGGAAAACTGAAAGAATGTCCTTCTGGCCAGGGCAGAGGTCGAGGCAGAGACAGTGAGCAGAGGGCATATGGGGCAAGATGAGGATGGAGAGGCTGAAAAAGGCCATTCCACATGAGACAGGAAGATACCGTCACAAGTTTTCTCTTTAAGTTCAAAGCTATGGGAAGCTACTGTAAGATTTTATGCAGGGGTTGGCACCATTAGATTTGTGCTTTGAAGACATCACTTTTTTTACAGAGTGGGAGGCAGATTAGAAGGGGCCAGATTAACTCAGTCAGGAGGCTGCTGCCATTATTTTACATAGGAGATGATGGTATTTTGGACTAGAATGACAAAGAGAAGTAGACAAATTTGAAAGCGACTGAGAAGTGGAAATTCGCCATATTGAATGATGGGTTAGATGGAGGCTAGGGAGGGCAGTGGGTCTCTAGTAGTGCAACACAATGAGTACTGTTGCATTTCTGAGATAGGGAATGATGGAAGAAGACTGGGCATTTTTTACAAGACCAAAGGAAAAGCAATTATGAGTTTTGATTTAAGTGAACAAGCCTTTGAAACAGCCAAGTAGGTGGTGGGAGATGTAAATCTAGAGCTCAGAGGAGAGGCCTGGTCTGCCTGTATACACTGGTAAGGTAACCACCTGCTTATGGAGGCTGAAAAACCAGTAAAGATTGACCATGGAGAGGCAGCACGCTGAGAAGAGAGGTGCACCAACAATGAATAGCTGGATGAAGAAGATGGGCCTGGGAAGAAGGCAGAGAAGGAGGGTCCAGAGAGTAAAAGGAAGACCAGAGGAGTATGATGTGACAAAAGCTAAAAGAAGAGAATATTTCAAGAAGGAATTGGTCAACAGTATTGAGTATGCTAAGAGACAAGTACTATCAGGACTCAAAAACGTCCAATGCATGGGTGATTACAGGTCATTACAACCATGGAGAGAGCTAATGGGTTGGAAGCCAGATTAGAGGAAGCTGAGTCACGAGGGGAAGGAGGTGTAGAAATGGAGAGGTGTGGGAAAGGAGTGACCAAAGCCAACTCTTTCGGCTTTAAAAGGGAGGTGACAGAGAGGGAAAGAAAGATGAGGTTATTTAAAAGCCAATAGTAGAGGGTGGTGCAACGGCGGCTCCGTGGCAGAATTCCCACCTGCCATGCCAGAGACCCGGGTTCGATTCCCATGCAAAAAAAGAAAAAAAAAAAAAGCCAATGGTGGGGAAGGGGAAGTGGGGGAGTGCAGGGGTGGTTGAGTGGTAGATGCTCGCCTTCCATGTGGGAGACTTGGGTTCAATTCCTGGACCATGCAAACCACCCCAACCCCCCCCACACACACACAAAAAAAGAGAAAAAAGCCAGTGGGAGGATTCATTTGACAGAGAAACTGAATATAGAAGAGAGAAAGAATAATCTTTCTGAGAAGGTGGGAGAGATGAGATCCAAGGCAAACTATGATCATGCTAGTGAAGTTTTAGATGATTTCATTCTTAGTGGGTTCTAAAAGCACTAGTATGACTTTTAAATAGGTGAGTTTATTGCTGAGAAACCATAATTTCTCTTCTACTGTATTTATATAGGTAAATAAAGAAATTGGATTACTTTGAAAGGTGAGGCTAAAGCTCTTCTAAAATATATGAAGTGCTTGATAGAATGCACTATTTTGCATTTCTGTTAGAACGCTCCTGGTTAACAAACTGTTCACTCTTGTCCTACAGGTTTGTGGAAAGGCCTGGGGCGTTGAGAACAGCTGTGGTTTGAAAATCTGGAGATCCCATTCAAGTCTTAGCTCCCCCATTTGATTCCTGTTTTGGTGGATATGACATAACAAGGTTTTGCATTTTTCATATCCCCCAACTCTTCCAACTTTGTCAGCAATTATACACATTCCCCTTCCTTATCTTTCCCCAAGGTTAACTCCAAGACAAGTTGTGCTCAGAGAGATAAACATTAAGAAACAGTTAACTTTGTTAGCAACATGTACATGCCCTCTGTTGGTTCTGTGCCTTCTTTGTCTATGCCCACTATAAAATCCTGCTCTCCACTCTGATCAGTGCGGACTGCTTCATGGAGCTCTCAATCGACTGCCTTAAGTGTAATGAGACTCGTCTCCTGTACATAAATCTGCTAATAAAATGTATGTCTCAATAAAAAAATTATATATATTAAGTGCTTTATTTTTAAGACTATTATAGAATTCTCCAGGGCAGTGTCATCTTTCAGTACTCAATCTTATATGTTTATAAGAGGCTAACTGATTCACGTTAGTCTGTCTTTCGAAACAATTCTGTTCATATATTGGTTTGACTCAGCTTGTTCCCCCTGTGTAAAAGGACACATTTCCATGCAAGATTTGTTTGTGGATAACCACAGAGTGATTAATGTTTTGCACAAAGTATAGAGCCTATCAGACATTTTTTTTGCCAAGATCAAGAAAAGATTGTTGAACCAAGTGATCGAGGATGAAGAAGGAAGTTAATTGCTAAGGGACTCTAGGTCATGGGTCTTAGCTGGTTTCCCATTGAGGGTCACATGTTATTAGCAAATTCATTAGGGGTGCTGTATGCAAGTGTGTGCTGAAAAATTTTAGTACAATATTAAAATTGCATTTCCATAAGGTGTTGAAACTTTGTACACAGCAGTGTTTTCTTCCTATAAAAGCTTATTTTCCTAAAGATGCTATTTCAAGGTTTCAGTTTACTTAGATTTTCAAGAAATGTTGAGGATGTGTTAGTTTTTTTTTTTTTTTTCTAGTTGGGGTTTTAACATGGGCATTTCAAAAAGAATCCTACTTTCTTCCAGTGGGATCTTGCCACTTACATGCATACTCAACCATCCATCTATTTGCCACATACTTATTAAACAGCTACCCTGTGCCAGGCACTAGGGAGGGCATATAAAGATGAGTAATCCAAGGTTCTTCCTTCCCTAGTTTACTGTCCAGTGAAGACACTGATGGGCAGTCTGCTATTTGCAATAATGACGTGTGGGCAGAAGACAGTGATGATAGAGAGGAGAGGAATTTATTCTGAGATTGGGTGTGTGTGTGAGAGAGAGAGAGAGAGAGAGAGAAGAAGAAGGAGGAGGAGAAGGAGGGGGGAGGAAGAGGAGGAGAAGAAGAAGAGGAGGAGGAAGAAGAAGAAGGAGGAAAAGGAAAAGAAAGAAGAGGAGAGAGCTCGATCGAGAATGACAGTATGTGGAAACACATTAAAGAGAGAGGAATGTCCAAGCCACAGAGGCATAGAACAGGAATATGGGAGAGGGGAAAAGAAAGAAGATTTTAGGCCAGTAGCCGATAAGTGTGCATTTGTTTTATTTCATTAAGTAATCCGAAGATATCTTTGAACAATAAGCTGGAGCTCAATTTTATATAATCAATATGTATTCAGTAGTCACTAACAATAAATAAATGTGAAAATGTGAAGTTATCCGACAAAAAGAATCATGCTGTCTTGGTAATCTAACCATACTTAGCATGTAAGACCATGTTCTAACATATGTGGTAGGAGGGAAGGCATCGTAAGATGAACGCAGCCATTGCATAACTCCAAATTTGTTTTTCTCTTGTCACCTTTAAAGGTTTGTGAAAGTTGACACAGAAATTAAGTGGAAAAGCTTCATATTAATGAACTCATTATCACTTAGCCTACTGTCAGATTGGCATCAGGAGTGGAAACTCAGCTAGCCCATACCAAGGGTCTCTCTGCTGTCACCAGTCATTCTACTTCTCCTTACAGAGAAGTCTTTTCTTATCCTGATATCATTTGAAACCATATCTATTTCCCTATATGAAAATAATGGGCACATGCTCTTATGAAAGTAATATTTGAAGTCAAATTCTAGAGGAATCATGATAGAAGGTTGTCTGAAAAAAAAAAGGTCCTCCATTTTTTTTAGAACCCAAAGAGGCCTCCTACTGAAAATCACATCCAAATTCAAAATAGCTAGTTCTGAGAGTAACTACACAGGGGGTCACTCAGATTTATAGAGAAGAATGCAGGTGCCCAAACTGAGACGTCTCTAATCTGTTTTTAGTTGGGTATAAAAGCAAAGGCATCCTTTGTATTTCTAGAAGAGTGAAAGTCATGACCTAGTTTTCTTTCGCCTATAAAAAAATGTTGACTGGATAAAAAGACAAATGAATTCCAGGAGAGTCCAGCTGACTAACCCTTACTGTTAACATATGCTATGTTGTTCCAGGATGTGAGGCAGACTGATAAAGGGAATTGGCTTGGTTTTCCAGAAATAAGTTCTATTCTGTTAAATCTACTTGCTCAATCTCTATTCTCTCATTCATGGAGAATAGTGGAATCTGCAGTTAAGATCACCAAACAATTCTCCAAGGAGTCTTGAGTTATTTCAGTGATTTTTTAAATCTACACTGCACTTTAAATAAATGATTATCAGGAACTGAATCAGCAACTAGGGGATAAAAAAGAACTTCTATTATAATCATTTCCCACACATTATCATACCAAAGACCTTTCTCTTTTCTTTAAGTAGACAAGATCATCAGGGAGGTAGATCACTTCTTAAAAAACTTAGGCTTGCCTTCTTGCTCTTGCCAGTATGTTAAAACATGATGGAATAATTGTTTCTGGCATTTCCAATATTCACTATCCTCAACCTGGATTTGCCCTAGAGATTGAGATTTCAGATTCTAGGATTCAAATCCTGGTTCCACCACTTAGTAGCTGTGTGGCGTTGGGCAAATTACTTAACCTTTCTGTGTTTTGGGTTCCTCATCTGTAAAATGGAACTGATAATGGTGTCTATGTCGTAGAGTTGGTGTGTGAACTAAATGAGAAAAATACATGGAGAGCTTAAGTGTTGGTAATTAAAATCATTTCATGCAAAATGAGGTGTTAGGGATTGAGCCAGGTATACTGCAAAAGACAGAGTCAAGGCTCTTCTGCATTCTAGTGGGTGTAACCTATTTGTATGTAGGTCCTCAGAAGATATTATTGAGTGGACTCAAATGTGACGAGGACCTTCAAAGATCCGATTTAGATGAGGCCACATTGAATTGGAGGGGGCCTTCACTCATATGACTAGAGCCTTATAAGCAAAGGAAATTTAAACACAGTTGGTCAATGGATCTCATAAGTGAGTGAAGTCAGAAGTAAGAGAAGCCAGAGAGAGAGGTCACCAAGTGATGAAGGATTGCCTGCACCAGGAGACAACGGCTTTGGAGAAGGCTTGGTCTTCCTGACACCTTGATTTTGGGCTTCCAGCCTCCCAAACCAGAGGACAATAAACTCCTGTTGCTCAAGTTAACCCACTGGGAGGTATTTGTCATAGTAGGCCTGGCATCCTAAGATAAGATGTAAGGACCAGCTACAATGATGAAACAATGATGAACATTTCAGCTTCTCTGCACTGTGCTAGCATTAATTTTCCTCTGACTTCATCTGTACCTAACTGGATAAAAAACACTTTATTGGTCAACAGGTACTGAACTCCTGAGAATTTCTAGGTGTTGAGGGTGGGACTGGTAGGGAGAAGGTGATGGGACTTTTACTGAAAGGAGAGGAGAAACTGAAGAGGGGAATGTACCCAAGGGGACCATGTTAAGGCAGCTGTTTTATTGTCAATTTCTGAAGGATTTCCCAAGGCTTAGTCTATACTGCTATTAAGAATAATTTCTATTTCAGAATGTCTTTCCTGATGTCTAATTTAAGTTTTCTAATTGTCTCATGTTTTGTTCTTCATTTATGGAGATGCTGACTAGCACTATATATAAATTATATGTTGCAATATTGATACTTGAAAACAATTATTGTATTAGTTGTCAGTCCCCCTTAGAAAAAAATACCAAAAAGTCCAGTTTCTTCAGACTCCTAGACTTCAGTCTTCTTTGTTTAGACTCTTTCTCTTGCCTGGGGCTGACAGGGCATCTGGACCCTGTAGGGTGTCTGACAGAACAATAAGAGGACCCAGGCAAGTACTAAGACAGGCATAGAAGTGGGTCCTTTGTTTTATGTGGCATGACTTCGTTCAAGGAGAAAACAAGCACCAGCCTCCATTTATCACAGATTCCCAAATGTACTGGGTAGGGTATAGTGATGCATTTGATATGGTTGACACATAATCACAATCTTGAAAATATTGAATTTTAATATTCACAACTTTGCCATTTCTAAATGTCATTCATTCATTCATTCATCAATTCACTCACTCAACAATTATTTATTGCATGCTAAAAATGTATAAGGTAGTATGCTAGATTTTTCACCTGGTGAAAATACACCTGGTAGCCCTAACCAGATTATGAATCCCTTCAGAGCAGAGACATTGCTTCTTATCCATCTTTCTATCCCAAGACTCAGCCTGTAGAAGCTGCTTAACCAATGCAACAGAGGTGCATTGCATGAATAAAAATAAGTACCTTGCAAACTGTGCATGACCTATAACAAAATATTTATTCCCATGTCTTGATCATCTTTAAACTTAGAATTTAAGCAGAACATGAATGCAAATAGCATCTCCATGAATAACATGTTTGTCAACAGTATTATGTTAGAACTTTTTGCTTAGCAAAAATATACCATTTATATACCTACATAAAAATAAGAGGAGGCCAACAAGCTATAGAAACTTTTTAGGGAGGTCAGGGTTTTGGGTGAAAAATAACAGTTTAAAATAGGATTTTTTTTCAGCCTCAGATTCCCTTTCATGTAGCAAAAGGAAATGAGCAAAGAAATCCAAACACACAGAAGTTTTTAGGGCCAAACATTTTGATTCAATATGTTCTGCTATAAAATAGTTGGCCTTGTTTGAATGTTTATTGCTAGATGTTCTCAGTCTATACCTAACTGTGAGAAACACAAAAAGAAAGAGTTAATGTGCAAAATGTTCTTTTCAAGTGCATGGCAGTGAATTTGAGAAAACATATATTAAAGGAACACTTTGTGTTTTTAACTTTCAGTCCCTTTTCTGAGGCCTTCCTTGGTCCAATGCGATTAAATATTTGTTGAACTAAGGACTCAGCTTACTTGGAATGAAAACTAAGGGTCTCACAGAGCCACCTAAGAGAAGCACCTAATTTTGCCATGCTTTCCAATAAAGTTTCCTTTATGCTTTGTCTTATTCACAGATGAAAGAGATCTAATTAGAAAGTCTTATAACAGAGACCTTCAATCTCCTAATTTCTTATTTGCTTGAATTGGCTTTTTTAAAAATTGGGATGTTCATGCTGGCATCAGCTGATTTTAGACTCTGTAATTATCCAGCTGTACTCACACAGCAATCGGTGCCTCACAAAGGCTGGCCTCCTTAACTGCCAGCTTCTTCCATGCACACAGTTCCTTTTTCCCATGGGATAACACATTTTAATTGGTACCTCTCTGTGAGCCCCTCACATCTCCATCTGGCCAAATAAGCATACATATATTTTTTCGATTCAGCCTCAACATCTTGGCAGTTAACAAGAGACGAGGCTTGCCACAGTGGATAATCTTTAAGATGCATAAAATCCTAAAATTAGAGGAGTGGGTGCAGGTGGCGTTATCAAGGCTCTCTGGGGGGCAGCGTGTCTGCAAAGTGGCTTCGTGTCCAGCACTGTAGACACGTTGCTCTATTGGTCTATACTGCAACTCCTGGGCAGTGTCAGTGTTGAGACCCACATGTCCTCGCAGAGGGCAAATTAGTGATGAAATAACTTCATTCCAAGGAGACCATAAGTTTTTGAACTGAGGCTGGTTATCAACCTATTTTCAGCAGTTGGGTTGGGACAAATATAATCAGGGAAAAGAATAGCAAAATGAGTTCTGGAGTCAGATTAGGTTTAAATCCTGTCGCGTTACTTCTTACTTACGTGACCTTGGTTACTAAAAAACTAAAAAACAACAACAACAAAAACCCCTCTCTGTGCCTCAGTTTCCCCATCAGGAAAGTAGACATAATATTAGTAATTATCTCATAAGATCTTTCTGAGGATTAAATGAGATAAAATATCTGACACCTTTAGCCCAGGACTTGGCTCATATGCACCAACAGCTATTATTTTTAGGCAAGCCCAATAGACCAAATACTTTGGGCAGCAGAAAGAAAGGGGAAGGATGAGTCAGCTATGATGCTTTTCCTCAAAAATTCTTTACTCTTTAAATGGTTCGCTTTTTACACAGTTCAACCATCAAGCAAAAGTTTAAGGGGTAACTATGAGATGGCAGGTGTGTCCTCAATGCGCTCATTTAGCGTGGTCTCATTTCTTTGAGGCTTTGGAACACAGCTTGAGAGAATGCTTGGTGTTGGTTTTTTTTTTCTCCCTAAACTTCAGGGTCATTTGGGTTGGAATGAAGTATGTTTTCAAGACAAAATGTCCAATGCCCCTTTCTCGATAATCCCATATATGTAAGGTGTTGTTTCTCTCCCTTCAAACACCTTCCCTTTCCTCATTACCAAGTCAGTCCCTTTAGGATGAGATACCTCTCTCAGCATGCAGCAAGGGAGGGATCAGGCATAGGTCTCTGTGCTATTATAACAAGTGGTATGCCCATGAGAACAAAGGGACTCAAAGAGACCTGTAAATTGAAGGGACCCCCAAAAAGGTTCTGAGCAGCAAATCAGGTCTCTCACCGGTTGCTTTTTCAGGGTTGTTGCACATGAAGCATTGCCATGCGCCTGCTGCTTCACTGAAGCCAAACACATCAAAGAACCTCACTTCTTCCAGATGGAGCTGTACCTGGTCCAGATCCTGTTTCAGGAACACAAAGCACAGGGAACATGAGCTGGTCTGCCATTGCCGAGCGTTCTGAAACTGGAGATGGGGGACCTGGAGTCAGAACAGCTAATGCTCATTTGCAGTACTAAGAACTATGAGAGAACATCGAGACACTCTCTCTTGGCAAACCTTGGAAAAGAGCAGCATCTATCTCAAACTCTTCTGAGAGAGTGCTCTTAAATGCAGAGGGCAGTGAGAATGAGCTGCAGGGCTGGGTATAAGGGGAGGGGGCTGAGGATTTCTATTAGGAAGGGTATTTAAGTGGCCATGTGGATGAAGGGAATGCCACTGGGGAACTTGGCTTTTCTTCTTTTAACAATTTACATAAAATTGAGAATGGCTTATCCATATAAAAATATTATTGCTGGCTTTATAGGCCACTGATGCAAAGTATGGGGGGCTGGCTTCATCCTTCAGCCCTTGACTCCTGCACCATTTTAGCTTTCTGCTTTATGTAAAAAAAATATGCAAAATTTGCATTCTCTTCCATAGATATGGCTGTATTCGTTTTAATGGAAAATAATACCTTAAATTACCTATCAGTAAATTAATTAACTTTTTTTTCCATCCAAATGGCTGCGCAGAATTGACACACCAAAACGATTGTCATTTTTATGTGCCCTATGGCACACTGCCAATGTTTTCCTGCTTAAGATGCAGAGGTGAGAGGTTCCATTACACTGTAAATGGATGGAGAGTTTTAAGGTTAACCAAATTAAATAGTGCTACTGTCTTCCTGAGGCTTTCATATTATGTAAATGACTTGTATCCTCTGTGATAGGGTGGCCAGAACTGTACTCTTAGAAGGTTGATTTCCTAAGAGGGAGTTAATGTCCCTGCTAGCCTTGCATGCACACAACCAATTTATGTATATGTCCTCTGTTGAAATGTGATTTTATCCTCTTTCTTCTTCTCCGTTCACTCTTATCTTGCTGTTACATATAATAATAGTTCTTTACATTCTCAAGATCTGAGGGATGTAGACACTGACTCCATGGCTTTTTTTTGGGGGGGGGTGCATGGTCTGGGAATTGAACTCAAGTCTCCCACATGAAAGGCAAGCGTTCTACCACTGAGCCACCTGTGCACTCTTCCATGGCTTTTTTTTTTTTTTTTTGCATGGACAGGCACTGGGAATTGAACCCAGGCCTCTGGCATGGCAGGTGAGAACTCTGCCACTGAGCTACCATCACACCGCCCTCCTTCCATGGCTTTTAATGGATCTAAAATAAAGAATGGCCAAATGGCTATCCAGATGATATCCCAAAGTTCCTGTTTCCAAGGTCTATATGTCTAGCAGAAGGAGAAGCGTGCTAGACTGTAAGCCCATGGAGGGCAGGAACAGGTCTACTTGGTTCACCTGGTATCCCCAGAACCTCATCTAGCATCAGGAATGGATTAGCATCTTTTGTTTCCAGGTCAGGTGCAAAGTTCTAAAGTTTTCCAATGAACTATTTGAATGATATTATGAAAACGTTAAGGGAATTCTTTTTTAGAGAACATTTGCACTCACTGTAATGTAAATTCAATGAGGTCAGGGATTTTGTTGTTGCATAGCAGCTATAACCCTAGCATCTAAAAGTACTTGTTACATATGCAAGCATTAAATAAATATTTGTGGAATCATGAAAGCCATAAACTGTGACTAGAAATGAATGCTTTTCAGTGAACTTTATTAAGACTATTGTGGTTCATTTCCTGGGACTGGACATTTTGGAGGCTCAGCACACTGGATTCTGAGTTACTAACATTTAACACCATGTTCCATGCATTCCAATAGGCACTATACATACAGGAATGCTGTTTTAGCAAAAGTGATTTACAGGGTGTTCAATGGAAAAAAGCAACTGCCTCTTTTTTTAAAAAAAAAGATGTTCCCCAAGATAAAGACCGAAGAAGCACCTGGGAGTATGGTGGGTTTAAAAGGATGAAATCCATATTAAAATTTATGGGGAAAAAAGCAGATGTTCATAAATATCAGTTTCGAAACTGCTAAGTCTCTGAAGTTGCAACGTGGCCATTGGAATGCAGGCCATTTCTCTATTTCCCACACAATTAAGGATCAATTTTTTATTCACAACAAACGCTACCAGCAAACAAAGTGCTCAGATTAATACCTAGGCCTTCCTCAATTGTGCCTGTTCTGAGACCAGAAGCATCCCAGGTTGCTGCACATAATCCACATTGGTCTTGGCAAAAAGTTACTTAACAAGTTTAAGACAGATGGTGAGCTATACTCCAGTGCTCAAATTCAGAAGCAAAAAGCAGCTTATCTCTTCAGAGGATTTAGGTGTTGTGTAAAGGGAACTGAACGAAGATAGTAGTTCTATGAAGTGTGGAAGTCGGCAATAAAAGCCAACTATGAATGGAGAGACAGATGAAACACATAACGTTCCAAATAGTGGTGGAAAACCAAAGCCAAATACATCAAAATAACAAGCAAACACCAACTAACCATCAGTGATACCTACATTTTTGGAATTGTGACCTCTTATATATGCTAGCGGTCGTTATTTCTCTCCTTTCATTATCTTCTTTTCTCTATTTTCTCGGGTCCTGTAGATTTCCCAGGGCTTGCTCAAGAATTGCAGTACAGTTTCTATTTTTTTTTTAAGACCAGGGAATTAAAGCTGATTTGTTTAGAGAATTACAAACCACTTTTAAGACAAGTAGACACCAGAAGAGTCACCAAAATCATTCATATCTAACTCTAACTAGAATCACTCCCTGAATATATCAGTTCCAAAGGGATTGTGACAGATCTAGGATGACCTGCCAATAATTCTTTTTTTTTTTTTAACACTTTTATTGTAAACAGCAAACAAGCATACAAACTTTCTTGACATACAAACATTCTATACATGGTGTACAATCAATGGCTCACAATATCATCACATGGTTGTATTTTCATCACCATGATAATTTTTTGAACATTTGAATCTTTCCAGTGAAAGAAATAAAAAAGAAAAACTCATACATACCATACCCCTTTCCCCTCCCTTTCATTGACCCTACTTAATTTACTTTTAACCTTTGTTCCCCCTATTATTTATTTTTTATCCACATTTTTTACTCATCTGTCTATACCATAGATAAAAGGAGCATCAGACACAAGATTTTCACAATCACACAGTCACACTACAAAACCTACATCATTATACAATCATCTTCAAGAAATATGGCTACTGGAACACAGTTCTACAGTTTCAGGCACTTCCCTCTAGACACTCTAATACACCCTAAAGTGAAAAGGGGATATCTATATAATGCATAAGAATAACCTCCAGGATGACCTCTTAACTTTGTTTGAAATCTCTCAGCTACTGACAGTTTATCTTATCTCAGTTTTCTCTTCCCCTTTTTGGTAGAGAAGATTTTCTCAATCCCTTGATGCCAAGTCCCAGCTCATCTCAGGATTTCTGTCGCATGTTGGCAGGGAGGTTTACACCCTGGGAATCATGTGCCATGTAGAGAGGGTAGATGCCAATAATTCTTGCCTCCTGATGTTCACTCCTTGAGTACAGGAGGGACCTGTTACTTGCTTCTAACCAAGTATATGACAAAGGGGATGGGATGTTAATCCCATGATTATGTTTATGTTAACACTGTGTGCATACACATGCACACATTCACACATGACTCATCTTGCTAGTAGATGTGTAGAGAGACTTTCCTGCTGGCCCTGATGAAGTAAACCACTGTATTGTGAACTGCCTGTGAAGAGGGAGCCTTCAGCCAACAGCCTGCAAAAATCCCAGCACTCTGTCCTACAATTGCAAGGCAGTGATTTCTGCCAATGATCTGAGTGAGCTTGGAAGCAGACCCCTTGCCGTCGAACCTCCGGATGAGACCACAGCTCAGCCAATACCTCGTTTGCAGCCTTGTGAGATCCTTGGACCCAGCCCAGCCATGTGCAGATTGCTGACCCACTGAATCTAAGATAATAAATGTGTATTTTTTAAGTTGCTAAGCTTGTGGTAATTTGCTATGCAGTGCTGAAAACTAATACAAGAGATTGCGCCACGAAGAGGAAGGGAATGTGACACCCTTTTGGCCAATTCTCAATGAAAATGATGATTCTACTTAGAGGAATTACATGCCAAATCACTCCAAATCTTACTCCAAATCAGGACCCTCTATAACACTAAGAATACTGAAGTTTAAATTCTATCTGTTGATTTAAAAAGATGTGTAATCATTGTAATCATGCACAAAGAAGACAAGCATCACCTAATTCAAAATGGATAAAAGCCACCGGAGGGAAAAAGAGTTTTCTAAACATTTGATTATATGAGTGTTTATCCAGTTTTAGAAAAAAACATAAAAAATGGGAGTAGGAATTTGGAACACTATATGAAAGCCTCCTGCAAAGCCTCTTAGGGGAAAAATAAGCCAGGCAACATGGAAAGATGAGAGGATATTTGCAACATTATTTTGCTGACAAATGATAGCATGAGTCAACGCGATGGATTCTGTGAAAGCGCAAAGCGGCCTCTGGATCTTATAACATAGACTGTGTACTGTGGGGGGTGCTGGGAAGCAATTTTCCAGAAATCAGTGAAAGCATACATCTGGAAGAACTTTGGGTTCTGGCACATTTAAATTCTGTTCCAAAGCTGTTTGTGCACAGACACAAAACACATGATTGCCTCATGTGTGCCTATGGTTAATAGAATCAGCTCTAGGCACATATTTCAAGTATGTTTTAAGAAAAATAAAGAGTATTTTTTTTTAACAAACCACAATATTTTCACATAAAAATGAGGATTTACGTCTTTTAGAGTTATTTCTAGTGCACACACTCTAACTACATGAAGTCTAGGGTGTGAAATAAACTTCTTGAGAGAAGAAAATGAACAATTCATCTTTTTATATAGTTCCATTCTGCTTAGTCTTAGTGTTTTGTTGGAATCACTGGATGTTGAATGAGTAAGCTGTTCAAACAGACTTGCAAGAATATCTATGCTGTAGTTTAATTATTTATTTATTGCCTTTCAACTTCAGAAAACTTTTACAATTTAATTTGATTCCTAATACCTTCTAAGTGTGAGGAACCAGGGATAACAGAGGAAAGAGACACCAAGAAAGGAAGAAGGTAATTCATTGGGCCCAAAGTACTCCTCAGATAGGAAAACTGGAATGCACCTTAATTTGTGCGTGAATATGATTGTTATTGAGTAGTTTCTGGTATGGCTCTTTAGTCACTCTTTGCACAATACTTAAGGGTCTAAGACTCTTTAGGTCCTTAACTGTAGTGAAACGCCTTAGCAAGAAGACTTCTTTCTATTTTTGTGCCAGTTTGAAGCTATTATGTACCCCAGAAAAGATTTGTCCTTTAAACTCATTTAATATTGCTGGGTGGAATCTTTTTTATTGTTTCCATGGAGATGTGACCCACCCAACTGTGGCTGGTAACTTTTTTTTTATTAATTAAAAAAAAAATTTAACAATAAACGAACAAAAACATTAACATATGATCATTCTGTTCTACATATATAATCAGTAATTCACAATATCATCACATAGTTGCATATTCATCGTTTCTTAGAACATTTGCATCAATTCAGAAAAAGAAATAAAAAGACAACAGAAAAAGAAATAAAACAAAAACAGAAAAAAAAGATTATACATACCATACCCCTTACCCCTCGCTTTCATTGATCGCTAGCATTTCAAACTAAATTTATTTTAACATTTGTTCCCCCTATTATTTATTTTTGTTCCATATGTTCTACTCATCTGTTGACAAGGTAGATAAAAGGAACATCAGACACAAGGTTTTCACAATCACACAGTCACATTGTGAAAGCTATCTCATTAGTCAATCATCATCAAGAAACATGGCTACTGGAACACA
Organism: Tamandua tetradactyla; assembly: GCF_023851605.1. Lineage (NCBI taxonomy): Eukaryota > Metazoa > Chordata > Mammalia > Pilosa > Myrmecophagidae > Tamandua > Tamandua tetradactyla. Next base: position 53,037,949 of record NC_135331.1, read on the forward strand.
GCTGTACATTTTCAGGCAGTTCCCTCCAGTCTCTCCACTATATCTTGGATAACAAGGTGGTATCTACTTAATGTGTAAGAATAACCTCCAGGATAACCTCTCAACTCTGTTTGGAATCTCTCAGCCATTGATGCTTTGTTTCATTTCACTATTCCCCCCTTTTGGTCGAGAAAGTTTTCTCAATTCCTTGATGCTGGGTCTCAGCTCATTCTAGGGTTTTTCTCAATCCCTTGATGCTGACTCTCAGCTCATTCTAGGGTTTTTCTCAATCCCTTGATGCTGACTCTCAGCTCATTCTAGGGTTTTTCTCAATCCCTTGATGCTGAGTCTCAGCTCATTCTAGGATTTCTGTTCCATATTGCCAGGAAGGTCCACACCCCTGGGAGTCATGTCCCACGTAGAAAGGGGGAGGGTGGTGAGTTTGCTTGTTGTGTTGGCTAGAGAGAAGGGCCACATCTGAGCAACAAAAGAGGCTCTCTTGGGGGTGACTCTTAGGCCTAATTTTAAGTAGACTTGACCTATCCTTCGTGGGGTTAAGTTTCATACGAACAAACCCCAAGACTGGGGGCTCGGCCTATAGCTTTGATTGTTGTGGATGGTAATTTTTGATTAGATGGTTTCCAAGGAGATGTGTCTCCACCTGTTCAAGATTGGATTGCTTAGTAGAGCCCTTTAAGAGGGAACCATTTTGGAAAAAGCTTCAGAGCCACAAGAGCCACCCCAACAGACCCAACAGAATGGACAGAACCCCAGGGAAGCCGTTGAAGATTCCTAGAGAGAAAGCTGGTAGATGTTGCCATGTGACTTTCCAGCTGAGAAACAAACCCTGAACGTCATCAGCCTTCTTGAACTGAGGTATCTTTTCCTGGGTTTCTTAATTTGGACATTTTCACCACCTAAACTTGCAACTTAACAAATTCCTTTTTTTAAAAGCTGTTCTGTTTCAGGATATTACATTCTGGCAGCTTGCAAGCTAGAATAATATTATATTGTAGTGTCTAAAAATAGTATTTAGCCCATATTAGATGTTCAGTGATTTAATTTTTTTAATTAATTGAGGCACATGGATCTTATCTGTAATATATTAACAGAAGCATTTAGGCTTTAAATTTTCACATATATTCAGCTATGATCATTAAGCCTTTTCAGAGCACATTTAATTTTTAGAAATATACCTGCATTTACATGAATATTACAGGAATTCATTTAATTTTATTTAATAAATTTTAAAGCAATGCTAAGAATTGAAGAAGGATGTTTATTTGAATCCATCAATATGGTCTGTTGACTGCTTGCTGTCAAGTTTCTCAGTTTTTCTGGATCATCAGTTCTCAGGAAGGACTGGCATCAAGAATACCCAGGGAAATTGTTACAAACATCAGTTACAGGTCCCACCCTGAGAAGTCTAACCTGATAAGTGTGGGGTGGGGTCTGGGCACTTGGATTTTTAAAGGAGCTCCCCAGATATGCCCCGAGTAGGGTAAAATACAGAAATCAATCCTACTCCCTTGAGAGCAGATGTAGGGCTGACTAACCCATGCCCATTAATTGGTATTTGAGGAATTTATCAATTATATCCTCCTGTGCATGTACTCATACTTTTACACTTACTTAGGCACTCATAATGAAACAGAGTCTGATCTTAAGAGCAAAATTTCCTTTTTTGAAAATCAGAGATCAGTTAATAGACAAATTGCACAATACAGAAGGAAGAGAAGGGCTGAAAGTTGAATTTGTTGGGCCTACTTTGAAAGCTGGCAGAATGCTGGGGTGGGTGGGGATGGACATGAAGCAGAGGCAGCAGAGAACACTGACGTGAAAGAACTCATCGAGTCCCCCGACATTCCACATGGATGTCACACATGCGCTCATTTCTTGGCTCTCATTTCCTACCTCAGATTAGTGAGGACACTCTGGGTGTACATGACTATATGAGGTCAGTGTAGCTAACCCCCTGTCACTCCTGATCCCCAAGTAGACTAGACTCTCTTCCTTTTCTTTGGGTCCCACTGCGTTTGGAAGAACTGAATTCTCTTCCACAAGTGGGTGACAATTCTGTCTATGGGTCTAGTGTCAGCTGGCTGTAAAAAAGCACTCATATTTGTTTCATTTCAGAGAGAATTTCAGAACTGACAAATATGAAAGAAAGTTTGATTGCATTCAATAAGGTGAATTTGCACACTCCCCTAAGAACAGTGAAAAAGCAGTCTGACTACAGAGGTTTGGCAGTAAACATGTAGAAAGTTTTAAAAAAGCTAATATAAGCATATGGATTGAGTAGAAAGAAAACTGATAACTTGCGTGAAGTCAAGCTTAATAAATGTTTGGGAAACCCATAATTAATTTCTCAACATATCCAATTCCTTCCAAATTACAGATCATTAAAACCAGCCAAATGTTTTCAACAGAGTGGAAGAAAGGGCAAAGGTCTACAAATATTCGAAGTGTTAAGAAAATTTTGATATTTCTACAACGATGTCAGCAGCAAACTATAATCTCCAGAACTGCTGAAATGGAAAGCCAGCATTTATATGTTTTCCTTTCATATTGGAAAGCGAAAAATGGCAGGGATTTTTTTTTTCCTAATCAACAATTGTCCCTGCCTTCATTTATGCATTCATTCATTTAACAAATATGTATTGAGCATCTGCAATGTGGTATTAGGCTGCAGAGGGTTCCGATATCAAAAAACTCATTGGAGGGCTATTCATTTTTTTTTCCTTTTGAAGTCAGGTGATGAGTTAATCCTACTCCACAGCCATTCAGATTACTGTTGTTTGGTGCAAGGTCCTTCTTGATCTTATTTTTCCTCTTTTAAATCTTGATTTCTCGCTCTCATTCCCAGTCTGCTCCTCCCATTTCCCCTCTATATAACTCTTTTTGGGTTGGACATATGTCTTTGAACAGATACGTCTTTTTTTTTTTCTTTGTTGCATGGGCAGGCTCTGGGAATTGAACCTGGGTCTCCAGCCCAGCAGGTGAGAATTCTTGATGAGCCACCATTGCACCACTTATTACAGATACTTTTTTTTTTATTTTTAAATATATTTTGATTGAGATATCTTCACACACATACAGTCCATCCAAAGTATATGATCAATGGCTCACAACATCATTACTTAGTTGATATGTATTTTTGAGTGATAAGTAGAAATGTTTAAGGTATTTTCCAATTTCACAAAAGATGTTATACCCCAGACCTCATTATGTTTCTTGCTTGTTTTACTCAGTATCTCTTCATGGTATTGTATGTGTATTTAGTTTGTTGGCCCTACTGCTTCAAAGTGATATAGTGTGCCTCTAGCGCATTTTATCTAACCATTCTAGGGATGGGATTCAAGTTTGCTTCCACCTCACCACTTCAGCAGACAATGCAACAATGAATATTTTTATACCTGTCTCCCATGAATATGAGCAGGAATTTCTCTCAGAGAATCACCCAGGTGCAGGATTGCTGGGTCACAGAGTATGTGCAGTACTGTAGAGAAAATATTTTTATGTTTCTGCACAGTTAGGGCTTTCTGAACAAATTTTACCCAAACTTGGGACTTGGGCTAAAAGAAGGAGCTTTAGAAGTTAGCTTGTGACTAGTTAGAAAGTGAGAGACCATCTGGAGAGAGATTTACCTCCCAGGAGGTGTGTATTTACATTTCAAGGCGGGGGATGAATCCCAGGACCTCAGAAAAGTTTCCTGGATAGTCAAGCTGGAGACACTAGTCTTATCTCTCCCATGGAGAGATTTGTTTACATTCCAGAGGATTCCAAGAACCTAGAATCCTTTCCAAGGAACAAAGATTTGTCTCCCCTTCTTTATAAGAGAAAGGGGGGATAGCTGCCTTCCCTTATATAAATGCCCAGACCATATTTTTAGGGCTCCTTGCCTTCAGTCCAGACCTTAGTACATGTAGGATGACATCTGGTTACTGTCTTGTTGCCCCAGGGCTGAGAAACAAGGCAAAGAGGTACAGGTGCAGTTATTTGCTGTAAATGAATAACAATCTGTTCTGCTCCAGAAACCTTGCATTTGCATTAGTTATTAAAACTTAGAATGCATATGCTTAGCTGCATTAGATTCTGCCAAATTGCTTTCCGAAGTGGCTATCCAGCTGATGGCAGAACATGAGGATTTCCTTCGCACCACACCACAGTGGAAGGTCTTCCTAGGCTCTGAGTTCTCTGGAACAAATCCCATCCAATGAACCTTTTTCATTCCCGTATAAGCCATGCTTCTTGGTGACCACTGACATATCGGTCTGATTACATCAGGGGCTTGCCACAGTATCCGAAGATTTCTTAAACCACGGGAAACATCCACCACAACTGTGGAAGGCATTATCTTTTTCTCCATCTTCCTTGCCTTTTGCTGGTGAGCCCCAGCCTGGGTTCTGGGTGTCCACCACTCTTTTTTAGGGGCAGTTATTTGAGTATACTAATGCATTTTGACATTGGACTGGGACTAGTTTTATTTTATGCACTATCATTTTGTTGATGTATTTCGTACCTGTAGCAGTTACAGAGGGGATAAAACTGACTCTTACCATGGACTCAGGGAGAAGGCATTGGTTCCTATGATGCTGGAATTTCAAATGTCTCCATTTAGTCATTCAACAGCTACAGCACAGGGCTAAGCTCCAATGGAGTCATAGCGTCCACGGCAGATGTGGTAAGTGGGTTAAATTTCTTGGCATTAGAGAGAGGGGTAAAATAAACAGTGTTCTGTTTCATACAATGGAAAATGTCGTAGATGCTAAAATGAATGAGCTAGCTCTACATGTATGAACATGAATATATTTTAGAAACAGAATAAGTGCAGAAAGCATAAAGATACGTAAATAGGATAACACATATGTAAAAATTTAAAGCAAGAGTACAAACACATTCATGGAAATAATACACATCAACCTCAGGAGACTATTTTGCAACAGTTTCTTTTCTTTTTTTGAAAAGGGAGAGATTTGAAGTAAACATGCAAGAAATATAAGCCTGTCATATTTTGCAATGGGGATCAGATCATATTCCTCTACTTTTCTTAATTTATGAGCTATTTCACAATTTAATAAAGAAGAGTGAGGCTGAGACCTAACTCAGTGAAGTCACAGGACAGTTAGGGGTTAGAATCTTCTGCACGTGTGTACGGGGCTTCTTCAGTATTCGTCAAAACCTTTTGCGAGGCTGGCAGTGGTGGTGAAAGTTATTCAAAGATCATTTCTTCCTTCTAATTTTTGCACTTATTCTTGCCAAAGGGCTCCAAATATAAAAGCTTCTTTTAATCTAGTTCTTCATACCACGAGACAAAGAGACAAGGATGGAAAATACAAAGCATTTGAAAATATGTTCTGTTGTTTTGTTTTCTAAAACAGAACAAAACAAACCAGAGCAAACTTAAAGCATGCTGAGAAATGTCATAGGATGTGCTAAATGCAGAGATGATGCTTAGAAATAGGGATTTCCCCTGCAGAGTGGTACAGTATAAAAAAGACAGGTTTTAGATCCAGAGAACCCAGAGTTGAGCCCTCCTTCATTGCTCACTAGCAGTTCTTGGGGAAATATCTTCATTTCTCTGTGCTTCCAATGTGCTCCTCAATCTGCAGAATAACTGTGATCCCCAACCTGCTTCCTTCAGAGAGTTGTTGCCACATATCAACTCATGGATAATGACACTGCCTTGTATACTGTAGATAAATAGTAAAATGTGTTGCTAATGATGGTTTAAATGATGCAAAAGAAGAAACTTTTTTGTGCACATAAACTAGTGTCTTTGTCTCTTAGCTAGATAAATATTTGTAAATCTTCCTGAAATGAATGGCTTGTTTAAGGAACACTGACATTAGGCACCTATTAAACATATTTAATTTTCTAAAAGCAAGTAACATACTTGCTTGTCTGTTTTTGTTATTTTGTTGTCAAACCTAGGAGCACTGGATGCAAAGAGATGCAAACACAGAAGGATGTAATGCGGCAGGAAGATGTGAAAGGGGAATGGTGACATGTGAATGTTTGATGTGGCCATAATGAGATGTACAAATAGAAGCACGTAGAAATGTGCATGGATAATGGTGCAATGAAATGCATAAATGGATGGGTGCTCTGATAAAGTCATTTAGGGGGGTGTAATGTGATGTACAAATGGAAGCATTAAATGAGGAGGGTGGAAAGGGCAGTTGTGATAAGCAGAAAGAATGAGTGCTATGCATGAATGGAGGAGTTAATAACATGTGTACGGGAAGGATGTAATGAGATAAAAATGGGAAGGTATAATGAGGTTCACAGATGGACGGGTGTAATAAGCTGTGTAGAAAGGAGGGAATAATGACAAGCATGAAAGGAAGGATTTAATGCCATGAATAAAGATATGGGCATAAGAAGACATGAAGACTGAAAGGAGGAGCAGAAGAAAAGGACGTTGGTGAAAGGATGGGAAATAACAAGGTGAACAAATGGAGCGCTCTAATGAGATACTGAAATTAAAGGATGCAAAGTGGCGTGCCCATTTAGGGGATAATTAGACACACACAGAAGAAGATAATGAGGTACCGGGACTCTGATCAGACACAGACCATAGCATACAATTCTTTCTGAGGAGGTGAAAAATGGAAACACTTTGTAGCAGAGCCACAAAGATATTTAAATTGTTAGAATTCCAGAAAAGACTAAACAGTTGATTCAATCAAGCCTTGAAGCTTAGGAAATAATAGTTTCATAGCTGATGTTTATGGGGCACTTCTGTGCTAGGTACTATGCTAGATGTGTAAATGTAACTGGGAAGTTAGAATTTAAGGGATGATTTTGATTATGGAATCATTACATAGATATGCCTTTTTAACTTTCTGGTGTATTAGAGTAGCTAGAGGGAAATACCTGAAATCTCAGAAGTATAATCCAGCTGCCCTGATCTCTGATAATGATTGTATAGCCTTTATCTTATGCGTGTGTGATTGTAAACATAAAATTGTACCCATTTTATGTTTCTTTTTTTTTTTTTTTACTTTAGAGTCTTATGATCACTAAAGACAGCCCCTAATGTTTATTAATGAAGGGTCTTGGGTCAGCCCAGAACTAATCCACCCCAATTAAGTTGTCTTGATAACCAAAACTGTATCTAACCAAAATGGGCCCATCTAACACGCACAGCACCTTACACTTTAGCCTGTAAGTCATTATAATACTAAACATCATGGTCATCATCATATTAAGGCTGCAATTTTCTTACATATGTTCTGTGACTACACATGTTCTATCTGCAAATGCTGAACAGTTAGATCACCTCTAATTACACATCTGGAGCCATTGTGCTCATTATCCTAAAACCTGCCCATCTTTTTTTTTTTTTTTTGTATGCCTGTTTAACTGTTAATTGGTGTGTTCCCAAGGTATAGTGTTTAATGTTTGTCTAATTGTTAATCAGTGTGTTATTTAGATATAATGATGCCTGTTAAATGATGTGTTCAGTCTAGTTACTAATGTGTTATTAAGTGTGTTACTTAAATATATAGTAAGTGTTAAGTGTTTTTAAATTCATTGGTGTCTGTGATGGTTAGGTTCTGGTGTCAACTTGCCCAAGTGATGATGCCCAGTTGTCTGGTCAGGCAAGAGCTGGCCTGACTATTGTTACAAGGATATTTCATGGTTGGTTGATAAACAAGAAGGCTGGTGTATTAAATCATCAGTCAGTTTATTGCATCTGTGGCTGATAACATCTGTGATCAACTAAGGCATGTTTCCCACAATGGTATAATCCAATCAGTTGAAGGTTTTTAAGGAAGAAGAGAGACTCTTTCACTGCTTCTTCAGCCAGTGAGCCTCTCCTCGGAATTTGTCCAGACCGCTCATCAGAGCTGCCAACTTTACAGTCTTTCCTATGGATTTTGGACTCTTCCATTCCCATGGTTGCATGAGATACCTTTATAAATCACATATTTACAGATCTTTCATATTGGTTCTGTTTCACTAGAGAACCACAACTAACATGGTGTCACACTGCATTTATGTTGGACAAGTGTTCCAAATTGGCTACTGATTACAGAAATTCTCTAAAATGGGAAGCTTTGAGCTATATTGAAAAATTGGAAAGATTTTAGTTATAAACCTATGAGCAAAAGCTTTATTTCTGTAAAACAATCTGGCCTCAATATGATTTAAAATCAGAAAAGAAATGAACCTGAGAATGGCTCTATGGAAAAATCAGTGTATTACAATTAGAATTGTTCTGCAGAAGCTGCCCATCTTTTGATGCTATAAAAAGATCAGAATTACAATAGTTTGGGGAGATAGAATTTTGGGTTGATAGGCCATCTGATCTCCTGTTTTTTGCCTAGAATAAACTCTTTCTCTTTTTGAAACCCTGATGTCCCAGAATTTGGCCATTCCACATCAGGCAGAGAATTCACCTCCTTTATGTGGTATCATAAACACATCATCTCAGTACACCCTCCTCGCAACCCCATGAGAGAGTTGGGGTTGCCCTGAATTTGTAGATGAGGAACTCAAGGTTCAATGAGATGATTAACTTTTCCAGGTTCCCAGGGACCATTTCGATGGCAGAGATGTGTCTTAAGCGAAGTCAGTTGGAATCCAACTACCTTTTCCTCTGTTCTGGTATTTATCTAATAGTATTACAGTCTGGGAGATCTCCTGCCTCAGAATCTCAGGAACTCTTGTTAAGATGCACATTTCCAGACCCATCCCAGGATGCGCCATTTGTGAGTTCTGAAGAGAGCCCAGAACCTTGCATTTTTTGACACGCCCATCCCCACCCCCACCCCCAGGGACTCCTGCATGCACTAAGGTCTGGGAACTTCTCCACAAAACCATTGATAAAGTTGGTGCCCATCTAAGGTTACCCATCAGCTCTAAGGAAAGAACACAATGAAAGGCACTTGCATGCAGCATGAGAACTTTGGGTTGGCTACAAGAATGGTCTATTGGTAGAAAGTATTACCAAATCCTAGATTCTGTGGACTATCATTTAGCTGAAGTCTTTAAAAAAAAAGTTCCTTTAACTTCAGATTGGTCTTAAGGAACAACTGCAATAATGTATTGCAAATAATTAGACTCTAGGAAATAAATTTTTACTGAATTAAAAAAAGTGAAGATTACTCCATATACTATAATTTCTAAGGGGAAGAATGTATCATGTCCCTAGAAGGAAAACCTTGCCAATCCACATGCAACTTTCAGGGTCCTAGAAATAAAAGCAAATAGTGCCACTGCTCTCTTTCTTGCTGTATCTTGTATCGAGATACCTAAATTGCTATTATTAGCATTATTTTAGATTAAAAGCAGAACTTATTACTTGAAATGAATGATTACAAATGGACAACTACACACATTTTAGTAATACAGCCTTCATTCAAAACCATTTTCAAAGTCTCTTTTAGAATTGTTTGCCAAATATTTTCGCAAACCACATAAGAAAAGTTTCGTGACTTGAATGAAATGCAGTTTTTCACTTGGAAACTCCTTATTCAGTTTGAAGTAGTCTCCTTTGTCCAAAGACCTTAGATCCAAAGACATTTTGGGCTATTTGTGAAAATAAAACTCATTCTCAAAAAAATGAGACCTTTGTCATGATTGGTAACACACCGTCACAAAATATCAACCAAGTTGATATTTTGGTCTGTCTCAGGTTGTGGTAGTTGCTGGGGGTTACAGACACAAACAGGAGGACCTAATTCCACAGCCTATAGTGGTTACAAACATATTACAAAGTGTTCTGTAATTACTGTGTCTACTGTATTGACATTTGCCTGAAGGGGCGTGGGAAAAAGGCTGAGGGGGTCATTCATTTTGTTTGGGGGGATGCTAATAAAAAAAATACCAGCTGCCATTTATTGAGCAACTCCTATGTGCCAGCAACGGTTATAAGGATATTATGTGTATTATCTCCTTTAAAGCTCCTAATCTCTCTGTGAAGCAGGTACTGTTATTTTCTGAACTTTGCAGGTAAGGAAGATAAGGCACAGAGGAGTTAAATAAAAGAGCTGGGTACGTAAATGGTGGAGCCAGGGCTTTTAATGCAAGACATTTTAACTCTAGATCCTGAGCATGTAATGACTACATTTTGACAGTGCTTAAAAATAGGTGTGGTTTATTCTAATAGTTTAGTGCCCAGTGTTTGTAGGAATTTACTTTATCCATGAGAGCAGTAACAGAAAAAGAGAAAGGTTTTACCCATCCACTGATTATTTAAGAAAAGAACTTAAACCGCTGTTAGCTTAGAATGGACATTTCAGAAGAATTGCATACCTCTGTTCCATCAGGAATAGAGTTATTTGGTTAACTATTTTCTAAAGCTATTTTTTTTTAAATAAAAATTCCTTTACTGATGCAGAACATCTGGCTGACTGTGAAGGAATGTTCACTACAGTAGTAAAATTGACATGCTTCATTATAGGATAGTCTGGCTTGTGAAACATGAAGGAAATACAATATATGTGATAAACCAAGATAAAAATAACCAAGATTTAAACTAAATCAAGAAAATTTTTCTATACCAATTAAAAAAAATTTTTTAAAAAGCATACTACAAGAGAAGTGCAATATATGTAGATAATGGTTGGGAAGATATCAATAGAAAGTTTTAATTAGCCAAGTGTAAGGATAAGAATTTTCTAAGAAGGCCAGAGGATTTGAAAACAAAGAGTATAAAACCACAGACCAGTGTATAAAAATGGAAAGAAATCTATTTTGTGAACTGCAAATGCAACTGTCACTTAATCAGGTTCAAAATATTTACAAAATCGTGTGCAAACCTATGATATAAAGGGTGGTGTGTGTGTACAGAGTTAAGTGAGAGCCCCTGACTTATAGCCATTAAGGGAAAAAATGAATCCAGACAAAGCTAGACACAGTTTTTAGGGAGACAAAGTTTAAAATTTGGCTGGACTTTCAAACGCGGTGGTCCTCAGGCACCCATAAAAATCATACTTGTAAAAACCTCTAGAGGACTTGCCAGTTTTCTCAAGGACTCTTGAAACCTCTTCTCTTACGTTAATCCTAGATGAACTGTAATGTGGCCGTGGGGGTAGAATGTGAGTCCCCCACATTCTACAGATACTACATAAACCTTGATACAAATTCTTCTCATGCTTAGGCTAAAACTCTCCTGGTGCTGCCTAGTAACCCAAGTCTTAGCCAGGGAGCAAACTGTGAGTACAGCCGTGGTCACTCTTAGTCTCATCTTGTCCCAGGTCCATTGTTTGCTCCTAAACCTTGGCCAGCTGCATGATGGATATGCTTAAGCCATTGTTTTCCAAGGGGAATAGTGGAGAAATTATTGGGACTGGGAAGAGAAGCAGAGGGGTCTTGTCAAGAGAAACTCAGCACAAATCCACCATCTTTTCACTCAGAAAATAACTGATTTTGGGGGGACTCTAAAGGCTGTCTTTCAGTTTCCTCAATAGGTTTTCCCATGTGTAGACTCTGCTTCTTCAGTATTTTCTTTGGGTCTGCATTTTTACTCTCTGTCTTCTCAAACACATATACATCTCCCTATCTTGGAAGCTTTCACCATTTCATTGTCTCTCAACCATAAGACAAAAACCCAAGCCTGGCTGAACTTCATCTTTGTACCTGAGCAGCTGATCACCGCTGGAGAAAATCATATCTCTGCTTTACTTTAAATCCATACTTTTAGATCCCAGGTGGGTGTTCTTCATTGTCTGATAGTCCTCGTATATTTTTCTCTGAGACGTATATTCCATACCTCCTCTTTCCTCACACTATGCTCCTACACTCCTCTTCCTGCCCCTATTCTCAGCTGATGACCTCTCCTCTCATTTCAGTGAAAAGGTTGAAAAGCCATAAAAGAGAACTCACTCATCTTTCCACCATCAAATCTATGTACGCCATCACTTTTCCTCTTATCTGACTCATTAGCTTTGTCCTCTCTAATGCATCAGTCCAACAATCTACAAACATGCCCTGGCAGATTCTATCTTAGACATCTTCCCACTTTCCCTACTTATCAACCCATTCAGCGCCAAACTTCTTGAAACATACCTACGTATGCCTTATCTCCTTCCCCATTTTTTGCCTTTCATTCCTCATCCCACTGAAGCCTGGACCTGGCCCTTAGAATTTCATTTAAACTGCCCTTTCCAAGTTGCCCAACTGGACAAACACACTTCTGTACTCTTCTTCCTTGTCCTGACAGCTGTATTCCACGTGTCTTCTCTCTCCTTGGGTGCTCTCTTGACCCTAGACTTTCTGGATTTCCCTGTCTCTCAGCTCCTTTTCAGACTCCATCCTTTTCTATGACTGGGTCCTTCCTCTTCCTAGATTGCTTTAATATTCACATGGGTTTTACCTTCTCTGTGCCAATGATGCCTTCATTTATATTTCTGGTTTAAACCTCTTCACGTTTGGATATCCACTTGTCTACTGGACAATTCCACTGGGACATCTCATTGACATTTTAAAATTACGGTGTTCATAAGTCTCGTTTCCCATTCCTCTCCTCCACCCACTTGTCCATCCCCAGAACAAGTTTTCTCTGTCTTGCCCATCTTAGAAAGTGATAATCCCATGCCAGAAATTCACCATCACCCTTATTTTCTCTTTCCCTCATGCCTATACCCCATCCTTCAGCTAGTTATATCATTTTTACAGCCAAAATTTATACTGAATGTGTCCATTTATTTCAGCAATGATCTCCTTACTGATCTGTATGATTCTACTTTTGTCCCTTCTGATCTAGTACCCGAACGTCAGACAGAGGAGTGATTGTCCAAAAATAGAAACTGAATAATGTCACCTGAACAAAACTCTTCAATGGCTTCCCATAAACTGCAATAAAATCTATACTTCTTGACGTAGCCCAAGGCCAGGAGTGAATTACCTATGCCTAACTGCCCGGTCTTCATGCTCCACTTTGTTCACTGTGTGCCAGTGTATTAGTTAGGGTTCTCTAGAGAAACAGAATCAACAGGGGACACTTGCAATTATAAAATTTATAAAAGTGTCTCACATGACCTCAGGAACGCAGAGTCCAAAATCCGAAGGGCATACTGTGAAGCCGACCATTCTGATGGAGGTCTGAACGAACTCCATCACCAGCCAAAGCAGGAAGAGAGCCTGTCTCTTCCGAATCCTCCTTAAAAGGCTTCCTGTGATTAGACTGAGCATCACTCATTGCAGAAGACACTCCCCTTGGCTGATTACAAATGGAATCAGCTGTGGATGCAGCTGAAATGATCATGATCATGATCTAATTCTATGAAATGCCCTCATTGCAACAGACAGGCCAGCACTTGCACAACCAGACAAACAGGTACCACCACTTGGCCAAGTTGACACGTGAACCTGATCATGACAGCCAGTGACCCTGGTCCTTTCAGTTTTTCCAACCCTGTGGAAATGGAGCATGTTCACTCCTGGGGTGCATGTGACCATCCACCGTGCTACTGGAAGAAGAAAGAAGCAGAACTTTTGTTTTTATTTATGATTTAATTGCATCCTTATAAATTTCCATTTCAAAATATGCTTTATAATGTAAGTTGTGAGTATAATAATGCATGCATATACTGTATAAGTAAATAAATACATACATATCAAGGGTGCTTGCTCAAAACTTTATTTTCTGATGTGCTCTAAATTTGAAGGCTCATCTTTACTATGATATCTGCTCATCCAACAGATATCCCTTCCTTTATCACTTTCTTCAGGCATATTGCTTATTTATTTATACAGTTTGTTTGTGTGGAATTGTTGTATACTTTATATAATTTGTCTTCCAAGAGGAAATGATCATGATTATTTATGTCTACTGTATGCACAGAGCCTGGCCTATAGCAGGCATTTGCAAAAATTTTTTCAACTGAATGAAGGAGCTTGAAGTCCTTTTTACCATGACCACACTGATTTGTTTTTTCTGTCTCCTGCATGCTATTTCTCATGCCATTCTCCTTACACGGAACCATTTCCCCTTTCTTTTAAAAACCCAAACTCTTTATTTTAATGCCTACTGCCCTCTCAACCTGCTCTTGCCTGAGCGAGGAGCATCCCAGACATTTGCATCTTGCCTCCACATTCCACCTTTAACCTCCCCTCCCCAACCCTTTACCTACAGTTGCCACTGTCTCAGTTTGCCATGGCTGCTATGAAACATACCATAGCCTGCCTGGCTTGAGCAACAGGAATTTACTGTTTCACAGTTTTTAGAGGGTGGAAGCCCAGCAGCAAGGTGTCACCAGGTCATGCTTTTTTCCTGGAGTCTATAGTGTTGTGGTGATGACTTTCTGGCAATCCTTGGCATTCCTTGGCTTGTCGGTGCATCTCTGCCCCCATCACATGGCAATCTCTTGCCTTCTTTGGCTTCTCTTAACTCTTTCTCAGTTGTCTGAATTTCCTTTGCGTGTAAGGACTTCAGCCATATTGACTTAGGGCCGACCCTCATACAGTTTGGTCTGAATGTGTCTTCTGGGGGGAAAGGGCATGATTCAATCCCCAAACTCATCACCATTTGCAGTCCTCATTCAGTTCACCCTGTAATAATTGAATTTACCCCTTTGCCCAGCTTCTGTGGATGAACTCTTATTCGCACCTTCATTTTGTCTCTGTACTTCATTCACCTTTGCCTCTTGGAGACTGCCTATCAGATATTCCTGGTTGCGAGTCTATAGTCTAAAAGCTTAGAAGCCCCCACCCCCACCCCCACCTAGGCTTCTGAAATCTCAAACCCCACTACCATCTCTCTTGTCTTCAAAGGGAGGTTCAACAAAGCTAACTCCCAAACGCTTTGATTCATTCTGTTCTCTTTGAGGCTGACCTTCTCCAACACTTGTTTATAGCACACGTGTTGACTTAAATTCCTCATAAGAATTTGAATAGTTACACTTTATATATAAAAACCCCACTCCTTATTTACTTACTCACGCATTTATTTATTCAAACAAATCAACACCTCAATCCAAAGCACAAGATCTGCCTTTGGGAGCATCAGAATGTCTCCTTTTGTTACATCCAGAATTGGTGCTCCAGTTTTATTTATGTGCTGACACTCCAGCCAATTACCCTGGGAACTGTCAAATGTGTTTGTAGCAATGCGAACTGAAAACAAATCTCCAAATGTTGGCCAGATGGGGTGCATTTTATTTCAGCAGTAAATTTAATTCTTTTTTTTATTTCTGTAATGGGCATAGTTTTGAGACCTCATTTCTACAGCATGTGGAATTTCTCCATGCTTTGTGAAGTAGAGCCTGTGTGTCAATAAAGCCTCTCTCTCTCAAATTCTGGCCTTTAGAAATCCTCCAATCAACTTTGCGAACTGTCTGGTCTGCTGATATTCAGAGTGCAGCTCCCTCTGAAGGGCTGGACAGCACATGTGCTGGAATGAATTATCAGTAGTTGCTCCAAGGAGATCATTCTCTTCATCCTTAAATATAATCAATGGGTTTTCAATACTCTTTCTAAAATTATTATTTTAGAACGGAAATTTCACCCTCTCATCTTTGGACATTTCGGCTATCTACAGCTTTTCCCTATTATAAATCACTACGCAATACTTGTGTGTGTGTGTGTGTGTGTGTGCCTTAAATTTAGTACACATTTCAGATTATTTTAGGACAGATTCCTAGAAGTGGAATCACTATGTTAAAGGATATGAAAATTTTTAAGACTCTTGACCCCCATTGCTAAATTGCTTTTCAGAAATGTTGAAACAATTTACACTCTAACGAGAAATGTGTGAGAGTGTCTGAACTCTCTTGCTCTAGTCAGCACTGATTATTGTTTTTCTAAAAATGAGTGATAAAGGGCAATGTGTTAGGCAGGGTTCTCTCAAGAAACAGAACCAACAGAAGAGATCTGTAAACATGAGATTTATAAAGGCGTCTCATGCAACCGTGGGGATGCAAGAGTCCAAAATCTGTAGGACAGGCTGTGAAGCTGGCAGCTCCAATGAAGGGTCTGGATGAACTCCACAGGAGAGGCTCGTTGGCTGAAGAAGCAGTGAAAGAGTCTCTCTTCTCCCTTAAAAGTCTCCAATTGATTGGATTATCTTGTCATGGGAGACACACCTTGGTTGATTACAGATGTAATCAGCCACAGATGCAATCAACTGACTGATGATTTAATACCCCAGCCTTCCAGTTTATCAACCAGCCTTGAAATATCCCTGCAGCAATGGTCAGGCCGGGGCTTGCCTGACTGGACAATGGGCATCATCACTTGGCCAAGTTGACACCAGAGCTTAACCATCACAGGCAACTTGCTATTTTAATTATAAATTTTAATTTCTTTTACTACTATTGAGGTTAATAGCTTTTTTCTAGATTGAACTCTACTTTGACTATTTGCCCATGTCCTTGGCTCATTGGTTATTGATTTTCATGAATTTATAATATCTTAAGGATATTAACCCTTGTCTATCATGTTTGTTACAAATATTTTCATTTAAAATTATTGTCTATGACAGGTTTTGATTTTTGTATGTTTTACATTTTTATGTAGGTGAATCTTTCAATCCTCCACTCTTAGACATTACATACAGGTTTAATTAAATTAAAATAAATAAAGAAAAGCAATTACAAAAGATGATGTAACAGATACCCATGTAACTCCCAGTCAGACTTACCAAATGTTAATATTTTGCCTCTGATTAAAAAAATATTTATGGCTACAGTTGAAATTGAGATTTCCTTAATTCTTTTCCCCAGTAACCTTTCCCTTTCTCCTTTCCCCATTTCCTCCTTATTCAGAGGCAATCCCATCGTGAATTTGGGGATTCAAATAAACAGTGGTTTTAAATATTTAATTGCAAGCACATGTACCCCCCAATTATGTATTTTACCGCTTAGTATGTTTTTTAACTTCATTACTTCCTTTTTAAAACTCAATATTGTGTTTTCAAGATTCACCCCATGTTATTACATATAGGCCTAACTATTCATCTTTGTTGCCTGTGTAGTGTGTAGCCTTTTTCTCCATGTCTGTACTCATGGACACTTGAATAGTTCCTGATTTTTTGCTGCCAACATGCAGCAGTCAGCATCTCCGTACATGTCCAGTACTAGTATGTGCAGATTTTGCCTAGAAATGGAATTACAAGATAGTAGCGAACAGGAATTTATGATATTACCAGATTGCCAGATTGGCAATTGCCAGATTGCTCTTTAAAGAAGGTTGTAAAGGAAAATTTGTCTTAAACTTTGTTGATGATAGAATATTTTTATATGTTATAATATAAAACCTTCTTGTGGAAAGAAGTGAGCTTTTCTGCTTAAGCATTTTTCTGATAACCTTTACATGCAATTACGACTTCTGGAAAACTAGCTCCTCACCCACCTTGACTGTAGGCTGACTGTCAGTCATAAGTCTAATGATTATATATACATATTTTTCTTAAGACCTTTTTTGCTTGAATATACCTGTTTTATTCTCATTGGTATTATATGAACATTCTGATCTTCCCACTTCTTTTCCAAGACTTGTGCTGTCACAATTTTTTATTTTTGCAATTCTTAACACTATAAACACACATCTCATTTAAAAAAATTTAAACCAGGGATCTCACTGATTTTTGGTGCATCTGAACATTTTTTTCATGTTTCTTGGCCTTTTGAATTTCTTCTTCAGTGAATTTTCTGCTCATGTTCATTGCCCATTTTTAAAAAATTTTTTTATTAATTAAAAAAATTAACAGAGAAAACATTATGATATCATTCCATTCTACATATACAACCAGTAATTCTTAATATCATCACATAGTTGCATATTCATCATTTCTAGAACATTTGCATCGATTTAGAAAAAAAATAAAAAAGACAACAGAAAAAGAAATAAAACGATAACAGAAAAAAAAAAGATTATACATGCCATACCCCTTACCCCTCGCTTTCATTGCCCATTTTTCTATTGAATTGTCTCTTTCTTATTGATTTGTACAAGATTTTTTAAATGTCAGTTATGCATATTTCAAATATCTGCTCCTAGCTTGTGCTTGTTTTTTAAATTTGATATGAAGTATTTTTCATATGGAAATTTAAAATTCTTATGTAGTCAAATTTGTTAATGTTTTTCTTTATAATTGCAACTTAATTTGTATTTTAAGAAATCCTTCTTTATCTTGAAGACATAAAATATGACTGATATTTTCTTCTAATTGTTGTATAGTTTTATTGATCACATTTAGGTGTTTATTCCATCCAGAGTTAATTCTTTCAATTATAGTGTCTGGGAAAAATCTAATTTTATCTTTTTGATCTGTCACATACTCCTATACTAATTTTAAAATATTTCATTTTTCTCCTCACTGACTGTTCTAGTTTGCAAGCTGCCAAAATGCAATATACCAGAAATGGAACAGCTTTTAAAAAGGGGAATTTAATAACTTGCAAGTTTACAGTTCTAAAGCCATAAAAATGTCCAAATTCAAGCAAGGCTATAGAAATGTCCAACCTAAGGCATCCAGAGAAAGATACCTTGGTTCAAGAAGGCTGAAGAGGTTCAGGGTTTGCATGTGGCAAACCTGGTGAAGTCTGCACGCTTTCTCTCCTGGCTTCTTGTTTCATGAAGCTCCTCCAGGAGCAATTTCCTTTTTCATCTTCAAAGGTCTTTGGCTGGGTGGGCTTTCTTGGTTCTCTGGCTCTGTTGCTCTCTTTTCATTCTCTAAAATGCTTCCTCTTTTAAAAGATTCCAGTAAACTAATCAAGGCCCACCTGGAATGGGTGGAATCACATCTCCTTCTAATCCAAGGTTAATACCCACAATTGGGTGAGTCACATCTTTGTGGAGATAATCAAATCAAGTTTCCAGCCTATAGAACTAAATAGAGATCAAAAGAAACAGTTGCCCTCACAAGATTGGATCAGGTAAAACATGGCTTTTCTAGAGGACATAATCCTTTCAAACCAGCAGACTGATTTCATATCCCACTTCTTATCTACCAAACACCTATATATTTGGGAATGTCTCTACATTCTTTATTCTTTCCCTTTGATTTATCCCTGTAGCAATAATCTTACTCTCATTTAAACTTTAGAATAAGTTTTCTTTTCTAGTAGAAAAATTTCTTTCTCTTTGTTCTTTTTCAGAATTGTCTTGGCTGTTCTGAAATTTAGGTTCAATTTGTCAAACTCCATTAAGAATTCTGTTGCGATTGTGATTGGAAATGAAATTATATTTGTGTTTTAATTTGGAAAAAGTTTCCATTTTTATGATAATAAGTGTTCCTAGCTATAAGAAGGGCATCTATTTCTTTTTTAAAAAGTTTTTATTAATATTTTAAATTTTTTCTTCACAAAAGAGCTTCACATCTTTTCTGATATATTTTTCCTTAATCCTTTATAGTTATGGCTGCTTTTATAAATGGCATCTTTTTAGCTGCATCTTTGAATTAGTTATTACTCATGTATAGGATTATTATTGATTATATATGTTGATCTTACATCAAACAACTTCATGGATTTTCCTTATAAGTTCTGAAGGTTAATTAGATTCTCTTGAATTTACTACACAAATAATCTTACTGTCTGTAAATAATTTCTCTCTCTGGTCTCTTTTTCAATCCATGTCTCTCTTACTGCTTTTCTTGTCCTTCATTAGGTAGGATTTCTACTAAAATGTCAAACAGTGAGGGGAATAGCAGCTATCCTTATCCACTTTCTAATCGTAGCAAATGCCTTAACATTTTATTTAGATGTGTGAGGTTAGAGCTAGGGTTTTAATAGCTATTCTCTTTTGTTTAAAAACTTTTTAAGGCTTTAACATTTTTATATGCAGTTAAACAATTATTTAGACATTCATCAGGTAGACATACATAATAGTGCCAGTCTCTGGACTACTTGGCCTGTTGCATTTATCGGTTTGTTACTTCTTACCTTTCCTTCTTATCTTTAAAAGTGGGATGATTTAAAACATATAGTTTCATAGTATCTTTTAATACTTACAGAAGTCTTCATTTTTTTTCTCCTTAAAAGTTTTTAAGCTGGCCTCATCTGTTTATCCTTCTGGTTAAATTTTACCACCATTTCATAAAATACCAAAAGACATTCCGATGGAATTTAAATCAGAATTCAGTTACCCTGTTAATTAACGTGGAAAGCGTTAGCATCTTTGAAATGTCCATCTTTCCCAATCAGGAGCCTGGTACTGAGTCACCATGTTTAGAAGCGTCTTATTTCTCTCCATTGCTGGATATACAAAATAATCTCTCATTTTGTAGTATTCATTTGTCAGATGGAAATATTATAATACGATCTATTGCATAGGGTTGTTGTTGTAACTAAGTAAAATAATTGATGTTCCCATTACAGTGATTCCTACATTCTACCACCTAATAAAAGTTAACCATTGCTATGATTAATAGGAATGGTTTTATTTTGTTTCTCATATTCTCAGAAGGTAATGCTGATTTTATGTCAGTCATTCAAATAGCATATTTCCATTTCTTTCTCTTATTCTATGTATTCAATCTTTTTTTTTTTCACATGGGCAGGCTCCGGGGAATCAAACCTGGGTCTCCAGCACAGCAGGCAAAAATTCTGCCACTGAGCCACTATTCAACTTGTTTTTAAACCAACTATGTGTTAGGCATGCTCTTTAGGGACCCTCTGCTCTGCAGAGAACTAGACAGGTGAGGTCCTTGCTCCCATAGAGTTTACATTTTCATGTTGGTCGATGCTTTTCAATTATACTAAATAATAAAGGTTATAGTGGGTAATTCTGATTTTATTTCTGTATATTAATCCTAATTAATTCACCTAAGTGAAATATTTTCTTTTGGTTTAAAACGAATGCTTGTCGTGCTAAGAAAACATCCTTCTATTTCTATAGCTAACAGTTTTTCTTTTAAGTAATGATGCTCTTTCATTTTATGTAGTCCACACAGATAGGCACTGAGTGCCTATTATATGCTAAGTGATGGTGGAGTGTTGGGTGAATCACGATAAACATATACTTCATGGGAAACCGGTCTAATTAGGGAAATAGACTTTATTAAAATTTTGTACAAAATGTATGATTCTTTCAACATGAAGAAGTTAGAGTGGTCATTACCCAAATATCCCTGAAGATGAACAGAATGATCAAATGAGAGGGAAGAGTTGTAACAGAGCAGCTAGGATTTAACAAATAATTGTGACAACTTAATCATTATATTTCTTTTTTTTTTTTTTTGACTTTTTTTTATTAATTAAAAAAAGAATTAACAAAACAATTAGAAATCATTCCAATCTACATGTACAATCAGTAATTCTTAATAACATCACATAGTTGCATATTCATCATTTCTTAGTACATTTGCATCGATTTAGAAAAAGAAATAAAAAGACAACAGAATAAGAATTAAAACAATAATAGAAAGAAAAAAAAAACAAAAAAAACAAAAACAAAAAACCTATACCTCACATGCAGCTTCATTCAGTGTTTTAACATAATTGCATTACAATTGGGTAGTATTGTGCTGTCCATTTCTGAGTTTTTATATCCAGTCCCGTTGTACAGTCTGTATCCCTTCATCTCCAATTATCCCTTCTCTCTTTTTTTTTTTTAATTAACGGAAAAAAAGAAATTAACCCAACATTTAGAGATCATACCATTCTACACATGCAATCATTAATTCTTAACATCATCACATAGATGCATGATCATCATTTCTTAGTACATTTGCATTGGTTTAGAAGAACTAGCAACATAACCGAAAAAGATATAGAATGTTAATATAGAGAAAAAAATAAAAGTAATAATAGTAAAATCAAAACAAAACAACACAAAACAAAACAAAACAAAAAACCCTATAGCTCAGATGCAGCTTCATTCAGTGTTTTAACATGATTACTTTACAATTAGGTATTATTGTGCTGTCCATTTTTGAGTTTTTGTATCTAGTCCTGTTGCCCAGTCTGTATCCCTTCAGCTTCAATTACCCATTGTCTTACCCTGTTTCTAACTCCTGCTGAACTCTGTTACCAATGACATATTTCAAGTTTATTCTCGAATGTCTGTTCACATCAGTGGGACCATACAGTATTTGTCCTTTAGTTTTTGGCTGGATTCACTCAGCATAATATTCTCTAGGTCCATCCATGTTATTACATGGTTCATAAGTTTATCTTGTCTTAAAGCTGCATAATATTCCATCGTATGTATATACCACAGTTTGTTTAGCCACTCTTCTGTTGATGGAGATTTTGGCTGTTTCCATCTCTTTGCAATTGTAAATAATGCTGCTATAAACATTGGTGTGCAAATGTCCGTTTGTGTCTTTGCCCTTAAGTCCTTTGAGTAGATACCTAGCAATGGTATTGCTGGGTCATATGGCAATTCTATATTCAGCTTTTTGAGGAACCGCCAAACTACCTTCCACAGTGGTTGCACCCTTTGACATTCCCACCAACAGTGGATAAGTGTGCCTCTTTCTCCGCATCCTCTCCAGCACTTGTCATTTTCTGTTTTGTTGATAATGGCCATTCTGGTGGGTGTGAGATGATATCTCATTGTGGTTTTGATTTGCATTTCTCTAATGGCCAGGGACATTGAGCATCTCTTCATGTGCCTCTTGGCCATCCGTATTTCCTCTTCTGAGAGGTGTCTGTTCAAGTCTTTTTCCCATTTTGTAATTGGGTTGGCTGTCTTTTTGTTGTTGAGATGAACAATCTCTTTATAAATTCTGGATACTAGACCTTTATCTGATATATCATTTCCAAATATTGTCTCCCATTGTGAAGGCTGTCTTTCTACTTTCTTGATGAAGTTCTTTGATGCACAAAAGTGTTTAATTTTGAGGAGTTCCCATTTATTTATTTCCTTCTTCAGTGCTCTTGCTTTAGGTTTAAGGTCCATAAAACCGCCTCCAGTTGTAAGATCCATAAGATATCTCCCAACATTTTCCTCTAACTGTTTTATGGTCTTAGACCTAATGTTTAGATCTTTGATCCATTTTGAGTTAACTTTTGTATAGGGTGTGAGAGATGGGTCTTCTTTCATTCTTTTGCATATGGATATCCAGTTCTCTAGGCACCATTTATTGAAGAGACTGCTCTGTCCCAGGTGAGTTGGCTTGACTGCCTTATCAAAGATCAAATGTCCATAGATGAGAGGGTCTATATCTGAGCACTCTATTCGATTCCATTGGTCGATATATCTATCTTTATGCCAATACCATGCTGTTTTGACCACTGTGGCTTCATAATATGCCTTAAAGTCAGGTAGCGCGAGACCTCCAGCTTTGTTTTTTTTCCTCAAGATGTTTTTAGCAATTCGGGGCACCCTGCCCTTCCAGATAAATTTGCTTATTGGTTTTTCTATTTCTGAAAAATAAGTTGTTGGGATTTTGATTGGTATTGCATTGAATCTGTAAATCAATTTAGGTAGGATTGACATCTTAACTATATTTAGTCTTCCAATCCATGAACACGGTATGCCCTTCCATCTATTTAGGTCTTCTGTGATTTCTTTTAGCAGTTTTTTGTAGTTTTCTTTATATAGTTTTTTTGTCTCTTTAGTTAAATTTATTCCTAGGTATTTTATTCTTTTAGTTGCAATTGTAAATGGGATTCGTTTCTTGATTTCCCCCTCAGCTTGTTCATTACTAGTGTATAGAAAAGCTACAGATTTTTGAATGTTGATCTTGTAGCCTGCTACTTTGCTGTACTCATTTATTAGCTCTAGTAGTTTTGTTGTGGATTTTTCCGGGTTTTCAACGTATAGTATCATATCGTCTGCAAACAGTGATAGTTTTACTTCTTCCTTTCCAATTTTGATGCCTTGTATTTCTTTTTCTTGTCTAATTGCTCTGGCTAGAACCTCCAACACAATGTTGAATAATAGTGGTGATAGTGGACATCCTTGTCTTGTTCCTGATCTTAGGGGGAAAGTTTTCAATTTTTCCCCATTGAGGATGATATTAGCTGTGGGTTTTTCATATATTCCCTCTATCATTTTAAGGAAGTTCCCTTGTATTCCTACCTTTTGAAGTGTTTTCAACAGGAAAGGATGTTGAATCTTGTCGAATGCCTTCTCTGCATCAATTGAGATGATCATGTGATTTTTCTGCTTTGATTTGTTGATATGGTGTATTACATTAATTGATTTTCTTATGTTGAACCATCCTTGCATACCTGGGATGAATCCTACTTGGTCATGATGTAAAATTCTTTTAATGTGTTGTTGGATACGATTTGCTAGAATTTTATTGAGGATTTTTGCATCTGTATTCATTAGAGAGATTGGTCTGTAGTTTTCTTTTTTTGTAATATCTTTGCCTGGTTTTGGTATGAGGGTGATGTTGGCTTCATAGAATGAATTAGGTAGTTTTCCCTCCACTTCGATTTTTTTGAAGAGTTTGAAGAGAATTGGTACTAATTCTTTCTGGAACGTTTGGTAGAATTCACATGTGAAGCCATCTGGTCCTGGACTTTTCTTTTTAGGAAGCTTTTGAATGACTAATTCAATTTCTTTACTTGTGATTGGTTTGTTGAGGTCATCTATGTCTTCTTGAGTCAAAGTTGGTTGTTCATGTCTTTCCAGGAACCCGTCCATTTCCTCTAAATTGTTGTATTTATTAGCGTAAAGTTGTTCATAGTATCCTGTTATTACCTCCTTTATTTCTGTGAGGTCAGTAGTTATGTCTCCTCTTCCATTTCTGATCTTATTTATTTGCATCCTCTCTCTTCTTCTTTTTGTCAATCTTGCTAAGGGCCCATCAATCTTATTGATTTTCTCATAGAACCAACTTCTGGCCTTATTGATTTTCTCTATTGTTTTCATGTTTTCAATTTCATTTATTTGTGCTCTAATCTTTGTTATTTCTTTCCTTTTGCTTGCTTTGGGGTTAGCTTGCTGTTCTTTCTCCAGTTCTTCCAAATGGATAGTTAATTCCTGAATTTTTGCCTTTTCTTCTTTTCTGATATAGGCATTTAGAGCAATAAATTTCCCTCTTAGCACTGCCTTTGCTGCGTCCCATAAGTTTTGATATGTTGTGTTTTCATTTTCATTCGCCTCGAGGTATTTGCTAATTTCTCTTGCAATTTCTTCTTTGACCCAGTCGTTGTTTAGGAGTGTGTTGTTGAGCCTCCACGTATTTGTGAATTTTCTGGCACTATGCCTATTATTGATTTCCAACATCATTCCTTTATGGTCCGAGAAAGTGTTGTGTAAGATTTCAATCTTTTTAAATTTGTTAAGACTTGCTTTGTGACCCAGCATATGGTCTATCTTTGAGAATGATCCATGAGCACTTGAAAAAAAGGTGTATCCTGCTGTTGTGGGATGTAATGTCCTATAAATGTCTATTAAGTCTAGTTCATTTATAGTAATATTCAGATTCTCTATTTCTTTGTTGATCCTCTGTCTAGATGTTCTGTCCCTTGATGAGAGTGGTGAGTTGAAGTCTCCAACTATTATGGTATATGAGTCTATTTCCCTTTTCAGTGTTTGCAGTATATTCCTCACGTATTTTGGGGCATTCTGATTTGGTGCGTAAATATTTATGATTGTTATGTCTTCTTGTTTAATTGTTCCTTTTATTAGTATATAGTGTCCTTCTTTGTCTCTTTTAACTGTTTTACATTTGAAGTCTAATTTGTTGGATATTAGTATAGCCACTCCTGCTCTTTTCTGGTTGTTATTTGCATGAAATATCTTTTCCCAACCTTTCACTTTCAACCTATGTTTATCTTTGGGTCTAAGATGTGTTTCCTGTAGACAGCATATCGAAGGATCCTGTTTTTTAATCCATTCTGCCAATCTATGTCTTTTGATTGGGGAATTCAGTCCATTGACATTTAGTGTTATTACTGTTTGGATAATATTTTCCTCTAACATTTTGCCTTTTGTATTATATATATCATATCTGATTTTCCTTCTTTCTACACTCTTTTCCATATCTCTCTCTTCTGTCTTTTTGTATCTGACTCTAGTGCTCCCTTTAGTATTTCTTGCAGAGCTGGTCTCTTGGTCACAAATTCTTTCAGTGACTTTTTGTCTGAGAATGTTTTAATTTCTCCCTCATTTTTGAAGGATAATTTTGCTGGATATAGGAGTCTTGGTTGGCAGTTTTTCTCTTTTAGTATTTTAAATATATCATCCCACTGTCTTCTAGCTTCCATGGTTTCTGCTGAGAAATCTACACAAAGTCTTATTGGGTTTCCCTTGTATGTAATGGATTGTTTTTCTCTTGCTGCTTTCAAGATCTTCTCTTTCTCTTTGACCTCTGACATTCTAACTAGTAAGTGTCTTGGAGAACGCCTATTTGGGTCTAATCTCTTTGGGGTGCGCTGCACTTCTTGGATCTGTAATTTTAGGTCTTTCATAAGAGTTGGGAAATTTTCAGTGATAATTTCTTCCATTAGTTTTTCTCCTCCTTTTCCCTTCTCTTCTCCTTCTGGGACACCCACAACACGTATATTTGTGCGGTTCATATTGTTCTTGAGTTCCCTGATACCCTGTTCAAATTTTTCCATTCTTTTCCCTATAGTTTCTGTTTCTTTTTGGAATTCAGATGTTCCATCCTCCAAATCACTAATTCTATCTTCTGTCTCTTTAAATCTATCTTTGTAGCTATCCATTATTTTTTCTATGTTTGCTACTTTATCCTTCACTTCCATAAGTTCTGCGATTTGTTTTTTCAGTTTTTCTATTTCTTCTTTATGTTCAGCCCATGTCCTCTTCGTGTCCTCCCTCAATTTATCGATTTCATTTTTGAAGAGGTTTTCCATTTCTGTTCGTGTATTCAGCATTAGTTGTCTCAGCTCTTGTGTCTCATTTGAGCTATTGGTTTGTTCCTTTGACTGAGCCATATTCTCAATCTTTTGAGCGTGGACAGTTATCTTCTGCTGCTGGCGTCTGGGCATTTATTCAGATTTCTCTTGGTGTTGGACCCAGCAAGGTTGTAATATTTTTCTGTGAAATCTCTGGGTTCTGTTTTTCTTATCCTGCCCAGTAGGTGGCGCTCGTGGCACACGTTTGTCTGCGGGTCCCACCAGTAAAAGGTGCTGTGGGACCTTTAACTTTGGAAAACTCTCGCCGTCCTGGGGGTTCGCTAGCCGAAGCGGCTTGAGCCGGCCCGGGGTCCGAACGCAGGGAGGGTTGCTGGTCGCCGCAGCCAGGGAAAGAGCCCGTCCGAATTTCCTAGTCGGCCCTGGGCAACAAGCGTGGCGGGAGGGTGCCAGCGGCAGCGGCCCGCCCGAGAGAGTGCACGTTCCCCGGGAGTCACGGGGTCACCGTTCTCCGCGGCCTGGGGGTTTCCGATCCAATTCTCTCAGTTGGTCCGGGGGCTGCGCGTGGTGTGGGCGCCAGTCGCCTTGGTTTCAGGGGACCACCTCTCCAATTCTCCCAGCCGGCCCGGGAAGGGGGAAGGGAGTAACTCCGGCCGCTTGCCACCCCGCTCGGTAAGGCCCGCGCGCCTCGGCGATCTCACCCGAGGTGCTTCTCTCAGCCAGCCAGCCGTTCCAGGATGGGGTACGCTGTCTTTTTTATCTCTGTTGTGGCTTTGGGTGCTTTCTGTATCGTTTCTACTCCCCTAGTAGGTGTCCTGGAGAAGAAACTAAGATCCGCGCATCTTACTAAGCCGCCATCTTCCAGGAAGTCCTCCATTATATTTCTTTTTATTTGCTAGTGTATTAGCACAGCCAGAAGGAAATAAAACTGAAACTGTGGAACTGTAACCCAAACTATCTGTTGAAATTTGCTGTATAACTATCTGTTAAACCGTGTTTTGAAATTTATCACTTTTCAGTATGTTATATTTCACAATAAAAAATGTTTCTAAAAAAAGGAGTGCTGAGTTTTATTAAGCCCCTTCAGTATCTATAGATGATAGTATTTTCTTATTTGAACAACTGATGCATCATACTACTCTTAAACTTTTCCTGTATTTTTGTAATTTAAAGAAATAGCATTTTACTCAAGGATTTTCACACCTCTACTCATGTGTGAGAGTGATATATAGTTTACATGTGATAATCTGATTGAATTTTAGTCTTATTGGACTTCCCTTGTATGTGATGGATTGTTTTTCACTTGCTGCTTTCAAGATTCTCTCTTTCTCTTTGACCTCTGACATTCTGATTAGTAAGTGTCTCAGAGTATGTCTATTTGGATCTATTCTGTTTGGGGTATGCTGCACTTCTTGGATCTGTAATTTTTTTTTTTTACATGGGTAGGCACCGAGAATCAAACCTGGGTCCTTTGGCCTGGCAGGCAAGTATTCTTGCCTGCTGAGCTACCGTGTCCCGCCCTGGATCTGTAATTTTAAGTCTTTCATAAGAGTTGGGAAATTTTCAGTGATAATTTCCTCCATTAGTTTTTCTCCTCCTTTATCCCTTCTCTTCTCCTTGTGGGACACCCACAACACGTATATTCTTGTGCTTCATGTTGTCATCTAATTCCCTGAGTCCCTGCTCATATTTTCCCATTCTTTTCCCTACATTTTCTTTTGCTTGTCAGATTTCAGATGTCCCGTCCTCCAGTTCACTAATCCTACCTTCTGCCTCTTGAAATCTGACATTGCAAGTTTCCATTGCTTTTTTCATCTCTTCTACTGTGACTTTCATTCCCATAAATTCTGTGATTTGTTTTTTCAGATTTCTTCTTTTTTCATTCCTTGCTTTCTTTATATCCTCCCTCAATTCATTGATTTGATTTTTGATGAAGTTTTCCATGTCTGTTCGAACATTCTGAATTAATTGTTTCAACTCCTGTATCTCATTCGAATTGTTGGTTTGTTCCTTTGACTGGGCCATTTCTTCAATTTTCCTAGTATGATTCATTATTTTTTGCTGGTGGCTAGGCATTTAATTACCTTAATTAGTTTATTCTGGAGATTGTTTTCACTTTTTTTTTTCCCTAGGATTTTCTTGCTGGATAACTTTGTTGTCTATCTTTTCTTTGACATTCAGTTCAGCTTATTCTAGTCCTCTAGTTTAGGTTTTGTTTTATAGATCAGAATTTTTCAGTTCTTGTTTTTTTGTGTCTTGCTCTGCCTGTATGGTGCCTTTCCCCCACCCCTGAGTAGGGTCTTCTTAGGTATTATAGACCCTGGTCAGATTTTCCCAGACCAAACTGGTGTCCTCTCAGGAGGAAAGGGTCACCTGCTTCAGTTTTCCCTGAGGGTGAGACCCAGCAGAATAAAAGACTTCCCTATGAAGTCTCTGGACTCTGTTTTTCCTATCCTGTCCGGTGTGTGGCACTTTTCTGCCTGCAGGTCCCACCAGCATAAGGTGATGTGGTACCTTTAACTCCAGCAGTCTCTTCCTGCTGGGGACGTGGTAGAGACAGAGGAGAGGTTGTAGGCTGGCTTTAATCACTTCACTTTTCCAGACCCTGGGGTCTGAATTCCTTGAACCAGGGATTCCACCTGAGTGGGCCCCACTCTTCTCCTGGGGAAGGCACAGGCTCTGGACAAGCTCTCAAACAAGCTCAGTTCTGCCTATGCCTGGGGTAGTGGAGCCCAAGAAGCCTTGCACCTGTATCCAAAGAGTAATCAATCCGTAGAAACACAGCCACAAAATAGAAAAAGAAAAATCCTTTTCAGAGAAGGTCCCTGTTCCTCAGGTTTGCCAATCAAGAGCTTAAGTTGGTACATTGCTCTGTGTATCTCCAGGTCCTATGTGCTCCCCTCCTTTCTTGCAGGGCCCAGACCTTTTCAGATCCAAAAAAACCTCTGTTTTTTTTCCTTTTTTCTTTTTCCATCAGCCCTGCCCCCTCTGCCCTGGGGCAAAAACCAGCTACCTCCGCTTTTACTCAAGGTTCAGCTGAGCTGGGGGCCTATTTTTAGTAGTCAGAATTTGTGAATTAATTCCATACTTGAAGCTTAGTTGTGCTCAGCCCCTGTTGCTGGTAAAGTCCCTTTCCTTCCCCCTCTGGGAAGCAGCCTGTGGGGGAGGGGCGCTGGCTGCCACGGCTTAGGGTATTCATGGTTCTGGGGGGGCTCTCAGCCAGTCCAGCTGGTCCAGACTGGGGTACGCTATGTGTCTGGTCACTGATGTAGCCCCAGCAGTTGTTCTGTACTGTTCCTAGCTATTTACTAACTGTTCTGAAGGACGAACTGAATCCCACAGCTCACTAAGCCGCCATCTTGGCTCTGTCCTTTGGTTGAATTTTATACTGAATCTTCTTGTTTGAAATTTGGGGAATGTTTTCTGATAATGTTGATCTGATCAAATTAGAAAATTACAATAATTTGTGAGATTATCTATCAGGTTCATCTTTCTCCCTCCATTCTGAACCTCTCTCTTAATGCATGCAAGACAGATTAGAATTCTTGTTACTTTTCCTAGAGAGAGAAGGGAAGGGGGGGCAGGGGGAAACCTATAAAAATGCTGGCTAGGAATCAGAATATTAGCTAACATTTATTGAGAGATCACAATGTGCCGACACTGTTTTGAGAGCTCATGTGAATTAACTCATTCAATCCTCTAAATGTTTCTATGAGTAAGCACCAATAGTATCTGCATTTTACTGGTAAAGAAATGGGCAGAGAGCCAAAGGCTGTATTGTTGGTGAGTGGCAGAGCCACATTTTATACCCAAGTAATCTTGCTTCAGAGCTGACATGCTTAACCTCTACAGTGTATGAGTCAAGAAAAGCTAGCGTATGCTGCCATAACCAACAGCAAAACTTCAGTGGATTAACACGAGATTGCCTCTCCATTATACAAAGTGCCTATGCCTGGAGCTCTGCAGAGCAGCGTCCAGATGGTGGCTCTGAATTCTGGGTTGTTCCCATCTTTTGGCATCTCCTTAGTAACATTTGCTTTTATGGTTACCATGATAGGGGAAGAGTGGAGCATGGAGAATTGCATACTGGCTTTTAAAAGCTCCTACCTGGAAGTGACTTGTGTCCCCTCTCGCATTTCCTTTGGCTGAAACGAATCACATGGCTGTGTCTTACTTCAAGAGATGGGGAAACATAATCTTCTCATCTGTCCAGAGGTGACAACCCCCGTGTCACCGTTTACGTGGCAGGGGCTCCAGCTCTGCCACTGACTAGCTATGTGAGGCTCAGTGTGTCCTTTTGCTTCCATTTTTGATGTTTAGAAAATGACAGGATTCATTTCTTTATTCAATTGATTACCATTATAAATCGAGAGCCTGCAAAGTGCCATGCACTATGTAGGTATTGGTAGTACAATGATAAACATGGTGAAATGCCTGTACTCAAGCGGTTTATAGTTAATAATCGAGATATCTGAATTACGATTTTCTGTTCTAAAATTCCAAGATTCTGGTAAAAAGCAACCACAATGACAAACCCTCCAGCGTGTTCAGTTATAGAGACTCAGGCATTTTCTCACCAGTTAATTCCTCGTTTACATACCTGCATCCACTTGGCTGCAGTGTAACTCCACCGTACATGCATATACACACACTTTAAGTCCGTCACTTGTAACTCATCGTGTTTGTGTGTCTGTATATGTGTTTATAACATGCAGACATATACATACATATGGTACATATAGGGAAAATAAAACAGACTGAATAATTTTCACAGCTATTTTGAATTTAATGTACAGAACACTGCATAAAAACTAGAAGAAAATCAACATAAATATTCAGATGAACAACTTTGCCATATAACGTATATTCCAGATATTAAAGTTTTTCTATTATATATGAATACACCAAATCATAAAGCTTTAAAAATTTCAAAAAAATTGGTTTATAGTTACTTTTTCCCTAGAGGAATATTCACTGGTATAAAAATAAAAGAAATATGAATTATATCATAAGCATACTTGTGAGCATGGATAGAACATGCGCCAAGTTTTTCTTTTTAATCTCTTAGGATTTAAGGTAGTCTGCCAAATTTTAATTTATTAGTTGCTTCAAATTAAAGTGCAATTCACAAAGAAAAAAAATAAGAATTTGAGACTTTTCTTTAAATATACACAGTAGATTAAAATTTGAATGAAATATGCAATTATTTCATTTGTAAAGCAAATTGCATTTTGTTTTACACTGATGGAATTGTGGCATTTCCCTTATTTCTAATACTCATGTCTCATTCCTTAACCAAAGCCAAGAAAAAAAATAGTGATGCAACATTTTATGGACCATTGTAAATGAACTTCTGATTACTCACACCCATTCTCATCCTTCACCACTTAAGAGAAATTGAGTTAGTTTCACAATATAGTAGATTTTGATGTCTTATTTGATACTTGTTTGTACTTCAAGTTTATTTAATAATGGGATTCTCTATCATTTTTTTAATAGTAAAATCTAGAACAGAGACCATGACCATATATTCTCAGAACATTTGGTTTTCCTAGGAAGCACCCAATGCTAATCGCTGGGCTTTTTTGGAGGCAAAAGGAGAATAATCAGGATCTCTGAATATGCGAAGGGCTCATAGAGAGAAGCTGCTCACGTTTACTAAGGAAAGCTCAAAAATAGCCCTTCTCTGTTCTTGTCGTATACATTCAACCCTAGTGATATGCTCTATGGTTATTACATCAAGCTCTACCTTTTGACTTCCGATTCTGTGTCTCCTGTCATTGCTTTCTTTCTCAAGTCCACACTAGCATTTCAGCCACCATCACCACCTGGCTGTCCACACAAAGAGCTCAGGCTCAAAACATGTGAATCAGAATTCTTTATCTTCTTTTCCCACATCAGCTCTTCCCTCTGGGTTCTTTCTCCCAGCATGGCACTAACATCTATCATTCAACCAAAGTCCCTGGGAGTTATCCTTGATTCCTTATTTTACTTACCTACCAAATCGTGTTGATTCTACTTTCTTAACAGCTCTCCAAAACCCATCTGCTTCTTGCAACTTCCTCACTATTACATATAGTTCAGGCCTTTATTTTATTTATTTGTGTTTTGTTTTGTTTTTTTTAATACGTGGGCAGGCACCAGGAATCGAACCCGGGCCTCCAGCATGGCAGGTGAGAACTCTGCCACTGAGCCACCATGGCCCGCCCGCTCAGGAGTGCTCAGTCCACCGTGTCCTGAGAGGACACCCTGTTTCCACCTTCCTCAAATCCTCCACGTCTCAAGTTACACTCTTCTGCCTCACAGAGCTCTTTCTCGCCCTGGTCATCCTCTCTCTCTTCCTGCCCACCTTATCTTCACTCTCTTGCTTTGTGTGATTGCAGAGGACAAGGGTGGTGGTGGGGGGGGGGAATATGGAGGAAAGAAATAAAAGGCACCAAAGAAACTGGAGCCTGATTCCCTGTTACCTTGTTCCTTTCAATCTTGGAGTCCACGGACTCCTTCTTGTAAAATGTTTTCTATTCCGTATCATGCACGCTGTTTTTGTGTAGTTCTCTGTTGAGTGTATTACGTCAGTCTGTGAACTCAGAGGGCAGTGTTCTTGTCTACTGATCTCACTCTGCCTTGAGTCTACTAGGTCACCATATGAAAAACATTACTTAATAAATGCTTTCTGATAACAACGAAAGAAGGTAAAGGAAAGGAGGGAAAAACTTGAAAATGACATGTCCAAGGAAAGAAGCACCTACCTTCTGATGTGGGAATGTGGACTCCATCATGGCCGTTTCAAAGCTGTGAGAGCCTTCTGCCTGGGTCTTTTCCCACAGAGCTCGGAGAAACTGCACGGAACGGCTCTGAATGGACAGGGGCTCTGGAAGCAGACTCTGAAAAAAGCGTTAATGAGAAAACCATTATTATCTTGTGTCCCAACAATATTGTTTCACTGACCACAAGGCACTATTTAGGCTTGGTTTGAACTGGAACATGGCTTAAATTTAAATGAAAGAGCAAAGAAATCTATCGTGGAGGTCAGACATATGATATATTTCAGGGTTTTCATTTTATAAAAGTAAATTAAAATTATTTAATAAGATTTTCAAGGCAATTGATACTGATCTCTATAAATATGCCTAATGTTTGTAACAGAGTGATTTCCAAAGAATGTGATGTAATTGGAAAGCAGTTAATATACGTATTCATATCTATTTTTATCAAATGTTTGGAAATTAAGGTATAAAATTAAACTGGAGTCAAAAAATGCCAAGTCAATTTATACAGGGTATAACTTGTAGAATAGAGTCATATAGAGTAGAAATGAAATAACTAAGAGTTCATTATGCAACTACTCAAATTTCAACAGTGTGAGTGGAAGTGTGGGGGAAACAAAAACATTTTACTCCAAAATTTAAGAAAAATAATTATTCTAGGTATTGGACAATGAAATTGTTATTGCAAAGAAAATCACATTTACACATACTACACTCAAGCCAATGAAAATCAACTCTTCAAAGGAACATTTAATGTTTTATTTATATATTTTCTTTTTATAGCACTGATATGTTTAGTAATAATTCACATGTTGTAATGTCATACCTGCAAATTTGGAAAACCTTTAAATTCAAGGGAACAGTTTTTATAAAGACATATAGAGCATTTATAATGGGTACAAAATGCTCTTTATATACCTATCATACCTTAAATATTATCTTTTGTGTATGAGGTATGGTAGAATAATGAGGTTGGCTTATAAAATCACGTATTGACTTATAAAACTCTCTAAGTGGTCTTTGTGGGCAAAGTTTCTATTTACTGAATAAGAACCAATTAATTTTTTCTCTGTCAATCCATCTTTAACATTACATATTTAAAACTCCAGAAAAATCTCATCATTATCATCAAAATGAACTTTTTTTGTATTGAGTGGGAAAAGGTGGAGAATTTTAAGCTCTGAGTGAGTGGCCCACACTTTACCCAAGTTTCAGAGCCCGTGACAGATAGATAGATTATACAACTTATAATGTGAACACACCTGGGCGTTTCTCTTGATTATTATCAGAAACGTATACAGCAGATTAATTTCCTTGTAGAGAAAAATAGAAATTGATTTCATGACTCATTAATCTAAACAGGAGCATTTAGACTGGTATCTGTGAATCTGAGAATTCTGTGAACATGTTTAGTGAATTAAGTTGTCAGAGAAGAGAAAGAGCCTGACCTAGTTAAGTCTGGGTTGGTAATTATCAAGTTGAAGATTGAATTTTATTTACCCCAAAGTCAGGATCTGTCCATAAGATCACACAATATCAAAAGGATGGGAAAGAAAGACACTTAATTATAGTTAAATGAACAAAAGAAGAAAAATAGCACAAACAGATGCTTTTTTGGTGATTTAGCTTGAAGAGAAAGACCTAGAACCAAACTTGGTCAATGAAATAAGACTGAAGGGGCAAAACCCAAAAATCATGTTTTCTTGGTTTGTTTTCCGAAAACTGACAACTGTTAAGGAATAAAGCAAGAGATGAAACCATATACAAAATCAATGATGAAAACTTGTTTGAAAAGTGTGAGTAAAGTCAAAGAAAAAGGTCATTATTTCAAGCAAAGAAAAAAATTAATGCTGCTCTTTTTATTCACCCACAGTTTGTTTCACATCAAATTGTGAATTGTTCTTTTAGGGGATGTAATTCAATGTTCTTAAGATTATTTAGTATAGGGAAAAATGGTATTCTTAAGATGGGTCTACCCTGTCTTTTTTTCTTAATTTCTTTTCTTTTATCATAAAATTCCACTTCATGATTATGATAAATCATTATTAAAATTCATTTTTCTTAATATACCTGCCTTTGCTCTATAAAGGAATGTAACTATCCGGTCAGTGACTTTTGTTCCTAGAGAAGTTATTAGCAGAAGTAAATAAACTATTTCATCACTTAATTTTCAGATATTTTATCACATTTGTATTCAGTTTTTAGCACCTGCACCCTCCCTGCTCTTGTTCCTCATTCTTCCCCATTTTATTTTATTTTATTTATTTACTTATTTTGGCATGGTTAGGCTCCAAGATTTGAACCCAGGTCTCTGGCATGGCAGGTGAGAATTTTGCCACTGAACTACCGTTGCATGCCCTCCCCCCACCGCCAATTTTACTTTCAACAGAGGGCAATGATGACAAGACCACTGCATTAGAAGTCAGGTGACCTGAGTTCTGCCCATCAATTTTCTTATCTCTAAAAATGATATCAAAAATCCCTTTCATTACTAACATTTAAAAATCTGTCAGTTTTATGTGAAAATTTGATGCATTCAAGATAAGTATGTCCAGTTAAAAATCTCTTTTGAGGTTACATCTTTAGATCTAATTATTAAGTTGAAAGTTCCTTTCTCTATAATTTCACTTAAATACATAAATTCTATGGGGAAAAAAGTGGCCTGCTAGGATTAAAAAAAAATGTTAAAAAGAATGTGTTGACACTGAAATTAATTGGAGACTGGAAAACTCCAGGGAAACAAAGGAAAGCTCTCCCTGGAAATAAGTTGTTCTTTTTTAACGAAAAGTATTTTCACTTCCATTTTTCTTTCTTAAAGCTAAGGATATTCAAGATATGAGATTTGGCCTGCTGATTACTAATCCAGGGTAATTTTTAAGTAAAATATCCTAAAATGTAGAACATCCATGTTAAAAAATTGTTAATAAAATGTCTATGTGTTGCTAGCCTCCAATGTTCTGGAGCAGCTAGAAGGAAAAATCTGAGAGGATGGTATGGTAGCCCATGACAAACTCTGGGATCTGTCCTGTAACTACTTGTTGAAGAGTGCTTTGAAAACTATTGTTTTTTTTCTTTCTTTGCTTTGTAGATATGTTATAGTATATAATAAAAGAAGTTAAAAATATTGTCTATGTGTTGCTACCTACATATAAAAGAATTACCTGGGCAAAGAATTCATACCCAAGGCAAGTAATTAATAATTCAATAAAAATAATTATAAGCTCACACCCTTACTGGTTCATTAGGGAGCTGCAGATAGGACTTGCACACACCTGCTGAAACAGAAACATGATCTGGATCCAGGGCTGAGGCTCTTGGCTGATGAGAATAAAACTGGATTTACTATAGAGGCAGTAATGGCCCTTCAGGGAGCAGGTGAAGAACAGTTTTGCTACACAACTCCTAACGGTATCTAGAAACAAATAGACATGGAAATACACATTAGATTCTCATTCACACAAACTCCTTGAGAAATACATTCTTCATTTTTCAATACGGGAACTAACAACTCCAACACCACTGTGCATTTAGGAGTGGATCCATTTCACGGACTGTAGAATTAAATGAAGCAGTTCTAAACAGAAATACACCACCCATCTCTTGCTTGTTTTAATCAACGGCACACGAGGAATCTTCAAGTAACTCACATGGAGGTAGAGAAAAAAACCTCACCAATAAAAAAGAGATAACACGCCATTTTCATTTGAATGGACACCTTGAAGCGATAACTTAGGAAGAATAAGAAAATGGATGGAGGGAATCCAGACATTTTCTGGGCAGTGGATGGTGGGCCTTGGACTTGATGCTGTTGTCTTGGTTGTTGTGTGTGTGTGTGTGTGTGTGTGTGTGTGTGGTGGGCAGTGCCCACCATAGGATCATTCCAAGCAGAGTTGTGGCTTCCTGTAAACTGGCTGGTCTAATTTAAGCAGGTTATCTAATCTTAAAGAGCTTCAGCAGGAAAACTCATGATCATCTTTTGGGGACAAGAAAGGGGAAGGGGGAAAGAGCAGAGGTTCTGAGAAGCCATAGGTAGAGATAGCCAACAACGAATAAATGAATGAATGAGGAGAATGTGGTTTGAGACTAAATGTGCTAGGTCCTGTGTTAAACATTGAATAATAATCATCGATTTCCATGCGTGATTCCGTTTAATTTGTAAACTCTACAAGATGGGTGTTACTAGTTTTTATTTTCAAGATAAAGAAACTTCGCCCATTTAAAGCCAACCTAGTGAAGCAGGTACTTTGACTGCCTTGACCACCTCTATAACCTTGGTATCTGGCACACAAAGGTTGAGCCATCAATATTGTCTGGCCAGATGAATAAAAATAAAAAACAGTTGCTTAAGGCTGTACAGTTAATCCATGGCAGAGTGAGGATTTGAACTCAGCTGAGCTGATACCATGTTGGTGTGCTTTAGTATCTACCAGGCTGGGGATTTAAAGTTTTTTAGTCATATTGATAGCCCACGGGTTATTTACTGTATCAGAAGTAGTCTGATTTTTAAAATGAAATATTTAAAAAGGACTAGATCCAGTATGCCCTACTCTTAAAAATGGAAATGGATTAGAATTTATTAAAAGTTGACATGGAGTCTAATGATGATAGCAAAAGTGTACAATTACCCAGAGGGTATGGGGCAAGCTGATCTGCACGCCATCTGGGAGTGCAGTGAGAAGGAAATAATGGGCTTTTCAGGAAGTGTTCAGGGAAAATGACCAGTGATGGGTTAGAGGGGAAGACATTGAAACAAAATAATAAAGCCACAGGAAATTTAGGAATACACACAGGAATTGTAATAATGAGTTAATAACATTTTTAATAAATCTTAATACTTAATTCATTGCAAACATTAATTGCAATGTTCACAATTCCCAAACATTGGTACAGAAAAGGATTAGTTCTTGCAAAATGAATTAATTTTGGTAATTTAAAAAAAATTGAGGTTGAGCATTCATTGTTCTTGCTTAAAATCAGAAATCATTTCTGTATACCATGGATGAATGAGATGTGAAAGAGTACTTGAAGGCTCAAAGGAAAAGACCAGGAGGTCTGCACTGAGACAATCGAGTCCAAAATTGGTTTAAAATTTCTTTTTGGAATTTATGTTTGAGAATGATAAATTCGTTTTTTAAAAACATATTTGGCACGGTGCTCTGAAAATTATAAATTAATCTATGCTAAAGAAATAGGAAACCAAATCTTCCATAAGAGTACATGCACAACTAAAATGGGATTTTAAATAAATCTCAGGGTAATATATCCATTAACATAGCAATGATTTTACTTTAATGGAAAGTCTTAAAAGGGAACAAGTTCTTTTCTATGACCACATGGAGTAGCTTGACAGCTGTATGTTGAACTTCTTACTTTCAAGGAACTGTCATTTTCCTTCTCTTAAATTCTTATTGCTCCTTCATGTTCTCTTTTGAAAATGAATATTGATTAGATTTATTTTATTCATCACTGTCTGCCAGATTTCTATATTTGAACCGCAGGGATCCAGATTACATAAAATGGGCAAAATGATGGGAAAGAGAAAGACTTAACTGAGAAGCATATTCACAGACTATAAAAATAAATCTTGTCTCTGATATAAAGCTTCTGTTAGTGCTTTCAGCCAATATTCTCCAGGCACATCTCGATACACCTGGACTAGAACACAAAGCAGCACCCCAAGGACTCAGGAGGACACCTGTACAGTGGCAAGCAGAGACCTCCAGGATCCAAACAACAGACCTCATTGGAGTATTGTCCAAGCCTGAGCCACATCCCAACTTCCACCACTAAGCCAGGGTCCAGGCCAGCTCCTCAGAATTTTCAACGGATTGGACAATGGATGACGGAGCTCCAGATTTAGAACCTACCCCACCTCCCAGCCTCCTGAGAAACCTACACTTCTGGGCAGAGTCCTCATGTCCTAAAAGAGGCCCAGGCACCCTGTTCCCAGGGGTTCCAGAGGGCTTTCTATGAGGAACTTTTGGTCTCCTCCTCTGAGGATAGTGATTGGGAGTGAGACCCCAGGTGGCAGTGAAAGACTCAGCCTCCAACCCCATATGCCTTCGAGGCTAAAGGCCTGAGGAGGGGAACGATGCAGGAAGCAGCTGTGCCTGGAGAATCAGGCTTACCCAGCTATTGGTGATGTACACTTGGTGGGACCCCAGATAAAACTGGGCATGGACACACAAACACTGTCTTTTTTAATTTTGTAACTGGACATTTCAATAAAAAAGGTATTGCTGAAACTGGATTTTGTAGCTTAATTTCATCATAAACTCTGATGCCAATCAGAAGATATGAAATGGATCTGTACTTGGTGTGCAGTTGGCTGAAGTCTGCAAGACTTTGGGTAGAGGACTACTCATGGGATCTACATCTTTTAAGCATCCCTACCCTGGGAGAGAGATTCTGTACCAGTTATTACAGGCAAGATTCTCTTGGTCTTTGATTGTTAATTGTCATTGCAAATATGTATTGAACATTTCATTCAATATTAATAGTTTTCCCAGTTATGAAAAAAAATGCTTTCAGAAATCCTGATATGTATCAATGGTTGACATCTCATTTTTAAAGCCTTCTCCCCACAACATTAATACTTAGTTGTAAAGTTTCTTCCATCATTTTTGTCCTGTTTATTCCATGCTACCCAACTACAGGCATGTAATAGATGGTTGTTGAAGAAACGAACAAATGTCAGACTGTGCTTGAAGTGACAGTGGCAATGTTGCTGACCCTGCTCTTAAGAAGTTTGCAGCCAAATGGAAGAGACATCTTTAAATAATGGTTTTAAGGTGCTTTAAATCCATGAGATATTGAAGGAACACACAACTATGACCATTCAGAGACATGAGGAACTCATTCTATCAGGGAGCAAGGGGAGGCTTCATGAGGTGATACCTATACGAAGTGGACCTTGAAAGATGA
Source organism: Tamandua tetradactyla (assembly GCF_023851605.1). Classification (NCBI taxonomy): domain Eukaryota; kingdom Metazoa; phylum Chordata; class Mammalia; order Pilosa; family Myrmecophagidae; genus Tamandua; species Tamandua tetradactyla. The sequence continues at coordinate 53,078,294 of NC_135331.1, forward strand.
CCAAGATATTTTAAATTGTGAGGGAGAGAAACATTGTAAGTTTAGGGAAAACTGTGGACAAAGATCACCTAAGACATGAATGTTCACAGTAATTGCAGGTAGTAAGAGTAGTGCATCTGGGGTATTAAGATATTTTTAACTTACACAATTGATGCCCAAGTATTATTTCTTGTTCTAGGTTAAATGTAGATGAGGAAGGAGGAAATGCTTTGCTAAATATAGAATATGTTCCATATTTGTCTAAATATAATTATTATTATTTTTTAACCTTTGGCAGATTATTACTTCTTATTCTAATGAATAAAAGACATGGTTTGGTCATTATGGAACTGAAGTTAAAATGAGCATCAATAATTGTATGCTATAAACTATTGTGAATTAAAATACCATAAATACACATTATACAGATGGGTACACTCAAAAATACGACACACAAATACAAGAACATTTGGTCTACTTGAGTCAACATCTTTAAGAATCATTTTGGAATTGTCTTTTTCCTCTGTCATCTTTCTCCACAGTGCTGTTCATATATCTTTATTCTTCTCTGCTTTCATTATGTCATATTAAAATTTTATTATTATTATTTTAAATAAGCACTTTATTTTAGAACTGTTTCTGATTTTACAGAAAAATTACAAAGCTAGTATAGAGTTCCCATACCCTGCACCTGAATTTTCCTATTATTAATATCTTATATTAATCTGGTAAATTTGTTATCATTAATGAACCAATAGTGATTCATTGTCATTAACTAAACTTCATACTGTATCCATATCTCCTTCATTTTTACCCAACATTCTCTTTCTGTTCAAGGATTCCCTCCATGACTCCTTAGGCTTCCCTTGACTGAGATAGCTTCTTAGACTTTCCTCATTTTTGATGACCTTGACCCTTTTGAAGGGTACTGGCCAGATATTTTGAAGAATATCCCTCAATTAAGATTTCTCTGAGGTTTTTCTCAGGATTAGATTGGGGTTATGGGTTTTAAGGAAGAAGACCACAGAAGTGCAGTGCTATTTTCATCAAATCATATGAAGAGTGTATACCATCTACATGGCTTTCACTACTGCTGTTATCCTAAAACCTGGCTGAGGTCGTGTTTGTCAGGTTTCTCCACTGCAAAGTTACTCTTTTCCCTCCTCTCTCCTTATTGTACTCCTTGGGAGCATGGGACTAAGCCCAACCCATATGTAAGGGAGTTATGCTCCCCATCCTTGAGATCGAAGTATCTACGTAACTTGTTTGGAATTCTTTGGCTGGAGATTTGTCTATCTATCTTTATCTATCCATCTAATCATTTATTTACATCAGTTTGGACTCTTGGATATTTATTTCGTATCTTGGATTATAATCCAATATTACTTTATTTATTCAGTAGCTAAAATTGCTCCAGCTTTGGCCAGCATTTGCCCTTTCAGCTGGCTCCTGTGTCCCCTTGACATCATTGTGGTTTTTGTTTTGTTTTAGCACTTCCTTATTTTCTGGCACTACAAGATGCTCCAGGCTCATTTTGTGGCTTCCTGCCCCAGCCCCAGAATCAGCCATTTCTCCAAAGAGCCCTGGTTCTTTTCTATTGGAGAATGACATTAAAAACCAAGAGCTACGGGCTTCTGGAATATCATTGAGCCTTGGTCTTCCCAGCTGACAGAGAGGGGAAATAAAATGTGTGTCTGGATACTAACCTGTGTATATACGCATGCACATATGTAAATATTTCTGTATGTCACCATCTGTATTTATATTAAACTAAACATGAGTTAATTCTGCTGTCTCCAACCTTAATCCATCACCACATGGGCCATTCTAACCTCCTTGCCTTGCTTTTTTATAAACACCCCCTCCAACAGTGAGAAAGTTGGCTCCTATTCTGTTAGTATTTTTATCTCTGTCCCACTATCAGCTTCTGGAAGGCAGAATGCTCTCCAGCTCTCTCTCCTTAAAATCCTTGTATATCTACCTACCACCTACCAAGGTCCTGGCAAAGAAAACATGTTCAATAGATGTTTGGCCAGCCAGGCTTACCTTACATATAATGACGATGTTTTATTACAATGTTTCTTATTTCTCCTGAAGCAACAAAGATAAAACCAGTAGGCTATTCCCATGGAAATAAGAAGAAATTATGATAGAAAGAATACCGTATTGATTTTCATGTTGCAATTTTATCTGCAATTTTAATTTAAAAGTCTGCATTGTCATCTAGCTAGCCTTAGAGATGTAGCTACTGTTAATGTAAACATTCTTTCTTAGTTTAGCCACTTGTATTTCAGCTGTATTCCTCAGGAATACTTATAATCTTGGTAAAGAAATTCTTCTTTCTTTGTTCTATGATTGAAAAATGCTTTTAAAAAAAACAACTAAATATCTGAAAAGTATACCAATTAACATTTCAGGGGCATTTTAAAGCTAGAAATACTGGTAGATGACTTTTTGAAGTTTCAGAAAAGAATTCTTATTGAAATTATATAATAGCATTTAGAAGTCTAGTGGAAATTCTAAGCCAAGCAAAGCCATTACCAAAAGTAAAAATCAGATTTTAATTTTATTTCTGTTAATTATTTAAAATATCATAGCAAGTTGAGATGTGAAATAACCTAATATTTATTTAATATTTACTTTTATACTGATCACTGTTAGATGTTTTACATAATTATGGAATCCTATTACGAGTGATCTATTATTATCTCTTTTTTCCTTACGGGAAAGTTGAAGTTCAGAGAGTTAAGTGACTTAATCAGTAAGATGCAGAACCAGGATTAAGATCTAAGTTTATTCAAGTGTAAGACCCGTGTTTTATTCACAAAACCAAACCACTTTCCTCAAAGTCACATTGTTTAAGGGACTTGAATATGTCACCTCATATGAACTATTTATGATTTCTACAGGGACAGGATAAGCAGTTCAAAATAAATTGTCACTCTCTTTAACAAGATCAGGTAAGGAATCCAGCCCTAGAACTGTAGCCAAAGGTACTAATTCCTAGGCAATCACTATATAGTCAACAGAATTCTCCAATCTGAGGTTAGGACAAATCCTTTAAGAAGTCTAAAGAACTCTGGTTAACCTATTACGATAGGCTCTTTATAGGCCTGTGTAAAATGGGAATAATTGATCTACTTCTTTCCCAAATATGGTAGGAGGATTTGGCAACTGTTCTGAACCCAAAGGGAATAATCAAAGTAAATAGATTCAGAGTTCAGCAAGAGTGGGGGAAATTGTGGAATCAGGTGATGGTAGGCTGCGCTGGTAACTGCTAATACTCAACAATGCTGTGCTCTCAGTTGATAAATACATCTATTTATCTAAATATCTTTGTTGGACCTAGGAAACACACCACTTTCATAATTGGTCTGGGGAGATTAGACACTTAAAATCCATTTCCCTGGATGGTCACTTATGTATAATTTATTCCATTATATATATTTTTTGTTGAGAGATAAGCATGCTTTTAAGAATAAAATAGAATGTAACTTTGATTTTTTGTATAGTTAATAGAAATATCAAAGAGTTGGCTGCTTTTTTTTGGGTGAAAGGAAAAGTTAGTCCTTGTTTTAAATGCTTTACCAAACTTATACTTTGAAAGTTTTTTCCTAGCAAAAAAAGAGTCAAAGAAATGTACCTGGCTTGTTTCCCAGGTTTTCAACTGAGCCAGGTTTCTCCATATCCAAACTGTATTTCTAGGATAATTTATAAAAACTTGAATACAGAAATATGTTAATGAAATTGCTAGACTGAAAATATTTGTGCATTGACCAAAGCTTATAAAAAAGCAACAGATTCAAAATGAATAAATAAAAGAATATGAAAAAATAAAACAAAAAGCAACAGATTCAGAGAAGGCAAGAAGGGAGCTAATTTTCATTGAATCCTTTACTTTGAACCAAGGAGTAAGTATTATGAGTTACATCTCACCTGTTTGTAAAGTAGATCTTATCCTCATTTTACTGAGGAGGAAATCTCAAGATCAAAATTTCTAAAAACAGTTGAGCTTTGGATTTGAACCCAGGTTCCAAAGCTTGTTCTCTTTCCAGTACATTTTTGAAAGACCAGAAAAAATAGAGGTAATAGAAGTACCTCTAAAAGAAAACATAGTTCAATGGAAAGATCATTGGCACAAGAGTCAGACAACCAGAGATGGAGCAGACAAGGTCAGTATGAGCTTTCCTCTCTATCCTTCCTCTGTAAAGTGTGGAAAGGCCAAAAGCTAATCCAGAATGAAGTTTTTAGGCCCGAAATTCTATGATTCAATAAGGGGCTACAGAGACCCCTGAAGAAATATGCATGTGGTGACTGTCCAAGGCAGAGTGGAACATTTGCCTGGGGCTGCGAGGGCTTGCTGTCAGCACTCATGGCAGGATGGAAGGGCACAGGATCTGTTGGGGCAGTTTCTTCCTCCTGTTTCACACCAGCTGACCAGGAACAATAGAAGCCATTCTCCAAATCTCTCATTTAACTCCACTTTAATGTAATTCAAAGATACGAAATTCAAAACACCAATACAGAATGACGCACACACACACACACACACATACAGTCATTTAACTAAATATCCTAAATTGGACAGAAAAAAAAAGCAGGGAGAAATGAAACTCCTAATTTGTCTGAAGATGACTCTCAAAGCAGGGAAAACAAAGCATGCATTTGAAGGCAATCATAAATTATGTTTTGGGGGAAAAAATGTAGAACAAGCTTATCATTTTGAAATACTTTTGATTTTGCCTGAAAAATAAAAATGGAAGGAGGCATTATATTACAAGCCTATGCATACTACTTATTAAACTTTCGTTCCATATGATTTGCAAAAAATATTTTTATTTTAGGCTTAAGCTGTACTCTACCTCACTTCCATATTAAAGTTTAGAAGTTTTTAACTTTTTTTTTTTTTTTTAGAGTCTCTGGTAGGAAATAGACATGAAGATATTTTAAGGTAAAAAATTTAAATTTTCAAAACAAAAATCAAATTTCTGAAATGACTGCTTGAAATTATATCAAATAATTTCAGGGGCAGATGCTGTTATAGTCATGTTTGTAATTCCAGGGCATGATTCTGTAGAAGGTGCTCAGAAATGGAAGTTGTTGAATTGATGCATACTTACGGAAAAATTGCAAAATTCCTCATTTGATGAAAACTCTTGTGCAGGAAAGTGATGGGAAAGAAAAGGCTGTGGTTTTTTCCCTAAGTTCTATTTACGACATTATTGGCTGAGAAATCTACAATCCCTTTTCAGCAGCTGGTTGGCCCCTGTCCATATCATACGTGAGTGTGATGTCCTCACCCACAGCTCCTTTTCCTCCTCCCAGCAGGAATTCCAGCCAGTTCTGGAAGAAGCGTGACAGATACTTTGGTTTTGAATCATCAGGAGAAAAGAATAAAGTTCTTTGGCAAGTGATTGCTTTAATAACACAAATACAATTCAGGGAAAAGATGGAATTTCGGTAATCATAAATTCAGAAATGTACAAACATAGGCATAAAAAGTCCTAGCCTTTGACCCTAATTTTGAAAAAAAAATTAAAAATTATGTCTTTATATATGAACACATATATTTCTATAGATGTATAGGAAAAAGGTCTGTGAAGCTATATACCAACTATGGATAGAGCTTACCTGTGGGTTAAAAAGTGAAATTCGGGGTAGGGAGTCTGCACATTTTACTTCATGTATGTCTACGTTATTTTGATTTTTCCTTATGTATTTGTTATTCATACATATGTATATAGTTAAAAAAGGAAAATACATATATACAATTAAAAGGTTATATCGACTAAAGCAGGTCCTTTAAATGATGTCTTGCTATTACTATGCAGTGGGGCTAACATTTATAATTTTACATGGTTTTTTTCTTTTGCCTTCCTGAGTTCCTGACCTTTGCCTTAATTCACTTAGGGCCCCATCTATGGGCAGTTGGTAGTGCTAAGCCAATACTTGTTATTTTTCTGTATGCAAAGCTTCACGAGAGAAAGGAATAAGCAGAATAAGGACAGAAACAGTAGCTAGCAGTCATTGATTGATCTTTATATGTTGGGCACTCTTCTAAGAGCTTTATGCATGTGCTGACACTTAATCCTCACAACAACCACATGACATAGATATTTCCATCTCATGGGGGAAGAATCTGAGGCTCATAAGATGTGAGGCCATATGACTGGTAAATGGCAGTCAAAATTCAAACCCTGATTGACTTTAGTGTCTACCATACAACACACTGAGTGTTATGCTGAGATTAAGGAGCAATTAATAACAGTTGAAAGAGGGGTTTAATTTGTACTTAGGTATTTAAAATTATTTAAATCTCATTATAAATTGTATCACTTTCACTTCCATAGTATTTAGAGATTTATTGATAGTTCATCCTTGTTTTTGACTGGAGTTTTGATCTTTATAGCTTAATTGGATGAATCATGTGGCACGTTCCCATTTATGCTCAAATCTCTCTTGAGGAATGTCCAGGTGATTGACCCATGAAATTCCAGCACTTTTGAGGGGACTGAAATGGCCTTGTGCTCCAAGTGTGGTAGCATGGAGCCTGCCTTGCCTATGCCAGCCCTGGCCATCTATCAATAGCAACAATGCCCCATAACATGCTTGGCCTCAGTTGAATCCAGAACCAAATTGGGTAGACCTGGTGGTTAGCTTGGAGCACCTTCACCATTCATGTGGGTGGGCTTCAAATAGGCTGGTGTGGGGACAGATGAACAGAGATGGAGATAGATGAGCAACGAACCACTGGTCCTTGCCTTCTCCCCACCGCTGAGACCCACCCCATCCCCCCATTTGAATGGGAGCCAGCTCTGAATCCTGCCCAGCTGCTGTGATTGTCCTTTCATTGTTCACTTGGATGGACCTTGCTAGAAGCATGGCCTTGCTACGCATTGCTGCCAAGAACAGCCTTTATCCAAGAGCTTCATCCTTTCAGATATTAGCTTTTGGTCTCATCTTTAGGGCCACTGCTTATAACCACAAAGACTCTACTGGATGAGTTCAAGGGGCTGCAGGCCTTTTCATTGTCTCAAGTGAGCCACACTCTTTTGGACAGTGTGATTTGGCAATGCGTGGCGATCCCTGGAAGAGGCCGCTCATTCTATTCTAGTTAGTCTCTTCTTATCCATCACTTCTTACCCTTGCTCCCTGAGTTTATGATTAACTCAGGGAACAACTTCTCTCAACCGCTGCAGCCCTCATGGCCAAAAGTATGTGTTATGACTCAACCAAACCTTAAGTTAGTTAACTAAGTCAAACCCTAGGCTTGGAAGGCAGGGAGAGAGTGAGAGATTTGAGAAATTAGACATAACTCTTGTTCCAAGAGAAGAAGACTGCACAGGGCCCCAGGACCCCTCTGACCACAACAAAAGGCCTTGCCAAGCAGGGTGAATTTGCATTGGGAGGGTTGAAGTGCTTTCATGGCATGTGTATGGTCAATGGCATATAGGTAAATAAATAATAAAGGCAATGGAAATATTGCTGTCCTTTGCAGATTTGAATATAAATAGCCTGTTCTTTAGGAACAGAAACTTTATCAACATTGTTCTGAGAACCTGAGAACACTCTGCCATGAGCACATAAGCTTTATTGTCACAGATGAGGCAGGCCTACCCTATAGCATATTGACTAAAGGCACAGACTCTGGGATCAGATCTCAAGTTTGCCATGTCCAGTAATGTGATCTGGTGCAAGTTTCATTTTCTATTCTATATTTTGGTTTCCTCATTTGGAATCTGGGGATAATAACATGTCTCGTACAGGGTAGACTAAAGCACTTAAATTAGTGCCTACCATATAATGAATGCTGTTACCAGTAGGGCAGAGGGGATAACCTCTGAACCCCTCTATAATTATGGAGTATCTGCTCCTGTAATGTATGGAATTTGTTTCTATATTTTCAAACAATTTTTTCCTTGTCCTTATGATGTCTACATTTAAATATAAAAATGCCATATTGATTATGAAGAAGATGTATTGGAATGGTGACATCTGGAGTCACTTTCCTGGTTCCTTGAATGTGCAGAGAGATGAGTGGCTGCCCTTACAAGTAGTACTCAAATGGGAATAATTTCTGGTTGGGTCATTGATTGCTTGCAATTATAGGAAAGGGTTACAGTGCAACATGGTTCTTATTTTTGGATTAATTTCAGAGTTTCTAATATTTACAGGAATTTAGCCAATAATCCTCCACAGTAGCAACAGGAAGAATATAGGTTATAAGCTAATTTAAAACTGAACTTATCTTTAAATGATTATATTGACACATTACTTCTCCAGTGAATTTGTGGCACCCACTATCACAAGAAGGAATGCACCCTCCCATAACAGTGGGAGTCTGACTCAGCTCTGGGAAAAGGAACTTCATGTAGCACCTATCCAATCCTGAAACCCTACAGAGAACGTTCATTTGGAAGAACCCAACTTTTTCCTTACACGCACTCTTAATGGTCAAATACAAGTAACTTAGATGCCCAAACAGTAAGGATACAAAGTGGTCAAAATCAATATGATCAGAATGAAATCTTCAATATTTTCATAGGAGCTAGCACAGTTTCCAGATGTGAGAATAATTTTGGAATTCATGTGAATTTTAGATCAAATACAAATATATATTTTTGTATGAGGCTAATGTTGATTTCTGGCAATGATACAGAGTCACTTTGTGGTCACACTGAATCAGTGGAAGCCCATATGTTATAAATAAACATTTGGCTCCAACAGTCAGAGATTTATCAAAAGTTGTGTAGAGGCAAACAAGGCAGGCAGGCATGATTCCTTGCAGTTACTATTCCATGTGCTACCAATTACTTTGCAATTCTGCAAAACATCTAACAGCAACCAGATTTGGGACACAGAAAAATTTGGGAAATTCTATTATTAAATGACACTAAAATGGGCCTGTTTATATCCCTATTCCTCACCTCGCCCCCCAGGAAGGAAGGAGGAGCCTAAGACCGTCTGAACATAAGTCATCCATTTCATTGCTCTCTCCAATTAGCAATTCTGAATCAAGACATCTGGCCTGACTAGCACCTAACAACCTCAAGAGAATGCTCTCAGGAGAACGGTACACATTTAGCAAAAAGTTTGATTATATCAGACGGGTAGTGCAGGAAGCATGGGACCTCCACACAATGCATACCAAACTGTACCAAACTCTTTGAAGCGCTTCCTAGAAATATCTTTTAACAACTCCTAGCCAAGCCTGGCTCTCCTCAGATGCCTATAAGGGATCTAATCTAAGCTGATTTCATGATCATGAATCTAACTGTGACAAAGGTAGGGAACTACTTGCTTCATTTACTGTTGCTAAATGAGGCATCATTGAATAGAAAGCCATTAATTTTGTGCAACACATTCTGGGGACATACCGTGAGCATGGAAGCTGGTTTTAGAACATGATTCTGGTGTTGATGGAAACTCAATTCTGCAGGCTGCAAGCATGACTGAAAGCCTCCGAGGAAGGTATATTCATGTGGACAATTGTAGAGTACAAAGCATGCAAATGTTAGAGATTACTTTTCATTGGTGCAATTGCTTTAACATGATGGCGAGCTGCTAAGCTTGAGGAAAGTTGATTTCAGTTATTATCCTGCCTTAGGGAAATCACCAATAGCATCATCACCATTAACAAATACTTTGGAGATTTATCATGCATGGGACATTGGGCTGGGTGCTGACACTATAAAAAAAACTTGTTGAAAGTCTTGCAATTTAAAAAGTGATACTAGGAATTATATGAATGTAAACAAATAGCAATTCAAAGTTCAGTGCCAAATGGGTAGTACTGGAGATCACTGAGGGCAAAGGAGGTTAAGATTCAAGCTAGTTTTGGCAAATGGTGGACCTAGATAGGTGGAACAAAGGCACTCTGGAGAAGCAGTGGCACAGACCAAGGCAGGAGAGTGGAAATGAAAATGGCACGTACAAATGTCAGTGCAGGACAGACAGACAGCGGCAAGTTTGCTAATCCAGGGTTGAGCCCTAATCCATCCCCTAATGGACAGGTTATTGGACTTTATGAGTCTATTTTCTCAACCATAAAATGAGCACAGTAATAACTAAACTGCAGGCTTTTCATCAGGACTCAATAAAATAGTTTGTTCATTTACCTTTTATTCAATCCATGTGCATTATGCAACATAAAATTCCTCAAGAAAGTTAACTGTTATTACTAACAATAGCTGACCCATTCGGCAAAAGTAAAAGTCCATATGAGAAATTATTGGAGCCCAAAACTAGAGGGATAAGCCACATCCAAACACCAATAGCATTCAGCATGAATATGTAACTTCTCACTACTAACACTCATAGCCAAAACAATAAAGTTACAAAATGGTGGTGGATGGGGGGTTGAATCATGAATTCTACACACACAAAAGGCATGTTCAAATCTTAATCCTCATTCTTACCAGTGGGTGTGAACCCATATGTACATAGGACCTTTTGAAGATGTTATTACTAGTTAAAGTGTGGCCAAATTGAATCAGGGTGAGTCTTAGTTGTCTGACTAGGCATCTTCAAAAAAAGATATCCAGACTTAGAAAGCTAGAAGCCAGAAGTAGAAGAAGCCAGAGAGGAGAGATTGATCGCCCTATGGTGGGATTCTGCCATCACCAGGACGTCATCGGCCCCGTAAAGAAGCAAAGCCTTGCCGATGCCTTCATTTTGGACTTCCAGCCTTCAAAACCATGAAACCATAAATGCTTGTTGTTTAAGCCAACCCACTGTGCAGTAGTTGTCAAAACAACCCTGGAATAGTAAGACAGTGGTCTATTTTTATTCTTCAGTACAGATATGTTTCTTTGCTTAATAATTTACCATTAATTTAATATTTTATTTTTTGGGGGGGATAAGTGTAGTTGAGAAGAGGGTGTCAAAATAGAAGCTGAAAAGTAAAATCCAAGATATCCAGACCATACAGAGGTTTGATTGGCCGACTAGAGCTCCTTACAAAGTTTTTTTTTTTTCTAAACTGTTTAAAAATAAAAATCATTAAAAGGGGTTTACTGTAGGTTAGACACAGACTATGAGGATTTTTAAAAGCTCATTCATTCAACGTGCATTTACTGAATTCCCTACAGGTTCCAAGCACTGATGTGGAGCAATAAATAAAAGATGTGCTTGTTTTGTCTAGAGGAGAAGACAAACAATAAAAGAAATATCAAAAAACTGCACCTGTTGGGCAGGCCATGGTGGCTCAGCAGGCAGAGTTCTCGCCTGCCATGCCGGAGACCTGGCTTCATTTCCCGGTGCCTGCCCATGCAAAAACAGAAAAATGCACATGTGCTAAATGTAGTAAGTGTATGAAGAAAAAAGAAAAAGAAAAACACGGAAGCGGCTAATTTAAATGAGAGTGGGAATGGGCAGTCAGAGAGGGCTGCTGTGAGGAATAACATTTATGCTGAGACCTAAAGGACAAGTAGGAATGAGTGAGGTGGCGTGGTGGCCTCTCACTCTCTTTTTTTTAAAAAGTGCATATAAACCTTGACCATAATAGATGACTTCAAATCCAACTTTTGGCTTGATAATCTCTAAGATCCATTTGCAATGCTTGAAATGGAACTTCTAAAACCATCGCTGGCACAAAAAACAGGGTAGCCTATTTCCCAAGTATACATAGAAGGATGACTTAGAAAAGATCCCTTAGCTTCAAGAGATCACTTTCACAAAAAAGCAGCTCAAATCAGAACCAGCGAATTCACAGAAAAACGATGTGACAAAATTGTGCTCCTAGAAGAAAATGGCAGTAATAAGTATATATGATGAGACTCAAAAATGGCTAATGCCCACTGTTTTTCCTCCCTCTGTTCTTTTCTCCAAACACAGCCATCACTTAACATAAATGTAAAAGTTACAAATGCAGATGCCGTAGGTGACCACACTGATGTAAAATCCTGTAGGCTAGAGAACCTGGTGCCAGCACGAGCAGACAGAAGCTAGTAGGGAGCTAGTAGGGAGCTAGTAGGGAAGAGGTAATGTTTTACTGTCAGGAAAGATACATGTTTCCTTATATTTCCTAGCTTTTCTAATCCATTTGGGGAGGAAGAGTTGCTGAATTTATTTGGATTTTAATTTTATCTTCTACCAAAACTGAAAATGAGTAAGCACCGCCCCTTCCCCAGTTGCCTTCCTCAATATTATGAATGCTCCAAGTTCCACTTGAATGGAAGTTTCAATGAAAAGCTGCTGTTGAAAAGCCCAAAGTCCGTGTGTACTGGGGCATTTTGATGCATTTTTTCTTTGACATTCTCAGAGTAGGCTAGCAAAAAGAATGAAAGGAATGTGCACAGGATAAGGAAATGCAAATACAATGAATGGAAACAGGAGAACATCAAAGAGAGGGAGAAGATAAGAAGATTTATTATGAGGAAAGGAAGTCAAATCAAAGGAAAGACAATATTGTGATAGTGATAGTAATAACCCAAGAATTCCAATGTTTTCCCTTATGAATAGAGAAAAGCGGATCTGAATATAACCAGTGTCTGCCTTGGCACAAAGGAGAGAACAGAACACAAAAAGTGTCTGCCTCAATGGTACTCAGTCAACTTTGCATACACTTTTTCTCCTCATCAATTCTCCAAATACTCCATTGGGAAAAGGACATGGGAGTTACCACTCAGAGTTAGTGAAGCCTGTTATATATGACCCCAGTGACTCTTAAAGTTTGCATCTGTCACAACGAACACACGGCCTCCTAACACACTGCCTTTGTCTCGAGCAGGTCTGGGGAGTGAGATGTCCACATAATCCACCAGACACCATAGCTGCCAGCCTCCTTCTGTCTGCCACTTTCTTCTCCAGACAGAGGCCCAGACATGCAAATCAGCATCCCAGAAACCTCCTTGCTGTTGTTCCTTGTCTCCCGATTTTCTGCTTCTTCCTCAGATGATGGCTTTTCATCTGTGGGTACTAGGAATGACTCTGCAAATATCAGCGGGTATTTCTTACGGGTCTTCAAAATAAGGGCAGGGAAAGGGTTACAGGTAGCTTAACAGCAGTAAAAATATTGGTCTTTAAGCTGCTAGTGCTTGTTGGCACTGTTCTCCTGATTCCAAAACCCCTCTGTCTCCATCCCATTATTTTGAGTAAGGATGAGGTATGTGGAGCATTGGAAGGCTCAATTTTCCAGGCTAGAGGGTGACCACATTGGGTTAGGACCCAGCTTTCCTGTGGAGTAGCTTGCTGCTTCTTCAATGCCCTTAATCGCTAGCCAATCCCAGAACAACTGTACAAAGACCCTCTCATGTAGCGCCGTAACTAGGAAATTAGGATTTAAAGGATGATTTTGATTACTAAATCATTATGTAAACATTCCTTTTTGGTTTCTGGTATATTGGAGTTGACAGAGGGAAATACCTGAAATGTCTAAATTGCCTTGATCTCTGATAATTATCGTATAGCCCTTATCTTCTGCCACTGTGACTGTAAAAACCTTGTGACTAACCTTCATTTGTACCCAGTTATCCAGTTTTTCAACTTTAGAGTCTTGTCATAACTATAGGTAGTCCCTAATGTTTATTGTTGAAGGGTCTTAGGTCAGCCCAGAACTAACCCACTCCAAGTCCAAAGTTATCTTGACAATCGAGACTGGATCTAACCAAAATGGGCCCACCTGACACGCGCAGTAGCTTAGATTTTAACCTACAAGTCACATATACCGCTTTCCAGCCTTTTCTTATATATGTTCTGTGACTAAGCGTGGAGTCAATCTGTGCATGCTCAATAATTAGAACACTTCTAATTACATCATCTGGGGCCGCTGTGCTCCTTATCCTAAATCCTGCCCATCTTTCTCTCTAATAAGACTATCAGAATTACTGCAGTTCGGGAGACAGATTTTGCGCCACTAGCCCTTCTGCTCTTCTACTATGCACCTAGTAATAAACTCTCTCTTTGAAAACCCTGTGTCTCAGGAATTGGTTATTGAGTGAGTAGGACAAAAGAATCCATGGCCTTCGTCTGGTGACAGCACCTCTCTTGGACCATAAATGGTATTTCCCAGGCACAGTTTACTATTTTTTGACATCTTTTGTCTCTGGTCTTTTCCATTCTCTGTTTCTTTAAGCTTGTACTTTTAATTTCTTCATTACCATTTAAGTGGGATTTGAGTGAGTTCTATGTTCAATCAGGTATGTTTCCTGGAAGCCTCATGTGGGAGGGGTCAAAAGCACTGAGATAGCATCTAACATAAAATTCCAGGTAACTGTAGTAGTTGGCAAAAACTGACGGTCTAGAATAAAGTTGATAAACTACGACTAATGGGCAAAATCTGGTTCATTGTCTGTTTTTGTAAATAAGGTTTTATTGAAACACAGCCATGCCCATCCATTTGTGTACTTATGGCTGCTTTCACTGCAGAATGGCAGAATTGAGTAGCCACAACAGAGACCACATTGCCTGTCTCTGACCAAAACCATTTACTATCTGATCTTGTACAGAGAAAGCTGATAACAATGCTTAATATCACAAGACATGGTAAAAGCAATTTTCTATATTTCAAACTTGTTTGAAGACTATTAAAAAACTGGAATTATTACATTTGTCTTAGAGTCAAATTGAACGCCATAGGCAGAAAAGAAAAGTATATTTTATATGGTTTAGGCAAAAGAATATCTTTTTAAAGAAAGATGCCACTCTAGATACATCTTATATCTAATGCAGCAGTGAGATAAATGTTACTCCTAGAGGGAATCTGATGTCTCTTCACATATGAAAATAGCCAAATATTAGTTGACTACGATGTCTGTTGCTTCCAGTGCTTCAACAAAAACATTCCATTAAAAAGATCATTCTGCTAAAATTAAGTTGATAGCAAGGCAACTACAATTGCTCACTGCTGGTCGTACTCTTTAAACTGTACTTGTAAACTATTCCATATTTTCAAACCTAAATTTTCACTATCACATTAAAAAATGAAACATTTCTGAAAAACAGTCTTGCCCCATAAGGGGAAAATATTTTCCAACTTAGAAACTAAGTACTGGAAGGAAATACATGAAAGTTTTAACAGTAGTAAAACAGTAAGATTAAGAATGATTTTCTTTATCGTTTCCTCTATTTTTCAAATTTCCAAAGTGAACATTATTCTTTTATAGTTGTCAAAAAAATTAACTTCACCAGGAATATTTTCAACATGGAATTGGATTAGAATTGGACCATGCTATTATAATGCATTCAATATCTCGATCAGCTATCACATGGTTATTATCACAGTAGCTAGCCTTCTGCACTATAGGTAACCAACTAGGTTCATTTTCTATATAAAATGATTTCAGGTGAAGAAAGTGATGTTTCTAAAAATCATTGGGTATAGATAAATTAGCAGTTAGTTTGTTTTTCTTCCAGCTCACATGCCCCATTTGTGCTTGGAGAATAGGGTCATCCTACCCACAGCTGACAAAACATGTGTGACTTCTCACCTTAACCCTATCCTAGATTTGAGTGGTAGAGGATGGGGTTTGGGTGGGGCAAGTTATGCTTCTCCCCAAAGTTTCCTTACAGATACAAATCCATATGCAATTAACGTCCAAGGTACTTGGAGACTGTAATGCGACTACTGATAGAATTTAAAAAGTATTTAAAGGTTTTAGAGCTAACATTTTTGGATGCTACATGTCCCCCCAAAATGATGTTGAAATCCTAATGCCTAGTATCTCAGAGTGTGACCTTGGAAATAGGGCTACTGCAGATGGAATTAGTTAAAACGAAGACACACTAGAATAGGATGGGCCCTTAACCCGACATAACTGACACCGAGAGGAGATCATCATGTGAAGACAGAGAAATACAGAGGGAAGATGGCCACGTGGAGACAGAGAGAGAGTATTGGAGCTATGCTGCCACAAGCCAAGGAATGTCAGGTGCCCTAATCATAAGTGAGAAGTCACATTCAGTGTTCAAGTCCATTGACAGACTCATTATTATTTGGTGGCCGACCAAAAACTGTGCATTAACAGTTCACATGTCCCCTGTGAGGCCAGGTGCTGGGCAGGCTTGCTTTTTGCTCTGCAGGTGTTGGTTCACTTGTTCCTTCATTCATTCAATGGCCCTGTTTTGAGCACTCACTTTTGCTGGGCACTGTGTGAGGTGCTGGGGGAAGAGAAGGTCTAGCTTCTGCTGGGCTGACTGCTTCTGTTTTCAGCTGCTGTGATTAGGGTGCCCCCTCTACTCTGGCTCTAGGACCCCAACCCCCAACCCTCTCACCAGGTATTCTGCAAGGTATATGTGTGGTGATCATGATAATTGTTATTTAACCACAGCCCTTAAGAGCCAAGACTGTGTGAGTCACCCCCAGAGAACCTCTTTGGTTGCTCAGATGTGGCCTCTCTCTCTTAGCCAACATGACAAATGAACTCACTGCCCTCCTACTCTCTATGTGGGACATGACCCCCAGGGGTGTAAACCTGCCTGGCAATGTGGGACAGAAATCCTAGAATGAGCTGGGACTCAGCATCAAGGGATTGAGAAAACCTTCTCGACCAAAAGGGAAAGAGAGAAATGAGACAAAATCAAGTGTTACTGGCTGAGAGATTTCAAACCGAGTTGAGAGGTTATCCTGGAGGTTATTCTTATACATTATATTGATATCACCTTTCTCGTTAAGGTATATTGGAGAGGCTGGAAGGAAGTGCCTGAAAATGTAGAGCTGTGCTCCAGTAGCCATGTTTCTTGAAGATGATTGTATAATGATAGAGCTTTCACAATGTGACTGTGTGATTGTGAAAAGCTTGT
Source organism: Tamandua tetradactyla (assembly GCF_023851605.1). Lineage (NCBI taxonomy): Eukaryota > Metazoa > Chordata > Mammalia > Pilosa > Myrmecophagidae > Tamandua > Tamandua tetradactyla. Next base: position 53,095,013 of record NC_135331.1, read on the forward strand.
GTCTGATGCTACTTTTGTCTACCTTATGGACAGATGAGTAAAACGTATGGATTAAAAATGAATAAATAATAGGGGGAACAAATGTTAAAATAAATTTAGTAGGTTGAAATGCTAGTGATCAATGAAAGGGAGTGATAAGGGATATAGAAAAAAATAGGGGAAATATAGGCTAAAATATATTGGGTAGATGGAAATACTAGCAATCAGTGAGAGGGAGGGTTGAGGGGTATGGTATGTATGAATCTTTTTCTTTTTATTTCTTTTTCTGAATTGATGCAAATGTTCTTAGAAATGATCATGGTGATGAACATACAACTATGCGATGATATTGTGAGTTATTGATTATATACCAAGAATGGAATGATCATATGGTAAGAATGTTCATGTTTGCATGTTGTTATGTTTAAAAATAAATTCAAAAAACAAAACAAAACAAAGCTGTAGGAAACCTAAAATAGGACCAGGAACCAGGGAATGTCCTCAGGGTCCCAGCGCTGCTCTTGCCTTGACCTGGGGGAGACCCACAGGGGCCGAGAAGATGGCATTCAGTGCCATGGGCTTCTGCCTGCCCAGCCAGGAACTTCATATATGGCTAGTGAAAGGCTCAAGGAAGCCTCCTTCCAGGAGTTAAAGAAGTAATTGGGGAAGGTCATTTATCTGAAGAAGGCAGTGATTCATAAGGCCAAAGCTGGCTGCAGGAGCTGACTCTGGCTGGCCACTGAAGGTGGCAACCCTGCTCCTCCTCCTGGGCTGGTGCCTGCCCTGTGTGAGCTGCGAGGGCAGTGGAGGGCTCCCAGTGGCCCCTGGCGACACTGCCCCATTCACGGAAGACACTCCCTCTCCCCATGTTCCTGTGTCTCTGACCCTCATCTATCTGGAAAATTCATTTTCTATGTCTGGAGAAAAATGAAGGAGGATGAGAACACAAAGGAATGAACTGTTATAGATGTTATTTTGAGCTTCTGCTTCAGAAGGTAGGGCCTGAGGGCAGAATTTGTATTGGGAAGATGGAAAAAAGAAGAGGTTGGGGTCTTCTTTCTGGACCCTTTAATTCACCCCCTTCACTACCTTAGAGAAAGGGTAGTTCCAAGCCCAACTTTTCTAATATGAATCAGTAGAGTGACCTCCAGAAACCCTGCTCGCAACCACTGATCTATGCGTGTCAAGTTCTGGTTTCTTCCATAATTTGGTGCCGCTCAAACCAGGAAAAGATCCTTTTTGCTTCCAAAGTCAGTAGGGTCACCTTTATGACAAACTGGGCACAGGTCCCTTCTTAACACTGGTGAAGATGAAATCCCTATTATCAGTAAAACACCTCATAAGGATCAGAAGAGCTTTCTAAACCATATCTTGATGGATAAAGTAAAAATGAACTTGAAACACATGGATTACGTTTCCTTAAAATGTGATTGAGGGAGCAGTGTGAAGAGGCGAGAACGACCCCCGGACCGAGCAAATTCCGCGCACTGCTGCATCCCCGCGTCCAGCAGCTACGTCCCACCGCCGTACCACCATGCCCAAGAGAAAGGCTGAAGGGGATGCTAAAGGAGACAAAGCCAAGGTAAAAGACGAACCACAGAGAAGATCTGCAAGGTTATCTGCTAAACCTGCTCCTCCAAAGCCAGAACCCAAGCCTAAAAAAGCCCCTGCAAAGAAGGGAGAAAAGGTACCCAAAGGGGAAAACTGATACTGGCAAGGATGGGAATAACCCTGCAGAAAATGGAGATGCCAAAACAGACCAGGCACAGAAAGCCGAAGGTGCTGGAGATGCCAAGTGAAGTGTGTGCATTTTTGATAACTGTGTAATTCTGGTGACTGTACAGTTTGAAATACTATTTTTTATCAAGTTTTATAAAAATGCAGAATTTTGTTTTACTTTTTTTTTTTTTTAAGCTATGTTGTTAGCACACAGAACACTTCATTGTTGTTTTTTGGGGAAGGGGCAAATGTCACTAATAGAATGTCTCCAAAGCTGAATTAACATGGGAGAAGACACCTTTCTCCTCTAGTTTTGAGAGACTTCGTCTTTACTCCCAGGATATTGGATTCCCTGATGTTGATATACATTAGCCACCTTGGCACAAATGCCTTGTGGTATGGAAAAACTAAAACTCGTTTTTATGTCCTCATGTCCTGTTCTCCTTCTCAGCCTTCAGCATAGACTTGACTCCCTGCAATCTGTTGAGGCCTGACCCCCCAAAATTACCAGAATGTCAGGCAATCTAGACTTTCCAGTGATGCCCCTGAGATGGCATCCTGCAAAAGAGCAGCAAGTCCTTGTTTAGGTTGTGGATCTTCAAACTGATAATTCTGCCATTTTCATTTCATTTCCTGAAAGTCAGGGTCGGCTCATGAAAAGTTGTCAAACAACATGCTAAATGTGAAATGTCAACCCTCACTCTGAACTTTCCCTGTTCAGAGCATCAAATGAAGACTTAATTGGGTTTTATTGTGGCTTTCTGATTTTGGTAGTCCATTGAAGAAGGGAGTTTGAAAGTTGTTGTATACTGTTAACGATTGTCTGCCCATGTCCTGCCTGAAATACCATGATTGTTTATGAAAAGTATCTTTAATAAAGCTGGATGCAGTTTGAAAAAAAAAATGTGATTGAGTTCAAAAGTTAACAATGTAATGCTTGAGTAAAAGCATTTGGGAATTTCTCAGGCCCCAAGTGTATGAAAAACCGGTCAGTGGTTGAATTTAGTTCTGTTCCCTAACCCATCCGGGCACCATAATTTACATTAAACACATTCACAGATTTTACTTATCCAGCCCAGGATAGCAATTGCCTATTGTTTTGTTCTTTGCTTTGGAAATTTTCTTATATTTCAGTGCTTTAAATTCCCAACAAAAGCTTTTTATTTACATGGTTCCTGAATTACTATAAGGAGATGAGTTAATTCTTGCTGTTAAACATAAATTCAAACTACACAATAGGCCAGGAATGCAAAATTAAACAAGACAAAATTTCTGAAAACAATAATAAACACCTTAAGTGTTCAATGCGCATTCAACATTTGAACTACAGTTATCAGGGCTTGTAAAGAATATGTGGAACTTCTAGTCTAATGTTTGTCTTGATTCTTTGACAGTAAACCTAATAATTTATAAAAGTTCAAAGGTTTATCAAAAAACCAAACCAACAATCAGGCAAGCAATAAAGCAAACAAACAAACAAAAAAAACAAAGAATAACTCTATGAACTGATATTACTGTAAAATGGAAATTCAGTAGAGATATGATAGGGATTTAGAAATAGTTTAATAGTCCACATTTGCTGAAAAAGATAGCTTCTAATCAAATATTTCCAAGGTTCTTTTTAAAAGAACTTAGAAAAAAATCATGTAGATTCAGTAGAGAGAAGATGAGCCAAAGTATCATGACATCAGTTGCTATTAAAAGGAATGAAGGCCAGTTGGATTGATCTGTAAATATCAATGATAGGTGAAGTCACTTATAGATTCTTCAAGTTTATCACTTGTCTCAAACCACTTTTCAATGCTTTGGAGTCAGGAAAGCATATGTTGCCTCCAGCACATTTTCACTTAATTTTAGCTCTCTGCATATTTTAAGGGAAATGTAATCCATATGTTTCTAATTCATTTACACAATGTGGCTAAGCATCATTGAAAATATATTTGATGCCCAAGGTATTCTGAAGCTTTTAAAATTACCTTCCAGGAGAAACCAAATTCTATGTTCATAAAAGTAAAAGGGTCACCAACTAAAAATTCAAATACATACCAAGGAGCAGAATTTCCTGGCTTTCCTTTCTTACACTTATATGCTATGAGAAGACTCAGAGGATTTAGTGCTATGAACAGTCCAGATGTCTGAGCTCATTATCCTTGAGGGGCCTTGAGAAGAAGACTCATCTCCTCATTTAAGGGGTCATCATTAAATGGAGAGTCAATTAATTAAATCATAAATTCATTGTCAGGAAGATCATTCTTTTCTCTGCTACCGGGATCACCTGAAATTCTTCTTTCCTCCAGCAGTAGTGCTTCTCAAACTCTAAAGTGCTCATGAATCATCTGGGAATCTTGCTAAATGGCAGGCGCTGATTCAGTAGGTGGGGGTGGTTCCCTGGAGTCTGAATTCCTAACAAGCTCGCAGGTCCAATGCTACCGGTCCACAGACCATAAGTTAAGAACCAAGTCTCGGGCGGGCCACGGTGGCTCAGCAGGAAGAGTTCTTGCCTGCCACACCAGAAACCTGGGTTCCATTCCCAGTGCCTGCCCATGCGAAGAAAAAAAAAAGAACCAAGTCTCTCTACTGCTGTGTTTCTCAACCACCATTGTGGGGGGCTGTCCTGTGCATTGTAAGATGTTAAGCAGCAACTCAGGCCTCTCTACGCTAGATGCCAATGACACCCTTCCTTCTACTCAAGGCCACCCAAACTGTCTCCAGACATTGCCAAATGTTCCTACGGCGGGAGGCGGGTAGAGTGATCAGTTGAGAATCACTGCTCTATCGTGATGTTTAATCGTTCAGAGTTTGCCATAGAATAAACACCTCTTTTGATGAGCTGGATTCAGTGAATACAGGAGACACCAATCAAATAAATAAATGATATCTTTCCCCCCACCCCATCCCCCACCTCCCGGAGCAGCTATACTTTTGCTTATGGCGATTGTGAATTCCATTTCTCTCCTTACTATGACCACTAGCAAATTTGTAAAACACATTTAGAAATTGTGAAAATTTGCAGGGACGAATTTCTGAAAGATAACTCAACTACTGGATCCATTTTATTCCTCTATGCTTGTTTTTTTTTTTTTTTTTGTTCTCCTTCACATTGTGTAAATCATCTTTTTGTTTTATTAAATATTTTCGAAGGTTGCTTCAAATACTGTTTGAACTGAGATTTGTTTCCATTAAGTAAGGTAAACCAAACATATAGAATAGAAGTAGAAGACTTCAGGGTAGGCACAAACCATTAATTTTGCTGAGCATGATCGATTATTTGCTGTTTGGTAGATATTAATGAATCCCAGCAGATACTGAGAAAAGCCTCAGGAGAATTGAAGAATATGCCTCTCTTCTCCCAACAAACTAGAAATCTGATAGACACAGATGTGCAGAAAAAAGACAGGATATTAATATGAAAAGTTAAAAAAACTTTACATTAAAGACAAAAAATTTGCAATTAAGTTGTTTGAGGTTGATGTTAAACTTGGTCAAATACTTGAAGTTTTATATTTTGCCAGGTCTGCAAAGAAATTTAAAGTTCACTGCATTTTTTTTTTTATGCTGAATGGTGGGGTCACTATTCATTCTTTTCCCATTATTGCAGCACATTTGTTGAATTTCTGTTTGTTTGTTTTTGTTTTGGGGGAAGTGCATGGGCCAGGAATCAAACCCGGGTCTCTGGCATGGCAGGTGAGAATTCTACCACTGAACCACCTTTGCTGCACCTTTGTGTTTGCTGCATTTTAGTGTAGAAATGCCTTTAAAGGTTATCCAGCCAGTGCTTTTCAAGTCTCTTTAAGCTGTGGAATTCTTGACTTAAACATCTATCAGGAAGGCCAGAAATCAGAGCTGATCTGTTTGCAGGGCAGGAGAAGGGAGTATAAGGGGGATCTGGAGCCCCTTAGAAGGAGTCCCTGGGGGTCTTTAGGGAGCAAAGGGTGTAAACCAATGAACCTATAATACCCTCTGAGGCTAAGGATGAGGAAGTGGTGGGTCAAGGAGATGAAGTAGCCTGCTCAAGGAATCACAAATGCCCAACAGCAGAGTTGGGGCTGAGCTGTAAGAAGGATGTGGGGGAGTCTGGAGTTATTTTCCTGGCCCACATTACCACCATCTTTCTTTATTGCTGAAGCTAAGTATTCTTCTTTAAAATTGCAAACCTTGCAGAAATTTGTACATTAAAATGTTTTGTTCACGGATGTTTCCCAAATTGTTAGAATGATGCAACCATACGGTTGGCACTCAAAATTATTTGTACAATGAGTGGATGAAGGCATAATAAGTAGTTATCCCTAATTCAAGCATCTAAAACCAAATTCTTCCTTATTTTTAGCAATTTGCTGAGTGCTTTTATAAGAAAGAGGGGAAGAAAAGGTTTTTTTCATTGGTCCTTAATGTGGACAGAAGAAACCCAGGTATTTGCTTATAGTGGTGCAAACATGAGTAAATTCTCTTTTTTCCCTCCCTTTTCCTCCGTCATATCAGAACTCTTCACCCAACCATATAATCATGCCTCAGTTTCCTGGCTACCGATTGTATATCATCAATGGTGCTTGAAAATATCGATTTGCACTGTTTTCAGATAAGATTTAATGATATCCAGGAGTCATTTTGTTTTCCTACAGGACTAAATACTGCCAGTTCATAATGGCTGTAAGTGGGAAAATTACATTCACTTGAATGAAATTTGGTTTGTGGCAGACGTAAAAGTTGCTTTTCTGGGGGTATCATCCATGCCTCAGGCATTGCCTCCTTTGGAGTAAAGTCAGTCACCAAAGAATAATCACGGATGATTGACAACAGTCTTGGAGAATGACTGTCCCTGAGAAAAGATTAAAATACTGCAGATACAAGAGTATATATAACCTTCTATTTAAAAAAAAAAAAACTTTTAGCAAGAATATATTGAAGAATATGAAGTATTTTCCTTTTCCTTCTTTTTCTTCTCCATCTCCTTCTCTTTCTTCTCTTCTTTCTTTTTCACTTCTTCCTCCTTTTTTTTTCTTTAATGTGTCTACTTTCAGGGTGAGATATACTAAAATATGCACTTGTGCATTTTTGCACCATTTGTGTGCCTCTGTTTATTTATTAGCAAGGTCCATATAAACCTATTATAGACATACACAAGATGGGACTTGTAGCAGGGGAACTGATCATTTCAAGATTCTTGATAATTTAGATAAACCCCTCCTGGATCTCAATAAAAAATGACCTAGGGGTGTACAGGAACTCACCAATTCTACTTTCACTCTTTTTTAATTGGGTGACTATACACCTCATTTGTAGGTAAATATCAGATAGCTCAAGATACAGACAAACAACATATCACTTTGCCCAACAGCATTTTAAGTAGCAGCTTTCTTCAATTACTTAGTAGAATATCCAAAGAAGACCAAATTCCTTTTTTTATTTTAAGAAGGAAGGAGATTTTGAAAATATATTTGACATCCTTTATTGGAACTTTGCAACTTGTTATGTTGTGGATTTAAGTGCATAATATCCTGCCCAGTGATATGTGGTTGTGTGCCTGAGCTGTACAGCTCCTTTAGGCTGGAGGCATAGAAGGGAAGCAATCAGATGTTAACTCACTAGAGGGTTTGGTAGGGGATCCTTTAAAAAAGAGTCATAGACCTTCTTTTAGTCATATTATTTGGATGTATCTTATAGGCCACTGTAGATGATTGGAATGAGGATATGTGTGTCGGGAGGAAGTAAAGATGAGAACCCAGTTGCCATTATGCCTGTCTCCTTTCAACCCAAATCCACCCTTTGGAGAAACTCAACTGAGAAATAAAGTCATCCAAGATAAATACCAAAGCTTCAAGAAAAATTCTCTAGAAGAGTTTTCCCTAGCAAGTGCCCTTTAAAGGACCAAGTCAATGAAATAAGGCTCCAAGGAATTTGTAACATCTTCTTCATTGCTGTTTTGTGTTTGTTCCCTCTCAAACAGTGTGAAGAAGACTTAGAATTCTTCACTGGCTCCCAATTTTACAACTTCCTTCATGGAGTAATTATCCTAATCCCAGGATTAAACTAATCTATTAAAAAGAAAAGAAAAGAAAGAAATCTCACCCAGTACAACAAACTGGATGAGTGTTATCATTCCCCAAATCGGGCCAATTGAGAAGAAGGTAAGGCTTGGTGCTGCCTTAGCTGTCTCACCAACTCCAACACTGAGGTTGGACTTGCCTACAGGCAGAATTTCAATAAGGAAGCTTTATTTGTTATTAATCATGAAAACTGCACCCACTTCCTGATATTTACAAAGAATTGTAACATTTTAAGTTTGCATTTTTCCTGTTCAAGGCAGGAGGAAAAATCGACTGATTTGAGTCAATTAGAGAAAGGACTACTTTATTAGTTTAAAAATTAGCTTTCTGCAAATCAGGCTTGCTGACATGCTCTGCAGATGGGATGCATTTTCACCCAATCAGGAAATACTTCAAAGCAAACCAAAGTAGCATTGATGGGTTCTTGTAAGCTTTTATATCATCCTTTATAGAATTCCAGGGATGGTCCAGATTTTCAAGGACTTATTTCAATATCATGTGCTCTTTTTTTTTAATCTCTACTCATTTTTGTTAACATAAATGAATACCAATGATTCAGTTTTTAAAAATATTCTTTGACAGATGAACTCAAATCCTCAAGTCCTCTATTCAAATATAAACAGACAGTGATATTATCTAACACTCTGCTTATGAATACGTAACTTTCAGTGGTTGGTAAACCTACCCCTCCCCAGAGCCCTACAGAGCTCAGGAGTGAGTTAATGACCTGGGAATAACAGAGTCTTTCACACCTCTAGTGACACTGTTGACCCAACCTCAATAGGACCTGGGGTTTGACACTTTTTCCAGACATGATGATGGATTTGTACTGATCACACTCCACTGCCTGTCCCCAGTGTGATCAATGTCATGCCATAAAAAGATGGTTGACTGAGGTTAAGAATGCTGTTTGTGACCTTGATTCACCTCCTATAGAATTCTCCTAGACAGTGACTAGTGAAGTTCCTGTTCCTTCAACATGGTTTATAACTGAAATATTAGGCTGACCCATCTGCAATTGATGTTTTTAAAGGTTAAAACAGTAGAATTTCAATTTGCATATGGCTTCAACCGAACACTCAAGGAACTTCTTTACAAGGTTGTTTTGTCACATGCTAACAGTGAGGACTTTCTGACATCAGTACAAGAATATTCTCAATGCTTTGTTGTTTCCTACCAGCTATTTGTCTTTTTAACTTTAAATGTTATGGAAATGGCTCTTATTTTTCTTCTCTTTGTTTCCTGATTACTTTGCATAATTCAGCAAGAAAGATCAAATATGTTTTTTTTAATACCAACAACACATTAAACATAATATAATTTCTAAGCCTAAACCTTTCTTCAATTCATTTGTAATGAAAGAAATGTAATATTGTTGTACTGCATGATCTCATGACAACAGGCAAAATTGTGTCAGCCAGATGACTTCGGCATTTCACTGAATGATTTACACAATCTCTGCAAAAATAACAACATGTCCTCTGCAGTTAGCATGAGTCCTTTCTCTGCAGATATATTTCTGGTGAGTCATATAAATCTTCGATTCCTCACACATATCCCTTGCAAGGAATTTCCTGGCAACTTCCAGGAAATTGCAAAAGTATGAATGAATTCTGAAATGGCAACTTAAAAAAAATGTATACTCAGTTCTAAGTCACCCTTAGCAGGAAATATCACTATCAAAAGAAAATACTCTACTGCTTTTCTTTTCTTTTTTTTTTTTTTAAAGAAAGATGATGGATCAATATTTCAGGAAAAAAAACACAAGTCAACTTTCAAACTCCCCAAATAATTCAAGGCAATAAGAAACATGTTTTTGTTTTTGTTTTTTTGACAATAAGACACTTGGTGCAACTCTGTGGGATTTTTCCCCAAATTTCCACAAGACTAAAACTCACTATATAGCAAACATTTAATGGTTTAGGCCAAAGTAAAAACAAGCAAACAACCATTCTAGTGGATGGAAATGTATTTAACCTTATTGTTGCCACAGATCCTGCTGTCATAGTGTGAAATTCACTTAACCTCTCTTACATTCAATTCTCCAAACTGTTCATTACAAACATAGATTATTAATGAAATGGGCAATTATAAAGAGGTTATAAAGAGGTTTACATAATTATCCAAAACTTATATTTGAATATGAACAATTTTGGTTTTATTGTCACCTTTTTAAAAGAGAATTTTCAGAAGGCTAATCAATTGATTATTGTCAAAACCCTCAAAAACTTTAGATTCTGGACAAATATGCTAAACAATTATATTTGTATTACCGAGAGCTTGAACTCCCTTTCCCTTTTGTTGGTGTGAGAATGCATCCTCTCATCTGACTTGGGCTAGAAGGAGGGATAGAAAGTATAGTGACTAGGACCCTCCTAGCACTTCAACCCAACGGATAGTCAATGGTAGGTGGATATGAATTGGATTCACTAACTTCAGCTTTGTTTTTTCTGGAGGGTGGACTCCTACTCTTTCCATGACGGCTCTAGCCTGTGAGAAGACGGCATATCCTACAAGAGTGCTAGGACTTTCACTAAATCTCAAGGGAAGAACACGAGTGCTGCCTAAGGATGGTTTTAGGAGGGTTCTAATTAATCCCAGCCAGGGTCTTCACACCATGTAAACGGGTTCAACTCATGACCCAAGACAATGAGCCATGCAGCTGGCACGCTGTCCTATCAGAATCTGCACCTCAAAACCATCACCTTTCCCAGGACCAGGACTGGGCACAAAATTTAAGGGAAGTGCCAAAAAAATTTAGTGCTCAAGAATACTAATTTTTTTTATTGAAATTAATGCCAAACTATCCATGATGGACAAAAGATCAAAATTGTAAATAAAGTAAGAATCTGTATTATTGACTCAGGCTCCAAGGTGGCTTGGTAAGGCACTGTTGCTGACCCTGTCTTCACTTAAAACTTTACTGCGTTTTTTGGCACCCCCTTAAAATGTGCACCTGAGGGAAGCCAGGCCTTGACTTCTGTCTGCTACTTACTTTTGTTTTCTGTCTAGCTCATACTTTCACTGGCTCCTGACCTTCTCTTTCCATACTGTAATCTCCAAGCGGTCAGGGACTCTGTTAGGCAAGTACCTGAATCTTGAGTACTGTAGTACAGTAGCTGCTCAATAAAGACTTATTGAAGGAATGAACAAAAAAGCTCTTGGATTTGATGCTCAGTGTTGCTTGCGGTTTCCCGCATGACTATGGTCTGCCCGTGGTTCTGGATGGAAAATCCCTCTGGCTGGACCCCCTACTCCCGAGGCTGTTTCAGGAAACTCTCCCTGGATTAGCCTGAACACTGGGGACAGGGAACTGGAAACACTACCTTTGAGGTTGGAAAAAACACCAATTAATGTACTTAGGTGATTCAGACAGGAATATAAAAGGTAACCAACCTTATCTAAATAAAAATTATTAGCATAACGCCAGAGTGTTTTCAAAACAAAATATTCAGAAAAGGATTGTTTGCTACGATCCGGAAAAGAAGATGATGGTTTGTATTACTTGAGTTTTCTTTTCTTTTGGTACTGAGGTCTGATTTTTCTCGTTTGGGAAGTTCAGAAACACTTACCTTCAATGGTACACTGATCAGGGATGGGAATCTTCTTTCCAATTTCCACGGCATAGGCTTTTACTTTACTGAGGTTTTCCTTTAAGTGCAAGTAGAGCTTATCTTGGTATTCGATGGGACTTGCAGTTATCTCTGGAGTTTCTGCTTGGAAGTTTTCTTTACCTGTTTCTGGCAAAGTCTCTGAATCTATATGCACGAAGCTTGGGTGTGAAGCTGGGGAATTTTCCAGCTGTGATCTGTCAGTGTCAGTCTTACAGGGCACCCTCTCATTTCCTTGGCTAAGCGGGTCTATTTCTGAAAGAGAGATGCTGCCTGGTGATTCTCCACTCCCTATATCTTCCCCATCATCTGAGCTTACACCCTTTGTTAGCACAGTGTGCAAAGCCAAACTTTTTGACCTACAAAAAAACAAAAGGAAAGTTATAATAATTACAAAAGTTGAAACCAGCACTTACCGACAAGTCAAAGAAAGTTACAACACAGGAACAAAGATTTACCTACTCTGGAACGTGAAATTGAAAATTGGTTGCTGTTAATAGATTTGATAAAATATAGTGCACCACCGAGCTCTGTAATTAAACCAAACCTCAGGTCTAGGCCACTTTAGGAAGCAAAGATTTAAAAATAAATTTTATGGCAAGACCTGCAAAGCAATGGACTTTTGTATTTTTATTCTTTTCCTACTGCTTTGTCATCAGAAGTAAAGAGAAGCTTTTGACACTCATACTCAATATAGACACATCTATATTTTGAAGTGTGTTTTTTTTTTTTTTTTTTTTTTTTTTAAAGGAAAGACAGAGAGAAGGAAGGAAGGATAGAAGGAAGGAAGGAAGGAAGAAAGGGAAACATTTTTAAACATTTTCTTGTTTTTATTGTATTCTGTTTCTCCGTTTTTTTGTTACATGGGCTGGGGCCGGGAATCGAACCGAGGTCCTCCGGCATAGCAGGCAAGCACTTTGCTCGCTGAGCCACCGCGGCCCGCCCTGAAGTGTGTTTTTTAAAAAGTCATGGGTTCGTTTTACATTTATAATGCCCATCTTAAAATAGTGCACTTCATTGAAAAAATGAAAGCTCTGTGGATAACATTTCATTCATCAGTGACTATTGGTAAAAATATTAGAAAACCATCCCATAATTATACGATAAAACTAATAGCAACTGTGAAGTACACACTTCAGAAACAAAGCAGATGCAATTTCTACCTGTTAAATCGAATGTCTTTTTTTTCTTCCATAGAAACTTGGTCCAAACTGTATCTTCTGATTGAGCCAGGAGTATTGCTTTCAGCATTTATTTTGTCTTCAAAAGCCTGTATTTTAACTTGGAGCTTTTCATGTTCTCCATTTTCAGCTACAGTGAGCTTGGTTTCTTCCAGCTTCTCAGGGGGTTTGATTTCAGTGCTGGTTTTACTCCTAAAGGAATAAAAATCATTACATTAAATGTTGGTCCAATGCATGTACCCTTCACAGCAGTGTCACTGCTTTAACTGCTTCTAATTCAAAACTGAAAACTTTGCCTGATAATTTTTTCCTTAGTCATTTCACAAATATTTATTGAGCACCTACTACAGACATAAAACTTTGAAACAGCTTCTACAGCTTATTTTGCCAGAAACAGCTTCTACAGCTTATTTTGCCAGAAGTTTTGAAACATAATATCACCTTTGTATTCGAGATACTTTTTGAAGGATTCAGAGAAGAAAAAGCAGGGCTTCTAGAAGCCCTCTACAAGTACGACTTTCTTATGAAATTTGTGCCAGACACGGAGGAATAGTTACATATTTTTAGAAAAATATATTTTCCTAAAATATTCTAAAAATAGTTACATATTTTTAGAAAAATCTATTTCTGCTGAGGTTGATTGTATAAGAGCATTTCATAAGGACTGTGAACTCGTGGTTTTGTTAATTTTATGGACATCACCGTAACTACTTCATCTTAAGAAGCAAGAAAACATTTTCTGAATTTTAAGATGTTGGAGGAAGGTGCTTTCCATGAATGATATCAATAATTCCAAATCTCTTTTATAGCAGAGTTCAGGGGTCACGAAATGATGGCATACTTTGGATGGGACTGTATGGTGCAAGAAGATATATCAGCAAAAATGTATTTTTAAAAACGGTATTGCCCCCTTTAAGGCAGGGCCATCTGTGACCTGATTTTGTGACCCCTCTGAGGGCTAAGGCAGTATCGCAGAGGGAGTAAGAGCTTTTGGATCAGCTGCAGCCAAAGCTCACTGACACTCGTTGTGATGCTGGATGAGTCCCACACTATAGTAGGTATTTATCGTCCACTTTCTGTCTTCTCACATTGGGCCAACCAAGAGTTACTCTGGTTTCTATCTACCATCACTATTGATCATATCGTTTAGTATTAGTGTTAATTCTTCTCTTATAAACACAAGGGTCAATAACGCCTAGAAATAATACACTAAAAATGGCCCGATGATTCTGCCGTGTGCATTCACTTGGCTGTCTTTAGTATTTTTCTAAAAGCCTCAAATTTACAGAGAAAGCCTGCTTTCTCAAACATATGGTTATTTTCTCTAAGGGACACAAGGGAACCTGGGCTGAGGGTGAGAGAAAGACACAATTTGTTTTATTAATGGCACTGCCTTTTAAGGAAAACCAACACAGAAGGGCCGATGACTTTTTTTTCTGGTTACATTCCATCTCTCCTGGGGAAATGTCTGCAGGCAGCTGGTGGGAAGGCAAGCGGGCAGGCGTGGATCCCACAGCCCTCCCGGCCTTCCCAGTGAGGTGTTCTGGCCACAGGGATGCTTAGAGGTCAGAATCCCCCTGTTAGGTCGGCCCAGGGTCAGCTGGTGATGGTACAAGCTGGGAAGGAGAGCAATCCATCTATTAGGTAACCAGGCCATTGTTTATTGTCTAATAAGCTATTGTTGATAAAACTTAGATACATTTTTATTTATATAATATTTATGGGCTTCGTATGGCTTTGCAGAATACTCATGCATTTACTCGTACCATGTTTAAATGAAATATACATGAGTAGACTTCAAGAATCAGTATGTGGATCAAAGGCTAGTCTTCAGCGATGCTGAAAGGATGGTGAAAACTTTTCCCTTCCTGCCACTCAATGATAACAACCGCACACAACCAGATGGGAGCGAGGCCTTCACATCTACCAGTCAAAAGGTTCCAGAAGCTGAACTTTTACTCCTATTACAAATGAAGCCGAGATTAGATAGTGCTATCACTGGAGGGTATTTTATAAACCATGATGCTTGCCAAGGTTCATTGTAAAAGACCCAATAAACTCTTGCAACATGAGAAATTCGGAGGGGTAATACTTATTTTCTGTTCATGTTAGTTTATATAATTCTCTGGCTCCTTGGAATCTAATCATGTTTCATACATTAAAGGTACCTTTAGTGTTGAACTTCATTTCAGACATTATATAACCAAAAAGGTAAATCGGTAAAGCATAAAGTACATCCCAATAGGGCATATATCAGATGTTGATCAGTAAATAGATTTTGAAATCTCAAAGAATATGAGTTAGAGCAACAATTTCTCACCAATTCCCTATTGTTTTCTTTCTATATAAAGCCCTAAGTAACAACAACAGTTAAAATGGCAGCACGTTTCGCCCCCAAAACTTCAAATTTCATAGATTATATTAAATAGTCTATGAAGGTAATTTTATAGGACTAGTTGCTGATTTTTAGAACAAAAATGTCCTACTTATGAAGGCCTTTCTTTTTCTCTTTTCTTAAAATTTTTATTAAGAAAACCAATCAACATACAATATGAACGTTCTTTTTTATCACATAGTTGTATATTCAACATCACGATCATTTCTTAGAACATTTGCATCAATTCAGAAAAAGAAATAAAAAGAAAACAGAAAAAAAATTCATGCATACCATATCCGTTACCCTCCCTTTCACTGATCACTAGATTTCAATCTACTAAACTTATTTTAACATTTGTTCCCCCTATTATTTAATTATTTTTAATCCATATGTTTTACTCATCTGTCCATAAGGTAGATAAAAGAAGCGTCAGACACAAGGTTTTCACAATCACACAGTCACATTGTGACAGCTATATCATTATACAGTCATCTTCAAGAAACATGGGTACTGGAACACAACTCTACATTTTCAGGCAGTTCCCTCCAGCCTCTCTGTTACACCTTAACTAAACAGGTGATATCTATTTAATGGGTAAGGATAACCTCCAGGATAACCTCTTGACTCTCTTTGGAATCTCTCAGCCATTGACACTTTATTTTGTCTCATTTCTTTCTTCCCCCTTTTTGAGAAGGTTTTCTCAATCCCTTGGTGCTGAGTCCCAGCTCATTCTAGGATTTCTGTCCCACATTGCCAGGAAGGTCCACACCCCTGGGAGTTTTGTCTCACATAGAGAGGGGGAGGGTGGTGAGTTTGCTTGTCATGTGGGCTGAGAGAGAGGCCACATATGAGCAACAAAAGAAGTTCTCTTGGGGGTGACTCTTAGGCCTAATTTTAAGTAGGCCTAGCCTATCCTTTTTGGGATTAAGTTTCATATGAACAAACCCCAAGATTGGTGGCTCAGCCTATTGCTTTGGTTGTCCCCACTGCTTGTGAGAATATCAAGGATTCTCCACTTGGGGAAGTTGAATTTTCCCCTGAAGGCCTTTCTTTTATTCCTTGTGCTCTTTTCATCAATTTTCAGCTCTATGGAATGGAGATAATAGCTGTACTTAGCTCACAGGGTTGTTGGGAGGATTAAATGATAGAATCAGTGAGAAGCACAGTTTCTTGCACGTAACAGCAGTCAAGAGATGTTCAATTTTATTATTAATTGTTTTTGTGTTTATTATATATGATTTGCTTGAAAACATTACCTACCCTATCTATGTATTGTGTTAAACAAAGAAAACACCAAATGACTGACATAGAGGCAGATCACAAGTCCCTACCTTGAGGATGCTGTGACATCAGATTTTGTTCTGATAGCTAAACACACGATAATTCTGTCACTGCAGGGTTGCCATAACTCATCCCCTTAGGGAGACTTTGGGCATGAAGGAAGTTCAAGGGTATTCCTAGATACTCATGAGGGGCAGCTCGAGGGCCGCTGAGGAGAGCTGCCAAATACATTTCAGGACACCCAGGCAAATTTGAGTTTCAGATACACAACAAACAATACTTCAGCATGGGTATATCCCAAAGGGGACACATTTAGAAGGTTTTATACGTATACTATGCTAAGAGTAATGTACTTATGATAAAAAGTATTTGCTGTTTATCTGAAATTTAAATTTAATTGAGTGCCTATTATTTTTATTTGCCAAATCTGGCAACCTTACTTCTGGGGAAAGCACCTGCTGGATGGCAGGCAGCACCCTGTCCTCCTGGTATCCAGCACAGATGTTGGGCCCTGAAGTTTTTGTGGAATAAATGAACTAGGACCACCTGAGTCTGTGAAGCCAACCTGCCCCCCTCCACATCCTGAAGCCAACCAAATGCCCATAAGGCTCTAACAACACCTCCCAGCCCATGGCAGGGCATGTATGTATGTGTGTGTGGGTGGTTCGGTGGCTGCAGGTGTCTCTTGGTGAATATGGCATGTGGGCAGGAAAGGGGAGGAAGTGTGGGCACAGAGGAGGAGTCTGGAAGGAAGCACATAAGAAGAGTGAAGAAGCAACAATTAAATGTCTGTTTAGAGAAGTGATCTGGGGATACAAGGCTGATGGGTGTTGCTGATGAGTAGAATTCTCACCCATATACAATTTCCCTGGATTTGAAGATTTGTAAAACAAAGAAGTCAGGGGACAGAAGGTGGTGATGAAGAGTTATCAAGACCACCAATGCCCCAAGATGGACAAACGAGAAACTTCTGTCGCTGGCCCTCTATCTGCTTGGGCACATCACAGATGTTTGCTGGCAGGTTGGAAGGCCTAGGAACGCTGGATGGAAGATTTAGGTTTATAATGATCATCCCCTGTCCCTTCATTTGTTCTCTTTTGGTTTTTCTATTTAATATAAAAAGATAGGAGAGAAGAACATTTTTTTAAAGACCTTTTCCAGGGATGAATAAACTCTTCTGCTTTCCTTCTAGAACAAGGTCAGGTATTACAGATGTGAAATGCTGCTGGAGCCACTGGCTCAGCGAGTATTTACTTGTGCGGGTGCAGCCTATGGGTTGGACACGTGCAGGGGGTATTTCTTTTCCATTTATCACTTTTAAATTCAGATGCAATTTTACAGTCATCTTTGCCAGAGTTCTATAATCCCCTAAATATTAACTTGGCCTAAACTCAACGTGCCACATTACAAGAGGCTCAGATGATTTCCAGTCTGAACAGTTTCTGGTCTCTGTTGCCAAAGAAAAGTTTTTAAGAGTACCTCTCGGAATGCCCATGGGAAGGCCTAATTACCTCCCCCTTGTGTGAACCTGCACTCCCCTTAGAAACAAATTGGCCCTTGGGCAGCTCGCTGCCACTCTCCCTAAGCCGGGAGATGAGATTATAAAGTTAGTCGGGGTGGAGGGCTTGGCAGCCTCTCTTCCTGGCTCCTTAAATCAGAGAAAAATAGTACTAGTCAATGTTTAATGATCTTAGCTTATGATCCCATATCCAGGATATGTACTTCCGCATAGCAAGCTTGTTAGAGGAGAAGTAGGAGAATGTAATGGATCAAATGTATATTTACGTCCAAAATTCTAAGGATGTTATGTTCTATACTCTTCAGCGATTTCCTGAGTCATCAGCCATCACCAGAACGATACAGATGGTCCCCCAGTCCCATAGTGCCTTAATCTGTCTTGAGAATGCAGTGAGTAATGCTGCTGGACTGGCCAAGTTAGAGAGCTGGTGGGGAAAGGGAAATGGTGAGTGGAGATTCTTGAATCTCTATTCTGCCTCTGACCTGCTTGGTGGGTGAAAGCAGAGACCTTCAGGTGCCCAGTTAAATGTAGACCAGAATGTAGTTATGCCACTGGTGTATCTTTGCTGAAATGAAATGACTCCATGGTTTAATTAATTTACACAGGTTTTTTTTTTCAGGATTTCAAAAGAAGATGGTTGTAGGGAAATGGGCTACAACCATGTAGGGAATGTGGTGGAAAGACCTAGATTCATGACTACTGTCTCCTATTTATTAGAGATGTGGCAGATTTCTTTATGACTCTGCATCTCATTTTGTTGCATCAAAAGGGGATTAATGATACCACATGATCAGGTGGCTGAAAGCCTTATAGAAGATCATGAGTTTGAGAGCGCAGCATATACAGAAAGGGCATGGAAATGTCTAATAATACAAAGAGGGTGGCTACTGCCCCGTTTGGAAATTTGGCATTGAAAGAGGGGGGCTTATTTGTGTGGTACCAAAACCGGAAGATGAGCGTCTCCTGCCCAAAGCCTGAGAGGACTCTAAAATCCCTCCTGCAGACCTGTGACTGGTGCTGAAAGGGAGGTCATTTGTGATCAGAGGAAGCTACAGCCTCCTGAAGAGTGTGTTCTAAAGGAGCATGGCCCTTCTTATGACGTGAGCACAGGAACAGGGATAGAGAAATAGTTGATTAAAAAAAAAAATCTCTGTACTTCAAATATGAATTCAGATATAGAGACAGAGAATTTCCATGCAATTAGAATGAAAGTACAAAGACCCTGATACAAGGAAGTGACCACACTAAAGCAGATAATCCATCATTTGCTCAATCATTCAACTAACATGGGATATGGAAAAGGGATCAGCAAAAAAATGCAAAGCACATACCCTTGCTTTTCAAAGAGGGGGTCCATGGACCATGTCATTGTCAGGTTCATGTGTCAACTTGGCCAGGTGGTGGTGCCCGGTTGTCTGGTCAGGCAAGTGCTGACCTTTCTGTTGCTATGAGGACATTTCATGAACTGAAATCATGATCACGTTGGTGTCCTCCACAGCTGATTGCATTTGTAAAGGGGGGTGTCTTTTGCAATGAGTAATGTTTAATCTAATCATGGGAAGGCTTTTAAGAAGGATTCAGAAGAGACAGTCACTTTTTCCTGCCTCAGCCAGCCAGCCTCTCCTGAGAGCTCATTGAGGACTTTCATTGGAGCTGCCAGCTTGCAGCCTGCCCTATAGACCTTGGATTCTATATCCCTAGGGTTATGTGAGACACTTTTATAAATTTTATATTTATGGATATCTCCTGCTGATTCTGTTTCTCTAGAGAACCCTAGCTAATACAGACTAGCAGTAATAGCCCCACCTGGGAGTTTATGGGTAAAGCAGAATCTTAGGTTCCTCCCCAAACCTCCCTAACCAGAATGGGCCTCTTGTGCACCCCCCAGGGGATTTGAATGCACAGTCAAGCTTGAGAAGCACTGGCCAAGACCATAAAAGAACAGAATCACAACTAGACCAGGACAGAGGTATCTTCCCTGTTAAGGGCTATGCTTCACTAATTCAACAGTGACGTGAACTCTAAAGCAATCTGTGCATTAGTCAACTGTATGTGTTCATCCCTATTCCAAAGTGTGGGCTTTGTCATCCTCCTTGATCATTTGGGAATCTTTATAAATTCCATGGTAAAAGTGCCTTTTCAGTTTTTTTGCCACTGATACTGGCTCCGATGGACCCCACAGTTTTAATCCTGAGACCCGAGTGGGCAGACCAAGTGGGCAGCAGCCTGTTCTTACCAATTGCACCTGGATGTGGCCCAAGTTACAAAAGCACTTTGTAAACTATAAAGGAGACTGAGAATGTAAAGCAGTCATGTCATCAAAGTATGCTGAGTCAGCATGAGAATTGTAAAGAAAATCTGCTCTTCTTTTTCTAGGCCACCTTTATAGTTTGGAAGCATGAGCAGCTAACAGGGTGCAGTGGTGAGGATTCAAGCGGGGTCCTCAAAATGAAAATGCATCCACTATTGCTGGAGAGGAAAAAGTTAAGGCATTGTCTCCACCATTTGACACTGAAGAGCAGGAAAGTGGTTACTTAAGTTTGTCTTTCTTCATGCAGCCTCTCATAGTCTCCACCCCACACATGATATGCCACTGCATTTGTAATAGGTAGAAACGTTCGCCGTTCGGAAATGGCGGGATAGAACTAGTAAAAAATGTAACGGTGACTGAACTAGGGATAGAATTCCATACCTAATTCTGTGATCCAATTTCTCGTCTCCTATAATGCAACATTTGCCTAAAATCTAGCTAACAGCCTTAGGCTGCCGACTAAAAGAGTCCACTTTTTGCCTTCTGATAAATATGAATAGTATTAAGAAAGGGCACGGTTTTGCCTCAGTGGTAATCCATCCCACAGGGACTAGATCTCAATACTGGCTGAAGTGAGTGGTGTGTGTATACAGCCTTTCCTTTTGTAGATCTGTTCTATTAGGTCTCAAAGGAAAGTTCAGAGAGCAAAATGTTCATTATGAAAGACAGTTCTGAGAATTGCATCGATAAATGAATGCAACTATTTCCCAAACTACCTGTGGTAAAGAACCAGTTTTTGTTCTTTTACTTTTCCTATGTCACAGATAAATATTTTCATAAAATACAGTAAAAATAAACTACCAGAGAAGTAAAATGAATAAAATAAAGACTTACAAGTTACAAGCTTACTGATCAAGCACTTGGATTTGCAGCAATGTCCACTTGCTAGAAAAGTTGGAAATTCTACTTCCAATTTCTACAATAAACTTATTGTAGACTGGTAGGAAATAGTCTGCAAATGAGTGCTGGACCATTGGTCATGTTTTCTGTAGCTATGGTCTAATGGAAAATCTAAGTGAAATCACCTATAAAATGCCCATTTTGGGGGGAATGCTAATGTGATGAGTTAACATTTACTGAGGGCTTCCTATGCAATAGGCACTCACCATTCTAGATCTGCCACTTGCATCACTCCTCACTCAATGCAGTGAAGCAGTATCTATCATTATCTCCATTTGTGGCAGAGGAAACTGAGGCACAGAGATGTTGAGTTACTTGTTGAAGGTCACTTAGCTAGTGAATGGCATAACCAGCATTAAACACAGAGCACAATCACTTTACATGCATGTGCGCGCACACACACACACACACACACACACACACACACACCTGCTTTTCAGCAGGTATTTGGTTCAGGTTGCATGTGAATCTACTCCAGGAATAAGTAATACATATTATGGGATTGGCAGTAGCACAGTAACCATAAAGACTATGGCATCTTAATGATTCTTAGTAAAATCCTGTGGCAACCAGACACCAGACAGAGTTAATATATAATCACTGAGTAATCCTTCACAGGGAACTGACAAATGAATTTTGGCACCTCCTTATAACCAAAACTGAAAAGGTGTTCAAATCTCAGAAAACATCATGCAAATGGTGACTTCAAAGTTCAAATGACAGATACTCAAAATGAATGGAAACATTTGGAGAACCAAAACAGCAAATAGCTAGGTCCTCAGGGGCAAGTGAGAGCTGTTTTAGCCTCAGCTGTAACCCAGCCCACAAGTGACTATAGAAAGTCTAGTTCTTTTCACCTCTTCTCCTACCATCGCACCATTCCCTCTTCCTCCCGATGTTCCCTGTCTTTTTTGAAACCAGAAGCCAAGCCATAGGAACTTGAGGAAAAAGTTGGTTTCCTTTTAGTGAAAGGAGAGGGACCTGCATCGACTGGCGAAGCTGTAATCGCATTGCTCACACTGTCCACCCTGCTTTGTCTACAGATGGCAGAGCCAGTCCCCTGGGGCCCCTTGATCCCTGGGTCTGCTTCATTGTGTCCAAAGCTGATAACGATGTCTCCCACCTAAATATCCCTTGCCGCTACATGGATTCCTGAAATGCTTTTCTGGGCCCTCACATCACCATAAATGCTGCTTAAAGGAAAGACAAATGGTTGTGTAAATGAACAACAGATGGAACATAAATGGTGCCACATGTTGGGCTTAACCTCTTTAGGAAGAAGAGGTGAAACAAACCCCAAACCATTTCTTTGCTCCCCGTGCATGGAGAACAACGGCTGCAGCTACTGCCATGTTGGGCTGTTAAGATTTTCGTTTTATACAAGTGATTGCTGCGAACCTCTCTAGGCTGAAAAGATATGCTTGTTTCTTATTAAAAGTTCTGGTTTCATTCTTAAAAGTTTACCTTGGTGGCAGGAGATCGCATTCAGCTTTGCCTAAGCAGGGGGCAATGCTGACAGAACATCACATGTTTTTAATTATGGTCCTGAACCTTTTCATGTACATTCCCAGAGCAACAGCTGCTCTCAAAGAATCAATTTCTCTTTGTATAAACCTCTTTCCTTAAAAAGAAAAAAGGAATTCTTGGAAGTATGTGTAAGACCCTCTTTTCCTTCCACAGAGCTGGGCTCTGCATATTAGCTTCCTCAAGTTTGGGGAGACTAGAGAGAACCACAGAAAAGTAACTAACACTAGAAGGTGGGAATGTGGGTGCTGGAAGGGTGGAGAGGTAGGATGAGCTGCAGTGGCTCAGAGGAAAGGAAGGTGGCTTTGGGCTGGAGTGGGTGAGGAAGGCTTCAGGGGAAAGAGATTCCCAACTGGAGTCTTGGAGGATGGCAGCCTTTGATAGGATGGGAGGCAGGAAGAGTGCATTCTAGAAGTAATGGTAAAGGCTAAGTGGGGTATCACTTTGGAGAGACATAAGCAAATGTCATCCTTGACATTCCTCTAAAGCTCCTTTGAGTTACTCACGAAATACTGCAAACCCTGTAATTCTCAAGCACACAAAAATTTGACATTCATTGGATTAGACTAAAGGAAGAAAAGAAGGGAAACTGTGGGCTGGTGTTTGAGCTTTCACACTCTTCCCCTTCCAAGAAGTCCCATGGACCTGGAGGTGACTAAGGTTGGGTAGAGGACTTCACTCCATTCATGTTGGCCTGCCAGGTTTGACTTCACTGTGCTTTAATATGAAGCCTCCATAACAATACATATAAGAAGACACTGTTGTTGAGAGGATTAAACAATGCAACCTAAGTGAAAGCCCCTAGAATGGGGTCTACCACGTGGTAGTAGCTGGTTAAAAAAGCTTGATCAGACCCCAGGGACACAGCATTCCTTGAAAAGTTGTAGAGAACTTGGCTCCCTACTCTTCATCTGAGCTGGTAATGTCGGCCGTAGATCAGCAAAGAGCCATTGTTCTCAGGCTCTTGGATAATACCTTGGGGAACTGTGCTTACGCCAGGATTAGGGGCTGAGATCTGAGAATATCAAGGTGGGGACTCTGGAATAACAGATTGCAAAGCATCTTACAGTTTGAAAATGGTCTTTACAGCTCACGTTGCTTGGCTACCCATAGGGGCCACACATCGAATCAAATCCCTGGTTTTCTACCTTAATCCATTTCTGCTGTTTTTACTGCATGGAGTCTGGGATAAACCAAATACTCTGGGGCCAACTCCATGGAGGGCAGACTTCCTGGAGTTATTCTCCTGTTAACATAATCTCTATATTCTATTTTCTCTTCATCATTCTCCTTCTCATTTTGTTGCTTTATTTCCTTCCTTCCATTGTGTCATCTCTTTCCATTTACATGGAAATCAGATTTATACCTACCTAACTGGTTTTGTCTATAATTTACCTTTCACCCTCTCTCTTTTTCCAAGACATGATTCTTTTAAAACACACACACACACACACATACACACACATCCTGGGAGTTTAGGCTGTGCAAAAAAAGCAGGCTGGCATACCTTTTTACCTCTTTTCTTTGGTTTCTCCTCTAGGTCTTTCCATCTCTATCCTCCCTCAATTTCTTTTCCCACATCTCCCATCTACATCCTTTCTCCTGCTCTCTTTCCACAGTTTCTATTCCTCCAATTCTTTAATTGGAGCCAGAGCCTAGCCTCCTATGGAGACCACCTGTGACAAACTGTCCCCACTCCTGATGGTGCCTGATTAGTGCAGCCTCCCTGGCACCAGACACATTTGGCAAATTAGTCGAATGATCATTTAACTGCTCAGCTGATTGTCAGGGGCCCAATCTCTCCGTCCCCAGCTCTGACTGGGTACTGGCAAGCAAACAGCCCAACTGGGGTGCCCAGAAAGTTAGATGGGACTTGGATGGTGGAAATCCCGACACTGTCTCTTTTTCATTCCACTCTTCTGCTTCTCCAGAATTAATTTCAAAATATAAAACTCTAAATGCTTTGCTTGGCTATCCTGTTATTTAGTCTGTCTTGGCTTATTATTTATATACCAGCATTCTTTCTAAAATAGAGGAGCAGGAAAAGTGCAAGTGTGTTTACCTGATGCATCGAATAAAACTCACCCGGTTTTTTTTTTTTCAGAGTCATTTGGCACAATGACGGCGCCTGTCTGCATTAGTTTTTCATTCTCTCTAGGAAGCTAATTGTCTTTCTTTTGATTATCTTGTAGTTTTGGCCTGAAGTCTAAAATCTGGCCCGCTGGGCTATGTGTCAGATTTGTAAATTAGATGACATCTGTTTTGAATTTTATCATCTTGAATTTTCTTTCAAGCTCTCCTCACTTATTTATTTCCCCTTTTATTGCAAGGATCAGGTTTTGTTGTATGCTTTAGACAAAAGAGTAGACCACTCTGCTTTGTGGGGCACAGATTAAAATGACTGAAGCTACGTGGTAATAAGGAAGGCTATTCAGGGAAAAGATGTTGGGAGAGAAGCCATAGCAACCGACCCAGAGAGGATGTGCAGTTCATACAAAAGGCTGGCTGTCCACACCAGTGTTTTGAGGTTCCCACCAAATAATTGAAGTCAATTAGAAGAAGATTGACAGCAAGTGTTGAACTGGGAGAAGTATTTTGAACCGAGGGAGATTTAAGTGTTGGTGGTGGTGATATGCAAGGTGAGAAGTGACCTTTTTATCTCTTCACGCTTAATTTTTCATTTTATTTATTTATTTTCTCAGAAAAGTAGTAAAGGAAATAGGTCCTTAATTGCTTACTCATACATGTGGGCTCCTATTTTGCTAGTGAGATTTTATTTTTTTAACTCGAACCTACATATCTCATAAGTTCTTTTCTTGGGGAAATAGTTTATTGCTAATTGCATTGGGCCTATTTATTAAGGATAAATTTTCCTATTAAAATACCCAAGTATCACCTTATACATCTTTTTCTTCCTTTATACAAGCCTTTTTCACACGTATAAAAAAATGACACCTGTAAATGGCTTCTTGAAAGCTTGCATTTGTTGAAGCAATAGAGAGCGATGGACAACAGACCAGAAAATATACCTTAGCTTTTACTTTTGAAACATGTCAGTCATCACAGGAAGAAGTAAGCAAGCTGACTGGGCACAGGATATAAAATGGCCCACCAAACCCCAGCTGCAGAGACCATAAACACATTTCTGAAACTGGAAATTAGCCAACAGTGACATTGTGGTTATATATAAATGACAAACCATCCCTCCATAAGGCTGACCATGAATTTCTTGAAAACTGCCACATTTAGGCCATTGCTATGCAAGTTATGGGTCTGTGGAAGTGCTATTTTTAAGCAGTATATGTATCTAGCACTGGTTCTCAACTGGGGGTGACTTGGTTTCCCAAGGGACATTTGACAACGTCTGGAGACATTTTGATGGTCACAACTAGGGGAGGGGGTGCGACAGGCAACTAGTGGGCAGAGGTCAGGGACGCTGCTAAACGTTCTATACTATAAAGGACAGACCCCCTCCCCCACAACCAAGAATAATCTAGCCCAAAATATCAATAGAGTTAAGGTGGAGAAAACTCTGATATAAAAATTGAGCCAGGCACAACAGTCAGAGTTGTATAAGATCAATTAAAACTAGAGTGCTGAGAGAAAAGGGCTTTGGCGATTGATCTTCGTCAGACAAATAGCTGTGGGTTGACCTTCGTGACCACATTGGCCAGGTGATGTTTTTTGTGTATATTGGGACTAAGATATCCTCCCAGTGGGGTCCTTCCTGCTACCTGCTTCTTTCCGGCTAAGCAGTCACTCAAAGCTTGATACTTCTGGGTTTTCAGCCACTCTCTTCCCTTTCTTCCTACCCACATCCCATTAGAGGTCAGCTCCTCGCCATCCCAAGCTCTCTCACCATAGTGATGTGCCCTGATGTCATCGGTTCCCCCCTTGCCATCTGTTAAAGCTCTAGCCAAAGCTTCCTAGCCACTTTATCTCTTGCCAGCCTGCTGTTCCAGCCAAACACTCCAGTGCTCCCCAGTGCTTCTTCATTCATCTGTTCTCTTGGTGAACAAACACTTCTTGAGTGCCTACCATATCTTAGTTACTGTGCTAGGATCTATCAGCAGTCCTTGGATTAAAATCTTTCTACGTTTTTCCCATATTGCTTGTAGGACAAACCCCTTGCCTCCTCACACAGCATGTAAGGCCTCTGATATTCTGCCTGTGACTTAACTTTTCAACGTACTGTCCCACTCTACCATTGACATATTTGCTCCAGTCATGTTGAACTACGTGCTTTTCTTTGGTCTGGGTCACACATTTCTATGCCCTTTTATTTTTGCATGTGCCATTCTCTCTCTTTGGAGCATCCATCCTGCCCTTCTCTGGAGAACTCCCATTCACTCATGCAATTTACTCTAGTGCCTAGCAAAATGCCTTGCTCATGGAAGATCCCAATAAATACGGAATAAACTCAAATTTCACTTATTCTGTGAAGCATCCTCCACTTCCCCAGCTCTTGGCCAATACATCTCTCATGCTTCATAGCCCGCTGTATACACTTCCACCAAAGCTCCATCGCGTACTTTGCCTGTGGACCCCTCCAGGGCAGGGATGCTACCTTACACCTCCTGGAAGCTTCAAGCCCTGGGCCATGCTGGCCATAACGTGGACCTTGTGACTGAAAGCTCACTGTTTTGTCCAGATGGCATCTTGTGTTTTTTGAATCCTTATTCAGTACCGTGGAAATGGTTTGCATCATTTGTTATCCCCAAACTCACAGAGTTTGATGTTAGTCCCAAACGGATCCTGCCCATTCTCTGGAGCTGACTCCCTTCCAATGCACAGGCTCTGTAGGACGAAGGCCAGGGTTCGAATCCAAACTCCATCGCTTACTCACTGTGAGACCTTCCGAAGATACTTAACCACTCTCTGAGCTTTGTTTCTTCTTCTGTAGAATAGGAATAATGATATCTGCCTTTCCTTCCTTGACAGACTGTTCTGAGGATCAAGTGAGATTGCATGTGTGAAAATACTTTGTAACTTCACTTCTAAAGGTCACAAGTCTTCAAATTTCTCCTGATTCGAAATAGAGCAATCTTACCCAGTTATTATTGTCTTCTCCAGGCAAACTTCTAGAAAGATTCAGTTTGGGGCATTGTTTCCCACTCCCCCTCCAGCCCCTCCCATTCTGTTTTCTGCCTGGTGATGCCACTGACAGTTCATGCAGCACAATGATCAATAACTTCCTCATGGTCAACACCAGTGGATCATTTCCTGCCCTTCCCTCATTCACCCTGGTCCTAGTCTACTTCTTCCTGAGACTATCTCTGCCCTGGGCCAGAGTGAACATCTAAAATGTGGATCCTCATCATATCCTGCCATGTACAAACTCCCACAATGACTCTTCATTTTTAACGATGGGGCCAAATCCAAACTCTTTAAGAAGGTATGTGATCTGCCCCCTAACTACCACTTTATCAGTATCTCCTAACATTGCTCTCGTTGTAGCACACACTCCAGTAATACAAAATGATGTCTGTTTCCAGAAAGTGCTGAGCTCTTCCACAGGATGCCCAAAAGACAGCCTGATGTGACCTCACCATCTCTGAGGGCTTGATCCAAAATATCACCTCCTCAGGGGAGCCTTCCCTGATGCCAGCTTCCCACCCCTCTCCCTTCCAAGCAGATGCAGATACCACCAGCTCTGTGTTCCCCAAACTCCCGGAACCCATCTAAATTAGTGTCACTTACCCACTATTTTGTAACTATGCACTTAAATGTTTGTGTCTTCTATTAGACAGTGAACTCTGGGGCAGAGATGATGTCTTATCTCTTTATACATGTCTAACTCCTGCAGGAGTTCCCAGTACACAGTCGGCAATCATTAAATGCTTGTTGAATGAATAAATGAGTGACATAAATATTATTGTTTACTACAGTCTTATTCTTTTAGTATATTTTATGCACATTCTAAAACTTTTTTTTTAAAACATTCTGGTTTCCATGAATTTAGGAAAAAAATTGGCAAATGCTGTAATTTATTCAGAAGTTAGTCTATGCTGAGATAGGAGGTTGGCTTTCCTTGGGATGTTTCAGACCTTCACGGGGAAGCATTGCTCTCTGTGCGATGGGTTCACAGCAGATCCTGGGGACACCCAAAAACTACAGCTCACCTGTCACCTCCAGCTTTGGCATTTTCCAGGTGTCGGGTAAGGAGGTTGGCAATGGCAGTGAAGCTGTTGCTCATACGGAAGATATCTCTGCTCTGAGGACCCAGGATGGAAGAGAAGGCATCCGTGAGGCTCTTGATCTCCAGCAGGAGAATATGATGAAACGAATGCTCCATGTTGGCTAGCTGGCCCACCAGGTATGTCAGGCAGCTCCTGGCTCTCTCCTGCCAAGAGAGAAAGAGTAGATGTGTGAAAAGAAAATCAGAGTTCCCTCATAAGTGAATGAAAATTCTATAAAGAACCTGATTGGAAAGCTAGCTAAAGCTAAATAAGTTTTATTCATGGCCCCTCGGTGTCTGTTTCTTTTGGGGTTTAAAACTTTTTCCCTGATAATGACATGCCATTAATAAATGAAATAAAAACAATTTAAAACATGGATTTTTCATCTTTGACTCCCCTTTTAAAGTTCTCCTTTTGTCTATTTAATTTTTTTTTATAATATTAGTGCAGTAGAACATATGTATAATTACAAATAAATATATTTTGGAAATGGATGATCAAAATTCTTTTAATTCATATGTGTACAGGTTTAAATAACGTCTCCATTCAGGAATTCCCTTTTTCTTATGTTCTAGCTTTTGAAACCTTAATTTCCTTCAAGATGTGATTCCTGTCCTGTCTCCTTCATGAAGTCAACACCAGTGAGACCTACTGTCTAAATTTCACTGCATTAAAGACTATGCTTTCTATCTTGTTTAGTACTTAATTACGCTTGATCATTTATTTATGCTTTCGTTTAATAAGCAAGGATGTGTTGAAGCCCTATAATGCGCCTTTGCTAGACTCTAGATGAGAAAGGTGAAGGAGAGGAGGTCCTTGACTTCAAGGGGCTTGCAATCCCCCCTTTCATTTATAATTTCCCAATTGTTACATGTACCAGTCAAGTCTCCCAAAGGGGCTACTTCCTACACTTCAGTCATCCACCTGGCACAGAACTGAGCCTGTAGTGTCTACACCCAGTACGTGTGTCTCGATTCACTGATTTAACCAAACCTTATGTGCAAAAATATCACCTTACAAATAAAGTATGTAGCTTCAAAGAAATTCTGTGCCTTATTAGAAATGTATTTTATAGAACAGATTTAAGTAATGAAGTTCCCTAGTATTTAATACTTGACTTCCTGCAAAATTGCCCAGGAATACATCTCTTAGGGAAGTGGGGTACACCTGCCAACCCCTTAAAAAATTGCATTCTGTTTGGTTGTGCAAGACAGAGGATTGCAAAATCATGAACTGGACAATTAGTTGAAGAGATTTATTCATTAAAGGATAACAATACAGGAAAGTGAGACCATTGGAACAAGTTCTCGACAGTGCCTGTTTCATTCCTTGGCTCGTACAACTGCAAGTTGCCTAAGAACACTTAAATGTTCCTAAGTCTAATAGTTTTTTGCAACATAGACACATTCATTCATGCGATGACCTGGTGAGTGAATCATGATATGCAGTGAATCAAAGGGACATTTTCTATTCCCCAATTACAAGCAAATGTGGGATGTGAAAGTACCATATTTCAGGCACTGTTTTAGAAGCTAGAAACACAACACTGAAGAAAAAGGACAAAATTCTATGCCACCATAAGAGGCAGATGGACAATAAACAAAATACATATGCATGATATAGCATGTATTGGATGAAAAAAAGGTGCCTTAAAAAAAAGTAAAGGAGAATGGGAAGTTCCAAGGAGAGGAGTTAATTATACGTAGTGTAAGTCAGATCTTACAGAGAAGGTGATATTTCCGTTCAACAAGGTTTTAGAATATAAACCCAACACTCTCATGAAAAAATAATTAAAGTAAAATTTTGTCCAACTTGATACAGGGATGTAGGAATATTTAGGAACTGGGACTCAGGAGATTTGATATTTTATCTACTGTTTGTCCTGCTGAAATGTAATTTCAAATTTCAGGGAACTTTGGCTTCAGACTCAGACTCTTCTTCAGCATATTTTCTTTTTTTAGCCATTCCACAAACATTTTCATATACTTATCTAAGAAGTGTTCTTGATAGTTTGATTAAGAACCCTTCTCACTGTAAAAACCACCAAGATCTTTTTTTAAGGCATACTTCTTCCTAAAGGTGAAGGTGGCTGTATGCGTGTTTGCCGAAATCAACAGAAACCTGAATGATCTTCTGGCAGCCAAACTGAGCTGGTGGGAAACTCCAGTGAAGGGGAAATTAATCATAGTATAGGAATAAGAAAGATTATAACTGCTCTGGAACTAACATATGAAACTAAGCCAACCTCACATTGTTTGCTCTTTGGAGCACATCCATGTACCTCGCAGGGGTAACAGATGCAATTTTGGATTAGTAAGTGTGATGTAAGAGGGAGAAGTGAGTTAGGAGGTTCCAATTTCTTTTCTATTTCTTTTTTATTCCAGGACATTTTATCTCTGGGGGTTAGTGACTGCATTTTTATGCTTTCAGTCACCCCACT
This sequence comes from Tamandua tetradactyla, assembly GCF_023851605.1. Lineage (NCBI taxonomy): Eukaryota > Metazoa > Chordata > Mammalia > Pilosa > Myrmecophagidae > Tamandua > Tamandua tetradactyla. Next base: position 53,126,078 of record NC_135331.1, read on the forward strand.
GTGGGGACAGGGCCAGCAGAGAACTGTACGGTACTGTGGGCTTGACCCCTTCCTTTCTGACATCAACTAATTAATTTTTATTAAAATAATAATAGCTGACCCTCATAAAATACTGTAAGTGCCAAGCATATTCTACATGGTCTCTAGTTTTTACTCTTGCAATCCTCCCAATAATGCTATGATTGCTGCCATTTTGGAGAGAAGGAAACTGAGGCACAGAGAGAAGAGTAACTCATTTGAGGTCACACATGCCCTTTCAATCTCTAGAGCTGTACCCTAGCTGGCTATATCCTCAGTTACTCCCTCAAAAAACCCCAAACCACCAATGAAACATGTTTCCACTCTTCTTTTCTATATTTTGTTCATTGTCAGAGTTATATGGCCCTTTTCATTTAATTAGTTTTGATTAAGTGATGTAAACATGGTAAATACTCATTAAATACAAAATAGGCTAGTAGTTCTCAGACCTGTTGGCCTCAAGACCCCTTTAACCTCTTAAAATTATTGAGGACTCCAAAGAGCTTTTGTTTGTCTGGCATTTATCTATTGATATTTACCATATTAGAAGTTTAAAACTGAAACATTAAAAAAATTATCAATTCATTTCAAAATAACAATAATAAAACTATTACATGTTAAATAAATAGCAGATTTTCAAGAAAAAATAACATTTTCCAAAACAAAATGTAGTGAGAAGAATGGTATTGCTCTATCGCTTTGCAAATGTCTTTGGTGACTGTTTAATAGAAGTCAGCTATAGTTTCACACCTACTTCTGTATCTAATCTGTTAAATCTGGCCTCACACAGAGATGTAGTTAGAAAAAGAAGAACTTTTAAGGCCCTGATAATTGTAGATATTCATCTTTGATAATACTACACCAAAAACTCAACAAGTGGTAGTCCCTTACAGGTTAGTTGCTATGGACAATAGTAATCAACTTTTTGTATCTTATTACATTAAACTCCACTGGTGTCGCTTGCAAATTGAATGTATCTTTTACTCACCCATGATTTTGTAACTTAAGCATTGGTGATTTAGCAGAATATCAGATCACTAAGTTACACATATCTTTCAAATATTGATGCATTTAATCATACGTTATTTAAAAAATTGTATTTATTAATATCACCACTGATCTCATAAGAAAAGTCTTTAAGTATTGAGGAACTGTCACATTCACGGTGGCAGACACAGATTTTCCAAATTTCTAATTTTTTATTTCAAGCTCAAATTTCATCATTGACAACAAATACTGTCCGTTGTTTTCTTGATGGGAAAGGCTCCCTTCATTAATTTTCAAGATAACATCTACCAGATATCCAAGTATGGAATAACCATAGTTTGTTGGTCATTTTTTCAAGTAAAAACAGTGTTCAATGAATAAAGTGGCTAGTTTAGCTGACAACCCAATGGCACAGGTGCTTTTTCTCAAGACACCACTGCACTTCAATATGCAGAAGTGCTGAGCCAATACATACTTTCTATTTAGTCACACAGAACATTAAAGAGATGTGTACTTAAGGGTTGAAATTTAATAAAATTAGTAAGTATTACTGCTTCATCAAGTTAAGTCAGTGGTTCTCAAGGCAGGCAAGGGCAGACAGGGGGAAGAAGGAAAGCAATTTTGCTCCTCAGAGGACATTTGGTAATGTCTGGAGGCATTCTTGGGTCAGCACAACCAGAAGAGTGGGAGAGAGGGTCAATGGCATCCAGTGGATGGAGGCCAGAGATGCTGCTAAACATACTACAATTCACAGGACAGCCCCCTACAACCAAGAATTACCTGGCCTCAAATGTCAAAGTCCCAGTAAAAAACCCTGAGTTAAGTGAAACTGGATTATTTTTTGTCTGCTTGTAAGTGTGTGGTGATGTAAGAATACAATGACTATGAGTAGAGTTTGGTGCCATTGGGACCAGCAGTTCGCCCATCATTGCTTTTGTACTATCGATGCAAATGTCAACACAGCAGAGAGGAAAATAATATCTTAGTCATTATGAAAATAGCTTTGACCTCATGGATCCCTTGAAGGGGTCTCAAGAGTCCATGGATCACATTGAAAATTGATGAACTAGAATCAAGGGTCATCAAACTTTTTTCATAAGGGGACAGATAATAAATATTTTTGGCTTTCTGGGCTATTTAACCTCAGTTCCGGGAAAGCATTAAAGACAATAAGTAAAGAAATGGGTGTGGCTGGTTTTGGTCCAGCGGCAGCAATTTTGTGACCCCTGAGTTAGATTATAGGTTTATAAAATTGCATTAGCCATATCATTCCTTTTTATTGTGTTGTCATTTTATTTTAAAATACTACTATTCCTATCTCATAAAGCTTCTCTGTTGTCCTATGTCATGATAAGAGAATACAACTCAGGAAGAAGCCAAAAGTGAAAAGTGTGGTGCATTGGTTGTAATAATGATATTTTCCCTTTATTAAGCATCCCCAGGGGCCAGTACTTGACATATGCTTCCTCATTTATTCCTTGCAACAACTTCGGAAAATGGGATCCAAATACTGACTTTCAAAAGGACAAGAACTTGACTAAGATCTTATACACAATAGAATCGTCATTGGAAGAGCCAAGATTGAATCAAGATGTCTGATTCCAGAGTCTGAATTCTACTTTGTCAAGACTGATAACCACCTGTTCAGTACAGTTCTGTATGCTGCAATTCTCTCTTCCTCCACCCACGGCAGGCATCACCGACTGGTTGCATTCATCCTTCCACATCGCGACTTCCCCATTGTGCTTCCTATATATCGCAGGTCTTCATAAAAAATTAAATGGGAATTTTAGGGGAAGTTTTGCAGAAGCTGCAGATGAGGTGAAGGTTCTACTTTAATGGATTTTCAGGCCAGCAAAGGCTGGTTTGAATTTTTTAAGAACAAGTTTAGCCTATGCAATGTAAAAGTCACAGGAGAGGCAATGTCTGCAGCCAGGGAATTTCCTGAAGCCCTGAAAAAAACCTTTTTATGTGGATTTTCCAGACCACAGGGTGCTGTGCCCCTAAGCCCCATGGATGTGGAAGGGATAACTGTTCAATGCTCTTTCCTCTGAACCTGGAAGAATTCTGAGACCCCTTTACCCCTTTTCAACATTATCTTCATAGTTGATAGTCCTCAACCCTGGCTGAACATTAGAAGCATGTGGCAAGTTTTAGAACAAATCTAACACTCAGTAAATTAGCTTTTCCCTACCCTCATTCCCATTTAATTTTATTAGAAAGGGTGGAGTACAGGCATAGGCATTTTAAAAATGTCCTAGATGATTCTAATGTGCAACCAGGGGATTGAGAACCTACATCTGAAAATTTGTGAATTTTCTGATTTAGGATATATGGATTTGGATCTACAATCCACACTTTCCTTCCCACTTAAGCCTCAACAGTTTACAGAGGAGTAATAGGAAATAATATACTTGACCATTAATGAAAATATTTTATTTCCTGGTTCTCTATTATTCTTGCTTTTTTACTAGGCCAAAACTGGGCCCAAACATTTTCTCTCTTCACAGCTCTACTCTTTGGAAGTCTCCACATCCACCAAAGAAGCCATAAGAGATGGACCATGAGAAATGAAATGCAACTGAGCTTGATGTTAATGCTTTCTCAATAAAGTTTTGCCAAGGTGACCCCAGGCTTTGCTTAGGAGCTGTCAGAAACTTGAGCAGGGGCAACGGTGGCTCAGTGGCAGGGTTCTCACCTGCCATGCTGAAGGCCTGGGTTCGATTTCTGGTGCTTGCCCATGTAAAAAAACAAAAAACAAAACAAAAACTTGATCAGGACCAGTGATGCTTAACTGCATGGAGAAATATTTATTCCATGAGAGTCTCTTCTCTGATGATGGTGGAGACGCAACCTCTAGAGAAAGGGTTGAAAGGTTTTGTACTGGCCTCTTCCCCACCCTAATTCTTCTTTAACTGAGAGGCTCTGGAATAGGAGAAATAACTATTTCTAGTTGGCCCAGGATATTCCTTGTTTTTAGCACTGAAAGCCCTACATCCCAGGAAACCTCTCAAACCAAGATGATTGATCTCCCTACTCTGGAATCTATGGGAAGGTGGGAAATTATTTCAGTTCAGAGGACTCTACTCAACAGACTCAGGTTACCAGTGAATATGATGATATATCACTATATATGTACCTTGTCATAAATATCTCTCAGATTCTCTGCATCACCTATAAAGGAAAAATATCTGCTTTCACCTTGACTGGTCAGAATCCTGGAAGAAAACCCAAATGATTAAGATGATTTTCCATTCATCTGTTAGAAACATGCCCAGAGAAATGGAAGTTCAGCTTCACCGGATTCAGATCAAGTTTTAAGTCTCCACCTAATTTCCACCACAGGCACAATTTCTTATTACCTTTAAATTGATTGAAACTTTCCTTCATTAGCAACATACTATATGTTCAAATCCATGTGAGCTCAGTTTTTCAGCCTCATTTTAATTTTTTCACCCCACTACAGATTACTTTGTAGATGGAGACCAACTTGGGTGTCCAGATGGAAGACTAGAGATAATCGTGTGCTTTCCTGCTTGCTGTTCGGTGGTTTACAGCAGAATATGAAAATTGTGGATAGCACTGACATATTCTCAAGCACGTTTTAAGTTTCTTTTTCCTTTCTCATTTCTTGCCATAAAAGAAATACAAAGATGCTTTAAAAGAAGGGCTCCATTTGGTTTGGGGCACTGACTTAGGAGGCCCTTCCCTGAATGAGAATTGTGATTATGAAAGAGTCAAAGAAGAGACTGAGTTCTCTTCTTAATAGATCCTGATGTGCTTGGTAAGACAATTATGAAGCAGTGTTAACTGGAAATAATACAATCCAATTTATTTTTGGAATTGGTTGTGACTAGGTATTCACAACCATTTTGAAAGAATACCGCCCAAAGTCTTTTTCTATTTCTGTACTTCTATTAACAATTCGGTTTCCATCAGAAACAGATGGCTTCCATTAGGGCACACTTTTGCCTCCTGAAAGCCGTTCCTCTGCTACTCTTCTTTGTACATTCCTGTACACATCTTTACATTAATTCAAATGTCTCGTCTCCTCTTCGGTGAAACCCTGCTTGACTCTCCCAGTCAAAGTTGGCTGCTCCTGTCCGTGCTTCTCGGACCTCTCGCCTAACTTCCTTGACTGAAATGCATGTCAAGTTGGTTTCCGCCCCATGAGCACCTCAAATCTGGACAGAAAGAGATTGCCTGGCATACAGTAATTATTATTGATCTTGAAAATCACCACCAACACCCACCCCAGTCTTGGGCAACAGCTCTGAAACTGCAAGTGAAATCATTGCCCTCATCCCTACATGGGCCATGACATCCAGGGGTGAAAATCTTCCTGGCAGCATGGGAGATGACTCCCAGGAATAAGCCTGGCCTTGGCATCATAGGATCGACAATCCTGACCAAAAGAGGGAGAAGAAATATAACAAATAAGGTAACAGTGGTTGGGAGAGTTCAAATAGAGTCGAGAGGCTACTCTGGAGGCCACTCTTTACGCAAGTTTCAGTAATACATTGCTACCTATCACAGTTTGCCAAACTCCAATCAAAACCATTCCTGCCACCTTAAAGATCACCGAGGGCTCTATCTGAGATTCTACAAAGGTTTCATGCATTAGGGTTACTTTCTAGAAACCTACAACTTCCAGATACATCCCTGGACCAGATAAGTCCTGAAATGCAGAGGACCCAGCCACTCCAGAACATCAACTAGTTCCATCCCCCTTCCCATATTATTGACAGCCCCTTCCAACATGAAAAAGTTACAATGGCAAAACCCAAATACCCCTAAAGAGTGGAAGAAAGATCAAAGGTGACGGTGAAGTTAAATAGAGAAGGTAGGGCTGAACAAATGAGTATGAGTGCTGAATCATATTGATGTTTCTTTTAGTCTCCAGCATCTTGGAGCAGCTAGTAATAAAGACCTAAAATTGTGGAATTGTAGTTAATATCAAACTCTGAAGCCCTGTTCTACAACTAATTGTCACAATGTACTTTGAAATTTATTGCTTTATGTACATACATTATTTTTCACAAAAAAGAAAAAGGAGGTTGACTGTGATGATAAATTCACCGCTATATGATGATACTGAGAACCATTGATTATACACTTTGTATGATTACATGGTATGTGAATATATAATATATTAAAAAAAATGTTTTGTACAACTTAAAATCTTCTTAGTCACCAAAATGCAATTTTAGTTCATTATCTACAATTATCTCTAGTTGCAGATCCTTTCCCCTGTGCCATTACTTCCCAGTCTTTTTCAATCTTTTCCTGTTTCTGAGTAAAAATATTCTGCTGTTATAACATTCTCAATTCTGAAAAAGTTGCTGTTATTGAAACACTCAAGGCAGTAAGGGTGAAGCTAATCTGTGAAAATCCAAGTTAATTGAATAATTAATAAAATTTCATCACTTAAAATTATGCTAAGCAGGACTATCTATGCTCTTCTAAAACATTAGCAATGCAAAATATTTGCAAAGAGAGTGGACACCAAATATTTTTAGTTTATCATATCAAAAGCTAAGATTCAATTTTTTTTAACAGAACATTGAGAGGGCAAGCTGCCCCAAATCCTTATTTGGGGAACAAAGCAGAAACTAAAGCAGCAAAAACTCTGTTAATGTCTCCCTTAGGTGGCTAGTCCTCCAATTTTGAGCTGCTTTTTAAAATAACATTCCCCAAAGTCACATTCTTCATTTCTTTTATCCTTTGATCATGTAACAATTTTTCTGTATATCAGCTTGGTGTAATTGAATATATTTTTCTTCCAGCTGATCAGCAAAATTTAAACACATTTACATATTACAAATAATCACTTAGTCCAATGTAAATGGAATAAGTTCCCATTTTTTCCTTATTATTTTTCATTGTTTCCATGCTTTCAGGGACACACGGTTTCTGTGGGCATATGAAGTAATAAATCATCCCAGTAAAACAATACTGTCAGGGCAAAACAATTTTTAAAAATAAATCCTGGCAATAAAAGTTAAGAAGCAGCTGATGAAAACAGATGTATCCTTTGTTTTGAATGAATCTTAAATTTCATTACATGGCAAAAATTAAGGATAAATTGGACTCAGTTCAACTTTATGCATTTGGCACAGAATACTAAAGTAAACCCCCACCCTTGAAAAAGAAACAAGTAAAATTTTTATATTTATAAAGCAGTTATAGCTTAAGTTTGTTTAAAGGTGGCACATACTATGTCTTCCTCAGAAAGATGATTGAGTCTTTGAATGAAATTGACTTGGGATTTGAAGTGGAAATCGGAGACAACAGTGCAAACAAATAGTGTCCTTAGCATTATGCACTTTTGAAAGGGCAGAAAACTAGACACGGTATGTTGTTAAATGAAGTTTTGTAATTCAAAATGATTCTCCCCCAAATAGCATTCAGTGGCACTTCTGTATTTAAAAATCCAATCCCTCTTCATCTGTGCAGAGAGTCCACTTTCCAGCATCTTTTCTTTGCATTGAACCCCTAATTCTTCCAGACTTTAAAGCTTGAGGAAGTCCATCTAATTTGAGCTTTGAGCATAGTGTTACTTTGAGGGTTGATAAAAGATTTAGAGGTTCTATAGTTCTGATTTACTCTCTCAAAACTGGGGGCTTGGGAACTTAGCCCCTTAAGGGTAGATCTTTTGTGTGAGCTCAAGGGACCCAGAATGAATTATATTGAGCCAGAATTTCTTCTCCCGCCACCCATAGTCCCCTCATGTAAATGACTCCTCATTGATTATCCTGAACAATGGTTCCACTATATCTTTGGCTTCAATTAAAACAAACGTTTTGAAAGACTATTGGGGGCTGTAGGGTTGAAAACTTCTAGAGAACTCAAAGAAGCAGCCCATCTTTAATTACACATATCTGTTTAGTAAATGTGGTACAATCAGAGTGAGAGAAAAAAGTAAAGATCATCTAGCCCAATCACGAAACCATTTTAAAGAAAGATGCTTGTTATGAGTACAAAAAAATAAAGAAAAGAAAGGAAGAAAGAAAGAAAGAAAGAAAAGCTGTTAGTTAATTGTGTTTGAACTTTTTGCAGAGAAAAAACAAGTGTGCGGTTTTTGCTCATTAGGGAAAGGAACAATATGGTAAGATTTAACTCAGTTGAACTATACATCAGCTACAATTAAACTTTCCATAATTTACTTCCTTTATTCAGCCGGTTTGGGTGGAAGTTCCAGTGAATGAAGATTAAAACTTTAATTACAAGGTGCCTTTCTCTGTACTTACTTACTTATAAAAGAAAGAGCCAGTATGTTTTATTCATGGCAGCTGAGATGTAACTTCCAAAATACTGCATTTGAAAAACTAGAACGGGCATTATTTCATTACTTATCAGGGAGAGTGAGAAGGAAAATGATAAACTGTATTTTGCAAAAGTGTGAGCTTGCCGAAGACTGGGGATTTCCTCAGCTGGGGAAGTTTGATAGTTTTTCTGGTAGCTTGCCCCCCAAACTCCCCAACACTACCTTTTTAGTTCCTTGATTTTGCCTTGGGTTATTTATTTTTAGGCTCATAGCAACTGCGATTTCATTGTGAACTGCTTGAAATTCTTTCTGGAGGTAAGCAGGGCATAAATAAAAAATATGCAAACAAACTGCAGTTAATAAGATGGCTTTTAGAAGGTGCTTCTGGTTAGGGAATGCTCAAAAAGAAAAAAACTTGAAATATACTAACATGGTGAAAATAATTACTTTTCAAATTGCATTCAGCTCATCTGTGAGCTTACCTTTACAGAAACAGTGGAGCAGGGTAAGAAGCCTTTTAGAAATTTTGGATAGTGTTAAGATGTTAAAGGGGCCCATGGTTAATCTTGTCACATTTCTCAGTAGAAGCACAGAAGAGTCACTTCATTACGGTATGAGATGCTAAAATCCATGCATCATGCCTTCAGTCACATTTCCTAAGTTGGAGGAAGGCACAGCATTTCCTTCAGGAAATCTTGTGTAACTTTTACCGTGAGCCCCATCATCCCCGTGCCTTGCTAATTTAATTTGTACGTATTAGTCATGAAGAAGGAGTTGGCAGGCAAAGACTACTGTAAAAGTGCACAGCTATTGGAGAGAAGGTGGGCTCTGGGAAGCGATTTGAATGAAGAAAGGACCTTTGAATGAGAGAAGGAGGGAACTAGCACTCATCTTCTCAGAGACTGCTGTCTCCAGCTGAGGAAGGCTTGGGCTCTAAAACAGAAGGGAGTAGAAGGAAGAAATAGAAGAGATTGTAGAGGAGAGAAGAAGGAGCTTGGTATAATCTCTGGATTTCTAAAAGCCTTGCTTAAAATAAGCCAGACTTCGTAAAGATTTCAATGGTGTGAGATAGTTGGGAAAGTTTGTTTTCCACTTTTCTGGGTGAATTACTAGATATTTAAAACTCTACGGGTCTACTTAGTATTGAAGGTCGGGAAATATTACCCAGGTCATTGACTCATCCTTGGTTCTGAGAACATTTATTTTTCAATCATCTCAAGTCCATTAATCTCAGTTGATAGTAACAGCTGCTTTACTTCAGCATTATTTATTACTTAACGAGAAATAAACTAATGTCAAAATATTCCTTTTCTATGGCCTGCCTGATAATTCATGTAGATGACAGTGAATGCTCTGATAATTCATGTAGACGACAGTGAATGCTCTAAGAACTATAATACATGAATATTTCAGTGTGACAGTCTATTGCTGATAAGCCAACTGCCAGATCCATGTCTTTTAAGAGACTTTCGTTCAGTTCACCTGAAGTAGAAGCAAACTCCCAAGTCCTACTCACTATGGAACAAGTTCTGCTTCAACTTTTTTTGATAGAGTAAAGGAAAGGGCTGAAATATAAATATCAATCCAAAGCCGTATAGTCATGACCGTGCAGCACCTGCTTTCCAGCACTCTTCATATGTTTTTGAGAGAACAACTGAAATAAAACTTTACATCACTGGGGATACTGTGTCAAATCCTGCAGGAAGTTTTGGGAATGCTTCCAGATCCCGGTTGAAATACAATAAGTCAAGGAATGCAAAAAAAAAAAATCAAAATCAAAAGTTGAGAGAAAATAAATCTTGTCCATGGCTTCTCTGATATTATGAGTAACTGGTCATTAATAACACCCTCCCCCCCCCTTCCCCAGGGGGGGGGATGGGTGATGATTTCTAAAATCATTACACAGGGAGTGCCAATGCAGCCCAACGGGAGAATCATTTCTAAGCGAATGAAAAGCAAAGCCTGTCTGATCAGCACATGGGCTGAATCTTATTTAATTTTGTATACTCTACCATGCCTTGCACTCAGCAGGCATGTCATAAATGTCCGTGAATTGTATCATAAATAATGTTTGATGTTCCCTGGGTACCTGTTTACCCTAACATTGCCAAAGAATGCTAATGTTCAAAGGATATTGATTTATTTATATTAAAACAAGTGGGTTTTATAAGTAAACTTCTGGGTATATGGCTCTGTGTATTTTATGTATTTTACATGTATGTATATATGTGAGCATGTCCAGAGCCCTTGGGGGAATTGTAGAGTAGAAAAAAACCCAAAACAAAACACTATAGGGTCTGGGATTTTTACACCAGAGTTTCTTAAATTGCAATGTGAATACACATCACCTGGAATCTCATTAAAATGTAGCCTCTGGCTCAGGTTCATGAGGGATGTCCAAAGTTGCTGGTCCAGGAACCATACTGGGGGCCACAGGAAGCAGCCCCATAGATCCTGAAAACCACTAACCACAGCCTACTACCCAACATCTGTGGTTTTCCTGCCCCTTCTCAAACACAATCCGTCATGTCATCAGCTGCCACCTATTAGTACAAAAGTCTGACAGTCAAATCCCAGCGCCCGCATTTGAGTTCTGTGGTCAGCAAGTATCTGCGGGCCACCTGCCTCGAGCCCATGGTTGGTATGGCCAGTGCAGGGGGCATGAGGAGGTGTAAGAAATGGTCCCTTCCTTCGAAGCGTTTGTAGTGGGATGGAAGTATGTGTTTACACACACAAAGGAATGGAAGGCAGACAAGACCAGAACAGAATCAAATGCTAAACTGAGTAGTACAGATGTGCAATCTCCAGCATTCAGAGCAGAGAAGATTGCAAAGGTCTCTGAGGTTACAGAAATGCCTTCAACCTTGGATCTGAGTCAAAGACTTAACTGCAAGGAGTTTATTTAGAAGCTGCTGGAAACCAGCAGGGGAGTAGAAGAGCAAGACAGAGAAGGGAAGCAGTTCAAAAATATCCTTCACTGGTTGAGAGCCGCTGATAGTATTAATTCTTCAGCACATCTACACTGTCTTGTGTGTTAGCAGAGTGACTTGTGAAGTCGGACAAAGCAATAAGGCAGAGAACTGGAGATGCTGGTAGTTAGAAGTGGCTGGTTCCTGCTGAGGTGATAAGGCTTGAGGGACATGGGCAGGGCAAAGACTATGGCTATAATCTTAAAAGAACAGCAGGATTTAAATTAGCAACTGCTTTATCCCCTCAACCCAGTTGTCCTTTTCCGTAGATCCAGGACTCATTCACTTGTTAAGCTCATGGTTAGAATGGATAGTCACAAAGTAGCTTTCTGCCTTTCCTGGGGGAGGGACATGCTTATTTCCTTCATAGACACTGGTGTCAGAAATTCAGGGCCCCCCCTCTGAAGAGAGGGGAGACCACATCTGTGGGGACCAGGCTGACCGCTCTTGGGTTTAGCTTCTGAGGGGAGACTGAGGCCCCTTCCCCACGCTACTGCAGCTGTAAGGGGGGCTTGCCAAAGTCTCCCCAGCTCACAGAACTGAGAATCCTTTGTGGATTTGCTCAGTTGAATGGCCCAAATTGCAGTTGATAATTACAAGGCATTGCTGAAAATTGTTGCAACATGTAACCATTATTTCTCACCCTACATTCAGCAACTATTTGTGGGGTCTGTTTGTTCTTTGACCTGTTCTTTAGTTTCTTGGAGAACTCTGAGGTCTGTAGGGTTACATTTTCTGCACTATGAAGTGAAACAACAAGTTGTGCCAAGGTCATCTGCACTGAATAAATTGAGTGAGAGAAGGTAGAAAGAGGAATTGTCTGCTAAAAGATGAGAACTTTCATCGTCTCGCCCTGTTACAACTGTCTCACCTCATTTCTGTCCTTCCTCTTCGTTATTCATCAATGCTCCCAGGCACTTGAAACCCTTCATTATTGCCAGAAGACTTAAGGCTTTTTCCCAGCTCCCTGCCTTTGTACACACTATGTCCCCTTGGTAGATAGCTTCTCTTTTCCCCTGATGTAATCCTATCATCTACAAATCAAGTTTAGCATTCTCCCAAATTCCCCCATGCAGAGTTAGTTGCTTCCTTCTGAGCCTGGTTCAGACTTCATTAATAGCAAATACTAAGTTACATTCCAATCATCTGTTAGTGACAGACCTTTCCAACGTGAAAAAGTTAGAATGGCCATAGCCCAAACACCCCTAAAGAGAAGGATGGAAAGATCAAAGGGGATGGTGGAGTTATACAGAGAAGATAGGATTTAACAAATGGATATGATTGCTGAATCATTAAATTGATGTCTTTTAGTCTCCAGTATCTTAGAGCAGCTACTAGTAAAAACTTAAAATTGTGGAATTATAAGCCATGTCAAACTCTGAAATATGTTCTACAGCAAATCGTGGTGCTGTGCTTTGAAATTTAGTGCTTTTTTTGTATATATGTTATTTTTCACAAAAAAGAAAGAAAAAAAGTCAATTGTGGTGATAAAAAATATTAAAGCCTTCTAGCCTCCTATATTCTGGAGCAGCTAGAAGGAAAAATCTCAAATGATGGAATGGTAGCCTATGACAAACTGTGGGATCTGTCCTGTAACCACTTGTTGAAGAGTGCTTTGAAAACTATTGCTTTTTTTTATTACTTTGCTTTGTATATATGTTATACTATACAATAAAAAAGTTGAAAAAAAGTTCTAATCATCTGTTTGTGCGTCTCCCCTGTCCCCACCCACAGGGACCTCTTCATGGGCAGAGGGAGAGTGGCTTTCTCCTCTGGGTCACCCGCCCTGGGTCTCACACCCAGAAGGAATCAGGAACTCAGTCTATCTCACTGGGAGACAGAGGGTATGGCCCATGGCATAGCAGTACTGTTATCTGAAAGTATATTTTGCGTCTACTCATAGTTTTATCTAAATTTACCACCCTTGGGGAAATTGTGGTTGTAACTCACAGGTCCTTCCTCTCCTAGAATGGCCCCAGAGTCTTTATCTTGATTTGCAAGTTAAAGTGCAACTCATCCAGTTCCCAATTTCTCAGGATGTTTTTCAACAGCCAGGATGAGGACAGTAGATGCGGTTTCTCACTGCCTTTGTCATTCTCTTCCTTTTCCTTCTGAAAGTGCTTTTGTGGAAGATCTGCCGGATGTCACAGAAACAGGACCTGGGCGAAACGTGTGTCTCTTCTTGATTTGAAACATGTCCATGATTCTGGGCCCAGAGAGGATGCAATGAGCACGCCTGGAGCTTAGCCAGCATGCTGCAGTCAGGCAGAATAACAAAGCAGAGGGCACAGGATTCAGCAACCCCCACAGTGGCAGTGGCCGCGCGCAGAGGGCACGCCATCGAATCCTTTCCCAGGTGCCGGCTGGCCTCCAGCGAAGGAAAAACAAGGGGCGGTGGCATCCTTCCATGTGCTATGAGATCATTTGTAAAAGACATTTTTTTAAGCATCTCAGCCCTGTTTCCAGGGCATAGGTGAGCTGCCTGGTCCGTCTGGCATTGGGGGGAAGTATGGCTATGGCATACATGCTGGGTACCAGCGTGTGCCTTTTAATGAGACAAGGTCCTGGTGCGGATGGATTATTAAAATAAAAGGTCTCAGTGTGTTCACATGGAGATGGGTAGGACAATGAATTCAAGTCAGTCTCAAAAAAGGAGACAGAAATTAACCCATTCCTAAGGGGGTCTCTTTTCCATGTTGATCCAAATTAGGAAGAGGCTTGTAATTACAGGAATACCCAAATAAGTGAGCAGAGAACTCTTGTATGGCTCAAGTTGAAGGAATGAAAAACAAAACAAAACCCTGAAACTTCCAGAATAGAAACAAATATTCTGCTTCAGTCCTCCACGGGCAAGAAAAATCAGTCTGGTCTGGATTTAATTTAAACCACTTCAGCTTTGTTAATGAGAGTCTAAAAAAATTGCTACAAACCTATGCAAGCTGTATTTATAGGCTGGGGCGCTGTGTGCCACCTACCCTTTCCGGAAGGCCACGGACTTTCAGTGTCCCAAGAAAATAAGGCCTGTTTTTAATGGTGAAATTTCACAAAATGAGGCTTTCTGGTTTGTTACCTTTATCCCCCCCCAGAAATAATGGTCTATAATATAATTGTAAAGCAAGTATTTATTCTTTCCCACCCCCCCATGAGGAAAAAAAAAACGACATATCCCAGTAATTTCCTAAAAAAAGAAAAAGGTATAGCCAATTTATACATTTAAGTTATGCACACAATTGTCCTTCTATGGCCCCTCATTTTGATTCTGTCTGTCCTCATTTGCACTTTTGCACGCACACCTACCCATTTAGTCCCTCTCCTTGAAGAAAGGGGGAAGAGACACTTGGGGGCTGTCTTTCCTAATTTCAGTCTGTCAGGATTAAGTTTTAGCCTGTACAGGAATACATGAAATGAGAAAACCTGGGGCAACACTGAATAATACATTAAAGTGCTGACATTTATTGAATATTTACCATTTGCCAGATCTATATGGTTTAACTCATTAAATCCTCACAGCAAGCTTATAAGGTAAATAATATTGTTATTTCCATTTTACAGATGAGGAAACTGAGTCAAGAGAGGTTATGTAACTTATGTAAAGTCGCACAGCGGTGAGTGGCTGAGTCGATCTAAACCAAGAAGTTTTGACCCCAAGCCCACCCTCTACACATCTTGTATGCTGCACGGGTGCCCCTTTGGTAATCAAGCTCATTCTTCTGATGGATGCTTGGCAGACAGAGCCTGGGTGCTGCTCACTGCTCAGTCTGCAGTGGTGAATATTACTCCTCAGAACTGTACTTCAACCAGTTTGCTACCTGCTGAGATTTCCTCTCTGAAAGTCTCCTTCTGTGATCCTTCTCAGCATCACCTTCTCTTATGCTGCCTACCAAGAAGCCAGAATCTTTGGGGATCATAGACGGCCAGGCCTCATCACATGCTCTCTGATTTATGACTCCATATCTTCCTCATCTTCATCATTCACTTGCTAGATTGCAGGGATAGGCTATGTATTTCTGAAGTACCAACAGACCTCCTGCTCTGAATATTTCCTTCTCCTTTTCCTTCAGTGAAAAGTATGTCATGTCAAAGAAATAGATAAAGGCTTGATTGAATTAAAGTGGCAAGTGAGACTCCAACCTTGTTAATTCCTAATGAGCAGCTCCTAAAATATATTCATCTACTCTTGAGTACTCATTCATTCATTTGACCACAGGTAGATTCATATGGGTAAGATATGAGTCCTGCCCTTGGGAGCCTGTGGTGGAGAAATAGAAATGGCCAGATACATTACAATAAGGCACAGCTGGTACTACACTTGAGGTGCGTCCACAGTGTGGTACGAGTATAGAGCGGTTCTCCAGGTAGAGAGAGGCGTAGGGACTCTGCAGGCAGAAGGATAGGCTGTGAAGATCATGATGTACAATCAGAGCTAATAGTGTGTTCAGAGAAAGATGTGAAATCTTGAGTAGACAAAATGTAAGGACAATGGAGAGACTGAACAGATAAGAACTGAAGCTAGTGAGGCAGATTGGGATCAAGCCAAAGAAGTTGGATAGTATCCTATAGACAGTGAATGGACCAAAAGAAGACTTTCTGCAAGGAAGTAGGATCAAGCTTGTACTTTTAGGAAATTTGTGATTCCGCAGACGATGCATTAGAATAGAAAGAAGCACATTCCTCTATCTTTAGCCCTCCACTGCCAGGCAGGCTTTAAATTATATTTTTGTTGTTATTATTATTATTAGTTGAACTTTACAGACTATGTTAAACTCTTTATATGAATTACTTTGAAGTATGTTTGGGAATGGACCCTGAGGACCTACCAAAGAGTCATTTGTGTTGTTGTTTGAGAGGTCTCCACTGCAATCTTCTCATTGAGAAAGTAGAAAAGACTTTCATATTTTTGCCATGTTTAGAACATATCTAATAAAATATTAATTCTTATTTCTCAAATGAGCATAGCACAGGAATGGGAAAATCCTGCCATGGTGAAGAACCAAGATACAACCTCTCCAGGAAAGTACCACCTCCAGGGCAGCAGCCCATCAGTTGCCCCAGAAGCAGTGTTCTCTGCCCTTTGGTTCTTCCAGGCACACTCTCTGTCCAGAAGATGTGCTTTGGGTGCCAGCATATACTGGAAATGGCCATGAGTCATTGCATAGTTTCCACGGTGACACAAGAACCATAAGGCTAGTGAACATAGTTTTGTTAAAATTGGGGGAAAATAGGTCCCTGAGTTAATTTGAAAAATAGAGAAAAGAAGGATTTGTAGAGTTTTATCTTTGTTTCATGTACATGTCTCTCGTCTGCTGGGTGAAATACAGAGGGAAAAATTACGATGTTGCTATCAAGATGTTGGAAACAGTTTGCCCACCCAGATGGGTCCTAATTTTAACAGATAGGTGCACCTGGTCTGGCTCCTTGTAGCCAGCCCTGCAGTTCTTACCCCTGGTTTTGCACAAGCAGAGAAGGTGGGGCATAAGCCAACTAATAACATAGGCAATTCCAGGTTTACTTTACCCTTCCAACCATCACAGGCCTGATAATTGCATACCCTCAGGAGACTTCCCCACTTCCTCTTAAAGGTCAAATGGTGGGATTTGCTGGGCAGGCAGGCAACAAGGGAGTCTCTAACTGTGTGCCTTCATCTACCATAGATGGTACATTTCAGTATTGGAGCAAGATACTCAAGTTGGATTGATGTTTCTGCATTTCCAAAAATTTTGAAAATTATCTGATATTCTACTTTGGTGCCAAACAGAAAAATTTCAAATTAAGTACATTTTTAGATGAGACCAGAATACGTTGAAAGAAAGGATCTTAGATGTGAGGTCATTAGATTCCTGTGACTCCCTCATCAATACCTTAAATGCTCCCATGTCGCATATAAAAGTTTCCATTGTTTCCCCATTGACCAAACTCTCCACAAGGAGAGCTGTAAATGGTGAGACTTCCTCAGAGCAAAGTTCCTGCTGCCTTCTCTTCATTTGTCTCCCCTCAGGGTGCCCAGGACCCCATTCTGAGCTCCTGCCATCATACCCACCTCTCAGTGTACCATGGCAACTTCTTATTTACTTTTGGAAAGAGGTTGGGTAGAAATAAACAAATATATATCTTGCCTGTCAATTTTGGTGTTAGGAATATTGCTCCATAAGATTTTTTTTAATTAAAATTTTTTTTTAAATACCAAAAAACACCAAACAAACGCAAACATTCTTAACTTTTGATCATTCCATTCTACATATATAATCAGTAATTCACAACATCATCACATAGTTGCATATTCATCATCATGATCATTTCTTGGAACATTTGCATCTATTCAGAAAAAGAAATAAAAAGAAAACAGAAAAAAATTTATGCATACCATACCCCTTACTCCTCCCTTTCATTGATCACTAGCATTTCAAACTAAATTTATTTTAACATTTGTTCCCCCTATTTATTTTATTCCATATGTTCTACTTGTCTATTGACAAGGTAGATAAAAGGAGCATCAGACACAAGGTTTTCACAATCACACAGTCACATTGTGAAAGCTATATCATTATACAATCATCTTCAAGAAACATGGCTACTGGAACACAGCTCTACATTTTCAGGCAGTTCTGTCCAGCCTCTCCATTGCATCTTGACTAATAAGGTGATATCTACTTAACGCATAAGAATAACGTCCAGGATAACCTCTGGACTCTGTTTGGAATCTCTCAGGCATTGACACTTTGTCTCATTTCACTCTTCCCTCTTTTGGTCGAGAAGGTTTTCTCAATCCCTTGATGCTGAGTCTCAGCTCATTCTAGGGGCTCCATAAGATTTTGTTAAGAAAGATGAACAGGTTCATTCACTTTAAGCAGTTAATAGCTACTTAGATTGCAATACTTGGGGCATCTGAATTTTAGCATTCTTTAAAGCTAAAAGGACTTTCCATTGGTAATATTTTAAGCATCAGAAACAAATGAGACAGGACATTATTTCTCAGAAAAGGAGTCTGGCTAGCATTTATAGGTCATTTTGTTAGTTGAAATGGAATAATGGAATTAAAAAATATTAGAGTGAAAAATAAATATTAGAGTGAGGAGGGAGGACATCCAGTGCAAAGCCATTACTTTTGAAGAGAAAAAAGGTACAGAGAAATGAAGTGGTCACAGACACTGTTGCTTATCCCCCATCATTTCTTCTGTCTTCCGCAATATTTAGCTTGGCACATGAATCAGGATTGCATGTTTCAGCCTCCCTTGCAGCTAAGTATAGTCATATGTACCTTGCCCTATTTAGACAAGGGAAATAAACAAAAGGTTGTGTTTGATGGCCTAGAAGAGTCTTTCTCCCCTTCTTTCTCCTTGCTGCTGGCTGAAATACTGACTTGAGGGGTGAAGTTGAGTAGCCACCTTGGAACATGAGATGGAAGCTGCATGTTCTCTGGTGTACTCAAGGATGAAAGACCAAAAGGAAGAAGGAACTTGGGTTCCTGAAACTGTGGGCCACCTAGAGTTATAGACTGACTGCCTTCTAGGCTTCTTTTAAGAGAAATAGATGTCTCTCTTTGTGGGAGCCATTGTTGTTTGGATTTTTGTGTTATTCTCAGCCAAACCTAATCTGAACTTTTACATCAGTGATTTAGAAAAATATTAATTGACTAGAAATGGCAGGATGGTGGTAGGTAGGATGAGGAGCTGGGAAAGGCTTGACTCCAAGACTGAGAGAGAAAATGCTTTAAATCCTCTATGTCAGGGTTTCCAAATTCTAATCCACAAACCAACTACATCAGAATTACCCTGGCAGAGAGCATCCTATAAATCCGGATTTGTATTATTATAATATATTATCCCTGTATTATCAGGGTTCTCCAGAGAAATAGAACTGATAGGGTATATATATATATATGTAATATATTATATTTACATAAATATATGCAAATATTTAAGTGATTTATTAGATGTTTCGGCTCACACAATTGTGGGCATTGGGAAGTCCAAATTCTATAGGGCAGGTTGCAAGTTAGAAACTCCGATGAAGGTGATGTTGTGTTCCCCAGGAGAAGCTGGGTAGCCAAGTAAAGATATAATTCATTCAGACTTTTGAAATCCTCAGTTCTACCTTGAAGGCCTCCAGCTGATTGGATGAGGAGACTCATCACTGCTGAACGCACTCTCCACTGTTGATTGTAGATGTAATCAGCAGTTGCAATCAACCGACCAATGATCTAAACCCAACTATGAAATACCCTCACAGTAACAATCTGGCTCAGTGCTCGCTTGGCCAAATAACTGGACAGCATAACCTACCCAAGTTGATATATGAAATTAACCATCACAGCCTATTTCCTGGAGACTTTGGTTTAGTAAGTATTCAATGGAACCCAAGAACTTTTGTCATTAAAAAAGACTCTCATGTAATGATGATATTCAGACATATTTGGAAAGTATTTGATTTAGAATTGGTGTCTGCAGGGGAAGTGAATCAGAACCACCAGAAGAAGTTTGCTTCTTTTTTTCTCAAAACATAGATGCCTCTATGGGCACATCAGAGATAGAGAGAGAGAGAGAGACAGATTGAAAGAGAGAGAGAATTCTGAGATAATTTTCCAGACTCTTCAAATACACCTCTTCTTCTTCCTGCACCCATCAAAAGTCACACAAAGGTCGCCTTGGTTAGCCTTGGTTCAAACAAAGGGATACAATTGCATGTGGCCAATGGCTAATGTTTTTTTTTTTACAGATTATATTTTCTGTGGGAAGTTTAGTCTCTTCTAATGAGCATTACTATACATTAATAGATCATAACTCTATTTGTGACATAAAGAACTACCATTACAGTACAGAAACAGTTTGTTTTTTCAAAGATTCCAGTGCCTCACACATCGGGGTGGATTTCTTGGTCATTACAGAGATCTGTAAGGTCAGCAGATCAGTCAGCTATCAGCTGAAGCTGCCTTAATAGCACTTGGTCACACTAGAGGGCTCTCCTGACAGCAAAGATGAAAAGTGAAAGTGGCAGGAATGAGACCTTCCCAACAGAAAAGGATTACACTAAGGAACAAGAGCCTCTTACAAGAGCTATCTTCGTTAACATGTGCAGGCCACTTGTGAGCTCAGCTCCCTCACCTTCCTTTAGGAAGCTACAGGAGAAAAACTCCCAGCAAGAGGAAAGGACTGGCTGGGCTTTCCACAACTGCCAGCAGAAATAAAATAAAACAGAACCAAAGACTAATTTTATGAGAAAATCTGAAGACAATTGCCAAGGATACCAAAGATCTAATTCCAACTGGGTTGCTAACAAATAAAGTATATGAGTCCAGGACGTCATTTGACCCCCCTGGTTTTTATTATTATATCATGTGCAGAATCAAGGGGCTGAATTTCATGAGCTATGAAGTCTCCTTTGCTTCTAAAATGTTATAGTTCTCTTAGAACTAACTATATGTAAGTGGGCTGAAAGAAAAGCGGTTCACTAACTTATTGATTCCATATTGGCTTTTATTTAAAAAGGAAAAAATGAAATATTGGTATAAAATTATCAGATAGACTTATGTGTATGTGAGCACACACCTCTCAAAATTTGAATCCTGGAAACTCTTTATAAGTTCCCTAATCCCCGTAAACTCAGATGGTATCCTGTCTTCTCCTGTAGAAAGATTCCATTATACAAATATTTAGGCTAGGACTTTTAAACATCCATGAATGTTTACTTCACTCTCCAAAGTAACCTCATCTAGAGAGCTCATAACACACTGAGTCAAGACATTTATTGATGTGATAGCTAGGGATATTCATGAATGGGTGGTCTCTTAGACCTAATTCTGTGCTTACTGATGATTCCCTGGTTTAAGCACAGCTGCAACCAGAAATAAGATAAAACTCTTTTAATGGTTGTTTTAATATTATTTAAAAAGTGGTCTTGAATCTCTTCTAGTGCTCTCTCCATTTTAACACTCCCTTCACCAGCTGACCCCTACAGCAATGAAATCCTCACTTCCTGAATCTTCCTTGAAGCTCTGCCAAAAATGTGGCCTTGATTCAGCAGCCACTGTCTATACAAAGGGTTTGAAAGATAAATGGGAGCTCTCAGAAGACCCAAGCCAAGTTCATACATCATAAAGCTTCAGTGGATTAAGTGCCAATGGAATTTAGGGGAATGGGGAGCAAAAAGCTGAACTTACTTCATCCACATGCCCAACAGCTCCGTAGATGGGTGCCATTTGTCCAATGAGGTTGGGAAATCGCTCACCAATCTCCTTCAGCATCGGAAGAAAATTGTTCAAAGCCACTGGTTCATAGCCTGCTATCTCTAGGAGGATATTTAGGCTGGCATCGTTGTGGTTTGAATCCTTCAGATGCTCAATTAGGAAAGGAATACACTTCTGAACCACCTACAAAAAGGAAAGAGGAGGGAAGATGGAAGAAACAAAGTGAAAATTAGTTAAACATGCAGTGGTTAATTTCTCATTAAGCCAGAATCAATCTTGAAAGTAATTTTGGGGGGAGGTATTAAATCTGAGCTCAACACATTTTGGGATTATTACCCTCACTGGAATTCAAACAAATCTCTGGAATTCAAAATTTATAATGAAACCTTCAGAGGTTTCAATTTTCTTTTTCTTTTTTTTTTTTTTTTTAAATCTGTACCTTGTTGTTAAAGAGTGAAGCTTAGAAAATGCTTAGATGCTGTTATTCATAAGTCAAGGTTTTATGTGTTCTGTCCTTAACAGATATGTTACATTTTCTGCAAACCACCATGAAAACTGCAATTTAAAGGACAATATAAGTATGCAAGAGATCCTTGTTGATTTTAATCAAAACCTTCAAGTTGGAAAAATATGGTTAGGAAATATTTAATAATAAAAATAAGAAGGCAGGAAACCGCTCTCACATTTTCTTCAATTTTCCATTTTGATCACAAAAACATTACATAAATAAAATTATTAAAGTAAAATTATTTCCACCATAATCTCAATACCTTGATATTTCTATATCTTGATTATTAATGCCTTTATGAATATAGGTATGCAATAATTCATATTAGAGAAAATGTGACTTTTTTGTGGAACAAAACACTATGCTAATACACAGACACATCACACACTGACAATTTAACGAATTGTTTCATCTGCTAAAATAAAAGATTTAAAAAGGGCAACGTGGGAAAACTGAGCAATGAATGTAAAAACAACTTGCCTTTCATATTTACCCACCCATATTTCAGCTGTGTTTCTTTTGCTTTTTGTCGGTTTCCTTTTTTATTTCATTAGTTTTTTGTTAGTCTTTAAACGTAGCTTCCAGTATTAAAAAATCTGATGGGCAGCCCGACCTGCTTAAAACTGAACTTGTAATTCATCCCTCCCCCCAAAATCCTGCTTCTCCCGTCATCCTCTCTGCCCCTTCCTGTCTCCTCTCTCCATAAATTCCACCATTCCCCACCTGGGTGTCTGGGGATCATTCTTAGTTCTTATTTCTATATTACCCGCAGCCTCACCTAAGCAATCACCAAGTCCTATTAATTCAATCTCCTAAGAATTCCACAGATCTGTCCCTTTCCCTCCATTTCCATTCATTTATCTATTCACCCACTCACAACTATTTATCGTGTGCCTCCAGTTTGCAGGGTACAGCTCTAGATGTTGGGGATTCAAGTGCTGATAAGTGTGACAGGATCCCTGCCTTCATGGAGTAAAGGAGAAAGTCATTGAAACAAAATAATAACACTAGAAATGCATAATTACACATTTTAATAAATGCCATGTAGAAAAAATACAGAATGCTCCAAGAGACTGTCACTGGGTCCAGTTTAGGGGGAAAAGTCAGGGCAGGCATCTCTTGGGAAGGCTTTTTAAGCTGAGTTCATGCGCCCAATCATCCTGCACCTTGGTTATTCCCACAGCCTCCTAACTGGTCTCTCTGCCTCAGTCATGCCCATCCAATCCTTTCTCTAACTCGTGGCCACAATGGTATCCCTTCCCTGATTAAAAACTTCACTAATTTGCAACTTCCTTCAAAATAGAGGCTCAACAAACTTTTACTGAACTGATTCCTAGCCTCTTTTTTTGAGACTCATTCCCTCACCTGCTCATTCCACCCTCCCCATCCAGACCCCATCACAAGTCACATCTCAAAAGATGTTGGGTTCTTTTTGTGTGTATGAGTGTGTGTTTAAAATTTTTTTGACCTGCTAGTTTCCTCTCATGTCTGGGATTTTACTCACTGTTTTCCCTCTCTCTAGAAGTCTTGGTTCTCCCTGTTCTCAAGACCTCAGATTAACAGTGATTTCCTCAAAAAGCCTTCATTGTCTGCCTCCTCTTCCCCTCTCAGTCTAGTGCCACTGCTGAAGCTCCCAAGACATCCTAAAGGGCTCTGAGCAGGTCACATCTGCTTCCCTGCTATCCACTGGTCTAGAGTTTTTCAGGCTGGACTGAAAGCTCCATGAAAAAAAAAGTGCTGTCTATTCCGTGCACCATTGTATTACTCAAGAAGGTGGGATAATAAATATTTGAGGAATAAATCAAAGGTAGGCAAATCTGAATGATTTTATAGGGTAGCATTTGAATAAAATACCTCATCTACTCCATTGTAATCGAATAGCTGTGCCATTCAATATTTAAACATATACCATGACATGTCAGGTACAACATGACTAATAGGGAGAGATGTAAAAGAAGAAAGTTTTGAGATAACTAAAATTATCCTACACACAAATTTGAAATTTACTTTCATATCCTATACTTTTGGAGGCAAAATTCTGCTAGTCTCCGGTAAGTGGCATATATAAATGAACAGTTCTCTATGTGCACTGCCTGTATATGTCTTTCAGGAGAAGCCCAGACAACCCCTGGCACATACAGCAAAACTGTTGGCCAGTTGCTTCACGTCAGGGCAGCATACTTAACCTAAGGTTTTTAGGAATGGAAAATGCTTACACATTTCCTGCCCTATTCTGCAAAATTCCACTTCCCAGGCCTTACTGGTTGTGCCCTATTCCTGTAACACTGAGGTCTCTGTGACATGTGCCTCAAGTCATGCCAATTTTATTTTATTTTTATATGAATTCCACCTGCACATCCAAATCTGCACAAAGGTATCCTGTATCTGTTGCCACATAGAGAAAAATTAGAAAGGAAAAGAAGGAAAGAAATAAAAATTAAGGTAAATATATATGCTTGGGCACAAATGAATCCATAGAGAGAGCAAAGAGAAGGCAAACTTGGAATCATGTGAACAAAGTGTCAATGATTTTACCAACTAAACAAAAGTTGACTATTTTGCTGTGATTTCCTGATAACGTGAAGTTTATTATGATAGTAATAGAAAAGATAGCTATTTCTTGATGTTTATCATTCACATACAAGGGAAGTGGTACTTTGGACTTTTAGACAGATTATTCTTGGTCTAGAAGAAATTTCCTTTTAAATGTAAGATGATTCCTTAGGCTGGTTTCTTCAGTGCTGTCTCATTGGGAACTGGCTTCATATCTCAGAGAAGGCCTTGTCCTGGCTTAGGGCAGAGTAGCTACCATGAGAATGTGGACAGCTGACAGAGAGCTAGCTGGCTGGCACAGTCTTCATTCAAGTGGTATGCCCCATTCCATGGGCTACTGAAGCCCACACTGGGCTTCTTGCCTCCCATCTCTCCTTTCTGTTCAGCCTCCTCAGTGCTACCAGAGTCATGAACCCCAATTGAATCACATCGCCTTCTTTCAAAGTCTTACACAGCACGTGGCTGGAACCCCAATGTTGTGGCATTCTAGGGCCTTCACTCGGGGTCATATCTGCTACTTCTTCCCTGCTGAACCCTATGACCGGTCCATGCTGGGACTGAACTTGCAGAATACTCTCATACATTCAAAACCAATCTCAACTACCCCCCTTTCTAGAAAACCTGCCCTCCACTCACCTAATACAACCAGGACCTGGATCTCGAGTACAAATGGAGTCCCCCACTCCACACATCCACGTACTCAGCAGCTACATTGAGATGCTCTATCCTCCCACCTGAGGAATGTACTTTCATAGCAACCTTGGAAGCCTGATTTGATTGTAGAATCTTGGGCTTCTTTAGAGGGAACCAAGAGAGATGATGCCCTGCCCCTGTTCCCTGCTTCTCCCTTCCCTTCTGGCCCCAGCTTTTAATGTGGTAAAGAACCCCCACCCCCACCCCAAGCCACCTGTGTGAGTTCATCTAGGCCACCCTTCAGGGATATGGGGTCACACCATAGGTGGGGGCTCCCGCAGGGGAGCAGACTGAGGGACCAGGCCTTAAGCAAGATAGAGGTGTTGAGGTAGGGGACTCCAAGGTCCCTGCTCCCTGTACTGTAGTTTAGGAGGCCAGTGGTTGGGTGGGTGGGAAATGAGGGCTTGGAAGGAAGAGGGCCAGACCAGAACATTCTGAAGGAAGCAGCCCAGGGCAGGGGTCCATCCTTGGCTTCTCTAGCCTTTTCCAAACAGAATCAATCACTTCCTTCTCTGTGCTGTTCACAGTTCATCTTGTCATTGAACTGCTGCTGTATGGACATGTCTTATCTTCCCAGGCCATGGGCACTTTGAGGGCAGGGACATCTGAAAATATAGATTTTCAGCACCATAACTTTATTGGCAGCAAATGACATTTAAATTCTTATGTAAAGAATAAAAGGTAAGCTATTGTGTGTATGCATGCATGCATGTCACCTCTTAAATTTAATCCACAGGCCCAAATTTCTCTTTCAATTAGTTAGGCTAGCTGTAAGAATCTCTATTAATCTAAAAATCTACAAAGTGCTTGCCATTCTTTTCATTTACTACTAACGTACTCCCATCATATGGAAAAAATATTATATGTTCTGGAAACCATGGTTCTGCTTCAAAGACTGTTTCAGAACAGTCTATTTATTCCATCACTCCATCTTCTTAATGGTCTGTAAATGGCTTTTTATTTTAAATACTATCCAAACTGAGAACTGAGAATTGCAGGCGTGGAGGTGATGTGTTAGGTGCCATCGGATTAGGTATATGAATAGGAATGCTCTATAGCATTCCTCTATAGGAATGCTGAGAGAAAAATCCTAGAAAATGACCATCTTCTCTAGAGACAAGACCACAAAAATAGTTCCTCTGGGTTTGGACATTAATCAATGGAGACTTGGACTTGCCATTTTCTAACACTCATCTCTGTATGCTTGTGGCTAGAAACTCACATCCTGGGGATAATAACAGACGTGCTTATATGTGTTACTAAATTTTGTTGCTTTTTTTTTTTTTTAGCTAGATTACAGCTTGGCTTATGGCAGCCAAGAATAGAGTCTTTAGTCCCATAAAGGCCAGTTGGGAAATTGTCCACCCAGCCTTTTCCCATAAATGCTCTGAAGGATTCTCTGGCTGTTCCAGCAGGGATTCACTAGCCAGGATGACCTCCTTCCATGTGGCTAAGATAGT
The DNA here is from genome assembly GCF_023851605.1 of Tamandua tetradactyla. NCBI lineage: Eukaryota > Metazoa > Chordata > Mammalia > Pilosa > Myrmecophagidae > Tamandua > Tamandua tetradactyla. The sequence goes on from NC_135331.1 coordinate 53,152,713, forward strand.
TTCACAGGACAATGATAGAGGTAGGGGGCCCACCTGCTTGGCCAGCCACAGGAGCTCACCTGGAGCTCAAGGAGAGGTGGCTATTGAAGCCACACCACTTTTGCAATTTCATAGACTAGTCACCTTCACTTAGAGAAACATTTCTTTCAAGGCCATAAATTGATCCTTCAGCTCTGGAGAGAAATATTATGACTGGTTACTGAGGGTGGGTGGTGGGAAGGGTGCTCAAAAAAGTGTGAAACATTCCTACATACTTTCACTGGAGAGCCCTCAGTTCAACTCCAAGTTATACAGCATTAGCGCAGCTTTTGTGCAGGATGAAAAGCTCTACCTGACTTTCAATTTCACAGGGTCAAAACCCTTCTTACTTGACTTCTTATTTCATCTGAAATTATGATTAAATAGACTTAAAAGAAATTGAAAACCTCAGTCTGCATTTTTTATTGCCACCACTTATTTCACTTCCCTCTCTCAGAAAATCATTTCTCCATATTTCCTCCCATTCCTCTTGCCTGCTGTTTAATTAAGAAGCTGACAAGAGAGGAGGTGAATCAGGCTTTTCTATATCTCACTGCCTGTGGGGCAGACCCTGATTAGTCAAGTGTGGGCTCCAGGGATGTTGGCCACAGGGATTGCTGAAGGAGGTGAATGGGTGGCTGCTTCAACCAGAAGGAAAGGACTGATGGCAAACAAGGGGTTGGACAGTGCCCCTGTCACAAATTCTTTCTACCTTCCTAGTTAGGACTCGGGCATGAGTGGGGTCCATTTGCATCCCTCTGGGTGCTTCCTAACCCCTTACTTTGTCATTCTGGGAGCCACCTCAGCATCCACAATACCGGCAAGAACCTGCTTTCATCCGCTCCCCCACACTCAGTTCAATTCTCCTCCTCTTATCTGGTTCCCCTTTCTGACTGCCATCTCTCCCACCCCTTCCACCACCTCCTCTGGATCTCCCATCAGCTTAGCGAGCCATATCTATAGCAGTGTTTTAGTTTGCTAAAGCTGCAAGAATGCAACACACCAGAGATGGATCAGCTTTTAATAAAGGGATTTATTTAGTTAAAAATTTTTAGTTCTGCAGAGGAAAAGCAGCTGGCTGTCATCTGAGATTCTGTTTTTACACGGGAAGGCACAGGGCGACCTTGGCTGGCCTTCTCTCCTGGCTTCTGGGTTCCAATGGCTTTCCCTGAGGCGTTTTCTTCTGCATATCCAAATGTCTGGGCTGAGCTGCGAGTGCTGAGATGAGGTAAATTGAGCTGTTTGGACTGTGCTGCATTGAGCTTTCTTCTGACCTCTCTCTTTTAAGCCTCCAGCTAATTAAATTAAACCTCACTCATTGTAGAAGGCACTCCCCTTAGCCAACTGTAAATGTAATCAGCCATAGATGAATTTCACACGCTGATTGATTTAAATCCACAGCAATAGAACAACCAGGCATCATCACCTGGCCAAGTTGACACCTGAACCTAACTACCATAAGCATCCATTTTTTTTAGTGTGCTGAGGTTAAAAGACCTAATTAGCTGCAATTAGACTAGGTTCCCATTATAGCTTGGCCTTACCAATATGGCTGTGAGCAGGTGTCTTCACTAGTGTAAGTCCCAAGTTATATATATAGAAATATATAGAAATATATGACAGGCTCAGGGAGAGGGCAATGTGACTATCACAGACGTAGAAAGGTGTGGAAATTACCGAGGTACAAACTTAGAGATGCTGATAAAGATGAAGGAGGCATGCAAAGCTTCACCAAATCCTTCCTTGATACCACCATTGTTCCTAATCTTTCCAACTCCAGTTCTCCATGTTGAAAATGAAAAGCATGTTATGGGGGTAAAATGAGGTAATGCATATAAAACACCCAGCACAGTGGCTGGTACTTGGTATAAACTGAGCTACTATTAGTGTGCTTTGTCCACCCTGCCCCGCCTGCTGCAAACTCACATCTCCCCTTGGAGCTTTCTCAATGAAGGCTGCTCAGTTTCTCTCTCAGTCCATGATAGGAAGGAGTTGGGAGTCACGGGTCTGGCCTCAGGGCCTGGATCTGTCACTCACCCCTTACTACCTGTGTGATGGTGGGCAAGTTAGGTAACCACTTAGAGCATACATGTTGTCTTGTGCAAAATGGATAAAAAGGAACACATCATAGACTATTCATAGGATTAAATGAAATATTAGATGTAAAAATCCTTTGCAAATAATGAAGACCTATGCAAATTTAATTATGAATTGTAACTCATCTGTGTAGGAAATACTTGTCAAGTGACTTGTGGGTACCAGTTACTATGCTAAGCACTGGGGAGATTGTGGTGGATGAGATGGTCCTCATGTCTCAAGCATTCACATCATAATCCATAGGGAGAGAGAACTTCATTACAGTGAGATATTTGCTATCTCAGGGATTGGGGGTTGGAGGGGAGAGGAATAGGAGAAGATTTCTGGCAAGAATCCAGCATCTAGGCTGCTGTCTAGAGGACCAAGTATGGTTAGCCTAAAAAGGGTGATAGAGGTGAGGGAAGAACATTCCAGGTGGAGAACTCAGTATATATGTAAAGACTCCATGTTCTGAAAAAGAGTGCCCATCTGGTCCCTGGAACTACAACTGTTCAAGGTGTTGGGACCAGAGGGGCCCTATGAGACCAAGAATGACTGTTTTCAATGGCTGCATAAGCCTGTCCTGAGTCTCTGGGCAGCCATGGAGAGGCTGTAACAGAGCTGATGGGACCTTGTTGAATGCCACAGGTAGTGCCACCCTTGCTCTTAGACCCCACCAGGACCCTGATTTTTTTTCCCTTTCCCCTTCTTGCAAGTAAAGCCTTCTCCTGGCTTTGTTTACCTTGGGGCCCAACCTTGGGAAATAAGTTTAATAACATTACTCTCTCTGGATCCCCATTGAACTTTTATTGAATACACCTTTCCAAATATTATGTATGTTTTGGTCCTGTTCTCAGGCTACAGAAAAAATGGCATGCCAGCTGCCTCCTTAATGAAACTGAATTTGGCCTTTTAGTCACCCCTTCCAAACTTCCATGACGCTTGGTCCCCAGAATCTACTTGTGGTAGGCTGAATAATGACTCCCCCAAAAGGTTCACATCCTAATCCCCAGAAACCGTGAATATGCTACCTGATGTGACCTAAAGAGCATTGCAGATGTGATTAAGGATATTGAGAGAGGAGATTATCTAGGTGACCCCAAACACAAGGGTCCTTATAAGAGGGAAGCAGGAGGGTCAGCATCAGATAAAGAGATGTGACAACAAAAACCAAGGCCAGAGTGATGTGGGACCACGAGAGGAATGCAGATGACTACTAGAAGCTAGGAATGGCAAGGAAATGGCTTTGTCTCCAGAAGGAATGTAGCCCTGTTGATACATTTTGGACTTCTGACCCCCAGAACTATAAGATAATAAATCTGCACTGTTTCAAGCCATTAAATTTGTAGTAATTTGTTATAGCAGCAAGAGGAAACTAATACACCATCCATCCGTACCCCTCTCACTCTGGGTCCAAGATTTTTTCTCCTTTTAGATGATACAGATAATCTCTCAACTCTGCCCCTCAACCCAAACTTCTGTAACTTTGCTCATCCTTCCTGCCCTTAATTCTTTCTAAAATGGATCCCTCTCCACTTTTGCTCTTGTATTCACCCCCTAACTTCCTCCAGTATCTGGTTCTCTTGAACATTTTCTCTCTAGATATTTTCTTACATCTTCAATATACTTATTTTTTAGCCCTACTTGGTTCCTATAAACTTCTTGAACTGGCAGACCACACTTACGTGTTCACTTCCTACCTTCCCCTCCATTTGCAGTCCTTGACAATAAATGGCTGCCATCACTCCCCTCTCCTCAGCCACTGCTCTTCTTGGATTATTTTTGGGTCCCTAAATGCCAATTCCAAGGTCAATTTCCATCTTCAGTCTCCTTTACTTCTCTAGATCTTGACCCTATGAAGCCACTTTTCCTTCTTGGAGATCATAACTCAACAATTTCATGGTTTTTCATCATCTTCTCTTTCCCTTTGGCCTCTCTTTTTCATGGGCTCATTTTTTTTTTTTATTAATAACGGGAAAAAATAAATTAACACAACATTTAGAAATCATACCATTCTACATATGCAATCAGTAATTCTTAACATCATCACATAGATGCATGATCATCGTTTCTTAGTACATTTGCATCAGTTTAGAGGAACTAGCAACACAACAGAAAAAGATATAGAATGTTAATATAGAGAAAAGAAATAAAAGTAATAATAATAGTAAAACAAACAAACAAAAACAAAAACAAAACAAAACAAAAACCCTATAGCTCAGATGCAGCTTCATTCAGTGTTTTAACATGATTACTTTACACTTAGGTATTATTGTGCTGTCCATTTTTGAGTTTTTGTATCTAATCCTGTTGCACCGTCTGTATCCCTTCAGCTCCAATTACCCATTATCTTACCCTGTTTCTAACTCCTGCTGGACTCTGTTACCAATGACATATTCCAAGTTTATTCTCGAATGTCTGTTCACATCAGTGGGACCATACAGTATTTGTCCTTTAGTTTTTGGCTGGACTCACTCAGCATAATGTTCTCTAGGTCCATCCATGTTATTACATGCTTCATAAGTTTATCTTGTCTTAAAGCTGCATAATATTCCATCATATGTATATACCACAGTTTGTTTAGCCATTCTTCTGTTGATGGACATTTTGGCTGTTTCCATCTCTTTGCAATTGTAAATAATGCTGCTATAAACATTGGTGTGCAAATGTCCATTTGTGTCTTTGCCCTTAAGTCCTTTGAGTAGATACCTAGCAATGGTATTGCTGGGTCATATGGCAATTCTATATTCAGCTTTTTGAGGAACCGCCAAACTGCCTTCCACAGTGGTTGCACCATTTGACATTCCCACCAGTAGTGGATAAGTGTGCCTCTTTCTCTGCATCCTCTCCAGCACTTGTCATTTTCTGTTTTGTTGATAATGGCCATTCTGGTGGGTGTGAGATGATATCTCATTGTGGTTTTGATTTGCATTTCTCTAATGTGGGCTCATTTCTTAATTCAACAATTTTCAATTAAAACCTACCATTTCCCAGCACTATGCTAAGTGAAATGCATGAAAAAATGTAGGCAGAGGCCACTTGCTATATAAGGGATTTACAGTTCATTGTAAGAGACAGACGTGCAAAAATAATGACAATCAACTGTTTTGAGGGCAAAAGTGAAAGTGTGTCCTGGGTAAAAGTCCCCAGTCCTCTGCTTGACCCCCAGTTTTGTTTCTCAAACTTTGGTTCCTGGATCAGCAGCATCAGAATTGCCTCGGGCTGGCTGAATAGGCATCATCTTGAGCCCCATCCCAGAATCACTGAGTTAGAATCTCTGGGCGTGGATCTCAGGCATCTTCCTCTAATAACTGCATCAAGTGATTCTGATACTTTTTATCAGAGCTTTAAGGAACTCTTATATTGCCTCCCCTGCCCCTTTCAGTTTCTTATTTGTCTCCCGAATCTCCTGCACTACCGTAGCTATACTGGCCACCCACGTGTTGGTGAGGCAGAGATCCATCTTCCAGACCTATTTCTCTTGTAGCCTCTGATTTTTAATGGCTCATGGAAATCTGAATCTCATGACAAGCTCAACTGCCCCACTAAACTGCCTCTTCCCTCTGCTTGCTACACAAATTTAACTCTATAACCTGTTCTTTTTCGATCTTCTCAAACCAGAAATTTCAGCCTTTTCTAACCCCTTTTCATTCTTCCTATCTCCCTCCAGTCCCCATCTGTACCATATCCAGTCAACTTTCTATTCTACTTTAGAAATATTCCTTAAATTGTCCTAGTTTCACCTCTTATCAATGTTTCTTCTTCTCACTGCACCCCTGATCCTAATTTTCTCCTGTTCAGGCCATCTGGAACCTGAGTTGTTCTTAAAATGCAGAACTGTGGATGCCATTCCCTGTTTTTAATCCTTGGATACAGATACTCAGATATTGGCTTGAAGTCTCTCAATAAAATCCAAACTTCTTTAGCATAACATTTAATGACCCTTCATGATCTTGCCCCAGCCTGTGTCCTGACTTCATCTCCTGAAAGCTTCCTGTGTAGCCTGCTCTCCAGCACCCATGCTTCTGATCCTACCTCCACTTCTTGAAGGGTCTTTTGCTCCTCTGCTCCACTTGGCAGTATACTACTCATTCTCCAGTTTCTTGCCCTTTTACCACTCCTTTTGGGGTATTTTGGTGGTACCTATTTCCCTGTACAGTAGAGTCATTGCCTACCCTCTCTCATGATACCATTTGCAGAGCACTGATCACTCTGTTTAGTTCATTTTGTTTCTATGAATGTTTGAGTGCTACACGATACTGTGCCAAGGTATAGGATTCAGAGGAAAAGAAGAAATTCCTTCCCACAAGGAGTTTGTAGTCTCTTTTGGTTACTCATACATATGACCTTTTTACCTTTCCTTGAGCAATGTGAATGTTGAATACAAGTGTCTCAGTTTTAATCTTAGTGTTGACTTTTTTCAAGTAGTGGACATTGACATTATCAGGAAATGGAGCAACCATGACTGATATAACCTGGGGTTGTCTATTAATCTTTGCTATGCACATGTGTTGGCTCCCTTCAGAATCCATTTTCCTCTTTCCCCCTTCCCAGCAGCTTCTTGTTCCCATTTGGGAATCCTTCTGTTTCAAGAGAGACTCCAGGGGTAGAGAGAATATCAGAACTTTTGCTTGCATCTTGGTGGTGATAAAAGTAGGGAAGCATAGTTACTAGAGAGTCCCTGGCACCTATCTGGAGACTGCAAGGAGAAAACTTGTGAAATATGGAACCCAAAACCTAGAAATCAAGTCTGAAAAAATGGGGAAAGGGAAACCATTCTGTTCACACTATTTGAGCCCTGGGATCAAGCATTTGTGTGTGTGTCACATGCACTAATAAATTCCTTTTATTGTTTAAACTAGTGTGGGCTGGGTGTTCTGTGTGTTGACCAACATAAACATCTTAAATGTTGCAATCTCTTACGTGCGTCCTCAGAATGACACCTGATATGCTATGTATGACATGAGTCTTTGTTCTCATCCGTAAATCAAGTCATGTGTTGGTCTTTCTCTTGGCCCTACTTGAGAAACCACAGATTCCAAGCATTGCATGGCCACACTAAACCTTCTTTAAAGTTACTCTACAATAGCTACAGACTTACACATTGGGTTTTTTTTTATTACTATACCCAACTTGTGTTTAATGCCTTACTTTTATGATTCTAGAAAAAGCTTATGAGTGCTTTCACTTAAAGAGAGCTGTGAGAGATGAGGCACTATTCTATACCCAGAAACAGGCCTCATTGCATGGCCCATCACACTATAGGCGTGCTTTTTACCTCTGGTTGTTTTCTCTTCGCTGCAACGTGCAAAAGCCGTAGGAGGTGGTACTGCTCTGATTGTTCCAGCTGAGACATCAAGGCTAGGAGCTCTGTCCAGTGCCTGTCAATTGGCTGAGGCTGCTTTTCATATACCACAGGTAACACACGCAACAACATGGCGTTGCCTATCAAGGGAATGATAAAGGACAGGATGGTTTTCTCATCGCACAAGCAATAAAAATAACATAATTGTCAAAGCAATACCCTTTGCTCTTAGGCATTAAATAGCACAGACCAATGGCCAAATCTTCTGCTCTAAATAACACATCACCTTATTCTGAAAAATCACTAAAGCATGATTTAAACTGATTCCAAAAAAGGGAATATTTTATGATATGATCATCATTATTGCCTAACAAAATTTTTTACTGAGTAAGGCACCATGGGAAAAGAGGAAAACCTGACAGTAACCAGTCCACACCCTTGAGAAGGAAATGGTTCCTATAAAGCATTCCTGACAAGAAACAACATTTGGATGGTTTTTAAATGAAAACTAAGTGATGCCATAAGCGTGAACCTAAATGAAACTGAACACACACAAAAAATTGCCGAGGAATGTATCAACGTTCCTGAGAGATATAGAGTATGATTTAGACAACTGACATATGGAAATGATGCCTTATTTTTATGAATAGTTTAAAAAGTAGCAATGCAAATCTAAATCCCCAATTTCTGCACTATTTCAAGGGATGTTTAGACTCAGCTTGTTTGTCACACATAATTTGCCTCCAAGACATGTATGGACAACTGGATTTAAAATAGCAAAATCTCAAGAAAAAATATTGCATAAGCTACAGTGACTTTCCATGCAAAGAACATATGGGAAGCATCTGCTTATCACTTTATGGTATGGATTTTTTTTTCTTAAAATTCTCTCAAGTACTTAAATGTCTCAGGGAATTGGTTTTTAGGGATTTCTTGAATAAGAATTTTCTTGCCTTTATTTACTTTGGCTTTGTATACAGCAGACACACATGGAAAGAAATAAGCATGATGAGGATATGTCCATGGATGAAGAACATTTAAATAACCATAAGGAAAGAAGGCCCAGCATTTCCAGAATATTAAAATCTAAATTTAATGAAAAGGTGCTTCTGGATCAAACGGAATTTATTTGGATGAAAACAAATATTGAGAATTGTTTTTTTCATATGTGGTACATAGAATTAGTTTCAAACAAGTTATAGTCTTATGCCCACAGATTACAAAGTTTTGGAAGTATTTAAGGTCTTTTCTTTTTTTTTTAGGTGCACAGTCTAGGAATTGAACCCAGGTCTCCTGCATGGAAGGTAAGCATTCTACCACACCTGTGCACCTTCAGGGTCTTATTTAAAAAGAAAAGTTGCATCCATTGGAAAACATTGTTTTGTCATTTTATTTTCTTGTTGGTTTTCTGTTTATTTTTTACTGAATACTTCTCCTTAAAGGATCAAGAAATTTAATTGTAATCCCCAATCTCTATAATAACACGTTAGATCATAGAACTTAGGTAGACACACCGAGCAAATGAAGAAAATATCATGTTAAATGAGATTATAGTTGGAATCTAAGAAATGAAACTGGTGTATGGCTTTTTGGAACAACATTCACTAAAGGCCATGGGAATCTCAAGGGGGAAAGCCCCAGATAAGTCATTTTCAGCTGACTTGGAGTTAGATCAATAAATACACAAGACATGTTATCAAGAAATGTGCAAGAAATATTTTGAGTTAGAAACTGATGAACACACTTTGGTGTAGAAAATTCCATTTATTCCATCCCGTAAATTCCATTTATTAATAATGTAATCTCTTTAATTATGAAATATTTCAAGCCATTAGATAAGTACAGACAATAATACAAGGAATGCTGGTGCACCCACCAACAGCCCTGCCACAACTTAACCTTGTGCCATAATGGCTTCCCATCTCATTTGCTTCCTTTCCTTCCCAGAAGCAATCCCAAGGTTGAAGCTGGTGTTCATTATCTTAATATTAATTCCCTTTTGCTATGTAATGTAATGCAACATGTTCATAGGTTCTGGGAATTAGGATGCTGACATCTTTGAGAGCTATAATTCTACATACCCCTGAAGTTATAACAGTTTACCAGCAGCATCAGTGCTTCTGTTGCTTCATGGCTTTGCCAACATTTGCTATTGACAGGCATCAGTTTTTGCTTCTTTGATGGGGAGTAAGATAGTGTCTCATTTAAAAAAATATATTTCATTTCCTTAATTACTTGCGATGCTGAGTACCTTTTTGAAAAAAAAATGTTTACAGACCATTCCTATCCTGTGATTTTGCCATTTATATCCTTTGTCTATTTTCCATTGGGATGGTTACTTTTACTTATAGATTTGTAGAAGTCCATTTATTCTGGAGGTTAATGTTTTGTTAGTTTATCCATTTTAAAATTGCAATCTTCATGTAGTGTTTTTTTTCAAGTTTTTGCTTTATGGTTTTTTGGTTGTCATTATTTGGGAAATCTTCTGCTACCACAATTTCATAAAAATTGTATGTATTTTATTCTCAAAGCATTATGATTTTGTTTTTCATGGTTGTCTTTAATCTATCTGAAGTTTTCCCTTATTCTTGTATGAAAGGAATCTGACTATATTTTTTCTCTGTGTATAAACAATTGCCCCAGTACCATTTATCAAGTAGTCAATTGTTTCCCTTCTGATATATATATAAGGTTTCCATATAAGTTTGAGTCTGTTTCTAAGTACTTACATATCGCTTCATTAATTCTACATGGTCTTCATTACAATAAATTCATAATAAATCACTATATCTCTTAAGGCAAATTTCCATAACTTCTGTTTCTTCCGATTCATTTTGGCTTTTTCACATAAATTTTACCTTCAGTTTGTCAACTTCCTTGAAAAAATAAGTTAGGAGTTTTTCCACATTGAATATACAGACTAACTCGGGATAATTGACATTTTGGTGAAACTGTCTTCCCATTCAATACATGATACATCTTTTCATCCATGTTGGTTTTATAATATTACCTGTACCTTATGTATCATTTGTTAAGTTGATTTTTAAGTATCCCATATTTGTTGTTGGAAGGTTTTTAAGAAAAAAGATATTTTCAAGTTGTCTACTGGTATTAAGAAAGCATTTGGCTTTTTGTTTGTTGAACTTACATCCAACAAACTTGCTCAATTATCTTATTAATAACTTGTCTTTAGATTCTCTTAGGATTTCTGTATTAAGGTAATCAACTCATGATGATTGATGGCAACTTTGCTTCTTTTTTTCTGTCCTTATTTCTTATGTTTATTTCCTCATCTTACTTTACCTTGCAAACTTTTGTGACTAGAATCAGTGTCCATGAGTATCCTTGTGGTATTTCTATTTTCAAAACATAAGCTTTCAGAAACCATGAAGGCGAGAAGGCAGTGGTAATGATATACTTAAGATACTGAAAGAGAAGAAACTTCCAACCAAGAATTCTATACTGGCAAAATGGTCCTTCAAAAATGAGGGAGAGTTTAAAATATTTACAGATAAACAGACACTGAGCGAGTTTGTGAATAAGAGACCTGTTTTATAAGAAATACTGAAGTGAGTGCTATAGGCAGATAGGAAAAGACAGGAGAGAGAAGCTTGGAGAAGAGTGTAAAAATGAAGACTAGTAATAATAACTAATTATTATTATAAATAACTAAAAAAGGTAAAAAGAGAAAAAATGAATAAGATATGACAAAGTCCAAAAGACAAAATGGTGGAAGAAACAACTGCATTTATAATAATATTAAATATTAATGGATTAAACTCCCCAATCAAAAGACATAAACTAGCAGAATGGATTAAAAAACAGGATCCATATGTATGCTGTCTAAAAGAGACTCACTTTAGACCCAAGGAAAAAATAGGTTGAATGTGAAAGGTTGGAAAAAGATATTTCATTCAAACCACAACCAGAAAAGAGCAGGGTTAGCTATACTAACATCAGACAAATTAGACTTTACATGTAAAACAATTCAAAGAGACAAAGAAGAACACTATGTATTAATAAAGGGAAAATTCATCAAGAAAAAATAACAATTATAAATATTTAGAACTGAGCCAGAGTGCCCCAAAATACATGAGGCAAAGACTGATAATACTAAAGGGAGAAGTATACACATTTACAATAATTGTTGGAGACTTCAATGCACAACTCTCATCAATGGATAGAACATTTAGACAATGATCAATAAGGAAATGCATATCGGTAATGGATTAGACTTAGCAGATATTTACAGAACATTGCACCCCATAACAGCAGGATATACACTTTTATCATGCTCATGGATCATTCTTCAGGATAGACCTGTGTGTAGCAAGTCTCAATAAATTTAAAAAGATCAAAATTATAAAAAACACTTTCTCGGATCATAATGAAATGAAGTTGGAAATAATATTAGATGGAGGGTTGGAAAACTCACAAATATATGGAGGCTAAACAACACACTCATAAACAGCCAGTGAGTCAAGGAAAAAATTATGAGAAATCAGTAAGTAGCTCCAGGCAAATGAAAATGAGAACATAATATTTAAAAACCTATGGGATGCAGTGAAGGCAGTGCTAAGAGGGAAATTTATTACCCTAAATGGCTATATTTAAAAAGAAGAAGGAGCAAAAATTGACAACTTAACTGCTCACCTGGAGAAACTAGAGAAAGAACAACGAACTAACACCAAAGCAAACAGAAAGAAAGAAAGAAAATTAGAGCAGAAATAAAGGAAATTAAGAATGTGAAAGCAATAGAGAGAATCAACAAAACAGAAGTTGATTCTTTGAGAAAATCAATAAATGATGGACCCTTAGCTAGACTGACAAAGAAAAAAACACAGAAATGCAAATAAAGAAATAAAATCAGAAATAGGAGGGGTGACAATTACTGACTCCACAGAAATAAAGGAGATAATGATAAGATATTATATGCAACTATATGCTAACAAAGTAGACAACTTAGACAAAATGAAGAGTAGAGAAGAAATAGAAGACCTCAACAAACCAATCACAGGTAAAAAGAATAAGTCAGGCATCAAAAACCTCCCCCAAGAAAGAGAAGTCCAGGACCAGATGGCTTCACATGTGAATTCAACCAAGTCTTCAAGAAAGAATTAGTACCAATCCTGCTCAAACTCTTCAAAAAAAAAAAAAAATTAAAGAGAAGGGAAAGTTACCTAATTCATTCTATGAAGCCAGCATCACCCTAATGTCAAAACCAGACAAAGGTACTACAAGAGAAGAAAATTACAGTCCAATTTCTTTAATGAATACTGATGCAAAAATCCTCAACAAAATACTTGCAAATCGAATCCAGTAGCACATTAAAAGAATTATACATTGTTATCAAGTGGATGCAAGGAGTCCAAGGGATGCAAGGCTGGTTCAACACAAGAAGATCAATTAATATAATATACCACATCAGTAAATCACAGGGGAAAAATCAGGTAATCACCTAAATTGATGAAGAAAAAGCCTTCGCCAAAGTTTAGCATTCTTTCTTGATTAAAACACTTCAAAGGATAGGAATAGAAGGAAACTTCCTCAACATAATACAGAGAATATATGAATTGCTCACAACTAACATCATATTCGATGGGTAAAATTGAAATCTTTCCCTCTAAGATCAAGAACACTATAAGAAAGCCCACTGTCACCATTGTTATTCAACATCATGCTGGGACTTCTAGCTAGAGCAATTAGGCAAGACAAAGAAATAAAGGACATCCAAATTGGAAAGAAAGATGTAAAACTTTCACTGTCTGCAAATGACATGATCATTTCTACTTATATGTAGAAAATCCTGAAAAATCTACAGCAAAGTTATTAGAGTGAATAAAGGATTACAACAAAGTGGCAGGATACAAGATCAACATGCAAAAATCAGCAGTGTTTCTATACACTAGTAATGAGCAATATAAAGAAGAAATCAAGAAAAAAATTCCATTTACAATAGCAACAAAAGCATAAAATATTTAGGAATAAACTTAACCAAGGACATAAAAGACTTCTACACAGAAAAACTACAAAACATTGCCAAAAGAAATCAAGGAAAACCTAAGTAAGCTTAGGGAAATACTTTATTCATGGACTGGAGGTCAAAATATAGTTAAGATGTCAATTCTACACAAATTAATTTATAGATTCAATGCAACTCTAATTAAAATCTCAGCAACTTACTTTGCAAAAATAGAAAAACCAACAATCAAATTTATTTGGAAGGGAAGGGTGCACCAAATACATAAAAATACCTTGCGAAAAATGAAGTGGGAGATGTCACAACTACCTGACTTTAAAGAATATTATGACACTACAGTAGTCAAAACAACATGGTACTGGCATAAAGATAGCTATACCGACAAATGGACTTGATTCAGTATTCAGAAATAGACCCTCCCATCTACAGACAATTGATTTTTAATAAGGTGGCTGTCATGGCAGCTTATGTGTCAACTTGGCCAGGTGGTGGTACCCGTTTGTCTTACCATGTTCCTTATCATCCTAAGGCAGCTAGATTGATAGAACAGTGGAATGAACTTTTGAAAACTCAGTTACAGTGCCAATTAGGTGGCAATACCTTGCAGGGCTGGGGTGATGTTCTCCAGAAGGTTGTGTATGCTCTGAATCAGCATCCACTGTGTGGTGCTGTTTCTCCCATAGCCAGGATCTATGAGTCCAGAAACCAAAGGGGTGGAAATGGGAGTGGCACCACTCACTATCACCCCTAGCAATCCACTAGGAAAATTTTTGCTTCCTGTCCCTGTGACCTTGAGCTCTGCTGATCTACAGGTTTTAGTTCCGGAAGGGGAAAGAAAAAATTTCTCTTGGTTTCTTCTACCAGGAGAAACAACAACAATTCCATTGAACTGGAATCAAAGATTGCCACCTGGTCACATTGGGCTACTCATACTCCTCAACAAGCCAAGAAGGAGATTACTTTACTGGCTGGGGTGATTGATCCTGACTATCAGGGGGAAATAGAACTGCAACTACACAATGGAGGTAAAGAAGAATTTTCCTGGAATATAGGAGATCCCCTAGGGCATCTTTTAGTACCACCAATGGCTCTGAAACTTCAGGAATGAAGGTTTGGGTCACCCCACCAGGCAAAGAACTATGGCCAGTTGAAGTGCTTGCTGAGGGTAAAGAGAACATGGAATGGGTAGCAGAGGAAGGTAGTGATAAATATACACTACAACCACGTGATCAGTTACAGAAATGAGGACTGCAATACTGTTTTGTTGATGTTAAAGTATTTAAGTTGTAAGATATCAAGTTTAAGAATTACCATTACCCAAGGATTTGCACCCTATTCTGGGAAGATTTAATGCATTTCATGGTACAGTTGAATATTGTTAGGTGAGGAAAAAATGTGTCTTATTGTTTTCTATTTAGAGATTAAGTATGATTTAAGGTCATGTATATAGCTGCCAAGTTGACAAGAGGTGGATTGTCATGGTCAGATTCATGTGTCAAGTTGGCCAGGTGGCGGTGCCCATTTGTCTGGTTGGGCAAGCGCTGGCCTGTCTGTTGTTATGAGGACATTTCATAGAATCAAATCATGATCACATGGGCTGCCTCCACAGCTGATCACATTTGTAATCAGCCAAGGGGAGTGTCTTCTGCGATGAGTGGTATTAAATCTAATCACTGGAAGGCTTTTAAGGAGGATTCAGAAGAGACAGTCTCTCTTCCTGCTTCAGCCAGTGAGCCTCTCCTGTGGAGTTCATCCAGATGCTTCATTGGAGTCACTAGCTTCACAGCCTGCCCTATGGATTTTAGACTTTGTGTTCCCATGGTTATGTGAGACACTCTTATAAATGTTATATCTACAGATATTTTCTGCTGATTCTGTTTCTCTAGAGAGCCCTAGCTAATACAGTGGCCAAGTCCACTCAACTGAGCACAACAGCCTGTTCAACAAATGGTGCTTGGGGAACTGGATATCCATATCCAAAAGTACTCAAGAGGACCCCATCTCATACCTTATACAAAAATTAACTCAAAATGAATCAAAGACATAAACATTAGAGATAAGACCATAAAACTTTTAGAGGAGAATGTAGGGAAATATCTTAAAGATTTTGTGGTAGGAGGAGGTTTTCTAGACCTTACACTCAAAGCACAAGCAATGAAAGAAGAAATAGATAAATGGGATCTCCTCAAAATTGAATACTTTTGCACACCAAAGGGCTTTGTTAGGAAAGTAAAAGGGCAGCTTACTCAAAGGGAGCAGTGCTGGAGAGGATGTGGAGAAATAGATGCACTTATCCACTGTTGGTGGGAATGTAGAATGGTGCAGCTGCTCTGGAAGGCAGTTTGGCAGTTCCTCAGGAAGCTAACTATAGAATTGCCTTATGATCCAACAATCCCATTACTAGGTATATACTCAGAAGAACTGAAAATAGGGACAAGACCAGACATTTGCAACCCGATGTTTATAAGTAGTGTTCTTCATGATTGCCAATAGAGAGAAAGAGTCAAAATGTCCATCAGCTGATGAGTGGATAAGCAAACTGTGGTATATACATACAATGAGATATTATGCAGCTGTAAGGCAGAATAAATTTATGATGCATGCAACAACGTGGATGAACTTTGAAGACATTATGCTAAGCAAAATAAGCCAGAAACAAAAGGACAAATACTGTATGGTGTTACTAAAATGAACTAACTACAATGAGCAAATTCTGACAGTTAAAGTTGAAAACACAGGCTATTAGGAGATAGTAAGAGGGTAGGATTGGGCATTTGATGCTGAAGGAGTATAGCAGGTTTCACAAGATTGATTGTAAAGATTTAGAAATGGATAGCACAATACTGTGTGATGATGGCACAATATTGTAAGTATAATCAATAAAGCTGAGTGTAAATACAGTTGAAAGAGGAAGGCTGGGGGATGTATGACACCAGAAAGAAAGACAGAGGATAACAACTGGGATTCTATAACAGCAAACACTACAGTAGAAATGTTGGTGATTAAATTTATGAATATAAGAAAGTTTTTACATGAGGGAGAACAAATGAATGTCGCCATTGCAAGGCATTAAAAATGGGATGGTATATATAGAAAATACAATTAATCCAAACTAAGGTCTATAGTTATTAGCAACATTGTAATATTCTTTCAATAAGTATGGCAAAGGCAATATACCAAAGCTAAATGTCAATAAGAGGGGGATATAAAAGAGGAGAATGGGATTTTTGTTGTTTCTCCATTTATTTTCTTCTTTGCAGAAAAAAATGGAAATGTTCACAAATAAATTGTGATGATGAATATATACTATGTAATTACACCAAGAGCCACTGATTATATACTTAGGGTGGACTGTACAGTGTGTGAGTAAAACTGTTTAAAGATAAACAGAAAGATATAAGTGCTGAAGAAGATGTGCTGGGAATAGAGACATACCTAGTCACTGTTGGTAGGGAAGTAGAATGGTGCAGCCCCTCTGGAGGGCAATGTGGTGGTTCCACAGGAGGCCAGGTATAGGGCTGCCATATGATCATGCAACCCTGTTATTAGGCATATACTTGGAAGAGCTCAAGCAGGGTTATGAATAAACATTTGCACACAATAAATAAATAAACATTTATTTATGGTGGTATTATTCACAGTTGCCAATGGATGTGGCCTAAGGGTACATTAACTGATGAGTGGAAGGAAGAATTGTGGGATATACATACAGTGGAATATTGTGTGGCTGCAGAATGGAATGAAGTTGTGTGACATGCAACTAGCTGAATGAACTTTGAGGACATTGTGTTGAGTGAAATAAGCCAGAAGCAAAAGGCAAATATTGTATGGTCTCACTAATATAAACTATAATGAGCAACTCAGAATTGAATTTGAGAGCAGGAGATAGCAGAGATTGGGCAATGGTGATTAAGGGGTACAGAATGTTCAGTAAGACTCATTGTAAAGGTTCCCTACAGCAGTTACAGCAGTCACACTTATTTCTGAGATTTAATGTATTTCTAAATTCTGAGATGCTGAGCTCTTTTGTATAACCTGGTAGTTCCCTTGAACTTTAGGTATCTGCATGACACCTAAGACTGAGAGTTATGTTTCTATAGTTCTGAATGTTGGCATTACTCCATACAGCAAACTGTTAAAAAAGCTGAAAAGGAGATCGGACTTCAATTAGAGATATGAATGAAGCAGATCTGGTTAGGACTAAGATAATTTAGAATACAGGGTAAAGGATGATATTGTCTGTATTTTAAAATTCCAACTTCTGTGTGAGACCAAAGAAAGAGATATCTATTTTTTCCAAAATTTAAATTTTGGAATTTATAGAATTTAAGTTTATTCTGTAGTACAATATCCAATTTAACCTCTCTGGTCAGTGTATTTAAACAACCTATTTACTTGGAGCCTAGAGTAGGGAATGAGATTTTGTTACTCTATACAGGTTAGTAAATTCATTTTTTTTTCCAGAAAGTTAAGGCCTCTAGATTGTTCAAGTAATCCCTGAAACCCAGAGGTATCAGTCTTTCCAAGGACATCAACCAGCTTCATTCCTCTACCCCTCAGGTTAATACCCCTTTCTAGTATGAAGAAGCTAAAATGGTCATTGCCCAGGTATCCCTGAAGATGGAGAAAATGATCAAATGAGAAGGAGGAGGTGTAACTGAGAAATTAGGATTTAGAAAATGATTATGATCACTAACTCATTACATAGAGTTTTTAGTTTCTAATATATCAGAATAGCCAGAAAGAAATACCTGAAATTGTTGAACTGTAATCCAGTAGTCTTCATCTTTGATAATGATTGTATAAGAATACAGCTTTTATCATATGACCATAAGATTGTACAGACCTTAGGACCGACACTCCCTTTATCCAGTGTATGAGTAGATGAATAATAAAACAAAAACATGCATGAAAAAAATAATAAGAATTAGGAATATGGGGGAAAATACTCCTGTTGACAACAGTTATAGTTCTACTTTAATAATCTTTTATCAATTGTAATAAATGTTAACTACTATTAAAAATAGGATTACAAAAAAGTGTTATTATCATTGTAACAAATTTTCCACACCAATTGCAAGTGGTGGTGGTTGGGTTGTGTACAGGAATTCTGTATTTTATGCATGATTGTTCTATAAATCCACAAATCCTCCATAAAAATATTTTCATAAAAGTTGATGGATCTGGGAATCTATGGCATAGAGGTATGTTGAGCTTCTCTGTATGGGTTTTGTATTATTTTTGTACTTGTCCTATAAGTTTGAAACTATTTCAAAGTATTAAGTTAAATAAAGTGGTGAATGAAAAGAGTAAAAAAAAAAATGTTTACAAGGATTTACCATTAAGTATATGTTTCTATAGGATATTGGCATTTACATTCTATCAGTTTAAGCAAGTTCCTATATTGTCTCTTTGATGACAAATGATGGCTAAATTTTATCACATTCTTTTCATGCCTCTGTTGATATGATCACATGATTTTTCTCCTTTGAACTGTTAGTGTAATAAATACATATTTTAATATTTAATCAATCTCATCTCTTGGGATAGACTATATTTAGATATGAAGTCTCTTTATGCATATATTGCTGGACTTGTCTTGCCAATATTTTACTTACATCTTTTCAATCTACATTTTTAAATGAGACTGGCTTGCAATTTTCCTTTCATATCCCATCTTAATTTCTTTTTGGTATCATGCTTACTAGACATATATAGAGTTTAGAGCATTCCTGCACACTTTATTTTCAGAAGCAGTTTGTATAAGATGGGAATAATGTGTTTCTTGAATGTTTGGTAGAAATTGCCTGTTAAACCATTTAGGCAGTACTCTATACTTTCCATTATATCAAACTTTAAATTATGTAGTTTAAGCTTCTGTATTCTTTACCAGGTTTCTTTCTTTCTGGCATTTCAATTATCACTTATGACAGAGGTAGATTTATCAATTGTGAGAGAGGTATGTTAAAATCTTCCTCAATGCTTATGGATTTGTCAATTTCTCCTTATGATTTTGTCAATTTTTGTTATTTTTTTAAAAATGATGCTATTAAATAATTCTGAGATATCTTCCTGATAAATTGTTTCTTTTATCATAATTTAATTATACTTCTTTCCTTTAAGTCTATTTTTGTCTGATATGAATATAGTTACCAAGCTTTTTCTCAAAAATATATTTTAATTGTGGAGTACAAAATATTTCATATAAATCAAAAAAGGTGAGGAAACAATATTATACAGAAGAGAAAAACTGGTACATAAGTTTTATGAATAGCACTTGTTTTTTATGCTACTTCCCAGTTTTGTTTTGTTTTTTACTTCCAATATTTTAAATTCCTTATGTATTGTTTTTGGCTATTATAAGTGATATATAGTCGGATCGTAAAAATATCTCTATCTGAAAATCTTTTTCTCTTAACTAGAAAGCTGGATATATTAACATTTATGGCGATTGTTGGTGAATTTGTGTTTGCTTTTGTCACATTATGTTGTTTTCCTTTTATCTTGCTTTGTCTGTTTTTTTTCTCCCTTCCTTCCTTGCTTTCTACTAAATAAGCCACTTTTTAAAATAATTCCATCTATTCTTCTTTTGAAAGCTATATTTCTTTTTGTTTTTTGGTGATTGGTCTTAAAATTGTAACAAGAATTCTTGAACTAACAAAGCACAGTCAATTCCTTTATCATACTCCTGAACAATAAAAGGATGTTAGAATACTTTACTGAGCTTAAAAGGAGTACATTCTGTATTATTTGCTTAGATCTGCCTTCCAGTTCATTAATATTCTCTTCAGCTTTGCCTAATTCATTTGTTGAGTTTTTAATTTAAATAGACTTTTTAAAATTCTAGATTTATATGGGTTTCTTAAAAAAAAATTGCTGCTTTTCTCTATGTTTCCAATTACTTTTAGGTCTCAAATACATTTAAACATTTATTTTCTAGTTTCTAGCTGATAGTTTGTATTAACTGAAGTTTTTAGGATGGGTGTCTAATCCTTTGTGTTTTCTGCTGACTCTCATTCATGGTTGATTGTTTCCTCCTATGTTTTAATATTTTTTGCACGTGAATTCTTTTTTTTTTTTACTGTGCCAGTAATGTATATTTCAACACGAGTGAGGGGAGTCTCAAAGTCACAAACTCTTCTGAACCCTGGAGAGCTCAGTTAAAACGAGACATGCTTCTCTCTCATTTTCCTATGCTAGGTCAGAGTGCATTTTATATTTACTGGAGTCCAAGATGTAATCCTCTGACAGTCCTGGTTTTATTTGAGGGTCTTGCCTCTAAGTCTCCACTGTATGGCTAAAGTTCCCTGTGACATGGTTATTAACCCTGAAACCCCTTGTATCTGAATTGATAGCCCCACCCTCTCTACCTACTCCCACTCCCTTCTCCTGGGGGCACCCTGCATTAGTTCATGGGTTTGTTGTTCCATTTTGTAGTTCACTGTTCATCTTTGGCCTCTGGATATTTCCCTTACTTTATTGGGAGCTCATTTATACATTTAAAGTTTCTATTATTATTATATGTAAACACATTTCTAGCTGTTTTCTGCAGAATGGCATTTGGTTTATATAGACCTCAATATATTGGCAGAAGCCAGAGTCCCTAAATTTACTTTTCAAATATGATCCTCACCACTAACTTCAGTGGAATTAAAAAGAATTCCTGCATATTTTTTATGAAAAGGTTATGAAAAGCAACATTTCTAAAATCATTTTATGCTTATGCCTTTCCCCTGCTCTTTCCCATTCCGAGGTTTATCCAGTTTTGCTGTGTCTTTTCTCATTTAGAAGGTGTGTTTATAAAAGTATGGTTGCAATTCCAGAAGGATAAAAACAAGATAACTTGGAAAAGATTTGGCTTCTAGAGTCATAGAACTTTGTTATTTTACCTTGGAATCAGTCTGTAACTTTTCACAGCTTAGGCCTGTGAAACAGTGCACGAAGGGAAAGTGAACACAATTGTCTATACATTATTGTGAAATAATAAAAGAGAAGACAAAATGCTGATGTGGTTTTCTTGCCTTTACACCCCTATCCCCGCTGAGTTATTTCTCCTTTTTACTCCCCAGGGCTGCTTTCATCCCTTAGTGCTACCAATTAATGTTACAACATCTAGTCCTCAGTGGGACAGACTTAAGTTTTTCCCTTCTCTCCCCCTCTGACCCTCCTCCAATTAATCAGACTGTACTGTAAACCTTTGCGGTTTAATGTTGTGCAACTTCTACGCCTCCCTCGCCCTCCCACCCGGCTCCCTCCCCCACAAATTCGGGGGAACTCCCGTTCTCGCAGTGCCACCCGCATTACTCATTCATCTCCATTCAGGCTTTCCCCAGCATTTATTAAGGACTCTGGGCTCCTGCTTCTCACTCTCACTCTTCTCTGCTCAAATCCCTCTCACTTGAGAGCCTCTTGCTTTGTCCCCTCCGGCCAGCTGTGGGAAGTCGCAGAAGAACTTTTTCTCCAGCGATGCGTCTCCCTGCGATTCTGTTTTGTGTTCTCTGGTCTGCGGTGTCCGCGGAGAACTCAGACGATTATGAGCTCATGTATGTGAATTTGGACAACGAAATAGACAATGGAATCCATCCCACTGAAGACCGTAAGTTCATTTTAACTGTTTGTCTGCTAACTTAACTACGTCGACACATCTCTTTTGGTCTCAATTACTTACATGTTTTGTAGTCATTGAAATGAGCTAAAATTATAGTTTATTTTGCAAAAAGACAGACGCACTTTAGGAAAAGGGGCGGCTGCAAAAAGTTATTTCTGTACCAGATACATAATGGGTAGAACCGAATGAAATCGCCGCTGTTTGGCTATTTTGAGCTACAACATGGCAATTTTATAAGATCTGCTTAATACACATCGGAATGGTTTCTGCGCCACTCGAGATATTTACACACTGAATTTCGGAAAATGTCCTTAGAAGGAAGGGGGCTGCGGGGCATGGGCTGTAACTTGGGACCACCGAGGGCGGTCAGTTTTTTCTTTCTTTCTTTCTTTTCTTTTCTTTTCCTTTTTTTTTTTTTTTTTAACAAAGCCCACCCCCAGGAAGGCCTGGCGGGTCGTTAACATGTGTGTGTTCCGCGCTCTAGCTACGCTGTGCGACTGCAGTCGCGAGCACACCGAGTGGGACAAGCTCTTCATCATGCTGGAGAACTCGCAGATGAGGGAGGGCATGCTGCTGCAGGCCACGGACGACGTCCTCCGGGGCGAGCTGCAGAGGCTGCGGGCGGAGCTGGACCGGCTAGCGAACAGCTTGGGGAGACCGTGTGCGCCCGCGGCCGCCGCGGAGGCCAAGCCGGCCCGGGCGCTGGAGGAGCTGCTGCAGGCGAGCCGCGACGCGAGCCGCCGGCTGGCGCGCCTGGAGGACGCCCAGGCGCAGCGCCGGGAGGAGGCGGGGCGCGCCCTGGCCGCGATGCTCCAGGAGCTGCAGCAGATGCGAGCCGACCTCCGCGCGGTGCAGGGCTGGGTCGCCCGGCGCTGGCTGCCGGCAGGTAAGGACCCGAAGCCGAGCTAGGACCTTCCCTCCCTTGATGGCTTTGTTCTGGGGAGCGCACGATGCGGGGAGCCAAGTCTGGCAACGTTCTAGGGGAAGCTTTGATGGGGGAAAACGCTCACACAACCTTTCTGCATGCAGGGTCGCAGAGTTCAGGCGCATCATACAAGGTGGGGAAATTGGCTTTAACAAGTATTCCCCAACCCTGATGAACCAGAAGGATAGCTGTGGAATCAAACATCATAGTCTAGAAATAGACGTCAAGGGCCCCTGACACCAGATCCGACCAGGCGTTGCAAGAGCTCTACTGGCCGCATGTAATTCTGACCCTTCTTGCGTTCCGGCTTCCCTCCGTTAGGGATTTTCACTTTTGCTAATTTTAGCCGGCCTCTCTCTTTAGGGGAGCTCTGGTTCCCTGCTATATTGCAGGGCCCAGTCTAACTTTTAGGTATGTTTTCCAAACCCTCTGCCGGCCCCTTCCCGCTCCACCTCCCCCCCCCCTCCCCCGCCGCCTGTTCCGAGCAGGAGGTTTGGGGTGGAATCTGATCTCCTGAAGGGTCAGTGGAAATTCCTGAGGCGTCGCCTAGCCCTCCGGGTCTGTGAAATTAGCATGAGAGTGGTGGTCTCAGGGTGTGCGATCTGGGATAAGTCTGGGGCTGAGGGATCCAAGTTGAGGACTTTCTCAATACAGAGCCTATTTCCTTAAAAACTCAGAAGGACCTCGAGGGTAAAGCATAAAATCAAATATGCAGATCATCAGTGTAAGTGGTAAGCGGACAAATGATAACTGTGTGGCTGTTTTGGTGGAATGAAATTTCCTGTGTCTTGCAAAGTTTGTAAAGTCGTGGTACACACAAATTACTCTCCAAACTAAAGAATTACCCCAGTTTTCAGCTCCACCTCTACAACTAGTTAGGGCTGAAGACGGATGTATTTCTGAACTCTAAAATGTACATTTCTTATTACATCCCCACATATTTTTACTCACGCTCTTTGATTTCTCCTCTCTTGGTCTCCTGCCAGCTTGGTTCCTACGGGATTCCTAATCATTCTGTCGTCAGCCTTTTAAAAAGCTGGTTTTAATGGTTTGGTCTTTGATACTATAATCAGAAAAACCTATTAGTTAAAAAGTTATTGCATGAGAGAAAGTTCGACGTTTTTAAAAGAGGTATCAATAGACTCAATCACTAGTCCCCCAAAGAAGCCCACAAAAAAACTTGCCAGCATGTGATTCCATGCGGTGAATTCATAAAGCCAGTGCAGCCTAGAGCAGAAACTGGCACTGTTAGAGTCACAATTGAGGAATGCTTTTGGAATGCAATCCTGACTGCCTGGGCTTATTTAAACAGGAAATCAGTTAATTAGATTGCAGTAGGCACCCCATTGAACACTATTTTACGAAACATTTACAGAGAATATCTCAAATGCCCATGGATTTGGTAACTTTTGTTCCATGATCTTTTACTTTATTTAATTAACAAAGATAGAGAAAATATCCATAGGAATTACATTTGCAAAAGAAATCAATGTCTCATTAAAAATTGATTTTTAAAAATATTGGAAATTCAAATTCTTCAGTGATAAGGTTAATACCAAAAAATGACAGGACCAGTTTTGTGCTTTTTAATATTGTATGGTTACTTCTACATGATTTTCTACTTCTCAGTATTTTCTTTGACTGTTAGTTACTAAAGGAAAATGCCCATGTGTATGTCATTTTTTTCTGGACAGAGCCTCTTCTGGAGCCTCATGCAGGAGGTTTAACATAGTTTCTCCATATTTTTTCATGGCTTCGGGGTTCCTGCAACTTCTGTCTATCCCTTGTTAATTTTTATGCTCTGGGAGCTTGCTTTTCTGGTAGTTTGTGTTTTTATATACAGTAAATATTTAAGTTGTCATAAAGTGAATACCTAGCCTTGTTTAGTTTTTTTTTCTTTAATTCTTTACTTAGGCTTTTATATATGAAGTTTGCATAAAGTAGAGCTCACCTGTTAAAAGTTTTAGGGCCACCATTTTCCAAAGATACCTAAAGGTCTTCACCTCAGAATCTCCAGCTCCCTGTCAGGCTCTGAGATGGACAGAGGTGGGAGTTTACTGAGCAACCAAACCCAAGTTTGCAAAGTCTCTCCTAAGTGTTCTTTACGAGAAACATGTTCTCCACCATCCCCTTGGGAGAATTCACTCCTCTTAAAGGCTCTCTATTAGTACTTAAATAGTATTTATAAGTATGTGGACCATGTGAGAGTTTTTAAGGCTGTCCTTAGACTACACAACTCTTCTCCCCTGCTGCTTACTTACTTGTTGCTCACAGGTGTGCAGAACTGTGGAACAGAATTGAAGGGCCTTTTATAGATGACACTAAAGCCTGGACAAATCATGGAGGTCATCAAAAGTTGCACATTTCGTTAGTAGCGAAACAAACCGAATGCCAGCTCTCCTGGCCAAATCTAGTGTTCTTGTACTACTAAGAGGCAATGTTATTCAGTGACCTCTGCGGTCAGACTGCCCAAGTTCAGAACCCAGTCTTGCCACTCACCAGTTGTATAACTGGAGACAAATTCCTTAGCCCTCTGTGCCTCAGTTTCCTCATCTCTAAAATAATAGTAGGACTTTCTCTTAGGGTTGATATGTGGATTAAAATATGTAAAATGATTAGAATAGTACCTGGCAAAAGACTGAGCGCATATTCAGCATGTCTGTCATTATTTTAAATTATTGCCTTTCAGAGGTCAGTTTTCTATATAATTTGCAAAGTTTATAAATATCTGAGGACATGCTGTGTATTAAAATATATTCAGCAATGACATGACCATTTCTGAGTTTTGTTAAAAAAAAAATACCTGTTGATGATGGCCAAATGGGGTGAGCTAGGTCTGTTGAACTTCAAAGCTTTATAGGAACTTATTGAAGACAAAGAGAGGGAAACGGGGCTGGCTCTAAGTTCTCGGAAATTATAGTATCATTGCCTGGAGGTAATTTATGGTGACCAACATGAAAATATGTGAAAAAGAAAATAGGCTAATTAGAATGAGGAAACAGTTATTAAAACATGCTTTTCATTATTTTGTGGGTTTGGGCTATTTTGTTCCTCTGCATGCTTTCTTCTTCAATTAAATGCTTTGTTGAATAAGAAGTTTGGCTTTCCTTGTTCCCAGTTTCCTTGCTCTGCAGAGATGAAACCCTGGGTTCATGATGTGATACAGCATATAATTTTCAGCTAGTCATTAAAACGCCTATTCTAAAATTCCTAAATGCCAGAAAAATTTCTGAATGAGTTTCCGTTCCGTTTTCTCATATTCTTCTTACTTTCGTTGGACACTATAGGTTGTGAAACGGCGATTTTATTCCCAATGCGTTCCAAGAAGATCTTTGGAAGTGTCCATCCAATGATGCCAATGAAACTTGAGTCTTTCAGCGCCTGCATGTGGATCAAAGCCACTGAGGTTTTGAACAAAACCATCCTGTTTTCCTATGGCACAAAGAGGAATCCATATGAAATCCAGCTGTACCTCAGCTACCGGTCCACGGTGCTCGTGGTGGGTGGAGAGGCGAACAAACTAGTTGCCGATACCGTGATTCCCCTCGGAAGGTGGACCCACCTGTGCGGTACCTGGAATTCAGAGAAAGGACGCTTGTCCTTGTGGGTAAGTGGCAAACTGGCAGCTAGCAGCATAGAGATGGCTGCCGGTCACATTGTTTCTGAAGGAGGAATCCTGCAAGTGGGCCAAGAAAAGAATGGGTGCTGTGTGGGCGGTGGCTTTGATGAAACCTTAGCTTTTTCTGGAAGACTTACAGGCTTCAATATCTGGGATCGCGTTCTCAGTCATGAAGAGATAAGGGATGCCGGAGGAGCGGAGTCTTGTCACATCCGGGGGAATGTTGTTGGGTGGGGGGTCACTGAGATTCAGCCACACGGAGGAGCTCAGTATGTTTCATAAGTGTTGTGAAACTCTACTTGAAGCCAAAGAAAGAGACTCACATTATAAACACATGCCAGTTGGGACGGCCTGAAAACCTCAGTGTATAACGAGAACACTTGAGACTAATGAAGGAGAAAGTTGAGCTCCATCTTTATTTATCTTGGCAAAATACTGACTAAACATTGGAGAAGGCTTTTGTGGATTCTGTTACTGGACTTTATGCCATGGTGCGTTCAGATTAATGCTGTGTCTTTGTCAGATAAACTCTCAAATAATTAGAAAGGACTGTATCGTTGAACAGAAGGATAATTGTTTTACTTTCCTTTGGTTAATTTCGTTTTGGCCAGCGATGAATTTTTATGTTGGAAGAACACTAAAATAACATTTGTTGTCCATTATTCATTGTTATTGGTATGTACCTTATTATGAAAAATGATGAGAAAACATATTTATACTACAATGCGATTTAAATATAATGTAGTTTACGTGTTATGATTGAATGTCACTTTTTTTGAGAAGATAGTTGGGAAAGTTATATTGTGAAATGGCTTTGTATTAATTTTATTAAGACTATTTTTGTAAAACTCTACTGTAAATAAAATATTTTATAAAAATCAGCCTGTGTTATCTAATTGTACATTTAAGAGATTTGAGAGCAAAGTCACACTTTCCTTTTTTTCATCTAAAGCAGGCAATTTGTTTTCCCAAACTAATTTGTTATATAACTGGTAATAGTTTACATAATAATTAATAATTTTAGAAATGAACAGTGGAGTTGTATTAAACTTTGACTTCCTATAATTCATTAGCAGGAAATATGATCTCGGCTAAGTCAATTCATGTCTCTGGGTTTTAGTTTTCTCAACTGAGAAATCAAGAAATTGAGGAAATGATCTCTAGGTCTCTTTCAGTTTCATGAAGTCATACAGCCAATGAAAAAACAGTACATGAATTACAGTGTTCCTCAGATACACATAATGCCTGCAAGGACTGTTATCGGGGAGATGAAAGAATTTGGAAAGAAATAATAACCTCTGACCTTAAAGCACGACCATATGCTCATATCTCTTCATAAAGGAGAGGGCAACCCAGCCCCCCGCCCCACGTGACAGATGGGGCAGTATTCTAGTTTGCTAAGCTGCCAAAAGTAGATACCATAAAATAGGTTGGCTTTTAGTAATGGGAATTTATTAGCTTACATGTTTGCAGTTCTGAGGCCATGAAAATGTCCAAAGCAAGGCATCATCAAAATGATACTTCTTCCTGAAGACAAGCTGCAGGCGATTCTGGATTCTCTGTCACATGGCAAGGAACATGGCGGCATCTGCTGGTCTCTTCCTTCTCTTCCAGGTTTCAGTGCTTTCAGTTTCATGCTTCTGTGGCTTTCTCTCCCTTTGTCTGAATTTCATTCTCTTTTAAAGGACTCTAGTAAGAGGATTAAGACCCACCCTAAACAAGGTGGGTCACATCTTAGATCCTACTCACCAAAAGGTCCTACCTAAAATGGGTCCATATCCACATGAATGGATTAACTATTAGAATATACTTTTCTGGGGTTACATGCAGCTTCAAACCATCACAGGGGAGGTAACTGATAGAAGCGCATTTAGAGGCACCATCATAAATCTGCTTCTTGATGTCAGTGGGAAATATGGTAGAACCACAATGATGATGTGCCCACTTAAATATAGGGCTGAATGACCGCAGGTCCAATCCTCTTCATGAGGTCTGGAGAACATGTGGGTTTACCGGAAGCCCAGCCATAATTGTCAAGCTACATTTTGTGACTAACCAGCTGTGTCCTTAGCCCAGTTATTTAACTCCTCTAGGTCTTCTCTGTAAAATAAGAGAGTTAGACTCTTAGTGCCTTTTGGGAATAAAATCCCATGAATCTGAGGATCTTTGAGGATGGCCCTGTGTTCTAGTTTGCTAGCTGCTGGAATGCAATATACCAGAAACGGAATGGCTTTTAACAAGGGGAATTTAATGAGTTGCTAGTTTACAGATCTAAGGCCGAGAAAATGTCCCAATTAAAACAAGTCTATAGAAATGTCCAATCAAAGGCATCCGGGGAAAGATACCTTGGTTCAAGAAGGCCGATGAAGTTCAGGGTTTCTCTCTCATCTGGAAAGGCACATGGTGAACGCAGTCAGGGCTCCTCTCTCGGCTGGACAGGCACATGGCGAATACGGTATCATCTGCTAGCTTTGTCTCCTGGCTTCCTGTTTCATGAAGCTCCCCGGGAGGCGTTTTCCTTCTTCATCTCCAAAGGTCGCTGGCTGGTGGACTCTCTGCTTCGTGGTGCTGCAGCATTCTCTGCTCTCTCTGAGTCTCTCTGAGTCTCCAAAATGTTTCCTCTTTTATAGGACTTCAGAAACTAATCAAGACCCACTCAGATGGGTGGAGACATGTCATCCCCTAATCCAGTTTAACAACCGTTCTTAACTAAATCTCATCAACCAGGGAGATGATCCCATCACAGTCCCAAATACACAGCATTGAATAGAGACTATTCTACCTTTAAGAAATGGGATCCATATTAAAACATGGCTTTTCTTAGGGGGCATACTTCCCTTCAAACCAGCACACCCTGGTACCAGGATAGCTTCATCAGATTTGTGAGACCCTCAGGATCAGGCTGATGAGTCTCTAAGTGAATCTTTTGCAGTGATGGCAAAAGACTCTTGGCAATCACCTAATTCAAAGCTGCAGGCACACTGGCCACATGCAATGTCCCTCTAGCCACTAGTCTACATGACCTGAATGCTCAGCTGGAAGAAGAAATACTGAACACAATTTCCTTTCTGCAACTTTCAGCATGAATTAGATCTGTTCAAGAGACCCGAGATGATGCAGACAAGATACGTGCTAATTCATATACTGGCAGGTGGATATAGGGGAATTTCTTATTTTTTGCAGTCATTACATGTTGAGGGATAAGAAGAAACAAACAGAAGGAAGTGAACTAATCCTTTGAATTACAAAAGTAGAAATTTCTACTTTTTTTTTTTTCTATTTCTACCCATAGCAGTAAGTATGGGTAGGTGTTCCAGAAACTTATAATGTTTCTGATGTCCATTTTTCAACTTTTTCCTAAATTAGAGAAGTCTGATTTTAGTGGCACAATTGCCCACTTAGAGTAAAGACTTTATTTTCCAAAATGACTTACAGCTAGGTGTGTCCCTATGGCTAAGTTCTTGCTAACATAGAAATACTGTATTTGTTTCTTATGGAATGACCTTCTCTTTTCCTTGTCCCTTCTGACAGGCTGGATTGTGGTAATGATGACTGGAATTTCAGCAACCATCTTAGAACATGAAACTTAAGGCAGCAATATAGAATAAGCCTGAGTCTCTAATAATTATGAAGCTGCCTTTCCAGCCCTGGATGATTTGCCCCTGGACTTCTTCTACATGAAAGAAAATACAATTCTATCTTCTTTATTCCATAATTTATTGGCTGCCTAATTTAATCCTTACCCAGTACTGTAACTCTTTTTTTTAAAATAAAAAGACTATTCCCTTTATTTCCGACCCCCCAAAACTCAGAGCCTATACTCAGAAAGTACATTTCACAGTCTCAGGAAGTTGGCTACCTGATTTTACTACCCAGTAACACTTAATGAGTTTTAGAGTTTATAGTGCCAGCAAGTAGGGGAAGTAAAAAATAAAAAGTGTAAAACTGAGATAAAATATCATTAAAAAGTATCAGCATACAGGCTTTGTTTAGCCCATTGGTAAAGAGTTTCATTCACCAGAATAGTTTCTGAGGGCATCATCACATTATGGCATAGTAAAATAATTGTGAAGGATGACAGGTTATTAGGAGTTAAAAAGTTGTGTATGTGTGTGTAAACAATATATAATACATAGTGCATATTGCGATGTTTTGCAGGCTTTGTGTGGACCTCAGAAAAGCGTTCTTAAAGGAATCCATTCCTGTGGGTGTAGACCTGTTGTGGGTGGGACCTTTTGATTAGGTTATTTCAGTTGAGATGTGACCAACCCCAATTCAGGGTGGGTCTTAATCCTCTAACTGGCATTCTTTATGAGAGGATAAAAGAGAAAGACAAGCTTGTAGAAAAAGCCCCTGAGAAGTTGAGAGAAGAGGAGACATGCAGAAACTCAGACAGGTGGCCAGTGAAGCTAGAAGCTGGAAGCAACCAAATGCAGGAGGAAAGGGGGAGCCCAGCAGACGTTGCCTTGTTCCTGGCCATGTGACAAGAGAATCTGAGGAGCTCCCATAGCTGGTCTTGGGGCAGAAGTTATCGTCCTGTTAATGCCTTAATTTGGACATTTTTCCCATCCTTAGAACTTTAAACTGGGTAATAAATCCCCATTGCTAAAAGCCAGTCCATCTCTGGTATATTGCATTTTGTCAGCTTTAGAAAACCAAAACTCTTATAAAATATATATACACACATAAACACACGCACAAATGTATATATACACAAATATATGTGTGTGTTAGGGTGACCAAGTATCCTGGTTTGCCTGGGACTGCCCTGGCACTAGCCCTGAATATTCCATGTCCTGGGAACATGGGAAAACTGATGGTTTGTTATCCCGGTACATATGTATGTATGTTCAGTAGAGTGACTTTTTTTGCAAAGATAATATGCAAACAAAACAGAGCTGATAAAGCATATTATATCTTGTCTCTTACAACATTAATTGGCTCTTAAATAAGTATTAGTTTCTTTAAAATATCTTCAGAATATTTGACTACTAAGCATATATCCCAGAATTTTAGGGTTTGGTATTTACAATTAGCTAATTAACTTTAAGAAAGAACTAGGTTTGCAAACGAAGAGGAATATGATAATAGATTTTGATTTAATTTCTTGTCAAATTTCATATTATAAAGCTCTTCTTTGAGAAGCTTACAAAGGCCAAATGTTTTCGAAATTACCTTTTAGCCACTTAAGTAACAATCACAAAATTAAAAGTCTTGGTCAAGGGAACTGTGTATGTTCGTTTATATAGTTCTAAATTCAGTGAACTTGAAAACTCAGATTGCTAACCCTTGCATTCAAATTTAATAAATGTGGAGTGTGGAGGAAAGCTTGCTGGGCTTGGGGTCAGAAATTCAGAATTTAAATACTGGCACCATCATCTACTAAACCAAGATATTGGGCCCTCCAACTAGTCTTTTTTCTGGGTACACAACTCAATCTGCTACCTTGTTGTTGTTAGATTTTTTTTTTTTAACATGGGCAGGCACCGGAAATTGAACCCGGGTCCTCTGGCATGGCAGGCAAGCATTCTTGCCTGCTGAGCCACCGTGACCCGCCCCCAACTAGTCTTTTTGTGTCTCAAAGGCCTTCATTAACCAAGAAATCATGGATAATAGGACTTGCCTACCTTGGAGAAGGGTTATCACAGAAAGGACATAAAAGGAGATTTTATATATATATATATAATATATATATAATTATATATATATAATATATATAATCCGTATATATGTACATATATACATTATAAACCATAAACTAATATTTGAAACAAAAATTATCTTTAAAAAAAATATTTCTCCAAGTTTTTCCCAGTGGAGTGAAGCATAAATAAGCAAACACACAAAAAGATAAGGATTCCCTTACACCGTGGCTAAGACATTTTTAGAGTTCAGCACGAGGGTTTCCGTATCTTCTCAGGCCTTGTTCTATTTCACAGCAACATCTGCTGGTGAAGTCAAGAAGGTACAAGCTCTGCTCATATCAGATCCAAGCCTTGGTTAACACTCAGCAGAGGTTCTCTTCTGGTCCAAGATGAGTCTCTCTCTCTCTCTCGATCCATATTTGGATTGACTTTTGCAACATCATACTAATATTTCACTAGGTTTAGTAATATTGTTTGAATATTCTTAATAAGATTCCTTAATAGCCTGTTTCCTAGACTGTTTGATTAATAAATTATTTCCCAACAATGTATAATATGGTGAATGTAAAGCCTTTTCCTATAAGAACAATTATATGATGAACTTTTTAATGGATAATCATCCACCAAGGGTTTATGAAACTCTGTGAATGGATACAGTTCTGCCTCTCGTATTTAATATAGGCCTGCTAAGTGGCAGACACTCCATAAATGAGGGCAACGGTGATGATGGTGATGGTGATAAGAAGAAAGAGGAGGAGGACTAAGAATAAAAATCGTAGTGACCACTGATGAACTATAGGCCTGGCACTGTGCAGAGTAGAGACGCTTCAACTTAAACCCCACAGCCACCCGCTCTGCCACAATGAACGGGTTGCCTGTTTTCCATCCCTAGTTTTCTGAGACAGCTCACCAATCAGTGATTTGGATTTTTGTCTCACAGAGACAAAGAAATGAGATAAATTTGTCATAATTAACTCGACAGTGTTTTCCAAATTATTGCTCATAAGCCAGAAAGGAATTTGGACTCCTACTGGGGCAATATTACATTTTATTTTCAAAGACTTTCTACTTAAGTATCAAATCATTTGAGTTCATCTATTCACTTGTGTCAGGAGACCATGTAAAAGGCACATTGATGGATATGCATCTTTCCGTATTATGGCTATTACTTCAGAAAAACAGAGAAAGGGACATCACTGCTTTCTTTAAAAAAATATTTTGATTGAGAAATCTTCACACACATACATTCCATAGATGGTGTACAATCAGTGGTTCATAATATCATCCTTAGTTGTGTATTCATCACCATGATCGTTTTTAGAACATTTGCATCACTCCAGAAAGAGAAATAAAATGAAAAAACTCATATATTCCATACCCCTAACCCCTCCCTCCCATTGACCACTAGTATTTCAATCGAACCAGCTTTTCTTTACCCTTATCCCCCCTATTATTTATTCATTTATTTATCCTTATTTTTTTACTTATCTATCCATACCCTGGATAAAGAAGCATCAAACACAAGGTTTCCACAGTCACATGGTCACACTGTAAAAGCTCTATAGTTATACAATTGTCTTCAAGAATCAAGGCTCCTGGAACACAGTTCAACAGTTTCAGGTACTTCCCTCTAGCCACTCCAATGCACCATCAACTAAAAAGAGAAATCTATATCATGTATAAGAATAACCTCCAGGATAACCTCTCAACTCTGTCTAAAATCTCTCAGCTGCTGAAACTTTATTGTGTCTCATTTTTATTTTTCCCTTTTTGTTCAAGAAGATTTTCACAATCCCATGATGCCAGATCCCAGCTCATCTTGGGAGTCCTGTCCCACATTGCCAGGAAAATTTATACCCCTAGAAGTCATGTCCCATGGAGGGGGGCAGTGAGTTCACCTGCTGAATTGGCTTAGAGAGAGAGAGACCACATCTGAGCAACAAAAGAGGTTCTCTGGGGGGTGACTCTTAGACATAATTATAAGTAGGTTTAGCCTATCTTTTGCAGGAATAAGTTTCATAGGGGCAAACTCTAAGATCAAGGGCTCAGTTTATTGATTTGGTTGTCCCCACTGCTTGTGAGAATATCAGGAATTCTCCGAATGAGGAAGTTGAATTTCCCCCCTTTTTTCCCCAGCCCCCACAAGGGGACTTGGCAAATACTTCTTTATTCACTGCCCAAATTAATCTGGGATATATTGGGGCATCACACTAATCTGGACAAACTATAAAGGTCTCACACCCTATTCAAGATTCCATGTACTTACGGTGTTCAACTAAACTGACTATACAAGTTAAATTAGATAATGTGCTATGCAAAATATAAATTTTGCACCAAATAAACATTTCTTCCTTTGGTCACACACAGAAGTTGAACTTTTAAAATATGGACCATATCATCCTTTACCCTGTATTCTGATTTACCTTAGTTCTATCAGATCAGCTTCATTAATATTCTACTCGAAGTCTGATCATTTTTTTCAACTTTTTAAATAGTTGCTGTATGGGGCAATGCTGACTTACAAAGGTTAAGTGCTCTAACTCTGAGTCTCGGTGTCACATAAATACCCAAAGTTTTAGGGAACAACCAGATTATACACAAATAGCTCAGTATGTCAGAATTTACAAATAACAGTTACAGTTCCTGAATATGACATCACTACTTTTAGCTTTAACAGCAGCAGTAAGCATTGCATCACAGGATCCCAAATAAAAATTTGGAAAGGTCTTCTCTACAACTCTCAAACAATCCTTTAGAGTTGGAGATATGCTCATTGTAGGGGCCTCCAATATTACTGTTAGCTTCTTGGGTGAAAGATATGCCAACCATGCTGCACTAAGCATTAGGGGTGCTTTGATACTAGACAGCTAGTTACAGCTGTTACAGCTCGTCTTCATATGGCCAAGAGCAAGTCTGGAAGATTGCTCAGGACCATGAAGAAGAACTTTCCAACTTCTGATGCTACAAATTATCAAATTACTTCTGATATGATCTAAGCAGAACATGAATCTACTATTCAAGCAATATCCTTGTTTTATTTTTATTTTTATGTTCAAGCGGAAGCATTCAACACGTCCCAATTGAGTATGATTTTAATTATATTTTTTTGTAGATACCCTTTATCAGATTAAAGATGCTCTTGCTATTACTGGTTTGCTAAAATTTTCATCATGCATGAGTTTTGAATTTTACCTAAAAGGACATTTAAAGGTTTTCTTTTCACATTTAGAATTTTATTCCACCTGGAATTAAACTATGCATGTTATGAGATAAATAATTGTCCCAGAACCATTTATTGAAAAATCTATCCTCCTCCATGGCAAAGATATCCCTTCCATTTATGCAATTTCCATACATGCACGGGTTTGTTTCTGAACTGT
Source organism: Tamandua tetradactyla (assembly GCF_023851605.1). NCBI lineage: Eukaryota > Metazoa > Chordata > Mammalia > Pilosa > Myrmecophagidae > Tamandua > Tamandua tetradactyla. Next base: position 53,188,269 of record NC_135331.1, read on the forward strand.
CTATTCTATTTCATGAGCTATTTACCTATTCTTTCACAGTGCCACATTACCATCATTATAATGCTTTACAAACTTTGATAGCTGGTAGGAAAATGATCATTCCCCAGCTGCCGCTTTCTTCTCCTTCTGAAAAATTGTTTTGACTATCTGTCCCATCTTATTGTACATGGGTATTTGAAAATTAACTTATTATCTTTTTGGAAAACCCTGTTGAAGTTGTATTAAAATCTCACTGAAGTTGTGGATTAACTTAGAGAAAGTTGGCATCTTTATTATATCAAGTCTTCCCATCCATGAATGTGGTATATTGCAACATTTGTTAATCTTTTATTTTATTGGTTTCCATAAAGTTTTATCATTTTGTCCTCAAAAAACACATTTTCCTACAGATATATTTTGCTATTTTCAACAGTACATTTTAACATTATATTTTCAATGGATTATTGGTGGCAAACAGGAAAATGACTGGTTTCTGTAAACTGAGCCCAATTCCAGTAATTTTGTTGAAATTTCTCTTATGTCTAAGAGTGGATGGGAGAGTATCTAAATTTCCTACTGCAGACAATCGTATATTCTTGAAAGTAATGATTGCTTTGTCACTTAATTTCCTATTCTTATATCTTTCGTTTCTTTTTCTGATCTGAACCAAGGGTCCCAGTGCCATAGTAATAGAAACAGAAATGTGGAGAGTGGATATCTTTTTCTTATTCCTTACTTTAAAGGAATGCTTTCAATGTTTCACCATTAATCATGGTGTTTGATGCATAGAGGTATATTAATATATTAAGTATTCCCAACATTTCTAGTTTTCAAAAATCTTTTTCCTTTTTGAATCATAAATGGGTACTGAATTTTAGGAAATGCTTTTACTGATCACACAATTTACCCCCCCCCCCCCCCTTTAGTCTTTTACTGTGGGGTACTACATTTTGAGTATTAAGCCCTCTTTGCATTCCTGGCATAAACTCAATTTGGCCATTATGGATTTTGTGAAATGGGGATAACAATAGTTCCCCCCATGCTGGTTTGAAAGGGTTTATGTACCCTAGAAAAGACATGTTTTAATCCTAATCAATCTTGTGGGAGCAATGGTTTCTTCTAATCCCTATTCAGCACTATAGGTTGGAAACTTGATCAGGTTATCTCCATGGAGAGGTGACTCTATAAATTGTGGGTATTAAACTTGATTAGATGGAGATGTGTCTCCACCCATTCTCCATGGGTCTTGATTAGTTTGCTGGAATCCTACAAAAAAGGAGTCATTTTAGAGAGAGTTTCCCTTTTGAGAATGAGGAGAGAGCCACAGAACCATGACAGAAGGATGAGAGAACCAAAGAGTCGAGTCCACCATCCAGCAACCTTCGGAGATGAAGAAGGAAAACCACCTCTCAGGGAGCTTCATAAAGCAAGAGGCCTGGGGAGAAAGCTCGCACATGCTGCCATATTTGCCACGTGCCCTTCCAGCTGAGAGAGAAATGCTGAACTTCATCGGCCTTCTTGAACCAAGGTATCTTTCCCTGGATACCTTAGATTGGACATTTCTATAGACTTGTTTTAATTTGGACAATTTCACAGTCTTAGAACTGTAAACTAGCAACTTATTAAATTCCCCTTTTTAAAAGCCATTCCATTTCTAGTATATTGCATTCCAGCAGCTAGCAAACTAGAATACCCTCTGATAAGATATTGGGAGTGTGATTGTTTGAAGCTCTATGTACACCAGAAAAACATGTTCTTAAATCTAATCCATTCCTGTGGATGTAAACCCATAATAAGTAGGGCATTTCAATGAGGTTACTTCAGTTAAAGAGTGGCCCTGTTTGGTTCGTAATCCTCTTACTAATGTCCTTTTGAAGAGAATGAAATTTAGGCAAAAGAGAGAGAAAGCCACAGAAGCAAGAAGGTGAATGCAATGAAACCCAGAGAGATGGGATAGACCAGCAAACACCACCACGTGCCTTGCAGAGGAGTCAACAGTAGCTGGCAGCCAGTCTTTGGAAAGAAAGCATCACCGTGTTGATGCCTTGATTTGGACATTTTTCTCAGCCTCAAAACTGTAAGCTAATAAATTCCCATAGTTAGGTCAATCTATTTCATGGTATCTGTTTTCAGCAGCCTAGGAAACTAAAACAGGGAGAATATGAGTTAACAGGCCAGTATCTGGTACATAATAAATACTGAACAAATGTTAACTATTATGTTCTTCAAGCATCTCTAGATCGAATTTGCTAGAGATTTTTTTGTATGATTCTGGCATCTATGTTCATATTTAAGATGTGCTTTTATTTTAATTTCTCATACTGCCCTTGTCTGATGCTGATATCATAGTTATCATAAATAAATTTATGGAATTACTAGGAGAATATACTTCTTTTTCAATAATCTGGAAAAGTTTAGATAATATTAGAATGATCTCTTCCTTGAAAATCCGTTAGAATTTACCTGTAAAACTAAATGGAAAAGATTTGTGATGGCTGGGGAAGTGGGTGGGTGGGGTGGGTTGGCTGAAAAATATGATACAAGATCTTATTTGATACTTGATTTTTCTATCCCTTTAGATCTCAAGTATGAATCAAGATAACATGTGTTCATCTTTAACCCTTCCTCCAAAAAGGGGACCTTTTACAATTTCTCATTGGGTGAATTCAGAGACTCCAAAACAGACAAACGTAATCTGAATAATTTGGGAAAAAAAATTAGTATTTACAGTTATTGTAAAAGTGAACATTACTACTTATAAATAACTGTTAATAATAAGTAGCAGAAATCGGCTTGTAACTATTCAAAAATATTTGCCTTCAGAGATAGATACGTAAGTCTCTCATGATTGATTTATGGGCATAATAGAGGCATGCAGTTTGGAATCAGGTACAGACATGTATATAACATAACCCTCAAAAATGATTGATGGAATAATATCAATGAAGTCTAAGGGGCAGCCACCACTAGGCTTGTCTGGCCCTATTTGGTCAGCTTTTCATCAGTGTTCCAAAATGAAGACAGAGTGGTTCTGCTCATAAAATTTGCAGATGACAAAATTTATTTTGCCTGGGACAAATGGCAGAGAATATTGAGAAGGAAGAATCAATATCCAATAAGATCCTGGCTTGCCAGAGCAATAGGCTAAATCTCATAAGAAGAAAGTGCAAAGGGATCAACATAAATACTTACATAAGACTCAAAAATGAACAAGATACATAGAGTATGGCATAGAATTTAGGAGCATGCAAGCTAAAACAACGTATGCAAGAAAAAAAAGATTTTGGAAGTTTAGTGGACAATACACTCAATAGTAGTATTACATGATTGTGTGACTGACAAAAAAAAGTGAATTTGATTTTAGGGTACAGTAAGGCAAATATAGCTTTCCAACAGAGGGGATAAATCCACTTTAGTTCAACAGGCAAGACCAAACTTGGAATATGAAGCTTAGCCATGGGTTTCAAATTGTGCAATGCTCGTAAGTGAGCCAGAGCACTTTCAGGGGAGGGCAACCAAGAGGACGAAGGCGGCAGGCGTATTTGGCAAAGAGAGGAAACTGCAGGTATTATAGCTGTGGAACAAAAGGAGAGTGGGAAGGAGAGGGGTGGTCAGATACGGTTCAGTTTTTGAAAGCTTATCAAAAGGCCTTAGCCAAAAGCAGGAGGCCATAGGCAGAGAACTTCTGATTCAATAAAAGGAAGAAATAGAGTAGTTTAAAGATAAATGGGCTACCACAGAAACTAGTAAGTTCCCTGACCCTAAGGTTACTTACGTATAGGGAGGTCATCATGAATACCGTCATCATCTTAGCTAATATTTATTAAAAGCTAACTATTTTCTGGCTTTATCTCATGTAATTGTCTCAACATCTCTATTTACATAAAAGGAAATGGAGGCTCAGAAAGACGAAAATACAGCCACTATTTGGGGAAGCTGAGATTCAATAGCAAAAGTAGTCTTTGGAGGAAAACTGGCAGGGGTTTGAATCTTGATTTGAACTTTTCTAAGTTTTGGCTTCCTTATCCATAAATCCAAATCCAAGCTTATGGGGGTTTTGGTACCCAGCATCCATTCACATCAGCTTGGCAGCAGTGTTGGCAACTACTCACTGTCCACGTGGTTCTGCTGACGCTGACTCCTGGCTCCTGATTTGGGACGGGTCATGACCCAAGTCTGGTCAACTGAAATACAGTGTCCCCCGGCAACCTTGATGGATGCGTTTAGGAACGGGCAAGCAGCTCGTGTCGGATCAGCCCAGGCAATGAGACTGGATGTGGACTTTCTTTTGCTTCACTGGTATTTGTGATGAGGTGAGCTGGAGGCTGCATGGGCTCACAGCATGAAACGTGACTGCAAAGCCAATCCAGAGGAAGCAGAGCCAAGTAATGGATTTTGGAAACATCACTAAGTTCTAAATCAAACCATAATTGAAGTTAGCTACACTCATGAGCTTTTCAGTTGTGTGTGCTGGTGAGAAGAAATTTCTTCTCGTTCTCCTCTCTCTCTTCCTCTCCTTCTTCTTACCATTTGTCGCTGAGATGCTTTTATTTAAAATAGTTCTAATTGATAAAATGGGATAACAATAGGATTTCTTTTGTAGGATTCTTGTGGCACATTAGATGACATAATGGGTTCACAGGGCTTACTACAATATCTGGCCCAAACAAAGCACGCAATACAGTTTAGCTTTTAAAGTTATTATTAATGCTATTATTTTTATTGCCATCATCAATTAGATGATCATTTAAAGGGGATTCAAGAATTGCAGGGACAATTGAACTAAGTCATGTTTAGTGACCCATCCTAATGTTCTACCCTTGTACAATTCTAGCTTTGTAATAATTGAAATAGAATTAAATAACTATAACACTCCAGTATTTTTTGTAAAGGTAGGAAAATGGGAGAGTGGGGATAAGGATGCTGACAAGGAGAAAGATTTAAAAGGAGAAAATTGCAGTTAATGTCAAAAGAAATCTCATTCAGTCTCTGAAGGTTGTTTGGCAGGGGATTTAAGACAAAGACTTACAGAGCAGAAAACTTACTACTCAGAGACAAGATTCCTTGCTGCTTTGCAGCTCAAAGTTTGATAATCACATGAAGGTGATTGTGGAGTTTTATGGGCATATCAATCCCCAAATTCTATCTAGATGCTGAAATATATACTCCCAACCTTTTGTAGTCATCTCAATAGTACCAGATCAAATATACAAAATCATTTGTTTATTTCAAATGCTCGCAGTGAGTTCAGAGAGTGCATTTTGTTTTTCAAACAATGTCTTTGTCATTGGAAGAACATTACAAAAAACAAAATAAATAAATGAGCTAAGTTCTTGGCCACTGCAGTGAGACAATTGTTTTTTTCATAAATTAGTTAGATGCAAATCTAACCATCAGGGTTTTAAGGTGTGTGGTGTGTACAAGTGTTTGTTTACAATTCCTAGAAATATACTTCAAAACATGTATTCGAAGTGGTGGGAAAAAAAAGCATAAGTGGCTTTCTGGACTTTCAGGGAATTTGATATTATGCTTGAAGTGAAATTAGCAATACAGTTCTGTAGCCAGAGAAAATAAGATATGAATAATGCTGACTAGTATTACTAAGGACAAATCTTTAGAGGAGGCCAGAGGTTGAGCGATCATCTGCCACTGTCATTGCTGGGTTCCAACATATCTGGGCAGGTCTGGCAGCCCATTGTGGTGACTGGCATGTGGGAGGGCAGTGGTGCTGAAAGCCTCCTTGGGGAGATGTCTGACATAACAAGCCTAACTTAGGTACAAAATCTTAGTCCTTGGTGGGCAGTTGGCAATTTCAGAACTGGAGTACCAGTTTGTTGTTAGCCCTGACTCTTGGATGGTTAGTTGACCAGAGGGAGCATAGAGCTTAGTTAAAACTGAAAGAACAATTTTACAGCATATTCAGTAACACACTGAGAGCCAAAGAATAACACGAAGGAGAACACCGGTTCTCCCCACCTTGTCACCAGCAGCATTAGTGGACTAAGGACTGGTGGCTCCTGAAGTTTCAGGTGGAACAGCACAAACTCGGAGATGTTGGCAGGACAGGGTGGAGTGGGTTCCATTTTCTGGGGCCTCTGCAGCAGTGGCCACAGAGTCTGCAGAGCTCAGGGTGGTGGAGGGGGCACCACAGCATGGCTGAGTCAGGAAGCATGGAGAGAGCAGCAGCATGGGCTCATGGTCTGATCTGGATACTACTGGAGGCTGTGTGTGTAAGTGGACACTCTCAGGGACTCTAAGACACACTTGGTCTGGGGACAGACACATAGGAAGTTGAGACTCAACCTGAGGTTCTGGGGGGCTGAGTCAGGAATATATGGTACAAGGTACTCAAGGATGTCATGCTTTCTTTTTTTTTTTTTTTGGCATGGGCCAGCACCAGGAATTGAACCCAGTTCTCTGGCATGGCAGGGGAGAACTGTGCCTGCTGAGCCACCATGGCCCTCCCAGGATGTCATGCATTTTTACAAGTTAGTGAGGACTGGGGACATTTGAGTACATATTTAATAATACCTTGCATTGTTCTTTGACCCCCCAAAACTTGGTTTCTGATAGATCTTAAACCAAAGTAAAAACCCCCAATATTTTGAGTGAACTAACTTGATCTTTTTCATTCAAATGTAGAAACTATTAACAGAGGTTGTCTGATCTGAATTTTTATGGGAGTATTTAACAAACGTGTAGATGACTTGCAAGTTGCGTTCACATTTAAGAAATCCTTACATGCTCTCTAGTGTATTTTATCAAACAAAAGACATGCCTTGCTTTTAGAAACTAAAGGAAGAACTGTTTTTTTACCCGCCAATGGGAGTTGTGGACCACCTAGTACTTGTAGATAAGCTCTCCTGGGGAGTAGTGGGACAGAGTGGCTAGAAGCATAGAGAACCCAGTTCTCCAAACTGAGAAATGTAGGGCTGAAAAGAACCTTAGAGTTCATCTAATGAAGCCAAATAATTCATCTGCCAAGTGAAGAGACATGGGCTCAGCCAGCCAAAGTGGTCCAACCCACATTTGCAAGCCAACTACTGGCAAAGTGGAAAATTTAATGTGGCTCTCAATATTCTAAGTCTCATTTTCCACAAGGCATAACTGTCTTGTGAAAATAATTTAAAATATTTCCAAAGATGTCTCCAAACTCAATCTTTGCATCTTACCTTGGAGGATGCTTTTTACTATAGCTTCTGTGTGATCTGCCAGTAGATCTGCCTTGGTAATTGCAGCCAGGGACAGGTAGTTAGACATATTTCTGCGCAGTTCCTTGTTGCCTTTGTGAAGGAATTTCACTGCAATGGGAATGGCTAATGCCATCACAGGGGGCCGGTTATAATTCTGGGGAAACACAAGAAAGCAACAAAGAATGTGACTCGTTATTTATTCATTGATTCATTCATCTGAACAATATTTCTTGAGCTAAGGTTCCAGGATACAGCTGTGAAAACACAGGACCCACCCCCTGGGAGCTCTTGTTCTTGTTAGGGAGACTTATAGGCAAGCAGGCAGTTCACAACATGGGCTGATGAAGGCCCTAACAAGCAAAGTACAGGGTGCTAAAGGAGCAAAGGAGCACCCAATGTAGTCTTGGGATATCAGGAAGGTCTTCCAGGAGGACATGATTCCTCAGCTGATGCCTAAGAGATGAACAGGAAATGGCTGGGTGATGGCAATATAATGAACAGGCAGAAGGAACAGTGTGTGTGGAGATATGGAGGTGAGAGGGAGACAATGCATTTGGGCAACTGTAAATAGTTCAGTGAAGGTGGAACGTGGTAAATGTGGAGATGTTAGGGTGGCAAAGTGAGAGAAGGACTTGGAGAGGTAAATAAGGGTATGCTTATGAAAGGCCTGGTATGCTATCCAAATCCTTAACTTCTAGACTTAGGGTAATCAATATCCAGGTTTATCAGATCTGAGAACATTGAGAGCTAACCAAATAATGGGATATAAGAGTAGTGTGACAAAAACTATTAGTTGCCCATTGATAGTCATTCACCCCTTCCTTTAGTAGTAGATTTCCTGAGTTTCAGCTGGGATATGGCCACCTGGTTATTGGCTATATTTCTCAGCTTCCTTTGCAGTTGTATATGGCCATGTGCAAAGTTCTGGCCAATGAAGCAGAAATGAATGTAATGCATTCAACTTCTAGGTTGCCATTACCAAGAAGTAGGTTGTCCTGCTCTACCTTTTCTTCTTTTACTGCTGGTTGGAATGAGGATATGGTAACAAAGGTTAGAGTGGTCAGTCATCTAAGGCCATAAGTTTGAAACAATGTGTTCAGTAATGGAGAGATGAAATAAGATAGTAGGAGCCTGTGCCCATGGTACCATAGAGTCACCATATCTGCCCTGGACTGCTTACTCTTAAACTATTAGATGAGAGGCAAACTTCTATGTTGTTTAACCTACTGATACATTTAGATATTTGTTATAGCAGCTGAGCCTATGTCCTGACTAATACAATGTATAGCCAAGACCCTCATTTTTAAACTTTTCTCTGTAATTTACAGAGTATAATCTTATATGGAATGAAATGTAGACTTCTACCTTTAATAACCTGTAGGGGCCTTCAAATTCAACAATTAGAACAAAATAAAAGGCATGAGGCAAAAATTGTCATTGATATGTAGGTCCCTGAGCAATATTATGCCATATCAAAAATCCAGTTAGGTCAATTGGATATCCACATAGAAAAAAAATATATATCCATAAAAAGACAATTCCTGATAGACTACAGATGTAAAAAGGAAGTATAAAATAATAAGAAAGAAAACACATGAGTACATCTCGAAGATAACAGATTAGGCAGATTTCTTAAACAGAACTTATAAACCATTAACCTAAAGGTAAAAATGTGATAATGAGAATTGTAACAAAACCAAGAATTTCCAATCATCAACAGATATCATTTAACAAGTGAAAGAATAATCCAGAGTGGAAGAAGATATTTGCAATATATTTATCGAACAAAGGATTATTAGTATCAAGAATCAATAAGAAAAAGACAAGACAACCAAATAGAAATATGGACAAAGACTTGAATGGACACTTGTGGTAGAGGGCCTTCCAACTTTCTCTGAGACTCACAAATACATCTTGTACTTAGGAACAGCCTGGTGGGATAAAACACAAACCTGTAGTAGATAAGAGGATATCAGTATATTCCTTCTCCTATTGTCCTGAGCGTATGTAAAACATTTACTGGAGACAGTCTGCCTCTGGTGGGCATGCTTTACGACATCCAGCTCACACCTGGTATAGTTGTCCCTGATGGGGATGGAACGTGATTCCTCCACTATGACAGCACATGAAGACAAGAGAAGGGTGCTGTGCTTAGAATATCTTCCTGCATTGGCCACAGATTGAGACCCACTGGCTAGGAGAAACCAATGCCCGCTAGTGAAGCTGACCTTGCTCTGTCTCTTCTTTATGTCAACAAAACATTGTGCCATCCAAAGCTGTGTTAGCCATGCTTTCGCTGGCAACCCCAACACATATTGGCATGGGCTGATATCTCTTTAGGTGTCTCTCCTTCTGATTGGCAATACTTCACAAAAAAAAGGATATCAAGATAGCAAACAAACAAACAAACAAACAAACAAACAAAAACCATGAAAATGTGCCAATTTCATTAACCTTTAATTTTGGTCTAGGTTCTGATTATACAGTTGTGTTTAGTTAATCAGAATTCATCAGGCCATGATGTGCACTTTTCTGAAAGGTACAATATATTACAACAAAAAGTTAAAAAGAAATACAGTCATATAACTTCAGATTTCAGTTACCCTTTAAGGTGTTCTTAAAAGTCAGTGTGAATACCGGATTGAATATTATACACATGTGTAAACAACTTGTGGTAGTTAGATTCAGTTGTCAACTTGGCCAGGTGAAGGCACCTAGTTCTGTTGCTGTGGTCATGAGCCAATGGTAGGTGAATCTCATCTGTTGCTGATTACATCTACAGTCGGCTAGGAGGCGTGCCTGCTGCAATCAATGATGTTTGATTTAATTGGCTGGTGCTTAAATGAGAGAGTGCAATGTAGCACAGCCTAAGCAGCTTGGCATTCCTCATCTCAGCACTAGCAGCTCAGCCCAGACCTTTGGAGATGCAGAAAGAAGTCACCCTGGGGAAAGTTGTTGGAACCCAGGGACCTGGAGAGAAGACCAGCAGAGACCATCTTGTGCCTTCCACATAAGAAAGAACCTCAGTGGAAAGTTAACTGCCTTTCCTCTGAAGAACCAACAAAATGAATTCCCTTTTATTAAAAGCCAATCCATCTCTGGTGTGTTGCATTCCAGCAGCCAGCAAACTAGAACACAACCCCTCTGTCAGAGTTGTAGAAATGACAATGACATGAAATGGCCTAGTGCAGCCAAGAGTATAATAATGGTGATGACAATGCCAGGAGGATGACATCATTCACATTGAGTAAGAGGGTCAGGTAAAGTGAATATTGTGGGATAAATGAGGCACACAAATGTATGTTCTTGTGAGTTAGTAAGTCTTGGGAGTGAAAACATTGCAGCAGTCATATCTTGATGTACATCATAAATACTTCCTGAAGCCACAGCCAGTGTCATTGTGGTCTTTTCTCCCCTCTGAATCCCCAGCTCCACTTAGTCCCCTGCCCAATTATGATTCATCATTCTTCTGGAGACTGTTCCCTAATTCCCCTTTGAGAAACTTTCACATCTGGACTCTCAGTCCAGGTACTTCTAATGAAGGCACTTCCACACTTGGCTTGAAGAAGGTCAAGTGACTTAGACATTGACAAATCAGAGAACCACATTTCCCTGGTCTCAGATTCAGGCTGCGCAAGTTACTCAATTATAATCAAGGAGACACAATAGGGCTCTGTTAAAGAGACTCTTCTTGTTTTCTGCCAGATTCAAAGTGGTGAGAAGAGAAAGTCAAGATTAGCGCCACAATTTTTTGACTACAGTAGGGAGAAACCTGTTTGAGACTCAAGACAACATGGCAGAGATTGGACCTGAGCCAAATTGAAACTCCTGGAGGCCAGTTTTATCCCAAACCTTTTCTGTTGAGTTAGTTGGGTCTCTTGTGCTTGAGCTTCATGCATTCATACACACACATAAACTACCATTAGAAGCAAAAATAGACTTGAGACATCCTTCTTAATCCTTTCCTACAGTTCCACCCATTTTTCAGAATTAAGGGTCAACTGGATTCCTGCAGAAGACAATAGGTATCTCACAACCTAGCTTGGTACCCCACCATTAAGTCAGTCATTTTGAAAGCCCTGATATTTTTCTTTGGTGACATATCATGTACCCATAGAGCAGTTCCACACACTAGGTCACTGTGTGATCCTTCTGAGAGTTCCTGACTCTGCCTAACTATCAGTCCCACGGCCCACAGCCAGACTTCACCTGTGCCGTGCTTTGCCTGTGTCTGGATTGTCTCCCCTCCCAGGTGACTTGAAGTGGATCTGATTGAACTGGGTCACTCCTGCTGTGATGAGCCACAAGACTTCCCTGGAGGCTTCTGCCTCCCTCCCCCAGGGACTAGCCTCAGCTTTAGAAGTCTGGGCTTATGCGTGGTCAGGCCATCCAGAATTGTTTGGATTCACTGAGGCTAACTCTTACCAAGGGATTTCCAAAAGGCTGGTGCATATCCCAATATGCCAATTTATTCATTCACAATGAGGGTTATTTCCAGTTCATCTCTTTCACATGATCAGGACACCACGGAGCCAGATTAGTAATGAAAATGTTCACTCATGGGCACAAAATCAGATTGGAGCAAAGGGAGTTCCTAAGGGATAGTTCATCTAGGCCATGGTGAAGCCTGATTAACCTTGCCCTCTAACTGAATACACATATATGATGATTGAAGCATCAGATTCAGTCTCTCCAATGAACAGTGTTGCTTATACATGCCAAAATACTGAGTCCATGCTGACAATCCTCTTTTTGTTAACAAATTCTTTAGGCACATGGTGTTTAGGAAGGCCAATTGATTTGCCCATTTTCTCCATTATAATCTTGTTTTAGCCCAGCCCCCTTGAGGGTACATTTAGGGTTCCTCAGAGTGTTGGGTAGTCCCCAAACTCCTTTAGTCTCCCGTATACATACAATTTCTTAGGTTGCTTCTATAGACAGTCTCTCCATTACATGTAGTTTTTGCTGGTTTAATTTTTAGATAGCACAGCCTTGTCCCTCTTTTGGCTGGTCAAAGTCCCAGCTTTGAGGTTGAAACACAATTACACAATTCTTCCCAGATCTTCTTGCCAAAGAACTCCTTGCCCACGTTTACTTTATTCTGGGTCTTTAGCCAAGAACAACTCATAGCTAACAAGGTACAAATATTCCATAAGAGGAATCTGACCCTGAGCACACTGACCTGTTTTGCTGAGAAACCAAAGGTGCTGCCATTGGGAAGTACAATTCAAATGTCTCCTACTGACTGGGAACACAGACAGTGAAAGATCAATGGAAATCAGTATTTCCAACAACGGATATTTTTAAACCTTGTGGTGAGCTAGCATTTGCCAGCAATGAGAAAAGAAAAGACTGTCATAACTAATTTGATTATATACTTTTTACAACAATTCTAGATGTTTTCAAGAAAAAGAATGGCCAGCAATTAGAGACTCTGAAGTATGGTTCCACTGAACCACATGAAATGTATAAAATCCCCCCGAAAGAATAATATTATTTAAACAAAGACAAACTTTAACACACATTTTCTTTTAATTTTCCTCCCACTTATGTCATTTGGAAATGTCTCAAATAACACGATAACTGAAACGCTGAGAAAAGAGTAAGTAGTTCACATAAACACTAAGGGAACGGCAACCTAAAACTCCCAATCTCCAAACAGTGTTTATATTGTTTGTAGCTGGGGCACTGTGGATAGCAGCGGGGCGTGAGGGAAGGGCTGGAGGCCAAGAGGGGGCTGGACAGACAAGGTCACTGGGACCTGGCAGGTCCTGCACAACCCCCTGGCCATGGCTGAGCTTCATTTTCAAGACCAACAAAAGGTCTGTTGTCCATGAAATCATTTCTCTCTAGAATTATTTGGATCACAGAAATGGTCATGTCATGCAGGCAGAGAAAACTCCGTGATTATGATGGTAAATAAACCATTCTTATAGCAGATGTTATGTCAGAGCCCGTGACAGCCCTTGTTCCCTAGTGCAGACTGTTGGTGAGAGTGTTGGTGTGCATTTCATCCTATGCATAGTTCAGTGCTCAGGGAAGTACAGCAGAGAAATACAGCCTTGCATACGGGACGGTTATAGCTAGTTCTAGAGGTTAAGACAAGAGTGCCTTGTTCTATGGATGCCAACAATTATATTTCTTAACTAAAGCTCACCAATTTGAGCTTTTAGTAGTAATTATCCTTTTTAAAATATTCTTTGGGCTGTTTCCCAGTGTTTTAAAATTGAAAAGAATAAAACTAAGTAGGAGAGATATCTATCTGAGATGATAGCAACTAAAACACTTTTTGGCTCTCAGGCCTTGAATTCAACAAAGAGTCATAAAAACATATTAATATCAAGAACTATTAAATACCGTTTATAAAACAGGGTCCCTGTAATCATCCAGCATCATTGATCAGATTGTCAAACTAATTTTTGATTTACATACACAATGCATGGTCTTCAGGAGCATGGCTATATATAAAAGCTAAATGACACACACACCTAAGTTCTCCCCATGCATTTTCTGATTAAGTAGCGAGGGAGCAGTTCTCAGGAACCTGAGGCTGGGTGCCCCAGTCTCCTCCCCTTTCATGTCATTGGGGCTCACTCATGGGAGAAGTCTAGTTGCTGAGGAAGCCAGGAGGCTGTCATGTCTTCTGACCATGTGTTCATTCATTCATTCTGTAAATACTATTTGAACACCCACCGCATACCAGGCACTGTTCTAGGTTTTGCAGATACATCATCAGATAAGACAGAGCTTATATCATGGTGAAGGGAAAGATAGGAAATAAACAGTAGCTATAATAAATGATTAAATTGTACAGCTTGTTAGAAAGTGTTGAATGCTCTTTTAGAGTCTTCTGAAGGCAATGACAATAATGATAAAATCAACCAGAGTTAACAATCATGCAGCACTTCCTATGTCCTACATTTTTTATATCTATTAGTTCATTTAATATTCACAGCAGCTTCACGAACAGCAGCTCTTACCATCTGCATATTTCAGATAAAGAAATCAAGTAACAGAAAGGTTAATTTACCCAAAGCCACACAGCAAGTAAATGGCAGAACTGGGATTACCTGCTGAATATTAAATTTATAAATTAATACAAACAGACCTGCCTCTAAGAAATGCTCACAAAACTGTCCAATGCCCTTCACATGCAATGCCAATCGGGCACAGTTTGAATCTTCATATAAGCATTAACTGGAGAAGAGGAAAGTGAGAGGACTGAAGTGTAGAATCAAGGAGAATGGACAGATGGTGTTCCGCATTGTGTGGTTTCTAAGGGATGTATGTCCCCTAGAAAAGCCATGTTTTAATCAAAATCCCATTTCGTAAAAGCAGAATAAATCCCTGTTCAATATTGTTTGAAGCTATAGTCGGATCATCTTCCTGGAGATGTGATTCAATCAAGAGTGATTGTTAAACTGGATTAGGTGACGACATGTCTCCACCCATTTGGGTGGGTCTTGATAAGTTTTTGGAGTCTTATAAAAAAGGAAACATTTTGGAGAATGAAGGAGATTCAGAGAGAGCAGAGAATGCTGCGGCACCATGAAGCAGAGTCCACAAGTCAGCGACCTTTGGAGATGGAGAAGGAAAATGTTTCCTGGGGAGCTTCATGAAACCGGAAGCCAGGAGAAGACGATGCCATGTCCACCATGTGTCCTTCCAGCTGAGAGAGAAACCCTGAACTTCATCAGCCTTCTTGAACCAAGGCATCGTTCCCTGGATGGATGCCTTTGATCGGACATGTCTATAGGCTTCTTTTAATTGGAACATTTCCTTGGCCTTAGAACTGTAAACTATCAACTTATTAAATTCCTCTTTTTAAAAAGCCATTCCGTTTCTGGTATACTGCATTCTGGCAACTAGCAAACTAGAACACCCATTATAGAGGGGAAAATAATCAGATACTCTCTGATTTTATAACAGTCAATTGGGGATTATTTCTACTACTCATTTTCGCCCTGAGAAAACTCTCTGTGGCTCTCTCTCTTTTTATACAATGACAAAACATGTGAGCAGACATGGGGAAAGAAATGAAGTGCACAGCTGATCAAATACACGGCAAGGGCTCCTATAATTGATTTTGTCGGGGAAGAGGCTGTAACTATTGTAACTAATAAAATGAGGCTAAAACAACATCTATGATGCTTGACCTTCATGATGGATGGGCTGTTAATTCTTTAGAATTTTATCTTAGTTCTCCATCTATGTCAATAATTACAATCTCCCTGGGGTACATTTTGATTTTCTTTAGGTTCAGATTTACCCTAGGATGTAATGGGGCCTACCACCCTTTCATGATTTTTTCAGGGGCAAAGAAATGGGCAATAGCTGACTCCATAGAGAAACCAGGACAGAGGAATCTGTTAATGCTAGATAAGCCATTGTTTTAAGGAAAGTTAGATGGGGAGGTGGGGGAATCACCTCAAGACCCATAACAAGAAGTTCCTTTTGGAGTGTGCACACCTAGATCTCTCACGCACCTAGCCTTCACTCAGATCGGTGCCCTAAAAGAACCAATGAAAAGTGCAGCTCATCAATCCTTTATTAGCATACCCAAAGGGGGAAGGGCCCCTCCAAGTCCTTCTAATGCAGGAATCCCAACCTCAGGGTGCTTCTCTTCCTTTGGAGAATGACCGCTCGGCTCTCACCCCCTTCACCATATACCTTCACTATGCATTAAAGTTCTAAGCTGCACACACTGACTTGCCCTCTAGTTCTTTCCTCTAGGTTGCATCAAGAACCTTCATGTTGTCAGCTCCTGGTTGAGGTCTCAACTTCTATGAGAATTCCCAGGACTCCCCGATATCCAGCAGAGAACTCCCAAGGCTCTCTGGCATCGAGTTTATTAAACTATTTGGCTGTACACATTGACTAGTCCTTGAATTTTTTCTTGTGAGTGAGTCAACAACCCTCCTGGGACCAGCCCTTGGTTGAGGTCCCAGTTTCTCTGGAAACTCCTGGGCTGTCTAGCATCAGCTTGGTGACCACGAAGGGACATGACAGCACCTCCCACAGGTAAGAGAATTGCTCATTGTCTTTGTTCTTTTCTCTTCTCCAGACACAGGAAATAATCTCAGCCCATTTGTTTGAACATGGTTCCCTCCATGGGAGGGTGGTGGAAGATAAGCTCCTCACAACGAGCAAATTCAAAGGCCAAATGATGAGGGTTAGCATCATTCTTTGAGGCTTGACTGCAGGAGCTGTGAGTCATCCAGTAGTTTGCTGGCCTGTCTGTGTGCTATGCCTGAGTCTCTCTTGCTTCAACACCTTCACACTCTAAGATAAATTAGTATTCCTAGTCTCAGAAAAAGAAGAAAAAAAAAAAACCTCTAAGAAGTGGGGTTCGAAGCCTTGAATTTTGTAATCACTGTAAATAAGGCTGGACATTAGTGGATAGAAACTGCCCCTGGAATTTCCTTAGGGCTGTCTCAGGATAAGGGCAGGGACCTTTTCTAATTGTCTGGGTCACATCTTTAAGTGAAACAGATCTAACAATTAAAACGGGGTAAGAACTCTCAAGTTCCACCAGCCTCATTTAAAACTTTTAAATCAAAGTTTAACAAACTAGGCCTCATTCATTCTTTCTCACCTATCCCTGCCCTCAGGGCCTCTTAAAGTCTTGTCCAAATGTAAATGAACCAGTTAAAAGGGAAAGGGTTTGATGCAGAAAGATGGGGGTGGTGTGGGCTTAGTTTACAATTTCAAGTCAAAGTACATGGAAATTTTTCCATTAGCTTGTGGGGCCCCACTGTCCCACTCATTATTTGGGGAGAGACTCAGCTGCCTGTGGTGACCCCAGGACAGAATGTTTTTACTCCAGGCGATAAATATTACATTTACAAGGCTTAGATGACCCTCTCACAATAACTGGATGTTAGGTGCCTCCTACTTTACCATTGGGATCCCCAGTCTGGTCAGGGACCCAATGTAGAATCACATGGCATCAGACTTCCGCCCTACACAAGGCGTAGTCCCTCTATAACCTTCCATACTGTCTGGAGAACTACCCAGTTACCTTTAGAGACTCCCTTCAGGGACAAGTTCCTCTGCCTGTGTTGAGGATTTTCCGATCCTGCACTTGCCTTCTTACAAGCCCCGGGACTCCCAGACAAGGGTAGCTGTCTGGGGATGTCCAGAGATTGCATCGCCTGGCTGGTAAAACCAACCAGGATTCTGGGTCTAGGATGGGGCTCAAGGCTTCTGTGTTCTGTACAAAGTCTTTCATGAAGATTCCCACTTCTCCCGCTGCGCAGCACCCATGCCCCGCAGCAGCCGACCCGCCCGCCCTCCTCTCCCCTCTTTCTTTGTCCGCCGGCCCGCCACGTGGCACCCACGCCCCGCAGCAGCCGACCCGCCCGCCCTCCTCTCCCCTCTTCTGTCTTCACCGGCTCCTTCGCCACTGGCCTCCACAGCCTTGCCACCCTCACCTTTCCTCCTCCAGAACAGCTACTGGGGGAGTGGAGACAATACAGAGCAGCTCCCGGAGCCACGAGGGAGATCAAAGGGACGGCGTACCCCATCCTGGAACGGCCGACTGTCTGGGAGAACCAGCTCCAGTGAGATCACCGAGGGGTGCGGGCTTTCCTGGGTGGGACGGCAAGCGGCCGGAGTCCCTCCCTTCCTCCTTCTCAGGCCAGCTGGCAGAATTGGGCAGGCGGTCTCCTTGGGCCGCGGCGGCTGGCGCCCCCACCATGCAAGGCCCCCCGAACCAACTGAGAGAGTTCGGTCGGAAATCCCCAGACTGCAGAGAATAGTGACCGGGGGGTCCCTTCCAAACACGTGACTCCCCGGTCCGGCTGGGAACAGTGCACTCTCCCGGGCTGCGACAGCTGGCACCCTCCTGCCACGCTTGGCGCCCCGGGCCGACTAGGTAATTCAGTTAGACGCTCTCCCGTGCTGCAGCGGCCGGCGACCCTCCCTGCGTGCGGAACCCTGGGCCGGCTGGCACTCTTCCAAGACGCTTCGGCTGCCGAACCTCCCCTACAGCAAGAATTTTCCAGAGTTAAAGGACCCACAGCAACTTTCACTGGTGGAACCCGTAGACAAATGTGTGCCACGAGCGCCACCTACTGGGCAGGATAAGAAAAACAGAACACAGAGATTTCACAGAAAAATCTTTCAACCTGTGGGGTCCAACACCCGGGGAAATCTGACTAAATGCCCAGACGCCAGCAGAAGATAACGGATCACGCTCAGAAAACTGAAAATATGGCCCAGTCAAAGGAACAAACCAATAGTTCAAATGAGATACAGGAGCTGAAACAACTAATGCTGAATATACGAACAGAAATGGAAAACCTCTTCAAAAACGAAATCGATAAATTGAGGGAGGACATGAAGAAGACATGGGCTGATCAAAAAGACGAAATAGAAAAACTGAAAAAACAAATCACAGAGCTTATGGAAGTGAAGGATAAAGTAGAAAAGATGGAAAAAACAATGGATACCTACAATGACAGATTTAAAGAGACAGAAGATAGAATTAGTGATTTGGAGGATGGAACATCTGAATTCCAAAAAGAAACAGAAACTATCCGGAAAAGAATGGAAAAATTTGAACAGGGTGTCAGGGAACTCAAGGACAATATGAACCGCACAAATATACATGTTGTGGGTGTCCCAGAAGGAGAAGAGAAGGGAAAAGGAGGAGAAAAACTAATGGAAGAAATTATCACTGAAAATTTCCCAACTCTTATGAAAGACCTAAAATTACAGATCCAAGAAGTGCAGCGCACCCCAAAGAGATTAGACCCAAATAGGTGTTCCCCAAGACACTTACTAGTTAGAATGTCAGAGGTCAAAAAGAAAGAGAGGATCTTGAAAGCAGCGAGAGAGAAGCAATCCATCACATACAAGGGAAACCCAATAAGACTATGTGTAGATTTCTCAGCAGAAACCATGGAAGCTAGAAGACAGTGGGATGATATATTTAAGTTACTAAAAGAGAAAAACTGCCAACCAAGACTCCTATATCCAGTAAAATTATCCTTCAAAAATGAGGGAGAAATTAAAACATTCTCAGACAAAAAGTCACTGAGAGAATTTGTGACCAAGAGACCAGCTCTGCAAGAAATACTAAAGGGAGCACTAGAGTCAGATACAAAAAGACAGAAGAGAGAGGCATGGAGAAGAGTGTAGAAAGAAGGAAAGTCAGATATGATATATATAATACAAAAGGCAAAATGGTAGAGGAAAATATTATCCAAACAGTAATACCTCTAAATGTTAATGGACTGAATTCCCCAATCAAAAGACATAGATTGGCAGAATGGATTAAAAAACAGGATCCTTCTATATGCTGTCTACAGGAAACACATCTTAGACCCAAAGATAAACATAGGTTGAAAGTGAAAGGTTGGGAAAAGATATTTCATGCAAATAACAACCAGAAAAGAGCAGGAGTGGCTATACTAATATCCAACAAATTAGACTTCAAATGTAAAACAGTTAAAAGAGACAAAGAAGGACACTATATACTAATAAAAGGAACAATTAAACAAGAAGACATAACAATCATAAATATTTACGCACCGAACCAGAATGCCCCAAAATACGTGAGGAATACACTGCAAACACTGAAAAGGGAAATAGACACATATACCATAATAGTTGGAAACTTCAATTCACCACTCTCATCAATGGACAGAACATCTAGACAGAGGATCAATAAAGAAATAGAGAATCTGAATATTACTATAAATGAGCTTGACTTAACAGACATTTATAGGACATTACATCCCACAACAGCAGCATACACCTTTTTTTCAAGTGCTCATGGATCATTCTCAAAGATAGACCATATGCTGGGTCACAAAGCAAGTCTTAACAAATTTTAAAAGATTGAAATCATACACAACACTTTCTCGGATCATAAAGAAATGAAGTTGGAAATCAATAATAGGCGGAGTGCCAGAAAATTCACAAATACCTGGAGGCTCAACAACACACTCTTAAACAACAACTGGGTCAAAGAAGAAATTGCAAGAGAAATTAGTAAATACCTAGAGGCGAATGAAAATGAAAACACAACATATCAAAACTTATGGGACGCAGCAAAGGCAGTGCTAAGAGGGAAATTTATTGCCCTAAATGCCTTTATCAGAAAAGAAGAAAAGGCAAAAATGCAGGAGTTAACTGTCCACTTGGAAGAACTGGAGAAAGAACAGCAAACTAATCCCAAAGCAAGCAAAAGGAAAGAAATAACAAAGATTAAAGCAGAAATAAATGAAATTGAAAACATGAAAACAATAGAGAAAATAAGACCAGAAGTTGGTTCTATGAGAAAATCAATAAGATTGATGGGCCCTTAGCAAGATTGACAAAAAGAAGAAGAGAGAGGATGCAAATAAATAAGATCAGAAATGGAAGAGGAGACATAACTACTGACCTCACAGAAATAAAGGAGGTAATAACAGGATATTATGAACAACTTTATGCTAATAAATACAACAATTTAGATGAAATGGACGGGTTCCTGGAAAGACATGAACAACCAACTTTGACTCAAGAAGAAATAGATGACCTCAACAAACCAATCACAAGTAAAGAGATTGAATTAGTCATTCAGAAGCTCCCTAAAAAGAAAAGTCCAGGACCAGACGGCTTCACATGTGAATTCTATCAAACATTCCAGAAAGAATTAGTACCAACTGTCCTCAAACTCTTCAACATAATCGAAGTGGAGGGAAAACTACCTAATTCATTCTATGAAGCCAACATCACCCTCATACCAAAACCAGGCAAAGATATTACAAAAAAAGAAAACTACAGACCAATCTCTCTAATGAATACAGATGCAAAAATCCTCAATAAAATTCTAGCAAATCGTATCCAACAACACATTAAAAGAATTATACATCATGA
This sequence comes from Tamandua tetradactyla, assembly GCF_023851605.1. NCBI lineage: Eukaryota > Metazoa > Chordata > Mammalia > Pilosa > Myrmecophagidae > Tamandua > Tamandua tetradactyla. The sequence goes on from NC_135331.1 coordinate 53,209,310, forward strand.
CCAAGTAGGATTCATCCCAGTTATGCAAGGATGGTTCAACATAAGAAAATCAATTAATGTAATACACCACATCAACAAATCAAAGCAGAAAAATCACATGATCATCTCAATTGATGCAGAGAAGGCATTTGACAAGATTCAACATCCTTTCCTGTTGAAAACACTTCAAAAGGTAGGAATACAAGGGAACTTCCTTAAAATGATAGAGGGAATATATGAAAAACCCACAGCTAATATCATCCTCAATGGGGAAAAATTGAAAACTTTCCCCCTAAGATCAGGAACAAGACAAGGATGTCCACTATCACCACTATTATTCAACATTGTGTTGGAAGTTCTACCAGAGCAATTAGACAAGAAAAAGAAATACAAGGCATCAAAATTGGAAATGAAGAAGTAAAACTTTCACTGTTTGCAGACAATATGATACTATACGTAGAAAACCCAGAAAAATCCACAACAAAATTACTAGAGCTAATAAATGAGTACAGCAAAGTAGCAGGCTACAAGATCAACATTCAAAAATCTGTAGCATTTCTATACACTAGTAATGAACAAGCTGAGGGGGAACTCAAGAAATGAATCCCATTTACAATCACAACTAAAAGAATAAAATACCTAGGAATAAATTTAACCAAAGAGACAAAAAACCTATATAAAGAAAACTACAAAAAACCACTAAAAGAAATCACAGAAGACCTAAATAGATGGAAGGGCATACCGTGTTCATGGATTGGAAGACTAAATATAATTAAGATGTCAATCCTACCTAAACTGATCTACAGATTCAATGCAATACCAATCAAAATCCCAACAACTTATTTTTCAGAATTAGAAAAACCAATAAGCAAATTTATCTGGAAGGGCAGGTTGCCCCGAATTGCTAAAAACATCTTGAGGAAAAAAAACGAAGCTGGAGGTCTAGCGATGCCAGACTTTAAGGCATATTATGAAGCCACAGTGTTCAAAACAGCATGGTATTGGCATAAAGATAGATACATCGACCAATGGAATCGAATAGAGTGCTCAGATATAGACCCTCTCATCTATGGACATTTGATCTTTGATAAGGCAGTCAAGCCAACTCACCTGGGACAGAACAGTCTCTTCAATAAATGGTGCCTAGAGAACTGGATATCCATATGTAAAAGAATGAAAGAAGACCCGTTATCTCACACCTTATACAAAAGTTAACTCAAAATGGATCAAAGATCTAAACATTAGGTCTAAGACCATAAATCAGTTAGAAGAAAATGTAGGGAGATATCTTATGAATCTTACAACTGGAGGCGGTTTTATGGACCTTAAATCTAAAGCAAGGGCACTGAAGAAAGAAAGAAAGAAATGGGAGCTCCTCAAAATTAAACACTTTTGTGCATCAAAGAACTTCATCAAGAAAGTAGAAAGACAGCCTACACAATGGGAGACAATATTTGGAAATGACATATCAGATAAAGGTCTAGTATCCAGAATTTATAAAGAGATTGTTCAACTCAACAACAAAAAGACAGCCAACCCAATTACAAAATGGGAAAAAGACTTGAACAGACACCTACCAGAAGAGGAAATACGGATGGCCAAGAGGCACATGAAGAGATGCTCAATGTCCCTGGCCATTAGAGAAATGCAAATCAAAACCACAATGAGATATCATCTCACACCCACCAGAATGGCCATTATCAACAAAACAGAAAATGACAAGTGCTGGAGAGGATGCGGAGAAAGAGGCACACTTATCCACTGTTGGTGGGAATGTCAAATGGTGCAACCACTGTGGAAGGCAGTTTGGCAGTTCCTCAAAAAGCTGCATATAGAATTGCCATACGACCAAGCAATACCATTGCTAGGTATCTACTCAAAGGACTTAAGGGCAAAGACACAAACGGACATTTGCACACCAATGTTTATAGCAGCGTTATTTACAATTGCAAAGAGATGGAAACAGCCAAAATGTCCATCAACAGAAGAATGGCTAAACAAACTGTGGTATATACGTACGATGGAATATTATGCAGCTTTAAGACAAGATAAACTTATGAAACATGTAATAACATGGATGGACCTAGAGAACATTATGCTGAGTGAGTCCAGCCAAAAACTAAAGGACAAATACTGTATGGTCCCACTGATGTGAACGGACATTCGAGAATAAACTTGAATATGTCATTGGTAACAGAGTCCAGCAGGAGTTAGAAACAGGGTAAGACAATGGGTAATTGAAGCTGAAGGGATACAGACTGTGCAACAGGACTAGACACAAAAACTCAAAAATGGACAGCACAATAATACCTAATTGTAAATTAATCATGAAATTCAAAACACTGAATGAAGCTGCATCTGAGCTATAGGGTTTTGTTGTTTTTTTTGTTGTTGTTGTTTGTTTGTTTGTTTGTTTTCATATTATTACTACTTTTATTTCTTTTCTCTATATTAACATTCTATATCTTTTTCTGTTGTGTTGCTAGTTCCTCTAAACCGATGCAAATGTACTAAGAAACGATGATCATGCATCTATGTGATGATGTTAAGAATTACTGAGTGCATATGTAGAATGGTATGATTTCTAAATGTTGTGTTAATTTCTTTTTTTTTCTTTCCGTTAATAAAAAAATATATAAAAAAATAAAAAAAAAAAAAGATTCCCACTTCTCCTCAATACCCCTTCCTTTCCTATCTTTCTTTTTCTCCCCCTCATAGGCAGATAGACAACCAGCAAAACAGCAAAATATGGATAATTGTCCTTTGCCTACCGACTCTCCCCTAGGATACTTCCTGAAACAATTGGACACTTTTCAACTAGATGGCCTAAAGAGTAAACAATTAATCTTCATCTGTAACATGTCCTGGCCCCAATATAAATGAATCTCTATGACTGATTTAGCCCAATGTAAATAAATGCTAGGCATTTTTCAAAAGACCTGGGCAATTTTGCCAAAGAATCTCTGTCCCTTTCACTCTTGTTTGATCTAACCTGGGGTTGGGTGGGGGTGGGGGGGTCTATATCATATCCACCAGCTGTACCTCAGGGAAAAACTCCATTTATGGGCAGAAGCCCAAGCCCATGCAGATAATCTAACAGTAGCTCAGCCAAACCAGTGTTCAGTAGGAGCTACTGCATTTCTAATAATGTCCCCTATTGGAACTACCAATGAAGACAGGCAGATTTAAAACACCAAGACCATATGATCACCTGTCTTCTAGCAGGAATGAAAAAATTGTACCATTAAACCAATAAATAATAAAATTAAAGGGTAACCCAGGGAAAAGATGACAACCCTGCTCTATTCCAAGGATGCTTGGTAGAAGCCTTGAAGAAATATACCAGCATAGACTCCAACTATGGGGAAGGGTAGTGTGCTGGTTTGAAGATACTATGTACCCCAGAAAAAGTCATGTCCTTTAATCCTCATTCAGTACTGCTGGGTGGGACCCTTTTATTGTTTCCATGGAGATGTGCCCCACCCAATTGGAGGTGGTAACTTTTGATTAGACAGTGTTCTAGTTTGCTAGCTGCTTGTATTAGTTAGGGTCTCTGGAGAAACAGAATCAACAGGAAACACTTGCAAATATAAAATTTATAAAAGTGTCTCACATGACCGCAGGAACACAGAGTCCAAAATCCACAAGGTAGGCTGTGAAGCTGATGACTCCGATGGAGGGTCTGGATGAACTCCGCAAGAGATGCTCACCAGCCGAAGCAGGAATGGGGCCTGTCTCCTCTGAGTCCTCCTTAAAAGGCTTCCCATGATTAGATTTAGCATCACTAATTGTAGAAGACACTTCCCTTTGGCTGATTACAAATGGAATCAGCTGTGGATGCAGTTGACGTGATCATGACCTAATCCTATGAAATGTCCTCATTGCAACAGACAGGCCAGTACTTCCCCAATCAGATAAACACCTACCACAACTTGGCCAAGTTGACACATGTCCCTAACCATGACACTGCTGGATTGCAATATACCAGAAACAGAATGGTTTCTAAAAGGGAGAATTTAATAAGTTGCAAGTTAACAGTTTTTAGCCTGTGGAAATGTCCCAATTAAAGCAAGTCTATAGAAATGTCCAATCTAAGGCATCCAGGGTAAGATACCTTGATTCAAGAAGGCTGATGAAGTTCAGGGTTTCTCTCTCAAGTGGAAAGGCACATGGTGGACACAGTTAGGGTTTCTCTCTTGGTTGGAGGGCACATGGCAAACTGTGTCATCTGCTAGCTTCCTCTCCAGCTCCCCAGGAGGTGTTTTCCTTCTTCAGCTCCAATGACCATGGCTCTGTTTCATGGTTCTGCAGCTCTCTGTTATCTTTCTCTGCTCTCCAAATCTCCTGCTTTCTCCAAAATGTTTCCTATTTTATAGAATTCCAGTAAAGTAATCAAGACCCACCTAGAATGGGTGGAGTCATGTCCCCACCTAATCCAGTTCAACACTCTTGACAGAGTCACATCTCCAGGGAGATGCTCTAATTAAAGTTTCAAACACACAGTGCTGAACAGGGTTTAGAAGAAACGGCTGGCTTTACAAAATGGGATTAGGATTAAAACATGGCTTTTCTAGGGTACATGCATCCTTTCAAACTAGCACAGATGGTTTCCATGGAGATGTGTCTCCATCATTCAAGGTGAGGCTGCTTACTGGAGCCCTTTAAGAGGGAACCATTTTGAAAAAGCTTTAGAGCAACCAGAACCAACAGAGTCCACACAGCCAGAGACCTTGGAAATGAAGGAAAATGCCGCATGGAAGCTTCATGAAACAAGAAGCCAGGAGAGAAAGCTAGCAGATGTTACCATGTGCTCTCCCTGCTGAGAGCAAAACTCCGAACTTCATCGGCCATTTTTGAGTGAAGGTAACCTCTTGATGGTGTCTTTATTTGGACATTTTCACAGCCTTAGAACTTAAACTTGCAACCTAATAAACTCCCTTTTTAAAAAACCATTCCATTGCATTCCAGCAGCTTTTGCAAACTAGAACAAGCAGATTTTATTAAGTACTCACTTTATTAGCCAATCATATTTGGGTTTCATATCCCTTTAGTCAAATGCTAGATCCTAAGACAGAGCTGAAGAACTGGAGAAGGTCCAGCAGGATCAGTAACAGGACAAGAGATAGGCTCTTTTAACAGCAATCCCTGTAAGTATCATTCTGTGCTCTCAGGGTAACCCCAAATGCCAAACAGGGCAGAAAGGCAGCTGTTTCAAATGTGGGAAGCTGGGACTTTGGAGCAAAGAGTGCCATACCCTGGAGAGAAACTGGGAACTTGTCCTTGATGCAAAAAAGAAGGCAACTGGAAAAGAGACTATTCCCAGCTCTGAAGGGAGAAGGTGGGAGATCGTAAACCAGTGATGACCTTGAGTGAGGATTAAAAACACTGAGGTCACAACCAGCAACTGTTTCACAGCTGGTCATAACCATGGTGGAGCTTTGGGTGACTCTTGACATAGCAGGTAAGATTAACTTGTTAATTAGCACAAAAGCCATTTACTCGTCTTTAGCCATCACTCTGGAGCTCTATCCTCAAAGACTTGCAACATGGTAAGAGTCGATGGAAATCCAAAAACCCACCACTCCAAGCCACCCTTAAGTTGTAGACTAGGGGATGTTCTCATAAATCAGGAGTTCCTAGTAGTCCCTGGGTGCCCAACTCCTCTACTAATCAAAGATCTTCTACAAGCCTTAAGCTTTGTATACATCCTTACTTTCTTTTCACTCACATGTAGACTCATCCTTACCTTAGGTGGTCCAGTGAGCTGCCAATCTCTTTAATCTATCCTCTTGCTAAACATGAAAATTCCACTCCCATTATGGGTAGGGACAACACCTCCTCTGTCAGAAGAAACAGTTACAAAAGACTGACCTCCCCACCCTTCAGTACCCTTTACAATTAAAGGGTAGAATTCTCTGAAAGGAGAATGAGGCAAGTTATATAGGGGAGGAAAGGAGGAAAAAATAACCCTAAGACCCATAACAAAATTTCTCACTCAGGTCGGCACCTGAAAAGAACTAATGAAAAGTGCAGCTCATCAATCCCTTATTAGCATAACCAGAGAGAGGAAGACCCCTTCAAGTCCTTAAAAAGCAAGAATCTTCACCTCAAAACACTTCTCTTTTGAAGAAGGCCTGTGCTCACTCCCTTAGAATGTGTACTTTGCGATGCATTAAAGTTTTAGGCTGCACACGCTGACTAGTCCTCAAGTTCTGTCCTGCAGCTAAGTTAAGAATTTTCATGGTGGAGGTCTCGACTTCTCTGAAAATTCCTGGGGCTCTTCAGCATCCAGCTGAGAATTCCCAGGGCTCTCCAGAATCGAGTTTATTCAACTGTTTGGCTGTACACACTGACTAGTCCTTGAATTCTTTCCTGCAACTGAGTCAAGAACCCTTGCGGTGCCAACACTTGGTTGAAGTCTCGATTTCTCCAAGAATTCACAGGGCTGTCCAGGATCAGTGGGAAATAGGTGTTTCAGACTAGTGGCTAGACCTCCAATGGAGATTGCTTTTATAATGAAACAGCTTCTTCTGGGCACTGCCCCCCACCCCCACCCCCGTTAGAGGTACTGGAGTTCAATAGTTTTATATCTTGCATGGGAGCTGGCTGGATGCTTACTTCCATTGCCCTATGAGACTCTGAATTTAGTTTCTAACTGCATGCCACTACTTTTATCAAGCATTTATTCTGTAGCAACTGTACTAAGTAAATCCTTTATATATAACATCATCTTTAAACCTCATAACAGCCCTGAGCATTAGGTATTGTTATCACCATTTTACAGGTGGCATACCTGAGGCTTGAAGAGATAAAATAACTTGCCAATTTCTCGTCTATAAAAGACTAAGTAAGAGCCATCTGACGGTAAAGCCCTCAGGCTCTAAAGTTCTTTGCTATTGTTCTTCTCAGCATCTCTTAAAGGAGTCAGAATTTCAGACTGGAAGGTGATCTAGAAGATTATTTGGTTTATTCCTTTTGTTTTATAGATGAAAGGTTGAGAGACTTGCCTAAAGACCCAGGACAAGTTGGTAAAAGTTTCTGGACCAAGACAGAAGAAATAACTCACACGTGCATGCCCCATACAAGTACTGATTTCATATTGAGGAAAGAGTAGAAGGCTAATTCTGGAATTTTAAAAGTTATTTTAGGGAAAATGTGGCAAGTTTATAATTTAAGAACCAAGGAAAAGAAAGAATTCACAATAATTACAAAATAAAATAGGAAAGAAAAAAAGAAACAAAACTTTTTTTGAGTACATTTAGCTTGAAATGACAGTCAATTATTCAGAAAAAAAAATCTAGCAGAATGGCCAAGGATATGGAAAGAAGAAATGACTGGTCCCTCGCTGATTATATAGTGCAATGATGGGATGCTTATAGTGGATGGTGGTGAGCAAATCGCAAACTTTTTCCTTTTCATTTTGAGAAAGCTGAAAATACTAAGCACCTGGCTTGAAAGTTGATCTACTCTTTTATTTTACTGGGAAAAACAAACCAAAACAGAATAAGAATTGTCTAGAATTGTCCATGGTTCCCTCAAGAAACAAGTAGGACAAGGTCATCTTTTCAATATTCACTGCAGGTTGGAAAGTTCTCCTTGAAATTGTATGTAAACTAAGTTCAAATGCTGCCACCCTCACAAGCTGGCTTTTGGCCCCAGGGGCTGACTGTCTGGAACTACATTCCCAGGAGTGGCCTGGACAAGATGCTGACAATTGCTGCTAGCCAAGTTCATCTTTAGGGCTTCATGCCTTCCGGGACAGCATTCTGCCTCCTCTAGGAGTCCACCATGGGCTTGGCCCTCAGCTGGCCCTACAGACTGGGATCACCCACTTCTGTCACTCGTTTGGGTCTCTCAACCCAAGGGTCTATCCCTCTGCCCTTCTCTCTGTGCCTTCCCAAAGTATCAGTCCTTAACCTCAGGGCTCTGTTCTCAACCATCTACAAACTAGTTTACACTAAGTCATTGATCTTCAGTAGGTTTTTATTTCTCATAAGGATTTGGGATTTTTTTCCCCTTCTTGTAACTAGGAGACATAATGCCTTATTCAGATTGAAAACATCCTTTCAGGTTATAATTGTGGAACTTCTGGAAGGTCAACCTGCTTGTAATTCTCTGACCTTCAGCTTGTTTCATAAATCTGGACTTTTCCTGCTTGGAATGTCTTCTCACTCCACCACTCACCCCACCTTGCCTTCACTAGACAGTGAAATTCCTGTCCTTTATTCATAAGCTCTTCCAAATATGGTGTCCTTCCAGGAGGCCTTCCCCGACTCTACAATAGTGCTAATTCTGTAGCACCTGCAGCTATAAAATACTGAAATGTAATTGGTCCAAAGTAATAAGTGCTAAAATATACAGATTTCTAAGACTTAGTATGAAAAAAGCAATGTAAAATATCTTGATAATTTCAATATTCTTCACATGTTGAAATGTTCATATTTTGCATATATTGGATTAAATAAAATATTAAAATTAATTTCACGTTTCCTTTTTTATTTGAATACTAGAACATTCAGAATTATATACGTGGCTTGGGTTTGAGGCCTGCAATATACTTCTGCTTCAGAGTCTAGCCCAGTGGTTCTCAAACTGCAGTGGGAGCTGGAGAATACAGTTGATTTTTGAGTATCTCTTTCAATATCTGCAGGGTGCCACATTAGAGTAAAATAATCTATGTTTCTGATGTATATCAGTAACATATTCAAAATAATTGATGAAAAACAGATGTATTAGGTTTTTGGTGTTATCCAAACCGCAGTAGTCTTACATCATCTCTTACATTATCTTGGGTGAAATCCTCTGTATCCCTCATCCATGATCCCTAACACTGGGGAAAAAGGAAAATAGTGGGATGGTGTGTATGAAACCTTTTTTCCTGTTGGCCAGTCCCTGGACTGAGCAAAAAGATTGGAATATGCTTCAGTTAATCATGGACACTTGTGCAAAAACAAAAGGGTGGTGGGGGGGGTCAGCAAATATTAGCTGCCACACACAGCACTAAGCGTTAAAAATAACTGGAATTTCCCAAACTGTGCTGAATGGAGCACTGGTTTGAGGGATGTTCATAAATGCTATGTTGGAGGTAGGCAGGGAAAGGAGATTCCATGGCCAAGTCATTTTGGAAAACGCAGGACTAAACAGTATTTAGCTTCCTTGTCACAGAACTTCTCAGAGTCTTGAACATGCCATAACACATCATGACAGCCCTAAAGGGAAATATTGAATTCAGAGTTTCCCAACCTATTTGACCACAGAATTCTTTTTTAAAAACACTTATCAACATCACTATTCAGTAAGTTTGTCATAGACGATGTCACTTTATCTGCATTTTACAGGGAGAAAACTGTCTTAGGAAGTTAGGTGATTTGCCCAATATTATATAGCTAATTTGCAGTGAAGCCAAAATTCCAAATCACACTTATACCATAGGAAAGAATTTAAGCAGGGTCAGAATAGACAGGTATCATTATCTTGTATTTACAGTACATGTACAAATACACTTCAACATTTTTATTGTGAAATATATATACAAAAAAGCAACACATTTTAAAGTATATTGTAACCAGTAGCTATAGAACAGATTTCAGAGGTTGGTATAATTTTATACAATTTTAGGTTTTCTTTCTAGCTACTCCAAGACACTGGAGACTGAAAGAAATATCAATATAATGATTCAAAGTTGTACTCATTTGTTAAATCTTCTCTGTTGTAACTCCTCCTTCTCGCAATCTTTAGGGGTATTTGGGCTATGCCCATTCTAACTTTTTCATGCTGGAAAGGGGTGTTAATGATATGGAATAGGGGGATGGAACTAGTTGAAGTTCTTGGAGAGGCTGGCCTCTCTGCATTTCAGGACTTATCTGGCCTAAGAACCTATCTGGAGGTTGAAGGTTTCTGGAAAGTAATCATAGTGTGCGAAACTTTTGTAGAACCTCACATAAAGCCTCAAGTGTTCTTTAGAACTGACAGGAATGGTTTTCATTGGGGATTGGCAAACCATGGTCGTCTCTAGAATAGCCTCTTGACTCCATTTGAACATTCTCAGCTCCTGATACCTTATTTTGCTACATTTCTTTTCCCCCTTTTGGTCAGGAAAACATCATCGATCCCATGGTGTCAGGACCAGGCTCATCCCTGGGAATCATCTCCAACATTGCTAAGGAGAATTTCACCCCTGGATGTCATGTCCCATATAAAGGGGAGGGTAATGATTTTACTTACAAAGTTGGGTTTAGAGAGAGAGAGAGGCCACAGCTGAGCAGAAAAGATCGTTTTCTGGAAGTAACTCTTAGGCACAACTGTAGTGGACTTAGCTTCTTCACTACAGAAATAGGCTTCACAAATACAAGCTTCAAGATCAAGGGCTTGGCCTATTGACTTGGGAGTCCTTAATGTTTGAGACAGTATCAGGGGTTTCCCTGGTAATAAAGCTTAATAGTTCAATATTGTTTTTTCCCATCTCTCAAGGGACTTTGCCAATACTTTTTAATTATTTGCTCAACATACTCTGGGATATATCTAGGCATTACATTAAGCTATACAGATTTACATGCCTTCATTCCCATTCTGAGCTCCATGTATTTGGGTTGTTTAAATGAGCTATCCAGACAGGTTGAGTTAGATTCTGCGCTACAGAAAATTTAGGTTTTGGACAAAATAAACCTCTCCTCCTTTGGTCTCACACAGAAAATGAAGTTCTAAAATACCAACAATGGCACCCTTACTCCTGTATGATGATTTACTTTAGTCCTCATCCATTTGGCTTTGTTCTTATCTCTAATTGAAGCCTGATCTCCTTTTTTGGTTTAATAGTTGTTGCATGTAGCCATGCTGACTTTCAGAGCTACAGAGCTCCAACTCTGAATCTTGGAGTGCCATTCTGATAACCAAAGTTCCAGGGAGACACCAGGCTATACTATATAGTGCAGCATCTCAAAATTTAGAAAGAACATTTACAGATCTGGACTAAATGTGACTACCACAGGAGCATACATCTAGGCCCCAATTTTCTTACAAGTATTTTCTAAAACAGACCATACTGTATTTGTTTCTGGCTTATTTTTGCACCACATAATGTCCCCAAGGTTCATTCACTTCATTGAATGCCTCACAACTTCATTCCTTTCTGTAGCCACACAGTATTGTATCATATATACACAATATGGTTCACCATTCTACTTCTCACCAATGTATCCTACAACCAGCTCCTTCCACCAAGCAATACGTACAATGTCCACAGTCAACAATCCATGTCTCACATTATCCTCACTTACTTGTACAATCATCAATACTATCAATTTTAGACAATTATCATTGTTCCAATGAGAAAAATAACCAATAAATACATCCTCACCAAACAGAATGTCCAAACCTCTCCTTAACTCTTGCCCTCACCCCCATCCCTCCCGATTATTTACCCCTGGTATTGCTGTGGTACTGTTGATACCTTCCTGTTAAACAAAGAACATAGCCTTCAATTGTAGTTTTCCCCATACACACCTCTATTGTTTACTTTTTGCATAAGATCCATACCTTTGAAGTAGTTTTTGCAAGAAATTTTTATTTGGAGTGTTAATCAGTGGGGTGCATAAACCCCTTTCAATCATGTTCACCTTCAAGATGACAATATTATTCACATACCCACTAATGAAGTGCCTTCACCTCTGTCCATTCCCTTACATTTAAGTTTATCCTCATTAGCTAACCACTCACCCATCTCTAGATTTTGTGTATCTCTAGGTCCCCTGTATTCTACATTATAAGCCTCTGGGTTTACCTTTACCAAGGTCATAATAGAAATATCATACAGTATCTATCCTTTTGTGTCTGGCTTATTTCGCTCAAGTATTATGTCTTCAAGGTTCATCTGTCTTGTCATATGTTTCAGGACTGCATTTTGTCTTACTGCTGCATAATATTCCATTGTATTTATATCCCAAATTTTGCTTATCCACTTGTCTGTTGATGGACACTTGGATTGCTTCTATCTTTTGGCAATTGTGAATACCGTCGTTGTGAACGTCAATGTGCAGATATCTGTTTGTGTCACTGCTTTCAGCTCTTCCGGGTGTATACTGAGTAGTAGCATTGCCAGGTCACAGGACAACTCTATATTTAGTTTTCTAAGGAACTGCCAAACTGTATTCCATAGTAACTGTACCATTATACATTTCCACTAGCAGTGCTTAAGTGTTCTAATTTCTCCATATCCTCTCCAACATTTGTAGTTTCCTGTTTGTTTAATAGCAGCCATTCTTATAGGTGTGAGGTGGTATCTCATGGTAGTCTTGATCTGCATTTCCCTTATAGCCAATGAAAATGAGCATCTCTTCATGTGTTTTTCAGCCAACTGTGTTTGCTCTTCAGAAATATGTCTATTCATATCTTTAGCCTGTTTTATAGTTGGTTTGTTTGTTCTTTTGTTAGTAAGTTATATAATTCATTTATGTAAACAGGACATCAAACCTTTATCTAATGTATGACTTCCAAATATTTTCCCCTGTTGAGTTGGCTGCCTCCTCACCTTTTTGACAAAGTGTTTTGAGGCACAAAAGCATTTGATTTTAAGGAGTTCCCATTTATCTATTTTTGGTTTTGTTGTTCGTGCTTTGGGTATAAAGTTTAGGAAGCTACCTCCTATTACTAGGTCTTGAAGATATTTCCTTCTATATTCTTCTAGGCGTTTTATGGTACTGGCTCTTATATTTAGGTCTTTGGTCCATTTTGAGTTAAATTTTTTTTGGGGGGGTTGCATGATCCGGGTCTCCCACATAGAAGGTAAGTATTCTACCATTGAACCACCCATAAACACCACTTTCAGTTAATTTTTTTAACAGGGTGTGAAGTAAGGGTCCTCTTTCATTCTTTTGACTATTGATATCCAGTTCTCCCATGCCTATTTATTGAAAAGATTATTCTGTCCCAGTTCAGTGGATTTGGGGAACCTTGTAGAATATCAATCGACAATGGGTTTGGTGGTGTATCTCTACATTCTTGATTCGATTCCATTGGTCAATATTTCTATCTTTGTGGCAGTACCATGCTGTTTTACCACAGGGGCGTTATAATAAGTTTTAAAATCAAGAAGAGTTAATCCTCCCTCTTTTTTTCTTGTTTTTTAAAGGATATTTTTAGCTATTTGAGGTCTCTTTCCCTTCCAAATGAATTAATAACTAGCTTTTCCAAGTCTTCAAAGCAAGTTGTTGGAATTTTGATTGGTATTGCATTGAATCTGTAGATCAATTTGGGGAAAATGGACATCTAAACTACATTTAACCTTCTTATTCATGAGCAAAAAATGTTTCTCCATTACCTGTTTATGTAGATTTCATTATGAAACATTTCATAATGTTTAATAACTTAACATTCCTGGTTAAGTTTATTCCTAGATACTTGATTTTTTAGTTGCTATTTTGAATGGGATTTTTTCCTTAATTGTCTCCTCAGTTAGCTTGTGTATAGAAACTATTGATTTTTGCACATTAATCTTACATTCCATCAATTTATTGAATTTATATATTAAATCAAGGAGCTTTGCTGCAGATTTCTCAGGATTTTCCAAGTATAGTATCATGTCATCTGCAAATAATGAAAGTTTTGCTTCTTCCTTTCCAACATCGGTGCCTTTTATTTTTTTCCTGCCTGATTGTCTTAGCTAGAAGTTCTAGTACAATGTTGAATAATAGTAGTCACAGAGGGCATCCTTGTCTCATTTCTGATCTTAAGGAGAAAGCTTTCAGTCTCTCTCTGTTGGGTATGATGCGAGTTATGGGTTTTCCATTTATGCCCTTTATCATATCGAAGAAGTTTCCTTCAATTCCTAACTTTTGAACTGTTTTTATTATAAAAGGGTGCTCAATTTTGTTGAATGTTTTTTCAGCATCACTTGATCATCTCTTTCAATCAAAGAAATCATTGATTGATTTTCTTACGTTGAACCACCCTTCCATTCCTCATATAAAGCCCACTTGCTCTTTTAATGTGCTAGCATTTTGTTGGGTATTATTATATCTATATCCATTAAAGACATTGGCTCGTAGTTTTCCTTTCTTTTAGCATCTTTACCCAGTTTTGGTATTAGAGTGATGTTTGCTTTATAAAATGAGTTGGGTGTTATACCTTATTCCTCAAATTTTTGGAAGAGTTTGAGAAGGATTGATGTTGGTTCTTTTTAGAATGTTTGATAAAGTTACACTATGAAGCTATCTGGCCCTGGGCTTTTCTTTGTAGGAATATTTTTGATGATTCATTGAATCTTTTTAATTGTGATTGATTTGTTGAGGTTTTCTATCTCTTCTTGAGTCAGTGTAGCTTGTTCATTTGTTTCTAGGAATTTGTCCTTTTCCTCTAAATTGTCTAGTTTATTGGTGCATAATCATTCCTAGCATCTTTTTATGATATTTTTATTTCTCCAGAGTCTGTAGTAACAAACACCACTCTCATTTCTGATTTTGTTTACATCTTCTCTCTCTCTTTTTTTTTTTTTCTGCTAGCCTTGTTAGGGGTCCATTGCTTTTATTGATTTTCTCAAAGAAATGACTTTTGGTTTTATTGATTCTTTCTATAGCTTTTCTTCCTCCAATACATTTATTTCTGCTTTATCTTTGTTATTTCTTTTCTATTTGCTTTGAGGTTAGTTTGCTGCTCTTTCTCTAGTTCGTCCAGGTGAGCAGTTAATTCCTCAATTTTTCTCTTTCTTCTTTTTTGATACAGGCCTTTGGGGCAATAAATTTCCCTCTCACCTCTGTCTTTGCCACATCCCATTACTTCTGATATGTTGTATTCTCATTTTCTTTCATCTCTAGATATTTACCTATTTCTCTAGCAATGTCTTCTTTGGCCCCCTGATTGTTTGAGGTGCATTATATAATCTCCATACATTTGTGAAAGTTCTGATTCTTTGGTGATTGTTGACTTCCAGCTTCATTCTGTTGTGATCAGAGAAAGTGCTTTGAATAATTTCAATCCTTTTAAATTTATAAAGACCTGCTATGTGCCCCAGCATATTATCTATCCTGGAGAATGTTTCATGAGCACTATAGAAGTATGTATATTTTGGTGTTTTGGGGTGTAACGATTTATATATGTCTCTTATGTTTAGTTCATTTATCAAATTAAGTTCTCTATTTTCTTATTGATCCTCTGTTTGGTTGTTCTATCTATAGAGGAGAGTGGTGTATAGAAGTGTCCCACTATTATTGTTGAAACATCTATTGCTCCCTTTAGTTTATCAATGTTTGCCTCATGTACCTTAGAGCTCCTTGATTGGAATCAAACACATTATAATCGTTATTTCTTCTTGGCGAATTGTCCCTTTTATTAATATATAGTGCCCTTCCTTATCTCTTATGATTTCTTTACATTTAAAGTCTATTTTGTTTTACATTGGTATAGCTATTCCTGCTTTTTTTTTTTTTTTTTGGTTACAACTTGCATGGAATATCTTTCTCCATCGTTTCACTTTCAATCCATTTGTATCCTTGGGTCTAAGATGAGTCTCTTATAAGTAACATATAGCTGGATTATATTTCTTAATCCATTCTGCCAATCTGTATCTTTTAATTGGTAAGTTTAGTCCATTAACATTTAAAACTATTACTCTATGGGCATTTCTTGAATCTACCATTGCATCCTTTGTTTTTATTTGTCAGACCTATATCTTCTTTTCCTTCCTTCTCTTTTTATTCTTTAAGTTACCATTATGGGTAATCTTCAATTCTGTACCCTCCTCCAGACCTCCCTCTCCTGCCTTTTTTTTCAGTTGCCAGAACTCCCTTTAGTATTTCATAGGTTTGGTCTCCTATTGACAAAGTCTGTCAGCCTTTCACTGTCTGTGAAAATTTTCATCTCTCCTTCATTGTTTTTTTATTTTTTTGGCATGGGTAGACCCAACCTGGGTCTCTAGCATGGCAGTTGAGAATTCTGCCACTGAGCCACTGCCATGCCACCCATCTCTTGTTCAATTTTGAAGGACAATTTGGCTGGATAAAGAATTCTTGGCTGGAAGTCTTTTTCTTTCAGGGTCTTAAATATATCATACCACTGCCTTCTCACCTCCATGCTGCCCTTTGAGTCATACAAGCTCAGTCTTATGTGATTTTCCTTGTATGTGGTGAGTTGCTTTGTTCTTGCTGCTTCTCTTCAATGTCTGACAGACTTATTAGTATGTGTCTTGGAGTCAGTCTATTTGGATTTATTCTATTTGGGGTGCATTGGCCTTGTTTGATTTGCATACTTAGGTTTTTTATAAAGGTTGAGAAGCTTACCCCATTATGTTTTTCAACTAATCTTCCTAGCCCTTTACTGGGACCTTGATGAATCTTATATTTTTGTACTTTATGAGGTCTATCATTTCCCAGAGATCCAACTCAAAATTCTCTGGGTTTGGGCGGGCCGCGGTGGCTCAGCGGGCAAAGTGCTTGCCTGCTATGCCGGAGGACCTCGGTTCGATTCCCGGCCCCAGCCCATGTAACAAAAACGGAGAAACAGAATACAATAAAACAAGACAATGTTTAAAAATGTTTCCCTTTCTTCCTTCCTTCCTTCCTTCTGTCCTTCCTTCCTTCTAAAAAAAAAAAAAAAAAAAAAAAAAAAAAAAATTCTCTGGGTTTTTTTTTTTTTTTTTTTTTTTTTGCTATTTGTTCTTATGTGCATTTGAAATAAATTCTCCTGCCCTCTAGGTCACTTATTCTCTCTTCTGCCTCTTCAAATCTGTTGTGTCTCTAGTATATTTTTAAATTTAGTCTACTGCATCTTTCATCGTGATATCCATTTTTCTACTTGTTCTTTCAAAATCTTTTTGATGCTCTTCTAGTGTCTTCTCACTATCCTCTATGTCATCAGCCAACCCACTAAATTTATTCATGAGAGTCGCATGAATGTCTTTGACTGGTTGCTCCAGAGTCTGTGTCTCCTCCAGTGTTTTAATGTGGTCATTTAGCTGGGCTATATCTGCCTGCATTTTCATATACCTTGTGATTTTCTGTTGGCTTCAAGGCATTTGATTATCTTAATGGGGTTATTTTGGAAGTTGATTTCCCTCAGTCATCTAAGGCTTTGTATTTTCTTGAGTTTGTATTGAAGTTCTCTTTTTGCCTTGGTTCATCAGTAATCCCCACAAAATCAAGGCCTGGGCCTCATGCAGGAAATGCAATGCTACTTGAGGATCTGTTTGAGGCTGACAGATAGGCAGTTTGCCAGACTGCATTTTCTGTTTCTTTCCAGAAGATGGCACTCTTGGGACTCCTCTTTCCCCCAGGTCCAAGTCTCCCAGCTGCAGCAGTAGGGAGAGCTGGATGGAGACCCTGGCAATTCCAGCCAGGTCTGCTGGTCCCAGTGCGTGCTGAGAGCTGCCAACCCTGGGGCTGGAGGATGGGCAGTGTGTACCTTAGTGTAGGTTCTGCTTGTGGGCCTAATGGGTTAGGGGCCCTCAGACTTCTGCTTGGGTTGTAGGAGTGTATATGTCAGCTGTCCTTGTCCACAGCCCATCTGGAAATGCCTGCCAGCTAGGCATGGCACAGGGTGCAGGCTTTGAGGTGGGTTGAGGTGTGGGTGTGAGGTGCAGTGAGCAGCACAGGGTGTGGCATGAAGTGCAAGGCATGGGGGCAGGGTGTGGCACAGGGCAGGGTATGGCACAGGGCATGGCACAGAGTGGGTGTGGGGTAGAGTGCAGGGGTGGGAGGGCCAAGCATGGCACATGACAGGGCACAGAGGTGTGGGTGCAGGGCATGGGCAGGGTACAGCATTGGACAGATTGCAGAGTGGGCATATACAAATATACTTTTTAAATGACTTAATCACTTCACTCCACATATCTCGAGCTCACTGTCCCTCAGTTCAGACCCCACCTCCTCTTTGATCCTGGATGAAAGAGTTCTCCTATTCTGAATTCCTTATTTGGACTTTGGTGTACATTTCTTAATTGTTGGCCTTTTAAATATGTATATTTTACATTTCCAATTAGATTAGCAGCTTTCTGTGGTATTATTTTGAATTTCCTATAGTGTGTATTGTAGGGAGTAGGGGCTCAATAGAATTTTCCAACTTTATTAATTATTAGCCTGTCCAACTTACCTGTTGATAGTCTGTAGTGTCATTTTCACAGTGTGTAAACACTACAGAAACACTGGTTCATGGTTAAGAGACATCGCATGTTCATCTAAGCTTCCATATCAAGTAGTCTGACTTTGAATACTGACATACCTGTAAAATGCAGCTCATGATATCAGATGCAATTTTTGCATGGGGCGTATCTTCATCTTTGCCACAGGCTCTCAGGTTGTGTTCCAAGCAGGAGTCCCAAAGCCCGACCAGGGCCTTTGCATGCTTCTCAATCGACTCTGTCTCCCTGATGGCTGTTGTGATTCGCATGATACAGATTTCAACCACTGCCTGGTCATTGTTATTGGTTTGGTAATCCTAGTTGGAAAAAAAACCCTGCATATTATACAAATACTCTCAAACGTTATCTTTCAAAGGACTGACAAAGTACAAACTCAGTTATCTAGAAAACATGCATGTACAACTCCTAGCTAAGTGGTGACCTTGTAAAACCAACCACAAGAAGGAACTTCTTCCATGGAGATCCTAATTGCATATAAGTGCATTAAAATGGAGTGAGTTCATGCTATCAGCCACACAGACAGGGAGCAGTGGGACTCCAAGGGAGCAAACGTAGTCACTTGCTAGTGAATTGCAGGCCATGTCAGTGTCCAAGTTCATTACAGGCTGGGGTTTACTTTTTGTTCTGGCATTTTGTGAAATGTTTCACGAATGTTTCAAATCCCCCTTCAACTTCCCCACATAAGCATTTGCTTTCATTTATGAACACAGTAGAATGCACCATTTTATCCCTTTCTTTTTACCTTAATTAAGCACCAAACATATTTTAGCTTTCCCCAAATTTCCCTCCATTTCCTTAGCTTAATTCTTTCTCAAATACCAAATTATCTTTATTGAGAGATAATGTGACCCTTCAAAACATCAGTGAAAAATAGGCCCATCACTTTAATTTGAAAAATCGGTTCTGATTGTGAAGTTTAAGTGGTGGACAGACATTACTGAAAACGTAATAGAGCAATAAAGCATTTGGATCCCTACGTCAAGTGTGATTAGAGATTGGAAATGATGGGTTTTTCTGTCCAACTGCAAGCTCCATTCTATTTTTTTTTCTTACTACTATAACTAAGGCTGCAGTAACTGTCTTGTATTTGAAGCTCTCTCTGTACTGCACATTATTTACAGCCTAGATTATCTAGAGGTAGACCTTCCTGAGACAAAGGATGGGGATATTTAAAAAAATTTTTTTTAATTGTGAAATATATCTTCAAAGAAAAGAAAGTAAAAGCAATAATTTTCAAAGTACACTTCAATGAGTAGTTACAGAACAGATTTCAGAGTTTGTTATGGGTTACCATTCCACTATTTCAGATTTTTCTTTCTACCTGCTCCAAAATGCTGGAGGCTAGAAGAAATATCAATATAGTGGTTCAGTAATCATACTCATTTGTTAAATTCTGTCTTCTCTGTTCCAACTCTTTGTTCTCCTTTGATCCTTCTCTCAACGTATAAGGATCTTCAGGCAATGCCTGATCTGCCTTTTTGATGCTGAGAAGGGGTGTCGACACTGAAGGATGGGGGATGTACTTAGTTGATAATCTTGGAGAGGATGATTTCATATCTTTAATAGCTTCCCAATTATTGATAACTTAGAATTTTTATAGTACCTTTGTCACAATAGAGGCAAGAATATTACAATATTACTGTTAACTATAACTCATTGCTTGTATCAATTGTATTTTTCCTCATATATTGTCCTATTATTAACACCTTGTAATAGTGACAGACATTAACCCTAGTTCATTCTCATATTTGTACAGTTAACCACCAGCATCACGAAGGGAAACATTTCATGGTATTTTCTAGGTTTAAAATCAAATTTAAATTGACACACAAAAGTATTTTTAATAAATAAATTATTGTCAAGAAAAATTTTGTCTCCTAAGGAATACCTACTCAGTACAAAACAATTTACCTTTACTGAATACCTACCATATGCCAGGTACTACTATATGTATGGGAAATAATGTACCATATGTATTTTCTCCTTTTGCTGGAATCCAGAAAGCTTAGAGAATGCTTTATGGATCAATTGCATTAATCACATTAGCATTTGTAGTGGCAATATAAGCTTCGTGCTGCCATTAGCAGTGGTTTTCTGTTTTATCTTTCTTTATGTACTTATGCCCTTTATGGCATAAAATAATCAACATGATATTTGCTTCATGTTTGAAGATGATGCCACTAAAAGCAAGTGCTGTTTACAAGGGTATATGTGACCAGAGACAGTGATTTTGGCCCAAGAATCTTCTCCATGACTTTTCCCCCCTAAGGATGATCTTTGGCTTTTCTGTTGCTACACGGATTTTTGACAAAGTTAGTGACACTTTTTCATTCATATTCTGGATTTTGTTTATGACTTTACTCCCATTTTTATTTGCTGCACAGTCTGACACAAGTAATAATTCTGTTACATTAAAATAAAGAATACAAAAAATAAAGAAAGAAAGAAAGAATACACTCACTAACAAAGGAAGGGGGTAAAAAAAAAAAAAAAGTGTAGTAAGTCAGCCCACCACAACCAAATGGTGTTCACCCTGGGAATGCAAGGAATTACTTAATATCTGGAAATTTCATAATATAGGGTAACATAAGACTTCACACCAATAAAACAGCTGAAGACCTTAATTTAATTACATCTGTAAAGCTCATTTTTTCTAGGTCAGATTATATTATATATTCACAGGTTCTGGGGATTAGGATATGACCATTTTCAAGGGCCGTTGTCCAACCTACCACAGAAACAATGAATATGAGTTGCAGCTTGGTACTAACTGGGGTGGCAGAGACAGTATATCCCGTCACTAACCTCCTTCTTGCAAATTTCCTCAAGAAAAGACATCAATCAAAATCTCATAGCAGCTGTTTCCATATAGATGGAGTTATTACATAAAGCAAATGGATTTGAATGGTGTAAGGAGTGGGCTATAGTGTATGCTATGATACATGATCCAAATCTCCCTTCTAGGACAAAGACACTCATTCTTTCATCTGTTGGTTCATAGCCAACTGTGCCTGTAGAAATCGTCCTCAACCAAAGGGATGACCTCATTCTAAGCTATGTTCCTCCCTTAGGACAGCCTGCATCCGGTGGTCTATGTGGAGGGTATCTCATTTGACTTGATCCACAGTTCTCTGTGAGCTTGGGTGATGCCTTTATCAACAACTGCATCATAGATCAACTTTGCCCTTTGCCCAATTCTGCTTCACTTGTATCCCCCACCCCAATAGGTATTCCTGAGAGTATTCCTCGATAAATTTCCACATGGAAATCATCATTTTAGGGCCCATTTTCTTAGGAATCTAACTGGGGTGTTAGATTTAAATATAAATAGAGTTTATATGTATATAGCTGAAATTAAGATATATAGCAAACCATGTCAAACAATAGTTTAAAAATAAATGTCAGGAAAAAAATAAATGTCAGGGGTGCAAGGATAGTTCAGTGGTAGAATTCTCTCCTGCCATGCAGGAGACCTGGGTTTGATTCCTGGCCCATGCACTTCCTCTCCACAAGAAAATTTAACAAATGGTACTTCAATGATGGCACAATCACATGGAAAAAGAATGAACTGTGACCTCCCACAAATACAGTATACAATAAACAAATAAATACATGTCAAGAGGAGTGGGCAGGGCAAGACAGTAGCATAGTAAGGTGTGGAATTGAGTTCACCCTATAGAGCAGCTAGTAAATAGCCAGGAATGGTAGAGAACAACTGCTGGTGGAACATCAGTGACTGGACACACAGCTTCCACTGTGGATTTTGGTTGAGCTAAGCCCTTGCTTGCTAGTAAAGTCTGTTTCCTTTCCCTTTGGGGAACCAGCCTGCTGTGCCCATGGGAGACAGCTGCTGGCCTCCGCAGCTTAGGGGACTTACAGTTCTGTGTGGGATCTCAGCCGTTCCACCTGGTCCAGACTGGCAGAAGCACTTTCAGCCTCCAGCACTGGCACAGGCAAGGGCAGAATTTCACTTGTGTGGGAGACAAACTAACTAGTCAGGTAAAAGAAGGTAATTTCAAAAGATGTGTTTTCCCCAAGAAAAAAAGATTGGGACCCAGTTCAAGTGGAATCCCTCCTTCAAGGAATTCAGGTCCCAGGGACTGGAAAACAAGCCATCAAAGTCATCCTACTACTCATCTCTGTCGCAACCATGCCCCTGGCAGGGAAAGTCTGCTCAAATTAAAGGTACCCCATAACTTTAAGCTAGTGGGAATCTGCAGGCAGACAGGTGCCACATGCCGAGCAAGACAGGAAAAGCACAGTCTAGAGGTTTCATAGAAGTCTGATAACCTGCTGGGTCACACCCTCAGGGAAAACTCATGCTGGCTACTCTTTTCTCCCAGACCTGGACTTGTCTGGTCTGGGAAGTTCTGACTGGGGACCATAATATCTGAGAAGACCCTCTTCAAAAAAGAAAAAGACTCCATATAAGCAAGGCAAGAACTGAAAAATTCTGATCAGTTAAACAGAAGCTATGCTACAGGTTTAGAATAAGATGAACTGGATGTCAAAGAACAAATGGAAAACAAAGCCATCCAGCAAGAAAATCTTCAGTAAAAAAATGAAAACAACTTCCTGAATAAACTAAAATAATGAGTCATACTAGGAAAATTGAAACTATGGCCCAGTCAAAGGAATAAACCGGTACTTCAAACAAGATACAAGAAACAACTAATTCAGGATGTTTGAACAGACATGGAAAATCTCGTCAAAAATCAAATCAAAGAGTTGAGGGAGGGTATAAAGAAGACATTGGGCAAACAAAAAGAAAAACTGGAAAGTTTGAAAAAACAAATCACAGAACTTATGGGAATGAAAAAAAAACAATGGAAACCTACAACAATAGATTTGAAGAAGCAGAAGAAAGGATTAGTGAACTAAAGGACTGCACATCTGAAATCCAACACACAAAAGAAAATATGGGGAAAAGAATGGAAAAATATGAGCAGGGTTTCAGGAACTTGAATGACAACATGAAGCACACAAACATATGTGTTGTGGGTTTCCAAGAAGGAGAATGGAAAGGAAGTGGAGAAAGTCCAATGGAGGAAATAATCACTGAAAATTTCCCATCTCTTATGAAGGATACAAAATTACAGATCCAAGATGTGCAGCATACCCCAAACAGAATAGATCCAAATAGACATATTCCAAGACACGTACTAATCAGATTATCAAATGTCAAAGGCAAAGAAAGAATTTTGAAAGAAACAAGAGAAAAGAAATCCATCACATCCAAAGGAAGCCCAATAAGACAATGTGTGGATTTCTCAGCAGACATCATGGAGATGAGAAGGCAGTTGTATGATATATTTAAGATTCTGAAAGAGAAAAAGTGCCAATCAAGAACTCCATGCCCAACAAAATTGTCCTTCAACAATGAAGGGGAGGTTAAAATATTAAACAATCAAACAATCACTGAGATAATTTGTGATTAAGAGACTGGTTTTGCAAGAAATACTAAAGGGAGCAATATAGGCAGATAAGAAAAAGCAGGAGAGAGAGGTCCATAGAAGAGTGTAGAAATACAGACTACAGTGAAAGTAAAAAGAGAAAATAAATAGATATGACACATAAAATCCAAAAGACAAAAGAGTAAAAGAAATTATTGCCTTTACAGTAATAACATTAAGTGTCAATTGACTAAATTCTCCAATCAAGACACAGGCTGGCAGAATGGATTAAAAACAGGACCCATCTATATGATGCATACAGGAGATTTGTTTGAGACCCAAAACAACAATAGGTTAAAAGCAAAAGGTTGGAAAAAGATATTTCATGCACATCTCAACCAGAAAAGAGCAGGAGTAGCTGCACTAATATCCTACAAATCATACTTCAAATGTAAAACAATTAAAAGAGACAAAGGAG
The DNA here is from genome assembly GCF_023851605.1 of Tamandua tetradactyla. Classification (NCBI taxonomy): domain Eukaryota; kingdom Metazoa; phylum Chordata; class Mammalia; order Pilosa; family Myrmecophagidae; genus Tamandua; species Tamandua tetradactyla. The sequence goes on from NC_135331.1 coordinate 53,233,284, forward strand.
GACACTATGTATTAATAAAAGGAACAATTCAACAAGTAGATATAACAATCATAAATATTTATGCACCGAACCAGAATGCTCCAAAATGCATGAGGCAAACACTGACAACACTGAAGGGAGAAACAGATACCTTTCCCATAACAGTTAGAGACCTCAGTTCCTTGCTCTCATCAATGAATAGAACATCTAGACAGAGGATCAATAAAGAAACAGAGAATTTGAATAATACAATAAATGAACTAGACTTACAGACATTTACAGAACATATCACTCTACAACACAAGTACACATATTTTTTTCAAGTGCTCATGGATCATTCTCAAGAATAGACTATATGCTGGGTCACAAAACAAGTCTCAATAAATTTAAAAAGATTGAAATCATACAAAACATTTTCTCAGCTCATAATGAAATGAAGTTGGAAATCAATAACAGACAGAGAGCCAAAAAATTCATAAATATATGGAGGCTCAGCAGCACACCTTTAAATACCCAGTGGTTAAAGGAAGAAATTACAAGAGAAATGAGCAAATATCACAAGGCAAATGAAAATGAAAACACAACATATCAAAATTTATGGGATGAAGCAAAGACAGTGCTAAAAAGGGAAATTTATTGCCTTAAATGCCTATATTGAAAATGAAGAAAGAGCAAAAATAAAGGAATTAACTGTTCATTTTGGAGAACTAGAGAAAGAACAGCAAACTAAGCCCAAAACAAACAAAAGGAAAGAAACAGTGAAGATTAGAGCAGAAATAAATGAAATTGAGAATATGAAAACAATTGGGAAAATCAATAGAACCAGAAATTTCTTATTTGAGAAAATCAATAAAACTGATGGACATTTAGCTAGATTGACCAAAAAAAAAAAAAAAAGAGAGAGAGAGAGAGAAAGAGACAGGATGCAAATAAATATAATCAGAAGTAGAAGAGGAGATATAACTACTGCCTCTGCAGAAATAAAGGAGGTAATGAGAGGATGTTAGCCCACAGCTAACATCATCCTCAATGGGGAAAAGAGTAAAAGCTTTCCCTCTAAGATTAGGAAGAAGACATGGATGCCCACTGTCACTAAAACAATATGCTAGAAGTTCTAACCAGAGCAATTACATAAGAAAAAGAAATAAAAGGCATCAAAATTGGAAAGGAAGAAGTAAAACTCTCACTGTTTGCAGACGATATGATAATATACGTCAAAAATCCTGAAAACTCTACGCAAAGCTATTAGAGCTAATAACTGAGTTCAACAAAGTGGCAGGGTACAAGATCAACACCCCAAAATCAATAGTGTTTCTATACAATAGTGATGAGCAATCTGAGGAGGAAATTAAAAAAAAATTCCATTTATAATAGCAACCAAAAGAATCAAATATTTGAAAATAAATTTAACTAAGGATACAAAAGACCTATACACAGAAAACTATGAAACATTGCTAAAAGAAATCATGAAGCACTAAATAAATGGAAGGGCATACTGTGTTCATGGATTGGAAGACTAAATATAATTTGAATTACGTTGTCAATTCTACCCAAATTGATTTATAGATTCAAGGCAATACCAATTAAAATCCTGAAAACTTACTTTGCAGAAATAGAAAGGCCAATAACTAAATTTATTTGGAAGGGCAGGGTGCCCCGAATAGCTAAAAATACCTTGAAGAAGAAAAATGAAGTGGGAAGTCTCACACTACCTGACTTTACAACATCTTACGAAGTTACAGTGGTCAAAAGAGCATAGTACTGGCATAAAGATAAGTGTACTGACCAAGGGAATTGGATTGAGTGTTCAGAATCTTGACAGAACTCCCTGGATTTGCCAGGACCTGGCATTATGGGATTGAGAAAGTCTTCTTGACCAACAGGGGGAGAGAGAAATGAGACAAAATAAAGTTTCAGTGCTGAGAGATTTCAAATGAGTCGAAAAGTTATCCTGGAGGCTATACTTATGCATTATGTAGATACCCCATTTAGTCTGTGGTGTATTGGAATCCCAGGAATTCTGTCCCACATTGCTAGGGAGATTTATACCACTGGTAGTCATGTCTCATGTAGTGGGGAGAGCAATGAGTTCACCTATTGAGTTGGCTTAGAGAGAGAGAGAGAGGCCACATATGAGCAACAAAAGAGGTTCTCTGGGGGTGATTCTTAGCCATAATTATAAGTAGGCTTAGCTTCTCCTTTTCAGGAATAAGTTTCATTGGGGTGAACCCCAACTTCAAGAGCTCAACCTATTGATTTGGTTGTCCCTATTGCTTGTAAGAACATCAGAAATTCTCCAAATGAGGAAGTTGAATATTTCCTCTTTTCTCCCCAGTCCCTCAAAGGGACTGCCCAAATTACTCATCACACTTAGTCACATCTTAGTCAAGATTCCATGCACTTATGATGTTCAACTAAACTGACTATACAAGTCAAATTTGTTCATTTAATAACCATCATTGTTCACTCTAGGCATTCCTAAAATATTTGGTCTTAGTTTTTATCCTCTATATTTCCTTCTTGTTTCATATGTGCTCCCAGCCCTTTTCCCTCAATGATACTCACATTCAGCTTCATTCAGTGTATTTATCATGCTACAGTCAGATAGTATTGTGCTATCCATTTCTGAATTTTTACAGTCAGTCCTGTTGTACAATCTGTATTCCTTCAGCACCAAATGCCCAATCTTTACCCTATTTCTATCTTCTGATAACTGTATTTTTAATCTCAACTCTCAAAGTTCACTCATTAATGGAAGCATCTGAAGCTGCTGATCTGTGTTCCAGTAGCCTTGATTCTTGAAGGTGAATGTATAAAGATATAACATTTACAGTTTGACTGTGTGATTGTGGAAACTTGTGTCTGATGCCCCTTTTATCCAGGGTATGGACAGATGTATAAAAAAGGATGAAAAATAAATAAGTAATAGGGGTCTAAAGTGTAAAAATAAACTGAGTAGATACAAATACTAGCGGTCAGTGACAGGGAGAGGTTAGAAGTATGGTATGAATGAGTTTTTTCTGTTTATTACTTTTTCTGGAATGATGCAAGTGTTCTAAAAAACTATCGTGGTGATAAATACACAACTACGTGATGAAAAAGAAATAAATGTCAAGGAGATATTCATTTCAATGCAACAAGTTTCTATAAAAGCTGAACATGCAATCAAATGGAGTACATTACACACATATGTGTCTTGGCCCATAAACACGATGATTCAACTTCCACATTTGGAGAATATTGGATATTGGAGAATTCTGAAACGCATGCTTTGGAATGCGACTGGATGAGCACGAAAGTGTCACTGATTGTTTAATATAAGGTATATTTATTAATTTTAATGTTTCTAACTAGGAAAGCTAAACTAATTAATTTCTTCAGCAAGTATACAAAAATACAAGAAAGAAAGAGAAGGACAAGGGAAGAAGAAAGAAAGAAAGAAGAAAAGAAAGAAGGAAGGGAGGGAAGGAGGAAGGAAGGGAGAAAGAAAGAGGAAAATAAATTATTTTAAAAATGTCCTTGAATAGTTCAAAGGTTTTTGGTGAGGGGTGAAATTTCCAGTTAGGATTTTCTTGATTCACATTCCAAGAAGCACCCTGTTATAAAATACATGCTTATCTTTGGGCTCAATATTGGGTCAGCAACCATGCATATTAAAATGGGTAATTTCTAAGGACCAGCTCTATTTAATGTCAAACCTATCAATCTGGGTTTAGAGATTCACTCTCATCATGATCTGGCCATTGTCAATTTTAGAATAATTTCTCCTAAAGTGGCAGAAATGTCAAATTGGTGGATGAGGACCATACAAAAACTCTCCAAAACATGCTTTCCCAGGCGTAGTGGTCAGAACGGATCACTCTTGCCCAGTCACAGGCACTGCATCCCCATGTCAACATCCATTAACTTTTCAGTCACCACTCTTTATGCTGTCAACAGTTTCCAGGGAGTTGCCCACTGGCAAAGGATAAATGAAGAACATCTGAAATTAAGCAGCTAGTGGTGGGAAGAGTGGGTTTGGTGTGAGAGTGGAAGTTCTGGAGAGAAGGAGGGAAATGTCTTAGAGCAGAGGAGGTGGTTATTTCTCCCTCATTTCCTTTAAAAGAAGCATATCATAGTGCTGAGAAACAAGGACTCTTCTGAGTCATACTGCCTACACTCAAAGATGGCCTCTGCTTCTTACCAGCTTGCAATCTTGGGCAACCATTTAGTTCTCTGTGCCTTAGTTTCCTAAACCTTAAAACTGGAATATTATTAATGCCTACTACCTAAGTTTGTTGTGAGCATTAAATGAGTTAATACATGTAAAGAATTTACAACAGTATCTGGCACACAGTAAATGCCATATAAAGGTTAGCTCTGTGTGTGTGTGTGTATGTGTGTGTGTCTGTTTTAATTTCCCCTAGGGATACCAGGCCCATTAAAGCTAGCCTTAGTTTTATAACATACAATGAATTACAAATTTTCCTTGTGTGGTTGCTATTTTTATGCATTTATTCTACAACCACTTTAAAAAGCACGGCACAAAAAGACCACATAATTGCTACTCTCTTATAGTCACATTCTACTTTGGCATCCATACTAATAATCCTTTATATTTGCATCACTTTTTCTACTTTTAAAACCACTCATTTATTATCACATTCCAAGAATCTCCAAAACCAAGACTCTTTAACAACAACAACCAAAATTGGCCCCACAGGCAGTAATACCACTGGGGTTCTTGACAGAAGCAAACATGAAATAACTTTGGGAGGGTGTGGTGACATGCTCAATCCAAGCCATTCAGTATTCACCCAAGTAAAATACTATTTAAATTGAACTCAATACCCAAAATCATAAAACACTCAAGGAAATATGCCAACATGAGCACATGTTAACATAAAATACAGACTATATCAGAAGTTCAAAAACTTCAGGTAATGGAATTATTGACCTCAAACTGTGAAATTATATGTTCAAAATGATTGAAGCTGTAAAGGAAAATTCTTTTCATGAAAAAGATATAAGATACTTTTAAAAGGACCATAAAGATATTTAATGAAGCAAATGAAATATCTAAAAATGAAAAACTCAATGGATGGATAAAACAGTGGCCAAGATACAGCTGAAAAAATTAAATGGATTGGAAGGTAGAAGTGAAGAAATGAGAAGAATGTATAGAGATGGAAAATAAAACTGATCAAGAGACCTGGATACAATAAAATAGAATATGAGGAAGGTAAGGGCAGTGATTTTTGTTCACTTTGTTTACTATTATCTTAGTGCCTAGAATATTGCTGGCACATAATATGTGCACAATAAATATTTTTTGAATGCATAAATGAATGAATGAATAAGAGTCCCAGAAAAAAGACTAGATGGCAATAGGTGAATAGTGATTAAGAACTTCTCAAAACTGATAAAAGACATAAAATTTCAAATTCATAAAATACAGTGAGATGTGAGTAGGAATATACAAATAAAACCACATCTAAATATATGTAATGCAGCTATAGAGTACCAAAACCACAAGAAAATATACAGAGGAAAAGTAGACTAAGTAAAAAACGATTAAATTGACAGCAGAATTCATAACAGCAATAACAGAAATCACAGAGAAATAAAAAGGCTGTCAAGCTAGAAATCCATACGGCACTATCATCATTCAAAATTTAGGGCAAAGTTAGGGTTTTTTTCAGACAAACATAGAATTTATTATTAACAGATCTTTACTGGAGGAATTTTTAAAATGTGTATTAGAGGGAAGAATTTGGATTCAACAAAAATGAGGAAAAAAAGAGGAAAAGGAAGGTAATGAAAAAGAATGGTGAGAAAAGAAATAGGGAGACATCAGGTACTATAAGCAAGCATTAACTATGAAAAATCAACAATTTTAAATCCTTGTTTCAAGGTATCAAACAAAGTAGAATAAAAATGATGGTAAACAGCAACATGAAGGATAAACAGTAAAGCATTCTAAGTTCCTTATAGCACTAGGAGGAGAATGAAGCGATTGAATAATTTTAGTTAGTTAGTTAGTTTTATTTAGTTAGTTATTGCAATTAATTGAATATACGTTATCAATGACAATTTACCATTATTTCATGCCATGAAGAAAGTGGAAAGAATGCCAATTAAATTGTGAATGGCATCATGCCTTAAAGAGAGTCCTATACAGGAAATGAATTGATTGTATTTGTCTTTCATTGTTTGAAATTTTTTCCATCTATTCTGAGACAATTGTCATTTCTTCTACTTCAATTGCATTACTTATTATAGTGAAATAGGCAATCTTTTCCAAGCATCTCAGTAACAAAAGGGTGTATTTCTTTTTTACATTTCATAAAGCTCTCAGTTATCTCTGCAAGAAAATGTGCAATTACTGCCATTCCTCTAATGCTGAATATTTAGTTAAATAATATAAAGTTTATATCGTGATGTTCTCTTTCCATGCTTTTTTGAGTACACATCTTTTGTTTCAATGCCACATTATACACTTAAAAAAAAACCATTTTAACCTATATTTATCTCAGTATTGGTAGCAACAACAGTGTACCTAAATCTTTTGGAATGGTAACGATACGGAAAATGCAGACAAATTCATGCAAATGAAAGTAAGAAAACTATGATAAGCCTACTGCCTGGCCAACAGCAATTGTAAGATTGCTATCAAATATAAATCATGGCACCGCCATTCGTGGGAACCTGGTGCTAAACCATATACAGAATACCAGCTTCTGGGTCTGGGCTCTGTGTGTAGCAGATCAGCTCCCTTGCTGCAATCTATTGAAAGCTAACCTTTGACATAAGGGTTTGAAAAGGAAAAAGATTTTAAAAAATAAATAACTGAAAAAAGATGAAGCAGGAATAAGACAAAAAAGAAAACAACAACAAAAATATATAAATCATATACTTGGTTCAGAGAAATTAACATGCAAAAATGTCTAAGAATTGATTAAGTATGGTGAATTTAGTCTCAAATGTTAAAAGTTATTAAAAGAATAGAAATATAATCTGTAACTTTCAAACCAATAGAGCCAATAGAAGTGGGAAATGAAATGATAAAACGTAATCAATCAAAACATTGCAGAAAGAAGATAAAGAGAAACTTAGAAAGATCAGGAAACATAGTACAAAAAAATGGAGAAAGACATCCAAATAGCTGTTACAACATTAAATATAAATTGGTTACATTTACCAACTAAAAGTGATTTTTTAAAAAAGACAAGTTTTGAAAATACTAATAAATGAACTCATCAATGAAAAGAGTATATAAATACAGACTCAGCAGAAAACAAAAAATAATTAAAAATAATATGAAAATGTTTATGCCAATGAACTTGAAAGCTCAGATAAAATCTACACTATCCTAGAAAATGTATTTCACCAAAAGTGACTGAAGCAAAATTTTCCATAAGGAAATTGAATCAATGGTTTAAAAATCTAATTAAAAAAATCAGGATGCTTAGATTTTTTATAACTGTCTATGAATTTGCTAGGAATAGATCATCACAATCTTACAGAGCTTTTGTAAATAATAGGAAATGTGGAAACATTTCCAAATTCATTTTATGAGGACAGTATATATAAGTTGATACCCAAACCAGGTGAAGACAGTGCAAGAAAGGGCAATTAAAGTCCAATCTTACATATGAATATAGTTCAAAAAACTCCTTTAAAATAGAAAGAAATGACAAATTCACTTTATCCCAGGAATGCAATAATATTTTTATATTAGAAATATCTATTACTATAATCACCACATTGACTAATGAAAGGGGGAAAATACGATGATCTCAAGAGAGCAGAAAAGTAGTTGATAAAACTGAGCAATTCTTAGAAAAATAGGAATAAAGGGGCGCCTCCTTAATCTGATAATATGTATTACTCAAAAGCCTGGAGCATACTCCTTTTTAAAATAATTACAGTGAAAAATCAGAAAACACCCTTTAAATAAAGAATGACAAAAGGATGTTTGCTTTCTTCACTTCTATTCAACATTATTCTGGAGTGCTAGCTAGGACAGTAAGACATAGAAATCAAATTAAAAGCATAAGGATAGGAAAGGAATAATTGTTACTTGAAAACGATAGTTGTACACATACAAAGTTAAAAATATGCTTCCTCAATTTTGAAAAAAAATATTTCTTGACCTCTTCCTCTTTCCTCTATCTTGTCCTTTCTAATTACTACTCCATTTCTCTTCCCTGAGTTGTCACTGCTCTTTCAATTCCTTTCCTTCCATTCTGTTTTAAACGAACTCCAACCAGACTTTCACCATAATCAATTGAATGAGACGGCTCTTCTCAAGTCACAATGACCTTCATAGGCCTAAATCAAATGGTCAATTCTCAGTCCCCATCTCACTTGACCTATCAGCAGCATTTTTCAGGACACCACAGTCTACGGACTTTCTTCCTTCTTTACTGACCCTTTCTTTCTTCTCCATCTACTTTACTGGTCCTTCATTATCACCTAGACTTCTAAGCTATGGAGGATCCTGGATTTAGATCTTGGACTTCCTTATTGTCTGTCTACACTTACTTCCTTAGTGCTCTCATTTGGTCTTAAAGCTGATGTGTTCCGAAGTTATCATGTCCAGCTGGGACCTCACTTCTGAACTCCAGACTCATAAATCCAACTACTTCATGACATCTCCACTTAAATGTCTCACAGCTCAGACTCTACATGTCTAAAGCAGAACATATATTCTGCTTATTCCTTATTCCTTCAAACGTCTTTTCCCCCCTCAATCTTTCCCACCTTAATGACAACTTCATCCTTCAATTGTTAAGGCCAAAAATCTTCAGTTTTCCATTTTTTTCACATGCCACAACCACACGCACAAATCTTGCTGGCCCCACCTTCAAAATACAACCAGAATTCTGACACCAACCACTTCCGTTACTCCATGGTAGTCAGAGTTTCCGTGCTTTATCTGGATTATTGCAGTAACTCTTAACGGGCCTTCTTGTTTTCTCATTTGTGTTTGTAAAGCTTATTCCAAACTCAGGAAAGGGAAAGTTAGGGGATGTTATTTCTCCATTCAAAACTCTCCAATGGCTTCCAAAGTTCTACATGGTACATGCAACCCCCACTTCCCTTCTGACTTCATCTCCTCCAATCTTCCCCCTTGCTCCCTCCAAACCAGTTACAAAGGCCTCTTTGTTGTTCCTTAAAATTTCTAAGCTCCACCCTGACCTGCCCCTGCCACCACCTCAGGGTCTTTGTTCTTGGTGTTTCTTCTGTTTGGAATGATTTCCTCCAGGCATCTACAGGTATTGCTCCCTCACCTCCTTCGTGTTTTGCTGAAATGTCAACTTCTCGGTCTGGGTTTACCTTGTCTGCCCTATTTATAATTTTAAACTTCTAATCCCTGCTCTAGACTCCCCACTCCTTGTCCATTCCTCTGCTTACATTTTCTCCATAACATTTACTTATCAAGTTCTAATATGCTATATATTTTCTTTACTTACTTTATCTTCTGTCTCCCCTGCTAAAATAAATGATTATAGAAATTTTTGTCTATTTTCATATGCCTGAATCCCAAGCATCTAGTAGAGGTTTTGATACATGGTAGATGCCTGGTGAATATTTGTTGAATAAATGGAAAAATTTGTACATAAATTATAAAGATTCATAAGAGATATAAGATCACTATAAAAGATCAATTTTATTTTAATCACCTGACATGAACAGTGAAAATACAACTTTAAAAAAGGATTTCACTTATAAGATCATGAAAAGATAAAATGCAGATTAAAAAAAGATGTATAAAAAGATTCTTAAAAAAGAAAATAAAATTTATTGGAAATATTTAAGAAGATCTAACAAATGGAATACAAAAATGCACATACATTGTCTATAGATAAGAAGGCAGTATCATAAAGATGTCAATTTTCTTCCAATTAATGTATAGATATAATGAAATTTTGATCAAGAGATTGATAAAATTTTAACGAAATGTGAGAATATAAGGTTATTAAAGAGCAACAAACAAAACAGTTTTAAAGAAGTTTTGGAGTATCTGTTCTATCAAATATCAAGACTTATTACAATGTAAAAGATAATCTATGTACTAAGAATGAGATGTACAACATCAGTGACAAAGGATTAGTACGAGAATATCAAAAAACTCAAAATTAATAAGAAAAGATTAAAATCTTAATAGCAGGGCCACGGTGGCTCAGCAGGCAGAGATCTTGCCTGCCATGCCAGAGTCCCAGGTTCAATTCCCAGTGTCTGCCCATGAAAAACATAAAATCTCAATAGCAAATGGGAAGTGGGGGACATTTACAGGTATTTTACTGAAGAAGAAATCCAAATGGTATTGGTATATTTATATAGCAAATAAATGTACGAAAAAAATGGTCAACCTTGAGAGTAATGAAATGTCCATTTAAATGACAATCAAATACAGGTTCACTTAGATTGACAAAAACTTTTAAAAATTTGATAAAAGTAAGCATTGGTGGGGACATAAAGCAACTGGACCCTTAATCACTGTTGACAGGAGTGTAAATTGGTACAATCCACATTGGAAAGCATTAGTAGTATATCATAACATTGAAAGTACATAAACACCCAAAACCAGTTGTTTCACTCCTTGCTGTGTACACTAGAAATACTAGCATATTTTCCAAAACTGCTAATGACAACAATGTACACTAACACACTGTTTAAAAGGTAAATATCTATCAAAGTAAGAATTGTTCCAATAAAGTGTAGCTTATTCATGTAATAGAATCCTCTATTCCAGTGAAATTGCATGTGGCACTCCATGTTCCAAAATAGATACATCTCAAAGGTGTCACTGAAGCCTTATGACATCATTTAAATAAACTTTAAAAACATAAAATACAATGCTATAAATAATTTTTTAAACTTTTCTAGGGTACATAATAGCTTCAAACTGGTACAAGGGGATAAGGGGTAAAATAAATTGGGTAGATTGTGTCAATGAGACACAGGTAAGGGGTATGGGATGTACAAATTTTTTCTTTTTTCTTTTTCTGGAGTGATGCAAATGTTCTAAAAATGATTATGGTGATGAATACACAACTATGTGGTGATATTGTGAGATACTGATTGTATACCATGTATGGACTATATATTTGGGAAGATTTGTCAATAAAAATATATTAAAAATGTGTGAGCCAACTGTATATTGTTACTATTGAAAAAAATGTTTAGAAACAGATATCTGACTAGTATCAATGATTATTCTGAGAAATTGGTTCAGTACTTGGGCAATGATAAATTACAATAGTATATTAGGAGAGATGAGCAGATGCTGCCATGCGCCTTGTCATGTGGCAGAGGAGCCAAGGATCACTAGCAGCTGGTCTTCGGGAAGAAGCATCATCTTGATGACGCCTTGATTTGGATATTTTCTTGGCCTCAAACTTTTATACACAGCACGTTTTACATCCAGGGTTTGGAGAGCCACAGAAAACTGAAGCCCTCCCTGCATGGATCTCCACAGTCCTGTGAACATCACGATGGTTCCAATGGCTCTCCCTTAACTCAGCTGCTCATAGAAAACTGAAGTTGGGGACCTGGTCCATGGGATCTTCCCTAGAAAAACTATGTTCAAGTGACTGAATTTTAATCCTGGCTGGCAACCTCTCATCTGTTTGAGCTTGGCAAATGAACTTCATATGGTGCAATAATAATAGCACTCAGCTCAGAAGGCTTTTGGGAGTAGAAATGAAATAAAACATGTGAAGGATTTAGAACAGTGGCTGGCACAAAGATGATTGTTGGGGAGCTTCCAGGAAAGATGGTGGAGTGGGGACCTCCAGGACTCACTCCCCCTCCAAAAACAGCTAGTGGGCAGGCAGGAACTGTCTGAAACAACTTTGCTGGGGCTCTGGAGGTCAAGGAGCACTGTATAGTATCCAGGGAAGAGCAGGACAAAGAGGTGGAGAAGCTATAACAAATAACTGTAACTCTTCCATGGCAGTGGCCAGTGCCCATTCCTCACTACCACAGTCTGGTCTCTGGCTGGCCGCTATGGACAGAGAGGGATGTAGAAGCCATCTTCTTCAAGAAAGGGAAGCTGAGTACTGATCATGGCTTTTGATCAATGAATTTGGATTACTGGGTCATGGCAATGAACCTCTGTTTTAACTCACCCTGGATAGGAACTGCAAAGACCATCATTTCAACCCCACCCCCAACAGAGGGGAAGGCAGTGGAGATTTAGAGGTACACAGTAGCTCCTTAGGGCTGCCAGGCACAGTCTGCTGGGTGGGCCAGGAAAGTGCAGCTTTGAGGAGCCATCATAAAGGTTTTTGGTGTCTTTCCTGACCCTCTTTCCAAGGCTCTTTGGAACTGGGCTGCCCCATTTCATGGGTCCCTGGCCTGTTTAAGCTTGAAAGTACTGACTTGGGAGAGTCCTCTCTGGGGTGACTCTCCTCCCAGAATTTTCCTTTCGGCTAGAGACAAGAAAAGGCAAGAGAGAGAGAAAGAAAACAAAAACATCACATCAAAATTCCCAGAGAAGGAAGAGTGGAAATTGCACTATAAACCCAGGGCAAGGATTAGATGAAGCAGAGTTGAAAAAGTCTGATCAGTTAAACATGGGAAATTCTAAAAGTCCAGAATAAGTTGAATCAAGTGTTAAAGAAGAGCCTTTACACAAAGCCAATCAGCAATAAAAATTTAGGCCAGAAAGAGAAAGTAGAAAGACATTCAGAGAAGTTCAGAAAGAAAATGTCCCAGGAGAAGCAAGAAGGACCCATAGAATTGAGAGAGCCATTTTGAAACCAGAACTCAGGAGAGAAGAACCAGCAGACATCGCCATGTGCCTTCCCATGTGACAGAGGAACCCTGGATGCCACCAGCGTTTCCTCAAAGCAGGATAAAGCTCATGGAATAGGAGATAATTTGGTGAAATCTTAAACATGAATGTGTCTGGGTGGAACTTTATGAAAATTAGAAAAAGTCATCCTTTCATTTGGATATTTATGAACCATCTACTGGAAGAGTATCCCAATAAGTAGAAAAAACACAACTAAGATGTCTGTGAATATGAATGATGGCTCTGGAAACCTAGAATACAAAATCTGATTGCCACTTGCAGTGGCTCTGCAGGTCTGAATCAAAAACAGGTGGCCTCAGCAAAAGCCATACTGCCCAACTTTTGTGTTTCAAAAAACTGAGATTAACCCTAGTCAGAAAACAGGCAGTATTTGGGAGCTGCAACGAGGCATCTTCCAAGAATTTAGAAGCAAGATTGACGCTCTAGGATTAAATTAATAAAGCCCACTTGTAATGAGTGGGACTAAAATAAGGCACCATCTGTGTACATCAGTGACTTTATGGGTGAATTAAATGTAATCTCAAGGAGGTAAGGGTTTTGTCACTGAGGAGGATGAAACCTAATCACTAATATTATTTCTTGTCTAGAGAAAGACTGGATGAATAGACTCTGGGAGAAGAGCTTCAACTACAAAAAAGGGAAGACAAAGACTTGCCCAGCCTTATATAGGAGAGGGATCTTGCCCGTGACCTTGAGCTTTTTGGTTCCTTTAGTGGGTGTCCCTCTGTGTGGACTAAACCAATCATTATAGCCGAACACCGTGAAGCATTTGAATCATGCAAAAATCTCTCCAGTAATAAACAAGCAATCTGATAATTACAACTTGACTGTCCCAAGGAAAAGAATACGTGAGTCACACTGGCATAAGAATTCTGACCCACAGGAGTTATCCATTCTCATTGCAAATCAGTAAAGAGACATTCTAATTTGTACTTCGGAGTCTTGCTTTTGGAAAGCGTGATTTTAATAGCATTTCTCACTTACTAACAAAATTGAGCTTTCAGTCCTGAAAGACGAGGACCACAGTGTGAGGTGGTTTACTCTTTCCCTACCATAGGCTCCTTCTTTGTCATTGAAAAATCTGAGGTCATTGGTGATATTTAGCTTGGAAGAGGGAAGTCAGAGATAAGAACTGACGCCTGTCAACAAATGTTTAAAATTCTTCTTGTTGGAACAGAGGTTAGAGTCCTTTGATTGCAGAGAACAGAAAAATGGATAGAAAATACACAACGTAAGATTTTATTTGGCCTTTAGGAGAAACACACTGATACTTAAAACTTTCAAAGAAGGAAAGCTGTTTCTTTGTCAGTTAGGATTTTTGGTCACAGGCAACAAAAAAAGTGTACATAACTCAAGCCAAAATATATATATATATATATGATTTAGAAATATGAGATGGCTCGCCTCATATTTTTTCTAAGGAAAAGCTAAAACACCTGGCCTTGGAAGTTATGGTGATGGAGAGGTAGGAAATGAAGTGCCTCTTCGTGGCACTGTCATTGTGAAAAATCATTCCCTCCTGATTTCTTTTCTGGAATTCCTGAGAAAGAAATTCTGGTGGACAAAGTTTGGGTCAGGTGTCCCCACCTCCCACCCCCAGCCAGTGCCTGGCAGGAAACCGGGATGAAGGGCTCCATAGAGGCTTCACGTAATGAGAAATGGGCAATTTACCAAAGGCACGTTGAGGGTAGATACAAATATCAGAAACTCACTATATGTTCCACATTACAAATGCAGAAGGAGAAGCCACCTATTTGCCAGGAATCCTAAAGAATGGCTTTCTATACCGAAAGAAGTTGGAGAAGACAATTTAGAAGGGTCCTACCAGTTCTGTTTCTGAAGAGAAGTTGAAAAGTGGAATCAATTCATAAGACCCAGGATCATCAGAAAAGACATAACAAGGAAGAACTGGGCCCAGTCATGAGGAAAGGCTGGGAACCAACTACCAGGAAAGTAAGCCCTGGAGTAGGCATGGGGTGGTTCAGTGGAACCAGTATCAGTAAAAGGAGAGGGGGAGCTCCTGGCATGGGCACTGTCGTGGCATTCAGGCATGATGGAAAGTTTCTGAACAATGGAGAGACATGTAATAAAATGTGCTTTAGGAGGTTTGACTTGGTAACTGTTGGTGGACTGATGCAGAGAAAGGCAAGACAAAAGGCAGGAAGACCTATTGTTTTAAAGGCCTAAGTCAAGGTGACAGCAGTGGGAAAAGAAAAGGATCAGGTGAAAGAGGCATTTCTAAAGCAGTGTGTATAGGACTTAAAGGAAGAGCAGGGAACAAGAGAAAGGAGACAAGAATGACTCCACCTTTTAAACTTAGAGAACCAGGGAAATGATAGGACAACTGGAAGAAAAATGATAACTTCTATTTTATATATATTGAGTTTGAGGGGATGGATATTAATAGATAAGGGCTTGAAGCTTAGGGAGAGATGTCAAGGCTGAAAATGTAGATGTGGGACTCCCTAATGTAGCGATTGCATTTGGGGCTATAAGAATAGATGACTTTCTGTAAGGGCAGAGTATCATACAAAAGAACAATCATGTCTTTTATAGGAGGAAGTAATCACTAAGAACTAGAACGGCTAGAAATAATTTCAGAAATAATGAAACTTGAGCTGGCTTTTAAAGGAATGGAGGAGAAGAAATTCCAGGCAGGGACATGCTTATAATGATCATTGATAAGAATCCTGCATTTAAAAACTGGATTGATCTGCATGCACCCTCTAAAAAAATGATTCTTTTAATTCTGGCACCCATCTTCGCCATGGTAACAGAGAAATGGAAGAAAAAAGATATGATAGAAGTTAGTAGATGAAGCAGTGAGGCAGCCTACTGGCTCTCAAGACCTGCTGACCTGCTGGGAGGCTGGTGGGGGGCCTTAGAGGACAGACAATGGCCCTGATGACAAGGGACTCACCAGCCTTAATGGTGAGCCAGCAGGGATGTGCAACAGAACTCACCCAGGAATATAAAATGCAGAGAACAAACAACAGTTCACTAATGCTAAAAATCTGAATTTGACATCTGTGGGACAAAGCAATTGATGGAAGAAAAAGAAATCACTGACCATTAGTGACCTCTAGTGGAAAGAGGCCTTAGGAAATTTAGATATATAGATTTTTTTTTCTATTGAGGAGATAAAAATCAGTGGCACATTCAACCCATTTATTTCCAGAGGTGTGTGAAGAGCAGAGCTGCTGGAAACAACACACAAATCCTATCCAAAAACTGGAAATGTATCAAGAACACTTTGTGTTTTGAGTCAGACTAAGCTGATTAGTATTCTGGCAAAAACAGGGAAATACAGTTGCTGTCAAAGGCATTATCTGAGAAAAGAGGAGTATTTAGGCAGTGACTTCACTGGTCATTGGGGGAATTTGGCATGCTAGTGGCAGCCAGCACGAGAACATGTTGACAGGTTGAGGAGGAAGCTGCTCTTTGCCAGAATGTATTTTAAACATCTCTTTGCTATAACATGGAAGGGAGCTGCTATCTCTGAAATGTGTACACACTTGTTAATTCAGTGTTTCATTGTCCAAGTCCTGCCTCTTTCCTCTGCCCAGTAGGTGGTATTTTTTTTTATTTTTGTATGCTGTATGGTAGGGGTCATATTTCATTCTTTTTCCATGTGAGTGTCCCATTATTGCAGCACCATTTGTTGAATTATTATTTGGTTGGCTTTTTGTTTGTTTGGGAAGTGCATGGGCTGGGAATCGAACTCGGGTCTCCCGCAAGGCAGGCGAGAATTCTACCACTGAACTACCCTTGCACCCCCAGTAGGTATTTGTCCCAAACATGGACCAGCACCATTGAGCTGAAAGGATGCAAGAAGATGCTTGGTGGCCTGGGCCTTCGAAGTGGGGCCGATCTCATGGAAAGTCCAAGCACGACCAGGAAGGTCAACTGATCAACATCAATCCATGCTGGGCATTCCACACTCTCCTCCTCCTTTGGGAAATGCTTTCAGGATAGATCTTGAGAAGGAAAGGAATGGGAGGGTTGATGGAGGCTTTAAATCTATCTACCACAGACTGGGGGCTAATAATGGGTGAGATGAATTAAACAGGGAGAGGGCTGATAGAAAAAGGAGCAAAGAGAAGATAAAAAATAGATACAGTATAAAAGCGAACAGAATCAGTGTTATCAAGCCCTGGGCAACTGTCACTTCTGGCAGCAGAGTGACTTGTTGTCCTTGTCTAATATTACCTGTGCAGCAGGAAGCATCACCTGCCTTCTTTCATTATTCAGCCTCCACCACACATCCTGCTCTGCTTACTGATGCAGCTTGGCAGGTCTGCTTTCCTATGGATCTGCTCCGTCTCCTCTCTGTCATTTCAAGGTTATAGAAACAGCCCTCAGGTAAACCCACTATGAAAATTCTGCTCCAGTCTGTACTTCCCAGAGTTCCACTCTCCAAGAGTGAGCTTAAGGCAGCCTGGCTACCCCCTTAGACAGTGACTGCCCTGGTGTTACACCTTTAAACCAACTAAGCCAAAGAACAAGGTTAAGAGAGTTGAATATTAGTGTCCTTCTCCAAAACATTGCAAAGATCCATTCCCCCAGCATATCTACTAAGCATTTGGCTCTAGGATTAGGCATGTAGTCTAAAAGCCATTTTACTTACTGAAGATGAGCTAATTATTTTAATTTGCTCCAAAGCTTCTGTCAGGCTGTCTTCAATCTCAGAGTCATCTAAGGAGAAGAGGTCCCCGGCTCGTGAAAGATCTTTGTGTCCCAAAACCAGTCTGAACAGTTGATGCATGATGAAGAGTTTGATGATCAATTGTTTTTTCTGTAGATCCAGGGCTGTGTGTTTCAATTATTGGAGGTTAGTAAGGAAAAACAAACAAGCAAACATGTAGCAGGAGGTACACTCAGTGTTCCACGAAGGGTCATTTTCTCCCAGACTTTGAGGTCTCCTTGGGCACTCTCTGTAAGAGAAACAAATGACACAATAGTCATTAGCAGAATGATGTGAGCTCAAAATGTGAACTCGGTGCCCAGCAGACAATAAGAAAACACTTGGAAACGTGCATAGAGTAACAGATTTTGGCTTGAGGATCTTCAGATGAGCTCTTTCTTAATTTTTGTCTCAAAAAACTGTCAAAAATTATTAAATTTCTGCAGAATGTAATGTGAACTTCAAAAAACAGCATAAACCCCATACTTAGTTTTCTCCTTCTTTTCTCTTTTCTTTATCTGTCTGCATCTCTCCATGACACAAGGAAACAAGTGGACAAGAAACAAACATATGCCCAATGCTTGCCCAGATCTCCGCCAGGCACAGATTCCCATGGAAATCAAAGAGAAAGGGTGACTGAAAGGAAAGAAAAAATATAGGAAACATCTTTTAGACCCACTACCTGGTTTCTTCTTTTTCCTAGACCCTGGACATAGAAACCAATACTTACTTTCTTGTCTGGGTTTCTTTGCTATGGTGACAACGGCTTTCCCCATCTTCACTCCAGGATGTGATCTCAACACTTGCCCTATTCTTACCAATGCTCTAATTTACTTTACATTGCTTAAAGCAGCAATGAAATAAAGGAATCAGTATAAGAACATGAGGCTAGATAAATCTTCACCGAACTGGAATGGGGACTTCAACTTGAGCATTGACTTGCCTGATTTCCACTGTACTTTTTGCCCACAACCTCCCCAATTAACAGGCCACAGAAAGTAGGGCAATTGCAACAAATGAATATCTGACTATTCTCATCAACCCTAATAAAAATCACAGATCAAACAAATATTGGCTTGATTCAGAGATGAGGAGCCTGAGGCCAGGGAGGTTTAGTAACTTCCTGAAGGCCCCATGGTAGGTAGGCACAGAGCTGGTCTCCTGACTTCAGGCTAGTGGGTGGACTTCCCTCCTGGTTTACTCAGGCCTGCCGGTAAATTGCAAATGCAGCCATGCACTCAGAGAGTGAGGCTGGTTTATCTAATCTAAGGAGGGTAAGGTTGCCCAGCATTTCAGTCTGGTGCATGCCCAGAATAGGTATTAAAAGGAAAAGGGAAATCTGCTGTTCTTTCATATAGTCTCAGACCTCCCCTCTGAGCCTACTTGCTGTGGGAGCTCTCTCTGTGCTGAACAAAATTCTAAAGTTTAGAGAGACATACTCTCCATTCAACATGGTCTCTAAGTGTTCCTTCATCAAGAACTCAACAAAATAAGTCAGCTGTAGTAGTCCAAATTGGTATAGTTTGTAGGCCATTTAAGGGATTTCAAGGACAATACTGCCTGCAAGTAATTCTTACACTATCTGCCAGCTGCGGAAAAATAATGTCTGAAAGTTACATAGTCGTGTCTATATGCCAGGCACTATTCTAGATGGTGTGTAAATACTAGCTCATTTATTTGAGTTTAATTTCCATAACGACTATATGAGATTGGTACCACTGGTTTATCATCATTCCCATTTTACAGGTGAAGAAGCTGAGGTACAAAGAGATTAAATAAACTTGGCCTGAGTCACAGTAAGCTGGAGAGCTGGGATTCGTACCCAGAGTCCCCTTTTTAGGTTCCCAGTGCACAGCCACCATGACATACTGACTCTGCATAAGGTGTGAGGCTGCTGCTGGGAGTAAAGGCCTTCAGGGTATTAGTTCCATGTAGGGATGGAATGTGGGTGGGGTAAGAAAGCAAAGGGGAAGCAAGTAAAGCTTCCTCTTTCTCCCCAACCTGACGTGCATCCTCAAACACCTATGTCCAGGGATTTAGGCGATGTTGGAGGAGAGTTGCAATGAAAGGCAGCTTGAGAAAGAGAAAAGAAGGCGAGTGGAGGGGAAAGTTTAGGGCGGCAATGAAATGGCAGAGTGGAGAGTTTGCACCCTGGCGAACTCCGAAGGTTAGCTCCAAGAAAAACGAGGGCCAGTGTATTGTTGAAGCTTTCCCCAATCATTCTCCTCTCAGCCTCAGATATTTGTGGTCACCAATTTTCAGTGAAATAACATTCAGGCAAAGAAGACATTGGATGGAAATGACTTCACATTGACCAGTCAACTTGTTGAACAATATCTGGCCTCACGAAACAGATTCAGCCACCACAGACCTATCAGAACAGGAGCTGGCGGAAGGCGCAGAGATATGCCTCGGTAGGCAGTTGCGAAATGCCTTTTCCTGTGCTCCTTCTTTATGGTCCCCGCTTAGGAAAACCCCTGGTTATTCTATGCATGGAGGCCCCACATTCATGATTCTAACTTCAGCTGCTATTCTTGAGTGCCCAGCACTTCTCTGGGCCCTAAAAGGAAATGTTGAGTTGTTCAACACACTGCAGTACATTGAAACCTTAAACAAATCTAGAGGTGGTATGGAGAGAGATGAGATTTGCACAGAATATTCTATAATACAAGAATAACTGAGAGAAAAGCTTTTGGACACTACAGAAGGAAATCTGGGGAAGTGCAAGGGAGAGAGAAATCTCTTCTAGGTGAAGATGATAAGAAATGGTTTTATAGGGGAAATGGCACTTAAGCCCAATCTTTTAGAGTGGGTAAAATTTTTACAGGTTTCATTCAGCACACATTTGTTGAGTACCTACCTGTGCCAGTACCCAGTGTGGAAGCCCAGGGCCATGATGCACAAATTTTACGTTGTCATACTTATTATTTTGATCTTAGCTTCTGTTTCTCTACTGTATTTATTTTCTGAACTTCGTACAATGCACATACGATGATTTCTAATTAAAAAACTCTTCCTGTTTCAAAAAGCTTAAGGATATTCATAATCTATTTGTACTAGTTCCACTTACAGGAATTTATTCTAATGAAAGATCCAGAGATGTGCACAAACTTTGAATGCTTGATTTTGTCATCACAGCATTTTTGGTAATAGGAAAACAAACAAATGTTCTAGTGTAAAATAACTAAATCAAGTTACATCGCACAAAAGGGTACTATGCAGTTCAGAAGAATGTTTAGAAGTTTAGAAGAATGTTTCTTGACATGGGAAACTTCTTAATATATTCATTAAAAATGGAAAAGCAAATTATAAAAAGATTTCAGCTTTGTGTGTTTATGCGGTTTGGTACAAGAAAATATTTTAAAACATATACACTGTGGGATTCTGGCTAAAAGGGTGAAAAGAGGTGTAACAAATAAAGTGCCAGTGGCAGAGAGAGTTCAAATAGAGTCGAGAGGCTACTCTGGAGGTCACTCTTACACAAGCTTCAGTTAGACCTTGCTACCTGTCATAACTAGCCTACCCCCAGCAAAACCATTCCCGCCAATCCTAAAGAAAACCTAGGGCAATATATAAGATTCTACTAAGGTTCCATGCATTAGGGTAACTCTCCAAAACCTCCAACCTCCAGATAGGTTCCTGGACCAGATAAGCCCTGAAACGCAAAGGGGCCAGCCTCTCCAGAACACAGCTAGTTCCACCCCCCTATCCCATAGTAGTGACAGCCCTTTTCAATATGAAAAAGTCAGAATGGGCATGGCCCAAATACCCCTAAAGAGTGGGAGAAAGATCAAAGGTGATGGTGGAATTATATAGAGAAGTTCGGATTTAACAAATGAGTATGAGTGCTGAATCATTGTACTGCTATTTCTTTTAGCCTCCAGTACTTTATAGCAGCTAGAAATAAAAACCTAAAATTATGGAATTGTAACTCATACCAAATTCGGATCTGTTCTACAACTAACTGTTGCGACGTACTTTGAAATGTATTGCTTTTATGTAACATGTTATTTAAAGAGGAGGAGGATAGCAGAGAAGATAGGATTTAGCAAATGAGCATGACGACTGATTCACTGTATTGTCATTTCTGTTGGTCTCCAGTGTGTTGGAGCAGCTAGAACTAAAACTGAAAAATTGTGGAACTCTAACCCATACCGAACTTAAAATCTGTTCTGTAATTACTTATTAAAATGCACCTGAAAATTTAATACTTTTTTTGTATATACGCTATATTTCACAATTAACAAATGTTAAAAAAAAAAGTCTATGCACTCACACACACACACACACACACACTCTCTCTCTCTCTCTCTCTCTCTCACACACACACACACACACACACACACAAACCTATACACCAAAATATTAACAGTGATAGTTCAGGTATAAGCGACTTTTCTTTTCTTCCCTATATTTCATATTACTTATATTTTGTATTTCTTCCTTATCTGGTGAACAAATTACTTTTGTAATCAGAGAATATACTCTACATGCTTCTTTTGAAGGTTTGGCAAAAAGTAAAGTATGAAGAGGGAAGATTCTAACTAGGACACAGGCTGAGTACTTCAGCACCTTCCTCCAATTACACATCACCCAGACAACCTGGGACCCATCCAGTGTCACACTCAAAAGTGCTCCTTTTAAAAAAAGGATAAAATGCCAGGTTTAGAAGACTTAGGGAGGATGCCCAGTGGTTTAATGGTAGAATGCTTGCCTTCCATGGGAGAGACCCGGGTTCGAATCCTGGTCCATGCACCACCCCCCACCACCCGTCCCCCCCAAAAGACAACCTAGAGAAAATGTTGCATTGATTGCAAGTTGAAATGATAACATTTTGCCTACATTGAGTTAAATAAAACAGAACAAAAAGGCAAACAAAAATGAATGGTTGCCAAAGAGTTCACCATAAGCATTTTAATTACAAAGTTATCACAATTCCTTCCTCCGACCCCTTGTAAACTTGGTATCGTTCATTTCCTTTATCTATTATACCATAATCATTGTTACTATTATTGCTTTAAACAATTACCTTTCAGATCAATTAAGAAAAATAAACTATTTCATTTATCTTTGCAAAAAAAGTGCTTCTTAAGGCCACCCCAAGCGAGGAGAACGAGGGCCCAGGTTCTCCCAGCTCATGGTGGGCCTAAGCACAGGGTCTTCCAGGGACCTCAGTGACACAGTGAGGACATCTAGACTCCGTGGGTCTCACACCTACCCCGGGACTGAGATTGCAGAGGAAAAGAGACACGGATGGGCTGCTTGTCTGGGGACCAAGAATCAAGTCCCAGCTTGGGCAGCCAGTTGGGACCTTTGGCTTATGCTTTTCTCTTTCCTGAGCCTCAGTTTCCCTCATCTGTGAAACTGAAGCTAATGCATATCCCACCCCTCTCACTGTGTTTTTTTTTTCTTGATAACGTACAAAAGAGTCCTTAATCAAGTAATGACATCAACAACTGCATTTTAGTGGAAGTTTACCACACATCAGGTGCTACTCTGAGGGCCTCCTGAGTCATCAGTCATTTAATTCTCACAACTCCCTGGCAGAGAATTTGATGTTCTGAGAGGAACACTTGGAGGGGAAGCTGCAGAGTCAAAGTGGAGGCAATTGGTCTCCTGGGACAAAACCCTCTCAGGGTTGTGTATAGTTATATACATGACATGTGTGATTGTTATTGAGCTGCCCCCTTTCCTATCAGCCCTCATTTAAAGAGTGTCCATGGGTGTTGTTCTATGCCACCCTTTCCTGAGTAAGGATCAGCAAGGCACGTGATTTATTTCTTAGCAGCTCTGGTCAATGTTTTGTTCAGGCTTCCGGCTTCAATCGCTGGGCTTTTTGCAGAGAAGGTGGAAGCCAGATCAAACCCTGCCTTATCATCTGAGAAACTCCCTACCCTTATGAATGCCACAGTCTCATCCTGCATGCGTGGATGCACATATACACACCATGCACGCACACGCACATGGAAGCACATGCACACACCACGCACACACGCATGCACATCCACAAATGTACACACACCTTGCACATGCATGTATATACATGCACATTCAAATATCTCCTAAGCACCAAGCTTTTTGCTGGGCACTTTCTTCTCTTTGCCCTCCCATCAACACTGCAGGCAGACATCATTACCAAAAAGGAAACAGGACTGATAAGGTTAAATATCATGCCTGGGGTTACACATAGAGCCAAGATTTTCATTCATGTAAGTCAAATTCCAAATCCTATAGTTTACTTGTTACAAAAAATTCTGGATTATAAAATTCCTTCTCATTGCCAACCTTGGCCCTCATCATTTCTCTTCTTAACCTTTAAGAGACCTTAATCTGAAGCCCCAGTGTCTCAATATTTAGTTAAAAAAAACAAACAAACAACAAAACAGGCATTTTCTTCTCCTCCGTAAGGAGAAACAGACACCTCAAAAAGAGAAATGACTCGCATCAAGTGTGGCAGGTCTCAGGGAGGCAGTGCTGCCCTGCAAACTCGGTTTACCTGCGTGCTACCTCTCAGCGGGTGGATTTGTTGTTGCTTGCAGGAGATTCCACAACACTCTCCAAGGGCACAACGAGTAGAATCCGCTCAGCTCAGCGAACCTGAAGTTCGTTGTTCATTGCAGTACCGGGTAGAAGAATTCAAGGAATGCAGGTCAATGCCACCAGCAGCCCCTGAGCCAGGTCAGGTGACAGGCTGCACCTCACCCAAGTAGAGAGTTACCTCTCAGTGAAATGCTGTTTCCTGGGGTGAAACATAAAGCCTGCTCCAGTAAAGTAGAGTTGTTTTTAACAGAGAAAACAAAACTCTCTGTGTTCATGAAAATCTATACTTTTCCTGGGAAGAATGGGGGAGAAAAAGAAAAAAAAAAAAAAAGCCACGCAGGAGCCCAGCTTTCCAAAGGAACTCTAACAGGTGATTGGAGTGGCTGTTCGGAGCCTTTCACAAAGCCCCAGGGGAAGAGAAGAGAACTGTAGAATAATTAACACTTCCCTTCCCTCAAGACTTCACACGTACAGTTTGAAACACTGGACGATTGTCTAATAAAAGTACCACAGCTCCTAAAGAAGTTATCCTTTTGCTTTGCCTCAAGATTAATATTGTTGAAAGTTGAAGGATGCAGGAAGTTGCTAATAAACAGAATGGACTTACTCAACAAAAATGCATACCCACTTTTTCTCCCCACTTTAGTTGCTGGGAGGTTCTCCATAAAAATCCACTTGGAGCAGATATGTCAGATATTTACTTTGACATATTGCAGCAGTGCTCAGAGAAAATGTTTTTCCTGCTTAAACTATTAACAGTCCAGAGGGGGAACCCTCCCTTATTGTTCAAATAATTCATGGTGCATTAAAAACAACAACACTACCACCACCAACAAAACACCAAACATGTTGAAGCTGAGACCCTGTGTTATTCTCTGTATTCCTGTCTGTCCCTGTAGTAGGTTTACTGTGTACCAAATCATCGATCTGCTGGCAAAGCCAACGAGCAGGTATATGGCAGACAAACCCATCTGTACAACCTCCCTCCCCAAGAGTGAAACCCAAAAGGCGTGTGGTCAGGGTGGCCGTGTACCTGCCCTTGAACCATGTCATACACTCCAGAAGGATGCTCTCCCAAATCTTCCTAGACGCATGGTGATCAATCATACTTTGTATGCCATCTACATATGGAGAACTGTCCCCTTGAAGAGCACTTTTATAAGATGGAGAATCTAGTCACCCAAGAGTAGGTGCATCCTTTCATTGGTAAATTTCTGGCTCATAGATATTGTCTCCTCTTTTAATGGAATAGTTTATTTTCCTTTAGCATACTCTCATCTTCATCTTCTATTCACTATAGACGGTTCTTATCCCTAGATTTTATCCAATTTGTTAATATTTGTAAAAGACCATAGGGTCTAGAATTAGACATTCTATAGGAATCTAGTAAGAAAAATAGAATAAAAAAAAGTGTGGGAACCTAGATTCCATTCCAGCTATGCCTTTACCTGTGGTGTAAACTTGTACAGATTGCCTTCCCTGAGCCTCAGTTTCCTCATTTGTGCCTGGGGATTGTGAAATTGGTTGATGGGAGGGCTAAAGAGATTATGTAAAGAATTTAACACAGAGCCTGGCATATAGCAGCCACACAATAAGTGACAGCAATTATTACCCTCAATCGTATTATTATTATTGGTTATTCTCCTATTATCACATCTCCCTTACTTACCTTTTAGAAGCAAATGCACTATTGCTAACTAGGATCAAGTTCACAGCTGTATAGATGCCAAGATTTTTTATATTTGTGCCATATTTATATCTTAGTTGTACTTCTCCTCGATCTTAAATCTGGGTCATTTGTTTTTCGTCTATAAACCTCTACCTCTTTTGATGTGTCCCTGTTGATTTTCTGGTCACCTTCTCTTGCTCCATGAAGAGAAAGCCTTCCTGTGAGCCTACCCCCACCAAAGCTGAACAATGACAGGTCTTTTAGAGAGCAGAAATGGATCAGAATAAAACGGATCTCAGACTCTTTGTGGCTGGGCAGTCCAAATATCTTAGATTTTCCATGTAAGTATGATATTCACTCCCATTTTATTAATAAGGAAGGAGTGTATAATTGCTTCCAAGGTGGCCGCCATTTTCTTTATGACCTTTCAACGTGACCAACACCCAATGGCACTAATGAAAAATTGCTGGTTTATTATATTATACCTCTGTGGATTCTGCTAAATGAAAATACACATGAACCTACTATTGGGTATGATACCATCTTCACTTTCAGTAGAAAAACTGAAGTTCTTCAGAGGGATTTCAATAAACAAAATTAACCCAGGAAGCCCATTTATTCTGAGAAATTCAGTCTTTGGCTTCTAAACTCAGGGTAGGACTATGTCCCAATTTCAGAAATTCTAGAAAATTCAGCAAATTCTAGAATACAATATTTATTTACATTAAGCTTTCCACAACACTACTCTACATCAAAACAATTTCATTTTTTTCCCACCTCTATTAAGAAATGCCCATTGCCTAACACAGACCTATTTGGGTTCTAGAAAAACTTTCAATAAAGCTATCAGATAGATTTTCCCTTGAAAGAAAGGATTAAAGATCCTTTTAAAGGAGCATCTTTTTCACACAGTGTGAAAGGACCGCGGGCGTTCCCATGGGAATTGGCTGCACACGTTTCAGGCCTTCCCACAAGATGTCCATTGTTCCCCAGATGCCTCTCGGTTTCCTCTGCCTTGACATGTTGCCACAATTCACTTCTACTGAAAGCCTCTGAGGCTGGGTTAGTCCAAATGATGCTAAAGGACTCGGCCCTCAGTCTTTTTGCTAGAACTCATGCAATTTAAGTGTGTGGCAGGTTTATAAGCACACGCAAAAAAAAAAAAAAAATGGGTTTGGTGACCTGTTTAGACAAGAGCTCAAAAAATCTAATTTTGAATACATATTGTA
Organism: Tamandua tetradactyla; assembly: GCF_023851605.1. Classification (NCBI taxonomy): domain Eukaryota; kingdom Metazoa; phylum Chordata; class Mammalia; order Pilosa; family Myrmecophagidae; genus Tamandua; species Tamandua tetradactyla. The sequence continues at coordinate 53,260,193 of NC_135331.1, forward strand.
ACTTATTGCAACAAAGATAGATAGAAAATATTTTCCTTCCTGGGGAATGAAGGAGACTTATCTTCAAGTCTGATGAACTTTCTAAACTCCCAAATTTTGTGATCTGTCACATAGGATTTCACAGTGTATCCATTCTCACCTGTAAATTTTGACATTGCCAGTCATATTTGCTCTGGAATGATATAAATCTTGCTAAAAAAAAAATCTCAATTCAAATTCTGTAGGTTTGATTTTCTAAAAAACGTATTCAAACTCTCAAAATAAAAGGAAAATTCAATGTATGTAATTTTTATTTACATACAGATTCCATATATTAAATTGTATGACCAATTTAAATAATGCACTAATTTTTTTTAATTCTTTAACTTGAAACCATATATAAAGGTCACTGAACCAAAGGTTGGTTACTATAAGAATTTAAATATCTATCTTGAAAGAACAAAAATGTGATAAGATTTGATTATGATTTATAAAATATCTGAAATATCAAAGGAAAGAACAATAACAACAAACAATAATGGTGACTGTCGAACCCACCAATTGTAATGATGCCTTTGTAAAGGACAGTTATGGCCAGTTCCTTTGCTGGTTGCAAAATGTTTCTTGAGGAAACCAACAGTATGACATCGAAAATAGATCTAAACTATTATTGAGTAAAATTAAAATGCACATAACATGAATCTAGAAGCACAGTTTTCTGCTTCTGAGGCCTAGAGACATGTTTTCATGACCCACAGAGAAGTTGCTTTTTTTTTTTTTTTTACCCTAATACCTGAAATGCAAGCATGCATGGTCGGACACACAACTCCCGAATGAGCTTTTTCTGTCAATCGGCCAGGCCCCCAGAAGCTTCTCTGCCCCACTCGCACAGCCCACTCTTTTCCTCACTGCAACTTCGGACAATGACTGTAATTAGCTCTTGTTTTAGCTGAACAAAAGGACAGGAAAGAAGACAGCCATACCTCTTAGCACAGGAAACTTTGGCCATCACAGAAAATAGAAGGCAAACTGCTTGATCTTTAGAGCAATTCAGCGGGAACCCATGTCCCCGCTCAGAGGCACCCTGCAGCCCCTGTCTCCGGTTCCGCCGGGGTGGACGCCGCCCGGCTGCGCTGCTCCTCCAGCCAGCGGTGCTTGATTCCCTCCCGGTGAAATCAGCGTGTAGAATCCGGCAAATGAGTAACTTCTCCTCCCTCTCCCTAACTTCTACTTGCGGCTAACAATCGGCACAAAGCCTCACTTATTTCTAAAGAAGGTTTACGGAAGCTTCTCCGAGCAGGTCAGAAGTTTGAAAGAGTTAGAAGATTTGCCCCACAACCAGTAGTTTAACTTCTGTTAATGTATAACTCATTTTAAGAAATCAAGGAAGTTTTAGGTCAGTATCCGTTGCGGGCCTTTTATTAGGCGTCAGTGAGAAGGCTTGGGTCGGTGGGGAGGGAAACAGTGGACTGAGATGGTACTCTAGCCATCTCAGAAAGGGCAGGAGAAGAAAACACCACAAAGAAAAACAAAGCAGCTCGTCCGTAACAGCGAAAAGTCTAATTAGCCTATTGGTGTTGCAAGAGGAAGAAACAATTGAATGAAGCATTTCTAGTAGCATTTTTTCCAAGCCAGCACTGTTTCTTCTTACATCCACCCCTAAAGCTAACATACTTCCTTTTACCATCCAATAATAGAACGCATCTTCTCGGACCTAACACTTGGGGGATCCTTCACAAATGCCTGCATATCCTTATACCTCTCTGTCTTCTAAGGAGAATACCCTTTAAAATCTCTAGGACACAAACTAACTGATGTCCAGTGGATTATTTCTGGAGGCTCTTCTCTCCCCTCTTTTATGTATGACATGGCTTTCACCCTTTATTGATCTGAGGTTTTGTATACACATAAAGTGATAGAATATTTCTGAGCCTCTTCCAACCAGAACTCTCAGTCAAACTAAATCTCTGTGTGTGTTGTGTGGTAGGGGTTAGCAGGGTGGGGGGGAGAGTAAGGTATAAAATATACAACGGGAAATATCGGTATTTTCACGTCTCTGACAATCATGCTACCATGCAAATAATTGCTGGCTCAGTTAAAAATCATACTCATGGGAAAAAGAGGACTTTCTCCTGTGTTTACTACTCCACATCTACCCATCCCACTTTTGGTAAAAACTGTACCCAAACTTCCCATGGGAAACTGTATTCTTTGCATAGGTTGAATTCCATAAAGAAGATTGGCTTTTACTGGTCTTGGCCAATCAGAGTGCTTGCATTTCCTTTACCATGGTGATTAATTTAGGGGAAGGTGTGGCCTTCCAATGAGAGTTAGGCAGAAGACAGGTATTTGGCTTTGGGGAAAGAGTCTTGCTAAACTTGGTGATAAGAAGATTTAAGGTCTGATTGCTGGTGCCGTTTTGCCACCAAGAAACCAGGTCCTGGTGACGCTGAGTCCCTTAAACCAGCTGCCCCTGAAGCTGACAAAATCTATCCTGAAATGTAAATGCCCTATATAGCTTAAGCCATTCTAGGTTGGGTTTCTTCTTTTTTGTCATTTACAATTGAAAAGTTCTAACTGCATTGCGGGAGACCTCTCCTGAGTTCCCACAGAACAGCTCCTTGATGGGGAAGTAAACTGAGGCTCTCAGGAACCAACCATGACAAATGAGCCCCTTCCACCCAGAAGTCAGCCTTCCGCTGACAACCAGTAGTGATGGGAGAGGCTTGGGAAGGCATGTAGCTGCGAGGGTACCTGAACATTGGAATTTCCAAATTAGTTCTTCTTTTTTTTGGCATGGGCAGGAACCGGGAATTGAACCCAGGTCTCGGCAAGGCAGGCGAGAACTCTGCCTGCTGAGCCACCATGGCCCGCCCTAAATTAGTTCTTTTTAACCAGCTACTTATTCACCTCCGAAATACTTTGAATTTAACCACCTAGCTGGTGCCTAAGTATACACTCTGTCCCCAATAAACCTGGTCTTGGAATCCATCCATCCAAGCACAATTTTCAAAATTCCTTTTTCTTTGACCTCAGTTCCTGCATAACTTCCAGCCCTCCCCTTTGGAAAACTTAAAATAAAGAACAATCTCTCTAACCATAAGTCAGACTAAAACATTTCCTTTACAGAAAATAGAAACTATAAGTGGATAAGCTGCATAAAAATATTGAGAATTCCTAGATGATCTCATTTCCTATAAATCTTTTTTTTTTTTTACCTGAAACCACTGATTCTTTGCAGTACACCATTTCTATCTTCAGCCTTCCAGATTTGCAAGCCTCTGCTGTAGTTACAGAAACTCAGATGCATCCAGGAAGTCAGCAAAATAACAAGTGGCTTGAAATGATAACTGATAGGGTCAAGTAATTTACTTTTAAGACCTGGGGAACAGAGAACTATAGCTCAGGTTTATACAGTTTTTTCCATGAAAATGAATACCATTTTGATCAAACAAATATGGTAGTAAATTAATATAATTTACTCACAAATTGGAAGGACTCACTATGCTGCTAATATTAATAAGCTCTTCCTTATGTGTCCTTTATCTTGGTGAAGGGCCCTCACCATCTACCAACCACACGAAATGGAAAGCTGCATATCAGCCTCTATTTCTCTACCCACTTGAGGCCCTGTCCATTCTGTGTCCTTAGCATTCTTTCAGACCTGTGGCAGCTAGACCCTAAAATAACCATCACTGGTCCCTGTTTTCTGGTGTTCAGGGCTGTTTGAGTTTGCTAGCTGCCGGAATGTGATATACCAGAAATGGAATGGCTTTTAAAAAGAGGAATTTAATAAGTTGCAAGTTTATAGTCCTAAGGCTTTGAAAATGCCCCAGTTTTAAACAAGTCTATAATAATGTCCAAATTAAGGCACCAATAAGAGGTTACCTTCCCTCAAGAAAGGCTGATCATACTCGGGGTTTCTCTCTTAACTTGAAAGGCACATGAGGAACATGGTGACGTCTCCTAGCTTTCTCTCCAGGCTTCTTGTTTCATGAAGCTTCCCCGGGGGTGCTTTCCTTCTTCATCGCCAAAGACTTCTGGCTGGGCATGCTCTGTGGCTCTTGTGGATCTCGTTGCACACTCTCTTTTTCTCCAAAATGCTTCCTCTTTTAAAGGATTCCAGTAAACTAATCAAGACTCACCTGGAATGGGTAGAGTCACAATTCCATGGAAGTCGTCTAATCAAAAGTTGCCACTCACAATTGGGTGGGTCACATCTCCATGGGAACAATCAAAAAACTCCCAGCCAGCAGTATTGAATGAGGATGAAAGGACCTGGCTTTTCTGGAGTTCACCACAGATTCAAACTAGCACAAGGCCCTTGGATGATTTCCTTCTTTTGAACACAGGTGGGACTTCAGACTTGCTTCTAAACAATAACATGTGAAAAAGATGATGGGCTATTTTGTCTCCCTATTACCTTATGTTTTAATAGGACTCTGTCTTGCTAGCAGATCTACTAGATAGATTCTCCTTGATGGCTTGTTGCAGTAATTGACCATGTTGAGGAAGCTCACATATCAAGGAACTGTGGGTGGTTTCTGAGCAATGAGGGCAGCTTCTAGGAGCTGAGGCCAGGCTCCAGTCAGTAGATAGCAATAAGCCAGGGCCTTCATCATACACATGCAAGTAAGTGAATTCTTCCAACAGCCTGAGCAAGCTTGGAAAAGAGTGCTTCTCCAGTCGAGCCTCCAAAAGAGAACACAGCCCAGCTGACACCTTGACTGCAGCCTCGCAAAACCCTGAGCAAAGAACCCAACTAAGTTGTGCCTGGACCCCTGACCCATGGAAACTGAACTCATAAATGTGTGTAGTTTTAAGCCACTAAATTTGTAATAGTTTATGATATAGCAATAGAAAAACACGAGCAGTCTAACTCAACCTGTCTGAATAGATCATTAAAACAACCCAAACACAGGGAGCCCAGAATGAGATGAGAATACCTTAATGGAATGCCTGGATACATCCCAGAGTGTATTAAGCAGATAATCAAAAGGTATTGGCACCAGAGATGAATCCAGACCTGGCACCGTGGGATCAGCAATTGCATCCTGATCAAAAGGAGGAAAGAGTATAATTCATAAAGTATCAGTGACAGAGAGAGTTCAAATAGAGTTGAGAGGTTACTCTGGAGGTTGCTCTTACACAAGCTTCAGGTAGACCTTGCCAACCCCCAATCAGGACCATCCCAACCAATCCTAAAGAACACCTAGGGCAATTTATAAGATTCCACAAGGGTTCCAGGCACTAGAGTAACTTTCCAGAAACCTATAACCTCCAGATGGGCCCCTGGTTCAGATAAGTCCTGACACCTAGCCCAGCCTCTCCAAAACATAAGATAATTCCATTTCCCTACCCCATATTAGTGACAGACCCTTCCAACAGCAAAAATTTAGAATTGCCATAACCCAAACAACCACAGAGAGAGGTATGGAAAAATCAAAGGTGATGGTAGAGTTATACATAGAAGATAGGACTTAACAAATGGATATGAATGTTGAATCATTAAATTGATATCTCTTAATCTCCTGTATTTTAGAGCAGCTAGAAGTTAAAAACCTAAAATTGTGAAACTGTAACCCATGTCAAAGTCTGAAGTATGTTCTACAACTAATTGTGGTGTTGTGCTTTGAAATTTACAGCTTTTTTGTATATATGCTATTGTTCACAAAAAAAGAAGGAAAAAAGTCAATTGTGATGATAAAATATTTAAGTCCTCTATCCTCCTATATTCTGGAACAGTTAGAAGGAAAAATATGAGAGGATCTTATGGCAGCCCATGACAAACTCTGGAATCCATCCTGTAACCACTTTTTGAAGAGTGCTTTGAAAACTATTGCTTTTTTTATTTCTTTGTTTTGTATATATAATATACTATACATTTTAAAAAGTTAAAAAAAAAAAAGTATTGGCAAAGTCCCTTGAGGAAAGGGAGAAAAAAGATAGAACTATTAAACTTTACCACTGGGAAAACTCCTGGTACTGTCTCAAACATTAGGGACACCCAAAACATTAAGCCAAGACCTTGATCTTGAGGCTTGCTCTTGTGAAACTTATGTGTGTAATGGAGAAGCTTAGCCTACCTATAGATATGCCTAAGAGTCACCTCCAGAGGACCTCTTTTGTTGCTCAGATGTGGCCTCTCTTTCTAAGCCAAATTCTGCAAGTGAAATCATTGCCTTCCCCACTATGTGGGACATGACATCCAGGGGTAAAAGTCTCCCTGGTGACGTGGTGATGACTCCCAGGGATGAGCCTGGTCCTGGCACCATGGGATCAACAATGTCATCCTGACTAAAAGGGGAAAAAGAAGTGTAATTAATTAAGTATCAGAGGCTGAGAGAGTTCAAATAGAGTTGAGAGGCTACTCTTATGCATGCTTCAGTTAGACATTGCTACCTATCATAACTTGCCCAACCCCAACCAAAACCACTCTTGCCAATCCTAAAGAATACGTAGAGCATTATATAAGATTCTATAAGGTTCCATGCACAAGGGTAACTTTCCAGAAGGCTATAACTTCCAGATGGGTCCCTGGGCAGAGGGACCAGCCTCTCCAAAACATCAACTTGTTCCATTCCCTATCCCATATTACTGACAGTCCCTTCCAACATGAAAGAGTTAGAATGGGTACAGCCCAAATACCTCTAAAGAGTGGGAGAAAGATCAAAGATGATAGTGGAATTATACAGAGAAGGTCAGGTTTAACAAATGAGTATGGGTGCTGAATCATTATTGTGATATTTCTTAGTCTCCAGTACCTTAGAACAGCTAGGAATAAAAACCTAAAATTGTGGAATTGTAACCCATTCCAAACTCTGAAATCTGTTCTACAACTAATTGTTGCAGTGTACTTGGGAATTTATTGCTTTTTTTTTTTTTTTTGCATATATGCTGTATTTCTTAACTTAAAAAATTCAAAAAAATTCCCCACAGAGCATCCAGAATGATCTTATTAAAATATAAGTCATGCGGTTTGGCCCAACCGCTAAGCTATCGGGGACCCTCTACTCCTCAGCTTCTCACTGCTTGCTAGACGACGCTGCCGCACGCAGAAAAGGGGCTCGAGCCGGGGGTCTGGGTCCAAGGGGCGCGCGCAGGAGACCTCGCTGCGGGTCTAAAGGACTGGAGGCCGAGTCAATTAAGGCATGAAGCGAGGTAGCTTTATTGTTGGTAGACACTTATGCCAGGGCCGCCAATAGCTAAAGACCATGAGGCTCGGCGAGCCCTGGATTATATACAGTTTGAGGAGAGGCGGAGTTAGGGCGTGGCCTCCAGGGGAGGGTAGCCAATCACACAGGGAGGACGGATGAGTGACTGTGACCATAGAGATGCTGTTCCTGAGTGTACCCGTAGCAGAGGATGTTGGGTAGGTGGAGGACTAAGGAGAAGGCCAATAGGGTTAGAGAGACAAGGCTGCATCATCACTAGTCGCCGGTGAGGCTTGTAATTCAGAGGTTTAGAAAAACCAGAGGTGCCAAAATGGCAAGGGAGGGAGAGAAAGAGACTAAGCCACCAGGCCAAGAATAAAATTATGCCACAATAAGTCAGAACTGACTCTTCTTTGTTCAATATTCAGTCATGGAATGACTGTCCATCTCACTCTCAACCAAAGCCAAAGTCTTTTTGCTGGTATTTAGTTTCCCAAGCAGCTCCAAACAGATACCATAAAAAGGATTGGCTTACACAATGGAACTTTATTAGTTTAAAGTTTGAGACCAGAAAAATGTTCAAATCAAGGCTTCATCAAGGTGATGCTTTCTTCCCCAAAACTGGCTGCCAGCGACCCTTGGCTTCCCTGACAGATGGCAAGGTACATGGAGACATCTGCTGGTCTCTCCTTCTCTTCCCAGTTTTGTTGATTTCAGCTTCTCGCTTCTGTGGATTTCTCTCTCTCTCTCTCTCTCTCTCTCTCTCTCTCTCTCTCTCTCTCTCTCTCTTTCTTGTATTCATTCCACATATAAAGGACTCCAATAATAGGGTTAAGACCCATCCTGAAGGAGATGGTCACACCTTAACTGAAGTAGTCTCATCAAAAGGTCCTACTTACAGTGGATCCACACCTATAGGAATGGATTAAATTTAAGAACATGTTTTTCTGGGGGAAACATACAACTTCAAACCACCACAGGTGTCTACTCTGATGAGGTCATAGGCATGCTTTTTTTCTTCTATTTTACTTCTTTTTACTTACTGATTTTTCTGCACTGATCGTATATTATTTTTGAAATAGAAAAAATGCATTGACCTTAAGAAATTTAAAATGAAACCTTTTAACAATTAATTACTAAGATATACACTGTTCCAGAAAAGCAACCCTGAAATGATTTGAATTTTTGCCTTTGAAAAGGAAAGTTATGATAAATAGTTTAGCTTTTATGGAAAAGATCATGAAATTAGATTTCTACCAATGCTTTTAGATTTGAAACAGATTTATCTAAAGAAATATTTCAGATGGTGAACCCACTGCATTAGAATTTTAAGGCAGCTGGAGAAGAAATGAAATCTTCAAAACAAATCCTGAAAATCTTAAAAGTTAAGGAAAAGTAAATATTTCCAAAACCTGTAATTCATTACTCATATTTTGCCATATTGGTTTCCAGCTGCATTATATAGATGACAGATATCCCCAATACCCACTCACCCAGGAGCAAACATCATCATATGTTTGGTATGTAACATTCCATATTTATACTAAAAGTATTTAAGCGTATTTATGTATTTTATGCTTAAAAATTGAGTATTGTGGTGTATGTGTTTGTGTGACTTATACAATTGTGTCATGCGGTACATAAGAATAATTGTCTATTAGTTTTTCATTCTTAATTACTATGCCTTTGAGATCTAATCATATATAAAGAATAAATAATATAAAGTTATATATTATTATATATCATAATATGTAGATGGATGATAGACATACATACTTTTATTTGCTTAAAATATGAATATTGCCCCTGAACTTGTGAGTGGTTTGCAGGATTTTCCTGGGAGGCAATGTGGAGTGTTGGTTGACAGTGCTGCGTATTTGGGCTGGGTTGCCTGACTTCACCAGTCCTACCATTTACCAACCATGCAATGTTGGACAAGCTTCACCTTTTTTGTACCTCAGTTTCTTTGTCCATGAGGTGAGGATACACTAAAGGTACCTGGCTCCTAGAGTTGTCAGGGGGACTACATGAGTTAATGCTTGCAAAATCCCTAGAACCATGACTGCTGTGAAGGAAATGCTACACAGGGATTTGTGAAATACAACCTGAAAGGAATACCCTTGTAGGTGCTTCCTTATGTCCATGTGTAGAAATTAACCTAGGACTCACGCCCAGAAGTACAATTTCTGCTAATAGGGTGTGTAATCTTCAAAATTTAGCAAGCATTAACAAATTACACTCCAATATGGCAGCACCTACTAACACTTCCACAGAAAGGGTGACTTTTTTGTCACATACCTGACAATATTTGATGTAGACTCCTTAGTTTGGCCTCCTGCTGGGTGAAAATGATGCCTTCTTGTATTAATACGCCTTTTTCTGATAAGTGATGAGACTAAGCAAACATTTAATTCTGTGTATTTTCAGATTTCTCTTCAGTCAAATGCTTGTTCAGATTCATATTATTTTCATGGCTTTATATGGAATGTCGTTTTCTTACTAATTTGAAGGAGTATTTTATATATTATATATACTAAGTCTTTGCTATATATGCTGAAATTATATTTATTTATTTATTTATTTTGGGTGCATGGTCTGGGAATCAAACCCGGGTCTCGCACATGAAAGGTGAGCTTTCTACCACTGAACCACCCGTGCACCCTGGAATTATATTTAACTTACCTTTTGGCTTTGTTTGGACTGCCTTTTGCTATACAAAATTTTCTTTTAATTGAAAAAGTTTAAAAAGTAATACATTCATATAGTTCAAAAATATTGAAAGATATATAGTGAAAAGATAACCTCATATGCCTGTCACCCACCTTCTGCCACAAGAAAACACAGATTAGATCTTTATAGATCCTTCCAGAGTTTCAAGAAAGTACAGATATTTTATTTTCCCATTTTACATAAAGGGTAATTTGCTAAATATACTCTGTTCTGCTTCATGATTTAATTATTTAACAATATATCTTGATGCTCTTTACATTTCAGCATATAGAGAGTTTACTCATTCTTATTAATACTGCATATTATTCCCTTGTATGGATGTACCATCATTTATATAAGGAAGTGTAATTTCAACTTTTTTTTCGTTTCTAAAAATGCAACGATTTAGAATGGAAGCTTTTTTAAAATCATCTTTTCTTTTATGTTTCAAATGTTTTCTGTCTTATTTAAGTAATCATTAGGTACCCTGAGTTCATATAGATGAATATATTTTTCTTCTAAAATATGTAGAGTTTGTTCATATTTATTTTTTTAATACAATTTTATTGAGATATATGCACACACCATACAATCCATCTAAGGTATACAATCAATGCATATTTAGGTTTTAATTTAAAATTGTTTTTTAAATTTATAATGTGAGGTAAAACTCTGGTTTTATTTCTGTATATAGATAGCAAATTTTTCTAACAAAAATACTTAAAATAGTCTGCTCATTACTCATTGATTTATGATAGCTTTCTGTCAAGCTTCAAGTTTATATATATATGTTTGGGTCTATTTCAGGACACTGTATTATGCCCCATTGATCTGTTTTCTTCCGTGTCAATACTAAATTGATTTGAGTTTAATAACTTTGCAATATGTTCTGATATTGTGCAGAAAGAGTACTCCTTCCTTATTTTTCTTTTTGAAATTGTCTCAGAAATTCTTTGACCTTCACTCTTCCACATAAATTTTAGACTCAGTTGATCATATTCCTTATTAATTCTTTGGATTTGTTGAAAAGAATTGGAATGAATGTACAGATTATTTGGGGAGCATTGATATCATTACAATGTTGATTTAATTCATGAACAAAATAAATTTCCACTTATTTAAGTCCTCACTAAACTATTAGATATTTTTTCACAAAGTTCATGTACATTTTTGTAGAATTCATTCCTTTAAAATAAAGTCTATTCCTTTAAAATAGACTTTATTTTATTTACACATTTTGTAGACTTTATTTTGTAAACGAATACATATTTTTTTCACAAAGTTCATGTACATTTTTGTAGTTTAGTTACTATTGTATCTTCTCTGGTAGTTCTTTTTCTCTACTACATTTTCTGTTTTGTTCTTGATGGTGTAAAGGAACACAAATATTTATTTTATATATATAAATCTTTTATATATATATATATATATTTTGCATGGGCGGGTACCGGGAATCGAACCCAGGTCTCTGGCATGGCAGGCGAGAACTCTGCCTGCTGAGCCACCATGGCCTGCCCTAGACTTTGGTATATTGACCTTGTATCTGCAACCTTGTTGAAGTCTATCATTAGGTTTTATTTATTTATTTACGTATTTTGGGGTGGTGCATGATCCAGGAATCGAACCCGTATCTCCCACATGGAAGATGAGCATTCTACCACTGAACCACCTGTGCACCCTAACATTAATTTTAAAAATTTGTCTGCAGATTCTCTTGTACGACAGTTTTATCTCCACAAAGAAGAGCAGTTTTAGCATGTTCTTCTAATTCTTATTTTGTCTTATTTATTTGCATCTCCTCTGATTTTTTTTTCACCCATCTTTCCAGACATTGCGATTTTATTAGTTTTATTAGTTACTGCAGAGGATCAGCTTTGATTTTATTGATAAACCTTCTTGTTTTTATAGAAAATATTTGCTTTAAAGTAGCACTATGAATGTTTTTGTATCATTTCTACAAAGCAGCATTTATAAATGTTTTTGTACTATTTCTACAACCTTAGTTTTAAAAGTTCAAGAGTTCACGTTGTGAAGTGGCTGAATAAAGTAACAGATTTCCTTAAAGTATCTAAACTCTAATTATGCTTTATTAGCATACATAGCAGTGGCTTTGATTAGGAATAGTTTTATAATTGTCTCAGAAACCTCTTATCTTTCATCCTTGCACCATTATAAATGATTCCATCTTCGTTTTCAAGGACAAAACAATGATTAACCTTCTTAAACTAAAGGGTATTTTGGAAAACAGCTAGTAAGGCTGATGTGAAACATATGTCAAGAAGGTAAGGCCCTGAAATTAAATATTTTTAACATTGATATTATTGTCTTTATCTTTACCACCACATAAAGAATAGTTTGTAAGCTAAGTAAAAGCCCATCCCTAATGTGCTTCATTACTAAAACAACACTTAATTAAGTGCCAGACAAAGCCAGAAACATGCTGTGATTTAAGGAAATCTCTTGGGTTATTTTCAGATGCTTTTGGTTTGGCAAAAGCCAAAGCATATTTTGCTGAGAGCATTTTATTACTAAGTGTATTTTAAGGTAAATCTAACCCAGGTGTTTTATTTCATTAATATTTTGCCAAGTTAAATGGTTCTTTTGTAAGATCTATGTAATGTTAAGTTATTTTTATGAGGCTTTTTCCCTTGGATTATGAATTCATATGTCACCTAAAGTAAGTATACTTTGATCCAAATACCTTGTAGTTATGAAATCAGAAAACCACAGAACTTGGGTGATTTCCCAACAGTGCCAAATACAATATTTCATTTCTGCCGCTAACACCATGATTTTCCCTCATATTTGTCAATCAGCACTTTAATGGGAAAACAATAGAGTTATTCTTCTTTTTAAGTTGTGCTTTTGATAAATGTCCAAATGAGACCAGGGCCCAATTCAATATAGGCCATTAAAATCAAATCATGGGTGTAAGTCTAAATGTATGGATTGTATACTGATTGAGTTATATCTGTAGTTACTTCAAAGTATAATATAAGCAATAACACCAGAGGAGTTGGTGAGTAGTCATCCTTCAGAGTGGCAAAAATGATAAAGATATAGAATAACAAGAACTTTCAATCAAAGCTGGTTTGAGTGCAAATTACTAAACTAGCTTTAGAGAACAATTTAGATGATCTAGTAAAACTGAAGATGCACATATCCTATAACCACTCCTAAGTATAGCTCTAGAGAAGCTTGTACATATGAACCAGGAGACATGTATAAGAAAAGTTCAGAGCATCATAATAAAAATTTGGAAAAAACTTAAATAGCCATCAATAACAAAAATGGATAAATAAGTTGTGGTATTCAAACAATGAGATTGTACAGAACAGTGAAAATTAATGAATTATAGGCATATACTCAACAACATGAATGAATTTCATAAACTGAGTAAAAAAAGAAGTCACAATAGAAAATATGCATTATGATTGCTTTTATAGAGTTCAAAAATGCATAAAAACAAAGCATTTATTGTTTAGCAGAATATACCAATATGATACACTACAAATGACAGCCATGGAATGAAAAAATGAGATTCAGGATTGTTATCACTTTATATATGGGGTGTTGGAAAGTGGAGGGGGTAGGATAGGGGAAAAACTTCTAACATGGCATTAATGTTTTATTTTTTCAAGCTCTTTGATATGTAACCAAGTTTTGGTTTTATCATTATTTTTGTACTTTAATAATATGTCATGAATATTATTTTGTATTTATTCAACTTTAAAAAATTAATTTTAAAAATGCAGATTCAAGCTTGCCATTGACATCTTGGATTATTTACCTAGTACCCTATTTCCCTTGAAACCAAAGCAAAAGGTACAGCATTTTCAGCGTTGTCATATGCTTAATGCTCCCCTGCCTGTCTTGACTTTAAAAACAAAAAAAAAATTCCTTTGGGAATTTTTCTGTCTTATACAGTTGGACTATTTCTTACATTTTCAGATTCAATTAAATATATCAGGCAGCTGTGCCGTTCCACATCAGCAGTATGATTACTCTATCAGAAAAAAATCTATAATAACATGGCAGAGTGGTTAATGTTTGACAAGCAAATTTCAGTGGTGTACTATAGCTTGTCAGCACAGCTATCAGAATGTGAAGACACAGTGGGCTCACTTCTACAAGAGAATAGAGTGCTCCCTCAGTTGAGACAAGCACTGAACTCTTTCCCAGCAGCAGGGATGATATATTCATTGTGTGGAATCAATTATTCACAGATCCAGGGCAACAAGCTTCCTTCCACCCAGTCTCCTCCACCTTCCTTCTCCTTTCCTTCTCTCTTGCTTCCTCCCTTCTTCCCCTCCTTCCTTCCTTGCTTCTTACATCAACCTTATTAAATATCCATTGTTATTACTTGACAGATGTCGAATGTCCATGGACACAATGCTGTCCCAGAAGAATTAATAAAATGCCTTTGGCAATGAGTATCCTGCATTCACAGCTTCCTTTCCTTTTTTGCACAGAGTGATCCCTGTTTTGGTAATCAAGTGATATCTTCACCATTTTTGCCATTTGTTTCCTATAGCGTTTTCACTGTTGCATAATATTCCACTATATGCTTAATCCCCTGTTGTTGTTTTTTTTTATCTTTTCTTTGTTGATGGACATCTGGCTTGTTCCTAGTTTTTTGCTAGTACAGAGAGTGCTGGTTTGAACATCCTTATACATGTCCCCTCGTGCAAGTGCTTCTGCTGGGTTATACTTACCAGTGGAACTGTTGGGTTAAAGAATCTATGAGTATCTACCTTTGCTGGAAAAACCCTTATTAATCATCTAAAGTCATCGTCCTGATTTATATTCTCATTTGCAATGGGTGAGAGTTTTGTTTGCTCCACTTCGTCACCAACAGTTAATATCGCTTGACATTTTTCCTTTTTGCCAAGCTAGTGTGTGTGAAATTGTGTCTTACTTTGGTTTTAAATTGCAATTTTTTGATCACCAGTGAGCTTAAGTATCTTTAAATGGTTATTTGGTATTCATATTTTTTTCCATGAATATCTGTGCCTTTTACCTATTTTTCTACTTGGTTCTCAATTTTTTTCCTACTGTTTCATAAGGATTCTTTATGCACACACATATATATGATATGAATACATTTCCAGATATAAACATCTCAACATCTTATTCTAGGTTATGGTTTGAATTTCATTCCTTTAATGATATTTTAAAATGTTTTTTGTACCTTTATTTTAATGTAGCCAAAATTATAGGTCTTTTTCTTTATACTTTGTGCTTTCTGTGTCTTACTTGCAGAGTCTTTCTCAACACAGAGATGATAAATATTCTCCTTCAATGTCCCTTAAATGTTTTAAAGTTTTGCATTTCACATTTAATCTTCTTTGGGGGGTAGGGATCTGTAGGGTTTTTTCCCCCTCATATGGTCAACCAATTGCCATTTAAAAGGAATTCTCCACTTCTCCAATGATCTGCACTGTTGTCTCCACCACACCATTTCCTTCTAGGGACACATCTGTTTCTGGGCTCTATGTTTTGCTCCTTTAGTATAGTCTACCCTTGTGTTAATACCACATCTCCTTACTTACCATGTTTGCTAGAAAAAAATTATCTCATCTTTTCTTCTTCAAAATTATTCTGGCTGTTTTAGGCCCTTTGTGTTTCCATGTAAACTGTAGAAACAGATTGCCAATTTCCATGTAACACTCTACTTAAATTTTGCTTGGAATTGCATGAAATTTACAGTTCTTTTGAGGAGAATGAACATATTTACAATTTTCAATGTTAAAATTCTAAGATTATTTAAGTCTTTTTCTCATGTATTTTAAAAGTAATTTTTATTATTTTAGCATCTACAGCTCGTGCATTTTCCAAGCTTTATACTTAGTTACTTTATTTTTGTTGTTATCATAAATGGTGGCAATGTAAATTGGTAAAATGATTTCGGAAAACAATTCCAGTCCTAAGTGTATGCTGGAGGGAAGCTTTTGCCCATGAACACTATGAGAGCTGTACAAACAGCATCTTAATATCAGAAAATTAAAGCAATCCAGATGTCCATGAACAGTATAATGGACAAATTATTATGGGATTTTCCTTGGAATAGTACCCCAGAGTGAAAATGAGCAAACCAAACCTATGCATATTAACCTGTGTGGATCTTAAAATTACAATCTTAATTGAAAAGAGCAAGTCACAGAAGAGGTCATACAGTGTGATTGCTTTTATATAAACTTCACAGGAAATAATAAACACGATATATTGGAAGGAAGGCAAGGCAATGACCAACACTAAACTCAACAACGGGAGGAAAGGGGAGAAAGATACCTAAGGGGCACACTGGCAGATTCAAATTTCTAGTCATTTTCTAACCCTTAAGTTGGATGGTGGGTACCTGTGTTTTTGTCTTATTTTAAAAATATATATGTATGTGTGTGTATACGTAGACACACATATAGTGTATATAGTTTTGATGTAAACTATCATTTATAATAAAATCCTTATAAAAATTTAATTACAATTATTAATAACTGAAAATTATTTTTCCATAACCTAGAGTACTTTTATTGCTTTATGATGGATCATTAATGCGTCAGCACCTCAAGTGTGCACTCGGGATCTAAGTTCCCTACATTGTATCTTCATATATAATGATCTAACCCCAGGAATCTGCCTTTGAATTTCTTTGCCCATATATTATAAATTTTTGAAATTAACATTTTCTGATTGATCTAAGAAAGAGCTCACAGAGGATCGCAGGGCCCTCATACAGCCCTGGGTTCTGTCCCCAGGTTGGCACTGAACAGCCTGTGGTGTGTGTGTTAGTAGGGTTCTCCAGAGAAACAGAACCAACAGGAGAGATCTGCAAATATGATATGTATAAAGGTGTCTCACACAACTGTGGGAATGGAAGAGTCCAAAATCCGCAGGGCAAGCTGTGAAGCCGGCAGCTCCAATGAGGGACATATGCCACAGGAGAGGCTCACGGGCTGAAGAAGAAGAGTCTTCTTCCTTAAAGACCTTCAAATGATTGGATTATCTCATTTTGGGGGACACGCCATAGTTGATGCAGATGTAATCAGTCACAGATGCAATCAACTGACTGATGACTTAATACACCAACCTTCTGGTTTATCAACCAGTCACAAAATATTCTGTAGCAGTGGTCAGGCCAGTGCTTGCCTAACCAGACAATTGGACATTATCACTTGGCCAAGCTGACACTAGAACCTAACCATCACAGTGTGTGTGATTGAAATATGGGGTAGGGAAAAATATTTAGTCATCCTTGAATTTTTTCTCTTCCCAGACTTATGGCTGGAAAACTTCCCTTAGCCCTTTGATAAAAAAAATGGAATGTGACAACTTTTGAGATACTTCTTTAATGCCCATGGCTTCTCCCTGCCACCCCCCATGTCTCCTTTTCCCTTTAAAATTATTTAAAATCCAGTCTACATTTTTTCAACACATAAGCATGAATTTCATGAAAGTTTCTTACCCAAAGAAAATGTTCTAGCTCTAATTTTCCCAAACTTCTGTCACCATTTTACTATTTGTGGACATATCCATTTGTCACATGGGCTATTATATACTGAGTATTTTTCTGTAAATTTACTTTAGTGTGACTCACTTTTACTTATCTTTGCCTCACCCTGAGAAATAATACCAATGAAATCATTGGCTTCATGTACTATTTATATTTTATTAATTTTCTTGAAAATACCATTATAACGATAATCATTTTTAAGAAGTTTGCCCATATATCACATTTGACTGTAGTCATTCTGGGTTTGTCCCTGTGCTACACTTTAGGAAATTCTGATCGAATGCTAAAAGATTAAAATTCAAAAGTCTTCCCCGCTCCCCTTCCTCAATCCTCACCTCCTCAACTCTAGTCGTACATGCTCAACTGAAAGGCAACCAGCCGCCAACTCCAGCTTCAGCTTTTGCCAGACTGCCAATCTTCTCCTTTGTCTGGAGAATGTTTCCCATTTGGATTTGCTTTCTGCCTTTTATTTGGAATTGCTATCTTTCTCTTGCCCAGCTCACTATAGAGGGGGGTAAATTTATGCCCTGGGAAACCGACACTCCTGCAGCTGCAATGCCAGCCGGCTGGCTAAGATAAAGTAACAGAGCAGAATGAGCAGACTGGTGCTCAAGTTGCTGTTTATACATGGGCCAAATCAATAGGGGCATGCGTGACTGTGGTTGGGTTGTCAACCTTCCCATCAGCATCCTGCCAATGGCAGGGAGACAGCAGTCTTCTGTGACAATCCAATTCACACGTCTCCTCGGTGATCTTCAACCACTCAGGCTCAATTTACTCAAATTTTCTCCAATTTTCTAACTGGAACATTCCTAGTTTATTAAGTCTTGCTTCTTTCTCAATTGCACAGGGCATCTCTGATACTGTTTAATTAAAGAACATATTTTTCTCTTCCTTTTAGCTGTGCTTCAAGGTCAGATGGTTTTAGATATTTCCAGAAGGCTGGCTTTCACTTCTTAGCTCCATGCACGTGTGTATGAGACGATTGGCACGGGCTTCCGGGTACATGGCTGAGTCCATTAAGACTCAGTGAAGCCTGAAAGGGAGAATCAATATTTCATTTACATCAGAAGGCACTACATCCCATCACATTCTGCAGGACACAGGCCGGACAACGTCTTAATACTAATCAGCTTTCCCTGACATTGAATTTTAAGGATTTATATTTCAAAAACCTAAAGTATTAGCTCGGATCCTCCCAGCTGCTCTCAGACAATCATCTGCCCTGTGCCAGAATGCACAATTTGACACGCTTTTTCAGTGACTTCTCACTCATTAAGCTGATCAAGATGCAAAACTTGTTAATTTTTCATGCACTTGCGGGATCCAGTTGCATATTTTAATGATCTGTACTCAGAATGTGCTGATCAAACCGCACACTTTGTTGATTTGCTGTGACACATTCTTAACCTCAGCATTGCTTGGGCGGGGTCCTTGGTGATGCCAGCGGCATCCAGGACGCACTGAATGGATGTATCGTGTGCTAATTGAGTTGTGCAGCTCTGCGGAGACGTTGATGCGCTCTTTACTGATTGATCTGATTAATAACCATTTGGAATTTTCATATTCCATGCCCCAGGGTTCGGACGGTATCAAAACCAATATTCACGAAAGTAGCATTCATCCTAGTTAGACCTTATGGCACTTTTCTCATTTGTTTAAGGTTTGGTCTTGGGAACGGGGACTCTCTTTCTCTCTCTCTCTGTCACACACACACACACACACACACACACACACACACACACATAAACGTCACGCATAAATGAAATAAGCAAAGAAACTGGCAAGCGATCCTAGACAAGGTCAGTCAAAATCTAATGGCAATTCTCACCTAGACACTGTATCCCTGTTGAAGTGCTCAAGAATTAACTCTTTGCTTTTAGAAAATAAATCAGGTGACCCTGCTGTCTTTGATACACATCACTGATTCCAAAATGGTTGCCACAGTTAGAGTGTGTTCTCAGGGCCCACAGCAGTGGGGAGGTAAGGAGGGGGGCAGCTGGGGTCTTCCTTAGAAGGTCAGGGGACCCGGATTCTTATCTAGACCCTACATGCAACCACTCATGTGAGTCTTGACCAAAAAAAAGCCAGGATCTCTAGGTCTCATTTCCCACATCTGTAAAACTAAAATTTAAAAAAGTAGAGAGAACATCATGGGTTTTCGGAAACCCAAGGGAAATTATTTCACATTGTACACAGATGGATTTTCCTTTAATATATACTCAGAGTGTAACAACAATAACTCACATTCCAAAAAGTGGAAAATTAAAATTTTAAATGAGGTTTGGGAATAATGGGGTTTACTTCTCAGGATATAAACAATAAGATAGCATATATAAACGTGATTTCTCAGCATTTGGGGTAGATAGTTTCTACGAAGCCATAAAGGGCCAAACAGTAAATATTTTCAGCTTAGTGGGTCATGCAGTCTCTGTCACAACAACTCATCTTTTCCATTATAGAGGAAAGCAGCCATGGATGAAAAGTAGACAAATGGGTGTGTTGCTGTGTTCCAATAAAACTTTTAAAAATCAGGCAGCAGGCTGAATTTAACCCAAGGACTGTAATTCCTCAACACGTAGCCTAGAATGTTATTTTATCATCCTTCAGTCTATGCCTCTGTAAAGATTAAAACATGACAGTACTTTTCATATGAGGTTGTTAGGAGAATTAAATGAGTTGGTCCAGGTTAAGTTCTTAGAATCATGATTCACACACAGTAAGCACTGTGGCAGTACTATTTTTAGTTATTATTGGAATTGCATAACAATTAATTCATTGCCCTGATTATTCAACTCATACTTATTAAGCCACTACTCTATGTCATTTCCTATGCTGGGTTCTGGGGTTTCAGGCATAACCTAACCAATCACAGCCTTTTCCTCATGGAGCTCACACAACAGTGACAGTCAGAGATGAGACTAGAGGTGATTGTACACCAGGGTAACTTCTGTAGAAGGGGAGGTACTGGGGCATGTAAAAGAGACATCCCACTCAGACATGGGGGATCAGATGAGCCTCTGGGAAGAAGGGATAGCTAAAAGGAAACCCAAAAAAGAGCAGGACTCAACAGGTTAAAGAGAATAATGAGAGGTGGGGAGCAGAACAAGAGAGGTAGAGAAAGATTGTTTAATCAGAGGAAGCAGCCTTAGAAGAGTTAAGGTTTACCGGATGTTGGCATGGGTGGGAAGTGGAGAGAAGGGAGGCTAAGGAGGTGGGCAGAACCTCATATGTCGTGTTAAAGATTTAGGATTTATCTTAAAACTGGAAGCTTGAATAGTTAAAGCAGATGAGCGACATGATCAGATTTGTACTTTAGAAAGAATACTCTGGTGGTACATCGAGTATGGATTAGAGGGGCCAAGATGTAAAACAAGTGCTAAGAAAAAGCATAAAGAAAATACTCAGAGTGAACAGTCATGTGAGAGAGGAAGGACAGAGTATTAAGAAAAACAGGATGGTCAGGCACTTGAAACTTTCCAGGGAGGTTAAGAAGAATAAGGTCTGGAGAAGTCATTGGCATTGGTGGCTCTCGGGCCTTGTAATAGAGTATAAGGACCAGCACATATTGTAAGGACAGAGGTCACTGGGATATGCATAAAGATCTATTTCAAGAAGTTTGGAAGTGACGTGGGAATTGAATGGTAGCTAAGTGTAGTTGTAACTGAGTAGATCGAGGAGAAGGAAGCATAACAAAAGCAATGGACAAAGAGAGAGAAAAAGGAAAATTGGTGGGACGTGGCACTGGAGAAGGTTCCAAAGGACAGGATCCAGACCAGAGTTTAAGATCAGCCTTGGTAGGAAGGAAGGGCTACACACACCATGAGATATATAAGAATGGATGACAATGAAAGTGAATTTTTTTATGTGGTCCAAGGAGACCCAAGAAAATTTATACTAGACCTTCTTTGAATGTAAAGGATGGAATATGATTGCGTGAGAATGGAAAATGGTAGCATTGTTGCTGGGAACCTGGGGACAGAGGTGAGGTCTGGTCCAGACGCCATTATGAATACAATGGGACAATAAGAAGAAATGAATAAAAGATTTGAAGGTGGTCTTGATATCCCAAGTCAGAATTCAACAGTATAGATATGTAGTAAACTCTAATAGCACTATTTGGGGATTTCCCTTCTACCCCTAAGAATGCCTGTTAGCTCAAATCCAGAAAAGAGAAAATGTTAATTACCCATCGATGTGAACTGGCTAAGTGGGAATTCTAGAAAGCCCACGAGGAGGACTGTGAAGTGCTAATGAGAGTGTTTTGGAGATGGTGAAGGAATGACCAGGACCCAGAACCAGTCAAGTGTTGGCAGAAGGATGCATAGATGGAGGAAAAGTCATGGCAGCCTAATATTGACATTAGAACCATTAAACTGGTTATATTCCATTTAATAACAATCATTAGAAAAGATTAATTTCTAATGTTTATTGGGCTACCATTTGTGACATTACAAAGCAAAAGAAAATTCCTCCTTCAGGTGATTAAAGAGAGGGGAAAGGGTGGTAATGTCCAAATGTAAGTTAATTGAAATGGAAGTCCCTATTTGGATAAGTATTCTACAAAAGTATTTAAAATCCAGCTTCTAGGCAACTCCAACAAGTGAGAGGGGAAGACCAAGCCATCCAGTAGCATGTCTCATTGAAGGTCCCTTCGAAAGGAGAGCCCCTCAGGCCCAGTGTTCCCGGAGGACCTCAGAACCAACACTAACACCACCCAAGACACAAATCACCTACCTGCCCTTCCCCATTCTCTGTTAGTCATTTTTCTCAGCTGGAGATTCTTAGGTGCACCAGTGCTTCTCCACATTTTCAGATACCTGAATTTTTGGCAGCACATTTGAGAGAATTAAAAGGCAAACACTGTTTGTTTTTTTAAGCAAGTTTCAGGAAACCCAGAACACTTTCTATAGCCATTCTGCTATTCTTTTGTTTGTGCATTGGCACCATGTCACTGCTTAAGTGGAAATGTTTACTGACCTGAGAATGTTCTCTGGTGTACTCCTGGAGTACAGCTCTCCTGGTTCCAGTAAACCTGTGCTTTTTTTTGGCCTTGGCTTGATTTCCCATTTCAGCCTTTACCTATCACTCATGGTTAGTTGAACCCTGCTCCATTTAGACCACTCAACCTGTTGTATTCAGCCAATTGTCCAGCCTCTGACTGACCTCGCCTCAACTGTCATAAAAACAAATTGTTTGAAGTTCAACTGTGGGAAGATGGCAGGGTAGGGAGCGCCATGACTCAATTCTTCCACCAAAACAACTAATAAACAGGCAACATCTGTCTGAAACAACTATTTTGAAACTCTAGAGACCAGAAGAATACTGTACAGCATCCGAGAAGAGTGGGAGGAAGAGGCTGATAATTATGGTAAAGAATAGTAAGTTGCTCTCCCCACATGATGGTTGATGGTTGCTGATTCCCCACTCCCCCAGCAGGCTGCCACAGAGTCCTGCCCCTAGCGAGCTACTGGTGACAGAAAGGGATGCAAAAATCCTCTTCCCTAAGACCACGGGTGGGTATGGCCAATCACTGATCATAGCGAATTTGCATTGCTGGGAGGCAGTCTGTGAAGGAATCCATTGCTTTGACCTGCTCTGGAGAAGCACAGTGGTAGTGAAGGCTTAAAGATGTGCCACTTCTCAGGGCTGTAGAGAACAGTGCGCTGAAGGGCGCTGGGCCGGCCAGGACATCTCAACTCTGGGGAGCCATTGGAGAAGCTCTTGGCACCCTTCCTGATCCCCTCCTCAGGGCACTTTGGACCAATCTGTGCACTCTTAATGGGTCCTTGACCCTGTTTTGGCTGGGAAAGATTGACTTGAGAACATCCTCTCCAGTGTGCCCGCCTCCAAGAATTTGCCCTCCAGGCAAAAGCAGCTTGAGACAATAAAAGGAATGTAAAAAATGATTAAGGCAGATAGTCTGGGACAAAGAACTGCCAGCTTCAAATACCTAGGAGAGGGACACCTATCCCTCAAAAACAGAGGGGCAACCAAACTCCTGTAAATAGGCAAACTTCAAAACAATTAACAAACAAAAGCCCAGGACAAAAGAGAGGTCCAGAAAGACAGGGAAAACCATGCAGCATGCATTTGCATTGGGCAGTCTTTCCTGACACAAGGGCTGAATCACAAGAAAATATCCATCTGATCACGAGCCTGTAACAAAACCAAGAAACAAACATCTCAGTGAATAAAAACTGGAGTCAACATTTTAAAATTTTAAAATTTAAAATGTGTCTATCTAATTTATCTTCCATGTCTTGTGTGCCAGTTTGAAAGAATTTATGTACCCTAGAAAAGTGATGCTTTAACCCTAATCAATCTTGTGGGAGCAACAGTTTCTTCTAATCCTGTTTTGGCACTATAGGTTGGAAACTTGATTAGGTTATTTCCACAGAGGTGTGACTTAATCAAATGTGGATATTAAACTTGATTACATGGAGATGTCTCTCCACCCACTTTACATAGGTCTTGATTAGTTTACTGGAATCCTATAAAAGTGGAAACATTTTGGAGAGAGTTCCTTTTGAGAACTAAGAGAAAGTCACCAGAACCATGATAGAAGGACAAGAGAACCAGAGTCTACCAGCTGGCAACCTTTGTACATGAAGAAAGAAAATGCCTCCTGGGGAGCTTCATGAAGCAGCAAGAGGCCTGGAGAGAAAGCTAGCAGATGCTGCCATGTTTGCCATGTGCCCTTCCAGCTGAGAGAGAAGCACTGAACGTCTGTGGCCTTCTTGAAGCCCATCTATCTTTCCCTGGATGTCTTAGATTGGACACTTAGATTGGAACATCTTCTCGTCCTTAGAACTGTAAATTAGCAACTTATTAAATTACCCTTTTTAAAAGCCATTCCATTTCTGATATATTGCATTCCGGCAGCTAGCAAACTAGAACGCCTAGTTTATTCAAACACCATAATTACATGGAACCTTGAATAGGGAGTGAGTTCTTGTTCTTTTATACAGGTTAGTGTGATGCCCCAATACATCCCAGAATAACCTCAGCAGAAAATGAAAAGTATTTGTAAAGTCACCTTGAGGGACTGGGGGAAAATGTGGAAATATTAAACTGTCCCACCTGGGAAAGACCAAATATTCTGCAATTTAATAGGCCAAGCCCTTGATCTTGGGGTTGTCCTTATGAAACTCATTCTTGCAAAGGAGAAAATAAGCCTACTTATAATTATGCCCAAGAGTCACCCCCAGAGAACTTCTTTTGTTGCTCAGATGTGACCTCTCTCTCTAAGCCAACTCAGTGGTTGAACTCACTGCCCTTCTCCCTATGAGAGACATGACTCCCAGGGGTGTCAATCTCCTTGGCAATGTGGGACTTGACTCCTGGGATTGAACCTGGCCCTGGCATCATGGGATTGAGAAAGCCTTCTTGACCAAAAAGGGAAAGAGAAATGAAACAAAATATTTTCAGTGGCTGAGAGAGTTCAAATAGAATCAAAGTTCATTCTGTAGGTTATTCTTATGCATTATACAGATATCCCTTTTTCAATTTTTGGTGTATTGGAGTATCTAGAGGGAAATGCCTGAAACTGTTGAAGTGTAATCCAGTAGCCTTGATTCTTCAAGATGATTGTTTAACTATATATTTATGTGTGTGACCATGTAATTCTGTGAACCTTGTGACTGATGCTCCATTTATTCAGTGTATAGACTGAGAGTAAAAAAATAAAGACAATAAATAAATAAATAGGGGGATGGGGGTATGGAATGTCAGGTGATTTTCTTTACTTTTATTTTTATCTTATTCTTATTTTTTACAGAGTAATGAAAATGTTCAAAAATCAATTGTGATGAATGCACAACTATATGATAATACTGTGAACCATTGATGGTATACTTTGGATGTTTATATGTTATGTGAAGATTTCTCAATATAATTGAGAAAAGTGCACAGTGTGCCACGAAAGAGTACAAGACAAATAAAGAAACAGGAATTCATGATCTATCCAAAGGAAGAGGATGAAAATTCAGAAAATACCAACAAAGAAGATGAGAATGTGGAGATACTGAATAAAGCTTT
The DNA here is from genome assembly GCF_023851605.1 of Tamandua tetradactyla. Taxonomy (NCBI): domain Eukaryota; kingdom Metazoa; phylum Chordata; class Mammalia; order Pilosa; family Myrmecophagidae; genus Tamandua; species Tamandua tetradactyla. The sequence goes on from NC_135331.1 coordinate 53,285,585, forward strand.
AAAAATGCTCAAGGAAATGAAGGAAAATACAGAGAAAAAGACCTGAAGGATATCAATGAATGAAAGGAAAACAATGAATGAGTGATATGAGAATCTCATTAAAAACAGAGAAATTTTAAAAAGGAACCAAACAGAACTACTAACATTGAAGACCTCAATAACAGAAACAAAAAACACCCAGGGGGGTTTCAAGAGCATATTAGAACTGGCAGAAGAAAGAATCAGTGAGAAGACAGGAACTTGAAATGAGTCAGGCTGAGGAACATAAAGAAAGAAGAAAGATTAGAAATAAAAGTAGCCTAAGGCATAGCTGGTACACCATCAAGTCCTATTACAGGTTGTTTGCAAAAGACTCACCTTAAATTCAAAGATACAAGAAGTAGGTTGAGGGTGAAAGGACTGAAAAATTTATACCATGCAAATAGTAAGCAAAAGAAAGCTGGGGTGGCCATACTAACACTAAAACAGCTTTAAGTCAAAAACAGTTATGAGGGACAAAGATGGTTATTATAAACTGATAAAGGGGACAATTCAACAGGAAGATGTAACAATTATAAATATATATACACCTAACAGCAGAGCCCCAGCATATATGAAGCAGATACTGACAGATTTGAATGGAGAAATTGATGGTTCTACATTAACAGTAGGAGACTTTAATACAACACTCTCAATAATAGCTAGAACATCTAGTCAGGAGATCAATAAGGAAATACAATAAATACAATAAATATTCTAAACCAAATAGACATAAGAGATATATATAGTACTCTTCAACTAACAGCATGCAGACTATACATTCTTCTCTAGTGAAAGTGGTTTACCCTCCAGTATAGACCATGTGTTGATACACAAAATGTCTCAATAATTTCATGAATATTGGACTCATACAATGCATATTATCTGACTACAATGGAATGAAGCCAGAACTCAATAATAGAAGGATAATTGGAAAATTCACAGATATGTAGAAATTAAACCACATAATCTTAAACAACCAATGGGCTAAAGAGGAAATCAGAAGCAAAATTAAACATTTTGTGGCAAATGAAAATACAATATACCAAGATTTATGGGATGCAGCAAAGGCAGTGCTGAGAGGAGAATTTATAGCTCTAAATTCTTACATTAAAAAAGAAGAAGGACTTCAAATCAGAAGTCTTACTTCAAAACTGGAAGAACTAGAAAAAAGAAAAGCAAGCCAAAGGAATGAAATAATAAAGATTAGAGTGGAGATAAATGAAATAAAGAAAAAAAATAGAGAGAATCAACAAAACCAAAAATTGTTTCTATGAAAAGATCATTAAAATTGACAAAGCTTTGGCTAGACTGACAAAAAAAGGAAAGAGATTACAATGAATAAAAATCAGAAATGCAAAGGGGAGCATTACTACTGACCCCGCTGAAATAAAAAAGACTATGAATATACTATGACCAAGTGTATGCAATTTGATAACCTAGATGAAATGAACAAATTCTTAGAAACAAGCAAACTATCTGAATTGACTTAAGAAGAAATAGAAGATCTCAGTAAACCAATTTTATCAGTAATCAAAAACTTTCCAACAAAGACAATCCCAGGACCAGATGGCTTCACAGGGCAATTCTATCAAACATTCCAAGAAGACTTAACTCTTATTATGATCAAACCCTTCTGAAAAATTGAAGAGGAAGGAACACTTCCTAATTCATTCTACTAGGTCAACATCACCCTCATGCCAAACCCAGAAAACATGGTAAGAAATGAAAGCTATATACCAATATCTCTTATGAATATAGATGCAAAAATTCTCAACAGAATGCTACAAAATGAATCCAAAAGCTTATGAAAAGAATTATACACAATGATCAAGTGGGATTTATTCCTAGCATGCAAGTTTTGCTCAGCATAAGAAAATCATTTAATGTAATACACCACATCAACACAATGAAAGGGAAAAAAAACCCAAAAACACATTATCATCTCAATTGATACTGAACAGGCATTGGACAAAGTCCAGTACCACTTCATGATAAAAACACTTTAGAACACTAGGCAGAGAAGGGAACTTCCTCAGTGTGATAAACGGCAAATTTGAAAAACCCACAGCTGACATCTTTTTTTTTATTAATTAAAGAAAAAAAAAAGAAATTAACACAACATTTAGAAATCATTCCATTCTACATATGCAATCAGTAATTCTTAACATCATCACATAGATGCATGATCATCATTTCTTAGTACATTTGCATCGATTTAGGAAAAGAACTAGCAAAACAACAGAAAAAGATATAGAATGTTAATGTAGAGAAAAAATAAAAATAATAATAATAGTAAAAATAAAAAAAAGAAAAGGAAAAAGAAAAAAAAAGACAAACAGACAGACAAAAAAAAAAAAAACCTATAGCTCAGATGCAGCTTCATTCAGTGTTTTAACATGATTACTTTACAATTAGGTATTATTGTGCTGTCCATTTTTGAGTTTTTGTATCTAGTCCTGTTGCACAGTCTGTATCCCTTCCACAGCTGACATCTTAATGGTGAAAGACTAAACTCTTTCCCTTTAGGACCAGGAACAAGACAAGGATGCCTACTGTCTCTGCAGTTATTCAACATTGTTCTGGAAGTTCTTGACAGATAAATTAAGCAAGAAAAAGAAAAAATAGGGGATCCAAATCAGAAGGAAAGAAGTAAAACTTTCATTATTAGCAGATGACATGATCCTATACACAGAAAATCCTGAGAAGTCCACAACAAAGATCCTAGAGCTAATAACTGATTTTAGCAAAGTGGTGGGGGGTACAAGAGCAAATACCCCCAAGTCAGTAGGGCTTCTGTACACAAGCAGTGAACAATTGGAAGAAATCAAGAAAAAATTCCATTTCTAGTAGTAACTTAATCAAATATCTAGGAATAAATTGAACCAAGTATGTAAAGGGCTTGTATACAAAAAAAACCCTACATAACATTGCTAGAAGAAACGAAAGAAGACCTAAATAAATGGAAGGACATTCCATTTTCATGGACTGAAAGTTTAAATTTCATTAGGATGTCAGTGCTACCCAAAGCAATTTATAGACTCAAGGCAATCCCAATAAAAATTCCAACAATCTTCTTGGCAGAAAAACCTGTATCAAATTTATATGGAAGGGTAAGGGGCCACAAATAGCTAAAGGTGTCTTAAAAAAGAAGAATGAACTTGGAGGATTTACATTTCCTGATCTTAATACTTAATAACAGATAAATGGTACTGCATCAAAATTAAAAACTCTTGTGCATCTAAGGATTTAATCATGAAAGTAAAATGACAATGCATGCAATAGGAGAAAATATTTGGAAACCACATACCAGATAAAGATTTCATAGCCAGAATATATAAAGAAATCCTTCAACTCAATAGCAAAAAGAAAAACAACACAAATTTAAAATGGACAAAAGATTTGAATAAACATCTCTCTAAAGAAGATATGTAAATGAACAGAAAGCATATGAAAAGATGCTCAACATGATTAGCCATTAGAAAAGTGCAAATCAAAACCACAATGAGATACCATTATTACACCCATTAGAACAGCTGTCATTAGAAAAAAAAAAAAAAAGAAAATCACAAGTGGTGGAGATGATGGAGAAAAACAGGACCACTCATTCTTTTCTGGTGGCCATGTAAAGCGGTGCAGCTGTTGCAGAGGACAGTTTGGCAGTTTCTCGGAAAGCTAAGTATAGAACGACCATATAAAGCAGGGAATAAACAGATATTTACACACTGGCATTCATAGCAGCATTGTTCTCAATTGCCAAGAGATGGAAGACACCCATGTGTCCATCAACCAATGAATGGATAAACAAAATGTGGTGTGTACATACAATGGAATATTATTCAGCATTAAAAAGGAATGAAGTTCTGATTCATGTGACAACACGGATGACCCTTGAAGACAGTATGTTGAGTGAAATAAGCCAGACGCAGGAGGACAAGTATTATATGATCTCACTGATTTGAAACAACTAGCATAAGTGAACTCATAGACTCAGAATCTAGAATATAGGTTACCAGGGGTAAGGAGAGGGAATGAGAAGTTAAAATGTACAAGGTTACTGTTTGCAATGATGGGGATGTTTTGGTAATGGATGGTGGTGAAGGTAGCACAATGCTGTGAACACAACTAGCAGCACTAAAATCTATATTTGAATATGATTAAGAGGGGAAATGTTAGATTGCATATATGGTAACCAAATACAAAATTTTTTACAAGCCATGGAACCACATTACAGAAACCATGAACTCTAAATTCAACCATGAACTTTAATTAATAACACAATTATAAAAATGTGCTATCGTCACTTGTAACAAATGTTCCACACCAAAGCAAGATGTTGATGTTAGGGTGGTGCATGGGAATTCTGTATTGTACGCGTGATTGTTCTGAAAATTCAGAATTTCTATAATAAGGGGAAGAAAGATTAACACACCAACTCAATGTATTGTTGAGGAATAAATGGAATACTTTATGTAAAAAAATTGTTCACATTGATCCAAATGCGTTTGTACACCTTTGGCCACACCTGGTAAACCTTCACTGGTACAACCTTGTCAAAAGTTTTGAAAAATTCAGTCACATGACTTTCCTAGAGCGACAGAGCTTTCCACCCGTAGGGCACTGTCTGTATCTGGAAGCCATTCTTTTAAATAGAAATGCCAATATCTTTCAATGATTTAAAAAAGAATTTCTAGAAAATATATACAACCTCAAATTTCCCCTTTTAACTGCATTCAATATGTATAATTCAGTGCTGTAATTACCTTTACCATGTTGTGCTATCACCGGCGGCCACACTTTGGCTGGTAACAGCAATAGCTCTTTTGGTATAGCAAACACTGTACTACAAGCACCATCCATCCAAGCACTATTTCATTGTTTCCTAGCACCCACCCTGAGATAAGGCACTGTTATGACTCTATTTTACAGATGTGCTGGTTTAGGCTTAAAGAACAGCAAAATGACTTCCTAAGGTCACAAAGCTACCCAAACCGCCAAGATTTGCACCCAAGAAGGCTGAGCTCAGAGACCACACACTCCTCCATCACTCCACGAAGCCCCATTCAGACACCTTTTCATTCCTAATTTATTATAAATGATTCAAGTTTTCTAGAAGATTTCGGAAGATTGCAAGCCTAATTGGCCCAGGCTCTCTTTTCCACCTGGTTAGTCTCTTTCCTTTATTTGATAAGGTGTCTTCTTCTTTACACATCTCTTTGTAAGGTGTGCTTGAGCATTTTATTCATTGTTTTGTTCCGCCTCCAGTTCCCCTCAAGCCTCAATACTCTCACCTGATCTTGAGCACAACACTCTATCTTTACCCACATCTTCCACAAGGGGGCACCTTCTGACCGAAAAGCTTTCTGTGCCCTTGCCTGGCAGCTAAAATACAACCAGCGTCACTCTAATGCTTTCATCCTGTTATAAGAAATGGCTTATTCAAGCCACACTCCTCATTGCTATTTCACGGAGGGAGCACGACAATAAAAAAAGGAAACCATATAATTTTTGTGGACTGTTTCACCATAATTCATTGACTGAATTTCTGTTATGTTGTATGGAATCCATTAAGCAGGATATTGAAGCTTATGAATGAAAACCTAGTAATTCCTCTTTAATAAACATGAGTTACTTTTATTTCTCTTAAACTTTATTAGGCACTTACTCAAAACATTACTCAAAAATGCTTGCTAATAATATGAATGATGACCCTGATCCCATTTGTGTTATTACTATGTCTAAAGTCCCCAAATACAAAGTCTGGGCTATTCATAAGAACCAGGAAAATGGATGGTGTTTGCATGTAAATCTTTACACTTGAGTTTAATTCCATCTTGACACTTCCCACCAAGCTGTGTAAGGAAGGTAGTGGCTGCTACCACAGTGGACTTTTTGTGTAGCTGAGGAAATGAACCTTGGAGAAGACTTGCTCAGAGCCTTATAAGAAGGAAGCAGAGATGAGGATTGGAGCCTGGTTCTCGTTGGCTCCCTCCTGGCGGCATGATTCACCAAGCAGAGCTATCACAAAGGGAGAGGGAGGTAAAGAGTAAAGAAATACAAATGCAATTCTCACTCTAAAACATAATTCCCCTTTTCCTCCTTACTCACCAGACCTCTAAATGTTGGAAATCTCCTGAGTTTCATCCCAGGCCCTCTCCTCTTCTCCATGGACAATCTTTCTCTGAATGATAGCATCCCTTTCTATAACTTTGTGGAATGATGACTTGCCAAAGTATGTCTCTGTCCTAGAACCTTTGCTCCGAATGCCTGTATCTCAATGCCTTCTTGACACTCCACATGATGACTCCTTGATATATCAAACTGAACAAGTTCAAATGGAATAGTTGATTTCCCAAAACCACCCCAAACAACATCAGCAAACCCCCCAGCATGACTGTTTTCTCCATGTCAAGAGATGGTCCTGCTATCCACCCAGTTACTCAAACACCAGTAGAATATCCAGGAGTCTTCCTGACACTCACCTTTACCTCAAATGCATTGGCCTTTCCTTTTGATTCCATATCTAAGATATCTCTCTCATTCATCTACCTTTTTTTTTCATTCCATCTTCCTCCCTCATTCAAAATTCTATCATCTCTGGCCTACACAGATGTAGGACTTACTCACTAGAGATTCTTTTCCATTCTTCATCCTCTTCCAAGAACCCAGTCCCCACACTCAACCCAGATCAATATTCTTAAAGGTGTAGATTTGACCATGCTCTCTCCTGTCTAAAATTCTTCAAAGATTTCCCACTCACACAAAATAAAATAAAACCCCAATTCTTTATCAAGGCCCACAAAGCCCTGCAATAACTGGTCCCTTCCTACTTTTCTGACTTTAATTCTTTACTCTACCCAGCCGGCTTTCTATGGGATCCAGAATAGGCCAGGCTTTTGTGCCTGCTGTGCAGCCAGAACTTTCCCAAACCCCCTAACAAGGTAGGTGCTCCTGGTTATTCATTACCACTCTGCTCATTCTCTTAAACACTCTCACAACCTATGATTACTTCATTAATTGATTTGCTTACTCGTTTATTATCCATCTTCGCATCTATGTAGCCCAAAATTTGGTTCACCCAATAAAACTCAACCAAAATATAGCCATTTAAATAACTCAATTTTGTTTATGAGCCCTCATCCCAACTAAGGTAGAGAAACTTAAATCTAAATCAAGTTGGTTTCCTGCCCACTTCCGTGGGGTTGCCTCCAAGTGGTAGGGGCTTCCATAGATGCCCCATCCAGATCTCCATGTCATCGTCCACATGAACACCTGCCACGACACCTGTTGTCCTTCAGGTCTCAGTCAGTGGTTCACAAATGTCCCCACAGAGGCATCCTCTTTCTAATCACTAGCCTCTTCCATCCAATGCTTCTCACCACTGTTTCTGTTAGGTGCCAGAAAAAGAAAATGATTCTCTAGTTCCTGCATCACTCTGGGGTTGCATCTGCGCAGTCTATGCTGCTGAACAAAGTTTGCTCTGTCTCACTTTGCCTCTGGGGCGATTCTAGCTGGGGCCCACCTCTCTTCCTTAGGGAGGGGCACAGCACCCTTTTCCAGGAACCACCAATTCTGTGCTCCTGTTAACTGTCTTCCAATGCCCCTGTCCTCTCAGTCCTGGGACTCTTTCCCAGGAAGAGAGAGGATAGATGGGAATCCTGCTTTTATATTTTAGATCCCCCCCCCCCAATATTTTGGCTGCATTGAGTCCTTTGTGACCCTTGGAGGATCTAATCTTTTGAAATTTGAAACCAAAAGGAAAACTTTTTTTTATCTGCTTTCTGATATCACTTCCCTGAATCTACGAATCTAGAAAACTTAGCTTACTGAATTGGGGCAAAGAGTTAAAAAAACAGGTGAGAAAATATTTTTATTTTTTTTTGAGAAAATATTAAAAAAAATAAATTCATAGTTTAAAAATATTACTCTATCAAGACTAGCCTGGTTCTTGGTACGTTGTTGCTTTGTGATAGGTATTTGCAAATTAAAAAATTAATAATGGGAGAGTGCAAGGGTAGTTCAGTGGTAGAATTCTCAGCTGACATGCAGGAGACCCAGGTTTGATTCCCGGTCCATGCACTTCCCTCCCCCCCTCAAAAAAACAAAACAAACAAACAAGCAAAACCAACAAACAAACAAATCAACAAATGGTGCTGCAATAATAGGATACTCACATGGAAAAATCATGAAATGTGACCCTGCCATACAACACACAAAAAAAATTTTTTTTAAATAATGAATGAATGAATACATGGGCAATGTTATCAGAAAACTAAGTAAACAGAAAACACAAATTTAGGAGGTACAAGTCCTATTCCTTACGCTCCTGCTGAGTGTTTGATCCTCTAAAACTATACCATTCCAAGTTCTAAAAACAGAGGCATAATTATGATTGACACTTCATAGACGATGTAATGATTATATGGAGCCCTTTACCCTCCTCATAAGAAGGTATAAGAATATGATGGTTTGTATTCATCATGAAAACCAGTTTATTACACAGTCCTCTTTGTGAGCAAATTACCTGGCAGGATTCTCCCATTAAATTGTTTAATAACATGACTTAAAAAGCAGTGCAAACTAGGAGCAGGTTGTTCTAGTTTGCTAGCTGCTGGAATGCAATATACCAGAAACAGAATGGCTTTTTAAAAAGGGGAATTTAATAAGTTGCTAGTTCACAGTTCTAAGGCCAATAAAATGTCCCAATTAAAACAAGTCTATAGAAATGTCCAGTCTAAGGCATCCAGGGAAAGATACCTTGGTTTAAGAATGCCAATGAAGTCCAGAGTTTCTCTCTCAAGGGGAAGGGCACATGGTGAACACAGTCAGGGCTTCTCTCTCAGCTGGAAGAGCACATGGCAAACATGGCATCATCTGCTAGCTTTCTCTCCTGGCTTCTTGTTTCATGAAGCTCCCCGGGAGGTGTTTTTCTTCTTCATCTCCAAAGGTCGCCAGCTTGTAGACTCTCTGCTTCGTGGTGCTGCAGCATTCTCTGCTCTCTCCGAATCTCCATTCTCCAAAATGCTTCCTCTTTTATAGGACTCCAGAAACTAATTAAGACCCACCCAAATGGGTGGAGACATGTCATCACCTAATCCAGTTTAACAACCACTCTCAATTACATCACATCTCCAGGGAGATGATCTGATTACAGTATCAAACACACAGTACTGAATAAGGATTATTTTGCCTTTATGAAATAGGATTTAGATTAAAACATGGGTTTTCTAGGGGACATACATCCTTTCAAACCAGCACACAGGTCTTTGAGATTTGCTCAAAGTTTATATTCTTTCCAAAGTAGTTCATATTGAACATTCTCTCCTCCTGTTACTGATTGAAAAGAAAGTGATATTCCATATTAAATGACTCCTTATCTCTGGGATATAAAACAAAATCCAAAAATTGAAGACAATAATCATGGCACTGATTATAAAAATATAAAACATATTTGTGCTCTGTGAGGTTGCATCTACCCCTTTATGCACCAAATTTATAAAATGGGATTAATAATAAATATTACCTTCTTCCTGGGGTCATTTTGAACCCAAGTACTAAGAAAGTACTGTAAATTCCTTCCTTATTGCCAGGTCCAAGAAATGTTAACTGTTATTATTAGTTATTATTATTTTATGATAACACAGGAATAAAGCTTCTTTCCCACTTATCTATTGCTGTATAACAAGAAGACCTGCTATCACCACTCATATTCAGTACTCAACAATGAACTGGAGAATCAGGTCAGTGCAGCCAGATTTTTAAGTTCAATGTATATAAATCAATTACATTCCAAATATTAGCTACAAAAATTATATAAATATATTTGAATGAAAATTAATTTTTAAAAAGATAGCTTTTACAATATCAGGGGAAGTTATAGGATATCTGTTCTAGTTTGCTAGTTGCCAGAGGGCAATATACCAGAAGAGGAATGGCTTTTAAACAGGGGAATTTAAAAAGTTGCTAGTTTACAGTTCTAGGGCTGTGAAAATGCCTACATTAAAGCAAGGTTATAGAATTGTCCAATTTAAGGCATCCAGGGAAACATACCTTGGTTCCAGAAGGCCAATGACATTCAGGGTTTCTCTCTTAACTGAGAAGGCATGTGGTGAACATGGCGACATCTGCTAGCTTTCTCTCCAGGGTTGTTGCTTCCTGAAGCTCCCGGGGAGGCATTTTCCTTCTTCATCTCCAAAGGTCTCTGCGAGCGCTCTGCTTCGTTGTGACTCTGCTCTGTTATTCCCCTGTCTTTCTGAAGCTTTCTCCAAAATGCTTCCTCTTTTAAAGAATTCCAGTAAACTAATCAAGACCCAAGTGGAATGGGTGGAGTCACATCTCCATCAAATCAACTGGATGAGTCACATCTCCATGGAGATAATCTAATCAAAAGATTCCTACTTACATTATCGAATAGGGATTAAAGAAATGCTGATCTCACAAGTTTGGATCAGAATTAAAACATGACTTTTCTAGGGTACATAAATCCTTTCAAACCAGCACAGTATCTAAGAAAGTACATAACAAAAATGTCAAAGTCTTTATGGATAAATTATAAAACTTTGTTTATAGCTCCTAAAAAGTTGACTGACAGACTATATTCATGAATAAGAGGACTCGATATCATGATAGTGTCACTTTGTCCTCAAATAATGAAAAAATTCAATGTAATTCCAATAAAAATCTTTTTTTTTCATGGATGGTGATAAAATGGGAATTGACCAAATTTTTGCCTCCAACTAAAATGGAGTAACAAGGACCAAATTTATCCTATGCCTGAAACAAATGAACAAACGAAAGGTAAAATATGTAAAGCAATGGTTTTCATTACATTGGACATCAGGCAATGAAAAAGAGTAATCCATGAAATATGAGTTGACCCCTACCCTTCATTGCAGCTTATTGCTTGGAGAAAGTTTCCAAACCAGGAGACAGAGCTGATAGTCCACAGAGATCAAGTTGGCTGAAGGATGAAGTACCAGAGAGGAGACAGCTAAACACTGAGAGTTCTCCTTGAATATTCAGCTTAACACTGGTAGGCTTTTTATTCCAAAAGAGGGATAGGCAGAGGAGAGGAGAAAAGGCATCCATTGTTTCTGTACCTTGGGTGGAGCTTGGTTCTACCTCACACTAAACTCTTCTTTCTGATATGACATTGTCCCAAAGGGCTGGAGAATGAGCAGAGCTGCTTTGGGGCAAGCTGTTGTTTGGTGCTTTGCACATCAGACTGACATCTCCTACTGTTCTAAGAGGAGGTCATATCTGTTGGGCATTTAGAAACATACCAAAAGCAGAACAGCTTCTATAATGACAGTGTAATGATTTCCTTCTGGAATATTTCACAAAGGGTTGATGAGATTAGACAGCATGCCTTTCTTAGAAGACTGCCTAGATACAACCACTTATATAAAGATGAAAGTGGTGTTTGTCGGAAAATGCCAAGCTGCAAATCTGAGGTGGAGAAGGTATTCCATTAACCTTGTATCTACTAGACTGTATATTAATTTCAGATGATAAAGGGATGTCAGATAAAGCCAATTAGCATAAAACACTCTTACTCAGCTTTGCAAACATTCAACAAATAGCAAAAAAAGTAGAGGACATTTGGGGATGGAGCTTTTCCAAGGGACTATTAAAAGTGATTGTGTCTTCATTTTCTTTCATCTTTCTATGCGCAAGTCCTAAGGCAACTATTAAGTGAGTTCTGAAATCTACTTTTCTTTCTGTCTTTTCTCTCCTTTGTGCTTTAATGCCCTGAATCCTTTTGCAGAGAAGAGACAAATGGCGACACATTCTTTTGGAGAATGAGATACATGATTACACATGATATCCAGAATACCTGGGAATTCCTCTACCTGCTAGGGAACTGCTGCAATGCTCATGATGCCATTGTAGTAAATGAGGTTACTACTTGGGGTTATTTAAGCAGTTAAGAATGAGGCTTGAGGTATAATGGGTGAACACTGCACAAATAGGGTTTATATGGTGGAGACTATTTTCCCATTTTATCTTGGGTATTGCATTGCAGGTAAATTTTCAAATGCTCATTCTATACTTGGTCCTGGGATGATCAATAGGGAATGCACAAGAGGATTATGACATATAGAATTTTCTGCTGTTGTAAAGAACATGGAGGTGAGGACCATGCCCTACTCACTTTTGTTTCCCCACTGCTGGGCATATAGTAGATGTTCAACATTATTTTTGAGTGAATAAATCTATATACAAAAAAACAATAAAACAATGAGTGATAGTACCATATATAAAAACTATCAAATTTATAATACTGACTGTTAGGGATTGGTTCATTCCCTCCACAAAATACACATTCAAATTTTCTACTCCCAGCCCTGGTGGTGGGAATAGGGCTTTTGAAGATGTTATTATTAAAGGTGTGGATGCATTTGAAGATCCTATTTAGATGAGGCCAAAAAGGGTGGGCCTTAATCCCTATCTCTGGAGTCCTTATAAGGCAAAGGAAATTCAGATGAAATCAGTCAGTAGAAACTAGAAGGAGAAGCCAGAGACAGAGCCAGAGACAGAGAAAGAAAGAGTAGGTGACAGAAACAGACAGACAGAAATGCAGGCCAAGGAACCCCAAGGATTGTGGCAAGCTAACACTAGACTATGAAAGGAGAAGGCAAGGCTTGTGGAGGTTTTGATTTTGGACTTCTAGCCTCCAACACTATGAGACAATAAAATGCGTTGCTTTGGACAACCCATTTTGTAGTATTTGTCATTAGCAGCCCTGGTAAATAAAGGCACTGAATGTAAGAGCTATAGAAAGTCCAAGAAAGGGAAGGTCACATTCAGAGAAGGCTTCATGGAGGAGGTGCTTGAATGATGGTTACAAGAGAAGAACAGAAGTCATTCCAGGGGACAAGACTAACTTCAGCAAAAGCATAGAAGCAGACATGAATAGAGGATGCTTGCAATGTGTGTAAAATTGGTTTAGGTTGGAAGAATAAAGCATTCTTGTTAGGAAATAAATGATATTATCAACTAACAAACTAAGTACTTTACATCCATTTTTAATCCATTTACTCTATGCAAACTTATTGGGTAGTTTTAAACATTTTCTCCATTCTATAAATGAGGAAACTGAAGTTCAGAGAAGTTAAGCTCTTTATTGAAGGTTGCTCAGCTTATAAATGGCAGTACTGGGATTTGCATCATGCAATTTGGCTCCACAGTCCATGCATCCACCAGTAAGGGCTAGAGGATTGCTGCCCTTATTAAAACAAAATGCATGACCTACCAAAGTTTAGCTTGGCAAGATAGGAGGAGGTTGTTGAATGAGCATCCTTGAACTTTCCTATGGCATCTTCCCACCCTCTGGATTTTTTTTTTTTTTTTTAACATGGTCAGGCACGGGGAATGAACCCAGGTCTCTGGCATGGCAGGCGAGAACGCTGCCTCTAAGCCACCATGGCCTGCCTCCCCTTTGGATTTTAATTCTGCACATTACCTTTGTCTTCTGGCCAGAGAAAGCTCCACTACTTTAAAGCTCTAGCCCAAGTATAGATAAAGTCTGTGCCTGTTTTTAATGCAGCCAGATCAGTTGAAATTCACATAAAGAACTGATGAAGTATGAAATGTAAACAAAAATAAAAGCACAACAGGAAAAGAAAATAAAACTGGACCTATAAAGTACGAATTTCTAGTCCTCTTATATTAAGTGTACTCTCAGGGTTTGCACCAATTTGAGGTGGCCGTGCTGAAGGCTCAAAGGGCTGATGAAGCTTCCTGTACCCCCAGCCAGAGTCCTAAACCTGTGACCCCATGGCACAGCCTCTATATCTCAGCCACCTGGAAATGTCAGCTAAGGGAGAGGCCCTCTCTACTGTCTACCCATGAACCTTCCACAAGTGACAGGAAAATGAATGGTCACAGTCTTCAAATGATACCAGCTGCCTTTGCCAAGTCAGGGTATCAAGCTTTACAGTTTCAACAGAAAATATATCTATCCCACTCCAATATTTTCGAGGGGTCAGTAGGACAGAGAAGGGTTACAGTGTGCTTCGTTAGAGAACAGCTTGTCTCTGGTTTTAGCACGGAAAGTTCTGAGTCCCCAGAAACCCCTCAGTCCCAGGCAAACAGTTGGTCACATAGGCCTAGTAAGCCAATTCAGTTTCATCAACAGCATTTATTGAGCACTTTCTATGCGCCAAACACTGCGCTGGCGTGCCAGGATGATTAGTCTTTCTTGACCTTGAAACGGTCATGCAAAATGAAGAGTCAACAGGATTTTATTTCTTTTAATAAAGAAGGGATATTAAGAAAATCTTGCTTGAAGAAGCTAAATGTGGCAGATATTGTTGATTGTCATGACCCCTACTGGTCCTTTCAGGCTGTTCTCATTTGGTCTCCCTGGAAGCAGATTCTGAATGGTGTTAAGTATTTTGGTGTGAGCACCTTTTTGGGGAGGTTATTCCAGGAAACATCAGTAGGAAGGTGGAAAAGACAAGAAGGGGAAAGTGGCTAATAAGGAGTTTGTTAGTAAGCAAGTTAACCACCGTGGGTGACTACAGCTTAACTACATGGAAACAGTGAAAACTTGTACGTTGGAATAATCCCATCAAAGGCGAGTGGAGCTGGGTGTTTTATTACCAACCCCACGGCTGAGGTCTGTTCCCAGGGGCATCAATTCCCTGGTGCTTCTTTTTGTTGCAGGGGTGGGAAAAGTGGGCTCTAGAGGCCTGAGAAAACCCTCAGCCAATGAAATGCTGGTAGGAGAAGTCATGCTGGCAGGATGTGAATTGGTAAGATAGGGGAGTGGTGGTGGGGGGGCACTCAGAATCTGTTACAGTGGTTGAGCCCTGATTTGTCTTGGCTGTTCTCCATCTGAGCATTTATGATGGTTTCATTCTCCTTTTCAATGACTAGTTAGGCATGGGCATGAGAGGGAATCCTGGAGAAGGAGTTTGGAGTCTTCTGGGACAGAGGTCTTCTTGAGTAATTAAAGGGAAAGCCCTTTTACTTCACGGGACATCATCCTATCTGCATGTGATTCCTGGAACTCTGGCAGCCTTCTTGCACTCATGAGGAGAGATGTCACCACACACTAGATCATGGAGCAAAAAGACAGACAGCACTAGGTCCTTACAACATGGTTCAGGCCCAGAATTAACCTGATTAATCCTGACACCACCATTCCTGAATTTATAGAGTGAGATTATGTGCTATTATACATCAAGATGTTTTTAAATTGACTTTTCTGTTACATCCCAATCTCAGATGCTTAATTTTCTCAAAACAATGGAAGAGACTTTGGTGCCTTTGACCCCACTAAATAATATAGGGCTAATAATAATAACAATAGCTAGCATTCATTGTTATACTAGCATTAGTAACTGTGTACCAGAAACTTTTCTAAGTACTTTACACTATTTAATCCACTGTAAGAGGTAACTATTTATGTTGGTTAAATTAATGCTAGTTTTCTCTGGCAAACTCCAAAATGCCAGTGGATCAAACACAATGGAAACCTATTTCTCCATCCAAGTCCAGTATGTGTATTCCTGATTGGCAGGCAGTGCTCCTCCTAATGGACAGCCAGGAGCCTCGTGCTTCTCCATCTTGGTGCCTCTCCATTGCCAACATGGACTTCATAGGATGATCTGTACTTTGACTTCTAGTTGGCAAAGGGGGAAAAGCAGGTACAGAAGGTGCATCCACTTCCAAACCACATTAACGGGGAGCAACACTCCTTATATATACTCATATTTCACTGAACTAATTTTTAGGGGAAAACTAGCTACACAGCCCTGCCGAGATACAATGGGAACCAGGAAATATAGTTCCTGTCCAGAAAGGTTCTTCCCAGAACAATTCTACACCAGGGAAGGGAAGCAACAATCCTCACTTCTTGAATACCTTTATTATCTCCATTTTGCTGTTGAGGAAACTGATGCACAGAGAGGTTTAGCAATTTGCCTGAAATCACACCATGTAGAGAGCATTGTACTCGTAAACATTCTTTATCTTAATAATTATTGCATGTTCTTGGGCATTCGATTTGTTGATAAATATGGGTATCTTATTGCTAAATCAAGCATTATTAGGTATAACCCAAGTGAAATCTGAAGCCAAATTCAACTGAAAATAAAAACTTAATGAGGTCTGCCCCACCCACATAGCCCCACCTCCCTGATCTCTGTTTGAAAATGTGTGGTCAATTTTCATCATTACAATTACCAAAATATTACTTGTATTTAAAGATTAGGGTCAGGGTTGCTAGCTCTTCTACAATGCTTGAGACAGCCTAACCCTATGAACAACTTATTTTCCTTTTGAAAAGCCAGTGGTGTCTCATGTGACACTAGACCGGGTTCTCTGTTCTCTGGGGGCCTGAGGAGTTAATGAGGTATTCCAATCCAGCTCTTGAAGGGCTTGGGTCAGTGCAGCCCCAAGACCAAAGAACACATCTAACACCGAATCAGACATGAGTTTTATTATGACTTACAAACAGGAGAAGGTCTTCGGTGGTGGCCGTCCAGAAAATGAAGGCAGCATTCTGCAAAAGCAGGAGTGCGAGGGGCAACTTATTAGGGTTTAGAACAAAGACATTCCGTAGGGTATGAGAACAGAGTTTCAACAGAGTCTCATGACACAAGAATTTGGAGATTTGTTATCAACAGTGATCAAGGAAAAGGAGTTTAAATGCTTTATAAGATAAGGGGTTTACAATACCATCTGTACATTCTTTCCTCCCTGAGGAGGTCTGTTGACCTTTCATTTCTGTCCTGGTAGCAACTTACTCTCAATATGGAGGGGGATCTTGGGCCCTGGGTCTCCACATGGGGACAAAAGATATGCATGCTGACCACTTGATAAGGCTGAGATGGAGCATAAATTCTGGGGCTGGAAGGTTTCTGTGTCTTCAGTCCTGCCCCTCACAAGCTAGGTTAGGAGAAATTTCATAGGGGAACCTAAGAAATAAATTATATTTACAAAAATAGCCCAAAGGATGCAATGACCATTTGAAGTGGAATAGGGGACAGAGTGAAGGAGAGAAAGTTCATTTGGAAGAGATTTAGTTGAGGGGACTTATGACTGGGATTATGGCCAGGGATGAAAGTGAACCTCATTCAGCAAAAAGAGGCAGCACATGGAGACAAACACAGAAGCTGCCCTCTGGATATTTTGAGCCTTAAATGGAAGCAAGTAAACTGTCATGGCTGGAGGGAAGGGGAGAAAGTGAATGGGGCTTAGGGCGGGGGTGTATGTGTGGAGAACATGCTATTTTGGTTTTGAGGTAAGAAGTCTGTTCTGTTTTTTGTTTTTTTGTTTTTCCATTACTGATCCTTTTAGGCTTTTTTCCCCTATATGGTGTGGGTGCAACTTCCTGCTGAGGCAGGGCATGGTGATTGGACTGTGACATCTGTGGAGCACTTAGTGTGTGCCAGGAATGGCTCTGAGGGCTTTTGTTTTTCTCTATTCCTACCTAAAGATGTCTCATCTACTTCCTCAGCACAGTGTTTGCAACAAGATAAGAGATCATTTATTAATCAGGAATGAAAGCAATCTCACAATAATCTGTCCATCCAGTAGGTATTATTATCTAGGTTTTAAGAATGAGGAAACTTACATTGCTAAAGGCTTAGTTACTTGCTTAATTTAAGGTGAAAGAACTGTTATAAATGGTATGGTCCTCATTCGGGCCCCAAAGCCTCAAGTGTGCAGAGCTGTAGGTAGAAAGAATAAGTAGGAAAATGTATGAGTTTTCTGTGGCTAATACAAATTTCCACATCTTGCTAGCTTAAAACAAAATGTTATCCTTTCACAGTTCTCGAGGTTATTAGAGTGAAATCAGTTTCACTGACCTAAAGTCAAGATGCTGGCAGGGCATGTTCCTTTCGAAAGCTCTGTGGGTGAATCTGTGGCCTCCTTACCTCTTCTAGCCTTTAGCGGTTGCTTACATTCCATGGCTTATGGTCACATCATGCCAGCTTCTCCCTCTATGGTCACATTGCCTTCTCTTCTTCTGTGTTAATTCTCCCTCTGCCTCTCTGTTATAAGGATACATGTGATTGCATTTAGGATTCACCAGATAATCCAGGAAATCTCCCTTTCTCAAAATCTATCATTTAAACATTTGCAAAGCCGTTTTATTTGTCAGATAAAGTAATATTCACAAGTTGCAGGAATTAGTGAATACCCTTTGGGGGGAGCCATTAGTCAGTCTACCAGAAAGCCTAGCTTTTTTGCTGAACACTTGTAAAAAGTGTGTAGGTATGCCAAGTGTGTGTAAGTGTGAACATTTTATGTTTGCAATGTGTATACGGGTGTGTGTAAGCAGGTGTCTGCATGCGTAAGCAAGTGTATGTGTGATGACGTGTGCATGTGAATGAAGATGAGTGTACATGCCCATGTGGATTTGTGCATGTGACTGTGATTTGAGTATAGTATCCATGTGTGTGAGTTGTGTGCGCATGCGACTGTGCGTGTGTAATGCGTGTGGTGGGTGCGCAGGGTGTGCCCTGGACCTGCAGCTCTTCTGCAGCGGCGGGAGCGGGTCCTTGGTCCGGGTTGTTGTCGTGCCTTCTGCAGGGGTCACAGTCCGCTCCTGGCATCGTGCCCTCCTGTGTCCCCGACTCGCCCTCTTCCCGGGTGCTTGGATCCGTGGCCCAGGCGTCTTCCCTGCACCCCAGTGGGCGTGATGGAGCCTGTATGGCGCGGGTGGAGCTGTCGGTGGGCCGGGCCATCCGTGGGCCGTGCGGAAGATGCAGCCAGTAGAAGGGCATGCGGGCGGAGGTTTTGGGGCAGCCCGGGTGGGTCCCTGGAGTGTGCAGAGAAGACACAAAGCTTGGTCAGACTCTAAATTCTGCTCTGGGCAGAGGCAACCATTGGCCAGATTTCATCCAGCAAAAGCGACTTGGAAGAAAGCCGGGCGCGTCCCAGGGACCTGAAAAGCCAAATTTGTCCTGGGATGTGGGAGGTGTAAGGAAGTGACAGGACCTTTTGAGGGTGGTTCCTGAGTGGGGGCGTGGCTTCCCCTGCAAAGTCCCCCACGGGTAGGGTGTGCAGGCTGCCGCCTCTGGGTGCCAAGGCTGAAGAGCTTTTCCTCCCAGCTCTCAGAAGGAAGCCCGCTGCTTACCTGCGCGCGGGGCAGCCTCCTGCGTGCACACGCTCTCCTTTCTCTGGGTTCCTCTCGTTGACTGAAGCTTGGCCTGAAACGCGGTACTTTCACTGAAGTTGGTAAGCAGTCCCAACGCCTCCCTGGATTTTTCGTGTGCAGTTTGCGTATTCTCATCGGAGACCTTTGACTGGCATTGTTCGTAACGATCCCCAGTCCATCTTGCATCTCAACCGTATGTGTCTGGGTTTACTGGGTTGGGGGCTTGTGGAAAATTCAGGTTCCCTTGGCCCAGGATGCAGGTCCAAGTTGATAGAAACCGAAAAAATCAGAGTCCCTTGAGTCCTGCCATCTGTCCCAGGCTGATGGTTCCCTTCCCTTTTGTTTTAAGTGTAGTTCATATTGAAGTTAAGGTAATACTCATCACTCCCTTTACAGATTCCCTAGGTGCTCTCTCCATAGCACAAGAATGATGAAACTTCTGGGGCTTGATTGTGTTGTCTGTGGGACATAGTGCCAGGGAAGGAACCCGTTTTATTGAGCACCTACTATGTGCTCATTGCTTCACGTGTTTTCATAGTGACGCTTTACTTTATAGGTGTGGGAATTGATGCTGACGAGTTAATGAAAATAAAGTCATGTAGATATAAAATGGCTACTCTAAGATTAAAACTAGACCTTATTCTTATTCCGAAATCCATGATGTGCCCTCTTAACCTTTTTGTCTTATCATTTGCCTCTTTCTAGAAATTACTTTCTTACGACGTCTAAGCAGCTCAGTGTCATTTAGTGGCTGATTGAAAGGAATACCACACACCCCGCATTGTGCTGAGTCATGTTGATTTTGCACAGCAAATCAGCAGATCATAGAGAAGAGGCCGAGTGAATGTGTCGCCAACATTTAAAAACAAAAAGATTTCACATCAAAATAGAAAGTGTTCGAGCTTTTCTTGGGATAGGGGAAAATCAGTTTTTTCCACAACCACAATGGACTAGAGCTGGGGAGCAGCTTCACCTTTTAAAATAAGTATTGTCTTTGCAATCCACCATGGATATCTCAGGATATCCATTAAGGTTTCTCAAAAAAAGAGAGAAATTAGTGAAGCATAAGTTTTCTGCCGACTAAGGGATATTTAACAAATGGCATTAATGAAGAGAGGAGCAAAAAGAAAAGTTCAAAAATAAATGCTCATCAAGTAAAGAATAGAGGTAAGATTTTTTTTTTAAATTGTGTAAACAAGATTAAAAGGAGACCAGAGAGCCCTCATGGGCCAGTTTTCCCTAAACATACACAAATCCATGCTTCCCGTTTAGAAAATCCTCAGCATTCATGCTGTAGAATCTGTGTTTTTGTTTCTTTTTTTGTTTTTTTAAGCGTGGGAGTTGTATGGTCTGGAAATCGAACCCGGGTCTCCTGCATGGCAGGTGAGAATTTTACCACTGAACTATCCAGGCACCACTGGTGGTTTTTTCTTCTTTTTAATGACCATGTTTTAAAGGTTGGGTCTGTAGAAGGAGCGTTGCAAACTCCAATACCAGGGCCAGACACATAACATGGACAAGGCAGGTTGGGCCAGAGCTGGGCCAAACTGGAGAGCGCTTGCCCTATTTTAAAAGGTGAAGCTGTTCCCCAGCTCTAGTCCATCGTGGTTGTGGAAAAAACTGATTTTCCTATATCCCAAGAAAAGCTCGAACACTTTCTGTTTTGATGCGAAATCTTTTTGTTTTTAAATGTTGGCGACACATTCAGAAATTTTACAATTAGAGGCCACAAAAGTGATCCCGCTCCAGGACACATTTGACCACTGGTCTCCGGTATTGTGCCTGCAAGACAGATCTTAAGAGAAAAGGAAAATAGGCTGAAGCAAAAGAAGAGGTTCAGGAAGGAGGAGGGTGTGAGTGGGACGCTCGGGCGACGTGGCCTATCATTCCTGGTCCCCCAGTGCCTGTTTCTGGGCTGTCCTGGTGCCTGAGCCCCTCTCCCACCCAGAGCAGCTATTCCACTTGTCAGACTTCAGATAAGCTCCTGCAACGAAAGCCAGCAGATGAGAATGCCCTTCTATTCCAACAGAAAATTTTTTAAAATTTTCTTTCCATGGCAACTAGCAGTATCCATTTGGCTTTTCCCCGACCCCCACAAAAGCTCTCTGCCTTTCGAGAACTGGAATTGCCCACAGGGACAGCTTTACTGGCAGTCTGAAGAGTCCCGCCTGTGGTTCATAATGTGACATGGCTGACTGCTGGAGGGGAAATGTATGTGATGCCCGCCCTTCATCAGATGACACTGGCGACAGTTTATTTGGCAATTTGTACCTGGTTAACAGATACCATCAGCGTCTCAAACCTGGGCTTTATTTTAAATTTCAGACTCTGAGAAAAAGGAGAACATAGTAACTGAGCAGTTTAGAGCAGATGGAGAACAGAGTGTGGGCTCTATTTTGCTACTGAAATTCCTTATCTGATTTTCTAACTTTGTCTTCCTTGGTGTGCCTTTCATTCAATGACTTCTGTTTAGTTTACTGCTCTTCTGTGTGTCTGAGGAAATTGCGAAATTACATTCTTCTAGCAACTGAGAGAATCAGTACAGACGAGCCGGTAAGGAATATTTACACATTTGGTGTTTGAATAGCTTTGGTCATTGGCTTGACGATTATTATCCCTTGAGACTGGGTTTTATTTAGAGTCTCTGGGAAAATACTGCGGTCCTAGCTCCATATCTGTGTGGAGGGAAGGCTATGCGGATTTTTACAGAAACCTATTTAGCCTTTTAATTGCCAGTAGTTTTTGTTTTTGTATTTTTTTCACGTGGGCAGGCTCCGGGAACTGAACTTGGGTGCCTCCAGCAAGGCAGGCAAGAATTTTGCAACTGAGCCACCACTGCAGCGCCCTCCAGCACTTTTTCAAAGGTGACATAAAACATCTACAACAAAACCCATGAAGCTACCTACCTGGTAGCTGCTTAATTCGTGAGCGTTGGTCAATCAGAGAGCTGAGCCGAGCTCAATATAAGTATATTCTTCGATGCATAGTTTACATCTTGAACTTATTTCTGAGCACGGCAGAATGGTGTTACAACCACACATTTGAAATATGAGCAAGAGCCTAGCAGTAACACATTGGGTGGGATTTGCCCAGCTTGACTAATATTTACTGGCTGCAACTGACTGATGATGATGTGTGAGCTGTATGAGAAGTGTGAGTTTTCTCCTTTTGTACTATTTAGAGAGCAATTCAGAAGAGTTTTCAGAAGATTAAAAGTGAAAATCAAAGCCCATTTTCTAATTGTTTTGCTTTTGGAACAGATTACTGCAAAGTAGAAAATGAAGAGTGAATTGTGTGTGCAAGTGTATCTCAAAGCTAAGTGTGATTTCAAAAAGAAAAATATAGTTTTTGATTATTAGCTTCAAACAGATTTTGTAGATGGTATCTGGATTTTCATACTTAATGAAGTTGATGGCATTTGTTATGGAGACTCATAGTTTATTGCTGTATTTCCTGTGTGGACAGAGTAGATTTCAAGGTGATGAGAAAGATAGATGTTGAAACATGATCTAAAACTTTTAGAAAAATCTGTTTTTCCTTCTTGTTCACCGCTATTATTTTCTTTAACATATGTGTTAAAAGAATGACATATGTGGGGATGGCCAAAAAGAAGGGGTTTCGATTTCCAAATTCTAACACAATCTTCCAGGGCATTTATGCCCAAATTATTTTACCTTCCTGAGTCAGAAACATGAATAGACTGTAATTTCAAGCTCGTTATTGAATATCATTTCTTTTGATCACATTCATTTTCAAAATACATTCTTCAAAACCTAAGCATTTGCACATTAGGGATCAGGAAGTTAGACAAAGCAGTGAATGATAGAGTAAGTTGATTTCTTTGTATGACTTTTCTTCTCAGTATTGGCACTTCAGAAGTTAACTACGGACACCCCCCCCCCCCCCAGAAACAAAACACTACATAAAAGTCAAATAAATACACAAGACTCTCCAGTGCATCATTTTCTCCAAACCAGCAGCTCTTAATATGTGGCAAATTGCTTCAAGGCAAATTTTCTCAATTTCAGAGAGTTTTAGACCAAACTTTGCTTTTTAGGGATTTAATGGCCAAATTCTATCCCAGTCCTTCTAAGATACTCTGCCCAAAGTTCCTCAACTACAATTAATTTTTCTGTATTCTATGCCGCCCATATCAATTTTTAAAAATCTACTTTATTGAAGTATAATTTTCATAAAATAAAATGTACCCAATTTAAGTGTATATGTCAATGAGTTTTACACTGCCATGTACGTACTACATCAATTAAGATATAGAACATTTCCATCACCCCAAAAAGTTCCCTTGGACCCCTTCCCAGACATACCACCGCCTTGAACTCCCACCCCAGGCAAACTTTGATCTGTTTTCTCATGCCATAGATTAATTTTCCTTATTCTACAACTTATAAATATAGTGTTCATTTACTTTTTTGAGGCTGGCTTCTTTTGTTCTGTATGTTTTTGAGATTAATCCATTTTATTGAGGTATTAGCAATTTATTTTTATTGCTGAGCAGATTCCATTGCATGTCTAAGCCACAATGTTTTTATCTAGTCATTAGTTGTGGACATTTGAGTTGTTTCCAGTTTTGAGCAATTATGAATAAAGCTACTATGAATATCTGTTGACATCACATTTTTCTTGGTAAATACCCATGAGTGGGATTGATAGATCATATGGTAAGTGTATATTTAACATATATATATGTATATATGCCAGACATTTTCAAGAATGTTAGAAACATATTCACTCCCATCAGCAATATAGGAGACACAATTGCTCCATTCCTCACCACGGCTTTGTATGGTTAGTCTTTTTAATTTTGAACAACCTACCAGGTGAGCAGTAGTATCTCATTGTGATTCTAATTTGCATTTTCATAATGCCAAATGAGCTTGAACATTTTTTCATTCTCATTTGCCATCCATGTATCTTCTTTGATGGAGTATCTATTCATACTTTTGGCTTATTTTAAATTCGGATTGTTTTCTTATTACTGAGTTTTAAGAGTCCTTTATATATTCTGGATACAAGCCCTTTATCATATATGTCATTTTCAAATATTTTCTTCCTGTCTGTGACTCAGCTTTTTATTCTCTTGACCATGTCTTTCGAAGAGCAGAAGTTATTTTGATTAAGTTTAGTTTATCAATGTTTTTCTCTTATGGGTCATGCTTTTTGGTGTCTTATCTAAAATAGCTTTACCTAATCCAAAGTTACAAAGATTTCTCCTGTCTTTTCGTTTAGGTGTTTTGTAGTTTTAGAGTTTGCATTTGGTCTATGATTCATTTGGAGTTAATTTTTTGTAGGGTATGAAGTTTAGATGGAAGTTCATTATTTTGCCTATGATGTTCTAGGACAATTTGTTGAAAATTGTTGAAAAGAATATCCTTTCTCTGTTAACTGCCCGGGTAACTTTGTCAAAAACCTGTTGTCCCTGCATGTGTGGATGTATTTCTGGAATCTCTATTCTCTGCCATTGATCTGTTTTCCTATCTTGATGCCAACACCATACTTACTTAATTACTTGAGTTTATAAGGCCTGCAGTCAAGTAATGTGAATCCCTCGAACTTTGTTGTTCTTATGCAGTGATGTTTTAGCTTTGCATGTCTTTCACATTTCCATATGAATTTTAGAAGTAACTTCCATTTTGACCAAAAACCTGCTGAGGATTTCAATGGGATTGGATGAATCTATAGATCATTTTTGAGGGAATTGACACTTTAACAATAGCGAGAGTTCTAATCTATGAACATGTTACATCTCTCCATTTATTTAGGTCTTCTTTCACTGCATGCAACAATGCTATATCGTTTTCAGTTTACCGGTCTGGCACATCTTTGTTCAGATTTAACCCTATTTTAAATAGTATATCTATTTTAATTTCAGTTTCCGATTGTTTGTTGCTAGTGTATAAAATTGAAAAATAATTTTTATATATTGTTCTTTTTGTTTGCATCTTTATCAAGCAATCTCTATTAAAAATTTATTGTGTCAATTTTCTAGTGAAGGATACATAAATATGGATATGAATAACAATTATTTGCAAATGAGTTATCACATTTATCAATTCGTAAGTCATAATATAAAGCTTGTCAGATACCATCATGAGGCTAGGGCAAATTTTTTTCTCCTTTTTAAAAAATTTTTTATCTATTTGTTTATTTTTAGTTTTTTAAACTTTTTAATTATATAATATAACATATATACAAAGCAAAGAAATAAAAAAAGCAATAGTTTTCAAAGTACTCTTCAACAAGTGGTTAAAGGACAGATCCCAGAGTTTGTCATGGGCTACCATACGATCCTCTCAGATTTTTCCTTCTAACTGCTCCAGAATATAGGAGGCTAGAGGGCTTTAATAATTTTTTATCATCACAACTCTTTTTCCTTCTTTTTTTGTGAATAATAACATATGTACAAAAAGCTATAAATTTCAAAGCACAACACCACAATTAGTTATAGAACATATTTCAGAGTTTGACATGGGTTACAATTCCACAATTTTAGGTTTTTACTTCTAGCTGCTCTAAGATACTAGAGACTAAAAGAGCTATTGATTTAATGATTCCACAATCATATTTGTTTGTTAAACCCTACCTTCTCTGAATAACTCCACCATCACCTTTGATCTTTGTATCCCTTTCTTTAGGGATGTTTGGGCTAAGACCATTCTAACTTTTTCTTGCTGTTTTGGGGTAGGGAGATGAAATTATCTGATGTTCTGGAGAGGCTGGGCCCTCTAGGTTTCAGAACTTACCTGGTCCAGGGACCCATCTGGAGGTTGTAGGTTTCTGGAAAGTTATTGTAGTGCATGGAACCTTTGTGGAATCTTACATATTGCCCTAAGTGTTCTTTTGGATTGGCTGGAACGGTCCTGGTTGGGGGTTGGCAGGTTATGATAGGTAGAAAGGTCTAACTGAAGTTTGAGTGAGAGCAACCTCCAGAGTAGCCTCTAGACTCTGAACTCTCCCTGCCTCTGATACATTATTAGTTACACTTCTTTTCCCCCTTTTGGTCAGGATGGAATTGTTGATCCCACAGTCAGGATGGAATTGTTGATCCCAGATTCATCCCTGGGATCATCTCCCACGTTGCCCAGGATTTTTTCACCCCTGTAAGGGAGAGGGCAATGATTTCACTTGCAAGAGTTGGGCTTAGAGAGAATGAGGTCCCATTTAAGCAACAAGAGGTCCTTCAGAAGTAACTCTCAGGCATCTCTATAGGTAGGCTAAGCCTCTCATTTACCAACATAAGCTTCACAAGAGTAAGCCTCAAGATCAAGGGCATGACCTAAAGTTTGACACAGTATCAAGGGATTGATGGTAAAATTTAATAGTTTCATATATTTTTTTCCCATCCCTCAAGGAACTTCGCCAATACTTTTTGATTATCTGCTTAATATGCTCTAGGATGTATCCAGGCATTACAATAATCTGTACAGGATGAAAGAACCTCTTTCTTATTCTGGGCTCCCTGTAATTCAATTATTCAAATGAGCTATACAGATAGGTTGAATTAGATTATATGCTACAGAATATTTTTGGTTCCAGACCAAATAAACCTTTCTTCCTTTGTTGTCAAAGAGTATGTGTGGTTCTAAAATATAGACACTGTCTTCCTTACCCCTGTGTTCTGAATTACTTTGACCCAACTTGATTGTCTTTGTTCTTATCGCTATCAGTTTATATATATTGATCTTGTATCCAGCAATCTATTGAACTGACTTATTAGTTCTTTTAGTGAGTTTTAGCTTCCATAGGTTTTTCTGCAGAATTATACAGTCCATGGACAGTTTTATTTCTTCCTTTACATTTTCTTGCCTTTAATTTTTTTCCCTTATTTTATTACACTGCCTTGAACCTCTAGTACCACGTGGAAGAGAAGTTGTGAGAGTGTCTTGTCTTTTTTGCTTTTCACTCTGGCCAGAGGTTTATCCATTTTATTCCGCTTCTCAAAGAACCAGCTTTTAGTTTCATGGAGATTTTCTTCTGTTTTTTCTGTTTTCAGTTTCATTTGTTTCCCTTCTGATATTTTTATTTCATTTCTTCTACTTATTTTGGGTGTAATTTTCTTTTCTTTTCCTAGATTCTTAAGGTGGAAGTTGAGGACATTTATCTGAGACCTTTTGTCTTTTGTAGTATAGACACTTAGCATTGTGAATTTCTCTCTCAACACCGCTTTAGCTGAATCCGTACATTCTGATGTCATTGCAATGGTACCATTAAGTTCAGGATATTTTCTTCTTTTACTCTTTATTTCTTCTTTGATTCATCTACTATTTAGAAATACATATTTTAGTTTCCAAATATTAGGGCATTTATAGATATGTCCTGGTATTGAGTCTTAATGTAATTCCTTTGGGGTCAAGGAACATGCCTTGTTTGACTTGAATCCTTTTTAAGTTTATTGAAAATGTTTAAAGTTTCAGAATATGATCTATCTTGATAACTGTTCTGTGTGCACTTGAAAACAATGTATACTCTGCTGTTGTTGGATAGAGTGTTCCATAAATGTCAGTTAGATCAAGTTGTTGATAATGTGTTCAAGTTATATACTTATTTTCTGTCTATCTGCTTTATCGATTACTGAGATGGAGTTGTTGAAATTTTGGCTCATTCATGAGGTGGGGTCTACAGAAGTTTCTAGCTTCAAACATTCCTCTGCAGTGGATCCAACAGTGATTTGTCTATATTTCTTTGCAGTTCTATTAGTTTCTGCCTTATTTACTTTAAAGCCCTATTATTTTTGTACACACACATTTATTAAGCCTTCTTGTTGAATTCCCTTTTATCTTTATGAAATGACCCTCTTTATTCCTGATTATAATCTGCTCTGAAAGCTACTTTGATATTATAAACATTTAGGCTTTCTTAGTATTTAGTATTGGCAAGGTACATATTTCCCATCTTTTTACTTTGATCTATTAGTGTCTTTGTTTGTTAAGTAATTTTCTTAAAGGTTGCATATAGTTGGATCTTGCTTTTTGCTTTGCTTTTACTTTTTGAAAATTCATTCTATCTCTATTTTTTAATTTGGACATTTAGACCATTTTCCTTTAATGTGAGTATTAATATGACTGAGTGTAAATGTGCCATTTCTATTTGTCCCATCTGTTTGTTGTCACCTTTTTCTTCTTTTTGTGCCTTCTTTTAGATTAAGAAATTTTTATGATTCTATTTTACTTCTATTCTTTTTTATTAATTAAAAAAAATTAACAACAAACAAAACAATAGGATATCATTCCATTCTACATATATAATCAGTAATTCTTAATATCATCACATAATTGCATATTCATCATTTCTTAGAACATTTGCATTGATTTAGAAAAAGAAATAAAAAGACAACAGAAAAAGAAATAAAATGATAATAGAGAAAAAAAGTTATACATACCATACCCCTTACCCCCACTTCCATTTACCACTAGCATTTCAAACTAAATTTATTTTAACATTTGTCCCCCCTATTATTTATCTTTATTCCATATGTTCTACTCTTTTGTTGATATGATAGATAAAAGGAGTATCAGACACAAGGTTTTCACATTCACAGAGTCTCATTGTGAAAGCTATATCATTGTTCAATCATCATCAAGAAACATGGCTACTGGAACACAGCTCTACATTTTCAGGCAGTTCCCTCCAGCCTCCCCACTACATCTTGAACAACAAGGTGATATCTACTTAATGTGTAAGAATAACCTCCAGGATAACCTCTCAACTCTGTTTGGAATCTCTCAGCCATTGACACTTAGTCTTATTTCACTCTTCCCCCTTTTGGTCGAGAAGGTTCTCTCAATCCCCTGATGTTAATTCTCAGCTCATTCTAGGGTTTTTCTCAGTCCCTTGATGCTGAGTCTCGGCTCATTCCAGGATCTCTGTCCCACGTTGCCAGGAAGGTCCACACCCCTGGGAGTCATGTCGCACACAGAGAGAGGGAGGGTGGTGAGACTGCTCGTTGTGTTGGCTGGAGGGAGAGGCCACATCTGAGCAACAAAAGAGGCTCTCTTGGGGGTGACTCTTAGACCTAAATTTTAAGTAGACTTGACCTGTCCTTTGTGGGGTTAAGTTTCATATGAACAAACCCCAAGACTGGGGGCTCAGCCTGTAGCTTTGGTTGTCCACACTGCTTGTGAGAATATCAAGAATTCAACTTGGGGAAGTTGAATTTCTCCCCACGCTCACCATTCCCTGAAGGGGGGGCTTGCAAATACTTTTCCACTCACTGATCAAATCACTCTGGGATTCATCGGGGCATCACTCTGAATAAACCAACAAAATCTCATGTCCTACCTGAGATTCCAAGTACTTATGACGTCCAATCAAACTATCTACATAAGTAATATTAGGAAATGCTCTAGTCAAAATATAAATTTTGTAACAAATAAACATTTTTGCTTTAGTCTCACACATAAGGTGGCATTTTAAAACATTAATTACCATCTATTTTCAGCACCCTGAAATAATGACATTCCTTTATTCTTTCTCATGCAAAAACATTTTTAAAATTTGTACATTGTACATTTCACGATTGTTATACACTCTAGGCATTCCTAGATTATACCATCTCAATCTTTAACATCTATCTTTCTTTCTGATTTCATGTATGTCCCCAGCCCTCCTCCCTCTATCATTCTCACATGCAGGTTCATTCAGTGTTTTAACATAATTATATTACAGTTAGGTAGTATTGTGCTGTCCATTTCTGAGTTTTTGTATCCAGTCCTGTTGCGCAGTCTGTATTCAGACTTCAGATCCAATTACCCAATATCTTACACTATTTCTATCTCCTTATGATCTCTGTTACCAAGGAAATATTCCAAGTTTATTCACTAATGTCAGTTCATATCAGTGAGACCATACAATATTTGTCCTTTAGTTTTTGGCTAGTCTCACTCAGCATAATGTTCTCAAGGCCCATCCATGTTGTTACATACTTCATAAGTTTACTCTGTCTTAAAGCTGCATAATATTCCATCGTATGTATATACCACAGTTTGTTTAGCCACTCTTCTGTTGATGGACATTTTGGCTATTTCCATCTCTTTAGAATTGTAAATAATGCTGCTATAAACATTGGTGTGCAAGTGTCTGTTTGTGTCTTTGCCCTTAAGTCCTCTGAGTAGATACCTAGCACTGGTATTGCTGGGTCATATGGCAATTCTATATTCAGCTTTTTGAGGAACCGCCAAACTGTCTTCCACAGTGGTTGCACCATTTGACATTCCCACCAACAGTGAATAAGTGTGCCTCTTTCTCCACATCCTCTCCAGCACTTGTCATTTCTGTTTTGTTGATAATGGCCATTCTGGCGGGTGTGAGATGATATCTCATTGTGGTTTTGATTTGCATTTCTCTAATGGCCAGGGACATTGAGCATCTCTTCATATGCCTTTTGGCCATTTGTATTTCCTCTTGTGAGAAGTGTCTGTTCAAGTCTTTTTCCCATTTTGTAATTGGATTGGCTGTCTTTTTGTTGTTGAGTTGAACAATCTCTTTATAAATTCTGGATACTAGACCTTTATCTGATATGTCGTTTCCAAATATTGTCTCCCATTGTGTAGGCTGTCTTTTTACTTTCTTGATGAAGTTCTTTGATGCACAAAGTGTTTAATTTTGAGGAGCTCCCATTTCTTTCTTTCTTTATTCAGTGCTCTTGCTTTAGGTGTAAGGTCTATAAAACCACCTCCAATTATAAGATTTATAAGATATCTCCCTACAGTTTCCTCTAACTGTTTTATGGTCTTAGACCTAATGTTTAGATCTTTGATCCATTTTGAGTTAACTTTTGTATAGGGTGTGAGATACGGGTCCTCTTTCATTCTTTTGCATATGGATATCCAGTTCTCTAGGCACCATTTATTGAAGAGACTATTCTGTTCCAGGTGAGTTGGCTTGACTGCCTTATCAAAGATCAAATGTCCATAGATGAGAGGGTCTATATCTGAGCACTCTATTTGATTCCATTGGTCGATATATCTATCTTTATGCCAGTACCATGCTGTTTTGACCACTGCGGCTTCATAATATTCCTTAAAGTCAGGCAGCGTGAGACCTCCAGCTTCGTTTTTTTCCCTCAAGATACTTGTAGCAATTTGGGGCACCCTGCCCTTTCAGATAAATTTGCTTATTGGTTTTTCTATTTCTGAAAAGTAAGTTGTTGGGATTTTGATTGGTATTGCGTTGAATCTGTAAATCAATTTAGGTAGAATTGATATCTTAACTATATTTAGTCTTCCAGTCCATGAACACCATATGCCCTTCCTTCTATTTAGATCTTATGTGATTTCTTTTAACAGTTTCTTGTAGTTTTCTTTGTATAAGGCTTTTGTGTCTTTAGTTAAATTTATTCCTAAGTATTTTATTCTTCTGATTGTAATTGTAAATGGAGTTTTTTTCTTGATTTCTTCCTCAGATTGTTCATTACTAGTGTATAGAAACACTACAGATTTTTGAATGTTGATCTTGTAACCCGCCACTTTGCTGTATTCGTTTATTAAATCTAGTAGTTTTGCTGTGGATTTTTCAGGGTTTTCGACATATAGTATCACACATCTGCAAACAGTGATAGTTTTACTTCTTCCTTTCCAATTTTTATGCCTTGCATTTCTTTTTCTTGTCTAATTGCTCTGGCTAGAACTTCCAACACAATGTTGAATAACAGTGGTGATAGTGGACATCCTTGCCTTGTTCCTGATCTTAGGGGGAAAGTTTTCAGTTTTCCTCATTGAGGATGATATTAGCTGTGGGTTTTTCATATATTCCCTTTATTATTTTAAGGAAGTTCCCTTGTATTCCTGTCCTTTGAAGTGTTTTCAACAGGAAAGGATGTTGAATTTTGTCAAATGCCTTCTCTGCATCAAATGAGATGATCGTGTGATTTTTCTGCTTTGATTTGTTGATATGGTGTATTACATTAATTGATTTTCTTATGTTGAACCATCCATACCTGGGATGAATCCTACTTGGTCATCATGTATAATTCTTTTAATGTGTTGCTGGATTTGATTTGCTAGAATTTTGTTGAGGATTTTTGCATCTATATTCATTAAGGAGATTGGTCTGTAGTTTTCTTTTTTTTTTTGTAATATCTTTGCCTGTTTTTGGAATGAGGATGATGTTGGCTTCATAGAATGAATTAGGTAGCTTTCCCTCCACTTTAGTTTTTTTGAAGAGTTTGCGCAGGGTTGGTACTAATTCTTTCTGGAATGTTTGGTAGAATTCACATGTGAAGCCATCTGGTCCTGGACTTTTCTTTTTGGGAAGCTTTTGAATGACTGATTCAATTTCTTTACTTGTGATTGGTTTGTTGAGGTCATCTATTTCTTCTTGAGTCAAAGTTGGTTGTTCATGCCTTTCTAGGAACTTGTCCATTTCATCTACATTGTTGTATTTATTAGCATAAAGTTTTTCATAGTATCCTGTTATTACCTCCTTTATTTCTGTGGGGTCAGTGGTTATGTCTCCTCTTCCATTTCTGATCTTATTTATTTGCATTCTCTCTCTTCTTCTTTTTGTCAATCTTGCTAAGGGCCCATCAATCTTATTGATTTTCTCATAGAACCAACTTCTGGTCTTATTGATTTTCTCAATTGTTTTCATGTTCTCAATTTCATTTATTTCTGCTTTAATCTTTGTTATTTCTTTCCTTTTGCTTGCTTTGGGGTTAGTTTGCTGTTCTTTCTCCAGTTCTTTCAAATGGACAGTTAATTCCTGAATTTTTGCCCTTTCTTCTTTTTTGATATAGGCATTTAGGGCAATAAATTTCCCTCTTAGCACTGCCTTTGCTGCATCCCATAAGTTTTGTTATGTTGTGTTTTCATTTTCATTTGCTTTGAGATATTTACTGATTTCTCTCGTAATTTCTTCCTTGACCCACTGGTTGTTTAAGAGTGTGTTGTTGAGCCTCCATGTGTTTGTGAATTTTCTGGTTCTCTGCCTATTATTGATTGCCAACGTCATTCCTTTATGATCTGAGAAAGTGTTGTGTATGATTTCAATCCTTTTAAATTTGTTGAAACTTGCTTTGTGACCGAGCATATGGTCTATCTTTGAGAATGATCCATGAACACTTGAGAAAAAGGTGTATCCTGCTGTTGTGGAGTGTAATGTCCTATAAATGTCTGTTAAGTCTAGCTCATTTATTATAATATTCAAATTCTCTATTTCTTTATTGATCCTCTGTCTAGATGTTCTGTCCATTGATGAGGGTGGGGAATTGACGTCTCCAACTATTATGGTAGATGTGTCTATTTCCCTTTTCAGTGTTTGCAGTGTTTGCCTCACGTATTTTGGGGCATTCTGGTTCAGTGCATAAATATTTATGATTGTTATGTCTTCTTGTTGAATTGTTCCTTTTATTAGTACCTAGTATCCTTCTTTGTCTCTTTTAACTGTTTTACATTTGAAGTCTAATTTGTTGGATATTAGTATAGCTACTCCTGCTCTTTTCTGGTTGTTATTTGCATGGACTATCTTTTCCCAACCTTTCAATTTCAACCTATGTTTATCTTTGGGTCTAAGATGTGTTTCCTGTAGACAGCATATAGAAGGATCCTGTTTTTCAATCCATTCTGCCAGTCTGTCTTTTGATTGGGGAGTTCAATCCATTAACATTTAGTGTTATTACTGTATGGGTAGTACTTTCTTCTACCATTTTGCCTTTTGTATTTTATATGTCATATCTAATTTTCCTTCTTTCTACACTCTTCTCCACACCTCTCTGTCTTTTTGTATCTGTCTGTAGTGCTCCCTTTAGTATTTCTTGCAGAGTTGTTCTCTTGGTCACAAATTCTCACAGTGATTTTTTGTCTGAAAATGTTTTAATTTCTCCCTCATTTTTGAAGGACAATTTTGCTGGGTATAGAATTCTTGATTGGCAGTTTTTCTCTTTTAGTAATTTAAATATATCACCCCACTGACTTCTCGCCTCCATGGTTTCTGCTGAGAAATCTACACATAGTCTTATTGGGTTTCCCTTGTATGTGATGTATTGCTTTTCTCTTGCTGCTTTCAATATCCTCACTTTCTCTTTGACCTCTGATATTCTGACTAGTAAGTATCTTGGAGAACGTCTATTTGGATCTTTTCCCTTTGGGGTGCACTGCACTTCTTGGATCTGTAATTTTAGGTCTTTCATAAGAGTTGGGAAATTTTCAGTGATAATTTCTTCCATTAGTTTTTCTCCTCCTTTTCCCTTCTCTTCTCCTTCTGAGACACCCACAACACATATATTTTTGCACTTCATATTATCATTCAATTCCCTGAGTCCCTGCTCATATTTTTCCATTCTTTTCTCTATAGTTTCTGTTTCTTTTTGGATTTCAGATGTTCCATCCTCCAGTTCACTAATCCTAACCTCTGTCTCTTGAAATCTACCATTGTAGGTTTCCATCTTTTTTATCTCTTCTACTGTACCTTTCATTCCCATAAGTTCTGTGATTTGTTTTTTCAGACTTTCCATTTCTTCTTTTTGTTCATTCCTTGCCTTCTTCATATCCTCCCTCAATTCACTGATTTGGTTTTTGATGAGGTTTTCCATGTCTGTTCGTATATTCAGAATTAGTTGTCTCAGCTCCTGTATCTCATTTGAACTATTGGTTTGTTCCTCTGACTGGGCCATATCTTCAAATTTCCTGGTGTGATTTGTTATTTTTTGCTGGCTTCTAGACATTTAATTACCTTAATTAGTTTATTCTGGAGATTGCTTTCACTTCTCTTACCTAGAGTTTTCTTGCTAGATGAGTTTGTTGTCTATCTGTTCTTTGACCTTCAGTTCAGCTTTTTCTGGATCTCTAGCTTAGGTTTTGTTTAACAGAGGATAATTTTTCAGTTCTTGTTTTCTTGTTTCTTGCCCTGCTTGTAAGGTGCCTTTTCCCTCCCCACCCTTAGGAGGGTCTACATAGGTAATATAGACTCCAGCCAGGTTTTCCTGGACTAAACTGGACTCCTATCAGGGGAAGGAGTCACCTGTGTCAGTTTTCCCCAAGGTTGAAACCCAGCAGGTTAAAAGATTTTCCTGTGAAGTCTCTGGGCTCTGTTTTTCTTATCCTGCCCAGTATGTGGTGCTTGTTTGCCTGCAGGTCCCACCAGCAAAAGATATTGTGGCACTTTTAAGTTTGGAAGGTTTTCCCTGCTGGGGCGTATTGGAGACAGAGGAGAGGTTGTAGGCTGGTTTTAATGGCTTCAAATTGCCAAGCCCTTGGGTTCTGACTTCCTTGAGAGAGGGATTCCACCTGAGTTGGGCTTCACCCCTCCCCTGGAGAAGGCACAGGTGGGCGACAGTCCTGAAAGCAGTTCATTTCTGCCTATGCCTGGGGCAGTTGCAGCCCGAGTAGTCGCACCGCTGAATCCAGAGGCAGCCAAGCCTCCATAGACACAGCCACAAAAACCTCTGTTTTGTCCCTTTTCCTTTTTTTCAGTTAGTCCAATAAGTGACCTCTGCCTTGACCAGGTTCGCCTGATTGGGAGCCTATTTTTAGTAGTCAGAACTTGTTAATTAATGCCACAATTGGTGTTTTGTTGGACTCAGTCCCTGCTACTGTTAGAGTGTCTTTCCTTTCCCTCTGGGAAGCTGCCTGTGGGGGAGGGGCACCGAGCACCAGCCGCTGCGGCTTGGGGAACTCATGGTTCAGGGGGTGCTCGCAGCCAGTCCAGCTGGTCCAGACTGGGGTATGCTGTGTGTCCAGTCACTGTCGTGGCTCTGGGAGCTATTCTGTACTGTTTCTGGTTATTTAGTAGTTGTTCTGGAGGACGAACTAAAATGCGCACCTTGCTAAGCTGCCATCTTGGCCCCTCCTCCTACTTCTGTTCTTAGTTTACAGTTGGCCATGATTCAGTTATTTCTGGGTTCCAGGTCAGTTGGGGACAAAGCCAGTCAGTCTCTCCTATCTTAGACCCTAGACTTGTACTGAGACTAGTTTCCCTGGTCTGCTGTTATATGGCTGGGTCCATCTCCCTTCTGCAGGGAGTTCCTGGGTGTTACTCAGAATGGTTCTGATCCCTGCTGTACCACATGATATTTGAATCTCTTCTTGGGGCAACGGCAGTCATCCTGCATCGATGTAAATCACAAGTGCTCCCTGTGAACTTCCAAAGTTTGGAGGTCCATAAGATTCTCATGTGTACATTTGTGAACCTCAGCAGCTAGGAAAGAGGGCCAGTGCCCCAGGGCAACTTTGTCCTCTGCCTGTATTAAAATAGTCAAAAGACCTGTTAGACCAGGGTATAAGCCAACACTAGGTCCTAGTTTTATCCAGCATTATTTGTTGACACATTTCACTAAAGTCCTATCACCTTTCCAGGCTGAATTTCATTCTCTGAGCTCCTCCTTGAAGATAATTTCTTAGTTAACAGCTCTCTTTCCTCTGAATACTATTCCTCATTAAAAGTGAATTTAGGGTGCACAGGTGGTTCGGTGGTAGAATGCTTGCCTTCCATGCAGGAGACCCGGGTTCGATTCCTGGACCATGCACCCCCCCCCCAAAAAAAAAGTGAAATCAGCTTGCCCCATTTGATTAGTTAGGGTTCTCCATTGTATTAGTTAGGGTTCTCCCCATTGTGTTAGTTAGGGTTCTGTTTGAAGTAGTGAATGTCTTCAAGTTCACGGAATTTAAATGGTAATAAATGGGGGAAAGGAAAGTGACTTGCCAGTAAAGACCATACAGGCTTCAAATAGAAACTTCAGTAATATAGCAGTTGGAAATTTTAAGCTTTGTCCCTAGTAGGTTAATGTGGCAATATTTTTCTGTTGAATTGTCTCTGTTAATTTTTCTTATTGAACCGTCAGGTTTTCATTCATGAAGTGGAGTCTACAGGAGCTTATAGCTTCAGGCATTCCTCTGCAGTGGATCTAACAATGAATGAAACCAAACCAAAGCCTGAGATTTGGCTTTTGACCTATTTGATTTCTTTTCAGAAAACTTATGTAAAGCTTGAAGTCATAGGGGGAGTACTAAAATTTAGTTTTATCTCAATTGAAAATGTGAGGTTTGTGGTTCTGGGGAAAAAAGTTTTTTGAACAATATTCGCTTTTCATATTTAATTTTTACAGATTTGGAAACAATCCATAGCCAAGCCTCTGTCTGAATCAAGCTGTTCTTTAAAGAGAAAAGACTTCATTCTGAAATTTAATTGCACTTTCCAAGAACAGGCACAGTTGATGCTCCATGCTTTAATGATGGAACCTCAGGTGTACTTATTTGCTGCCAGCATCTCCTCAGCGGATAGGAAGCCTTATGTGAATGAACACTATGCATTTGGCATCTTCTGGAATAATACGTGCCCAACTCCTGCGAATACTGGAATGTGGTTATGGGACTGGTTTCTATTGTCTGTTTTCTATTTGCTACTCTACAGTAAGTCAAGAATCTTGAAATTCAAGTCCACAATTTAATAATCTTGTCCATTGTATTTTTAAACTATTCATATTGGACTTGGCAGAGAGGGAATCTGCTAGTGAGCAAATGTTTAATTTGTTTGCATATTTTGAATGTGCTAAAGAAGCAGCTTTCTATAGCATTTTTGGAATATTTTAGGAAGGTTGTTGATACATTGCACTGACTGCCTTTTTCTTGATAAAGATGTAAATATTTTATATTTTGTAAATAGAGGATATATACCCTACTCCTTTATTATCTTGAATTGAATTCCTTTTGAATACAATCTTTGATGAAAGTAAACAGGCTATTATTTTATTTAAATCATATTGGATCAGGTATTGCTTTATATTATTCTTTCCTGGTAGACATGGGGATACTTTTCAAAAAAAAGTTCTGCAGAGCAAAGTTGTCCATCCTTGCTGAATTTACTTATAAATAGAAATCAGATACCAGTCATATCTAGACAAGAAAAAAATTGCAAGCCAGGGAGAGTTGCTTCAATGCTTCAAAAATTATGCATCTCTAGATAGGTCATCCATTTATAAAATACTATAGAAAGGTGTAAAATATAGCCAGTCCTCAAGATATTGGAAATCTAAAACATAAGGAAAGGTGTTTTGAAAATCACATTAGCATATCAGTCACTGCCACTTAATGAGAGAATGACACAGCACTGATGTTGAGTGGGTTTCTGGTGTTAGATAATTCCCAGCGAGTGCTGGGAATATCAGGTTTTAGGAAGTATACGTGGAGGTGAAAGATATGCTTGGAATTGGAAGCCATAAATTGATGCCCAGTTCTCCCACTAGCTCCTGAGCAGCATTTAATCTCACTTTGTACCAATAGAAACTGAGGTTTTGAGAGGTTAAGTAATTGTGTGGTTTCCCACTCCAGAAGCCAAGTTTTTGCTTACTATTCTACATAAGAGGTGGCATTGTTAGGGAATCCAATAGATTTTCACAGTCATTTCTACATTTGTACTAGCATAAATGTGCAATTTGATTAGAAGTGGCTTAAAATCTAATACTGATAGACATTTTTAACTTGTGTCATTTATGTTTTAACAATATGTCTTGTCTCTCGAATCACCAGACTTAACACCTTCCATCACGACGAGGCTAAGAAAACGTAAACATGTACTTGGGACACGTATAGGACTTTCCATAAAAATTATAAAAGAAAAAACAAGAGGCAGATTGATTATTTTTTTTTAGGATTTCCACTGGGTTTCTTTAAAATCTTAGATATATTTGATTGCTTGCTGTAAATGAAGATAGTTCTTGGGCTTTGACTGAGAATGAATGAGATGTTTTATTGCTGTACATCAGTAATGTTTTTACTTGGCACTGAAATGGCTCATTAAGTTCTGTGCCCAAATGCTCATGTGTCAGTTGTCACTTTCCAGCCAGCTCTTTGCGGTCTGCAGAAGTGGACAAGCGGATGAAGTACTTTCTCTTGGCTTTCTCCCCTGCTGGTTAGGCGGGGACCTAACACATTTTTTAGGCTGCCACTTAACTAACCAACTGCCCGTTCAGGTAAGCCCGTCTCAGGTTTTATCTTCACAAGAGCAAAGATTCTGTATTATATGGGCATGGAGGGCTTCCTGTGTAGGGTTGCCAGATTCAGCAAATAAAAATACGGGTTGCCCAGTTAAATTTGACTTTTATCTAAACAATGAATAGATGTTAGTATAAATATGCCCTACATATTACACAGGTATCTTGGATTTTATCTGGCAGACCTCTTAATATGACAACTTGTTTAAAGAGAAATAGAGGCCTTTCTATTTTCAGATATTCGTTTTCTCTAATTTCTAAATCTACGTCCAGTTTTAATTCTTAGCTTCATCCTATTTTAACATTTTCTTGCCTCAAGGTAGCTGAACATGATATGCCGCCATTAGGGGATATTTTACTTTTTTCTATCATAAGGTGTCAGAATGACTCACAGATGGTGACAGGTTACAATGAAAGTAATCATTAAAAATATAGTCAGTGGTTTCATCTCTGCAGCAGTATCCAAATGGAAAAAAAAAATTAAAATGAAGATTTGTAAGCTTTTAAAATATCCTGTTAAGGTATTTAATCCTGTGAGTGATTTTGTACCATTCATATACATATTATATATTGGGTAACAGTGGTTTCAGATTTTACATTCATGGGTGTCCATCCTTTTTTACCACTCCAGATTTTTTATAGCCATCTTCTACTTGAACGTGGACATAATCATGCTGTCACAACTCGTGTACTACAAGTTATGGAACCAGAGGGGAGAATGTAAGATCAGTAACAGTTTGCTTTACTAATTTTATTTGTAATGAAACATTTTCTTATTTAAAAACCAAGAGGTCTTTTTAAATTTGTTTTCAAGAGATAAGGCATCCTTCAATAAGATATAACCTTTCTTTTAATCATTCTATTGAATCCTTTGAGAATTTTTGGATAGGGCATATTAGGAGCAGATGTTAGTAACTTGTGTTGGGTCTGTGTGCTTGGAAATGAGCAGACATTAGAAACCAGAAAAATTGTTTGACTAGAGAGAGATTTGGCCGAGAAAGTCAAATACCCTTAGAGATTTCTGTAGGTGATAAATATCACCTTTTTCTCTCAGCCACTCTGAAAACACCCGCGGCAAAATATTAGAAGTGGATAGTTCCAGGCTGCACCCGTAGTTCGGTGGTAGAATGCGCGCCTTCCATGCGGGGGACCCGGGTTCGATTCCCAGATCACGCACCTAAACAATAAAAATAACTTAAAAGTGGAAAGTTCCTAAGTATTTTCTGTTTGTCCCTATTGTTGTCACTCATTTCATCCTCACACCGCACAATGGAGCAGGTCGTACTGTCATCCCCAGAGTTTGGCACAGAATAGTCCTCAACATACATTTATTGAATAGCTGCATACCATTATTTCTACTCATGCTTTGATTCCTATTTCTTTGAATGAGTGTTTAATTAGTTTGTTTCTTCATTTGTTTATTTATGAATAGTGATACAAACATGACATTTGTTTTTAGCTATGTACCAAGGAGAGGGGCACTGTTTCGCTCCTAATGAATGGTGGGACACGGTGCCGTACGGCCCCCTGGTGGCAGTAACTATCAAGCAGGCGAGACCAGCGACTCTGCGGTAACTCATTCAATCCACCTGGAACTAATCCTGATTTCTGTGGCAAACGGTCTAAAACAGTATGACAGGGCAGCTCTCTTCAGTTTACTTCCTGGGGCCCAAGTTGAATAGTTCATACAACTGATGAGGCTTCCGGAAAAGAGTTTTGTTTAGCTGCAATATCTCGGGTGGGCCAAGTAGGCTGAATTTGAAATTTAAGGCTAGTGCCGCCATCAAAAGAAAATTAAATTTTACAAATGAATGTGTGCTTGATGGTCTCCCCAATCTAGAGTGTCAAGGGATAAAGCAAGTCTCCCAATAGATACTGTGTTTGAAGGTAATTTTTTATTGAGGTGTACTGTCTTGACATACAGTTGCAATATGTAAGAAACCAAGAGTTCTACCTTTGCGTTAGAACTCCACAAATATTTTCGAATAAATACTTTATCAATTTTGATGTTAAACAAAGGGGAATGATTTATCACAAGCCATCAGATGTTTGTATATCTAGTGCCTCCTGATACTAACTTTAATACAGATGCAGCATAAGTAAAAAAATAAAATTAGAGTGTGGAGGTTAAAGCTGCATGGATTATCCTTTTTCGAGCAACTCATGGCAGATGGTG
The DNA here is from genome assembly GCF_023851605.1 of Tamandua tetradactyla. Taxonomy (NCBI): domain Eukaryota; kingdom Metazoa; phylum Chordata; class Mammalia; order Pilosa; family Myrmecophagidae; genus Tamandua; species Tamandua tetradactyla. Next base: position 53,326,835 of record NC_135331.1, read on the forward strand.
GTCTGATTTATAGAGACCCAAGTTTTCTACTTAAACCAGGAGTGTATGTATGTTTGACTTTGTCTTTCACTCCCAGTATCCCCTAACCCCCTGAACAAGAGTGCTCAATTTGATCATCTCTCTCAAAAGTTCTCACACTTTTATTCTTACCTGATAGAGCAAGCAACGTGACCAGCCAGTGTCCATGGAGTAGGAGTCATTCTGTTCTATATAGTTAGTGGGTGATGGATAGTTCCTTTTAAAAAAAAAACAAAACTTTTTTATTGTATAATAGAACATATATACAAAGTAAAGAAAGAAAAAAGCAATAATATTCAGAGCACTCTTTAACAATTAGTTACAGGACAGATCCCAGAGTTTGTCATGGGCTACCATACCATCCTCTCAAATTTTTCCTTCTAGCTGCTCCAAAATATAGGAGGCTAGAAGGAATAAATATTTGTTTATCATCACAATCGACTTTATTTTTCTTTTTTGTGAAAAATAACAGATATACAAAAAAGCCATACATTTCAAAGCACAGCACAATCAGTTGTAGAACAGATTTCAGAGTTTGGTATGGGTTACAATTCCAAAATTTTATGTTTTTACCTCTAGTTGCTCTAAGATACTGGAGACTAAAAGAGATATCAACTTAATGATTCCGCAATCATATTTGTTTGTTAAACCCTACCTTCTCTGTATAACTCCACCATCATCTTTGATCTTTTGGTCCCACTCTTTAGGGGTATTTGAGTTATGGCCATTGTAACTTTTTCATGTTGGAAGGGGCTGTCACTAGTATGGGGTAGAGAGATGGGACTAGCTGAAGTTCTGCAGAGGCTGGGCCCTCTGGTCCAGGGGACCCATCTGGAGGTTGTAGATTTCTGGAAAGTTACCCTAGTGCATGGAACCTTTGTAGAACCTTAAAGGTTTGGCTGGACACACCCCTTTTTATTTTTCCTTGGAGAGCTTTCCAAAACGTGCCTTGACTGGTTCTGCTGACTTAAACTTTGGGTGATCTAGATGCAGACATGGGAGATATGGTCCCTAGGATGCAATGGACTTAGTTTATAGCATCTTGGAGCAGTGGCATGAATTATTCAGTTTTGTATTTCTGGTTTCTAGAAGTGTAGATATTTGCTGATCAAATAACTCCCCTTTTCCCCCATCTCAGGACCACTGCTTTGCATGTTGCAGTGCTGTTTGGGGATTTCTCGAAGTCACTTTGCTTTTTCATCTGTGTCAACTACAGGGTTTTGCTGCTTCCCTCCTCTCTCCAAGGCCTCAGTCACTCTTTTAATTTCTGTGGGCTACTACTGCCACAGACACTTTTTTTCATCTCCTCTGATCTAGTTCTGCACTATCTTTGTATTTCAGCTGCTCTGTAGTGCTTTTCTTTCTACAGGGGGCCTGCCCACTGCCAGGGCCTGCAAACACTAATAGAAATGCATTGGGCTTTAGATGTGTAAACTGGCAATTAAAACAGCTTTTCCTTTCCTACAATTGATCCAGCTAATCCCCATTATTTATTCTTTATGTGCTGATTATCTTGTTCTCAGGTTCACTCAATGACACCGAGTTCTGTCTAAGGAGCAGCCACCTCCCCCACCTCCCCACTCCCGCCCCTGATCTTTTATTGTGGGACCATTGCAGAAAATTGAAACTTGAGTATTTTGGAGATGGAATACCAAGTAAGTGCCATTTAGCAGAGGTGTTTTCTTTCAGTTGCCATTGGATACCTGTTCTGTAACTTCTGGCACCTGTTCACCACTACCTTGTCTGTTTATCTTCAAGCACGAGGGAACAGAAGCCAGCCTTTCTGTATCATCTTGACACTGGTGTGTGTTGTGCTGTCAGTGACAATTCCAAGTCTATTATTGATGAAGAATCAACATGGGACTTTCACAAGCAAAAAAGGTAGTTTTCATTTCAGAAGGTCATAAACCCTTTCTTTTAGGTCCATTTTTGTGTCACTTTAGAAATATTTTTGCAGAAGTTTTCATTGTTGTTCATCGTATAACCGCTGCAAAGATATTGTAAATGTGCCTACATTAGTCCAGGAAATATTCTATTTTGAAAAGGTGCTGGGAAGCAACCCCTATCCCTTCCACATTCTCCCAATAAAAAAAATCCAAGACTTGCTATTAACTTTTTGGAATACATCTAAGAAACTTCAGATCTTTGGGATTTCACAGGCAGAGCACTTTGAAGTTGTAGAACTGATAGGAGGAAGGTAAGATCTAGATACACAAAAACTCAGACAGTACCTTCTCCTGCATGGACAGAGGCTGGTAGGTGGAAAGGTTTGACCTAGAGAGAGGAGACACTTCTCCTGGTGAACATGCCCAATTCCGCTGCTTGCCCTCTCCCCTGCACCTCCCCACACCTGCAGGTAGGTAATTTTATGGACTTAGGTCAGAAAAGAGGTTCCATGGAGCTGATCCATAAATGTAGATGGAAACCAGGCAAATAAACCGACATTGAAATTATTTAGGAAAAAAAATGTTTTAGATTGCCATGATTCAAACCAGTTTAGCCTATCTGAGGGCAAGGATAAATGATTTTGCTGTCTGATTAGGGAATATTATCCATCCCAGAAAGAGATGCTTCATATTCATTGGTCTCCAAAAGAACAAGGACACTGAAAAATATACTCTCAGTTTTCTTAACAACTCTCAGTATCCTTTAAAATATTTAGATCCTACTGTGTATTAATTCTATCATTCTTTCTGTGTTACTGATTTAAGGATTCTCTTGGCGTAATTAAAACATCAGGCTTTATTTGTGGTTACGTATCTTGTATATTCTACCTAGGATCTTGATTCCCTCGACTATATAGAAATGTAAGTACATTATTTGTTCTCTATGCTCTAAGCAATCAAAAGTGTTCTCTCTTCTTGTCTGCCTTTGGAAGATGCCTTGGTGTGGAGAGCCGCCTCCCGGGTCTGGCCTAGTGGTCGCGCTGCAGCCTGCTCTAGAGTTCCCCCCGCCCATCGAGTGAGCCAAGATGGCGCCCGCATCCTGTTTCTGCGTATGACGTACGCGCCCACCAACCCTATCTTCCAATCACCTCTGTATACGTGGCACTAACCTATTGGGTTTGGGCACAGTATATAAGAGGTTACCCGGACAGGGTGGGTGGAGACGACCCACAGGGAGCCGTACCTGACGGCCGCATAGAGGTTGTTCCCCCGCGGGGTATCTTGTCCCGCGTGGAACCTGTAACAGAGAATGCAAGCTTAACTCCAGTAAAGGTCTGTGCTCACAACTGCTACGTGTCTTGGATCTGTGTTTCTCACCAGCGCGGATTTGTCTGCGTCTCTCTGTCTCTCCTCATTGTCTCACCCGCCGGCCGGGGGCTTGACGCTGAGCGAGAAGTCGCGGACAAGTGGTGGCCCGTACGGGGAACTCCTCCTCTCTCGACACCTCTTCTGCAAGGAGAGCCGTACTGTCTCTTCTTGAACTGAGAAGGACGTGCATCCTGAGCTCGCAGCGGACTTCCCGCGCCTGATCACCGCGAGAAGGTGAGTACTTCTTATTACGTGAGAGTTAAGGGCTGTGGGCGTTCAGGTAGCCCCAGTGAATCGGGAGAGCTCCCCGATTGATTAAAGTACAGTGCCGACTGCAAGCATGGGGCAGTCAGGAAGTTCACCCTTGTTACCTCCCTTAAAGACCCTTTTGAAGCAGCGGGGTATCTCGGTTAAGGAGAGTTCCCTCCTGCGGTTCCTTGACGATATTGCTGCTTTTGCCCCCTGGTTCGTCCACTCTGGGAGCCTCAGTCTGCCTTCTTGGTTAAAACTTGGTAATGATATAGAACGGGCGCGCCGGACGGGCCTTTGTATGGATCCGATCCTAGTCCCTATCTGGGAGACCGTCCGTGCTTGCCCTGAGGCAGAGTCTACTTCAGGCCTCAGTCCGTCTTCCGCCCTGCTGCAGGCACGGCACGCGCTCCAAGAAACTCAGTCAGTTTCGTCTGCGGACGGCTCCCGTAAAGGCAAGCCGCCAGAGTCAAGCGATAGTTCAGACAGCTCTGACTCAGAGTCAGATGGTGATGAGACCGAGGGTGCAGACGCGCCTCCGCTGATCGATTGGGGGAGGCCCCCTGTCTCACCCACGCAGCCTTCCGCCCCGCCAGCGCCTGCTGCAGGGGCGCGGCGGCTTCCGGTGAATGGTTTTGGTGATCTCGCCAAAAACCCTCACCACGGGCTCCCTCTGGTGGCCGAATCAGGTAATTACAGTGGCTGCTCTCCAACCTCTAAGCGCTTGTTAAAAGGAATGGGATATGTCCCCGGCAAAGGCTTAGGAGCCTCATTGCACGGGCGCGCAAGGCCTATACAAGCTGTCTCCAATTCTGACAGACGAGGCCTGGGTTTTTCCTAGGGGCCACTGAGGAGAGATTCCCACCCACACCTATAAAACTAAGGTGGAAAACTAAGACTCCAGTCTGGGTGCCTCAGTGGCTATTATCACAGGAAAAACTCTCAGCATTACACACTCTAGTGTCAGATCAGTTAAAAAAGGGCCACATCATTCCCTCCACATAGAGGTCTAGTCCGATGGAAGGATGTCCTGTCGGGACAATGGCAAGGCCCTGACCCAGTGCTCAGCTGGGCCAGAGGCTCTGTTTGTGTTTTTCCCCAGGAGCCAGGACGTCAACCAGTGTGGGTTCCGGAAAGACTGGTGAGAACCGTGACATCGCCCGAGGAGGCCACGGAGCTGTTGCCCAAAAAACCAACAAGCCTTCAACCTGAACCATCAGATCAGGCCTCCAACTCTGCTGATGACGGCGGCGACTGACGAGATGGCAACGAAAACGCCAGTCACCCTCCGACTGTTTAGAAGGGGGGACCAGTTTTAATACCCCCCGCTCTCCCAACAGGTGGAATCAGACCTTAAAGTGCTTGGGAAGATCAAGTTAACCCCCGTTGCCTTCGACCTTTCCAAACTGGGCGAGACTGTACAAAGTCTGTGGAACCGAGTCACCTCTTGGTTCTCTTGGCCCAATTTGACTACTTGGATTCTCGTAGCGGTGGGACTATTAGTGGGATTAGTCACTGTTAAATGCTTGTTAGAACGCTTGTTCCAGACACAGCAGCAATTGCGTGTTACTACCATGTTGGCTATGTCACTCGCCCCTGGTGCTCCTGACAACGACCGCCCTGCTGCCCAGTCCCCCATTTCACCGTATGACCCATCCCGGCCACTCAGGGCGGGACGCTCGAAAGCAAGGTCAGCGGCAAGGCCCATGGCTGTGTCCCGGGTATAAAAGGCGGCACCAGATGTCATAATTTTGGTCTTAGGATGATCTCTAAGGCAGAGTCACGGTCCTGGCCAGACTAGACTCCGGCCATTGCACAGAGACATCTAGTGACACCCTCGACTCTGGTTGCCGCTCTCCTGAGCCCCGCTTAGCCCAGTTGCGAGGCGAAGCACTGCAGGGAGAGTCACGTGGTTTCCAGTTCACGGGCTCTCCGGTCTCTATATGAGGAGGCATTCTGGTTGGTGCCTAGCAAGCCTAGTCCAGACTCCCCAAAGCACCAAAACAAGTAGTGGGCTAATCAAGCTCACGGGAGCTCACTCATCAATGGAGACACTGGGTCTAAGAAAGGGTCTACGGACCAAAAATAATAAAAAAGGGGGAGATGTGGAGAGCCGCCTCCCGGGTCTGGCCTAGTGGTCGCGCTGCAGCCTGCTCTAGAGTTCCCCCCGCCCATCGAGTGAGCCAAGATGGCGCCCGCATCCTGTTTCCGCGTATGACGTACGCGCCCACCAACCCTATCTTCCAATCACCTCTGTATACGTGGCACTAACCTATTGGGTTTGGGCACAGCATATAAGAGGTTACCCGGACAGGGTGGGTGGAGACGACCCACAGGGAGCCGTACCTGACGGCCGCATAGAGGTTGTTCCCCCGCGGGGTATCTTGTCCCGCGTGGAACCTGTAACAGAGAATGCAAGCTTAACTCCAGTAAAGGTCTGTGCTCACAACCGCTGCGTGCCTCGAACCCGTGTTTATCACTCGAGTCGGTTTGCCTGCGTCCGTCTCTTTCTCCCCTCCTGTTCCCTTCGCCGGCCGGGGATCAGAAGCCGAACGAGACGGCTGCGGACACCTTGGAATGCTGAGTAGTGCTTTTGGGATTACCAATATGCAAGCCACACTTGAAATGAGTCCTGCTCTGATTTTTTGGCTGTGGTGTTCAGTGAGCTTATTTCAGCTCAGGCAGCAGAATATAGCTCAGCCAGAATTGTAGTCTGAAGCTGTTTTGCTAGGTTTGCATATTAACACCCAATATAACGAAGTCACAATAAATTATACAAGCATTTGGTGTGGATACCATCGTTTTGCAACTTGTGACAAAGTGACTATACCCTTTTGCATTATGCAGCTAATAAAGTTCATTGTGGCAACCTAGAAAGGACCCAAATTGTACATATTTACTTCTATCTTCCTGATTTTTCAACCATCCATGGCCTATTTGAATTTCCAGTTGTAAATTATTTCTCTTTCTTTTTTATTACCTAGAGGTCATGGCAATTGAAGCCTCTTACTGAATATTTGAATTTTTAATGGGAGTAAAATAGTATTTTTCTCTAAGTAGTGTATTTGAGTTTCCATCTGATCCATCTGTCTTATATTTGTCAATATTTTGAAATAATATATTGCAAAATAAAATATATAAACTGAAAGGAATAAACAAACCCATAATCAGCAATAAGGAAGCATGCTAGAGGCTTCAAGTAGAGAAGTTGAGTGGAAATAACAGCATTTTCTTAAGGGGAGGATTATTGTAGAACTGCCCTACTGCTAACCTCAAATTAAAATTTGACACTAAGGGGGGGTGTTAAATGGTACTTAAAAGGGTGATATCAATCCCAGAAAACAGTTCAATTATTTAAAGCTTACTACTTTCTAAGCTTGAAGGAAATGGATGAGAAGGACAAGATTTATAGAATTAATTGTAAAGATTGCATATGTCTCTGCATCAACTATAGATACAAAACCGAAACATGAAGAACAGATTAGGAAATACATAGGTGAGTAACGGAATGCCGATAAGAATATTCATAAACCAGGAAAGGAAAACAGTCAAATAGAAAAAAAAAAAAAAATCAGCATTAGGACTCCAAAACAGATAATTCAAGAAAGAAGTAGAAATGCTTAGCACAGCCATGAAAAATAATTAAACTTTTCTAAGAATTGAATAAATGCAAAATAAAATCATAGACCTTTTCAATCTATAAAATTAGCAAATTAAATAAATTCTTGTGGTCAAAGCTGATAAGGGCAGGGCTTGTTTGGACACTCAAATACTAAGTAAATATGGAAATTGCTCTGGCTTTGCTGTAAGACATTTCAGCAGTTTGTATCAAGAGTCCTGCAAGTATGAATTCCACAACGAGATAGCTATTTAGGGAAATTGTACTGTAAATGAAAAAGAAAAAATAAGATTTATGTACTGTGAACTTTGTGACACTGGCTGTGAGAGTTCCCTAAATGGCCATTACAACGGAATATTCTGAAACATTCATTATAAATGTTGGTAACGAATGTTTAATGACATGGGAAAGTTCTCACAATACATAATAGTGGGGGAAAAGGGCAGGATGAAATACCACATGCACTGTGTATGCAGTCACGTGCCTTGCATTAAAAAAAAAAAAAAGGAGGAGGGGGGAGAAATGTCCCAGGCTATTATCTCTGAGTATTGAAATTATATTTTTAGTTCCCATGTTTTCTACATCTTCGAACATTTCCACAATGAGCATATATTATTTTTTGTAATCTATACAAGTAATTAATGCTAATGAAATAAAAGGTACAACTTCAGTGATGGGTGAGGTTACATATTGCACAGTGAGAAGAGAAGAATAACTGATATTGTCTTTGCTTCTTTGTTAGTTTCAAAGAGGATCTACTGGAGGACTTCTTACCTGCTGTTTGCTTTGGCCATAATTGGAATTGCACGTATGGATTTAGAGATGTTTTAAAGGCACGAGCCCTGGGGTATGAAAGGAGCGCTTACTTCACTCATCCTCTTCCTTGACTTATCGGAAGCTTTGCAGTTTTATTTCTTGACTTTTTTTATATCCTTTGCCATCTGGAATGCCATACATGTACTTTATATAGTTTCTCTTCTAAGAAGGGTAAATGGCTAATGCTATAGTCATTTAAAAATTATTTTTGAAATATTAGTTCATAAGGAAAGCTCTTTATTTTCCTAAGCCTTCCAATTTATTAGTGTTTTAGCAAGGAATCAAATGCAAAGGCAGGTTGCTTGGTTGTCTCTGATTCATCAGGAAAAAAAAGTTTCAGTCCAGGGTAGGCCCTGAAATTGACATACTTTAGTTGTTAAATTCTAATTAGATTTTTTTTCTTTAATTCTAGTTAGATTTTGATAGCAAGCAATATGAGGAAGATCCACACCACCTCTGAAAATATCCACAGAGAAAAGTTAGAATTGACAAATGATAAATGTGGCTCAACCTTTTATCTATCAAAGAGAACCTTATGAATTAATAGTTTATGGATAGTAACATGCTTGGAATAATTGATTAATGGATTAAATGAAAATTGACAACAGTGTTTAAACCTTTGAACATAGGGAATGAGTAGGAAGGTGCTTTTTCTCCTTAGCATTTTAGCTTGCTAAAATTTAGCATAATTAGGTAAGCAAATTGACATATATTTCTGTGTCCTTTTACTCATTGGCACTTTGTTTCCAAAAAAACATCAGGGTTTATTGTTGGTCAGCTTGATAAAATTTGCACTATTTGTGGGTCAGAATTACAGAATGAAATGCCAAGAGCTTATTTACTGGAGAGTCAAAGTATCAAACAATCACTTAAGAATTCTTGGCATGAATTTTAGTTTTAATTTGTTGGACTCAGCCCATTAAAAGAATTCAAAAGGGATTCTTGGTTATAAGGCTTTGGTCGTGTAGCCTCTTGCACTTCAGCAGTTCTTCGTGATCATTAAACGAGGACTTCAAAAACATTTTTGTAAAGCAGAAAAATAAGTGCCTCATTTCAAATTAGTTACTTTGAGTCAGAAAGTCTAGGAATACATTGTGGATTATTGACAAAAGTTGAGGTAGATCCCTGAGCCCCTGTGTATGTTTTGTATATTTTATAGCAGGAAAAGATAGTTCTGGTACTATACATACAAGGGGTGGGGACCGAGAGGTAGGAAATCTTGAGTCATTCTCCTTTTTCCATACCTTCTAGTAAAATGCGGGCAGAGAAGGGTTTCATGGCATTGAGAGACTGCAGCAGAGAAATTGTGCTTAGGTAACAGCATATTTGTTTCAATTTATTTCTATTTGGGGGGATGTGCAGATTTGTGATTTTGTCAATGAACACCTCAAAATACTGCTTTTGACTTGATCATATGAATACTTAATCTCCTGCTCTCTATATTGGAATTCATGGGAGGATGATGTCCTCTCACTGACCTTTCCCAAAAGTCCAATCCTGAGTCTAAACGCATGTAACCTAAAACCCCAAATCATCGGCCTTCAAGAAGTTTCCCAGAGAGAATTAGGCCATTCCTTTATCATTTCTACATGTCTGTGCCTTGTGCGTGAGTTCAGGAAGGGCCTGAAGCCTCTCTGAGTTTCAGGATATGTGTATAAACCACAGCCTCCTAGTTCCAACTTGATTGGAGCCTGAACCCAAGCTCACCCAAAATTAGTTTTCGAGTCCTAATTCAATTAAAAACAGATGTTTCCAAATAGACGTAAAGAGGCTGTGAAGAAAAAAGCAGGCTTACAGCTTTGAGAATTGGTTGCATTCTCTAGGTATTTGTAATCAACAGGAAGGGAGAAATAAAGAATTGCTTCTAAAGAGTTCCACCCACAGTGAAATCTGAAAGGGCTCTGAGTCAGTGTCTTTTGGGGAGGTATGTGATGATTTGCCAGACTGGACTTTTCTGCCTGATCCACATTTTAATCTATTCTAGGTCCAGACAAATAAGCGTCTTGGGTTAGGCACCCAATAACTCTTGTTGCTAGGAATTAATTCTAAATATAGAAAGAGGGACCCATAAAAAATAACTTGTTATCCAAAATATTAAAATTCTTGCATGTCTAGTTTCATTCTTTAAAACCTTCTTGAAAGCTAGCCTAACTGCAAATCAGGAAACATTAGAAAGTTGTGGAAGGTCCTCCCGTCCCTGACCGCCCCCCCACCCCACCCCACTGACTCAAAACCCCATTAAAGCACGCACAGTGGGGGGAGCAGCAGAAAGCTTCCTTGTGGACAAATAGTACCCATGAACTTTAATACATTAAAATGGATTCGTAAGTTCATCGAAGATGAAAAACATGTGTCCAATTATTGTGAGATTCACCATTCCTTAAAAGTTCAGAGCAGATTGTCTTCATCTCTTTAAAATGAGCACGTCTATTTTCAGAATAATGTTTAGCATTAAGTTGGGTCCACCATTTGATTTTTAATCTCCTCCTTTATGCCTGGAATCTTGCATTCCTGGTGCACTTTTTTTTTTTGTATGGAATAATATCCTTCAGAAATCTTTGATGCATTGGTGAATTAAATGGAAAAAAATGAGATGGAAGTGCTTGCTCTATTTGTCATTTCTAATATGCTTTGGGCCACTTGATTTATGATTCAGTATTTCTTGGGAGAGGAGAATGTTGAAGGTGGTATTTTGAGCTCCATTTAAGGCAATTTAGTTGTCATCAGGCCTCCTCACCCTATAACCTTCATAAGACCTTGCTTCATAAATTGGACCCAAACAATTGGCTTGTGTTTCCAGTAGACAAAGCCTTATGGAAATGATACTTGCTAAGCGTTTTTATTAGACATCTGGTTAAGAGTTAGACTTTGCCAGAACAGTCACAGACTGTACCTAGCTTTACTCCACCATTTTGGTGGCAGCTTCTGCTCTTAGGAAACTCTTTTAAAATTCTTTTAAATTGAGAGAGAGTGAGAGTGTTTGGATTCATTCCCCCCCACCCCCAGCTTTCTGCTTTGACTCCTTGTTGAACGGCCAAGGTTAAAGGTGCCCATTATATCCCTACCTCACGTTTACATCCAGAGCTCAGCATTTAGTGCCCCCCTTGCCCTCCATTCTGTGGCAGTGTGCCCTGCCGTGGGTGGAATGGCTCTAGCCCTTCTTATGTCCATGTTACACTGGGATGTTGTGGTGCTAAGAAAGGGCAGAGTGATTGTAGGCCCTGGAGTTACTAATCTGAAAAAAAGAAAGCCAGCTTGGAAGAGGGACCACGGTTTTTTCTGTCCTCACTGCCTCTTCTCGGGGAATCATCTTGATCTAAACTAACCTTGGATGCCAGTGGCATAGAATCTTCTCGTTGTCTGTTTGACCCAAGATGAAAGAGGTAGGGGAGAATTAGTATAATTTCACTCCATTTCTTCATAGCAAAATTTATGCTTTATTTTAAAACAGAACAATGAATACAGTATCTCTTGGGGCTATTCTCTGTATTCAACTTGAGTTGTTTGTCTTTTAATTCCTTTTGGTGTAGGACATAAAGGAAAGGAAAGAAGCCTGGGAAAGACACAAGGAAGGCAAGGATCAGGAAAAGGGAAAGGGGATGAGAAAGATCTTAGTGAAGAATGAAAGGAAATATGCTAATAGATAAATAATGGGGTGAGAGAAGAGAGAGGTGGGTTAATTTCCTGTATCTTGGATTTAATATGGAGGGGGGAAATAGCTAATGACTTGGAACGTAATTATGTAACTACTGTCAGAGTTAATAATCCTTTTTCAACTTTTTTCCTTAAGAAAAACACACCAGCAACTGCACAGTTCATTCTGTACTGCAAGCAGAGGCCATGCCAGTTGGGCTTGGAGAGAAAACCATTATTGGTTAAAGAAGAGAAATCCTAAAGTATCAACTGCAGCCTCCAGCTACGGTGTGGCAAGGAATTTGGCTTTTTTGATGCTTTTCGGGATGAGTTCCTCCTTTTCCTTCCTCCAGCGTGTTCATTTCATGACATTCTGCCCCTGAAACATGCATCGGGTTACTAAAATAAACATTGTTTCCCATTCAAGGTTCTCTGCAACCGCCTACATTGTCACTGTTCTGAAAATCTGTAGGAATTACCATCTCTGTTTCTAATTGTATTCAGTAGTCAGTAATGGTTGTTATATTTTTCATGTATGAAGTAACTGAAAACAGCCAGGTGAATTCTGTGTGACGCCCTTGCCTCTTAGACAGGTGAGTGGAGATTGGACATTTCTTCATGGCCATTGTAAAACGTTTCCTTTCCTTAGGGGGCTGTGCATGGCATAGTGATATATTGTGGATTTAACTCATTCTGGAAAAGCTTTCGGGGCATTTGCAAAGCCCAGCTGCCTCGTGTGGAGCAGGCACCAGCAAATGCAGGCTGAAACCTGTGGAGTACACTCTGACCAGCAAGTGTGGGGTGGCTGTGGAGAAGACCTGAGTCTCCCCTTTCCTTGCTGGCCCCCAAGATAACAGGGTGACCCCGAAAACTGCAGCCATTATTCAGAAAATGCATCTTCATTTGACTGTGCCTCAAAGGCGGTTGCCCTGAACACTTTCCTTGAAAAGAGACTTTGTTTCTCAAGCCTTAGGTCTGTCAGCTGTTGCCCAGATTTCAGTAAATCCTGAAGGTGGCTCTCGTGCCTCGCTTGTTTATGAAAACCACACCTCAGTGCAACCTCTCATTGGAAAGTCACCTTATTCAGTAGGATCCCTCTTAGCTTCTGCAAAGGGCTGGGTAGTCGGGTCAGTAATTGGAAAAGTTATGTAAAACGAAGTCATTTTAAAGCCTAATGCAGTGGCTCTTCATTATTCTCTGATGCCGGATGCAGTATTTACAGATTTGCCCTGTGTGTTAGAAAAGCTTCCTTCAGGCTGTGCATTCAACGTTAACAAAACAACACTGTGCGTAATGGGCTCTAGTTACCTGCCCTGCCCACCCCCCTGCGCCAAGCCATTTATCCTTAAGCTTGTTTAATTTTATGTTCAGAGACTTTGTTTAAATGTCGTTCTAAAATTTCCTGAAGGCAATGATGACCCTTTCTAGATGGGATTAAGTTGGGCTGGTCTCGAAAAGACTAGCGAAACAAAGAACTTTCCCGTGACTCATGTAGGCACATTTAAAGAAGAACAAAAGATGAAAGTTGTCTTTTAGCAGAAACACTTAAAGCAATCTGAAATGTGGCCCTAGGCTCGCAGGAACCTAACTCTATGTTTCTTCAAGCAGCAGTATTTCAGTGCCGGCAAACTCAGTCCGTAGTGACTTTTTGGCCATGATACTGTGAATAATGAGAATCAACTGCAGAGACCTATCCTAGACATTTTCTTTAACATAAAACATTAAAAAAGAAAATGTGTATTTACTCAGGAATCATTTGAAGTAGGAAGGCAAGTTTTTTCTTTGAGTCTGGGTCTTATATGGTAGTTTTGTGATGTCTTTCATAAACTGCACTTAATAACACATCTTCTACAACTTCTAATTTTTTATTTCTTTAAAGTTACGGTTTTATTAGAGTATAGAGCAAGAACTTAAAGACACTTGTAGGGTAATCTGAGAATAGAGGCTTCCAGAATTGTACTTATTGTGCCTTTCCTGACTTTTGCAGTTGTCTCACTCACACAAAATTCCACACTTCCCTTAGAAACATTTTTGTCATTCCTTTCTAAGGCAGCCAGCTTCATTTTCATATAAACAGTTCTGTCCCTTTGCACCCATATTTCATTAGTTCATATAGTATTTAGTTAAATTGTGTGTGTGTGTGCACATGTATATGTATATATATATATTTCTATATATTTAGAATCCAATGGGGCATACACAAGTTGGGATCAAACACAATTGATTCTTGGTGAGCATACAACTCAGTACACTGAGTAGCAGCACAAAGACTCTGAGAAAGGCCTGCCTTCTTGTTGGTGCTCCAAGTACTAGGGACAAGGAAGAGGGAAGTTTACACAGGGTGCAGAGGGAGGGTCTGCTAAGCAGTTTCTGTATTACTAAATTGTTACTATGTAGAATGCAACGTGATGGTCACTGACTGGGGAGAAAAGGAAGAAGTACACTTGCCGCTGAGTGATATGTGCAGTGGAGCCAAGCAAGAGAGGTCCCTTTTGCCTGAAATGAGCAACCGGAAGGACCCCTTTATGGAGAGGGAGGATTTGATGTGAGCCTTGAAGGATAGGTTGTTTTTCAGTAGCTCAAGATAAGAGGAATGAAATTCCAGGCAGTTGGAAGAGCAAGAATAAAGGCTCATAGATGAACAAGTATTTAAGATATAATAAACTGAACCTCTTGGCTGGAGGAAAGAGCTAATGTAGAATAGTGGTGGAAAAAGCCAGAAGGTAGGGAGGACCAAATCATGGACAATGGGGAGTCACAGGAGGCTTTTGACAGGAAGTGACATAATCAAAGCAGTATTTTGGAACGTTGTTTTATATGGAGCTGTCAGAGAAGGCTGCGTGTCACATGGTGGAGTCTCCCCCACTTAGCGTGAGCTTCTTCTGGTTTGTTAGCTGCCGGAATGCAATATACCAGAAACAGAATGGCTTTTTAAAAGGGGAATTTAATAAATTGGTAGTTTACAGTTCTAAGGCTGAGAAAATTAAAGTAAGTCTATAGAAATGTCCAATCTAAGGCACCCAAGGAAAGACACCTTGGTTCAAGAAGGCTGATGAAGTTCAGGGTTTCTCTCTCAAGTGGAAAGGCACATGGTGAACACGGTCAGGGTTCCTCTTTCATCTGGACGGGTACATGGCAAGCATGGTGGCATCTGCTAGCTTTCTCTCCTGGCTTCCTGTTCCATGAAGCTCCCCTGGAGGCATTTTCCTTCTTCATCTTCAAAGGTTACTGGCTGGTGGACTCTCTGCAGTATTCCCTGCTCTCTCTGAATCTCTTTCTCCAAAATGTTTCCTCTTTTATAGGACTTCAGAAACTAATCAAGACCCAACCAAATGGGTGGAGACATGCCTCCAGTTTAACAATCACTCCTGATTAAATCACATCTCCAGGGAGATGATCTAATTACAGTTTCAAATATTCAATACTGAATAGGGATTAGAAGAAACAACTGCCTTTACAAAATGGGATTAGGATTAAAATATGGCTTTTCTAGGGGACATACATTCTTTCAAACCAGCACAGAGCTCATGGGCTCGCAGGGGTTCCTGATGATTCTATACTGCTCAGGATGCTCAGTACATTGGGAACTGGTGGGAGGGAGTAAGGACTCATGGCTGCTTAAGAGTGAGAAGGCATTACTACCTTATTAAATGTCCATCCCCACCTTCCACCCCCAAAGGAAGTTGCCAGAATCCTTATCATTACTTGCTTCTTTGTTGAGCAGGGAGTGGACATGCAAGTGGCAAAATTCAGGAAGTGTGCTGGCTCTGGGTTTCTTATGAAAGATGCAGCCCAACCTAGGAGGAGAGAACTAGACTTTAGTTCATGTAAGGGGTTGTGTGATACTTTATATTGATGAGTTGACCCTGTCAACTCATCAAAAAAAAACCATTTTATTTTGTATGCAAGTTTTAAAAACCTAGTTATCAGTGTCCAGTACTCCTAAAGGGCCTATCAAATCACTGGTGCTTAAAAATATTCTTGAATAAATACACTAATGACCATTTCCATAATTTTGGCTAATGCTTATAGCCTTGTTACCCAGACATCTGTTGACACTTGCTGTTCTAAAGCCCTTGTGATATTTTAAAAAATAACTGGCCAGAAACAGCTGAATTAGGGACAAGATTCCATCAGGGAAGACTTATACTGTAAGAGTAGGTCTGGAAAAACTGTCTGAGCATATCTATTTATAAAAAGTTCTGCAGATGATTTTGACTTTTAGCTAGGGTAGAAAAATCACTGATTATGTTAAAATTTTCAGACTTTTAAACATCCCTGAGAGCAATGCTGAGATTAATACCAAAAAAGTTTATATTGTAATCCTTATGATTCTAATCTTATTAAACTTTATTAGTTTATTGACACTAGTGATTTCAAACTGCCTGGGCTGCCTCTGCTTTCGGTCCTAATTTAAATAGATCCTTTCTCTTCTTCCTGATATCCTCTAACATCCCCAAACTAACACACAGACAAAATAAAACAAAAACAATTGAATAAAAGACAGAAAATCTGCTTCCCCAAAACAAGTCCCTGCCCAGAACTATCCCCAATTATCCCCAACTAAGCTGAAATTCCAAATTCTCTATTAAAACATAACAGGAGTGAATCTGTGTCCATAAACGCACGAGAAATGTAACTTCATTTTTCTATAACTCAATTTTTATTTCAAAGTCCCATTCCACTGGGTGCCAAAATCTTACTTTTAGTCGATAGACTATTTCTTACCTCTATGTTATTAGGAATTTAACAAACTATTAGGAACTAAGCTATTGCGAATTTAAATGGAGTGGAAGCCAGGTTGCCCATGTGATCTGAGTCAAGATCTTCTCATGCTCGCAGCCACTGAAACTTTCTCATCCCCCTCTGGTCCCTGCTGCTCTGTCATACCCCCATCCCTCCGCCAGGCCTCTTGAGTTCTCCATTAATTTCCATCCCTGTATTGGGAGTAAGATATTTGTGCTTCTTCCAACCCATGCTGGCAGTGGGAGCCTGTGGGTGACAATGGTGCATGCATGTTGATGTACCAGATGGCCATTTCTGTCCTGGGTTCTTGCCACCTCCTCAGGCTCAGCCTAGGACAGAGGAACGGATTTCTTCTATTAGCTCTCCAGACCTATGAGTGTTTTCAATGGCCATTTGATACATCTGCTCACTCCTCACTGCCCCTCCTTCTATTCTGGAAATACTTTCTAATCTCGGGGAAGCAAACCTTTCCTGTGCATAATCAAGCATTCTCACAATCTATTATATCGTTTGTGCACAAGCATCTTTTCAGTTTTCCTTGGTGGGTTGGGTGTTCGAGCAAATAATGAGAAAAAAGAAACTGTGTTTGTTTGTTTTAAATTTATTTTGTATTATCAAACCAAAACAACATATAAACATGAACATTCTTAACATACAAACATTCTGGGTATGGTGTACAATCAATGGCTCACAATAACATCACATGGTAGTATATTCATCACCATGATCATTTTTTGGAACATTTGCACCACTCCAGAAAAAGAAACAAAAAGAAAAAACTCACACACACCATACCCCCTACCCCTCCCTCTCATTGACCACTAGTATTTCCATCTACTCAATAGATTTTAACCTTCCTTTCCCCATTTTGTTTTCCATACCCATTACTACTCCCTTTCATTGTTCACCAGTATTTCAATGTACTCAATTTATTTTCACATTTGTTCCCCCTATTATTTATTTATTTTTAATCCATATTTTTTATTCATCTGTCAATATCGTAGACAAAAGGAGCATCAGACACAAGGTTTTCACAATCACACAGTCACATTGTGAAAGCTATATCATTATCCAATCATCTTCAAGAAACATGGCTACTGGAACGCAGCTCTACAGTTTCAGACATTTCTTCTAAACTCTTTAATACACCTTAAACTAAAAAAGGGGATAACCACCAAGATAACTTCTTGACTCTGTTTGAAATCTCTCAGCCACTGACACTTTATTTTGTCTCATTTCTCTCTTCCCCCTTTTGGTTGAGAAAATTTTCTCAATCCCTTGATGCTGAATCCCAGCTCATTCTAGGATTTCTGTCCCACATTGTCAGGGAAGAAAAGTGTGTTTTTATCTTTTGGCAGCATACTTGTTCCCCAAGCACTTATCTGAACTCATGAAGGTAAAACTAAAGAATAATGGAAATAGGAAGTTAGAACTTTCCTGAAAACTACTGGATTCAGCTTTGGCTGAAATTGTAACAAAAGCCAGGGGAGCGTGAGTTTTCATGATCAATCTAATGAAGAACTTTGAAAAATGGGAGACCTTTGGTACAAGGCTTAGTGAATACAAAGCACTGAGTTAACCAGTACATCTTAACATATAATCGCTGGAAAAATATAAGATATATATTTTAAAGATACTAAGGATATAAACAGCAAGATCAGAGTGAAGTTCTTCTATCTTTGTGCTTTTATTTATCCCTTATCTGGTAATCACAAAATTATTCCCTGACTAGTTTGTATGCAAGAATTTCCTTGGAGAAATACTAACTTTAAGCTTTCATTGTTATCTCCTATGGATTATAACCTTAATCTCAGAGACATGCTTGCTTGGAATGGGAAAATGCATTTACTTGCTATAAGTTTGTGAAAGGAAATTGAATTTGATAGAATGTTTATTATTGAAAATGCCATTCCATAGCCTAAAGTTGTAATGCGCATATTAGCATTGTGCCCTCTTTGACTTAGTTCTATTATTTTACTTAATGGGCTTGACTTCATTTAGCTAAAAAGCATCAAGACCTTAGCTTAGCTTTTGCCCTATGAGCTTGTTTGAAAAACTCGAAGCCTTGAACAAAAGTAGTTTTGAAGAGTAATGTGGATTTTTCTCTACTCATGGAAAAAGGAAACATCAAGGAAAAAAAGTTGATTAATATTTCATACTGTTATCCTGCCACAAAAGTCTAAATATCTTTCTGAAATATCTTCATGGCAAATACACAACTTCAGAGGGATACCCCCAAAGGAGATATATGAGGAACCAGAGAAAAGGTGGGGCAGTGGGGGCAGATATATTCCATTTCCTAGGTCAAGTGCCTGGTTTTGTTTTGGTGTCCAAGATGCTAATGCCATGGAAGAAATCAGCTTGGTGAAAATGATTCACATGAAAGAATTGTTTATGCCCTGTCCTACCTTCATCCTCCTCTTCCCCATGATGTAAGTTTTATCAGGACAGGAACTTTGTCTATTTGTTGTATTTCTATAACATTCTATTAGGAACATAGTAGGCAGTCAAATAATTTTGTTTTTGATTTTTGGGCGCATGGTCCGGGAATCGAACCTGGGTCTCTTGCATGAAAGGTGAGCATTCTACCATTGAACCACCTGTGCACCCCAGTCAAATAATTTTTGAAAGAGAAAAAAATGAAGATACTCTCTCTCAGAAATTTAGGTAGATTTCCGCTCTGTTTTTAAAAAGTACTGTTGGGAAAAAGGCAATTCTTAGTTCAAAGATGTTGATGTCATTGACATGCCATCCCTTAACCAGATCTGTCTTCAGAGCAAGAGTCTCCCCCAGGGACCCTCAGGCCACATACCTTACTTGTCTGATATAAGAATTTGTCTAGAGTTTGCTCTGCATCTGCCCATTTTCTGATAGATGAGCCCAATCTCTCTGTCTGGTAGGGACACACTTACATATTAGCAAATGGGTATTTTCCTATGAGGGGTTGATACAGTTTTGGTGTCTGAACCATCACGTTGTTTTAGTTTGCTAATGCTGCTGGAATGCAATATACCAGAAATATATTGGCTTTTATAAAGAGGATTTATTAAGCTACAAGGTTACAGTCCTAAGTCCATATAAATGTCCAAACTAAGGCATCCAGAAAAAAAATACCTTGACTCAAGAAAAGCCGATGGCATCTGTCACACCTCTGTCAGCTGAGAAAACACATGGCTGGTGTCTGCTGGTCCTTTGGCTTCTGGTTTCAAACAGCTTCTTTTGGCTCTTTCAGCTCCTGGTGTCTCCTGGGGCTTCTGTATTTCCAAACGTCTGCGTCTGCGTCTGCATCTGCATCTATGTCGGTGCTCCAAGGATCTCCAGATGTCTGTCTGTGTTGGCTCCCCACATGTCTGTGCCTAAGCTTCCTCAAAATGTTTCCCCTTTTAAAGGACTCCAGTAAACTAACCAAGATCCACCTTGAATGGTTGGAGTGGCATCTCCATCTAATGAAAGGTCACACCTACAATGGGATATGTCACATCTCCATGGAAACAATCTAATCATAGTTTCCACCCTAAACAACAGGTCTGCCCCCACAAGATTGGATTAGGGAAAGGAACACGGCTTTTCTTGGGAAGAAAACAGTTTCAAAGCAGCACAGTGAATTATACAGGTGGGCCTTGAGTAAAAAGAGCAAGAAAACATGCTACCCACATTTATCCCTTTTGCAGTGCATCTCTGCAGTAGTGCAAGTCTGCTAGGAACTGAAGAAAGTGGAGAAGCAGCTTTCAAGTCACTATAAAAGGACTCGATTCTACCATAATATCTTTCCTTTCATGACCTCACTATTGCCCTTGAGCCTTTCCAGCTTAAATCTGAATTGACAAGTTTAGACTTCCTAATTTTATATTTTACAATGTTTTAAAATGATGGGTAGAACAAAGAAAATGCTTACCTTTTTCCTTTTCATTGTACTATAGCTTTTGAAAGTAGGCAATTAAACTTAAGGTTTTTTTTGGCGGGGGAGGGTATACATGTGCGTGCTTATATCCGTGCATTGTTTTTTTGCTTAACTTTTATTAAATTAGAAAACTAAATTAACACTGTTAATTTAAAATGCCTTCTCTAAATTCTCTAGAATTTTGCATTCTTTCAAGATAAGAAGCTGCATTCCACAATTCAGTCTTTGTTTCATTTTGTTTTTTTAGTGTAAAAGGTAATTAAATTTGGGATGGAACGTTTAAAAGTTTTTAACATACTGTATCTAGAACATTTTCTATTCACGAGGAAAGAATTTCAGTTGATAATTACCATTATATATGTTTACAATTCATTATAACTTGTTATTCAATTTGCTTTGCAAGGATCATAAAATTTCCATTACCAATATGTTGGCAGCTATATCTTCAGCATACAAGGTCTCATATATATGCTAGCTGTCTCAAGTGTACTTTTTAAGTGGGTAGAGATGCAGGTGCCAAAAAAATTCACAAAATGGTTAGATCTTTTAGACTTAAGCAAATTTAGCTTCTCAACTTTTCCATGGAATATTGGCAAGACTTTGAAAGTTGGTATTCTGTTTTGGGATGGAAACCAGCACTCACTGACAGTGGAATATAAACACTGAGTAAAATTTTATTATCAATGTTTCCTTCGCCAGTATGCTCCAACCTCAGTTATTCAGACTCCGTTACTACAGAAAAGTTTGGATTGCTGCCTCCTGGGTCTTGTGCCCTTTATATGCTCCATATTCCTTCAGATAAGTGAAATGAGCATGTCTGGTTATTACATGTGCTTACACCATATTACTAGGGCTATTTCCAAAAAGAAATTTGCTTTATAAGACACTTCACAGATTTACCTTGATATGTTGCAATGTTGTTAAGTTGATGTATTCATTGTATCTGATCATGACATAACTATACTTTCTAAATTGACTGAGTCAGGCAGTGTATATGAAAGGAATTAAGCTTCTGGGGCTTTCCACACTGAAATGAGGAGAATTAGAGAAAAATGTTTCCTGTTTCCCACTAGCATGGTGGGTTGTAAAGTGCTTCACATTTCACTTGGCATACCGTAGGCCCTCAGTGAATGTTAGCTATTATCACTATAAACCCCAGAGGTTCCTGTTGCTTGGTTTGTATCTTTCTCTTGCCTGATGGAGGCAGCGGGCAGATGCTATGCCCCACAGTCTAAAAGGTTGGAGCTAACCGGAATCACCCCACCTCCCCATTTTGCAGATGAGGTTCCCAGAAGTTAAATGACATGGGCAAAATCCGGCAGGTAAAGTGGGAGACCTGGGGGGCCTCTCCTGACCCTCAGCCTGATCTGCTTTTCCCCCATCCCTGGGCAGGGCGATTCAGAGAGGTTGAGCCTGCAGGTGGCTCTGAGTAAGGCCTGCTCTTACCACTGCAAACAGGGCAGAGAAAGAGTGAATTGAAGAGCTTAACGAAAGCGCAGAACATTCCAGCAGGCGCAGGAAAAAAGCTTCATGTGCAATTTGGGATTCAATTTTAAAGTTCAGATAAAATGACAATATTTCAAAATCACTCCATCTTTGGTCAGAGAGAAATGTTTAAAGGCCAGTACAGTACATCTGGGGTAGGAATAGTTTGTTGAGTTGGATGAATGTTTCCAAAGGGCTGTTTTGCCCATAAATCCAGGGAAATTGAATCACGAATCATTATGAAATGTAAACATAAGATGATGATATCTTCCCCCTCTTTTTTTTTCCCCCCCAAAAATGTAAGTGACAGTATTTCACATCCAGCATTACTTTTAGGAAAAAATTAAATCAGCCAGTTCCTCCTTATGAAGAAAGCTATTTCTTCTGCTTTGTGTGATAACATACCCAGAGAAATTCGGGGTTGTGGAAATTTTGTCCTAAAGTCAATTACCACTTTCATTCCCAGAGTGGTTCATTCTGACAAACATAAATATGTTTAAGTTTTGGATACTCTCTAGTCACTCTGTTTTTAAAGTGTATCTCTTCAGAATATTCTTTAATATCAAGGGAAATTAAAATATGATATTGCCTTTGCTCTTTTACCTTGGGATTTTGAGTTTTCTTTTTCACAATACGCAGTTCAAACTTGGCTTACTTGGGCAGCCTTAGATCAAGACAAAACCCAGCAGGTGACCTACAGAACATTTCTCTATACTTCAGTTGGCAGCAGTGCCTCCAAGGGATTTAGATTCAGAGAGCTCTGGGCAGGACATGGTTGAGATGTAAAGAGGCCTCTTGAGGATTTTGAATTTTTCATTCTTAGTTTGAAGTTAGAACCACAGATGATTTGTTTAAATGTTTTGTTGTTCTTTCTTTTTTTATTGTGAAAAGTAACATATCCACAAAAAAGCAACAGATTTCAAAGCACACCACAACAATTGGTTGTAGAACAAATTTCAGAGTTTGGTATGGGTTACAATCCCATAAATTTAGGTTATTCCTTCTAGCTGCTCCAAGACACTAGAGGCTAGAAGAAATATCAATATAAAGATTCAGCAGTCATATTCATTCATTAAATCTTATCTTTTCTGTCATAGCTCCACCTTCTACTTTGATCTTTCTCCCAATCTTTAGGGGTATTTGGGCTATTCTATTCTAACTTTTTCATGTTGGAAGGGGCTGTCGATAATATAGAATAAGGGGATGGAGCCAGTTTATGTTCTGAAGAGGCTGCCCCTTCTGGATTTCAGGATTTATCTGGCCTAGGAACCCATCTGGAGGTTGTAAGTTTCTGGAAAGTAATCATAGTGCATGAGAAAACTTTGTGGAATCTCAGATAAAGCCCTGGGTATCCTTTAGGGTTTACAGGAAAGGCTTTGGTCGGGATTTGGCAAAACATGATAAATAGCAATGTCTAGCTGAAGTTTACATTGCCTCCAGGAATAGCCTCTTGAGTCTATTTGAACACTCTCAGCCACTGATACTTTATTCGTTACAATCCTTTCCCCCCTTTTGGTCAGGATGGCATCGTTGATCCCCTGGTGCCAAGGCCAGGCTCATCCCTGGGAATTATCTCCCATGCCGCCAGGGAGACTGTCACCCCTGGATGTCATGTCCCACATAGGGGGGAGGGCAATGATTTCACTTGCAGAGTTGGGCTGAGAGAGGGAGAGGCCACATCTGAGCAACAAAAGAGGTCCTCCAGAAGTAACTCTTAGGCATAACTATAAGTAGGTTAAGCTTCTCCACTACATAAATAAGCCTCACAAGAGCAAGCCTCAAAATCAAGGTCTTGACCATTGACTTGGGATTCCATAAAATGTTTGAGACTATATCAGGGGCTTTCCCAGTGGTAAAGTTTACTTGTTCTGTATATTTTTTCCCATCCCTCAAGGGACTTTGCCAGTACTTTTTAATTATCTGTTCAACATGCTCTGGGATGTATCTGGGTATTACATTAAGCTATACAGAATTGCAAGCCCTCATTCTTATTCTGGGCTCTCTGTGTTTGGGTTGTTTAAATTATCTATCCAAACAAGTTGAGTTAGATTATGCACTACAGGAAATTTAGGTTTGGACAAAATAAACCTCTCTTCCTTTGGTCTCATAGAGTAGGTGAAGGTCTAAAATACAGACAATGTCCTCCTTACTCTTGAATTCTGATTTACCTTAGTCCCAACACTTCAGCCTCATTCTTATGTCTAATTGAAGCCTGATCTCTTTTTCAGTTTCTTTTTTCACAGTTGTTGTATGTGACAATGCTGACGTTCAGAACTGCAGAACTCCTACTCTGAGTTGTAGGTGTCACAGAGGTACCTAAAGTTCCAGGAAAATACCAGGTTATACATATACAGCACAGCCTCTCAAAATCTAGAAATAACAATTATCACTCTGAAATAAATGTGACTGCTATAAGAGTTTACAATCTAGGCCCCAGTTTTTCTTATGGTTTAAATGTTTTCCCTTGGTTTTTAGATAAAATTTTTGTAAAATGTAAAATAAATTTGCTTTTGCTTCCCAAACTTCCAGGTAGCTCAGTTTGGGGCTGTATAATAATTTGACTATGAAACCACATGCAACAAATGAGTTCCCAGGCAAATTTCTTGAAAACAATGGTAATAATCTCCAGCAGTCTACCAATGACAGGAGTTGTTATAATAATTGGTAAATACCTTGTCCGATGCCCTGTAAAGGCTTGGTAGAGCAAATCACCAATTCCTCAGTTAAATTTTTTTTCCCTGTCTCACAAACTGTCAACAGATGCTACAGAAACGTATGCTTCCTATTTTCCTAATCTTTTAAAACTTTGGTGTAAGTGTAAAAATAATGACTGTCACAAAAACTGGCAGAAGAAACTTGGGATTTTATTTTATATTTCAAAAGGGTATCCTAGATTCCCTAGACTCCATCAAATTCCAATTTCTGCCACTGATATTATGCTTGGGAGACCTCATTACTGCAGAAATGACTGTAGGGGTTTCCTTTATATGCGGGCTCTATGAATCTTCCTAATCAATTTTTTTGACATTACAAATATGAATAGCCCTCTATTTCATCAATGTTTCTTTTGAAGCTATATCATTTTGGTTATTGTTAGAAGTACTTACAAATGGATTATTATTTTTTCATCTACCTGTCAACCTATTTCCGAACAGTAAATATGAAATGTTGCTGATGCTTTTCTAACCCAGGCTGCTGATTAAGCAGCTCCTTTGATATGTGACTTTTGGATCCTTAAGAAATAAAAATAAAACAACTGTCAATGTACAATGCCTGAGGAGGACGGAATCAATACCAGTGACCGTTAAAGTAAGCTTAGCTCGAAGTAGTCATGATATTTCCCAAATAGTGCATATTTGCAGCTAAGGATAGAAGTGGCCTCCATTTTCAATCAGCGTTACTTACTGTTTCAGTAGGTTCTCCAGGGAAATAGAATCAATAAGATCTATCTGCATAAATATAGCTATATCATCTGTATCTATATAGATAGATGGATAGATAATTAGTAGATAGAGTGAGTCTATTGGTGACAGAGAGAGAGATTTCAAGAAATTGGCTCACACGAATGTGGGGTCTGATAAGTCTGAAATCCATAGGGCAGCCCAACTAACAACTCAAGGATGGGTTAATGCTGCAGGCTTTTACTTTTAATGCAATTTTTTAAAAGATATAGTCACACAGCATAGAAACCATCCAAAGTATACAATCACTGGCTCAAAATATCATGCCATGTTTGTGCATATATCCCCATGATCAAATTTAGAACATTTTCATTACTCCAGCAGAGAAAAAAATATATAAAAGAAAACACTAATCTTCCCATCATCCTTGTCCCCCATATTATTAACCCATAGTATTGGTGTGATATATTTGTTACTGTTGATGAACGAGTATTAAACTAGTATTGTTAACTATCGTTCATAGTGTGCAATAGGTACATTTTCTCATGTATCCCTCTATTATTAACTCCTTGTAATAGGGTCGTACATCTACTCTCATACGTGCAAGAACATTTTTTATATTTGTACAGTTAATCACAGACATTCTCTGCCACAGGATTTACTGGGTTATCCATTCCCATGTTTTAGTCTCCAACTTTCCTTCTGGTGACATACATGACTCTAAACTTCCCCTTTCCATCACATTCACACTCCATCCTATGCTACAGTCTTGAGACAGAATTTCTTCTACTTTGAGAAGCCTCAGTTTTTGCTCCTAAGGCCTTTCAATTCACTGGATAATCTCCTTTATTTAGAATTAACCCATTATAAATGTTAACGAAATCTTCAAAATACCTCCATGACCACACCTAGATTAGTATGTGATGAACTAACCAGGTACAATAGTCTAACCAAGCTGATACATAAAACTAGCCTTGACATTTACCAAGGGCCTGCCATTTACAAGAGGCCAGGAAAAATGGAAGAACTTTTTGTCATTGCTTCTGAGCATCTCCAAGCGGAGCCTATGAATACCTAAAACAAATACTCATTGAAAATGCAGATTCATGGGCTCCACCCAGACCTATTAAATCAGAACATCTTGGGGAGAAGCCCAGAAATCTGCATGTTAATAAGAACTCTTAGCAGTAGTCAGAAAACTGAAAATTTTAGAATGATTCAACTAGGGACTTACGTTTTTTAGAGGGAAATAGACTTGTGGGCAAATAATGTGAATTCTTGAAGCCTGATAGATGATCTGGGTTATAATAAAGTCATAAAGTCTTTTATGACAGAAGGATTCAAGAGAAGAAGATGGACAGGTTAATTCTAAGTGAGAGGATTCTGATAAGACATTGCAGAAGAGATACATCTGAGCAGAGCGTGGGTCTCTACCAGGAAAAGCTGAGGTTGAGACAGAACATCCTAGGTGCAGGAGAGACCTCACGGGCAAGGTTTAGGAATAAGAAAGTAAGGACTAAGATTTTTTTCTGAGTTTGGAACATGGTTCTACATGAACCCCCTCTGGGGAGCAATGGAAGGTAAGGCTTTATTTCACGTGTAAGCAATCATTCAACATTAAGTGGTATCAGAACATGAATATTAGAACCCAAGGAAATGATTGTCCATTTCCACAATCATCCCAGCTTGGGCACCTGCACTAACTTTGGTCCACACGGCTTTCTGTTCTGTCACTGACACCCCTGCTGCCTCCGAGCTGAAGCTTCATCCAAGCCAGAGACGGTGGGAAGTGACCTAGTGGGAGAACTGGGAAGGTGTAGGCAGATCAAAAGGTCTGGGGTCTCGATCCAGTATCAGCTGAGTGATCTTGGTACAGGTATTTCCTTTAGGGGCTCTACTTCACCCCCTGCCAAAGAAGAAGTTCTTGTCTGTGATTCCTCTGCTGCATTTCAGCCCAGAGACTCCATGATTTGATTTGCAAGCGTCATTGTCTTATCTAATTGCACAGTGGTTTAGACGAGCCAAGTCTTGGCTTGACTCGCCTTAAGCATCTCCTGTAATCTAAATTGGAATGTCAGCATCAGCATCCCTTCTTTTAATGGCAAGTGGTTAAGAAAAGAAGCTTTAGAACCTATTGTCTGCAGTCAGCCCCAGCTCTGTCACTCACAGGCCATGTGACAGGAGCAAACTTCTCCATGCCTCAGTTTCTTCATCTCTTAAAAAGAGGGAATAATATACATTTCATAGTGCTGTGGTGAGCACTAAGAAATGTTTGTAAGATGCCAGTTCTGTGCCTCATATAGAGAAATGAACCCAATGATGGTAGATACTATTATTTTTAAAAAATCACAGATTCACATCTTTAGAAGTACTACAATTTTTCTTTATGAACATCTTTCTTAAAGGAGTACCAAGTAAAAGAGGAAGGACCATCAATTCTGCCAATTATAATTTTTGAAAAATATGTGTGCAATCCAGTGCAGTGCAAGCCTAGTGAACCTGACACTTGGAGAGGATATTTTTAAAATAATTTCTCCTTGATACAATCATTTTCTACAATAATTAGCAAAAGTCATTTTGAATCATTCTTGATTCATTCTTTAATTGTGAAATAAAGTTAAAAAGTAAATTTCAATTTTAAGGATATTATTCAAATTCAATAAGATATTTCATGTATGAACTGAAATTTGCCAAACAAAAGTACGTCTCAGTTCACACAATTTCCCTGTTTTAAATTTGAAATGCAAAAACTCCAAGCATTTACACAGAAAGACCAGAATTCATGTAATTCCAGGTCTGTTTCTTTGCTTTTACAATACCTGTGCTGTCATGCTTTATTTTTAATCTATTGTTGAGGAGAAGGTACCACCATGCCTGGAGACAAAGACTGCACCTGAACCAACTGCGCTAACAATTCCTCACCTTCTAAATCTGCTCTAAAAGCAAACTCCTGTGGTTGCATTCAGGTGGGGGTGGGGGGTGGGTCGTGGTACACTGTCTAACTGGCAGTTCTTCTAATTAAGCTCCATGGAGAATAAAATGCTGAGTAAAGAATAAATCTTTTTTTTTTAAAAGGGATGATATTAAACTTGCAAATATAATATTAAAACTCAACAAAAACCACAATAGTTCTTTAGAATTTAGACCAACAAAAAGTTGGGGTGAGGCGGTACAAGGATAGTTCAGTGCTAGAATTCTCGCCTGCCATGCAGGAGACCCGGGTTCGATTCCTGGCCCATGCACTTCCCAAAAACAAACAAGCAAAACAAAACAGAAAATTCAACAAATGGTGCTGCAATAATGGGATACTCACATGGAAAAATAATGAAATGTGACCCCACCATACAGCATACAAAAAACAAGGAGAGAGGTAGGGTATTTTATCACTGACATTGTTTAGAATAGTTGGCACATGTTGACAATAAAAAGCAGATCAACTTTTACTCAGTTTTATTGTTATTTTTAAGTTCTCTACAGACAACACACCCACCCATTGCCTGTACCCAGCCTGTGGCTCCTTCTGTCCCCTCCTTGGCACACAAAGGCTGCAGTTGCTTCCTTCACCCCAGAATCCTCCCAATCCCCAGCACCTCCAGATTCCACCTAGTAAGTACTTAGAAATTATTTGTTGAATTTTGAATTCCAGAAATGCTATATTTTCCTGGGCTCATTATTTTTTAAATGCCCAAGGGCAAATATTAAATGCATTTTACAATCAAGTGTTGCAAAATATATAACTTGCCTAAATTCACAAAGCTTGTTAGCTGCAGAGCTGGGATTCGAACCCTGGTCTCTCTGGCTCTTCTGCATGAGCACATGCATTTTCACACAGCTTTTTAGCTGTGCCATAATTTGCTGACACCTCTGCCTATGGACTTTAAAAAAGTATAATGCATAATTGAAGAGGTACCGTTTTGTGAATCCTATTCGAGCTTATTTTCATCCTAAATGCAAGTTGGAAAAATATTTGGCACTGGTGACTGTCACATTCATTAGGAGCTTAAACCCATCTGCACTCTATTGATATTCACCAGCCCTGCTAAATCATTTACACAGTCAGGAAATTAGTCTAGAATGACACTTCCTTTCAGAGAAGGTAACCGGGAGAATCCAGAGAGGGAAGAAGCTGAATCCTGACGGGAGGCAAATAATAGCAGGTAACTGCTTCTGGCCCCTCTGACAGGGGGACCGGGGAGCCTCTGTCCTCCATAGGTTGGAGAAATAAAAACCGGGGTGCGGTGGGATTTTCATTCATATGGCAACACAATCCAGCGCTTGGCAAGCCACGGAGCCTGCACAGCCAGCCATCTGTTTCAAAGCCTACTGCATTTTCCCATTCGTGTAGCTATTTAATCTGTCCTTGGCAGGATGGAAAATAAAATTCGGGAGACTCGCTGAGAAATCCGTGTCTCAGAAAAGCCCTGGCTGAGGTGATGCCCAGTCCAGCACACCGGGGTCACTGCAGGAAGCAGCACAAAGGGCTTCCTGGACCAGGGTTTTCTAATAAGAGATTATTCCAAGCGTTACCACCAGGGGGCGCCCCCACCCCGTGTGCAATAGCACACGGGAAAGGGCCGCTGGGCCTTACAGAGCTGATTTGGAGATTTTTTTCTGTTGTAGTGATCCGGAGGTGGAGGGAGCAGGACATT
The DNA here is from genome assembly GCF_023851605.1 of Tamandua tetradactyla. Lineage (NCBI taxonomy): Eukaryota > Metazoa > Chordata > Mammalia > Pilosa > Myrmecophagidae > Tamandua > Tamandua tetradactyla. The sequence goes on from NC_135331.1 coordinate 53,356,606, forward strand.
TTTAATGTTTGGCTAGAAGTGGCACCATAAAAAGGGAAATCACCTTGAATGGTTGAGTTAGCTTACCATATCTTCTATTTGAGGGTTCAAGAGCTAAGAACAACCGAACAGGAAATTTAGAGCATGATATGTATTTTATCGTTCCCACTCATCGATCAATTTTTATTAACAAAAACTTTTAAAATAGAATCCCTAGAAGAGCTGTTACCATTAAATTTCCTTGTACCCAAGCTCAAACACTCATGCCTCCTAACAAGTCATAACTCAAAAGAGTCAACTTTTTATAAATCCTCTGAAGTCAGTGGCTCCCAGAACCAAATGACCTGCGGATCTTTTCAAAAAAAAAATCTCAGATATGGTTCAGCGGATCTGGGGAGAGGTCTGTGGGCAATTGAATTAGAGAAATAAATACCCTAGGTGATTTTAACAATCAGTCAGGTTTCAGAATGACTGTTTGGAAAGAAACCTCCACAACCCTATTTTACCTGCCTAAATCAGCAAGGACTCTGAATTTCAGGTTGAAGTCAAATGGAAAAGGCACTTGGTTCTTCTGATTATGCTTTTGCCCCTGGACCCTGTATTTCCCTACCTGATTTTACAAATGATCTGAGCACTGGTTCTCATGCTTGACTGCACATCGGCTCCTTTAAAAGGCACTGATGTCTGGGTGTTGCCCCCAGAGACTCTGATTTTAATTGGTCGAGGATGTGACCTGGGCATTAAGATATTTTACAGCGCCTCAGGCAGTTCTCAAACTCTGCAGCAGAGACTGAGAACCATCAACGGAAAGAGCTTGTTAAAAGCACAGAGATACAGGCCTAGGCTAGACCTGCCGGATCAGCGTCTTTAGGAGAAGACCAGGGCATCTGAAGTTCTAACAGGCACAAGTGGGCCTTATGATCTGGCAAATCTGTGAACTGAAAGACCTCCCATTTCTTTCTCTCCTAGAGATGGTGGTCCTTCCCTGTGCCTGTGATAGGATGAGAACAGTCATTTTTCTAGAAGCTCTAGTAGCCGGTCCAGAGCAGGGCTTGCAGAGAGGCGAGGTCTGGTGCCAACCCCGAGGCTCCTTTCCTCTTTCCACCACCCATCGGCACGCATTTGGATGTTTCTGTAAATCACTTCTGATATGTGGTTCGTATTCAGGAAGTGCTCTGACTGCTTACCCATGTAATGATGGAGTGGAGGAAAGGTCTAATTTTGGAATGGCTGTGGCTCAGGCAGCGCCGTGTTCCCTGCAAGTCTGAATTTTCGAAACACAGTCGCTCCACCACTCACCACAATTACACAGGCAGTTTGAGGCACTCTATCCATCATGGCAAATTACTGTTGTGATCCACTCAAGAATAAGGCTGCACAGTCTTGCCGATGGCAATCTGTGCAGAACTTCCTGATAAACAAGAGAAAACCAAGGTGTGAGGAGAGGGCTTAGCAGGTCAGAGCTGTTTAATCAATTTACAAAAGCTCATCCCATCCCTGCCCGGCTTACCATTTGACTGAGAAGACAAGGGTTTGTGAAAGCTGTTAGTGTAGAGACAGCACTGCACAAGAGTGTGAGCGCTTGTCCCCTTGGCTTTCCTGGTACGAGAACATCGGGGAAAGGAATTAACATTTGTGGAGGTACTTACTACATGCCATATGCAGTGCTGGGCTGTGACATGTATTATTTCACACTATCCACTTCACAGGTGAGAAAACTGGGGCTCAGGTTATCTAGGATCATTCAGGTAGGTAGAGGCAGAGCAAGATTCAGGCCCAGATTTCTCATGCCCCAAAGCCTTTGGCCACCCTTTATCTTAGGGCAGTTAATGCCGTGCAGACTCCTAGATCTATACCCTCAGAGGTCGGCTCCTGGAGAGCCATGGGAGCCAGGCAGGGGGGTCAGCATTGACAGATCAGTAGCAACGACCTGTGAACTGGGTGTAGGGTTGCCTCCCGCAGGGCGGAACACAACTTGGAGCTCCACCCACCTTCCGTGAATGCAGAATACTGGCTCTTCCGGTCCGAAGCTTCAGGTTTGGTTAACTGGTAAGCGGATGTCAATACTAGGCTCTTCTCCCAGGAGTCTGTCCCCAGCTATAAAAGACTTTCTCTTTCCTTTGCTGAAGTCTTGATGGATCTTAGCAACCAGTCTGTTAAGACTCCTGATGTCTCCCTTAGGTTTCTTAAACATGTTCTGAGAAGCACCCTGTGATTTTAACCTTTGGTGGTTTGTGGGGTCTGGAGAGACTGTGGTGAGAGAAAGGGCGTTCAGCTCTGCCCTAGGTTGGGGTCCCCAGAAGCAGACCGTGAGTCACGAATTTGGGTGCAGGGAGTTGATTTGGAAGGTGACCACGGGAGCACTGGTAGAAGAGTCAGAGAGGGAAGAGAGAGAAATCCAGAATGGGTGCATTGCTGAGCACTTGCTGCTGTGGGCATTCGAGGCCCAGGTCCTCTGCCCAACGCAGGGATATGTGTAGAGTAGACACGCCCCTCGGGTTTATCCCACCCCTCTCCCAACAAGGAGATATTGATCCTGCAACTCCTGTTCACCACTGGCCAAGAGCTGTTCCTGGGGAGCAGGAGCTAACTCCCAGCATGGCAGGCACCCCATAGGCTGAGAGAAACCCCTTGGGCCACTGGCCTATACTGAGTGGTGAAGGTCAAGGGGAGATACAGCCAGAAAATACCTGCAACAATCCTGAACCTGCTCAGGGTTGGGGAGAGTTCTGCCATTCAGTGGCTCTCATTACACTGCCTTGAGGACATCTGACCTGGCCTCTTCCAAGGCGAGGACCCTCTGGGCTCAGGTGGTGGTCTGCAGAGAAAATGGAGGCTGGGTAAACACTGTCATGTCTGGACCAGGCCTTGGACTCCGGAGGGCCCAGGGACTGGGGCGATTTAAGAGGGGCAAACGCCCACCCAATGCCTTATCTGAAATTTGAATTTCAGACAAGCCATAAATAATTGCATGGGACATGCTTATAATACAAAATGTGCATGGCTTATCTGACGTTCACATTTAACTGGGTGTCCTGTATTTTGTTGGCCACCTTACCTATGTCTCCTCTCTGAGTGTGTTGGGGAGGGCTGCAGACAGTGTCACTCTGGTCTCCAGTATCCTAGAATCTCTGATACAAAGGACAAGAAGCTGAGGGCACAAGACTTAAAGCACTAGGAATGTTTCTGTTCAGTTATGTGCAGAAGAGTTGGGAATATTGAGAGAGAAAACATAAAAGTATAAAGAGGAAGATATTGGTTCTTTGAAAACAGAAAGAGTAATCACAGACTTGCATCTGTGATTTATAGTTGAATCTATAAATAATCTTTGGAGAGGATGGCATTGTGTATTACTCTTTTTAAAACTCAGATTCACCCCACACTTATTGAGTACCTATGAGTACCTGGTTCTTTCCTATGACCACATCACCTCACTTCGCAACCACTCTGGCTTTAAGGTATGGGAAACTGAGTTTCCCAGAGTGTAGGTATGGTTGAAACGGACCAATTGGCAGCTGCGCTCAAAATTCCTGTTGCCCAGTCCAGGGTCCTCCCGCTGTGGCATGGTCGCCTGTGACATGCCCTTTACTGCCAGTGAATTTCTATGGAGTGCAAGACAGAGGCTTGGCTCAGTCAGTATGAATTTGGACTCATGTGCAAACCTGCACTGCAGACAGTTTTCAGCCTGTTAATGGATCACCATCTGGGCCATTCCACGAGTACCATAACACAGCTGAACTATATTCTTAATATTAATAGACGATGCACATTTCTTTGAAAAGATTGCCTGTTTTGGAAAATACATCCTGAACGCAAACTGTGAATGCAGGACCCGGCTGCCCTTTACATGTCCCAGTAAAGATAAGACTTTCACGCCCACAAGGCCTACTCATCCACAGATTCTTACAGGGACAGGCTGGAGTGGTGGGGCTGCTCCAGGGAAAAGGCTCCAGCAGATAGGGATGGAGGAGGGGCTCTTTCTTCCCATGGGGTGGAGGTCCCAGTGCATGAGGGGGGACTTCACATACGGCACGTGCGTCACGAGAATTACTGGGGAAACAGCTGGCCTGACTTCCAGGCTCTGCCAAGGACAAGAGGAGGAGAAAGAAAGGAGGTGGGGCTGGGGCAGATGAGGGGCCGTCTGGTGGTGGTGGTTCTGGCCAAAAGTAGAAGGAAACTCATTTCCAGAAAAGAAATAGGGAGGCTATCGCCTCTCAGCAGCCCCCGTCACATGCAGCAGCCTGACCCTGTGAGGAGCAAATGGAACTGTTGGGTTGGAGAATCAGTGGGCTTTATGGATCCCTCCTAGGCAAGTGCTGTTCACTGAGGAATTCAAAAGGACTGGCTCACTTTAATATTGAGGGTTGCTCCGGAATCCTAGGATAAGCTGATGGACTCCAGGAGCCTGATGTCAAAAAAGATTGTGCAACCATTCCTATGACTCCAAACCAAATCCTGAAATTAACCGACCAGTCAATGATGCACTGCCTGATGGGACAGGGGCAGCCCCGTGTCAGGTATTGATGAATTCAGAGAGTCACTTTATATCAGAGAAGCATGAGTCATGAGCTCAGCCTTCCAAGAAGGTTCGTGAAGGGGAAGCCCGGGGAGGGTGAATGTAATTATCTAATGCAATGGCAGCCTTAATAAAGGATGACAAGGGAATGCAATAAAGGAAAGATACCAGAGCATCTGATTAAGGCTCCAAATGTAAAAACGATAGCGATCATTCCCAAGGGAATAGGGACAAAGTTTCCTCTGAGGGGATTTCAAGTGGATAGCCCCTCTGCCTCTGTCTTTCTCTCACTCCTCTTCCCTCTGAAGGCCCTCACGAACTCACTGTAAAAGAAGCTGTTTCGAATTTTAAATCCAATTTCAGGTTTACACAAAGGACAGATGCTGTGCTCACGTGGGTTTAATGGGCCAAAGAAATGGGCTTTGACAAGTCAGGCAAAATACTTTTCATGATAAAGGAAATAGCCCCAGATGCCTTTCCTTCCAGAGGGTAATCCAGGTAAAGCTGGTGACAGCTTCTTGTTCCATAAAGGAGTCCTTGAGGGAGAAAGGAAAGGGAAAGGAAGCTTTCCTAATCTTCTTGGCACAGTCTCAGAACTAATACTTGGGAAGCAGGCTTATTTGCAAAGGCAGATCAACACCCCATCATAGCATGAGTAACAGGAGTCCACAGTTCTCTCTGGGGCCCAAGCTGCTTATGGACAGATTGATGCGGCCTCTCTCCTGCCTGTTGTAAGTCAAGTCATATAGGTCCTCCTACCCTCTGGTGCTACACTCTGAGGGCTAAAAGAATCAGCCCATGGGGCAGGAGATTCTTTCCCCATTGGTCATTTAGGCCTGGTGATGACTCAGCGCGTGAGCCATGTTTCCAGTTCAGCATGGGCTGGGTAGCGGAGTGGCTGTTGCAATGCCAGGCAGGAAGGACTGCAGGATACCCACCCTGCCAGCTCCACCGGTGGCATAATGCAGGACAGCAGAACCCTGGCAGACACCGTTTGGGCCGTGGTAAGTCCATGGCTATTTTGCTAAGGGCTGAATTTGCATCATCCTTGTTGAAAAGCAAGAATGAGTTTTCTTGCTAGTGAATGGGTGCTGTTGGTCATCTTGCATCAGAATCTTGATGGCTTGTCTTTGGTACATCCATGTGGCATTCAGGAGCATTCAGTGTTCTGGGAAAGTGTCCCTCAAGTCAAGGGTCCATTGTAACTCTCCTTAAATATTCTAAGACTGAAGCTTTGTCCCTACCACTTCATAGCAGGCCACTTAAGAATGAGGGGCTGTACAAGTCTCTATTCTCAGTCCCCATGAGAAGTTCCTGGCATCCCCTCCACATAGACCAGCCTACAAAGACAGAGATCGAAAGAAATGGTTTCCTTATTTGATAAAGATATTGATGATGATAATTGCCCTTAAAAATAATGTTAAAGAGTCATGAGGTTTATTTTTCCTGTGGTTTCGGGGTCAAGCAAAGTGAAGACATGTGGCCAGTAGCTGCACCCTGGGGAGTTGACCTTTGGTGCTCAGTGGTCACAAGGTCTGCTTGTGTCCCCTTACAGGGGAGCTGAGCATGGCTCTTGGCCCCGTGGGAGTGCATTCTCTCCGTTAATGATTTCCTGTCCCATGGTCCTGAACATGTTCTTCTGACTTATCAGTGAGGAACAAGGTTTAGGAATGAAACCAAAATCAACTATAGAATCATGTCTGCTACCTTCTTTTTCAAAGACTAGAATAGAATTTTAGACTATAAGGGGCCCCTAGACCCTATCATTCATTGTGCAGATGAGAAAATGAGAACCCAGGAGGCAAAATGACTCACCAAGGGGTGCCAGATCTGAAGGGCCCAGAAGCCCACCCCGTTGCTCCTGGCTCTGAGTTCAGGGACTTCTCCACCACTATGCCAAGGGAGATAGCGGTTTTCTTATTTCATTGTATAGAATAGAAAGCAGGGGGTTAAATTAATCATGGACTGTCTTTTTTATATTTTTATTTTTTGGTAAACCTAGAATCCTTATATTCTAGATCAAAGGGGGAGCAGAAACTACTTTCCAAGTGAAAATCAACCAATACATAGATGTGAAGATGGAGTATTTGATTTAGGTGTCTCCTATACTCAATTCATGAGCTGAATTAGAATTACTGAATGTGGTAAAGGATCATCTCAAAAGAGCCATCCCTCTCTCTCATAGCCAGATTGGGGCATGAGAAAGAATAGAAGCCTTTACAGGGGAGAGGATGGACAGATGGCTGGGAAGGGAGACAATTCAGTATGTGGCCTCTCTTGAAGCAACAGTGGCTTCATGCCCTCATAAGATAACTTGTCCAACCAAGCACGGTCTCAGGCTGTACCTGCCAACCACAAGCTGGAGAGAGAAGGGAAGGGGTGTCTCCATGGACCAGGAGCTTGTTTATACTTCAATCCTTGGTCGCTGAGGACAGTTCCCAGTCTTAGAGGGATTTTCACTGAATTTCTACCATATGAGGCACTGGGCAACGGGCATGTGAGTTCAGCCCTGGGTAATGGTGACTACTCTTGCTCCACTTGAGTAGAAGCCACACTTCCAAGGAGAAAGAACAGGTAATGATGATGTATAGGTTTCCGAGTCACATTGGTCAGAAGCTGATCAAACGCTTATATCTGACCACCTGGCAGGTCTCCTTTCCCCCTGATTTTTTCTTTTCAGTTCCTTCTTCACACAAGGGCCAAACTGATCTGATCTTAATCAAAAGGCTTCAGCTGTGGGTCTCCTTTGCTTACCAACTCAAAAAATAAACTCTTGCCTCGGAACTACAGGCCCTCCATCTCAATGGCTCACCACTCCCTTTTCAGACCTGCCCTCCCATAAAGTCATATTTGCTAGATTTCTCTTAATTTACCCTTTCTTTCGGGGGTTTCTTTATACCCATGATCTTTTTCAGATGAGTTCTCCTACCTAGAGTGCCACTGCTCTCCCCAGGAATTTTGACCTGTCAAAATCCAGCCATCGAAGCTCATCCCAATTGTCACCCAAAGTCTGACACTTTGATTTTCCAAATGATGATGATGACAAGAAGGATGTTGGTCTAATGTTTCTTATTATGTACTGGGCCATATGTTATGTGCATGGATCATTTCTGTTTAACCCACAAAGACACTCCACAGGACAGGTGGTGTCATTGCCTCAATTATACTAAGAAAAGAAAAACACTGAGGAGCAAAGTGACGTGACAGTTTTCTCTACCTTGCACCATAAGAAGTTGTATCCATTTTAGATCTCCTCAACAGATCTTGAGAAAAGGGGCAGGATCCTATTCATCTTCCTTTGCCCCATCCTGCCTAGCACAGTGCTTGAAACAACAAACCCACTCAATCATATAATTAATTACATTGGGTGTCATTTCAGAGCAGCACAAGAATTCAACTGCTCATTGTATTTTCTTGCATTGGGCTCTTCATTTCACCTTGTGAATTTTAAAAAATATTTCCATATTGATATATTCCATATTTCAAGTCTGTGATGAATAGAGGAGTCCATATACTCTTGCGGAAGGAAGTAGCATTTAGGCTTCTGAGGGAGATGGGGGAAAAGGAGAGAGAATCCTTTTTTCTCTTGTGGAGTGGGGGCAATCCTCTGTGTGCCCATGTGGTGGTTTTGAAGCAGTATGCACCCAAATAAGCATGTTCTTTAATCTATTCTCGTGGGTATAAACCCGTTACAAATTGGACTTTTGATGGGACTTCTTCAGTTAAGGTGTGATGCACCTCATTCAGGATGAGTCTTAATCTCTTTACTGGAGTCCTTTATCAATGGAATGATACAGAGAGAGAGAGAGAGAAGCACAGAAGCAAGAAGTTGAATCAGTGAAACCCAGAAGAAAAGGGAGAGACCAGCGGACACACTACGTGCTTTGTCATGTGGCCGAAGATCAAGGACTGCTGGCAGCCTGTCTTCAGGAAGAGAGCATTGCCTAGATGATGACTTGATTTGGACATTTCCTAGCCTCAAAACCATGAGCTAATAAATACCCAGTGTTTAAGTCAACCCACTGTATGGTATTTTCTTTGAGGAACCTAGGAAACTAAAACAGTCCACTCTGCTGCTGGTGACCCAGAGGAGCATACAACTGATGGCTCCAGTTCTTCAAGCATTGCCAGGATGGGGGTGAATGGGTAGGGTGGGTTAGGAGGAAGAAAACCGAAGTTTAGATTTCACAACTCTAGAGAATCACAGCATGAATACTAGGGACTTGGGGCTGAGAAAAGGACAGTCAGCCAGACTCAGGACTGATTAACTTTACAAGTTGCACCCCAGAGATGTGAAAGGGAGCCTTTCTGAGCTCTACTGCCTTCACTGCAGAGGGACTGGGGGTGTCACTGTTTCTAAACGTGGAGTTCAGGCCTCCTACCTCATCAAATGGTGGAATCAGCATTTCCAGAATCACGGAGACATATGAATGAGACAACTGAGCTCAAACTTAGTATTCCCACTTACAAGCCAAGTGACTCCTGGCAAGGTACTTATTGGTTTCCACATCTGTTAAAATGGGTAACACACCCATGTTGCAGGGTTGTTAGGACTGGATGAAATGATGTATGCAGACCACATGCACAGACCTGCCCCCAGTGCTCAGTTAACCCAGCCCCCAGCCTGGGCACTCAGTGAAGGGAGAAGATAGAGCCAAACCTCAGGCCCCAGGAGCCCACATGAGCCTACACGGAGCTCAAAAGGATCACAGAGCAAATCCTTCTCTGTTATAAAGGATTCAAGCCACTTAAGCCTAGAGACTAAGTTAACTTCTACTCAGCAAGGCTTCCCTGCTTGCTGCACAAGCGGCTTGTATGAAGAGAGACCAGAAGGCATATCGCATTCTCATTGGACAATCCTTTACCTGGCTTTAAGGAGGCAGGATATCACTCTTTTCCTGATAGCCCATTATAAGAAATGATCTATTTTGGTAATTCCTTTATTTGATGGGACCTTAAAATGCGTGGGCTAGAATTATGGAGAAGCTGACTACAATTTGGGGCTTCTGGTCAAACACAACTGAGATACCAGACATAATTCACCACCACTCTGTATTCTCAGGGCCTTCATTTATGGTTCCTCTTCATTCTTTATGAACATTTTCTAAGGCACTTCTATTCCCTTCCCTAACTCCACCTTCTGAATTCAGAGGAAGAATAATCCCACTTTAAGAATTGCTCTAAGAAACCTTATTTTGATAGGTCTCGTTGTGCTCACTTAAGCCCAAATCTTCATTCTACAGGTGATGACAATGGAAGTTAGAAGAGATTAAGTAATATACCCAAGTAATTTTGTAAGGAAGAGGCAGATCCAGGTGAGAGCAAAAGTCCACGTGTTCCCAGAGGACAGCCTCTGCTTATATCATGTTTCTAATCTTCATTTAACCATTGTGCTGGTGTGAAAGGATGTATATCCCCTAGAAAAGCCATGTTTTAATCTAAATCCCATTTCGTAAAGGCAGAATAATCCTTATTCAATACGGTATGTTTGAAACTGTAATCAGATCATCACCCTGGAGATGTGATTTAATCAAGAGTGGTTGTTAAACTGGATTAGGTGACGACATGTCTCCACCCATTTGGGTGGGTCTTGATAAGTTTCTGGAGTCCTATAAAAGAAGAAACATTTTGGAGAATGAAAGAGATTCAGAGAGAGCCAAAGAAGAACGACATAGCCATGAGAGCCCACCAGCCAGCAACCTCTGGAGATGAAGAAGGAAAACGCCTCCCAGGGAGCTTCATGAAACAGGAAGCCAGGAAAGAAAGCTAGCAGATGACGCCAAGTTCTCCATGTGCCCTTTCAGCTGAGAGAGGAGCCTTGACTGTGTTTGCCATGTGCCTTCTCACTTGAGAGAGAAACCCTGAACTTCATCAGCCTTCTTGAACCAAGGTATCTTTCCCTGGATGGACGCCTTTGATTGGACATTTCTATAGACTTGTTGTAATTGGGACATTTTCTCAGCCTTAGAACTGTAAATTAGCAACTTATTAAATTCCCCTTTTTAAAAGCCATTCTGTTTCTGGTATATTGCATTCCGGCAGCTAGCAAACTAGAACATCCATGCTCTACCTTTGTGATTTTTGCTCTAACAATGTACCACTTGTACTATTTATTCAATACCTTTTCTTCAAACTGACTTACATTTTTTGTAATTAAATTCATTTTAAAAGGGAAATTTATATAATTACTTTAATGAAAAAGCAGTATCACTTGCCATTAATAGAAGGTTATCTTATAATTAAAAGCATTGTAAGATACATGAAGTTCTAACTAGATATTGTTGCCTGCCCAAACTAAATAAGCCGCAAACCTGTTCTCTTTGATTGTGAAATATTTTAATGCAAATGTTAGGGCATTAAAGACCAAGAAGGACTAAACTGAAAAAGGTCCTGAACTTGAATACAACAAGGATTAAAAGTAAGTTGAGGTTTTTGGTTGACCAAGATGATGGAATAAGATTGACCTTATTCCAGAGGGAGCAGAGTGGCCCCTATGTACACATAGTGTTCCTTCTATACTGCTGTCAATATATTGGGTGGCAGCCTGAAAGACTGAACCATGAAATTCATCTTTGGCTTGCTTCCCAGAAGCAGCTTGTAAACAGCTGTGCTGGTTTGAAAAGGTTTATGTACCCTAGAAAAGCAACGTCTTAATCCTAATCAGCCTTGTGGGAACAACGGTTTCTTCTAATCCCTATTTAGTACTGTATGTTTGAAACTTTAATTAGATCATCTCCTTGGAAATGTGACTCAATCAAGAATGGTTGTTAAGCTGGACTAGGTGGAGACATGCCTCCGCCCATTCTAGGTGGGTCCTGATTACTTTACTGGAATTCTATAAAGGAGGAAACTTTTTGGAGAAAAGGAGATCCAGAGAGAGCAGAGCAGACTGACACAGCTATGAGAAGTAGAGAGTCCACCAGCCAGTGACCTTTGGAGATAAAGAAGGAACATGCCTCCCAGGGAGCTTCATGAAACAGGAAGCCAGGAGAGAAAGCTAGCAGATGACGCCATGCTTGCCATGTGCCCTTCCAGATGAGAGAGAGAAACTGTGATTGTGTTCACCATGTGCCTTCTCACTTGGGAGAGAAACCCTGAACTTCATCAGTCTTCTTGAACCAAGGTATCTTTCCCTGGATGCCTTAAATTGTACATTTCTATAGACTTGCTTTAACTGAGACATTTTCTTGGCAGTAGAGCTGTGAACTAGCAACTTATTAAATTCCCCTTTTAAAAAGCCATTCCATTTCTGATATATTGCATTCTGGCAGCTAGCAAACTAGAACAACAGCTAAAGCACTATAAGACACAATTAAGTCAAAGCATCCTGAGGCAAAGGATTGCCTGCTTTAAACCATACAATAGAGCATGTGGGTCAGATAGAAAATCTATTTCATGGAGAATAGAGGGGTATTTGAAATCCTATAAATGGGGGGAAATTCAAATGCTCTGAGCAGCCACAAGCCTAGGACAAGGCATGGGCTCAGAAAAGACAGACTGCCCTGCACTCCACTTTCATCTTGGACTGATCTTCTTGCTAGGAGGGCTTTTGTTAGGAGGGCTCAACTCTGAAAGAGAACACCAGACAAGACATAGGAAATTTGTGAGGACTGTGAAAAATATCTTTTGAATTGATTCATTTGTTTTTGTTACCTCTCGACACTCAAGGAAATCTCTATCATATCACTATCTAGACAAAAACTTAGGAATAGACAATTCAGTGACTAAATCCCAGATTTAACACCTTAAAATATTAAAATACGCAGTGTGCAAAAAAGATTACAAAACAAAGAATCAGGAAATGATGGCTCATCCAAATGAGCAAGATAAAAATCCAGAAGCCATCAATGAAGAATGCCAGTCTTTGGACATAATAGACAAACTCTTTTAATAAATGGTCCTCAGTATGTTCGTTCATAATGAGAAAAGAAAACCTAGCGAAAGAACCAAAGGATATCAGGAAAATGACGAATAAATAACATAAGAATCTCAATTAAGAGATAGAAATTTTATAAAGGAACCAAGGAGAAATACTAGAGTTGAAGACTACAGTAACTGAAATGAAACATTCCCTAGAGCTTCAATAGCAGAATGAGGCTGGCCGAAGAATCCAGAAACTCAAAAACAAGACAACTGAAATGATTCAAGTTGAGAAGCAGAAAGAAAAAAAGAATGAAAAATGTGAACAGAGTCTAAGAGTCCTGTGGGACACCATGAAGCATATCAATAACACATTATGGGAGTCCCTAACCAAGAGAAGAAAGAGAGAAAGAAGGAATATTTTTTAAATAGTGGCAGAAAATTCCCCAAATTTAATGAAAGACATGAATACACACGGTCAAGAAACCCACTGAAACCCAAACAGGAGAAACTTAAGAGAACCTTGCCAAACTATCAAATGTCAAGGAGAGAAGAGAATTCTGAAAGCTTCAAGAGACAATCAATATGTTATGTACAAGCAGAACTACAATAATTGATTTCTCATCAGAAACCATGGAGGCAGAATGACAGAGGAACAAAATATTTAAAGTGCTAAACCAAGAATTTTAAATGCAATAAGACCAGATTTCAAAAATGAAGGTGAGATTAAGACATGTCCAGATAAAGAGAAGCTGAAAGAGTTTGGCAGAGAAGAGGAAAGGTTGAATGGCATTCTGGATTTGTCTGTCAGCTGAGAAGGCACTGGCTGGTGTCTGAGGTCCTTGCCCCCGGTTCATTGCTTTCAGCTATTGGTTCCAGTCACTTCCTCTCAGACCTTCTGTCTGTCCCCACGCGTCTCCAAATGTCTGTGTCTGTCAGTTCTGAACTGCTTCTCTCTGTATAAGCTCTCTTAAAAACTCCAGTAAACCAATTAAGACCCACCTTGAATGGGTAGGGTCACATCTCCATCTAATCTGAAGTTCACACCCACAATTGTGTGTGTCATATCTCTATGGAAACAACCAAATCAGGAGGTCCAACCTTACAACACTGAATCAGGATGAGAAGAACATGGCTTTTCTGGGGCACATGACAGTTTCAAACCAACACAAGGCACCTAACACAGAGTCCCAAAATATATGAAACACATATTGACAGATTTGAAAGGATAAATAGCTGTATCTACCTTAATAGTATGAGATTTCAAAACACCACATTCAATAATGGATAGAACATCTAGACAAGATCAATAAGGAAATAGAAGATTTTGATGATTTTTTGCATATGATTTTTATGATACTATATAACCAACTAGACTTTACAGACATATATAGAACACTTCACCCAACAGCAGCAAAATACACATTCTCTAATGCACATTGCTTATTCTCCAGGATAGACCATATGTTAGGTCACAAAACAAGTCTCAATAAATTCAAGAATATTGAGATCATACATTGTATATTCTCTGACCATAATGGAATGAAGCTAGGAATCAATAACAGCGTGATAAATGGAAAACTCACAAACACATGCAAAATTAAACAACATAATCTTAAACAATCAATGGGTCAAAGCAGAAACTACAGGGAAATTAGGAAATATCTTGAGGCAAATGAAAACGAAAACACAACATACTAAAACTTACAGGATTCAGCAAGTTTCCACTAAGAGGGAAATTCATAGCTCTAAATCAGACCTCTGACCTCACAACTAAAGGATCTAGAAAAAGAAGAACAAACTAAATCCAACATGAACAAAAGAAAGGAAATAACAAAAATAGAGTGGAGATAAATGAAATAGAGAATTAAAAAATAGAGAGAACAAAATGGAAACAAAAGTTGTTTATGTGAAAAGTTAAAAAAAACAACAAGTCTTTAGATTGACAAAGAAAGAAAGAACACAAATAAGTAAAATCATAAATGAAATGAGACACATCATTACTGACCCCACAGAAATAAAAAGGGTTATGAGAGGTTACTATGAACAACTGTAAACCAAAAAGTTAGATAACCTGGATGAAATGGACAAACTCCTAGAAACACAAACCACCTAAACTAATTCTAGAAGAAATAGAAGATACCAATAGGCCAATATAAATAAAGAGATTAAAAAGTAATAAAAAAATCCCTCAACAAAGTAAAGCCCAGGATCAGTGGTCTTTTTTGATGAATTTCACCAGACATTCCAAGATGAATTAATACCAATCCTGCTCAAATTCTTCCAACAAATTGAAGAGGAGGAAACACTTCCTAACTCATTCTATGAGGCCAAGATCACCCTAATACCAAAACTAGATAAAGATATCACAAGAAAAGAAAATTATAGAAACAATATCCCTTATGAATATAGATGTAAAAATCTTCAACAAAATACTAGCAAACCAAATCCAAAGGCACATGAAATGAATACATACCATGATCAAGTGGTATTAATTCCAGCTGTGCAAGAGAGGTTCCACTAAGACAATTAATTAAGTAACACATCACATGAATAGAATCAAGGGAAAAAACCCACATGATCATCTCAATTAATGCAGACAGGCATCTGGCGAGATACAGCACCCCTTCCTGATAAAAGCAGTTAGAAAACTAGGAAAAGAAGATGACAAAATGCACATATGAAAAACCCACAGCTATCATCGTACTCAATGGTGAAAGACTGAAAGCTTTCCCTCCAGGACCAGGACAAAGAGAAGGATGTCCACTGTCACCATCGTTATATAGCATTGTGCTGGAAGTTCTATCCAGAACAATTAGACAAGAAAAAGAAACAGAACACATCCAAATTGGAAAGGAAGACATAAAACTTTCCCAATTTGCAGATGACATGTTCTGTTACAATGAAAATCCTGGAAAATCCACAATAAAGCTAGTAGAGTGAATAAACAAATTCAGCAAAAAGGCACCATACAAGCTCAACATAAAAAAATCAGTAGTGTTTCTATACCTTAATACGAAAAGTAAGTCAAGAAAAAAACTCCATTTACTAAATGGCATAAAATATCAATAAAAATATAAAATATTTAGGAATAAATTTAACTGAGGATGTAAAAGGCTTGTACACAGGAAACTACAAAACGTTATTAAAAGAAATCAAAGAAGACCTGAATACATGGAAGGACATTCCATGTTCATGGATTGGAAGACTAAATATTTGTCAATCCTACCCAAAGTGACGTATAAATTCAACACAGTCCAAATCAAAATTCCAACAGTCTTCTTTGCAGATATGGTAAAGCCAGTCATCAAACTTATATGGAATGATATAGTGCCTAAAATTTGGAAACCATTGTGAAGAAGAAAAGCAAAGTTGAAGGGCTCACATTTTCTGATTTTAAAACTTATTACAAAGGTACAGTAATCAAAACAGCATGGTAATGGCACAAGGACAGACATACAGACCAACAGAAACAAATTGAGAGTTTGGAAGTCAACCCTCAACTCTACAGCTAATTTATTTTATTTATTTTTGCATGGGCAGGCACCGGGAAACGAACCCAGGTCTCTGATATGGCAGGCGAGAACTCTGCCTGCTGAGCCACTGTGGCCCACCCTGTAGCTAATTGATTCTTGACAAGGATTCCAAGTCCACTCAAAGGGAAAAGAACAGTCTCTTCAAAAAATGGTGCTGGGAAATGGATGTCCATATGCAAAAGGGCGAAGAAGGACCCTTCCCTCATACCATATCATGCTGTATACAAAAATTAACTCAAAATACATCAAAGACCTAAATAAATAAACCCAAACTTAAAAATCCTGGACGAAAACATAGGGAAGCTGTGCTTGTTTGAGACTTAAGCACCCCAGAAAAGCCATGCTCTTCTGATCCAATCTTGTGGGAGCAGACCTGTTGTGAGGTGGGACCTCTTGATTAGGTTGTTTCCATGCAGATGTGACCCCATTCATTCAGGGTTGGTCTTAATCAGCTTACTGGAGTCCTTTAAGAGAACTGAGACAGACAACAGAGAGATGAAACCACGACAGATGCATGGAGATGCTCAGAGCTGTTTGAAACTAGAAGCAGGGAGAGAAGGACAGTTGATGTCGCCATGTGCCTCCCCATGTGACAGAGAAATCCCAGACCAATCAACCTTTTTTTTTGAGTGAGGGTATTCTCTCATTGATGCCTTAATCTGGACATTTTTATGGCTTTAGAACTGTAAATTTGTAACCCTATACATCCCCTTTGAAAAAGCCGTTTCTGGTATATTGCATTCTGGCAGCTTTAGCAAGCTAAAACAGAAGCATTTTCAGGATCTAGTGTTAGGTAATGGTCTCTTGGGCTTTACACCGAAAGGCTGTTAACAGTAAAATACAAAGTAGGACTTCATCAAAAGAGAAAACTATTTTCCATCAAAAGGCTTTATTAGGAAAGTAAAAAGACAACTTACAGAATGGGAGAAAACATTTGGATACCACATATCCAATAAGGGTTTAATATCCAGAATATATGAGGAAATTCTACAACTCAACAACATGATAAACACCCCAATTGAAAAATAGCCAAGAAAGTTGAATAGACATTTCCCTAAAGAAGATATAAAATTGGCCAAAGATCACATGAAAACATGTTCAACATCATTAGCCATCAGGGAAATGCAAATCAAAACCACAATAAGATACCATTTCATACCCACTTGAATGGCTACTATTAAAAAAAAAAATAGCAGAAAACAACAAGAGTTGTACAGGATGTGGGGAAATAGAACATTCTCTGAATATAAAACTGTTGGCAGTTCCTCAGAAGTTCCTCAAGTAGAGAATGACCATATAACTCTGCAATCCCTTTCCAAAGAACTGAAAGCAGGTATTCGAATGGACATTTGCACACCAATGTTAATAGGAGAAGCATTCACAATTGTCAAAAGATGGAAGCAACCAAGTGTCCATTCAACAGATGAACGGAGAAACAAGATATGGTATATACATGAGATGGACATTATTCAGCTGTTCGAAGGAATGACGTTTTGATACATGTGACAACATGGATGAAAAATGAGGGGGGGTGAAATAAGCCAGACACAAAACAACAAACATCATATGATTTAACTGATGTGAAATAACGAGAAAAAGCAAATTTAGAGTCAGAAAGAATAATTCAGGTTACTAGAGGCTGACAAGAGGGTAGAGAAAGGAGAGAGTTAATGCTTAACTGGCACAGAGTTTCTGTTTGTGGTAATGGAAAGGTTCTGGTAATGGATGACGCTGATGGTGGCAAAACACTGTGAATGTAATTAAAACCACTGGATTGTATATTAGAATGTGGTTAAAGGGGAAATTTTAGGTTATAATTTCACTACTACTAGAATTATACTACTACTATTTTACTACGAGAACAAAAATTTTTAAGACAATATAGGACTACAACACAAACCGTGAGCCCTAAAGTAAACTATGGATTACAAGTGGGTATAATGGTAATAATATTATTTCATCAATTATAATAAAAGTTCCACACTAATGCTAATTCAAAGTGTTACTGATAGGGAAGACTGTGTAAGTCGGTGGTGTGTGTGTAATATGAGACCTTTGTATTTTCTGCATGATTTTTCTATAAAAAAAGAAAATTTTATGTAAGTTGAAAAGGAATGTGATTCAATGTTAACTAATGCCCTCTTTGCATCATTGAAAAAACCTTTTCTCGAATTCAGTCAGTAGTGCATCCTCCCATATGGAGAACCACTGCAGCCCTGAGGCCGCCGCACCAGAACCCCGACTTCTCCGCTCTCGGCGCACAGCAAAGCCGGTCAAGCATTCTAAGCCGTCAAAGCTTCATGAACGTTTTGGGCACCAAGTGCCAAGTGAATGCCTAATTCTCCCTCATTCCCACAGTAGAATACATGCCGACTTTAAGCATACATTTTGGTAAATGTTATGAGGGACTATGTCGTTCACCCCAGAAACAATGTCAAGATAATTAAATTTTAGCTAATAATGAATCAGAGAAATTGATCTCAGCAGTGGAAAACGCTGTGATTTAAACTGCCAATATACAGATACTTTTATTTCTTGGAAGCCGCTGCTAACTGCGCCTGCCGGAAGTTAAATTCTCAATAGCTTCATATGATTGATGCAGGCATTAGTCATTAAAAAAAAAAAATCTTGACGTATGTAATTTGCATTCAAAGGATGACATCAGTTAACACCAAGAGCTTGCTATTTCAGAATTGTACCACTAGATGGCGGACTTGCAATTCAAAAATAAATAAATCCCACCCTCTGCGATTACCAGCCTTTTACCAAAGATCTATTGTACCTACAAACCTCCATCTACACAAACAAGAAGACACTACTTGCCCTGGAGATGGTATTCTTTTCTTTCCTCCCGGACTTTGATACGCTTCTCCCCTTTTCCTCAGGACAGGTCGCTTCTCCCCACAGGCAGCGTTTCTGTAGGAGTTCACTGTTTTAAACTTCGAGCCAGACATTCTAAATGTGTTCCTTAATATGCGGTTCCTTTCTTCCGCCTACCTTGATGCTACTTACTTCTGAGTCCTAAGGCATGGCTCCTTCCACTCCCAAGCCTGGGTACTAATGCAATGCAGCCTGTGAAAGCACCTTGACTTGTAATTCTCTTCTGTGAATCACACCTCATCTTTATTCTCTCCCATGATGATGGCACTAAATCTTCTCTTAAGTTTTTTTTTTTTTTTTTTTTTAAAGAAAGTCCGTATCAATGGAGTAGTTGTTCTTATACAAACTTTTGACATACGGTTACGGTTAGATCCTTTGGGCAAAGCGTGGCATGGTGCGGTATATGAGCCCAGTTCTTGGCGGACAGGAAAGAGACGTGGTGCCGCCTTGCAACAGAGTCTAGAACAATAGAGGACATTGAGACCACGCAGCAAATCTGTTAAGATCATTTGCAAGTTCGAATCCCGGGGTTCCCATGCGGCTAATGGAGTTGTGTGCTTGTGTGCTGTATAAAGGGGGAGAGCAGGCAGAGGAACTGCAACATCTACTTATTTTCTACACAAATAGGAATGTCAACAAAGTCAAACACAAAAGAGCCTCTTTTGTGGCTGGGGTTTCCTGGCTGCAGCCTCAGCCCAGCCAGGAGCCCTAAGAACCCAAAGCTCTATTCCCAGGTGGCCTTTCCTAATTTGCTAAATAACCTTGGGCAAGTCGCTTAACCTTCCCAAACCTCAGCCTCTCTATCTATAAAAAGAGGGTGAGGAGAGCTGTCTCTCGCCTGCTTCTCTGGGAAGTTGTAAGGATGAATGATGAGAGAAAGGCAGTCAAGGGCCTGGAGTTTTCTTTAGGAAAGGTGCGGCTTTCCCTTGGATGAGAGTCCTAAAAACCTAAAAATAAATAGAAGAAACGCACACTAGAGATCCAGGAACAAGTCTGTGTCCTGTAGGTTTCCACATTTTGTGTCCCTCAACGGTGGTTGGCAGAAACGGAACCAAACCAAGAAACCTAATAAAGCCTTTGTTTAACAAAATTCTCGCTGGATTTTCATCTGATTAGTCTGTGTCTACAGATCATATGACTTTAATCATCCCAAAAGAACTGAAAGGAAAAAGAAAAAGGTTCTGCCTAAAGACACTGGCTTTTCCTGGCTAGCCCTCCAACAGCTTGAAACACATTTCACCACACCGAGGGGAGAGAAATCCTCTGTCGATTCACCTTCTATTTTGGTGACAGTAATGATCACCATTAGGGGTCTTTCTTTCCGGCTTATGATGAAATATATATTCAGGCTGCAGTGGACCCAATCTGCAGACTATTTGGGCAGAACCCAAAATGCAAGGAAGGGGATCGATTTTAACCTATTTTAAGACATTTTATCTAATTTGATATTTCTAGTTTTCAACGGCTTATAGCAAATAGATGAAAATAAATGTCTTGTCACATGTTGTGCTGCAGACTACGCCTTTTGGTTTTCAAAGACTCCTGAAAACAGGAGGAGAATCCTCTATTAGCTGTGTCTGATGCCTCAGGATCTTCCAGCTGTCACTGTTCAAAGGTCTTGTTTTTGGAGCCTTGTTGGAATGACCGAGTGGATTATTTGCTCTTAAAGATGCTTTGAGTGATCTGTTTCTCACAGTTCTTCAGCTATGCAGGAAAGGGTTGGGGCAGAGAGATGAGTGGCAGGTTGTCTCAGGTATGTGTGGGGAGAATATTGCATTTTGCATATATTTTCAGGACTGGAGATCTAATTCTGGGGTTTGCAGAGGAGGGAGAATGATACATAACCGTGCATTGTGCTGCTGCTAGCTTTCTTTTCTGAAGTCTAATTATTGTAGTGGCCCTGCTGCCTTGATTAAGGCTTTCCTCTCTAAATAATTAATTTGCCTCTATGCAAGTGTATTTGCCTCTTACAAATATTACACACGATACCGAGGGCCCAGGCTCGGCAAAAACACTTTCAAGCACAAAAATAATTGCCTCAGAATAATTAACAATTAACCTTGGTAAAGGAGGGCTAAACATTAGTATACTATATTAATTCAAGGCAGCTAGTGGCTGTTTGGTGTCTGAAAATGTTATAAACACACATACATTTATAAATCTACGTGGTCAGTAAGTTTAGTTAGCTGGAATATGTTAACTAATACAAAGGAATAGTTTCAATGTAAATATTTAACTAATTTGCTTCAATCTATTTCAAAGGCATTTATTACAACTTTTTTTTAATTAAGGCCCCTGGTATCAAGAGGAACAGGAACTGAGGGTATAAAGGGGTGTTCTAGTTTGCTAGCTGCCAGAATGTGATATACCAGAAACAGAATGGCTTTTAAAAGGGGGAATTTATTAAGTTGCAAGTCCCCCGTTCTAAGGCCATGAAAATGTCCTAACTAAAGTAAAGCTATAGAAATGTCCAATCTAAGGCATCCAGGAAAGGATACCTTGGTTCAAGAAGGCCAATGATGTTCAGGGTTTCTCTCTCAACTCGACAGGCATGTGATGAACATGGTGATGTCTGCTAACTTTCTCTCCAGGCTTCCTGTTTCATGAAGCTCCCCCGGAGATGTCTTCCTTTTGCATCTCCAAAGGTCTCTGGCTGCTTGGGCTCTGTAGCTCTTTCCCTCTTAAAGGGCTCCAGTAAGCAACCCCACCTTGAATGGGTGGAGACACATCTAATCAAAAGTTACCACCCACAATTGGGTAGGTCACATCTCCATGGATAATTTAAAAACTCCCACCCAGCAATAATGAATGAGGATTAAAGGGCATGGCTTTTCTGGAGTACACCACAGATTCAAACCAGCACAAGGGGTCATTAGGGTCCCTCAACCCACCTGTAGCAAAACCTCAACGTGCTTGGTCTTTGTTAGCTACCAACAATGGGTGGGTGGCACCTTCTTCAGATGTCAAGATGTCAAGTGTGAAAATACACATGAGGACAGTGTCAAGTACTGGGCTACTGGATCTGTAGGAGGCAGAGATTTTTGTAGCAGGAGTATACTAGGAAAGATCCTTGGTTTCCTAAATCTCGTCTCTCTCTGCCACCATTCTTATTGGGTAACAGAATTTTATAATGCTGGGAATCACCCACCTCTCTGCAGGTGAGGAGGCAGAGGGCCGGGTAGTACTCTCCCCGTGTTGTTTCTGATTCTACCTCTGCCCTAAGTTCAGATATTGCCTTGTCCCTTTCAAACCAGCAAGGGAGCTTGGGATAAAGTGAGACAGGACAAGAGGACACTCCCACAGAGGGGGCTGTGGCACACTCCCCAGAATCACACAAGCCCTGGGCTGGTGCCATCACACACCAAGGGCTCCATGCCATCTTCATCAAACTGACTCCATGCAGTGGTTTGAAGCTGTTATAAATCCCAGAAAAGGTCCTCTTCTTTTATTCCATTCTGATGGGTATGGACCTATTTCATTAGGTTATTTCAAATAAGATGTGACCCATCTCATTCAAGATGGGTTTTAATCCACTCATTGGAGTCCTTTATAAGACAACAAAACACATACAGAGCTAAGAGATGAAATTCAGAGAAGCTCATAAAGAAAAGCCCCAGAGAAGCTAAGAGAGGACCCACAGAAGCTCAGAAAGGAAGCCACTGAGTGAACCAGAAGCTGAAAGTAATGAATCAAAGTGAAGGCCCTGCAGACGCCAGCCACGTGCCTTCCCATGTGACAGAAGTGTCCTGGATGCCAGCAGTCTGTCTTCAGAGTTCAGGTAGCATTCTGTTGATACCTTGGGTTGAACATTTTCACAGCCTAAGAACTGTGAATCGTAAGTTAACAAATTCTCCTTGTAAACGCCAACCCATTTCGTTACATTGCATTCCATCAGCTTTAGCAAACAAAGCACTCCCCCACAGTGACTCCCTTTGGTCATGAGTTTGATCTCAGTGTCATCTGACCTTGCCCTCACTCCTCACCAACATTCTCACATCAGCTCTGAAATGGCCGTGCTTCTCAGCTCAGATGTGAGGCGATAGTACCTGAAAGACTGTATCCACTGGGCAGCATCACTCTAGCCCACACAATTCAAGCAAGAGGAGTTCCCAATCTTAGCTGATGCTGCTGATTAAGTGTCATTTCCTCCCACCGATCTTCAAGTATCTGGTGTCAGACCTTTTTTCTCATGTCTGATTTCTACTCTTGCCTGAAAGAAACCCTCTCTTCCTGGATGTACAAATTCAGGCCATGCCTCTGAGTGTCACAGTTTTTGAGCTGATAGATTTGATCTTTTGTTTTCTTAGTCTGCTTTGTTATTATTGATGTTATCCTTATGGATTGAAGTCCCAGAGGATAGTTGTACAGGGAAGGATCACCAGACTTGTGTTTTTAAAAAGCCCACACAGCTTTTTCCTCTGCCAAACTTCCCTTTTGAGGCTTGGATTCAAGCTTTTAAAGATAGGGAGGGGGCATCAGGGCAAACAGACACACAGACTGAACTCCTTGGGTTGGCTGTATTTTCCCATGACCAGAGAGTCTTCAACAGACTGGCTTTCAATTCTCTTAGAAGTGTTGGTAAACTCACCATTGTCTTAAATTGCTTTTGGCTGGTAAATATCAAGAACACAGCAAGGAGAAAGGCAGAATAAATTTCTCCTGGATGAGATAAAACTTGAAGTGGAATTCCCAGCAAGAGAAAGGGACAAATGGGAAGAGCCAGGAATCATCAGCATTGATAAGTAGTATTGATTATGTGTCTACCTAGCTCTGGACAGCTAAGGAACAAGGGTTAAGATCAGAATGCAAAGGGATAGGGTATTTTGGAAACTTTATAAGTGGTTGTATTAAAAGGAAGTTGCATTTCCCCACTGTGGTAGTTAGATTCAGTTGTCAACTTGGCCAAGTGAAGGCACCTAGTTCTGTTGCTGTGCACATGAGCCAATGGCATGTGAACCTCATCTGCTGTTGATTACATCTGCAATTGGCTAGGAGGCGTGCCTGCTGCAATGAATAATGCTGATTTAACTGGCTGGTGCTTAAATGAGAGAAATTAACGTAGCACAGCCCAAGCAGCTCAGCATACCTCATCTCAGCACTCGTAGCTCAGCCCAGGCCTTTGGAGATGCAGAAAGAAGTCACCCCAGGGAAAGTTGTTGGAACCCAGAGGCCTGGAGAGAAGGCCAGCAGAGATCACCCTGTACCTTCCCACGTAGGAAAGAGCCTCAGTGGAAAGTTAACTGCCTTTCTTCTGAAGAACTAATGAAATAAATCCCCTTTTATTAAAAGCCAATCTGTCCCTGGTGTGTTGCATTCCAGCAGCTAGCAAACCAGAACACCCACCTAGAGAATTCCTGATATTCTCTCAAGCATTAGAGACTCCCAATTTAATAAGGCAAGCCCTTGATCTTGAGGCTTGCACTTATGAAACTTACTTCTGCATTGGCAAAGCTAAGCCTGCTTAGAATTGTATCTAAGAGTCACCCCCCAGAGAACTTCTTTTGTTGCTCAGATATAGTTTCTCTCTCCCTAAGCCAACTCTGCAAATAAACTTACTACCCACCACCCCCTACATGGGGCATGACTCCCAGGGATGAGCCTGGCCTTGGCATTGTGGGACTTAGAATGTGTCCTTGACCAAAAGGGAGAAAAGAAATGAAACAAAATAAAGTTTCAATGGCTACAAGATTTCAAATAGAGTCAAGAGATCATTTGGAGATTACTCTTATGCTAGCTTCAGACAGATATTGCCAATTGCCACAGTATGCCAAGTCCCAACCAATAGTATTCCTGAAATTCCTAAAGAATACCCTGGACTCTATTTAAGACTATATAGAAGTTTTTGTTAGTAAGTTTATTTTTTCAGAATATTAAGGCTTCCAGACTGTTCCTATGCCACATAAGTCCTGAAACACAGAGGGACCAGTCTCTCCAAGAACATAAATCAGTCTCATTCCTCTACCCATAAGGTCAACACCCCTTTCAACATGAAGAAACTAAAATGGTCATTGCCCTGAATATTGAGAGAATGATCAGATGAGAGGGAGGAGGTATAACTGAGAAATTAGAATTTAAGAAACGATTATGACTACTTCCTCATTACATAGATATTTCTTTATAGTTTCTAGTGTATTAGAATAGCCACAAAAGAATATCTGAAATTGTTGAACTGTAACCCAGTAGACTTTATCTTTGACAATGATTATATAATTATATAGTTTTTATCATGTGACTATGTGATTTTAAAAGCCTTGTGACTGACGCTCCTTTTGCCAATGTATGGGTAGATGTGTAATAAAATAAAGACATACGTGAAAAAAAATAGCTTGGGAATACTGGGAGAAAATACCCGTACATACACTATGGACAATAGTTATAGTACTATTTTAATAATCTTTCATCAATTGTAACAAATGTAGGTACTGCTAAAAATATAGTAAAATTACAAAAAAATGTTATCATCAATTGTAATAAACTTTCCACATCAGTACAGGTGTTGGTGGTGAGGTGGTGTTTGGGATCCTGCATTTTATGCATGACTGTTCTGTAAACCCACAATTCTAATTTAAAAAATTTTAATAAAAAAATAGTAAAAAAAGAAGTTGCTCATGTGCTTGGAAGTAAGGTATCAAAAGGGAAAAGGGGCAAGTGGACTCTCCCAAGCCTAAGAGACCCTTTGAATGCCTGGACTGATGAAGGAAGGTCAGAGTTGACAGGCATGAAATAAGAATGTATTAGCTGGCAGTTTGCACTCCCTGTCTTGATAATTTGCTTGTTGTTTTTTTTTAAGCTATATTGATGTTTGAAATTTCCTTTTTGTTCTTTAAATCATCCTGGGGGAAATACTTATGAAGGAGACAAGATGTTTGCAAACATTAGTATATTTCATTAAAAAAATAAATATTACAGAGTAGGTTGTAGACCAGATTAGTCGTTGTAGAGTAATTAATTAGCAATTACAGCACACTTCCCTCTGCCATGATTCTAGGGAGATCATTCACTTCAGTTTTTCTATCAGTAAATTGTGGTTGCTAGGTTTTACCAACTAGTTGAGTTGGTATTTAAAAGGATTTTAAGCATCCAGAACTCCATGGTATATTCTAATAAGATTTATAGCTCTGTACATTTTGTGCAATGATAGAAGGTTACTGTTCTACATCATCATTATTCTGAAGTCTTGAGGTCTTTGCAATAATTCAAGATTTTGACAATGAAGGATTTAGCCAAAGAATCTGTCAGATTGCTCTGTTCTTATTCTGGGTAAGGTTTTGAATTAATTCAATTGAAATTTCAAGAAAAGGTGCCTATATATTTCCAGTATCAAGTGTGATTATTACATTTTTATATTTCTCTGTGTTCCTTAATCCTTTATGAACATTTTAAAAATGTGTTTTTCTGTGGTTTCTCCTAAATTGGCTTTTGTGACAATTATTAAAGCACAATTGGTCTCATTGGCTGTCATTCAATATTTACCAATAAACAGACTGACATGAAAGGCAGATTTGTTCACATGATGGAGATGGTTGCTGTGATAAACATTTGTAGCTCATTGTTTTTCAAGTTGAAGACAATTTCACTTCCATTAGAAGGAATGACTGAGCCTCAGATGTTTCTTTAAATCTTTGCGTAGCTTTA
Organism: Tamandua tetradactyla; assembly: GCF_023851605.1. NCBI lineage: Eukaryota > Metazoa > Chordata > Mammalia > Pilosa > Myrmecophagidae > Tamandua > Tamandua tetradactyla. The sequence goes on from NC_135331.1 coordinate 53,383,012, forward strand.
CCATTATATTCATAAGTAGGATTTTAAAAGTACTTAGGAAATCTACACATTTTCAATCAAGCAATGGTTTTATGCCTGTGTTTGGAAACACAATCTGATGGTTATGCAGATTACTGAACAGATCAAAGCAGCAAGTTTTAGAAACGTCATACAATTATGGGAAGGGAAGTAGCATTTATCGACTACCTGCAATGAGCCATACTATGAGCCAAGCACTGCGCTAAATGCTTTCCCTAAACTGTCAAAGAAAACATTAATTATAAGTCCATGATATGGATACTGTAATATTACCTCTATCTCATAGACAAGAAATGTGCCCAAGATCATCTAGGTAGAAAGTGACGTGACAGGTACTAGATTCAAAACCCTGGTCTACATACCTACCCCAACACTGTGCACGTGACTTTGAAAACTTGATTTCTTCTCCCTTTAGTCTAAACTTTTTGGCAATAAACGTTATGGCCTCAAGTTCACAGCGCAAGGAGACCATCATATAAGATACTGAGCTACTTTCAGCATTCAAAATAACGAAGAGCTGATAGACTGCAGCTGAATCTTGTGTATGGTAGAGCATCCCTAATGTCAGTAAAGAGATGTAGAAATTATGCATGAATCAGTGAGATATTTGAAACAGGATGGCTGGACTAATTGAATTTTCTATCTTTGATGAGACCTATAAAGATGTTTGCTACCGTCATCAACCCCTCAACCTATTGGGTTCCCAGGACAAACAGCAGAGCCAGATGTTAAGGGGTCAGCTGTTTTGTTTTGCAGTTTGTACCACCTTCCTACAAAAGATTTAATTCCTTTGTTTCCTAAAGCTTATATAAAATGTTTACTATTTAGTTAGGGCTTGTGTAACTCATGCATGCTATTACTGTCACATTATCTTAGTTTATTTTGAAGCAGCTCTGTGTGAAATAAACTCAAGGTGGACCTTTTTGGTGCTATCAAGAACGTGTCCAAAATTTGAATTCAGAACATTTTGATCTCGGCTGTCAGTCCAAATAAGTCCTAACTTCTTAGTTCCAGGAGTTGTGGCTGGAAGCAGTTCATTTTCCTCTAAATCAGTGGACCACAGTACAAAGAACCCAGATCCTCAAAGTGAAGAGTGAAACACAAGCAGCTCTCGATGCCAGTGGATAAAGGAGGACCCACCACGCAGGGCCTCCAAGATGGGATTTCTCATCACTCTGGCAGGGTATGAGGCATGATGATGGTGGAGGAAGGCAAGTGGGGATGGATCCCTTCTGGTAGCTTTGTGATTCCCAAGAAATCCAGGTCCTTTCTTACCTATCAGTGAAGATCAATAGGTGAACAGGCTAACAAGGAGATGGTGTTTAAGGTGTTTCCCTTCTGGTGGAGGCTCACAGAGTCCAGACTCTTCTTCAGCTTAGTCAGGGAGGCAGGAACTAGGATTCTCAGGTCAAAATAAACCCCTAATCCTTCAGAAGCTTAGAGGAAAGGCCAATCATGCTCTACCTTTTCAAACACAACATTGGCAACTGGTTGTATGGGAAAGCCATATATTTCAGATCCATAAAACAGAAAGTCTTGTAATAGAGTGTCCCTTGCTTGGAGAAGCTCAAGCTCCACAAAAGGGTTTCCTAGAGGATATACAGAATTTTAAGTTTAAATATCTTTTATTACCTAAATTCAACTCATCATCGTGTGCACCATAGAAACTCTACCAACTGTGAATTTGACCATATTTCAGATTTCTCTAATTTCAGACAGCCTCTCCTGTAGCACCATATTTTTCCCTATTCAGTCTATGGTTCCAAGCTGGAGGGCAGGAAGGTCTATCCTCGCCTTTTCTCCAGCAGTCTAGGGACTAGTCCTTGGCATTCTGAACCAAGTGTCACAAAGCATCATTCCATATTGGGATACTCAATGGGCAGAGGTATGGGAGATGAGGTCTGAGTCCCCAGGAAGAGCTTTGATGGGTCCTTCAGAATCTTGGGGTTGGGTGAGTGAGCGTGCAAACGCACCAGCGTTCCTAGGTGCTTCTGCTCCTTCTCTCTTCTACCAGTTAAGAATGATTTCCACTCCCTTCAAAGCAAACTTTGTCAGATAAGGAGCTCCAGAGAAATAAACCCTAGACCCATAGTAGCTCCATAATTGAAGTGAAAAATAGAGGAGAAATAAATCCTGTCTTGGTCAATATTTTCTTCTCTCACTGTCATGAGGTAAATATTGGGTAAGCTGATAGTTTGCTTAAAGTGCACATGCATTTCTAAATGCAAAGAGCAAGAAACACTGCCTATTCTGACACCCCCTGTCCTTGTATGTTTACCTACATTTTCTTTCTCATATCATTGCCACCAACTTGCTTTTTGTCTTGTGGTTTTCGATTCTGAAAAATGTTTTTGATGCTTAGACAAGAATTTTTTTGATGTTTTGATATTTAGAATAATAAAATGAACACCCTTGCACCCTATTTCCAAGGATTAATGAACACTAGTATTTTTTAAATTTCCTTCATATGTTTCCAAAGATAAGAAAGAAGATAGCTGACAAATACGCTGTCTCCTTTGTAATTCTCCTCAACCCAAACTCCCCTCCCTCCTTAGAGGCTATGACTGTCGTGAATTTGGTGGGACCCATTCTATCCATGTTTTAATGCATCCAATACATACATGTACATAATAAACAGCATTCTTTTGTGTGCTTTTAAAGTTGTAAATAAATGGTATCATTTTTCTTTCTGCACTCTTTTCTCTGAGCCTGTGTTTGAGATTTATCCATCATTACCCATACTGACCTAAGTCATGCATTTTCATTGCTATGATTGTATTCAGTGAAATGACCAGGGAGTGATACACAAAATATTTAACAGCAGACATGGCTCTGACACCAACCAATGTATGGTTCGGCATAAACAGCCTCTGTGTACCTTTGCATGCATACAAGTCCTTGTGCAAACCTGACTGAATACCAGCCCAGCTTCCACATTTTATTTATGCATTCCTTTATTGTGGAAGTGCAGACTTTTTTCCAGTTTTTCATTATTATAAACAATACTGCTAGAAATATCCTTCTAGCTGTCTCCATGCACATGTGTGAAAACTTCTCTAGGGAAATACTTAGGAGTAGAATTGATGGGTGGTCTGTAACACATATGTTCCATTTATTTTTTCTCTTGTATCAGAATTGTGGCTAAGACCTGGAGTTGAGGATAAAAAATGTGAAGTTCCCCACATTCCATGATAACCACCCTGATGTCATAGCAGTTGTGACCAGCTACCTTCCAGGAGGGGATACCAAGAAGCATCCATGCTGAGAATGGAGACCTCCTCTACCCACACCCATCCCAATCAACTCAAGGAGAGGAAAGGCAGAGAGCAGGGGTCTTTGGGGGAACAGCAAGTTCACAAAGAGGGGAAATTCCCCTGCTTCCCCACAATACCCACCAGGAAAGCAAAGGAAGGAAGACTAAAGACTATGACAGGTAAAAATTTTCTGGGGGTCTGCAGAATCTTTTCCCTTCCTCTTCCAGCTGACTCAGAATCTGGTGGTCCTCTCTCATGGAAGTTGGGTGACCCATGGAACCACAGAGTGCCCGATGTGGAAAGGATGGGGAGGCAGAGGCAGGAGAGAGAGAAGGCAGGGCTGAGAGAGGAGCAGCCTACATTTTCACCATTTGGCATGGCAAGATTACCACTGATGGTCCGTGTGAATTGAAAGAACACCATGGAGCGTGGCTAGCCTTGTGCCATCTTGGTGGTGCTCCCACAAATGTATCATCCTTCGGGTGAAGGTCAGGCTTCTAGAAACACCGAGAGAGCGTGGGAAAAGTTACTCAGGATGAGAGTCCATGTCAGAGAGTTACCTCCTCCTGGAGCCCTTACGGAGCCCTCACGTGCACCCCTCGGGTGGCCAGTATTTGGATTCCACCATGTGCAGAAGCCAGCAGCTCACTGGTGTAAACCATGGGAGCAGCAACAACTGCACCCTCACCCAGTCAAGCAAAGAAAGAACTAGACCATTTTCCTTTTCCTCTTCTCCACCTACCTCAAGACTGAGGAAGAAGAGAGAAGGAAAGGCAGTGCCTGGGAGTTAACCGTGACCCTACCTCCGCCAGCAGAGAGACCCTTAACATTAATCTATACAGAGAGGAGGAAAAGAATTTTGAATCAGAGAAGAGATAGAAATTTTAAAATAAGCAGAACTGAGGTTTCTTTTTTTTTTTTTTGTATGCTGTATGGTGGGGGTCACATTTCATTCTTTTTTCCACGTGAGTATCCCATTATTGCAGCACTATTTGTTGAAATTTTTGTTTTTCGAGAAGAACATGGGTTGGGAATTGAATCCAGGTCTCCCAAACGGCAGGTGATAATTCTACCACTGAACTACCCTAACACCCCCAGAACTGAGTTTTCAAAACAGCAGTGACACTGTTCTAATAAGCGAAGGTAACCAGAGGCTGGTGAATCTAGCTGAAGAGGGGTTAAGGGGGCTTAATTGTTCCCCAGTTAGCAGGAGCAGATCGACACTGTAGAGTTGAGACGTTTGGGGAAAGAATAAAATCTCATAGTGTTTTTAGCCCAGTGAGATTAGACTGCTCAATAAACTGGTGAAACTTGATAAAGTGGCTGTACTGGGTGCTGCCAAGTTACTCTCCAGTCGGGGAACCAATTTACACTCATGCATGAGAGTCCGTTGACAATCTGAGGATGTGCAGTCGCACTGCTGTTCCTGCCTGTTTGGGTCGTCTTTTCGTTCATAAAAGGCACCATTTTTGAGAAAACAAAAACAGAAACAAGGAAAGAACCAATTTTGGCCCCCCAAATAAGAAAATTGCCAAGTCATCATTATATAGATGGGTCTACTTTCACTTTCACAAAGAGAAATGATCTCACTCCTAAATATTAACATTAAATTAGCCAAGCAAACTTAGCCACGTAAATATTTTTCCTTCATCAGAATTCTGGCTTCCTCGAGGTCCCTGAAAACTCTCCCCTCACGTGCCTTCCTTCAGTGGAGATGAGAGTCATCTTATTAAACAAGCTCACGGCCCTAAAAGGCCCTGAGGCTCCGGGGACTGGATGGGCTCCGCCTCTGCCCTTTTCTTCAGAACCTTCTTGCTCCCATCTCCTGATCTCAATTTTTCATCCGTTTGCTTCCTCCGAGTCCTGTGCCTCTGCCAAAGCCTAGCTCCTTCAGATGGACAGTGGGGCTGGATGGTCAGCCTGGTTGTCAGCTGCTTGGGAATGGCTCCAAGGCTGAAGCTCATGAGTGGAATTGCATCCTGCCTCCTGCCCTCCATCACCAAACCCAGCCCCCTAAGTTCCTGTGTCTGGAAAGGGAATCGGACACGCCTCGAATCCACCAGAAGGGAATTTGAACACCTGCTGCACTCATTCCTCCTGCGTTTTATTTTTAAGTTAAATGGACAGACTTGCAGGGTAGTTGTTATCTTGCCAGCCTCAGCAGACAGGGATGGATACAGGGAAAACCACAAGGTAAAAGAGCGTTACAGCTGGATTTAAGTAACATTGCATCTCTCAGAACCTGCACAAGTTGCAGTTTGATGAAAATTACAGTCAAACCTTGTGTTTTAAACTGTTGTTTGCTGGAGAAAAGAAAAAAAAATCCTGTAAGATACGGAAACAATATCTGAGATGACCTGGCAGGGTGCTTAGAATCATTAGGATGTGCAAAGAATTCCTTGACAATGACAGATAACCTCGGGAACATCTGAGCAGGGCCTTTTGTTTATCTTCACTTGCCTTTGCATTTATGTCATGTCTTTCACTCGGGGGCTGAGATTTCATCTTTGAAAGTTGAAACGATTTTTAACTCAAGAAAGAGGCTCCCTCGGTTTTTCATGAACTTGTTTCCCAAGTCTCGCCCAGCCCCCCACAGATACACACTTTTCCCTACCCTCCCTCCCTCACTCCCTCTGCCTTCCCCTCTCTCCTTCCCTTCCAGCTGGGGAGTGTCACTCCTGGGTACCAGATGCAAAATGATTAAGCCAGTGTGGTTCCCATAGTTGAACTTGCTATTGATTAGCACTTCCTAAATCAAACAGAATTGCTGATCGCTATTGCAGGGCACCCACCACTTGCCTGGGATCCAAGGGCTGCCACAGTGCTTGTGCCTGAGCAGGCAGAGGGGAATTTGGCGAGGTCCCGCGCCCCCCACCCCCACCCCCTGCACACCCTTAATCACTGCTGTTGTCTGCAAGGAAGAAGAATAGCAACTTTCATCATCAATTCGTGTTTCTAAAGTACCCACTGGGTGTGTGGCAGTGTGCGGTCACGGAGGGGATTTGACAATTAGCAGGAGCTGCTGTCTTTACTCTCCTTAACAGTGATAATTAATGCCTTAAGACATTTTTATGAGTTGGTCTGTGCCTGGCACATGACACAGAATATCAAGAGCGTCAGTTACATGTGGCCTTTCCGGAAGGACGGGGAGTTTAACAAAGAGGCCATTTTGTCCATTCGGTTTGCAGATATCCTAGTGGGTAATTTGAAATATTAGCAAAATAAAATTTAAGGAGAGGTCTGTTTGCAAATCTGCCACTGCCCGGTCATCTGTCTAAGGGCTGGGGGAGCAGCCTCCCCCGTGTGTCACCTCCCCCCAGCTCTTGCTCCTGTTGATGTATCGGGTCGTGAGTCCGTGACCCCATGTGCACATGGGTGCCTTTTCATCCTCCCACTCCAAAAAGATGCCGATGAGCTTTTAAGGAACTTTTTATTTTTGTGCTTTGAAATAATTTCAAATGTAAAGAAAAGTTCCAGCAGTAGTATAAAGAATTCCTACATAGTCTTTACATGGCTTCATCAATTGTTAACATTTTGCCCCATTTTATTATTCTCCGTCTTTCTTTCCCTCTCTCTCTCTCCACGTACGCGCACACACACACTGAGAATTGGTTTTCTAAAGCATTGAAAGCAAGTTGCATACACCAAACCCCTTGTCCCTAAAGACTTCAATGTGTTAGTCTAAGAAGAATATTCTCTTACATAATATCGTATAGTTGTCAAACTCAAGGCATTTGACATTAATACAATACTATTATGTAAGCATAGTCTATTTTCAAGTTTTATCAGTTGTCCCAATAATGTATTTTATAGCATTTTTTTCCAGTGTAAGATCTAATCTTGAATCATGCACTACATTTAGTTAACATCTCTTTAGTTTCCTTTAATCTAGAACAGTTTCTCTGCCTTTTAAAAAAGTTTTGCCTTTCATTACATTGACATTTTTGAAGATTAGAAGTCAGTTGTTTTTGTATATCATCTCTCAGTTTGGGTTCATCTGATGCTTCTTCATGGTTGGATTCAGGTTGTGTGTTCTGGGCAGGAATTCTGCATAAGTGGAATTATGGCTGTCTCAGGGTATCATAACAAGAGGCATATGATGTCAGTTTGTCTCATTTTCAACAATATTATCTAAGGCAAGTTTTAAAAGAGTGTGCAAGCTTTTCTTTTAAAAAATGTTTTTTTATTGTAAAATATAACACACATACAAAACAAAGAAAGAAAAAAAGCAATAATTTTCAAAGCACAATTCAACAAGTAGCTACAGAACAGATCCCAGAGTTTGTCATGGGCTACCATTCCACCAAATCAGATTTTTCCTTCTAGCTGCTCCTAAACACTGAAGGTCTAGAAGGAGTATTAAGATAGTGACCCAACAGTCATACTCATTTGTTAAATCCCACTTTCTTTGTTATACCTCCTCCTTCTCCTTTGATCCTTCTCCCCATGTACAGGGATCTGTGAGCAATGGGGTCCCAATATAGCTGGTCAGTGGGAAGTAATGAAGTCCCAGCACTAAGGATTAAAGAACAACTAGCAATAGTTGTGTCTCTGACTCTTGAGATTGACCTAAAGTACTTGCAAAGCTCTCCTTTGCTCTAACAGCACAAATCCAATAGCTTGACAAATTGGACCAGTATGAATATGACTGATGATTCCTAAACATGGTTAGCGCTCAGACCGAGAGCAACAGTCTTGCTTTCATTTTATCCTTCATCTTTCTCTCCATCCATATGTGCTGAGCATGATGATGTTGATACCTGAGTTTCAGCTTCCTCATCTGTAAAGTAAAGGGTTTGGACCTGATGATTGGTAAAATTCTCTGTAGTGGCTACAAGTGTCAATAATAAAAACAAGATACCAATATTTGTAAGATACAGAACATAGGGATTTCAGAAATAGAAAAATGTGCTTGTAAGAATAATGGAGAAGAGCTTTCCCCAATGTTTAGCAGTCAGTAAGGGAGCGTCCAAAGTCAAGGGTTGACTTGAAACAATTTGAAACTGTTCTTATCTGTTTCTATGCTTTCTTGGCCACCCAAATATCTTAAGTAGAGCAGTCCTATTTTAAGTAGGGTGCGGAAGTTATCACTTTACAAAATTTTAAAAGTAGCTGCCCCTAGACCTGAGAACATGTTTAAAAATGAAGTTATTTTTTATTCTTATTGGAGATCACCACAAATCCCTTCTATAGTGTTTATTAGCAGAAATAGTTTGCTGTTTCAGGTTTTTTGCTTGTTTATTTGCTTTGTTAATTTTTCCCTTTTGACATAAAACATTGGTTTATTCACTGTAAATTAGAACCTGACGTGCTATCCAAAGCTGATGGCAGGCTTTCTAAGGAGTTGTTGGGGCACAGCTTGCCAAGGGGGTACATCTCTGATGATTGCCAGGTTTTCAGATGTAGAAGAGCCCCACTTCATTTAGGAACAGTCTCAGCTCAAGACAGGGCAGGCATAAGGAAGAAGAACTACATGGCTCAGAAGAGGTTCTTAACAAACTTCTCAGTATGCCACTTAGAAAAGAGCAGGTAGATTAATGCTGGGCATTTAAGAAAATCCACTATCCTAGAGAATATTATAGAGGGACCTTACAAATAATTATATTTACAGTATCTACTGCTGAGTAAGTATATTACAGTTAAGTAAGCTGAAGTCCTGAGGGCTTGCCTTGCCCAACATCAAACATCTAGTACTAATTTGTAAGACCTACCTTGGGCCTTGCACTTTACATACATTATCTTTAACTCTCCCAGCACTCCTGTGAAGTATTATGACTCTTATTTTGAGGTAAAAAGGCAGACTGAGAAAGGTTCAATATGTTATCCAAGCTTACATAGCTAGTAGGTGGCAGATCTGGGACTTGAATTCCCTACATGTTTCTACAGCACATCATGGGCAAAGGAGAGGTTGACCAGAATGCATGTTCCTTCTGTCCATGCTATCCTGTGAGTGGGTTGTGCTATTTGCATTCTTTAACATACTTCCAATGTCAAGTACTTATCATGTTTCTTTCTTTTTTTTTTTTTTTTACATGGGCAGGCACTGGGAAACGAACCCGGGTCTCCAGCATGGCAGGAGAGAACTCTGCCACTGAGCCACCATGGCCTGCCTTTTCATGTATTTTTATAACTGATTTTCTGCCTTACCTCTGCCTGACTACGAGTTCTACTAACAGTGCCTGCCCATGTAAAAAAAAAAAAAGAAACATGATAAGTGCTTGATGGAGGGAGGGAGAGAGGAAAAGAGAGTGAAAGGAAGAGACAGAGAGAGAATGGAAGGTGTAAAAAAGGAAGAAAATTGTAGAGAAAGCAAGAGGACCTCTGACTTTGTAATGTTATTAAGGCTCCTGTCTTTGTTGTAAATTGCAGGAGAACCTAATTTAGTGATTTCTCAACACACACAAAAACAGTATTACATTTTGGTTTTATCTACAACAGAGAAAATTGCAAACAACCTAATTACTCAATATTAGTACATGAGTAAGTAAACTAAGTACATACTCTCAAAGGAAGAATATGTAAATATTAAAAGTAATTACTGCAAAGACTAGGAGGAAACACAGGAAAATGTATTGGACAGGATATGATTTCTGGTTTAAAAAGGAAGCAGAATATAAAAATGTAAAGGTATGCAGACGGATAAAAGCAAAGAATTCATACACAGATAAGACAATGTTCGGCTTCTATGTTGCATGTCTTTGAATCTATAGGATCTAGTACATTACTGTGTGCATAGTAAAAAGTCAAAATAAGAATAACCATGATTTACTGAGCATTTTATAAATGCTGCTTTCCAAGATGTAATAGCATGAACTGGATTTACCCTACAGCCTCAAACAACTAATAAAGCAAGCAAAATATATGAGAAATAATTTCCAGAGATTGGACATGATCATGGTGATCAATACACAACTATGTGATGATACTGTGAGTGATTGATTGTATACTATGTATGGACTGATGTATGTGAAGATTTCTCAATAAAAATATGTTTTAAGAAAAGATAGGGGAAATTAACACAACATTTAGAAATCATACCATTCTACATATGCACTCAGTAATTCTTAACATCATCACATAGATGCATGATCATCGTTTCTTAGTATATTTGCATCGGTTTAGAGGAACTAGCAACACAACAGAAAAAGATATTAAATGTTAATATAGAGAAAAGAAATAAAAGTAGTAATAATAGTAAAAAAAAAAAAAAAAAAAGAAAAGATAGGGGAAAGCTTAAGCATGTTAAAGAGGGGTAGAAACAATGTATGAAAATTTTCCAAATTTTAACTGTAAACCTTCAGCTCCAAGAAGCTCAACCCGAGAAACATGAAGAAAGTTACACAAAGGTACAACACAAGCAAAATGCTATGAAATAGTGATAAAGAGAAAAACCAGAGGAAAAAGGGAAATTAAGTTCAAAGAAACAAAGAAAAGAATAACAGTCAACTCTTTTACTGGAAACAAGGCAAGTCAGAAGACAGTGAAGCAATATTCATAAAGTACTAAAAGAAGAAAGAGAGAAAAATTAATATAGAATTGAACGTGTAACAAAAATATCTTTCACAAACAAAGGTACAAAAAAGACTTTCAGAAAAGTTGAAAAAAAGTTGAGAGAGTTCATCACAAGCAGACCTGCTCTACAAGAAATGTTAAAGGAGTCCTTCAGGAATAAGGAAGAGCATACCACATGGAAATCGGGGTATACAACAAGAATGTAGTGAGATAAAGGAAGGAGTCACATATGGGAAACAAGAAGAGAAGATTCCAAAACAGGGTCAGAATGTTTTGAAGAAGAATAAATTAAAGGTCTTGAAAAGGAAAGTAACTTCTAATTTATAAAGAGGGAAAATTGTTTAGATGTCAAGGAGCACTGTTTATCAATTTTTGAATAGGAAAGAAACAACTACTCTAGTTGCCATAACAAACCTGATGAAATATCTGAAAACTATGAAGTAAAAACTATAAAAAGTGTAATTTTTTTTTCTAGAACCAACAACTAACAAGGCTATTAGAGGCTGCCTTGCTAACATTTTGTTCAGTGGTGTGGTCAGGGGGTGGTTGCAGCAAGTGAGTTTTCCTGAGTATGTAGCTGTTGTCTTTAGTAGTTGATATAAAATCTGAAACAGTTTTGGGAGACTAGAAGCCTGGTGATCAAAGACATCATAGACCACATAGCTGATTTGCTCGTTGGGTAGTGTGTTAGTAAGATTCGGTTGTCAACTTGGCCAGGTGAGCATACCTAGTTCTGTTGCTGCGGACATAAGCCAATGGTATGTGAACCTCATCTGTTGCTAATTACATCTGCAGTCAGCTAGAAGGTGTGTCTGCTGCAATGAGTGACATTTGACTTAATTGGCTGGTGCTTAAATGAGAGAACGCAATGTAGCACAGCCAAGCAGCTCGGCATTCCTCATCTCAGCACTTGCAGCTCAGCCCAGGCCTTTGGAGGTGCAGAAAGAAGTCACCCCGGGGAAAGTTGTTGGAACCCAGGGGCCTGGAGAAAAGACCAGCAGAGACCATCTTGTGCCTTCCACTTAAGAAAGAACCTCAGTGGAAAGTTAGCTGCCTTTCCTCTGAAAAACCAACAAAATAAATCCCCTTTTATTAAAAGCAATCTGTCTCTGGTGTGTTGCATTCCGGCAGCTAGCAAACTAGAACAGGTAGTAACAATGTTTAGGAAGGAAATACGTATGAAATAGTTCCATATTGTTCATAATCCTCTTGTTATGTTGGACAATGCAAATTAATGCTCAAGTTGGAACAAGCAAATGAAAAACTTGCTAGAATAAGGGCTTTTTTTTTTTTACATGGGCAGGCACCGGGAATCAAACCAGGGTCTCCAGCATGGCAGGCAAGAACTCTGACCCTGAGCCACCATAGCCTGCCCTCAACTAAAGGCTTTTGAGGAGTGCATTTCATATCGCATAAAGTAGCAAAAGGAAAACAAAGACAATGATGAAAATAATTAAAGATTCAGATTAAGTAGCTGGATTTAAACATGCTGAGACACAAACAGTCAATGCTTTGAATTACCATTGACTGAGGCAAAACGTTTCTCTTGTCTACTTTGCACAAACATCACCCAAGATACAGGGACTGAAGCCAGTTGTGTGGTAATGGGAATACAGCCAGAATGCTCATGGCAATACGATTTCAGGGTGGGTGGGGAAGTATGTGCAATACAGGCTTCAAAGGTGATTTTTCCTCTTACACTTATATGGTGCAGCACTTCCAAGGCTTATGTGACCTTAATGCCTGCCTGCTGCCCTTGAACTGTGACCTTGATAAGATTTCAGCAATTTGCTAAATGAAGATGATCCAAAATTTGAGGGAGGGCATCTTCCTATTTAAGTAAAACTGGGTCAGTTTCTTACAGAAATAAAATGGAAATTTGGGGAAGAACTATTAATAGATCCTATTAAGAATCGGTGAGCAAATCTCCCCATGTAATCTTGGTATTAAAAATGGCATCATGTCTGCACAGTTGTAAATTATATTTGAACTATTATAGATAATAGGGCTATGAAATAGCCACAGAGTTACGTGGTATCATCAATATGGCAACAAAAGACATCCCCAGAAGAAAATCTCCCTACAGGTTCAGAGAATAAAAAGAAAAACTTCACTTGCTTAGAACTCTGGAAGATGATAAAGACCAGAGAAGGAATCTACAAACACTAAATCAAGAAAAAAAGGAAAATAACAGGAAATTTTCATCCCAGACCAGCCGGTCCACTTCCCTCCTTGTTATTCGGTCCCACACAGCTTGGGAGTTTTTCAGAGGCAGCAGGCTAGGTTCCTACCACCCTGGACAAAGAACACAGAACAACTCATAGCAGCAAATTAGAAACCCACACATATCCAGGCACAGGGATCCAATGTGCTGGGGAGTGCTGCAAACAAAAGGTCCACCCAAGGGGAAGGAAAATAAAGATTGTGGTAGAAAGGCTGGGAAGTGCTGCAACTGCTCAATCCAATTTGTGGTGGCTGGACCATCTAAATGCAAAACGGACATTTCTAGAGTGACCCACCTTTCTGGATTGAGCCTATTTGGCCCCCTGGGGTAGAATACCTTGACAGCAAAGAAACCAGAGGCATAAAAACCTAGCATAGAAAAGATACAGGGTTAAACTGAACTTCTATAAGATAGGAGGGTACAAGAACTGAAAAGTGTAAGGAAAATGGGGTGATAATTTAAACAAATTGTATGGGGAGAAAATTCTACACACACACACACACACACACACACACACACACACACACACATACACACATCAAGATTCATGGAAAAGAAACAGAGGAAAGGAAGTTTCCTCAGAGGTGAAACAATTGTACAAAAATGGCAATCTTAAAATTTGTACCACATAACCAGAGCAAGAATCTGATGAAAAGCTAAGAAAATTTGATCAGTTAAACATGGGCTATTTTAAAGGTCTATAATAAACTGGTGAAAGCAACAAAGAAGAGCCTTAACACAAAACCAATCAGCAATAAAACCCTGGAAAGAAGTGAGAAACCGACCTTTGGATTTAATTCATGAAGATAATCAGATGCCTAGACATCAGCAAAAATTACAAGCCATGCTAAGAAACTGGGAGGTATGGCTCAGTCAAGGGAGCAAATTAAAACTTCAGAGGAGACACAGAATTTGGAACAACTCATCAAAGAAGTTCAAACAAAAATCCTAAATCAATTCAAGATCAAGGAAAATATGTGAAAGAGATAAAGGATATTAAGAAGACAGCATGTAAACACAAAGAAGAATTTGAAAGTATAAAAAAGAAGCATAACAAATTTTGGGGATGAAAGGAACAATAGTAGAAATTAAAAATACACTACAGGTATATAGTACCAGAGTTGAACAGATAGAAGGAGAATCAGTGAACTAGAAGATAGGACAATTAAAAGCATACAGTCAGAAGAACAGACAAAGAAAAGAGTAGAAAAAATTGAGCATGTCTCAGGGATTTGAATGAGAGCACGAAGTGCACAAACATACATATCATGTGTGCCCCAGAATGAGAAGAGAAGGGAAAAGGGGCTGAAACAATATTTGAGGAAATAATGGCTAAAAATTTCCCAACTCTTATTATTCTTATTTATGAAAGACATAAATATGCATGTCCAAGAAGCACAACATACTCCATACAGAATAAATCCTAGCAGACCTACTCCAAGATACATACTAATCGGAATGCCAAATGTCAAAGATAAAGGAAGAATTCTGAAAGCAGCAAGAGAAAAGCAATTTATCACATGCAAGTGTCCATCAATAAGACTAAGTGCTGATTTCTCATCAGAAACCATGGGGTATGATATATTTAAGGGGCTGAAAGAGAAAAACTTCCAGCCAAAAATTCTGTCTGGCAAAACTCCTTCTTTAAAAATGAGGGAGAGTTTAAAATATTCACAGATAAACAGAAACTGACAGAGACTCAGCAAATCCCTGCCCTACAAGAAATACTAAAGGACTACTACAGGCTGAAAGGAAAAGAAAGGAAAGAGTGGTTTGGAGTAGAGTGAAGAAATGAAGATTATCAATAAGGGTGACCAAAAGAGTACATGCAATACCCAATAGTACTGTATCCTTATTTAGCTGTACTCTATAATTCCTATGAGAGTCAGAATACAATTGAACAAGAAAAAGCCACATTTCCTGATAGCAGAAATGAAAAATATAATGGTAAAGTGCAACAAAAGCAATATAAAGAATGGAAACAGGGATATGGGAGCAGAGAACATGCATGCTATTAAAGCTAACTGGAGTCTTTTCAAATTAGTAGGTTATAGAAGCATATTTTGTAATATACACCCCAGGGTAGCCACGAAGAAAGTATTTTAAAAGTATACAGAAGCGGAAATCAGAAGGGGATTAGTCAGATACATCACAAAAGATTAACTATACAGAAAAGGAGGTTACAATAAAGGAAAAGAGAGACTAAAAATATATGATATAAAAATAGACATATTGGTCAATGGAATTGAATTGATAGTTCAGACCCTCAGATATAATAAGGTCAATTGATTTTTTTCACTTTTTTTGGGCAGAGGTGCATGGTCCTGGAATCGAACCCAGGTCTCCTACATGGAAGGCAAGCATTCTACTACTGAACCACCCATGCACCCAGTCAACTGATTTTTGACAAGGCTCCCAGGTCCACTCTAACTTGGACAGAGCAATCTTTTTAAATAAATGGTGTTGGGATAACTGGATATCCATATTCAAAAGAACAAAAGAGGACCACTATCTCATTTACAATAAAAAATCAACTCAAAAATAGATCAAGACCTATATATAAGGGCCAGTATCATAAAACTCCTAGAAGAAAATAAAAGGAAACATCTTCAAAATCTACTGATAGGTGGTAATCTCTTAGACCTTACACCCAAAGCACACACACCAAATAAAAAAATAGATAAATTGGACCTCCTCAAGACTGAATACTTCTGGGCTTCAAAGGGCTTTGTCAAAAAGGTGAAAAGGCAGTCAACTCAATGGGAGAAAATATTTGAAAACCACATATCCGATAAGGTTTGATATTCAGCATATTTAAAGAAATTCTACAATTCAACAATAAGAAGATAAACAACCCAATTAAAAAATGGACAAAAGATATGAATAGACATTTTCTCAAAGAGGAAATAGAGATGGCTAAAAAGCACATGAGGGTGCACGGGTAGTTCAGTGGTTAGAATGCCCACCTTCCAGGCAGGAGACCCGGGTTCAATTCCTGGACTGTGCACCACCCCCCCCCCCCCCAAAAAAAGCACATGAAAAGATGCTCAGCTTCACTAGCTGTTAGGGAAGTATAAATCAAAACCACCAGAAGATATCATTTCACACCTACTAGAATGACTGCTATTAAATAAAACAGGAAACTGCAAGTGTTGGAGAGGATGTGGCGAGACTGGAACATTTATTCACTGCTGGTGAAAATGTAAAATGGTTCAGCTGCTGTGGAGGACTGTTTGGCAGGACTGTTCCTCAGAGAGCTAAATATAGAGTTGCCTTATGACCTAGCAATCCCACCACTTGGTATATACCCAGAAGATCTGAGGAATTTATATTGTGAACAGAGTATTGTACACTGGTGTTCATAGCAGCATTATTCACAATTGCTAAAAAATGGGAAAACCCAAGTGTCCAGCAACAGATGAATGGATAAATAAAATGTGATATATATGACAGAATATTATTCAGCAGTAAGAAAAATCGAAGTCCTGAAACACGCAACAACATGGATGAATGATGAGGACATTATGTTGCGTGGAATAAATCAGATACAAAAGGACAAATACTGTATGATCTCACTAATATGAACTGATTATATGTAAACTCATAGATATAAAATCTAAAATATGGGTTACCAGGAGCTAGAATGAGACCAGAAAATGGGAGTGCTTGTTTAATACATGCAGAATTTTTAACTAGGTTGAACTCAATCATTAGGAATTGGATAGAGGTGTTGAAGCATTTATTATGAGTATAATTAACAGCAATGAATTGTGGGTGAATGTGATGGGTAGAGGAAGTTTAGAGTCATTTATGCATGTACTGCAAACTATGGACTATAGTGAACAGTAATATCTTAATATACTTTCATCAACAGTGTTCTAGCCAGAATGCAACACACCAGAGATGGATTGGCTTTTAATAAAAGGGGATTTGTTTCATTAGTTCTTCAGAGGAAAGGCAGCTAACTTTCATATGAAGTTCTTTCTTACATGGGAAGGCTCAGGGTAATCTCTGCTGGCCTTCTTTCCAGACCAATCTATGTTTTTTTGATTGAATAATTTAATCAATTAACATTTAGTGTTATTACTGTAAAGGCCAAAATTTCTCCACCCATCTTGTCCCTTGGTTTTTAAATGTCATATCTTTTTTTGCTTTTATCTAAGTATTTTAATGCAATTTTATTGAGATGTATTCACACACCATGAAATCCATCCAAAGTATACAATAATGGTTCATGGTATCATCACATAGTTGTGCATTCATCACCATAATCAATTTTATAATGTTTTCATTACCCCCAAAAAAGGCATAAAAACAAATAAAGTAAGTTTCATAAGTGCAAGCCTCAAGATCAAGGGCTTGCTTTATTAAATCGGGAGTCCCTAATGCTTGAGAGAATATCAGGAATTCTCTAGGTGGGTGTTCTGGTTTGCTAGCTGGCAGAATGCAACACACCAGGGATGGATTGGCTTTGAATAAAAGGGGATTTATTTTGTCAGTTCTTTAGAGGAAAGGCATTGACATTCAACTGAGGCTTTTTCTTACATGGGAAGGCACAGGGTGATCTCTGCTGGCCTTCTCTCCAGGCCTCTGGGTTCCAACAACTTTCCCTGGGGTGATTCCTTTCTGCATCTCCAAAGGCTGGGCAGCAGTCATGCCTCTTAGCCAACTGCAGATGTAATCAGCAACAGATGAGGTTCATGTACCATTAGCTCATGTCCACAGCAACAGAAATAGGTGCCTTCACTTGGCCAAGTTGACAACTGAATCTAACTACCATAAACAGTAATAAAAGTACCACATCAATACTAGGGGTCAATAATGGGGGGAAGATAAATGGTATGGGATGTTTGAGTTTTATTTATTTTTATGTCTTTTTTGGGGGCAATGAAAACATTATAAAATTGATTATGGTGATGAATGCACAACTATGTGATGATACCTTGAGCATTATTGTATATGATAAATGAACCAGACCTAATAGACATATATAGAACACTGCACCCCAAAGAGCAAGATATAGAGGGAGAGGGCCAAGATGGTGGTTTAGTGAGGTGTGGGAATTATTTCATCCTCCAGAGCAGCTAATAAATATCCAAGAACAGTACAGAATAACTTCTGGGGTCACATAGTGACCGGATACACAGTGTACACCAGTCTGGACCAGCTGAACTGGCTGCAAGCCACCCCCTACCCCCAAACCATGAGTTCCCCAAGCCATGGCGGCCGGCGCCCCTCTCCCACAGGCTGCTTCCCAGAGGAGAAAGGAAAGAGAGTTTACCAGCAGCAGGGGCTGAGCCCAACCAAACACCAACTGTGTAATTAATTAACAAATTCTGACTACTAAAAATAGGCCCCAGCTCAGCTGAACTTCAAGTAAAAGTGGAGCTCGCTGGTTTTTGCCCTGGCACAGAAGGGGCAGGGCTGATAGAAAAGAAAAAAAAAAAAAAAGAATCAGAGCTTTTTGGGGATTTGAAAAGGTCTGGGCCCTGAAGGAAAGGAGGGGGCACATAGGACCTGGAGATACACAGACCAACATACCAACTTAAACTCTTGATTGGCAAACCCAAGGAACAGAGATCCTCCTTTGAAAAGGATTTTTCTCTTTCATTTTGGTGGCTGTGTTTCTACGGTTTGACTGCTCTTTGGATACAGCTGCAAGGCTTCTTGGGTTCCATTGTTCCTGACATAGGCAGAATTAAGCTTGTTTGAGTGTTTGTCTGGAGCTTGTGCCTTCCCCAGGAGAGGGGTGGGGCTCAGCTCAGGTGGAATCCTTCCCTCAAGGAGTTCAGACCCCAAGATCTGGAAAAGTGAAGCGATTAAAATCAGACTACAACCTCTCCTCTGTCTCCACCATGCCCCAGAAGGGAGAGTCTGCTGAAGTTAAAGGTACCACATCACCTTATACTGGTGGGACCTGCAGACAGGCAAGCACCACATACTGGGCAGGATAAGCAAAACAGAGCCCAGAGACTTCACAGGAAAATCTTTCAACCTGCTGGGTCTCACCCTCAGGGAAAACTGAAGCAGTTGACTCTTTCCTCCTGACAGGAGGCCAGTTTGGTCTGGGAAAGTCTGGCTGGGGTCTATAATACCTAAGTAGACCCTCTTAAGGGGGCTGGGGGAAAGGCACCATACAGGCAGGGCAAGAAACAAGAACTGAAAAATTCTGGTCTGTTAAAAAAAGAAGAAGAAGAAGAGAGAGGATGCAAATAAATAAAATCAGCAATGGAAGAGGAGACATAACCACTGACCCCACAGAAATAAAAGAAGTAATAAGAGGATACTGTGAACAACTTTATGCTAATAGACTCGACAATGTAGGTGAAATGGACAACTTCCTAGAAAGGCATGAACAACCAACATTGACTCGAGAAGAAACAGATTACCTCAACAAACCAATCATAAGTAAAGAAATTGAATCAGTCATTAAGTAGCTCCCCAAAAAAGAAAAGTCCAGGACCAGTTAATTTCACATGTGAATTCTACCAAACATTTAAGAAAGGATTAGCACCAGTCCTGCTTAAACTCTTCAAAAAAATTGAAGAGGGAAAGCTACCTAACTCATTCTATGAAGCCAACATCACCCTCATACCAAAGCCAGACAAAGATATTACAAAAAAAGAAAATTACAGACCGATCTCTCTTATGAATATAGCTGCAAAAATCCTCAACGAAATTCATGCAAATCAAATCCAGCATATATTAAAAGAGTTATACACCATGACCAAGTAGGATTCATCCCAGGTATGCAACAATGGTTCAACATTAAAAAATCAATTAATGTAATACACCATATCAACAATTCAAAGCAGAAAAACCACATGATCATCTTGATAATGCAGAATAGAGATTTGACAAAATTCAACATCCTTTCCTGTTGAAAGCACTTCAAAGGATAGTAATAGAAGGGCGCTTCCTCAACATGATCAAGGGAATATATGAAAAACCCACAGCTAATGTGATCTTCAATGGGAAAAAACTGAAAACTTTTCCCCTAAGATCAGGAAGAAGACAAGGATGTCCACTATCACCATTGTTATTCAACATTGTGTTGGAAGTTCTAGCCAGATAAATTAAACAAGAAAAAGAAATACAAGGTATCAAAATTGGAAAGGAAGAAGTAAAACTCTCACTGTTTGTAGATGATATGATACTATATGTCAAAACCCCCCAAAATCCATAGCAAAACTACTACAGTTAATAAAAGAGTACAGCAAAGTGGCAGGTTACAAGATCAACATTCAAAAGTCTATAGTGTTTCTATACACTAGTAATGAACAATCTGAGGGGGAAATCAAGAAAAAAATTTCATTTACAATTGCAACCAAAAGAATAAAATATTTAGGAATCAATTTAACTAAAAAGACAAAAGACCTATACAGAGAAAACTATAAGAAATTGTTAAAAGAAATAACAGAAGGCCTAAATAAATGGAAGGGCATACCATGTTCATAGATTGGAAGACTAAATATAGTTAAGATGTCAATTTTATCTAAATTGATTTACAGATTCAATGCAATATCAATTAAAATTCCAAAAACTTACTTTTCAGAAATAGAAAAAAAAACCAAATTTATATGGAAGGGCAGGGTGCCCTGAATAGCTAAAAGTATCCTGAGAAAGAAAAATAAATTCGGAGGTCTCATGTTACCTGACTTTAAGGCATATTACGAAGCTATGGTAGTCAAAACAGCATGGTACTGGCATAAAGATAGATATACTGACCAACGAAATAAAATAGAGTGTTCAGATATAAACCCTCTCATCTATGGACAATTGATCTTTGAGAAGGCAGTCGAACCAACTCACCTGGGCAGAACAGTTTCTTCAATAAATGGTGCCCAGAGAACTGTATATCCACACGCAAAAGAATCAAGTTATGGAGTATATAACAACATGGATGGACCTTAAGGATATTATGCTGAGTAAGATTAGCCAGAAACAAAAGGGCAAACACTGTATGGTCTCACTGATATGAACTAACATTAATGAATGAACTTGGATAATTTCAGTTAAGAACAGAAGGGATACCGATTGCGCAATTGGACTGATTATAAAAATTCAGAAATGGAGAGCACAATACTACCTAACTGTAATGCAATAATGTTAGAACACTGAATGAAGCTGAATGTGAGCATGATAGAGAACTTTAGCTTGTGTGTGAGACTAAAGCAAAAAGTGTTTGTCCAGAGTCATGCCTCGTTGGATTCCAGAGGGATTTGAACAGTGAATGGAGAAGTGTTTGTGGAGTCTCCTTGGGGCAATGGTGAAAATGGGGTAGAATTCTATTTCCCCAAGTGGAGAATTCTTGATGTTCTTGTGGGTAGTGTGGACAACCAAAGCAATGGGCTAAGCCCCCAGTCTTGGGGTTTGTTCATGTGAAACTTGACCCTGCAGGGGATAGGCTAAGCCTACTTAAAATTAGGCCTACGAGTCACCCCCAAGAGAACCTCTTTTGTTGCTCAGATGTGGCCTCTCTCTCAGCCAACATGACAAGCAAACTCACTGCCCTCCCCTGTCTACGTGGGACATGACTCCTAGGGGTGTGGACCTTCCTGGCAACATGGGACAGAAATCCTAGAATGAGCTGGGACTCAGCACCAAGGGATTGAGAAAACCTTCTCAACTGAAAGGGGGAAGAGAGAAATGAGACAAAATAAAGTGTCAATGGCTGAGAGATTCCAAGCAGAGTTGAGAGGTTATCCTGGAGGTTATTCTTACACATTAAATAGATATCACCTTCTTAGTTAAGGTGAACAGAGAGGCTGGAGGGAAGTGCCTGAAAATGTAGAACTGTGTTCCAGTAGTCATGTTTCTTGAAGATGATTGTATAATGATATGGCTTTTGCAATGTGACTGTGTGATTGTTAAAACCATGAGTCTGATGCTTCTTTTATCTACCTTATGGACAGATGAGTAAAACATAAGGATTAAAAATAAATAAATAATAGGGGGAACAAATTTAGTAGATTGAAATGCTAGTGATCAGTGGAGGGGAGGAGTAAGAGGTATGGTATGTATGAATTTTTTCTGTTTTCTTTTTCTGAATTGATGCAAATGTTCTAAGAAATGATCATGATGATGAATATACAACTATGTGATGACTAAATAAATAAATATATTTTAAAAGAAAAAAGAGCAGGATACACATTCTTCTCAAGTGCTCATGGATTATTCTCAAGGATAGACTTGTGGGTCACAGAACAAGTTTCATTACATTTTAAAACATTGAAATTATGCAAACATCTTCTACGAACATTATGGAGTGAATAACAGGTGGAGAACTGAAAAATCCACAAATATTTTAAAGTTAAATAACACTCTCTAGCAATCAGTGGGCCAAAGAATAAATTTCAAGGTAAATCAGTAAATATCTTGAAATGAATGAAAACGAGAACACAGCACAACTCATGGGATGTAGTGAAGGCAGTGCACAAAGGGAAATTTATAGCCCTAAATGTCTACATCAAAAAAGAAGAAAGAGATAAAATCTAAGACCTAACTGCACCCCTGGAGGAACCAGAAAAAAAACAGCAAACTAATCCCACAGCAAGAAGAAAGAAAGGAAGAAAGAATGAAGATTAGACCAGAAATAAATGAAATTGAGAATAAAAAGAGAGAATAAACAAACCAAAAGTTGCCTTTTTGAAAATATCAATAAAATTGACAAACCCTTAGCTAACCTGACAAAGATAAAAAGAAAGAAGTTGCAGATAAGCAAAATCAGAAATGAGAGGGGTGCCATTACTACTGATCCCACAGAAATAAATGAATCATAAGAAGATACTCTAAAAAACAGTAT
Organism: Tamandua tetradactyla; assembly: GCF_023851605.1. NCBI lineage: Eukaryota > Metazoa > Chordata > Mammalia > Pilosa > Myrmecophagidae > Tamandua > Tamandua tetradactyla. Next base: position 53,405,825 of record NC_135331.1, read on the forward strand.
GCCAACAAATTAGACAACCTACATGTAATGGACAAATTTCTAGAAATATATAACAACCTACACTGACCCTAGGAGAAACGGAAGACTTCACCAGGCCAATTACAAGTAAAAGGATTGAATCTGTCATCAAAAACCTCTTGACAAGTAAAGGTCCAGGACTATATGGTTTCAGAGGCAAATTCTACCAATCATTCCAATAATAATTAATACTAATTCTGCTCAAGACCTTACAATGAACTGAAGAGAAAAGAACATTACCTAACTCATTCTATAAGACCAGCATCACCTTAATATCAAAGCAGATAAAGACCAATTTCTTTATCTGGCTTATTACAGACCAATTTCTCTAATGAATAGAGATGCAAAGATCCTCAATAAAATACTTGCAAATCAAATACAACAGCACATTAAAGGAATTATACAGCATGATCAAATGTATGTTACCCAGGTATGCAAATGTGGTTCAACACAAGAAAATAAATTAATTAATACAGCATATTAACAAACAGAAAGGGAAAAAAACACATGAGCATCTAGATCGACACAGAAAAGGCACTTGACAAAATTCAGCATCCTTTCTTGATAAAAATACATAGATAAGTAGGATCAGAAGGAAAATTCTTCAGCATGATAAAGAGTATATATGAAAAAACTCACAGCTAACATCATCTTCAATGGTGAAAGACAAAGTTTTCCCTCTAAAATTTAGTACAAGAATGCCTACTGTCACCAGTGCTATTCAGCATGGCACTGGAATTTTAGCCAGACCATTTAGGCAAGAGAAAGAAATAAAAGGCATCCAAATTGGAAAGGAAGAAGTAAAACTTTCCCTATGCAGATGACATGATCTTATATAGAGAAATTCCTGAAAAATCTACAATGAAACTATCAGAGCTGGTAAATGAATTCAGCAAAGTGGCAAAATTCAAGATCAACATGCAAAACCGGCAATGCTTCTATATACTAGTAATGAATAATCTGAGATAGAGATCAATTAAAAAATCCCATTTACAATAACAACTAAAAGAATCAAATATCTAAGAATAAATTTAACCAAGGATATAAAGGACATGTATACAGAAAATTACAAAACATTGCTAAAAGAATCAAAGAAGACCTATATGAATGGAAGGATATTCCATAGTCATGGATTGGAAGACCAAACATTGTTAAGATGTCAATTCTACCCAAAATGATTTCCAGATTCAACATAATCTCAATCAAAATTACAAGAGCCTATTTTGCAAAAATGAAAAGCCAATTATCAAATTTATTTGGAAAGGTAAGGGGTCCTGAATAGCTAAAAAAATCTTGAAAAGCGACAAAGTTGAGGATCACACTTCTTAACCGGAAAACATGAGGGTACTGTGCTGGTTTGAAATGATGTACATACCCTATAAAAGCCATGTTTTAATCCTAATCCCATTTTGTAAAGGCAGCCATTTCTTCTAATCCCTATTCAGTATTGTATGCTTGAAACTGTAATTATATCATCTCCCTGGAGATGTGATTTAATCAAGAGTGGCTGTTAAACTGGATTAGGTAGAGACATATCTTCACCCATTTAGGTGGGTCTTGATTAGTTTCTGAAGTCCTATAAAAGAGGAAATATTTTGGAGAATGAAAGAGATTCAGAGGGAGCAGAATGACATAGCCATGAGAAGCAGAGTCCATCAGGCAGCGACCTTTGGAAATGAAGAAGGAAAACACCTCCCGGGGAGCTTTGTGAAGGGAAGCCAGGATAGAAAGCTAGCAGATGATGCCATGTTCACCACATGCCCTTCCAGCCAAGAGCGAACCCCCTACCCTGTTTTCCATGTGCCTTCTCACTTGAGAACCCTAACCCTAACCCGGAACTTCATTGGCCTTCTTGAACCAAGGTATCTTTCCCTGGATACCTTTGATTGGACATTTCTATGGACTTGTTTTAATTGGGACATTTTATCAGCTTTAAAACTGTAAACTAGCAATTTATTAAATTCCCGTTTTTTTAAAGCCATTCTGATTCTGGTATATTGCATTCCAGTAGCTAGCAAACTAGAGCAAGTACAGTGGTTAAAACTTCATCATGATGGCACAAGGATAGACACATTGACCAATGGAATCAAACCGAGAGTTCAGACATAGACCCCCACATCTATGGCCAATTGATTTTTCACAAGGCTACCATATCCACTCAATTGGGAAAGAAAAATCTCTTCAAAAAATGGTGCTGAAAAACTGGATCCCATGTGCAAAAGAATTAAAGAGGGACCCTGTGCTGGTTTGAAAAGATGTCTAGACCCTAGAAAAGCCATGTTTTAATCCTAATCCCACTTTGTAAAGGCAGCTGTTTCTTCTAATCCCTGTTCAGTATTGTATGTTTGAAACTGTAATCAGATCATCTCCCTGGAGATGTGATTTAATCAAGAGTGGTTGTTAAGATGGATTAGCTGGAAGTGTGTCTCCACCCATTTGGATCAAAATCTAGATATTAGAACCAGTAGTATAAAAACACCTAGAAAAAACTGTAGGAAATCATCTTCAAGACCTTGGGTTAGGCATCGGTTTATTAGACTTTACACCAAAGCACAAAGAAAAAAAATAGATAAATAGGATCTCCTCAAAATTAAAACTTCTGTGCCTCAAAGGACTTTGTCACAAACGTGAAAAGATGACATACTCAATGGGAGAAAATATTTGAAAACAACGTATCTAATAAGGGTTTAATATCCAGAATATGTAAAGAAATCTTACAACTCAACAATTTAAAAGACAAACAACCCACTTAAAAATGGACAAAAGTAAAAAAAAAAAAAAAAAAGGTGGGCCACAGTGGCTCAGTGGCAAGAACGCTTGCCTGCCATACCAGAGGACCCGGGTTCAATTCCTGGTGCCTGCCCATGTTAAAAAAAAAAAGGGCAAAAAACTTGAAAAGACATTTCTCTAAAGAAGATATACAAATAGCCAATAAGTACATGAAAAGATGCTCAACATCACTAGCCATTAGGGAAATAAAAACCCAAACCACAATGAATACCTTTTCATACACACTAGAATAGCTGCTATTAAAAAAAAACAAAAACAGAAAGTTACAAGTGTTGGAGAGACTGTAGAACTAGGAACACATTAATTGCTGGTGGGGGTGTTAAATGGTGTAGCTGCTACGATGGAGTTGTCCCTCAGAAAGTTAAGTATAGAATTACCATATGATGCAATAACTTGCTACTAAGTATATAACCAGAAGAATTGAAAATAGGTACTCAAACAGATATTTACTCATTGATGTTCACAGCAGCATTATTCACAATTGACAAAAGAATGAAGAAGCCCAGTGTCCATCAGCTAATGAATGGATAAAGAAAATGTGGTATATATATATATAATTGAACGTTATTCAGCCATAAAAAAGGAATGAAGTCCTGATGTATGTGACAACATGGATTAACCTTGAGGACATTATGTTGAGTGAAACAAACAAAGAAAAAAAGATATGTTCTCGCTTGCCATGCCAGAGACCCAGATTTGATTCCCGGCGCCTGCCCATGCAAAAAAAAAAAAAAAGATACAAAAAGACAAATATGTATGATCTCACTGATATGAACTAATTGTAATTAGCAAACTCATAGAGCTAGAAAATAGACTATAGGTACTAGGGGATAGATTGGGGTTCAAGAATGGGTATTGATGTTTAATTTGTGCCAAATTTCTATTTAGTTTGTAAAGGTGTGAAAATGGATGGTGATAATGGTAGCACGTTACTGTGAGGGTAACTAACAGCATTGAATTATATAGGTGAATGTGGTTAAAAAGGAAACTTTAGATTGTATATGTTACTAGGATAAAAATTAAAAGATAAAACATAGGACTGTATAACACAGAGAACCTTGGGGCAGACTGGATTATAGTCAATAGCACAAGTCTAAGAATTTTTTTTATGAATTAAAAAATGCATGACAGTAAAACCAAGTGTTAATAATAGGGTAGTATATGGGAAAAATACACCTAATGTAAACTATGGACAATAGTTAATAGTACCATTTTAATAATCTTACATCAATTGTAGCAAAGGTAACTACTGTTAAAAAATAATACAAGTATAAAAAAATGTTGTCATCAATTATAACAATGTTCCATACTAATGCAGGGTGTTGGTACTGTGGTAGTGTATGAGAATCCCGTATTTTATGCATCATTGTTCTGTAAATCCACAACTTCTCTAATAAATTTTAATAAAAGAAATCTATGCTTATCATATGTCCAATTATGATAGTAAGAAATATATCTTTATGTATTCACGAAGACTTGGTGCTGAGAATATTCAGACTACTATACTAGTGCTAAGTGACAAATGGCAATTAATTAGTTGGTTGTATTATATTTTTCCATGGCAAAACTGGACTTAATTTTCATGTAAAGATAAAAAAGAAATAACCATTGAGAAACAGGAAACATCCATTTTTCCATCTGTACTTGCAAGACACTGATCCCTACAAATTGCTTAAGGGAGAAAAGAATTATGTAAAATAAAAATTTTGGATACTGCTATATGAAGTCTCTTTTGGAGATTCAGAATTCTTTTTAGAATATCAAATACCCTTTGAAGGTGTATGGTAAAGAAGTTCATGAACTTTGGTTTAACCCAATATTTGATCATGGGTCTGTTTGTCTACCTGCCTATCTATCTTTCTATCTATCTATCTATCTATCTATCTATCTATCTATCTATCTATCTATCTATCTATCTATCTATCTATCTATCTAACTATCCATCCATCCATCCATCCATCCATCTAATCAATCTATCTTTCATAACAATGATTACATCTCATGAAACAAGTGTTCCATGGAATACACTTTAGGAAACACTGTATATTAGACACTAATTCTCACCTCTACAACCCACATAGTCTTCTGTATTCACTATTAGAAAACACATAATGAAATTAAACACAAATTGGAGAAATGAATTTGTTAAATATAATAGTTAATAATATATGTGTCTCCTCCAAGAATGAGATATTTTAAAATTTATTTTAGTATTCTGAACACAAGGTAGATTGTTAAATACTTGTTCAATCATTATGGCCTATAGGTGAGCCAGGCATATTGACCTATGTGCTGGGATACCTATAACTCATTAGATAAGGAATGAAAATATTTTCCCCATTTCTCTCCAATAGCTTTATAGAGAAACAAGTTTCTCCTATAGAGAAACAAGCCAGCTCTTATTTGTTCAGACTAACAGAGGATGCAGGCAGAGAGCAGTAGTGGAAGGAAGGGTGGGAGGGGTATGATTTTTTGTTTTGTTTTGTTTTTGCTTTCTAGGGGTATGCATTTGAAACCCCAGATAATCCTTACACTGCAATACAGGTAACAACTAGAATCTTACACTTTTTTTTTCCCTTTGTGTGCTGTATGGCGGGGATCACATTTCATTCTTTTTCCATGTGAGTATCCTTTTATTGCAGCACCATTTGTGGGATTTTTGCTTTTTTTTTTGGTTTTTCGTTTGTTTCTTTGCTTGCTTGTTTGTTTGTTTGGGAAGTGCATGGGCCGGGAATCAAACCCACTAGACATTTTTAACAGAGCTTATTCTAACCAAGGTACTTTGGCTGCAAGGGACAGCAAGTCATTCAAATAAGTTCCAGTAAAAAGGGGCTATGGAAATGATACAGATTATAGATGAATCTTATAGAATCTTAATTATAGTGAGTTTATCTGGACTATTAAAACTACAGGTCTTGCTTACTCTTCTTTCGAGCTGCATCATCTCTCATCTTTGCTTTTTCTCTGCATTTCTGCTCCAATCTCGCCCTTCCTTCACAGGGTTCATCATTTCTTTGTCCCCACGACTTCAACACACACTTGGGCTTTGACTGGAGTCAATGTTAGCCCTGACTCTACATGACTTCCGAGGTCTAGAGCTCGCCACTCTCTGACTACTGTCTCTGTGTCTCTTGATTCAAATTGTAAAGAAAATTCTGGTTTAATCCAACCATATTCCCTTTAATTTTCCCTTTAATTAGCTCTCTGCCCTTGGTCCAATCAACTGGGCAGTCAATGGTTGAAGAACTGACTCCCTAGATATACTCCCTACTCAAGACCTGGGTAGCTTGAGTGAAATGAGAAGTTGAGAATGGTTGGAAAACCGACTTCTGCTGTGTTGCACCATCACACATGGCTCTCTCTACCATGCACACTGGCTCTAGTGATAGCCCAAGAATATCGACATTGATATGCTTAGCCTCTTTTCAGGCTTACAACTGACTTCTCAGAAAGAAGTGAAGTAAGGGACCTCATAGTTGCGAAGGCTAAAAAGACAACAGTCAGGTAAGGTTTGAGGGAAGCAGGGGTCCTAGTATTCATCAAATGAAATTTATCCATCGAATAATCAAGAGTTGACATAGTACAGGAATATATTGTTCATGCATATTCTTGATTCGCTCACATCCATTCAAGTTTTATAAGATGAACAGACAAAATGGTTTTAGATAAAACACAATACTTTTCCCACATCCCTAGAATTCCGAGTGGTCTGTCTAAAACAAAGCCCAGTTCTATTTCTAAAAAGCTGCCTCCCTCAACACAGTTGGTTTTGAACACTTTCAAAGTAAAGTTAAACAAAAGTATATACCTTCTCCCTTAATATGGATCCCTTTCCACCGACAAGAAGTTGAAAAAAAAAAAAAACCCTCTCTGTCCTATTTATATTTTTGCTTTTTAGAGCTGGAGGAATCATAGAACTTTCTAATATGGTGGTCCTGATCGTCAGTTACCATCTCCCAACTTCAAAGCTAGTCATGAAAATTTATAAGGTATTTCCATTGTTTTAATAAGCCTAACAAAAATCAACATTTATCCCCAATAAAACCCAGGGGCTAGCGAGCTCATGAGTTTTCTTTACTTAAGGCTTAACCATTATTTGCTCAATGTGATAACACTGGCAGTTTTACATTAATGAGAAGCTCTAATGGACAGTTATAACTACGATCTTCTCCTCCCCCACGTTCTTGCCGCTGCTCCCAGAGGAAAGAACTACTGCTCTCCTGCAGAAGAGGGGTGGATGGGGGAACACCTTCCATCTGTCCTTCCATCCCCTCTTCAAGAGGAATCTGCTTGATGAGGTTGACAAGAAACTGACATTCCTTGGTCTAGTCTCTCTGTTTGGCAGGATAAGTGCATTAAATGTTATGTTTCCTATGAGATAAGACCTTTTGTTGTGTGCTTCCTCTTGGAGCTGACTGGGCTTATCCCAAGAAGTAAGCCGAGCAGTCCTGCTGTTCTTGGGCTTCTCTGATGATCATTGCAGAGGTTAGGGTAGAAAATGGAGAAAGCAAGTGGGAATGGCTGGGTATGCCAGGCTCCTAGGGTGGAGGTAAGCACGACAGCATGTTTTCAAGGACGAAGAAAGGGTAGCATCTGATGCCCACTCAACTCAATTGTATTTTACATTTATTCAGGATCTGCCAAATCTGGAGAAGAAGGGTGAATAGTTAGTAACATTCGAGCTCCAGACTCTCTCTTTAAACTCCTGACAGTATCTTCAATTTATTTAAGGGAGAATTCATTATTACTTATAAGTAAAGTTTGATAGGTGGAAGATTTTTAAATATTTTGTCCATGTAGGAAGAGGGGGCTTGAAAGATGATCAGTGATTTTAGGATCTAAAATTTCTAGAATTTTAGAAAGCCCTGGTCTAGTCTAATTTTTCCATTTCACAGACCATAAAGCTGAGTCTAGAGCATTTTGTCAAGATAAGACACATTTCCAGCGAGCAGCAGAGCCAGCTTTGAAGTCCATATGTCTTGATCATTTTCTAGAGGGTCTTCCCACCTTACTATACTGTCTCAAATCCAGCTGGTAAGGTTGGAGAATCTTGGGAATTTAACATCATTTGAGTTAATGATTCTAATCGCTGTTTTATAAGAGGCAGTTTGCGGACTTTCCTGGACGTAGTTATTTGCAATCTTGGCTTGGAAACTTAAAAAAAATCCCAATGTCCAGACCACATCCCAGATCAATTAAATGAGAACTCAGGAGGTTGGACTCAGGCACCAGAGTTTTTAAAATCTCCCTAGGTGATTCCAATGTGCAGCCAAGTTGAGAACTACTGCCCTAGCATTTTTCTCAGTAAAGAAAGATCAAAGTCTTTTTGCCTTTTTTTTTTTTTTTTTTGCATGGGCAGGCACCGGGAATCGAACCCAGGTCTCCAGCATGGCAAGCAATAACTCTGCCTGCTGAGCCACCATGGGCCTGCCCCAGATCAAAGGTTTTGATTAAGAATTACCTTAACCTCAGCCAGCTAGAGGGCAATTAAGAAACACTTAAAATTAACTCAAGTCCCTCTAGTACAATACCTTGTGCATAGAGGTGATCAATAAATATTTGTTGCCGTAGGAAAATGTGACACTTAAGCATCAGCTTTGACTTAAATAAACCACCAAAAATAATAGTTACTCTTTATTGAAATTTTAGGAGAATTCAGGTTGGTGAGGCAGAATGGAGCCTGTTCTCTTGAACACAAACTTTGTGGAGAACAGAAAAAACATCATTCACTCTGTGGGAGCTCAGATTTTGTACCTGAAATCTACAAAGAGCAGACATGAGCTAAATTTGGGTGATTCTCTCTTCCTATCTATTCTTCAAATGGCTCCTCTCTAAAACAGAGAAAATATTTTGGCTAACTGCCCCCTCTTAATCCCAAAGAAAGGGAATGATGGATGTCAAGTAACTCTCCTGAAGTGTGGGCATGGTTAATAGAAGAAAGTTGACACCAAGAGGGCTTTGGGTGAAGAAGAATAGTTATTTTCTGTCTTCTTCAGTGTTAGGTTCAAAGAAAGCGTGGAAAAGAACCCTGAACTAGGTGCCAAAAGTCAAAGTTTTCATTTTGGCTTTGCTGCTAAATAGCTGTGATCTGATCCTAGGAGTAAAAATCTCCCTGAGTCTCAATTTTCTCATTTACAAAATAGTGATTCATCTTTACTTTATGGGGTTGTGTGAAAATCAAATTAAGTAGTAATTGAGAATGTTGTGCCAGAAGCATAATGCTTTCTAAAGATGTAACCAATCTGGACCATAACAAAGCTGATACTCAATCTAGTTTTCAGAAAGCAAAAGCATGATACCTATACATTCATTCAACAAGACTTAATAAGAAATTATTAATGCTGGGTGCTGTTCAAGGAATTGGTGATAACAAGAGAATTAGATAAACATGTTGCCTGACCTCAGATTATTTGACGCTCCTCATAAAAAGTCCACTGAGAAATAACGAAGATTACGTGAATCAGTCAGCTTTCACTGGCTACACTGCAGCAACAATCTCTAAATCTCAGTGGCTTATAATAACAACTGTTTTTTTTCCCCTCATTTATCTTATATGTTGTGGGCTCTGCCTCTGCCCCCATACCTTTTCATTCTGAGATCCAGGCCAAACGATAAGTTTCTATGTGAGATATTCTGTTCCCATGGCCAAGGGAAAGCAGGAGGACTGGGAAAAACACACCATAACTTGTAGCACTCCCATCAGACATGATGCACTAACATTTTATCTTCCAATAGCTATTGCAAGTCCCATGTCCATACCTAACATCAGAGGGGCAGGCAAGTGCACTTCTCCAAGAAACAATGCAAGCTACATGGCAACAGGTAGGGACATAGAATCCTTTTATGGAGAAGCAAATGGATAACTAAGAAAGATATGAGAATCTGCCCCACAGCTGGTGTGATAAATTGAGATAAGGGAACCTTAGCGTACTGCCAGAAATCAAAGGAGAGACATCTAACTTAGTTCAAATTAGGAGTTTGGGGAAGACTTCCAGAGAAAGTGACTTCTGAGGATGAGTAGGAATTAGCAAGTGAATGAGGGTGAAGAAGGGGGAAATGTTTTAGGCAGGAAAAAGAGTACTTACAAAGGGACAGAGAAAAAGAGTTAATATGGTGCATTCAGGAACCTGAAAATAGCATTGCAGGGATTGGGCATGGAATTGAAAGTGGAGCACAGATAACTAAGGTTGTAGAGTTTGACATCTTATGTAATTGGGTGCCCACAAAATTAATCTTCCACCATATAAATTGGATATCAGTATAATTTATCTTCCAAATATAATCACATATAAGAGTGATGAGAGATGTTTTTAATAAATTTGCTGGAACAACAGGCGTGAACCAGGAACGTCCTAGGCAAACCACAATGGAAGGTCTATTGGCCATGTTATGGAGCTTGGACTTGTCCTATGGGCAAGGGATCATGGGTTCCAAGCAGGGAAGAGGCACATGCTCAGATTTACATTTTAGGAGGCTCATTCTGGCTACAATGTGGAGGAGGGAATGGCAGGGTGAAGAATGGAGCCAGAGGCTATAGATCATAGGAATAATCCAGGTGAAAGAGGATGGAGGGCTAGATACGCCCCCCCCAACACACACACATAATACACACGCACACATACAATGTATTATTTGTTACGCATAAAAGCTGGGTTCGTGTCAGCCAAATGAAATATTCCTGGCATACAAAATCTATAAAGTCAAGAACAAAAAGAGAGACAAAAATAAAAGACTAAAAACAAACAAGTAAAAAAAAACAAAAAAAGAGAAACATGTCTTCAGGGCATAATTTACAGTTTAAGGAGTATTTTAGTAATTATAAGAATCCTTACAATTGCTAATCACATCTGTTGGGGTCACACATGACTCTTGATGCTAAGAGACTGGTTTTCCCTGAGGATTTCTACAGAAAAATGTGTTTGGTATGTATATCCCACAAAAATACCTGTCCTGCTCTGTGCCCAAGAAGCTCAGAATTGGGATGGGTTCCATTTGCTTGGTTTGGTAGGATTTTTAATTTATGTCTGAGATCTGCTGAGTGCTTATGCTAAGAACCCTAAGGTGAAATGGGCTAGAATGATTGTCTGGACCCTTTCAAATGGGGCCAGAACGCCTCTGTCTGATCAACTTTAAGATAAACAAACATATTTGCTTCTCCATAATTTGAGATGAGCTCCAGACTAGGAAAATCAGCCTGGGATGTTGCACTTCATTCAGTATAAGAATCTGAAGATGACTAGAAATTTCCACCTGAGCAATAACAACCAGAGAGAATGAGTTTTGAGTGGCAGCAAAAAGAACACTGACAAGTAATGACTGGAAGGCTCTAGGAGACCTCCTACCACACTGATGATGTCACCCCACAGCTGAAGAGTCATCCTCTTCATGTAAGCTGGGCCACTTTTCTCTCTTTTTTTCTTTTTTGCTTGTTTTAGCACCTATTCCATACCATCAGCCATTTACAGAGCTCCTAGGAATAAAAGTACAGCAAAAATAGTCATAGTTTCATTCCAAATTTTAATTGGCTGCAGCAACCACAATCTATTATGACTCTATACCCCTCAAACTTACAGTATCATATATTTATGCTCTATTACGTGTATTTTGTAGCTCTGTCTGACATGTTGCAACGTGACTCTATCCCTCACCCCTGCCATTGTGCCCCTTCTCCTTTTCTTCCAGGGCCTTCCTTCCTGGTCAGGTTTCACAGCTGTTACCGTGTTGTGGCGTCTCCACTTCCCTGTCTCCTTATCACCCGCAGCTCCATTGCTGACCCTCTCACTCCTTTACCTTCTCCATCAGCCAGGCTTACACAGTTCTCAAAATATTTTCAAAGCCCCATGCTTTTGAATAATAATAATAGCTACCACTTTCTGACAGCTTACAACGTGACAGATGAGCAGTGGGCCCTTTGCATGGACGGCTCGTATTATCCTCGCTATGGACAATGAGGTAAAGTGCTTTTATTAGCCTAATGTTACAGAATTGGAAATGGAAGTACACTGCCAGAAAATGGTAGAGCTGGGCAGATAAAGGGACCAATTTTGGTGTTTGACACAGAATATGAGTATGAGTTAGAATTGTATTTGGCTACAATACAATAAAATAAAAGTGCATGTTCTAAATAAATAGAGTTGTATTTTTCTCACACTGTAAGAAGTCTAGAGGTAGGTTGTTTCCCAGATCTGTACAACAGTTCGATAATGTCAGGATTGGTGTCTCTCAAGATTGCTGCAGAGCTCAAGTCACACATTTACCTTCAAATCTGAAGAAAAAAAAAGCACACACCCTTAACAGTCATTGTCATTTGGGTAAGGGAACTCCCACACACCATCACCACTAGCAAACTTCCCCTTGCTTCTCCATGACCAGAACTGGGCAACTGTTTTGGTTTGATAAAGCTGCCAAAATACAGTATACTAGAAATGGGTTGGCTTTTACAATGGGGATATGTTAGGATTGATTAACTCATGTACAGCTCTTTACCCATGAATATGTCATGAATATGTCTACAAGATGATACCTGGACTCTGAATAAATGCTGCCAGCATTTGGAACCCTCTGTCAGCTGGAAAGGCACGTGGCTTACATCTACTTGTCCTTTGCTCCCGGTTGGTTGTTTTCAGCTTCTGATTCCAGTGACTTTTTCTCTCTAAGCATCTTTGGGTACTTTCTTAGCTTCTCCCAGGCAAACTCTGGATTTTATCTCTTAGCTTAGCATCTCATGAGGTGTTTTTCTGTCTGCATCTCCAAGCATCTGTGCCCTCTCCAAAATGTCCCTTTCTGAAAGGATTAAGACTCATATTGAATGTGTGAGGTCACATCTCCGTGGGAATAACCTAATCAAATGTCTTACTCATAATAAGTCTGGACCAACAAGATTGCATTATAAGAGCATGGGTTTTCTGGGGTACATAACAGTTTCAAACCAGCACAACAACATACCCCCTTTAGACCATTTACTGACCACTGGTAAGAAGTTCACCATGACTGATCTAGGCTAGTCAAAATTCATTCCTTGGGGCAGGAGTGGAGACTACACTCTGTCATCTGCCAATACGCAATAAATTTTGATTCTTATCGCCAGCCCAGTTAGAGTAGAGGCAAATCAATTTTGGGTGCTGTCAGCCATCCTGATTTTTTACTATGGTTGCTGGGTTCAGTGGATGGTGCTTGTGAATGGCAGAAAGCAGGTCTAAATTCTCAGTCAAGTCACTCAAAATTTCACAGAATAGCTAAAAACTTGCCTCCATTTCTCCAAAAAATTAGAGTGTCTGATTCTAAGAACACTAAATATTTTGTGGGATTTAATCCAAATCGACTCTATGATAATTTGAAACACCAAAGACTGGATGCCATTCTCCTAACTCATTTTGAATGAACTAATCTTTGATTATCTGATATGCTTATTAAAGAACAAGTGATCATCTTGTCTGTTGGTGGACTAGCCACCAGTTTAGTGGTTTCCTACCCAATAGCTACTTCTTCATTAGAAGGTAAAATGCCCAACCAAGAAACTCACTTTCTTAGCCTCCTTGTGACGTTTAAGTGGAAGGCTGCAGGAGATTTCTCAGAACTATTTTATTTTCCTAATATGGGGCCTGCCCTTTTTCCTTCCCATGTCCCTTCTTCCTGCTGGAATGTAGATGTGAATCTTGGACGTGCAGCAATGACCTTGGAAACATGAAGCAACAAGAGTCAATGTTAAGGATGGCAGAGAAGGAAGCTAGAAGACTGAGATACTCATATCACAAATAAGTGACAGAGCCAGCACTCAAATTGTGATTTAGCCCAAACTGAGAGATCTGAACACCAATACTCTTGAAGGGAGAAATACTTGAACAAGACATTTTGTACTGCAACAAGTACAAGCACAAGATGGAGACCTCTCAGCCTTCATCAACGGTTAAGGCCAAACCTTAGAAATAACCCACTGGGACTGCTGCAGGAAGGGGTCTTGCATGGCCATCTGGGTATTTTTGGTCCCCGGCTGCCTGATGAATGGGATAGGGAACTTAATGAGATTCCAAAATATCATCAAGATGTCCTGTGTCACCAGAGAATCTAACCGTTCACTCTAACTTTCCTGCCCTTCTCATGCTAGAAGTCTTTGCCACAACTACCAGTTCAATGAGCCTCTTTCTTAGGAGACTTACAAGTTAATCCTGCCAGATAATAAATTCACTAGGGAGAAGAAATCTTGGAATCATTGCACTCCCTTAAAATGCTAGCATTCCTTTCTTTGTCTCATCATTGAACAACTATTTATTGAGCTCTACTCTTCCAGATACCATGAAAAAAAAAAAAACAACTAAGCTCTCTTTTTCCATTGGGCTTTCTTTCAGAAGAGGAGAAGCAGACAGGAAAGAAGAAACTAACAAACAAGGAAGTCCTAGTCATAGGTGCTGTGAGGTAAATACAATGATGAACTGAGAGAAATGGGGGTGGGAGGGCTACTTCTGAGAGGGTGGCCAGGGGCTACCTGTGAACTGAGGCCTAAGGGTGAGGGGTGATGAGGAAACACCAGTCCTGAGAACATCTGAGGAAGAGTGTTCCAAGGTCCTGCCAAGCAACAAAGCCTGAGGAATGCGAGACCTTGTCACATTCAAGAAACAGAAAAAACAGGCCAGTGGAGCTGAACATTTTGAGCTGTGGGAAAGAGGTGTAAGATGAAGCTGAAGAGGTGGACAGGGGCCAGATCAAGTGGCTTCTGCTGGCCACAGTAAAAAAGTGGAACTCAGTCCAATGAAAAGCCGCTGGAAGGAACATATAATGTGTTTTTTGTGTGTGCTTGGAAAGTTTTGGGGACCCCAATTTTACCTATCCCCTTCTGTGTGCCCAGGCTTATTCACCCACTAAGGGGACTCTTTAAAAGCCTTTGTGTCTACTTGTGTCTTGGTCTATTACTGATTTCTGGTAAGATAAGTGGAATACAAATGAAGCTCTCTGGATGACATGAAGCTCTGTCTTTCCACCCTGGATAACCAACCATCCCTCACTGGGAGATGACAGATAATCCAGGAAGCTGGAAGCCAAGTGAAAAATGTCCCTGCACTTCTTTCTCCTCTTCAGTGTATATATATATATATACACAACAAGCCTTTTGCTATCAGCCTGTCCCACAGCTATCCTAAATTCCACCAGGGTGAATGGGCATGGTCTTTTCATGCTGAACCAGTAGGAATACTTCGAACACTGACAAAGCAAATCCTTGGTTCAGCAACAAAGAGCTGCTTTCTGCCAAGAATATCTTTGGTAGAAAGTGCCCTACTCGGTTATTTGAAGTTACTCTCAAGAACCCAGAAAGGTCAGATATTTTAGACCAAGCCCATCTCTAATTAATTGTAGTATTTATGTTTAAATAGATCAATAACTGAGTTTGACCTCAGCGTACAATGGGAGCTATTACAATATCATTGCAATATGAAGAGAGCTGTAATATGTTGGTCAGGCAAACCACTTACACTGAACCCAGCAACTCAGATGAGAAGCTTTTGTCTTAATGAACATTGCTTTTCAATGTTAAAAATGGGAAGTGGACATTCAGGCTTCTTCCACTGCCAAGATCTAGATCGGAAGGGAAAATTGTAGGCTCCTTTTAACATGAAGATGAGCCAGGCTGGCAGGAAACCATAGGCATGGTTCTCAGTCTATTTATTTCCATGAAGGAGAACAAAAAATAGAGAAAAATAGGCGACTCCTTAATAACTTACATACGTGTTGTTCTTTCGTAACCTAACGTTATTTACAAAAAATTTAAAAATGAGCTCAAGTTGTGTCAAAGTGGAATCATAGCAAGGTTTGCTGAGGCCAAATGTGACTCTGGGAAAACATCAGCATCCTTTCAAGACTGCTTATTTTGCTGAATGGTCCCAAGGACAAGGAACCATCCCCTAAGAAGCAACTTGAAGGGCTCTGAGCAGGCACTCAGTCCCTGATGTTGTGTCTAGAATTCCACTATTAATATTCTTTTCTTTGAATATTAAATTTTGCTCTGTTTTCTGGAAACATTTATTAAAATGCAAATGTTCATTGGGAAGAATGATATCTTCAATTACCAGGTTATTAATGAAGAACTTAAGGAAGTTATAACATTGGGTAGAAAATATGACTTCATATAGGAGTAGGATCCTAGTGTCTGTGTGTTGTGTGTATGAGTGCAAATGTGTTTTTGTGCCTGCCCATGTATGTGTATATTTTTGTTTGTGTCATGTTCTTGTGAGAGTGTACACATCTGTGTGCATGTATGTGTACATATGTTCACATATGTGTCTTGTGTGAGTGTGTGTGTGTGTGTGTGTGTGTGTGTGTGTGTGTATTGGACACCTCTGGACTGGGAGTTTTCTAAGCCTGAGTTCCCTCTTAACAGGCTGTGTAACCTAGACCAAATTTCATGTGTTCTCTGGTCTCCGTTCCTTTATCTGCAAAATTAGGAGAGCAAATAGGCCACATTGTAGATCTCTCCCTGCTCAGAATGTCTCTATGATCCTGTGGGTCAATGTAAAGGGAGATGGGAAACCCAGATCCCAGGCCCTTTTTGCAGTTTCCCCCAGAGCCAGCCCTTCCTGGCAGGTATAATAAACTTTATTGTCTGATTGGAAATTGGACCATTGCTTCCACTTCTCACCAACAATAAGCACATGTTATTAAATTACTATGAAAAATGCATAGAGATACTGATTTTTTGAATGCAGACAGTAAAATGAGCTACTTCCCCTGTCATTTTTAATCTCTCTTCTCTGCTTTCTGGAAGAATTGTTGGCTATTTTTCTGAGAGATGTTGAGCTCTACCCCTATTCTGTGGAACTCCTTTAGGAAGTAAATGGTGCTGTTGTAACTCCAGGTGGATCCATATGAGTGAAAGCTACTGAACAAAGGAGAGGGAAATTTGTCAGAGGAAAAGGGAAAATGGAATGCAGGGAAACTGTCACAGCTACCTTCCTTACATCTTACAAAAATGCTCTTATCCCAGGCTAATCTATATTTCAATTTTATTTATCACACTATCTGTATGATTCCCAGGGATGTTATTTTTTATGGATATGGCTTTGGACAATATTTTTAACCTCTCTGTGCCTCAGTTTCTTCATATGTCAATGGTGATAATAATAGTATTTATCTCATAGGGTTGATGAATGATTTACATGAATCATTTTATCTAAAGCCCTTAAAATAGTGCTTGGCACCTAGTACACATTATATATGTATTAGCTATAGTATTCAATTTTGTCATTCAAACTCTAAGTGCTTTCACCCTAGTGAAGTGCTCCATTGGAAAGTATAAAGCTTGGAAGCGGGAATCAGAGAATTCCAGGGATTCCTTTCCTTCTATGACCATTGAGTATTTTTACACCAATAAATTACACGCCCATATTTGCATTCTCACATACTTAACACTGCCAAGTGCCAGCAAATCTGGCAACTGCATGGTTTCCTGGGGTGCTCACTGATCCCAGGGAAAGCTTACAGCAACCTGTAATACTTGCTGAACCCCATCTCTTCCGATCTGACGTAATTCAGAAATGACATTTCCCCACAGCTTTAGAGCAAATAATGCACTTCATTTTGCTGGTGTAGTAGGATGAGTCTCTTTATAGTGTCTTGATTTTTAGCAGCCATTGTAAGCATGTTCCTACAGGATGAATCTGTTCTACCCAACACAGGCTTGTCTGGGCAGACCGTCTTCCTTTTCACACTGATTGGGTGTGCTTGTAGTCCATTTGGGGGTCACTATTCCACCCATCCTCTTCAACAAGCACAACTGTTTCTGTGACAGGCTGAAAACACACGATCATAACATAAAAGTGACTAAATAGAGCGCTTTTTCTTTCCACGTGAATCAATTCAATTTAGCTTTTGAAGCCATATTTCCATGTGCAGTTGAAAAATGAATCTTCAAATAACTCAGTCTCTTCAAATTGCGTCTTTGGGGTAGATAATAAATCTAATTTACAGTTCTCCCCTCTTTCTTGGGGGTAGAAGTGGTGGGTAACAGACAGTTGTCTTGACTTTGGAATGATGCATTTGTTCTTATACCCTCCTTGGTCACCTCCACCCCCACTAAGGTATGGATTGTCCCCTGGCCCCTGGTCCTCTCCACTTCTAGTCTTCACTTCTCATTCTGATGATCTCAGCTGATGCAACTTGTGGCTTTCTGTCACCAAACTGTCAACACAACGGGATTTCTAATTCTTGTCACAGGCAGAGAGGGGAGGCCTGTGCAGAGCAGCTCCATGGAACGTCTCCACCTCTTATTTGACCCTTTGGGGCGGCTAATCTTCTGAAGCTTATCCAAGTCCATCGTCAGAGATGAACCCGGCAACCTAGGACACAGGAAACCTCAGTCCAAGCCTCAACCACCATCAAGGTTGAGCATATCATTCTCAAGCTTTGACTACATTCCAACTGCATCTCCAGGGGTTCTGGGGACTTATTTGGATGTTCTTCAAGACCCTAGTATTGAGAGAGCCTTGAGGAGATGGGAGGGTATGAGTGTACTTCCAGACCAGGCTGTATAACATCCTCTTTGCCCAAATACACAAGACACCCATTTTTATTTTATTTTATTTTTTTTTACATGGGCAGGCACTGGGAATTGAACCCAGGTCCTCTGGCATCACAGGCAAGTGTTCCTGCCTGCTGAGCCACCGTGGCCCACCCCCCATTTTTATTTTTAAGGTTTGTGTGGAACGACCCAGATTCCATCGGGTGCAATCCAAGGCAACTTTTTTTTTTATTAATTAAAAAAAAATTAACTAACACAACATTTAGAAATCACTCCATCCTACATATACAATCAGTAATTCTTAATATCATCACATAGATATATGATCATCATTTCTTAGTACATTTGCATTGATTTAGAAAAAGAAATAGCAAGACAACAGAAAAAGAAATAAAATGATAATAGAGAGAAAAAAATAAAAATAAAAAATAAAAAAATAAAAAAACAAAAAAAACTATAGCTCAGATGCAGCTTCATTCAGTGTTTTAACATGATTACTTTACAATTAGGTAGTATTGTGCTGTCCATTTTTGAGTTTTTGTATTTACTCCTGTTGCACAGTCTGTATCCCTTCAGCTCCAATTACCCATTATCTTACCCTATTTCTAACTCCTGCTGGTCTCTGTTATCAATGACATATTCCAAGTTTATTCTCTAATGTCGGTTCACATCAGTGGGACCATACAGTATTTGTCCTTTAGTTTTTGGCTAGACTCACTCAGCATAATGTTCTCTAGGTCCATCCATGTTATTACATGCTTCATAAGTTTATTCTGTCTTAAAGTTGCATAATATTCCATTGTATGTATATACCACAGTTTGTTTAGCTACTCGTCTGTTGATGGACATTTTGGCTGTTTCCATCTCTTTGCAATTGTAAATAATGCTGCTATAAACAGTGGTATGCAAATGTCCGTTTGTGTCTTTGCCCTTAAGTCCTTTGAGTAGATACCTAGCAGTGGTATTGCTGGGTTGTATGGAAATTCTATATTCAGCTTTTTGAGGAACCACCAAACTGCCTTCCACAGTGGTTGCACCATTTGACATTCCCACCAACAGTGGATAAGTGTGCCTCTTTCTCCACATCCTCTCCAGCACTTGTCATTTTTTGTTTTGTTGATAATGGCCATTCTGGTGGGTGTGAGATGATATCTCATTGTGGTTTTGATTTGCATTTCTCTAATGGCCAGGGACGTTGTTCTAGTTTTCTAGCTGCAGGAATGCAACACACCAGAGACGGATTGGCTTTTAATAGAAGGGGATTTATTTTGTTGGTTCTTCAGAGGAAAGGCAGCTAACATTCCACTGAGGTTCTTTCTTACGTGGAAGGCACAGGATGGTCTCTGCTGGTCTTCTCTCCAGGCCCCTGGGTTCCAACAACTTTCCCCGGGGTGATTTCTTTCTCCATCTCCAAGGGCCTGGGCTGAGTGCAAGTGCTGAGATGAGGAATGCCAAGCTGCTTAGCTGTGCTACGTTGCGATCTCCCATTTAAGCACCAGCCAATTAAGTCAAATGTCACTCATTGCAGCAGACACGCCTCCTAGCTGACTGCAGATGTAATTGGCAACATATGAGGTTCACGTACTGTTGACTTATGTCCACAGCAACAAGATTAGGTATGCTCACCTGGCCAAGTTGACAGCTGAATCTAACTAACACAGACGTTGAGCATCTCTTCATGTGCCTTTTGGCCATTTGTATTTCCTCTTCTGAGAGGTGTCTGTTCAAGTCTTTTTCCCATTTTGTAATTGGATTGGCTGTCTTTTTGTTGTTGAGTTGAACAATCTCTTTATAAATTCTGGATACTAGACCTTTATCTGATATGTTGTTTCCAAATATTGTCTCCCATTGTGTAGGCTGTCTTTCTACTTTCCTGATGAAGTTCTTTGATGCACAAAAGTGTTTAATTTTTTGAGGAGCTACCACTTATTTATTTCTTTCTTCAGTGCTCTTGCTTTAGGTTTAAGGTCCATAAAACTGCCTCCAATTGTAAGATTCATAAGATACCTCCCTACATTTTCCTCTAACTGTTTTATGGTCTTAGACATAATGTTTAGATCTTTGATCATTTTGAGTTAACTTTTGTATAGGGTGTGAGATATGGGTCTTCTTTCATTCCTTTGCATATGGATATCCAGTTCTCTAGGCACCATTTATTGAAGAGACTGCTCTGTCCCAGGTGAGTTGGCTTGACTGCCTTATCAAAGATCAAATGTCCATAGATGAGAGGGTCTATATCTGAGCACTCTATTCGATTCCATTGGTCGATATATCTATCTTTATGCCAGTACCATGCTGTTTTGACCACTGTGGCTTCATAATATGCCTTGAAGTCCGGCAGCGTGAGACCTCCAGCTTCGTTTTTTTCTTCAAGATACTTTTAGCAATTCGGGGCACCCTGCCCTTCCAGATAAATTTGCTTATTGGTTTTTCTATTTCTGAAAAATAAGTTGTTGGGATTTTGATTGGTATTGTGTTGAATCTGTAAATCAATTTAGGTAGAATTGACATCTTAACTATATTTAGTCTTCCAACCCATGAACACGGTATGCCCTTCCATCTATTTAGGTCTTCTGTGATTTCTTTTAACAGTTTTTTGTAGTTTTCTTTGTATAGGTCTTTTGTCTCTTTAGTTAAATTTATTCCTAAATATTTTATTCTTTTAGTTGCAATTGTAAATGGAATTCATTTCTTAATTTCCCCCTCAGCTTGTTCATTGCTAGTGTATAGAAACACTACAGATTTTTGAATGTTGATCTTGTAACCTGCTACTTTGCTGTACCGATTTATTAGCTCTAGTAGTTTTGTTGTGGATTTTTCTGGGTTTTCGACGTATAGTATCATATAATCTGCAAACAGTGATAGTTTTACTTCTTCCTTTCCAATTTTGATGCCTTGTATTTCTTTTTCTTGTCTAATTGCTCTGGCTAGAACCTCCAACATGCTGTTGAATAATAGTGGTGATAATGGACATCCTTGTCTTGTTCCTGATCTTAGGGGGAAAGTTTTCAATTTTTCCCCATTGAGGATGATATTACCTGTGGGTTTTTCATATATTCCCTCTATCATTTTAAGGAAGTTCCTTTGTATTCCTATCCTTTGAAGTGTTTTCAACAGGAAAGGATGTTGAATCTTGTCAAATGCCTTCTCTGCATCAATTGAGATGATCATGTGATTTTCTGCTTTGATTTGTTGATATGGTGTATTACATTAATTGATTTTCTTATGTTGAACCATCCTTGCATACCTGGGATGAATCCTATTTGGTCATGATGTATAATTCTTTTAATGTGTTGCTGGATTAGATTTGTTAAAATTTTGTTGAGGATTTCTGCATCTATATTCATTAGAGAGATTGATCTGTAGTTTTCTTTTTTTGTAATATCTTTGCCTGGTTTTGGTATGAGGGTGATGTTGGCTTCATAGAATGAATTAGGTAGCTTTCCCTCCACTTCAATTTTTTTGAAGAGTTTGAGCAGAGTTGGTATTAATTCTTTCTGGAATGTTTAGTAGAATTCACATGTGAAGCCATCTGGTCCTGGACTTTTCTTTTTGGGAAGCTTTTTAATGACTGATTCAATTTCTTTACTTGTGATTGGTTTGTTGAGGTCATCTATGTCTTCTTGAGTCAAAGTTGGTTGTTCATGCCTTTCTAGGAAGTTGTCCATTTCATCTACATTGTTGTATTTATTAGCGTAAAGTTGTTCATAGTATCCTGTTATTACCTCCTTTATTTCTGTGAGGTCAGTGGTTATGTCTCCTCTTCCATTTCTGATCTTATTTATTTGCGTCCTCTCTCTTCTTCTTTTTGTCAATCTTGCTAAGGGCCCATCAATCTTGTTGATTTTCTCATAGAACCAAATTCTGGTCTTATTGATTTTCTCTATTGTTTTCATGTTCTCAGTTTCATTTATTTCTGCTCTAATCTTTGTTATTTCTTTCCTTTTGCTTGCTTTGGGGTTAGTTTGCTGTTCTTTCTCCAGTTCTTCCAAGTGGACAGTTAATTCCCAAATTTTTGCACTTTCTTCTTTTCTGATACAGGCATTTAGGGCAATAAATTTTCCTCTTAGCACTGCCTTTGCTGCATCCCATAGGTTTTGATATGTTGTGTTTTCATTTTCATTCGCCTTGAGATATTTACTAATTTCTCTTGTAATTTCTTCCTTGACCCACTGGTTGTTTAAGAGTGTGTTGTTGAGCCTCCACGTATTTGTGAGTTTTCTGGCACTCTGCCTATTATTGATTTCCAACTTCATTCCTTTATGATCCGAGAAAGTGTTGTGTATGATTTCAATCTTTTTAAATTTGTTAAGACTTGCTTTGTGACCCAGTATATGGTCTATCTTTGAGAATGATCCATGAGCACTTGAGAAAAAAGGTGTATCCTGCTGTTGTGGGATGCAATGTCCTATAAATGTCTGTTAAGTCTAGCTCATTTATTGTAATATTCAAATTCTCTTGTTTCTTTATTGATCCTCTGTCTAGATGTTTGTCCATTGATGAGAGTGGGGAATTGAAGTCGCCAACTATTATGGTAGATGTGTCTATTTCCCTTTTCAGTAACTGCAGTGTATGCCTCATGTATTTTGGGGCATTCTGATTCGGTGCATAAATATTTATGATTGTTATGTCTTCTTATTTAATTGTTCCTTTTATTAGTAGATAGTATCCTTCTTTGTCTCTTTTAACTGTTTTACATTTGAAGTCTAATTTGTTGGATATTAGTATAGCTACTCCTGCTCTTTTCTGGTTGTTATTTGCATGAAATATCTTTTCCCAACCTTTCACTTTCAACCTATGTTTATCTTTGGGTCTAAGATGTGTTTCCTGTAGACAGCATATAGAAGGATCCTGTTTTTTAATCCATTCTGCCAGTCTATGTCTTTTGATTGGGGAATTCAGTCCATTAACATTTAGTGTTATTACTGTCTGGGTAATACTTTCCTCTACCATTTTGCCTTTTGTATTATATATATCATATCTGATTTTCCTTCTTTCTACACTCTTCTCCATACCTCTCTCTTCTATCCTTTTGTATCTGACTCTAGTGCTCCCTTTAGTATTTCTTGCAGAGCTGGTCTCTTGGTCACAAATTCTCTCAGTGACTTTTTGTCTGAAAATGTTTTAATTTCTCCCTCATTTTTGAAGGGCAATTTTGCTGGATATAGAAGTCTTGGTTGGCAGTTTTTCTCTTTTAGTAACTTAAATATATCATCCCACTGTCTTCTAGCTTCCATGGTTTCTGCTGAGAAATCTACACATAGTCTTATTGGGTTTCCCTTGTGTGTGATGGATTGCCTTTCTCTTGCTGCTTTCAAGATCCTCTCCTTCTCTTTGACCTCTGACATTCTAACTAGTGTCTTGGAGAACGCCTATTTGGATCTATTCTCTTTGGGGTGCACTCACTTCTTGGATTTGTAATTTTAGCTCTTTCATAAGAGTTGGGAAATTTTCAGTGATAATTTCTTCCATTAGTTTTTCTCCTCCTTTTCCCTTCTCTTCTCCTTCTGGGACACCCACAACACATATATTTGTGCATTTTATATTGTCATTCAATTCCCTGAGCCCCTGCTCAAATTTTTCCATTCTTTTCCCTATAGTTTCTGTTTCTTTTTGGATTTCAGATGTTCCATCCTCCAGTTCACTAATTCTAAGCTCTGTCTCTTGAAATCTACCATTGTAGGTTTCCATTGTTTTTTTCATCTCTTCTACTATATCTTTCATTCCCATAAGTTCTGTGATTTGTTTTTTCAGACTTTCCATTTCTTCTTTTTGTTCATCCCTTGCCTTCTTCATGTCCTCCCTCAATTTATTGATTTGGTTTTTGAAGAGGTTTTCTATTTCTGTTCGTATATTCAGAATTAGTTGTCTCAGCTCCTGTATCTCATTTGAGCTATTGGTTTGTTCTTTTGACTGGGCCATATCTTCAATTTTCCTGGTGTGATTTATTATTTTTTGCTGGCGTCTGGGCATTTAATCAGATTTCCCTGAGTGTGGGACCCAGCAGGTTGAAAGACTTTCCTGTGAAGTCTCTGGGCTCTGTTTTTCTTATCCTGCCCAGTATGTGGTGCTTGTCTGTCTGTGGGTCCCACCAGCAAAAGACGTTGTGGCTCCTTTAACTTTGGAAGACTCTTGCTGCTGGGTCTATGGTGCAGACAGAGGAAAGGTTGTAGCCTGGTTTTAATGGCTTCAAATTGTGAAGTCCTGGGATCTGAATTCCTTGAGAGAGGGATTCCACCTGAGTTGCGTTTCACCCCTCCCATGGGGAAAGTTCAGGTGGTAGAGAGCCCTGAAAGAAGCCTGTTTCTGCATTCAGGGCAGTTGCAACCTGTGTAATCCCAGCACTGAGCCTAGAGGCAATGAAGCCTCTGTAGAAATAGCCGCAGAAGGCTCTGTTTCGCCCCCTTTCCTCTTTTTCAGTTAGCCCAATAGGCGACTTCTGCCTTGATCAGTTTCGCCTGAGCTGAGGGCCTATTTTTAGTAGTCAGAAGTTGTTCATTAATGCCACTATTGGTGTTAGGTTGGACTCGGCCTCTACTACTGTTGGAGACTCTTTCCTTTCCCTCTGGGAAGTCGCCTGTGGGGGAGGGACGCCAGCCGCCACGGCTTGGAGAACCGCTGGTCTGAGGCTCCCAGCTGGCCTGGGAAGCCGCGCATGGGGGAGGGGCGCCGGCCATCACGGCTTGGGGAACCGCTGATCCGAAGCTCCCAGCCAGCCCGGGAAGCCGCCCGTGAGGGAGGGGCGCCAGCCACCAGCCACCGCGGCTTGGGGAACTCGCCTCTCCGAGTCTCTCAGCTGGACTGGGAAGGAGGGAGGGAGGGGCACTGGCCGCCAGCCGCCGTGGCCCAGGGAAGTGTGTGCCACTCAGGGACCTCACTGCAGCGAAGTCTCACAGCCAGTCCAGCTGTTCCAGACTGGGGTACACTGTGTGTCTGGTTTCTGTCGTGGCTCCGGGAGCTGTTCTGTACTGTTTCTAGTTATTTAGTAGTTGTTCTGGAGGAGGAACTAAGGTGCACGCACCTTACTAAGCCGCCATCTTCTCCCCTCATTCACAACTTTATTTTTTCTTCATGACTTGACTGCCCTACGTCCATTCTACAGAAGTTGGGTAGCTCTTTCCTCTTTCATTTCCTTAGATGAGAATTCAGGAGGTCCGTTACTTTTATGTTACTCTTAGCTAATAAGTCCTCTGATTATACTAATCCCCCCAAAGTCTCAGGTCAATAATAAATGTGTCTCTAGCCCTCGCTAATAATCAAAACACTGAACATCATTTTATTATTTATTCTTTCTTCATCCAGTGGGATCTTGCTGCAGGTGGAGTCCAAAGTGGGAGAGGGGACTGTGGTAGACGTCTCTATTTCCCCAATCTATTTAGTCTGGTGGCCTCGGGTTCTGACTCCTTGTAGAAGGAGCAGGGGAGGTGTTACTTGATTGGTTTCTTTATGGTATTGGTCCCTCCAGTTGGTACAGATGGTTAGAGGAAGCTCTTTCATTCTTTCTTTTGTTTTGGTGGGGGCTGAGGAAGCAGCCACTAAGCAGTTCCCTGAAGGTGGTGAATGCATCTTCTAGGACAGGTCACCTATTTCAGCCTCAAAGAGTCAGGAGAGGCTAGTGCCTAATACTAACATCTAAGCCCTCTGATGTTCCTCTCCCCTTTTCTTCAAATCCTTCCTCCATCCCAAGATGGGTTGAATAATCTCCAGTGTGGTTTGATAAAATTTCTTTCAAGGGCTAACAACTCTCCCTATGGTGCTTTTGTAAACTTTCTGCTCTATTCCTTCAGTTTCTAGATGGTAGGTCCCCATCAATTTCTTCTTTCACCAAAAGCTCATCTTTTACAAATCAGAAACATGTGGCCTTAAAGATATTGGCTCTGTTATAAGGTTTTCACAACAATCAATTGAAAAATCCAATCACTTCTTTCTCTAGGCAGAATCTTTAAGATGATTATTCTTAGCCTTATACCTAATTTTAACTAGGGAAGAAAAAAGTAGTTCCTGAAAAGAAGTAATACATCAGAAATACTGTTTTAAAGCATTATCCCACAAATCATTTTTGTGCTGACATGAGTCAATATGAAGATTTAGGTCAAACTTCCTTGACTCCTATGCCCTGACTGCACACTGCTGCATCCGCATCCCCAGCCTTCTCCTCTTCAGTTTCAGAGAGATATGTCACTACAGGCCAAGACCTTCTCTCCTGAGTCCTCTGCAGCCAGGCTTCAGAACTTGCTTCCTCTCTCAGCTGTGTCTTTGAGATCTTCTTTGAGTGACCAACCACTCTACCTGGTATACACATTTATTGTAACTCTCAGGCTACTCCATGTCTTTCTCTAGACACAGCTCATTGGGTATAGGGATCATACATTTTTCTTTGTGCATCCACCCCCCACCCCCCCACACACATACCACCACCCAACTTGGTGCCTGGAACATAGATGCTGCTGATTAAATGTTGAATGAATGAATGAGATCTATATGATTGGAGAGAACACCCAGATGTTTGGTGATGACTAGAATGGCTGAACAATTCATTTTCCTTATTTTGATAGTTTTCTGTGGCACAAAAGAGCCACTCAATTACAAAACCTTTTTTTAGTCAAATGAAAGATGCATTGATTTATATAAATAAAATAAACTTTTGTTAACTAAACTTCTTATGTAGTAGTAAAGTTATTCAATAACTCATTTATTTTAGAGCTCCTTACATGCTGACCCTATTTAAAGAATCTCTTCACCTTTCAAAGACGTGATACATACAATTATAGTTTTTTTTTTAACTTCAAAGGTCTATTTTTCTTCAGGGAAACAGCATGAAACAGTTATTAGTAACTAGTAAAGTAGTGTTCATCCTCAGAAATACCACTATCTAATATGCCTCCTTACTTCTCTTTCTGCCATTTGTTTACTGTTCGAAATTAATGCAGCCTTGCAAATTCCTAGCATTCTGAAAGCTTTATCCTGGCTAGGTCTTCCAGGAAATCCAAACACTATGCAAAATGATCATTATTACTGCAAGGATACAACAAGTGTGCTTCCTTCCCCTTTCTTTACTCCCTTGACTTCTTTTCTTACTTCTCTTCAATATAAACGTGTTAATGTTATCATATTAAACAGCACTGAAGCCATGTGAGTCCATATACCAATATAATCAGCATTATGCAAAGAGAAGGAACTAAGGTCTACTTTTTTTTTTTTTTTTTTTTTGCTGTAATTAGTCTTCATCATACCACTCACTGGTTGGTAGGTGGAGAAGAGCAAGGCAGACAAACAGACTGAAAGACACCTCTTCAGCCCTTTCTTTACCAAACTCCTCCAATAATGTGACTCTATAAATTAACCCCAAAGGCAAAAACTTCAACTGCCCAGAGACATTAAAGACCTTGGCCAATCTGTTCTTTAACCAGTCAATCCATAATGCCAGAAGGAATAATCACCTTTGTGATATCACAGAGATAGTAGGGCAGAAGATGCAAACAAACTGAGAAAATGATCTAATCGGTAGAAGAAGAAAGAGATTTAGTGGATTTCAGTTTTTCCACTAGGAAGGTGGGTCATTGATGCAACATACTTTTAATTAAGGAAGTTTGAGAGGCTTCTTTATCACATGGGTAAACAATTTCTTAGAGTAATATAGAGGTTGTCAATGATTCTTTTATGTTCAAAAAACCCTATATTGTGCTGTAGGTCAATGAGAAGCTGTGGAAGGTGAGATGTGTTCAATACTCATGGCCTGAGGTCTGCAGAAATTTCCATAATATAAGGAAGGATTCTACAGGGACAGGAATGCTAAACTGCAGAATTTTTTTCTCCTGGCTCTTTTGGCTCCTTTGCCTCATCCTCCATAAATATCCCTAACAACACAGATTGCTAAATAGCTTTCTTTTAAATAAACCCAGGGACTGAAATTAAAACTTCGGCCAATCAATCCATATTAATAGTAAATTTATACCAACTTCATCTTTCATCAGACAGTAGGGGGAAAATTGTGTGCATAGAATAAGATTTGAAAATGCAATTACAGGACAGGCAGCTGTTTATTTGATTATCTCCTATCTTGGAATCTTGGACTTGAGCTCTATAAATGCCTGTTGGGCTTTCTGGTCCTACCCACTGCCAGGATTTCTCCTTTACTTGTATTTATTTTTTATTTCCACAATTCTTCCAAACCAATCATTTTTGAGGGTCTAGTGGGCATATAAATATTCCAAAAAGAATCATATTTTCTTAGTTTTCTCTCAACCCATGGCTACAAACCCAAGTTTTTAGTCTCCTGGACCCAACCAAAGAACATACTGTTCCTAGTAAATAATGACAAAAGCATAAAATAGGGAATTTCACCCAGTTTAAAAGCTGATCAAGATCAACTCAAAATGAAGAATTTTAACACTAGAGCAACAGATTCTATTCAGCGAGGTTAGACAAGGTACAGTATTTGGGGAAAAAAAAATCTTTTTCTGCATTCATCCTTATTAATGGTGGTGAATCACTTTCTCCAGGGAGGGCCAGGCTGCTGGACTATCTATATGGTTTGAAGGGAGGGACTGACTGTTTTCCACAGGTATGATCAAAAGCATCAGAGCTTCCATTCTTGGCAATGCTGATTTGGAGAGATAGTTTTGTCTTTTCTTTTTTGACTACCAAATGCTTCATAAGCACTTGGAGACTTCCCCACCTTGTGAGTTGGAGAGGCATTTATAGCCCACTCCAGCTACAAAAGTGGAAAGCATGCCATAGGCTTGCTTTCACAGACTCCCTTGCAGTTAGAACATGTGCTCATGAGCCGGCCTTCAAGAGTCAGACTCCCCTATACCAACAGAACCAGAACCAAAGATGCACTGATTTTGTCTATGGCTGGTGGCTGGGATGGCTCAGGGAGACCACGTTTTAGTGACTGCGGTGGCCATGGCCTAAGAGAATCATCTGGGGCTTGGTAAGGTGCTGCGGTGGTTTCCTCAGCAGGCCTGCTCTGTGTCATGATTGTGGCTGTTGTCTCCAGCTGCTTAGTCTTAAGTGTGCTTCTCCAGCCCCTGCAGTAATCTACAAAGCACTCAATATACTTTTTATACTTCCTTCTTCGCTAAAAGCAGCCGATGTTTGTTCTGTTGCTTGCAACTATGAGTACTGATATTCATAAATAAATATCAGCATTCCTTTGCTCTAACTACTGTGTAGGGTACAGAATTTTTTTTCATTTATACCCCCTATGGGAATGTTGTTAGTGAATGTTGATTGCTTTTCTTTAGTCTAAATTAATTAGATGACACAGTATCTATTGTAGAAAACAAACAAAGATCGTTTTACACCATATACTGTAGATAGTGATTATAATGTGTGATCTTTCCAGAGAAATAATGAGAAACAAAGCATTCATTCACAAAGCTCCTGTTGGAAATTGCAAGGCTGCCCTCTCCATTGCAATCCATTTCTTCCTTCTTTTCTAACACAGCCAGCACCACAGGGATTTAATGACAAAGTGACAACAGTAAAATCCAGTGTGGGGATAAGAGTTGGAGGCAAAGTAACTGCGTGAATCAGGCTATATACAAAACATGTGTGAGGGTACAAACATTTCTCCATGAAAGAAATGAAAACAAGGAACCAAGCTGCTGTCTCTGATTTGTGGAACATGAAAGGCTGTTGCCTAAGCTCAGCTCCACCTCTTTTGGACCCCCCAAAAGCTAGAGGCCCAGAATGCAGTATGAGCTTGTTTTAACTGGGTTTTTTTTTTGTATGCTGCATGGTGGGGTCATATTTCATTATTCTTCCATGTGGGTATACATTATTGCAGCACCATTTGTTGAATTTTTTATTTGATTGCTTTTGTTGGTTTCTTTGTTTGTTTGAGAAGTACACGGGCTAGGAATCGAACCCGGGTCTCCCGCATGGCAGATGAGAATTCTACCACTGAACTATCTCTGCACCCCCCTCCCCTACCCCTTACCCCCCACCCCCCACCGCCCCAAGTTTATTTTAAAGCAATGCCATCCACAGAGACTTTGCTTTGGTTTAATGCTGATCTGGCGGGGAGAGACTGTTCCTAACACTGACCGGTGAAGCCCCAATCACTCTACCACACAGGGAGCCCCTTCCTCTCTTCTGTATCTGTACTGTTTTCTTAGCACTTAACTCACTTCGCATATTTACTTACATGCTATCCATCATTCATAGGCTTCCAAAGTGCGGCCCTGACACTACTACTTCTTTTTCTTTACCTACAGACGAGTTGACCCTTAATATGTATTTATTTACCAATACATCAGAAGAAAAAACAGATACATGTTCAGACTGTAGCTGAACTTTTGGTGAAAGGACAAAATGAAATGAATGTCCCACTCCCATGAAAGAGATAAGGATCTAGAATCATACTGAAGAAGAAGCCACCTGGGAGGGTGACAGGTAGATGGGTTCTGGGATAAAGGGGGAACAACAGGAACTTTCTTTCTCCCTTCTTCCTGAGAAAAGCAAAAAATAAGGTAAGTTAGTAAGGTAATAATAAGGTAAAATGGTAAAGTAAAAAACATTAAGTAAGTTAGCTGGTATTTGTTTAGTTTGTTTTATTTTATTCTCCCCTACAAAACTTCAGAACTGATAGAGACAGTTCAGATTCAGGACAATGCTTCAATAATCAGCATCTCCTACTAGCTGGCCTGCAAACTGTCTTGTCAATGCTACACTACACTTATTGAGCACCTATTAAGCTTAAAAGCACTATAGAATGTTAACTTCTTTAACCTTCACAACCTCATGTGGTAAGTTTCATTTTTATCCTACTTCACAGATAAGGGAACTGAGGCTCAGGGATGTCGACCTTTGTTGGAAAGCCTACACAGCTGGTCCCTGCGATGGGTGCAAATCTAGGTCTTCCTAAACCATTCCTGATTCTTTGTTAACTGTTTCATCATAGTTTGAATACGAAAACAAGTGTCTTCATTTGCCAGAGGTACTCTGACAAACCCATAAATTGGTTGTCTTAAACAACAGAAATATACTGTCTCGAGTTTTGAAGGCTAGAAGTTCAATATCAAGGTATTGGCAGCTCATATTTTCTCCAAAGTCTGTTGTGTTCTAGTGGAGGCTCAATCTTTGCCTCCATCACATGGTGATCTGTCTCTTTTTGTCTCCTCTTCTGGTTTCTGTCTTCATGTCCAGTGTTCTTTGCTTATAAGGACTCCTGTCATATTGGATTAGGCCCACACTCATTCAGTTTGATCTTACTTTAACTAGCAATAGATCCTCAAAGGTCCTATTTACCCTCGTGTACATACATACTCTACTCACCTTTACAAGTAACATATTCAAAGTTCCTATCTACAAATAGGGGTTAGGACTCAAACATATCTTCTGTGTGGGACCTGATTCAACCCCCAACAACCAGTTATTGTGAAAGTAATGAGAGCTTTTATTCACTTACATGTTTGTAACACATTCTGGAATATTCAGATTTTATAACTGGGAAACGTGATATGCTAGAAAAATCAAAATAAAAGATAATTAAATGAGCTATTTAAGTATGAGAGCCCCAGGAGTGGCTTTAGTCCTCTACTCTCTTCCCAGAAATGATCGTCCTCTGAACAGATGGTCCCTCTCTCAGAGCTTCACCCCAATCTGATTGACTCCCACATGTCCATCTCTAGCCCTTTCCTGGCCATTTTACCTATGGCCCATACCTCCAACTGCTGCTTCTATGTTCACATGGATGTCTCTCTAGCTAGTGCCTTGGACAACCTTCTCTAAGGAGAAAGCATTTGATGGTTCACCCAGAATTGGCTCTTACTCTGGACACCCCCCTACAAGATGCTCTTTGGGAACTTGTCCTGGTTTCACCTATATCCAACTTTTTGGGAGCTGTCAATATGTTTTGTTTATCACTATTCTGAGATGTAACCAAGTTTCCCTATACCCAGCTTGACCTCCAAATGCAGAGAAAAGCAAAGTGGATTCTGAACAAGTATAGTAGGGAGAAATTGCAGGTAGTCTCTAGGAAACCCATTTGGAAAATTATTTGTGATAACTTTCTGAGTGTGCAATACACTAATCCTAAGATCTTAAACAAAATGCAGAATTATTCATTCTTTATTCAAACATGGTGTGGTAGTTAGATTCAGTTGTCAACTTGGCCAGGTGAAGGCACCTAGTTCTGTTGCTGTAGACATGAGCCAATGGTACATGAATCTCATCTGTGGCTGATTACATCTGCAGTCGGCTAGGAGGTGTGCCTGCTGCAATGAATGATGTTTGACTTCATTGGCTGATGCTTAAATGAGAGAGCTCAACATAGCACAGCCCAAGCAGCTCAGCATACCTCATCTCAGCACTTGCAGCCCAGCCCAGGCCTTTGGAGATGCAGAAAGAAATCACCCTGGGGAAAGTTGTTAGAACCCAGAGGCCTGGAGAGGCCAGCTGAAACCATCCTATTCCTTCCTGCGTAAGAACCTCAGTTGAAAGTTAGCTGCCTTTCCTCTGAAGAACTAACAAAATAAATCCCCTTTTATTAAAAGCCAATCCGTCTCCGGTGTGTTGCATTCTGGCAGCTAGCAAACTAGAACACATGATTATTAGGCATTGTATCAGGGTTCTCCACAGAAACAGAAACAGAAACAACAGAGCACAGACACACACACACACACACAAATATGAAGAAATTTATTCTAGGAATTGTTTCACATGAGTGTAGGGATTGGCAAGTCTAGATTCCACAAGGCAGGCTGCAAGGTGGGAACTTGGTGGAGACATTGAATCCCCAGGAGAAGCTGGCTAAAATAGAGATAGAAATTCTTCCTACATGCTGAAATCCTCAGTTCTCCCTTCAAAGGCTCCGACTAATTGAATGAGGAGATACCCTCATTGTTGAAGGTAATCTCCTTTATTAATTGTAGATCTAATCAGTCATAGATGCAATCAACTTGCCGATGATTTAAATCCATGAAATACCTTCACTGTAACAATTAGGTCAGAGCTTTCTTGACCAAACAACTGGGTAATATAACCCAGTCAAGCTAACAGGTGAAATAACAGTCACCTATATTTTTGAGGCAATTTACATAAGCTATCTCATTAAGCCTCATGGCCATTCTTATGGATAAAGAATATCAAGTTTGGGCCATGGTGGCTCAGCAGGTAGAGTTCTCGCCTGCCATGCCAGAGACCTGAGTTCGATTCCTGGTGCCTGCCCATGTAAAAAAGAAAAAAAAAAAAAGAATACCAGGCTCAGAAGGATTTTGGGCTTAAGAGTCTCCAGTTAGAGAGCAGTATGTCAGGACTTAAACCATATAACTGAAAGCCAGGCACATTTTCACCCGTATTATAAGCTACCTCTATGGTCCATTTCATGTACTCAACAAGAAATGAGCATTTACATTTACTTTTAAGAAGTCAATGTCAATATAAAACAAGAGATAATTAATACTTGGAAATTAAGTATTGAACACATTCATCTATTCCTACTTGACCTCATGCAGGCATAAGCAATACAACTTTATTATAAACAAATGTCTTCTCATCCACTTATGTGTCCCAAGGTTCAAGCTCAAGGAGCTCCAGAGGTATGGGGAGAATTGAAAGAGTGGCACATGGAGGGTCACAGGACGTCTCTGCAAAGGGTCACGTTGCATTTCTGCCTTTAACTGACATTTTTAAATTTGCATTGAAATAGTTGATTCTCCTTAATCTGGCCAATATGGGAAAATAGAGTGGGTGACTCAATTATGTAGATGTATAAATCTTTGAGTTAGGAGGTCAGGATACATATGTTTTTTAAAAAATGAGTGTCTAAAAACATCTGTTTATAGAAGAAAAGCAAATAAATAAAACTCTCCAAATTCTTTTTTTTTTTTTTGGCTATAGAAATGAGAAGCCAGTAAAACCAATATTCATGTCTCAGAATTATGTGTTGGAATGATTGCTAGAACAATCCTAAGCAATTTAATGAACTGCAAAACTCGCTGGAGACAGTTGATGAAATTCCAGTATGGATGTTTCAATCATTCCGTCCCCAAACAAGTCACATTTAAGAAATAAAAAAGTACCTTTTAGCTGACATTTAAATCCTTTTCCATTTTTCTTTTTGTGTTCTTGACATACCCTCACTAATTTTCAAAACTTCTAGCATTTTAGGCATATTATGGTAGTAATTACTCTAGAAAGCAGAAAACCCTGATGCTGATGAAGTCGACACGCACTAACAAGGAAAACATACTAGCTCCTATCAGATTTATTGAGGTTTCAGGAATTATGATTACATAATGTGCCTAAGTTTAACTGATTCATGTCCATTCCAGTTTTTCTACTTATCTCCTCTTTCAAGTCATGCTTTTCTATAATCCACTCTGGTGTCCAAGAACCCTTTCCCAAGATGTCAAACATTTTTTTCAACCTTTGTTTCATGAGGTTTGAATGGGAAAAGAAAAATATTAGGCAAAAAAGATATGGAATATTTCTTTGACTTAAATCAGTGAGATTAGGGCCATGTCTATATTTGAGCAAAGTACAAGTATTACGCGTTTAGTGCACACATTTATGCTGTGTATCCATGTGATCATATTTCTTTTCAACTTCTCTCTCTTGTCACAGCATTCAGGAAAAGTCTTCATAAAGCAATGTGCCCTTTTATTTGATGGTTATAATTGTAATTGTTGTACCAGTAATGTTGGAACAATAGCAGGCATTTTTTAATGAGAATGATTCCACTTCTCAACAAAACATCTGTTTACATCTCTCCTTTTCTCTTCCATCCCTTTCTATGAGTATATGCAATATTTTACATAGCTGTACTTCTCCTCTAAGGTAAATTTTGTTGATTTATGTGATACTTAACATTAAGTGACATATTTTTGCATATAACACCAGACAATCCATTATCAAATTAACCCTACCCATTCCAGCGCTAATATTGATAGACTATTATTTATTTATTCCCAAAAGGTTGTCATTGCTCCACAAACTTTTGGGCTTCCACTTTCTTCTTATGTTTTGGACCCATGTCAAGGATGATGAATTTTTGTGTTCTGAGGGTAGGTTTGATTTTGGGGCTCTACCATGTTTTACATCAAGTCAAGGCTGATAAATGGTATTGATGTTGGTTAGAAAAAACAAGCCAAAGTAAAAAGCAATGTCACTGTTGAGAAACATCTCGAGACACGGAGTTTCTTATATGACACTCAAATTGGCTCCAAAATTAACTTCCAAAGAAGGCTTCAGAAGCTGGTTGAGAAATGGCAAAATCAATGTGATAATGTTGATTTCCCACAGGTTCTCTCAAAAGGATCCAGTGTTCATTCAGAAATCTCATTCTTTGTGTGCGATTTGTAAAAGCATGTTTCATGAATTCATAGCTCAACGTTACCACCTGTTCTAGTTTGCTAGCTGCAGGAATGCAATATACTAGAAAAGGAATGGCTTTTTAATAGGGGAATTTAATAAGTTGCTAGTTTACAGTTCTAAGGTCAAAAAAATGTCCCAATTACAAGTCTATAGAGATGTCCAATCAAAGGCATCCAGAGAAAGATACCTTGGTTCAAGAAGGCTGATGAAGTTCAGGGTTTCTCTCTCAAATGAGAAGGTGAACACAGTCAATTTCTCTCTCAGCTGGAAGGGGACACAGCACGTAAGGCATCATCTGCTAGCTTTCTCTCCTGGCTTCCTATTTCATGAAGCTCCCCTGGAGGCATTTTCCTTTTTCATCTCCAAAGGTCACTGGCTTGTGGGCTCTCTGCTTCTGGTGGCTATGTCACTCATCTCTGTTGTCTCTGACTGTCCATTCTCCAAAATGTTTCCTCTTTTATAGGACTCCAGAAACTAATCAAGACTCACCCAAATGGTTGGAGACATGTCGTCACCTAATCCAATTTAACAACCACTCTTGATTGGGTTACATCTCCAGGGAGATAATCTAATTACAGATTCAAACATACAATATTGAATAGGGATTATTCTGCCTTTACAAAATGGGATTTTGATTAAAACACGGCTTTTGTAGGGGACATACATCATTTCCAACCAGCACACCGCCCATTATACAATTCATGGCTGCCAGGTGCTTGGGTCTCCATGATACCTCTGTGGGATGGCTGCCCAGAAGGACTGGGGGCTGAGGAACACTTATCCCTCAAACTCCTCACTCCTGAGGTCCACAGCATCTGCTGTGCAAGAAGAGATGGGCTTTCCAGATTCTGCTATATTCAAGAAGAACATCCAAAAGAGATTTTCAGATTTTCTTTGCAACTCATTTTAATCTTGACGAGCCTGGTCACCTGTGGCTGAGAGTATGGTGGTCTGTGCAAAGAGCCTCTATGTGTGAGAATCAGAAGACTAGATTCCAGTCTTAGCCCTACACCAACTAGTCTTTGGCAAATCATTTCTCCTTTCTAGGAGGAAGTTTCTGTGCTGTTCATTCTCCATTTATCCTCCAGCTTTGTTTCCTTCCCTGCTCTGGGTCCTTGGAGGCCAACCTCAGTGGTGGCTTCCTTACCTGTGACTTCTCACTGGGTTTAGCAGAAGGCAGTTACCTGCAAGAGATCCGAGGGGGCGAGGAGAGAAATCTGCCCCCCTCACACATGCACATTCCCTTCCTTTGAGGTCGTGGTCTGGGAATGGCTGTGTCCTCTATGGCCTCAGTTCCCATCAACTGATCCCTCTCCCAGGGCTTCAGCCCTTGCCAGATTTTAGCAGCAGCTCCCTATTTTACTCGATCCACCCAGCGGTGGAAAAACTCCCCACTATTGCCAGTCTCAGAGTGCTTCAATATTCTTAACTCCATCCAGAGCTCTGTAAATAGTCCCTTTAAAAATTCCCTTTAATTAAACCTTTCAGATATGCTTTCTATTTCCTGTGGGGACCCTGTCTGATTGGGTTTTCTAATCTGTAAAATGAAGGGTTCAGACTAGTTAAGCTTTAAGTTCCTTTTAAGCCTTAGCATTGTCTGCATCTCTGACCACATTATGTCTGCTGATGGGAGGAGAGTAATTTTGCAACCACAGACATGTTCAAACAGCAGTAACCTGCTTTTCTAAGGAGGCCTTGACTTTCAATTTTATTATTTCAAAAGTCAACATCAAATGACTTTAATAGCTAGTAGTCATCATTCATGATAGGAAACTGCTCATTCAAAATATTTCGCTTGGAGCTGCAAATAGACCCAAAAAGCTACATTCGTTTCATCCAGGTCTTATTTAAGAACCTCGGGATTAAAAAGCTTATAATTATTAGGGCACCTTTTCTTTCACCGGATTTCATGAAGTCCGCCTTGTCCCAGTCATGTCCCTACTGACCCGACTGTAGGTTTGTCAGCCTGTCTTCCTGGACCCCATCCATCTGGCCTATCTAATTGTCACCGCTGGGATGTAACTGGACACCAGTGGCATTCTTCCTTTTGAGTAATCGCATCAATGAGTTATATTAGCTGTCATATTAAAGGAGCTCTCTGCTAACCTCTGGTAATATGAGAACATAGTCACCATTAGCTTTGCTTTCAGTTGGGTAACACCATCTCCCTAATGTTTTTTGCCTCCTTAATCCAAACTGGAATAAAATATGGGAGAAGGAACAGAAAAGGAAGAAAGTTCGACAGAGATCCAGTGTTTCATTTTCTATAGTTGTTCTTTCTTCAAAAAAACAAAAACAAGCATGTTAAGCAGAGATTTCATGGGTTTTCAGGAAATGGTGATGTCTCAAGAGTAAACTCACTTTTTCTTCAGAAGTGAGGAAGAGGACAGGGTCTTTGGGATCTGATAAATAAGTGGGGGTGAGGACATATGATATGTAATTTTTCTGCATCAGTTTTTACTGGCTTTGCCCCTTTCCCAATGAGAGTAGACCAGAATTAAAATCAGCACAAGCGTCCTTTTGAGGCTATTTTAAAATATTTTTAAATTACTCATCCAACTTGAAAAAGCAAGTGGCTGTTTCCAGTTCTTCCTCTCTTAAAACATGGGTTCACATGGTTTTCCCAGTTTTTGAAGGCGTGTTTGCAAAAATGCCTGGGATTGCATTTTTCCCTATGTAAAATGTATTAACTATGCTTTGTTTTCAATGTCTTGTGACTCCAATATATTTCTTGATGAGTACGATTTGAAAATAATGCCAATTTCATAAAATTCAAATTTCCAAACCTTGTTAATCTCAGACTCTTGCTACTTGGCATTGTCATAGCCCCAGTGATCTTTCTGCACTTGCCCTGAGGCAGGAAGCTAGGAAACAGGAAAATCAAACTGAGAACATAGATGGAAAGAAAAGAATTTGAGGGAGCCACATTTCTATATAAAATTCAAAATAACAGGCTCTATTTATGTGCACACTCACTTTCCTTCCCTGTGAGTCTCTAATCATGGGGAAAGGTTGTTTGGTTAACAACAGCTTTAAGGAAGAAATACAGATCTTTGCAATTCAATAGAAATGCATCTAATCAAAAAGTTATATATTTTGGTAGTTCTGTTCTTTATTTCTCTTTTCTCTCTTCTTTCTTTCTTTTCTCTCCTTCTGCTCCTCCTCCTTCTCCCACTCTTCTTCCTCCCTTCCTTTTTTATTCAAGAAAGTGGTCAATGGCAGAACAATAAAAAAATAACAAATTATATAAATAGAAACAGTGAGACTGAATTGGACTCCTTGAAAATATATTAATTAAATACCAATCATAGCATCTTGTGCATTATGCATGCCTTATTTTGAATGTTGGGAAATGGGTGACTCTGTTTGGCATGGCTGCTTATGTCCCATTAGTACAAATACACAGATTGAATTTCTACTCCTTTGGCAGACCATGTCAGCGGCTTTCAGCAGCAGCTGCTGCTCCTACCACAGCTACAATTTGCTACTGCCATCTCCAGTCTGCCTTTCTTGGTAGAAAGTCTGTTTGGTAAATTGCCAACTCCAGAGACGATTTCTACAGTAATGCAATGCCTAGAGCCATGGAATTACACACAGGACCATCAACTTCTGTCTAAATAGACCTGTGATAACTCTAGTAAAACAGTCTTTATAATTAAATGTCTAAAACCAGAGCCAAGTAGAGAAAGGGAGGAGAAAAGAAATCTCTTTAATGAATGAAAAACTAATCACACAATGTAGTTTTCTTAATTCCAGCTAGCTACTTGCTATCCACATGACAAGGAAGTAATTCTTACTTTGGTGTATTTGAAAATATCTTTTGAAACCTCTGCTTAAACACGCCAGATCCTGGTCGAGTGGAGTTCAGTCCCATTCACAGATGCAGTACAGTAGCACTGACCCCAATAATAGCTCCCCCTCATGGCCACAGACCTGGCAGGAGTCTGAAGAAGTCATCTGGCTCAAGATAATGGGAAACTGCCAAAACAGACACTTTTCTCGTCTTTTCCTGAAGATTTCCAGAGTTTAAGGTTCCAGAATCTTCTCATGATGTATTTCTCTGTTATGTGATTCTAGAGCCCCATGTGACCTTTCTAGCCTAAACAGGAATCCATTTCCTACCCTCGTTCCTCTGAGAAATAGAAGAGAACTATTTCATCTTACTAGACCCCATTTTCTCCTTTCTGTAAAATGAGGAGGTCTGACTAGATCTACAGACCCCCATCTGCCTAAAAGATACTGATTTTCTTCAGATATTTTGGTTCTCTTAAGAAGCAAACAACCCTCTACTTGAAGGCAGCGGTCCTGACACACAAAGGAGCTAACACATTTTTGTTGAATGAACAAACCCCATTCCCTAGGTGAAACAATTTAATTTCTCTCACCTTTTTTTTCACTTACTTATTTTTGATGCCTAGAGGAAAAAAATGGGCTTCCACACTACATCTTATTAATTATAGAAATGGGAGCAATTTGCTCAACATCTCTGAGTCTTCATTTCTTTCTTCATAATATGGACTATTGAGATTTACCTCAAGGATTGTTTTATAACATACCTAAAGAGTCTCGCAAAATTGAATAAAACAACAAAACTTCGTCCCTTTTCTCCCAAATTTCTTGAGTTTCTTCTTTCTTTCTACAGGAGAGTGTGGCAGAGATTGCTACTTCTCTGTCCCAGTCTGCACCCTTCTCTTCCTTCTAGTATACAGGACCCTAATTTTAAACTGGCTAAAGATGATTATTTTCTAGCTAATGATGACATTTTCTAGCTTTCTTTACAGCTAGATGTAGCCATGTGAAAAAGTTTTGCCAATTAATATAAGCCAAGATAAGATGTCAGCTTCCAAGAAGTCTTCTAAAAAGGAAGATGGGTGTCCTTCTTCCTCCTTCCTGATGGTTGGAACATAAATATTGCAGCTGGACCTTAGGCTGCCATCTTGAACTACAGGGTTTCAGGTCACACCATAGGGATGGCAGAATAGGGAACTAGAAGGAGGAGTTTGAATGACTCTTTGAGGTCCTTTGCAGGCCACGATGTCTACATCCAGACTTCTTTAGCTGGAGAAAGAAACTATCTTGTTTAAGCCATTGATATTTGCGGAGCTTTCTATTATATGCAGACAGGCACAG
This sequence comes from Tamandua tetradactyla, assembly GCF_023851605.1. Lineage (NCBI taxonomy): Eukaryota > Metazoa > Chordata > Mammalia > Pilosa > Myrmecophagidae > Tamandua > Tamandua tetradactyla. The sequence goes on from NC_135331.1 coordinate 53,446,593, forward strand.
AAGGTAACCTCACGTTGATGAATATGTACTAAGCTTCTAATTAATAAAGAATTCGTGTATTTTCCTTAACCACTTGTGTATTATGTTTCCCTTCATCCCTGTTGTCACGTAGACCTTGACTACAGTAAAATCAAAATGGTCCGCACTTAACTTGCAATACCTATATTTTTTCTTCAGTATTTGTAACTCTCCTGTATGTTTATGCTTGTTTCAACCTCTTTTCCAACAGGTCAAGGTCATTCACATTTGAATTTATTTTTTTCAGAGTTATTTACATTATTACTTATTTGTAACAATTTAGAAAACGATGTGGTAATGCTGAATAGCCTAGGATTTGGAGCTTGAAGATCTAAACCAATCCCAGTTATATGATATTAAGCAAGTCACTTAACCTCTTTGAGCCTCAATTTTATCTAGAGTCTGGAGGTAATAACAATTCTGCTTCACTGACTCACTGGCGTGTAGTGAGGATAAAGAAGCAAGGATATGTTAGAAAGTACTTTCTTTGTAAAAGATAATCTGCCATACAAATGTTAGCTGTCATGAATAATTTTAGAATCTACAAATATAAGAGGCAAATTCTAAGCTCATTTATCCACAGATACAGAAAAGAATTATGATACCATTTAATGACTCCCACATATGACAGTTTCCAAAATGTTGTATCCCTTTTTTTTGAGAGTAGAGCAAATCTTCAATTAGAGACCTTATGTAAAATGTCAATGAATCAGAATAATGACTCAGTTATAGACTATGAATAATTTTTTTGCCTTATGAGTTGTTTCATAGCAGGAAGAATAAATAGTTAAGATCTTGATTCTAAACAATGAATCTGAGTTTCTTTGTCTTCTTGGTCGCTTCATCTTCCTTCTCTCTATACCATACTGGTGTGGATCAGTGGACTCTGAGCACATGGCCCTTGAAGAGTATGACAGAAAGGTCAAAGCCATTCTTTCATAGTTTGCCAGTCATTTGGGACACAACTGGAAGTATCAGGGAAAATTGTTATAATTTATATTTCTTATTTCCTCATTGTCCACATGGCAATTATAGCAAGAATTATTCAAGCTCAATTTTCTACTCAAGAGCTATTTCGATTACTACGTAATGTTTCTTGGTGTTCAAAGGATTTTATGTTAATTCCTCAAAATGAACCGGCATTGCCCATTTGATTCCTACCAGAAAGGTAAAATTCCAGTTACAAAGAAAGCTCTGAAGATAAATATGCTTTTGCAGAAGAAATGAATTTAAAATCCATTGTATTTATGTTTCATGTTATGGTTTTGCTGAACCTGATACACGGATGTACCCTTTTAGAGTAGAAGGACCATATACTGTGGCTTCCCAGGAAAGTTCTAGCTTATGCCTATTGTCTCATTTATTAACAGTGCCCCTTTTACTCCCTAAAGCACTTGTGTTTACATGATAAATTATATACTTATCCTACTTTAGAGACATTTTACTGTACTAGTTGAGTAAAATGGAATGTTTTTATCAATTCTAGGCAGGGCTTATTTTTTTGTCCTATGGTAGAGTCTTTAAAACAACATCTCTTTACAATCCACATATTCTTGAGACCCAAAACGAGCCAGACTGACTAGTCCACACTCTTTGTAGGGAAGAAAGATTTTAAAATATCACTACCTCTGAGCATCAATATCAGGGTTGGCAAACTTTTTCCATAAAGGACCAGACAGTAAATATTTCAGTCTTTGCAGGTTATACCCTCTCGGTTGCAACAACTCAACTCTGTTGCTATAGTGTGAAAACAGCCACAGACAAAATGTAAACTAATGGCTGTGTTCCAACCAAACCATTTTTAAAAAAAGAGGAGAAGGGCTGGATTCAGTCTGCAGGCTGTAGTTTGCCAGAACTGATAGAGTGTTTTAATATTTTCTCTTGATAACTGACTAAATGGAATCCATATTCTCCAGACTTCTTCTCACATGTTAAAAGGAGCAAAAGTCTTAGATGATAACTAATATCATTGAAAGTCACTCCCACTTCTTACAAACAAAGCTTCTAATCTTTCTGTCATCAGCACATCCTGTTCGATCCAAAGACTTACAGTCCACATTTAATTTAAAGAAGTGAAATGAAGCTGCTGCTTCTTCACCAGAAATATGCTATGGAACTGATAGGCAGTGAGGTTTTATTGTTTGGGTGTTTTAAACTTGGCTTCTAACATGTATTACAAAGAAGTTTCTGGAAAATGTCATTTTATTCTGTTTCCCCTTTGTGTTTTCATAGGATGGGTCAAATGTACCACATCTAGCTTTAGGGAATATATTTGAAATGTGTAGATAAACAAGCTTGCATCTATAAATGAAGACTCAGAGAGAGGAGAGAAATGATAAAATTTAGTTAGAATACAATGGAAAAGTCCTTTGCCCTTTAAATAAAAAAGCAGAATGAAGTAAAGCCTTGAATAAAATTAAAAGCAGGAGGAAACTACACACAGAAACACATCAAACCAGTGAGTTGCTTGCTTGCTATGGTGAAAATTATGATAATATGGTGTGGTGCACAGTGGGAGTGTGCGTGTGTGAGAGAGAGAGAGAACAGGAATTAAAATTAGGCAGCTACAAAATGTTAAGACCAAGATTTTGGACATTTTAAGCAAAGAAATATACTCAGTCAATGTAAACAGACAAAATATGGCATGCTCTAAATGATGATGAGTTGATGAATTCTTTGCTGTCTGAGCTGGAACATCACGCCCCCCCATCAAAAGTGACTGGACTGTCTCTCCTGTAGAGGTAGATACTAGTTGCAGCCTGGGGAAAAAGGAAAACATAAAAGTGGATCTAGATTTGCCTTGCAATGACAGCTGCATATTAATCTAAAGAATTTCTAAAAAATCAAAAAGACATTTTTCAGCAAACTATACCTCTAGAGCCTCAATCATAAAGCATGGGAATAAACTTGAAACAGGATTGATTTCATCTTAAAGGGAATATTTCTTTGAAATGCTACCAACTACAGTTGTCTTATTTGGTTTTTCAATCTTATATCAAAATTCTGCCATATTGTGTCAAATAAGAAGATAATATAACAACTTTAAACAAATTTTGCAATTATAAGATCAATCAAAAGTGCATTGCAGTTTTTGTATGTAATTAGGAAGTTATGAGATTGAATACTTAGTGACTCTAAATATTAACCTTCATTTTCACTTTGGTTCCAAGACCTTGACCCTTAAAGGATTAGAGTTCCCTAATGGAAGTTACAGAGCAGAAGGGGTCCTGTACATTCAGTTGTTTGGAAAATGCTAGGTACTTGCCTGGCAGAAATGGAAGATATTTAAGTGTGAAAGGGATATCTCTGGTCTAAATTGTTTTTGTACCTTTTTTTTCTTTCAGACCCCAAGCACAGTTCTAACCTTTGTGCATACTCAGGTTTCTTTGGGACATGGTTTGCATACTCCTGAAAAACTGAGTTGCTTGTGTTAAGAGAAAAGTTGACAATTGGATCAAATTTGTTTTGATTTTTACAAAACCATCCTTCCAGCCATTGGCCCCCTTAGATGGGAGAGGGAAAGAGATGAGTAGGTTAGAAAGGCCTTGTAGATATTCAAAGAGTCAGGTAGACCTGAGTTTGAAGCCCTGCTCTTCTATTTAAGAACTGAGAAATCCATTTCTTTCTTCAGACTTCAGTTTATTCACCTGTAAACTTGAAGAAATGTTACTACCCTCTTAACTGGGTTGTTTTGTGAGTTATGTGAATTACTGTATGCAAAGTACAAGTCAAAATCTGGCACATGCTAAGGGCTCAACAAATATAGCTTTTGATAAAGACCCCAAAGTCTTAACTAACTAAAACTGTACAGGATTCTGATTAAGCTTGGTGGGAAGTAGGTATGAGAGATGTTCTCTTTAGGGTGATTCTAACACCAAAAGCAGGATTAATAATCCCAAGTGGGATTTGGGAAGGCAGAGGATGCCAGCCTAGAGAACTGGGTAACTCCATACACTTTATTCTGTCACTGGACTGGGATATTCAAAATATTTTTACTCTAGTCATTTGGTATATAAATTGGCCCAGTGTGTTCAAACTTTCCATATGTAGCTTTAGAATGCAGACCTGGATCAAAATACTTTTTTCTCCACATCTTAACATATTTACATGGAAGAAAATAAACTTGAAGCTTTCTATTTTCTTTTTTTGGATTACTAAATAAAAGGTTCCTGCCTGCAAAGTCCCAGTAGGCCCATTAAAGAGGACTTTTCCAGGGCAGGGAGGATCCTAGCTATGAGAAGCTGTGGTAGCTGAGGTCATTACTCATAGGATTGGTTGGTTCTTCTCACCCCTGCCCATCCAGGATAAACTATTACTCTAGCAGAGACTTGCATGTTAAAAAATGTTTCCATGTAGAGACCAATGTTAGCTTTCAGCTTCTCCAAAAAGTAGTACAAAAAGTGTACTCTGTCCATTCCTGACAACAGCATGGAAGTCTTTTAATTAGCACACCCTGGAGGAAATAGAGATGTGCTCGCTAAGTAATTACCAGGGAGCAGGGGTGTACAATGTTTTCTGATGCATTTGTTAGGAGTGAGCAGTGTCATCAAACTGAAGGCTTCTTACAGTGGGTGTTAACATAAAAGGGCTCCCACAAGCCATGTGGGAAAGAGGGAGAGACTGTTGATGTCAGGAACAGTCACTGAACCAAACACACACACACACTCACACACAAATGCCAGACTGATTAATGGCCTATATCCCAGAAAAGTGAGCATTAATTTCCTAGTACTCCTTGAAAGTTCTAAGAAAATATCAAAGCCTGGTACCTTCCTCAAATGCCTCTTGCCTGAGGTTAAATGTCTACATTTCACTGAAGGTGCCTTAATTCAGTGAAAAGACATATAGACCCAGGATATAGGAATGTAAGAAGTCAAGTTTTTTTTGCTGTTTGTTTATAGGAATGTCCCCATCATGCATCTATGGGTATCTAATCCTAGCATACTTTCAACCTTATTAATGAATCTGAGTAATGATTACACCAGATACCATTGGTTGGTTCCTTTTCCTGATAGAACTCTGGGGTTGTCTCCTCCACCTGCCTCCCCAACTAAAGGACCCTTTCTATAATAGCTTTATCCCACATCATTCAATATCATCTTTCTGAAGCCAAATGGATGGAATCAGGTCCCTGCTGGCTAAGCCAAGATTGTTGGAACCACATAAAGAAAGGAGCTCTGGACCCAGGCCACAGAGGCCAGTTCCAGGGATTGTGATGCCCAAAAAGGGCTGTATCAGAAAGGAGGGAGCAGGCCACAACTAAGCGCCTAGAATGTCTGTCCTTCAGTTCAAGTTTCCAGGAATAAGAATCTAATTGACTTGGTTCAATTAAATCATCTCATATGAAGCATCTACTCCAGGTCCAACAGGCAGCTAAAGGCAGTCCGTTTGAGGGGTAGGAAAGGGCAGAATCTCCAGGTGACACCAGGTCATGGGGCTGATAGTGAAGCACCACTGACCATAATGACTTAAAGCCAGTGGTGTTCATATCTTTCTCCTCTACTAGAGGAGGAAAACTAGTCTTCCAGTTTTCTAGAGGAATCTCAAATTGTTAGGTTATAAATATGAATTGATTAATTTTTTTTCCAAAAATTAATTATAGACTTTAAGTTTTCCTCCTTCCAGGCCCCTAAGGAGGAAACTTTCCCATCCCCATGAATCTAGCTGTGGCCATGTGACTTCCTTTGGCCAATAAAATGGGAACAGGAATAAAGGCTACATCTGGGCTGCAGGAAGGTTTTAAGAACCAGGGCTTATTCCACCATAGTCCTGCTTCTGACATGAGGACTGTGGAAACTCATATCAAGATGATGGCAACAGCTGGGTCCCTCAGGAACTACAATGAACAGAGTCTACTGCTGACTCACACAGCACATGTTGCATGAAAGAGTATCTGACATCTGTTGTTAAGCCACTGAGATTTGGGGGTTGTTTGTTAGCCATAATGTAACCTAGATCATCCCGACCGACAGACAATGCTTTTAACTTTGGTTTCTCCAATCCCCTTCTTTGAAGGGTACCATCTTGACCCAATTTCACAATTATTTGATTGCTTTCAGTTTTTAATATTTAGTTCAATGCAAATTAAAACTTCATTTCACATATGATTCAAATCTCCTCTTTCTTCAACTAAGGCTAGACTTGAAGCTCCAAGGACATGGAGTGCGGTGGATGATGTTCTTACTTTTCACACATTTCTTCCTTATCCTTCTTTAGAAGTGCCTTGTGTAGTGAAGGAGGAAGGGGGTGGGGCAGGAAAAGGCTAATATTGCTGTCCTAATTAACTAACTTGCTGGATGAATCTGACTGGTCCAAGATGGCTTGTGGTAGGCTACCAAGACTGACTTTTGTATGGGAATACATGAGGCTGTTTTGGAGGGGTCTGTAGATACTCCACACCTCTCAGAGATCAATGGGGATAATCTGGCTCGGACCTGACCTCAACTACCACCCCAGTGCCACACCTATGGGTTCCTGTGGCTAGGGTCCCTCTTGCCCTGGAACAGTTCTCTTTAGTGGGGTTACTGGGAAGGTGGCACAAGCCAAGATATAGTCCATGATATCTATTCACACCATGGAAAACTCACGTATCCTTGCTGTATCATGCCGCTGCTGCCCCTCTACTCTCTCTCCAATTCTTTTTTTCACTACTCAGGTAGGCACAAAAGCTGATCAGCAAGTTTGATGTTTTAGCAGATGACCAAGTTAATAAAAAGGAGGCCATTCTCCCCTTCTTTCAGGTGCCCAACTCTTTACAAATAAGTCTCTAGGATGCCACCCTCACTGCAATTTTTTGAGAAAGGAAAGCATCCTTCTTCTCTTCCTCCACTTCTCCTGGGTAATTCTGCTGCCTCATAGTAAACCATGTGGGGGTGATGGCTGGCTATAAACTGTGTCAGTGCATCAGCAGCTCTCTGCAATATGAATACTTGGTATTCGTAATTTCAAGACAACAGGAAAGATTCCATTCAACATCTTGATCCCAGCCCAGGGCTGGACATATAATAGGTGCACACTGTGTGCTTTGCGAATGATTAAGCCAGACACAGAGTTTCTCATGCAAGGATATCCATTCCATTATAGTTTGGGGAAAATGGGTACTACTATGTATGGTGCATCAATTTCCTCATTTAATCTCACAACAAACCTGTAAAGTAGACTTTGTGATACCCAGGTTACAAATGAGACATATGTGATTCAGGGAGATTATGTTGCCCAAGATCAGGATTAGAAGGAGGCCTTGCTCCTAGCACCACACCATGTCACTGTCAGTAAACATTTCTTTCTTTAAGCCCTAATCTGGTTCTCTTCAATTTTCCCCCAGTGTTCCTAGTTCTGCTCTCTCTAGTACCCAGAATATGTCAAATGTCTTCCAACTCATAAAGTTATCCAAAGATAGGGCCTTCTTTGGATGTGGTCTGACCAGTGCCAAATACAACAGAACTCTGACTTTCCAGGTTCCAAACGACTACTCTGCTATTGATGTCAGCTTTTTAAATAGCCATCTCACTCAGCTGGCTCTTTATGAACTCATATCTTTTGGGTGCTTTGTTGTCATGTTAAATATCCCTCATTTTATCTTCGTTCAATTGATTTTTTAACCCAATTCACTAGTTTACATTTATATCTTTTTGTTTTGCAAACTGTTAAACACCCTACACAAACAACACAATGAAGTTTCAAAGATCAAGGTGTCCCTTTAGCAAGGTTGAGGATATCAGTCTCTGGGATTAGGAGTTTGGGTTGCTGTCCTTGCTTTCGGATAGACAACTGGATGTGTGGCACCCTCCATGCTTGAACCAAATTTGAGCAGAAAAATAGCCATTTGGCCTAGGTAAAAGTAGATGAAGTGCTTAGTTTCACATGTTATACAACTACCAAAGTTTTTCCCCATGACACAGTGCCAGTAAGATTGTATTTCTTATCAAACTCCTCTTGATATGGGATGTAATGCCCTTCTCTATGTTATATATCTCCAACATCTGAGCAGCCCACTCCACCAAATCCTGTTTCATCCCCTATGACATGTCCACATTTTTGATCATGGCCTTTCTGTTCCACTTGATTACCAAGGAGCAGGGTTGGTCAACTGCAATGGTCTCCAGGGGGCAGGGCTAGCGTGGTTTAGGCTTGGCAGGAATGGCCATTGCCACCAAAGACATGGTACATCTGAGACCTACATTTATTTTTTTATGATTGTAAAATACGTGTTCACTATCATCCTCATTACATTTCTTTTCTTTCTTTTTTTTTTGCCATAAAGTAGCTTATTGGTGGGTACAAACTGGATGAGAGCAGTGCTGGAAAACCTTTCATAAGTGCAGGGCCTGTCACTTGTCCAGAGGGCCACAATTGTTGATATATTTCACCCCACAACCATCTGGAATGAGGCACTTCTCTACCACTGTGTCTTCTAATTCATCAGTATTAAACTTGGTAAAGCCCCATGTTTTAAAGATACAGATCTTCTGGGAGCCAAGGAACTTGAACTTGGCTCTGCAGTAGAGCCTCAGTTACATGCTCTTCGTTTTGAAGCCTGGTATGTTGGACATGATGACCTGACTTATGTGGACCCTGGCTACTATATCTTGGGGCTTTCCAAAGGCACCTCTCATAACTTCCTGGAGCCTAGATAGGGGATGGGCAGGGGTCAGACAGGAAAGGGCTGTCTCCAAGGTCCCTTAAGGCAACTCATATAAACAACAGGCTGCATCCACTAACAAGGAGGTTGCTGTCTGCTACCACGGTACACTAGGCCCTGATGTGGAGAAGATCTCATTATATTTTATGTTGTTATTTTTGATTCTCTGTTTGTCAACTTTAAAGAGCTTTTGTATGTTAATGCTGTATCTCATACACTTGTTAGTCCTTTATGCTACATGTCCATTGCTAATTTTATACATCATTGGGTGATCTGTATAATAGGAAAAAACAAAAACAGAGCTTTAGGTCACCCTTGGACAGCCCCCTGAGTTGACATCTATCCAAGAGCTTAGTTGTGTTTTTAGGACTGTGGTGAACCTATGACACTGCCCAGGGTCCAGCCAACATTACCCTTCAGGGGGTCCTTTCTCCCTTGGGTCAAAGAAACTGATGGCCCCATCCTTTCTTCCTTTCTCTTGGGCCAACATGCAGATGGATAAGCCATGTCTTCTTGGTTGCTGGAGGTTCAATTTCTCTGTTTTATGTACACTGTATATTTCTGGGTCACGATGGCTCAGCAATTATACTCAGTGGATCTGCCCAAGCAGAGCTTGCCTGAGGAGAACCCTGAGAGGATCCCCCGCCCCGCACCACCCTGGATATTCCTGAAGCTCAGGTAAACCTTCATTCTGCCAAGACACCAAGCATTCCAAAGGAATTTCCCTTCTCTAGGGATCCTGGGTACTATTTTGTGGCCATTCTCAAATTCACATACCTGGACTATAAAACAGTCCCCAATTGAATCTGTTGCTCCAGCCCCTGTGAGGACCCAGCTGGTGAGGGTGTGCCACCTCTATTCACCAGCCAGTCCCTTCTCTCCAGCCTTGCAATAATTTTGTTGTCTTTGTTATTCTGTATCCTGTGGTGACTTCCCTGAGTGCAGTGAGTGATTAATTTAGCTGGTGTCACAGGCTACAACATGTTGATATAAAGGGAAAAAGAAAGAGAAAAAAAAGGAAGTGTGGAAAGGGTGAAAGGTTACTGCAGCAAACACACAGAACCCAAGCTCCAGCCCTCTCGCAGAATGCCCCATTGGCCAAAATGACCCTGTGACATTGTTTTTGTGAACATGAGTATGAACTTCTGAATGGTTGAGTTCTGAAATTCAAAGCCTGAAACTCTCCCAGGGCTCTCTCACTTCCCCCACTGCCTCTAAAACATCAATAGCTTCAGGAAATAATGAAAAACAAATCAGAAATAAAATCAGCACTTTAAAGCCCATGGTTCTTTATAAAAATACAAAAAAAAAAAAAAGAGAGAGAGAGAGAGAGAGCGCTTCTGCTGTTCATATGCCAGTTTGCAATGAAGCAAGACTAGGGACTGTGCATGGAAACAAACTCCAGGCCTTCTTGCAGTTGTGATGCCCAATTTAACCCCTTCTTCTCCTTGGCTCACGAAGTTGTAAAGGGTTCATGTGGCTGTGGTTTTGTGAGCTGTCTTATTGTTCGTCAGTCCTACATGGGACTTTGTCTGCATGTGTGACTGTCAATATCGGTGAAGGTGAGAAGACCATCCAAGTGATAATTTTATCTGTACCCCACAGAAGGCCGTTTTTATTTACACCATGGAAAGGGTGTACTTTCATTTTGGATAAACCTCTGATAGAGGGCCTGTGACTCATCAAGAGCCTTTCTGTTCATGGATTTCACCATCTGTAATCCAATCCCTCCCTAGCCTTTCTGTACCCTTGCGTTACATAGTGGGTGACGAAATAATTTAAGAGAGAATTTTTTTCATTTTGACACTGTCTAGATTTTTGATATTTTATCTTAAAGTGATTTTTAAAGAAATCGCTGGAATAATTTTCACTAGAAAACTGATATAACTTCACTAAAGAAAATATAGAATTTTTCTAAAATGTCACCCAACTCTTACTACTCAGATATTATCACTAACACGAAAATGTACAGAAAATAAAGGTTAAAAAAACCTAATATGTACGGCATTATCCCATTTTTAGAATAAAGTATAGAAATGTGTACCCACATATATACATTAGTGACTGGAAAAAATGGAAAGGTAGTCTCCCTTACATCACCAACCCCAGTCATTTCCTTAGTTCCCCTCCCTGGGGAAAGCCATTTTCTAAAAGTTCTGTAGGCACATTCAAGCATGAGTATGTCTGTTTGTGTGTGTGAGTGAGTGCATGTGTTGTGAGGAGGAGGAGTTACACACACACATAAGACATGCCTGCGTTTATGTTTTACATTACTTAAAGCATTCTACACACATACTTGGCACTTAGCTTTTTTTTTTTTTTTAATCTTGGAACTCTTTCAAAGATTAACACAGATACAGCTACTTCATTCTTGTTTTACAATTGCATAGAACTTCATTGTTTGTGTGTATCATAATGTTTTTAAATAGATAATCTGTAGACTAATCTTTCTCCTCTGCTGTGACCAACAATGCTGTAAAGTATATCTTGCTTCATACTTCTTGGCACATGTACGAATTTAATGTCAAACGAATTCTCCAAAGTTTCAGCTGCTGGGCTTATGCACTTTATATTTAGCAAATGTTGCCAAATTGTCTTACAATGAAGGTTAACTAATTTATACTTCCATCTATAATGAAGAAGCAAGCTCATGTATTCTTTGTTAATTTCCTCAATCTTAAAAATTGCAGAATGTTATCTAGTTGATTCAATGACTTTCTTCTATTGATGAGACTGAGAATCTTTTAGTGTACTTATGAACCACTTCTTTTCTTTTTTTAGCATTAATTTCATATTCTTCTTCCTAGTCTTTACCACGTTGAAAAAATTCTTTATAGTTTGAGAAAATTAATCATTTGTCAGTAATAGATGTTTTATGTTTCCTAGTTGGTCATTCGTCTTTGACTGTGTTTATAATATTTTTGCTCTGCAGAAAATTTATTTTTTAAGTAGTGAAATTTATTAATCTTTTACTTTATGGCTAATGGGTATATTTGTTGTTTAGAAATTTTAAAATTATGAACAAATATTATGTTTACTTTCTAGTACTCCTATGGTTTCACGTGTTTAGCTCTTCGATTCATCTGAAATTGATCTTGCTATTAGGAGAAAAGTTGAATACTTTTAGTTATATTATTTTCCCAGAGGTCTAGCTAGTTTTCTTAAAACTGTTTATTAAAAAGTCCATTTCACACTGATTTTAGATGATAGTTTTATGAAATTTTAATTTATGAAATTTCCATATAAAGTTGAGTCCATTTCTAGACTCTCAATTCTAGTCTTTCTAGTGTGTTCTGATGCTACATAATTTTAACTAATGTAGCTTTATAATACATTTAATACCTAGTAGGATAAGTGTCCTTCTTTTCCTGCTTTTCCTCACTATCTTTAGAATATTTTGGCAACTTCCACAATAAGTGCACAATAAACAAAGAAAACAAAATGCACCCTAGTGAGACATTTATTGCAATTGTATCAAATTTATACATTAATTTAGGAATAACTTGAATCTTTACATAATTAAGTCTTCCTGCTCATTTATCTAAGTCTCTTTTGCTATCTCTTACCAGTTTTAGAATTTCCTGTATGTTTCTTACTGAGTTTAATTTGAGACATATAATGGTTTTCATTGCTGCTCTGAATGGGATAATTTCTTTCATTAAATTTTCTTTCAGATATTATTTGTCTATATAAAACAAACTCAAATGAGATTTTCTCCCTGTCTCACTTCAGTTCTGATTTTCTTATTTTTATAGAGAATTCACACACACATTTTCAAATAGAGCTGTGCATAAGAACCACTCAAAACTCTAAACAGGTGTGAAGTGATAAAGAAATGATGGAAACACCAATGGACTGTTAAAATACAGATAATGGAAAATCTGTTTAATCTTCATTTATTGTACAGTTGCAGAGGGCTTTTATAATTTAAAGTAAAAGCAAAAGATGGTGTCATTTTTAGTAAATGACAATAACTTAATATGAATCAATGCTGGTGACCAACACACTATGAACATTTTGTCACTGATTCCTGCCCCCTCTTTCCTTTCTTCCTGTCTGTGTCAGAGATGCTTTCTCTTAATGCACTCTAAAGGGCTATTTTGGGACTTAAGTCACCTTTCTCTCCTTGTGTCTCTGCAACAGACACAATCCATCAACCTCCTATCATACACAAAAGAAAAAAAAATCCACTCTTCAAGATAGCAGGCAGCTATTTGGTGCTTTGTGTTATCATAAGGGCTGAGCCCAGGTTCTCTCATGTTTCTAAGTGTGAATTCTCAGCCATCTCAGTTGCTCACATTTGGTGCCCTGCCTGGCTCAGTTTAGAATGAAACACTTTTCCTGACAAGCTGACGGGTGCTAAGTATATTTCAATTACCTGTACAGCCCAAAATTTGCAGGACCCTAAAGAACACAGTCCTTTACGAGTTCTGATAAGAAGTCATATAAAGTAATGTAATGGTATCCCATCATGGGATGAAAAGTTTACTCCCTAAGCTCAATTGATGTCATAGATAGATCTTTAGATCAATAACTGAAGTAGTAGGTGCTAATTTAGCTTGTGGTCAGGAGTAAAACTCCATAATCATGGGAGAGACAATAGGAAAAGGGATACTCATGATTCTGCAGAATATACAACGTGGGAGGGGGTGTCTGCTATGAAGATGACTCTTAAGTAAGACACCTTGCATACAAAAGGAAACAATCTTCCCATTAATCAGGGATTAGATTCTCTTTCTTTGAGGATGCATCGCTCCGCTATTAATTCACTATGGTTCTACTGACCAATACTTAAGAAGATTGAAAGAGTCTGAAAGTAAACTGTAGTGTCCCCTGAATTCTAGATTCATATGCCCAACTCCTATTTGACATCCCCACTCACTTTCTTTTTTTTTGTATGCTGTATGGCGGGGTCACATTTCATTATTGTTCCATGTGAGTATCCCATTATTGCAGCACGATTTTGTTAAAAGTTTTCTTTGTTTGTTTGTTTTTGCTTGTTTGTTTTTTTGGGAAATGCATGGACTGGGAATCAAACCCGGGTCTCCAGCATGGCAGGCGAGAACTCTGCCACTGAGCCATGGTTGCCCACCACCCACTCACTTTCAACAGAAAATTTAAGAAAACTGACCTTCATTCTTCTCAGAATCCTACTCCTCCCACAATCTTTTCAACCCAGAAACATTCATGCTTGACTCCTTTCATTCTCACATAACACATATCTGGTCCATCAGCAAATCTGGGCATCTTGACCTTCAAATTCTCCCAAATGCAACCACTCCTCACCATCCACACTGCTACTAGTCCAAGCCACCATTACTTTTCTCCTAAATGGTTGCACTGACTTCCCAAGTTGTCTATTCTCAATGAGCAGCCAGAGTGATCTTGTCAAAACTAAATTATCCCAGTCACTCCTCTGCTCAAAACCTTCCAGTGGCTCCTGATTGCCCTAAAAGTAAAAGTCAAGCTACTTAAAATGGCTTCTAAGTGCCCAGGTGATCTGGCCCCTATTCACCTCTCCTACTGCACTCACCCATCATACTCTCCCTGCTGAGTATACTCTAGTTGCTCTGCCCTCATTGATGCTTCTCAAACAACGTCAGGCATGCTGCCACCTCAGGGACTTTGCACATGCCATGCCATTCCCTCTGCCAGGAAGACTCTTCTCCTGGGTGTGGCATGGCTTCCTCTCTTACCTCCTTAAGGGCTTTACTTAAAAGTCATGTTATCAGTAAGCCCTTCCCTGGACACATGATCTAAAATTGCAGCACCACCCTGCTACTCCCTCTCTCCTTCTTTATTATTCTCTTTAGATTTCAGCACTAGCATGTTTCACATTTTACTTGTTTGTTTATTGCCTGTTGGAATATAAGCTCCTAGATGACAAAGATTTTTGTCTGATTTGTTTACTGATGTATCCTTTGAACCAAGAACAGTATCTGATGCATCACAGTCTTTTAGTAAATATTTGTTGGGAAATGAATGAATGGATATTTGAGATGTTTGGATTATTAAGAAAATAACATAGAGCTTTACCAAGATACTTATATTTTCAGGTACCTGAAAGGCTCATTGATAATGGCATGAGTTAACATCTTTTTCTCATTTGTGAAAGAACACCATTAAGTTATCAAAGTTTCATGGTTGTAACTATCAATTATCAACTTCAAGTTGATATTTTTCCTTAAAGGCTCTGAAAGGCAAGGGAAGGTAAGTCTGTGTGGTTCTCAGTTTAACTTGAGGAGTCCACAGTTTTCATTACAATTTTGTTGTCATCAATAAAGACAGCAGTGTACTATGTTGTTTTTTACAGTAGGGTAGGGGACTGGGCCAGCATAACCATGAAAATAACGCTGTTCATCATAAAAGTCAATTTCCAGGCTTTGCGGCTTAACCTGGTCCAAGTGAGGTCTGTATAAAGAGAGAAAGATTTTAGGATTTTAGTACTGATTTGCATCATTGCTATTAAAACTAATATAAAAAGAGATCAGAATGATCTAATTTTTCCAGTGGCATCTTATAACTATCCAGAGCCTGCAATTATGCAAGTCATACCATTCTCAGATCAGGGGATCCAATCATCTTTGTCACCTGACAGTTTACCTTATACTCTTTGTAGTCACATGTCATTTACTCAAGCGCACCTCTAAAAGTGAACCTTTGTTAAATAAACACTAATTTATACTCATTACACACACTGCTGCCATTAATATATTTTGTTTTTTGTTTTGTGGTGTTCCTCATCTGTTAATTCGATTTGAAATTAGTCTTTTAAAGATTAGAAAACTAGCAACCATTGGTATATAAACCCAGATTACTTTAATATTCAAAACAGTAAGCTACAGCCAAACTTTGAAAAATAAACTTCATTTGAAGACTAGTTTTGGGGGTCAAGGGAGAGCAGGGAAGGTTTGGAGAGGGTATTTCTAGTTAAATACTGTTCAATTCATTTTACATGCACTATATGATTTGGAGACATGAGCGTGACTTGGTACCTCCTAGAACCTTCTTTGCATAGAGCAAAAATGCATATATGAAGACTTTCATTAGGCTTGATTTGGTCTTGCCGTATCAATAAGGCTTTCTACCTCAATTCCCAGATGGAAATTCAGTCCCACTACAATACCAAGCTAGTCCTGTGCAGTGAACTATGGAGGACTGCATATTTACATTGCAATGTAAATATGTGAGTATGAATAATGTATAGCCATAGTTCAGCCTACAGGAGCAATTTTCCAGTTACATTGGCTCAGGAGCCACTTTCTTAAAATAGTGATATCTGAAGTATGAGATACCATTTCCTTACTTAGGTGGGGGCAGGAATTCATGGGTATGAAGTACATCTAATGAAAAAGGCATTCTGTTTCACGACTAGTAAATGGCTGAGGAGATAAGGAGAAATATTCACTGAGCATCATCAGGACTCTATGTTTAGTTTTGTCCTGCATTTATTTTTAACTCCATTTCAGAGCTGGTAGGCTGAAAGAGAAATGTTTGAGCACTGTGTCTCATCCCATCGCTACGTAGGTGATGTCACTGAGTTCTGCTGTCTCTGGATGCATCCATGAGATATCTTTTTTTAATCACAGAGCCCCCCCCCATTAAGCACTCTCAGGTATTCCAGACTCTGAATGTTGCAGGTGGGGCCTCATTCTCTATCTGTATAGTAATGACTAGTCAGTTATTATACTCAGGCTCACTACGTAGAATAGCATTTTCCACTCTGCCTGATTGTGAAATTAATTTAATGTGGCACAACCAGTATTTTTAAGTAAAATGGAATATAATAGAAAATATCAGGGGGCATATATGTAGTAAGGATAAATTTTGTTTTTTCAGGTGTGTGTGTGTGCACATGCATACTGGGTATCAATATGAAATTGATTACTAACTGTAGGTTGTAGTATAAAAAGTTCCAAAGCCATTTAAGGCTAATTGCAGGCATTTACCAATATCTGTGTTTCCCACTTCTTTCCGGAACATTTCAAACTTCTCCTGTACCTAAGTGTACCCATATGTCTGAGTTTTGGCCAATGGAATGTGAGAAGAGCACTATGCAGTCTTCTAAACTTTTCCCACAAAAACTTCCTAGATGTGATCTTTTTTCTTTTCCCATTTGCAATTGAGTTGTGAGAACTCCAAGGACCCAGAGGAGGTGGAACAATGACGCGGGAGAAATGGGTCCCTGAATGCGCGTGTGGAAAGCTGCCCATTCACCCACACTGAACAGTGGTGGGGGGTGGACACAAATCTTCATATTAAGCCACTTAGATTTGGAAGTTTGTTATAGCACCTAGTTTCACTCACCCTAACTAATACGTAAGTGGATTCCAAAGTTAGGTACCCTGCTCTCTTGCCTCTGGTCCTATCACAGCTCCTTTAAAAATAGCACCCAACAATCGCTTTGCTCCACTTACACAGAGCATTTATGAGGCTTGGCTTCCTCACAGCCTCGCTGTACTTCTACATCTTAATTATGACTTGATCTCCCAGGTGGACTTTGGATTTCTACCCTGTTATGTTCAAGCTCTTGGCTCAATGTATTTTAGTAATTCCGAGTCTCACCTAGCCCTTGAGACCTACCTCACAGCCAATCCTTCTCTACAGATCTTGGTAATTATCTGTGATCAACTACAATCTTAGGAAGCTACTAGTTTCTAATAAATTAATTTATGATAAAAACTCTAAGGCATGTGAGGACATTATCTTTCCAACAAGAGTATTTGAGTGACAAGAATAATAAGTAACAATAGCTAGTGTGAACTGATGCCTATCATTACACATTGGGCTAGCCACTTTATATACATTATCCACAACTGTCCCAATAACACAGTTAAGTAGGTTTATTACACCCATTTAACAGATGGAGAGATTGAAGCTCTGAGAAGTCAGGGATTTGCTTCACATCACATAGCTACAAATTGCCAGAGTCAGGATTTGAACTCATATCTGTCTGAGGACCAAACCTATACTCTTTCTAAAATATCACGCTTCTTTCTTTTAACATCAAGAAGACATAAAGAATAAATGTTTAATCATGAGAATTGTACATTTTTAAAAACTGAAGAGGCTTCTTGGAAGCCCTGAGATCGCCCTACAGAAAGGGGTACCTGCTTTCACTGTGCACAAAGTCCTGCTGACCTTTTAATTCACTGGTGTTTTATGGGGACCAGAGAGATCAGAAAGTAAACTGAAAAGTTCAATAGTGGCTACAGCATGCTGGCAAGAGTACTGCAAGCTTCCAACCAAGTGTCCAGCAGAGTTCTCTGAGGTTTGGTCAAAGGACTGGGAACTGACCAGAATAAATGAGGCCATTAGAGGCTATTTCCAACTATAAACAGATCTGGCCAGATAGTACCTTCAGAAATAAAATCTAGACCAATGGGGGATAGTCAAGACAATCCACTGGGGAGTAGGAAGAAAATATTAGAAATACACAACATAGTAAGGTAACTAAAAACAAGACAAGCTTTTCTATATTTAATAAATAGGCTAACTGGTGTTCTTGTTCCTTCTTTATGTCACACATGGCAAAGAGCATACATGGCATGCTTTCAGGGAAGGTGGGAGTTCCATTTCAGAGAGGGGTTGCAAGCAGAGCCCTTACTCCTTATTTCATTTCATGTGTTTTGCAATCCATTTCACATGGCCCTATTTAAGTGGATTTACAAGTTATCTGGTTTGGGCAAGACCAATCTTCAACAAAAAGATCATCATGTTGTTTTAAAATACCCCTGCAAAGTATGTGAACGTTGAAGGTGGTACAAATAGTTAGGAAAGCACAGAAGAATAATAAGCAAATGACAGAGCTGACATTTGTCCTATTTATGGTACCCTTTATAAATATATATATATTTTACCCCAGCCACATTATGAAGCTACAGCAATGAGGATTCTCTCAAATATAACAGAAATCATCAAGACTCTTGAAATGTGGACATCTAAATTGTCAACCACGCTAAACCTAAACTCATGTGCACGTTGCATTTTGAGATATTAGCTAATGAATGAAGTATATATAGCTAGTTTACAAATGAATTGGGGGTATTCTGATAATACCTGATCAAAAACGCTTGGAAACCACTGATGTAGCTCCAAACTTGATCCTGCCCATCCTGGAGCACTTTCCATAATTCAGAAAGCACTGGTAGATTTTGAATGGTTCAATTCTGATATTCCATGAGAAATGCTTGGGCCTCTGAAGTTACACCTCCCAGCCCTTCTGTCTGGGCTTCCAGAGCTGCACTAGCATTACCCTAATTGCCTTCATAAACACAGGCAAAATCATTTTCAGCTGCCTGGGACTCTGCCTGGCAGATTTTGCTTTTCATCAAACTCTTGCTGTTCTCCATCAAGCATGGTTGGAACGATTTGGCCTTGATTTGGATTCAGAAGCTTCATTCATTTACTGCTCTAAGCAAAGTTTAATCAAAATATTTACTCCGATAATTTGGTCCAAAACTTTCCTCAAATTAACTAAGGCAAACTGCTCAGCCAGGTTATTGCAGAAAGCCTTAGCGCATTGCAGAGCTGTGAGTAAAAAAGGGGTGGTAGGGAGGGCAAAGCCACACGCCGACTAGACGCAGTCAAAAGGATATACAACATTTATTAGCTCAAGTACCACGAAAAGCATTCTAATCAGTTGGTTTCCTCTCATTAAATCTTAATTAGTTCATATGAGCTTCCTGTAAAGGAAAGTATCAGGTCCTTAACAAGTGTTAGGAACAAGACAAGGCACACAGGGAATCCTGAACACAATAGATGAGAGCAGGGACACGGTTAGCTCGCTGGTGACATTTTTGTTTGAAGACATATGTGAACTCCTTGAAGAGGATCCAGAAGATCCACAAGAAACAAACACAGACTATAAATTTCACTCTGGCAATGAGTCTCTGAAATAACATTTACAGGGTTTCAAAACACTCTTAATGGGATTAGCTCCTGAACCAGATACTGTGATTATATTTAGATACATTTGCTCACACCATTTTAAACCACAGAACAGGGTACTTCTAGCATATGAAATGGCCCTTTGGCTGGATTGTTTTATTCTGCTAGTTTGTAAACCATCTTGGGAAAATGTTTTTAAAGTAAGAGGAACCAAATTAAAGGACTGTGTGGACCCTGGAATCATTAAGTGATATGGGAATAGAACATGGGATCCATAGATGCTTGGGGCTAGAAGGAACTGTAAAGATAACTTCCTGAGGCTGACCTTTAGCCAGCCCACACCAGCATGGCCTCCCCATTGCTTCAGGCAGTCTCTGTTCTGGTTGGCTAGTGCCTGGCCCCAAGTAGATGCTAAATATAATGCATATCACCCTTGATAAAGTCTGTGGGAGTTCGGTTCAGATAGCTACTTGGCCAAGTGATGATGCCCCGTTGTTCTATTGCTGTGGACTTAAATCATCAGTGTGTGAAATTCATCTATGGCTGATTACATTTGTGGTTGGCTAAGGGGAGTGCCTTCTACTATGAGTGAGGTTTAATTTGATTAGCTGGAGGTTTAAAAGAGAGAGGTCAGAAGGGAGCTCAAGGCAGCACAGCTCAAGCAGCTCAGCTTACCTCATCTCAGCCCTTGCAACTCAGCCCAGATGTTTGGAGATGAAGAACAGAATTGCACAGGGAAAGCTGTTGGAACCCAGTAGCCAGGAGAGAAGGCAAGCAGATATCACTATGTGGCTTCCCATGTGACAGAAACTCAGATGAAAGCTAGCTGCCTGTCCCATGAAGAACTATACATTTTTAACCAAATAAATCCGCTCATTATAAGCTGATCCATCTCTGGTGTGTTGTGTTCTGGCAGCTTCAGCAAACTAAAATAAAGTCTGGAAAATTCATTTTACAAGTAAAGATACAGCATTCCAGAGAGAGAAAATGACTTTCCCATACTACATATCTTGTTAAGAGGAAAAAAAAAACAGAACTTAGACTCAAGTTTTATTCTAAAGTTCTTGTTTGGTGGCCCCATACCACACTCTCGCCCTGAACTCTGCTGCCATTTCTCTAAAACTGAAGATGCAATGACTGCTTTTTGAAGTAGAGTGGTAAGGGCAGTTATGCTGATTGGGCCCATACTATAGTAATAAGGAAAGGAGCTGCGAATTCAAAAATTTTAAAGAATGGCAAACATCTATTGAATGCTCACCATGTGACATACACAGATACTTTACAAATATTAACTCATTTAATATGAAGTAGCTACTATTATTAATTCCATTTTACAGATTCTAAGATGGCCCCCAATTCTTTCACGGAATTCACACTCTTGTGTAACTCTCTCCTCTTGACTGTGGGCTGGACCTAGTGACTTGCTTCTAATGAATATAATATGGAAAAAGTGCAGGGTTATCACTTCCATGATTAGGTTGCAAAAGACTGTGGACTATGACTTCTGCCTTTCCAGCAAGATTCACTCTCTCCTGTCTTTGATGAAGCAAGCTGCTATGTCAGAAACATCCATGTGTCAAGGAACCGAGAGCAGCCTCTAGCCATCAGCCAGCAAGGAATCCATGCTCACACGCCAACAGTCTTCAAGGAATGGAATCCTGCCAATAATCATGAGTGGGCTTGGAAGCAGGTCCTTCCCGTGTCAAGCCTTCAAATGAGGCCACAGATCCTGTGCAAGTGCCGATTACAGTCTTTGAGAAACTCAGGTAAATTGTGCCCAGATTCCTGACCCCCAGAAACTGTGAGATAATAAATATGTGCCATTGTGAGCTGCTTAATTTTGGGGTGATTTGTTATGCAGTAAAAGATAACTGGTACCCACTTGTCCGAGACCACACAGTTAATAAGTGGTAGAGCCAGGCTCCCGAATCTTTGCTCTTACCCACTGATATCATACCATCTCCCAAAAGGTACACCATAATCCTCATTATCATCCTCATCACCATCATTACCATCATCCTCTGTTCTTCACCCTCACCCTCACCCTCACCATCATACTTATCTCAAACACCACCACCACTGCCACCGTCATCATGATTATTATTTCTAAGTGTTGCGCTATGTGCCTGATTTAAATAACCTCAGTTAATCCTCAAAAGAACCCAGGTTGTCCCTCTTTTAAGGCTAAACACAACTAAGACTCAAATAATGTAAGCAAATCACTCAAGGTCACACAGAAAGTTCAGAACCTGGCTCAGCTGACTCCAAAGCTCATGCCCTTCCCACTAAGCTCTGACGCTTACATGTAACCAATGACTCGGTAATGAACTAATGCTGCGCAATGTCAAAACAAAGTAAAACAATGTATGAGTAAATCATTGACATGAAAGTCCACTTGCTTCATTCAGACTTTCTAACTTTAACATGGCAAACAATTCCATGGAAAGGTTCAGAACTTTGGCTATGTGGGAATGCCATGGAAACATGGAAACAGAAAAGAATGCATCATTGCATTATATATAACACTTCTTGTTAGAAAAAATAACAAAGCATGAATTGAAACATCAATTGCCTGATCTTAAATTTATCTCAACAACAAAAGTCATAGCATGCAAGTCTAGTATGATAATTTGTGTTGCATATAAAACTTTGAGTGACTCCCTGTGGTTGATTAGATGAGTGTTCACACTCATTGACATAACATTAAGGCCTGACAGTTTTAGTCCAACCTAACTTTCAGCTTAATCCTCTAAACAGTCGCCACCCATGAAATTTAAATCTGACAGTGTCATATCAGGGACCTAGAGTTTGGCTTCTGGACTGAGCACACTGCTTAGCAAAGGCACAAAACAAAAAATTTTGAAGGAAGAACTTTCTTCAAAGGAGAAGAAGGTAAGGGGAGAGGATAGAAGGAAGGAAGAAAAGAAGAGAGAGGAAAGTTCTTATCTTCACTCTAATAATGAATCCCCAAATTCACTAAAATGTTCTAATTCTAGCATAACTGAGTCACAAAGTGTCCTGACATACTTTGTTCATAACACAAAGTTCTCACTGCAAATTAAACAGAAAGAAATTAAGACTATCAGGAGGATAGGACATTGACCATTTGACCATAAACCTTATCCTCTTTGCTGTCTTTTTCACGTCCTGTGCACATGGCCATAAAATCCCTTTCAATTTTGCCTCCACAGTTTTTGAGTCCTGAACCAGAATTAAACCAAAAGTACCATGCATACTTTCAGGATGACCAAGGACTCTGCTAAGTCTGATGTCCTTCTGCTGGTAAAAATAATAGAATCGTTAACAGCGATGAATTTGTAATGATTCTAATCAGGGCCTTAGAATATTTTCAGGGTTACCTGGGAATACACGACATGCACAATACCATCCATATAATGGAAAACTGGGAGGCATCATTTAAAATGGCACTTGAGTTCACGAAGTAGATGAGACTATTGGCATGGTCCCCTTCACTAACTGTCACTTCATGAACTGTCAGCTCGGGGTCCGCTTCTATTTCTGTATTAAGTCCCTGACCTGCTTTGTTGGTAGGCCAGCATCATTGTCACTGGCTTGACAGAGTCCTTCAGACTTCAGCTGTCGGCCTTCCTCTCCCAAGCTCACACCCTCTTGTCCCTAATGCATTACAGCAAGGGAGAAGGAAAATGACCTCAGGGGTGTTTATTTGGCTCAGTAGGATGGAGGCTTGGTTGGAAGAAGAAGTGGTGGCACCCTGCCCAGAATTCCAAGGAAAGCCTTGGAAAAGGAGGGCATGCTATCTGCACCCTTCTCCTTTCTTAGCTCCAAAGGGCTAGGGTGGTTAAATTACAGCTTTGCCATTTTTTGGTGCACAATTATACTTCTTTCCATTTTCTTTATGATTTGCCCAGAGCCGATGGTTTAAACCATTTGCCTAGAGCTCTATAACTGAAGAAGGCAAATAACTATTAAGTCAACCGCGTCTTATTTCCTTTTCCCTCTCTAAACCTCTGGGATTTTTTAACCCCTAAATGTTCCTTTCCTCCCAACACCACCGTTCACTCCCTGTGAGCCTCTTCTTGTGCCTTTTAAGCACAAACACTGCTTTTGTGGCATCTTTTAAAACTTCTCTGGATGGAAAGTTTTATAAACGGATTAGGCCTTTGGGCCCAGTGATGCCCCAGGGATGGCTGAGGTGTGTAGAATTGTCTGCCCTTTCCCGAAATGGTCCAGATGACTATGCTTTTTGCGTTCTAATGTCTGAGTTCTAATATTTTGTGTTTCACTATCAATTCATTTTGCCTACTTCATTTTCCAAAAATTCTGACTCACAGAATATATCTCCTAAAACTCATTTTTTTAAAAAAATCAGAAAAAGCTAGGATTTTAGCCATCTCAAATCACTTTCTAACCCAGGGGTTTAAAGCTCAAGCACAATGAGATTCTTTACTAAGTATTCTAAGGGAACTAAAGAAACATAGTTGTATAAGATATAAAAAAATAATGACTATAGTAATAAAAACAAAAACAAACAATACTGATAATGGTGCTTACATTCTATATTTAGCATTTTTATTTTAAAACTTGACTTATTTACTCTAAGTCTTGGAAACAGCCAAATTCATTGGAGGCAGTTTTTTCCTGTAGTCACATCTGTCTGACTTTATTGAATTTCCTTTTCTTAACGAATCATGAGGGTTGAGTTAAATGTTAAAGAGCAGTGTTTATATAGGGAACATGCATGTTTGCTTTTTCTTCAATTAAGTAAAAACTGGTTGACCTTTGTGCCACTGAGGCTTATGTTTGTTAATGGCATGGCTTTCCTATTTAACAAGTCATTCTGGTAAAATCTACCACACCATTTCATAAGCATAGGATGCATGTGAGAGCTGGCTACCTACTGGATGACATCTGCAGAAGGAATCCCTGCCCCAGAAATTGGAAGCTGGCAAACCAGGAAATGTCTGCTTGAGATGCTGGGGGTGCTTCTGTCTCTGCATGAATTTACACATTAGGAGGCTGGAGTGGAAAGTAACCTTTTACTTTGAGAGATGTTTTTCCCCTTTATAAGAATCAAAGTCTATCTCCTTGTCATATCCTCTCATTCATTCAGATTGTTTTCAGCTGGAAATACACAAAATAACTCTAAAATACAGCTCCCATATCCTACCAAGTTCTCTCTTCTACTGGTGGATCACATCCACTCTCAACTCTTCCATTACTCATTTTATGCTGCTAACTCCTGAACTGACATTTTTAGCTCATCTTCTTTTCTATCAGGCTTGTATATTCATCTGTCTACTGGACCTCTCCACATCAATGCCCTGTGGATACTTCCATTTCAGCATGACCAAAAGTGTGCTTATCCTAGCTCCCCTCAAGCCTCTTCCTTCTGTTTTCCCTCATCAGTACATTAACCCTCTCCCATTGTCTTGTCATATTATATCAAAGTCTCATCCCTCACTCCAAAGGAGATTTGTGTGTACATTAAGTGTGAGAAGCATTGCTCCTTTACATGTTATCCCTGTTCTCTTTAACTTTTGAGCCTTCAGACCCACCATTTCTTCTTCCTGAGAGAGTCTTCCTAATCCCTCAACCAATGTGTTTTCTGGCTAACATGGTCAGGAATCCACAAGTTGCCATTTTCTCCAGAAAGCCTTCTCTAAATTCTCATGGCTGAGTTAATGACCCACGTGTTTATCTTCCTTGTGCCTCTCATTCAAATTGTTTTTTTGTATGCTGTGCAGTCAGGGTCACATTTGATTTTTTTCTATGGGAATATCCTGCTATGGCGGCACCATTTGTTGACTGTTGCTTTTTGTGGGGGAGGGGTGCTACGGGAGTAGGGGGAACAGTGTATGGGCTGGGAATCGGGTCTCCCACATGACAGGTGAGAATTCTACCGTGCCTCCCTCTCATTCAAATTTGCATCAACTACTTTATAATTAGCTTCTTGCAGGACCACACGGATTTTCTATGGTTGTATCCTCAATGTCTAAAACATAACAGATGCTCAATATACATCACTGAATTCATGTTAAATGAATAGCCAGTGCTAAATAAATATCAGTTTCTACCTCCTTCCTGAAATCCACTTGTGCTGTGACTCTAGCATTTCCCTGTTATGCAAGAGTGGAGACCTGCTCAGGGAAGGAAATGAGGTAAGGCTGGTATTACTTGTTTTTCATAAACTAATGCTAGATCCTACTGACCGCTTGCTTCTTCCCTTCTTGGAGGGTCAAATGCAGTCTTTGCAAAATCTTATAGATTCTTAGGCTATAAGAACAGAAAAGAGACCTTGGCATTCATGTAACTCAACCTCCAGATCTAGAGATGAGAAACCTAGGACCCAGAGCTTGATTTTCGCAAAGGAGCACATCGGGTATGTGCCAACACTGCATATACTGCTGACTTTGGAAAACCAGCACAAATTTGCTTATTCCTAGCATTTGTCTCTTCACACCCTGGGGCCACTGACAATTACCCCTAGCTACTCAAGAGCCTCTTGATTCTCTAAAACATATTTAGTCCAGCAATAGACATTTTAATTTATTATTAGCACTTAAAGTGATCTCTTCATATTTTATCTCATACTTTGGACTTCAGCAGTCATTGTGTGTGTGTGTGTGTGTGTGTGTGTGTGTGTGTGTGTGTATGCTTGTGTTTAAACATTGACTTTACTTAAAGTGAACTTGGAGTTTGTCTTCTTTGCTCCTTTTGATTTCTAAGTTATTTGGTATCAACAAAGAGGAATTGTTTTCAAATCAGGTGCAGTTTGGAAGAAAAGTAAAGATTTTCAAAGTCCATTTCTGTTTCAATAATAAGGACAAATATAGAAAGGAATCTGGCTTCTTCATATAGAATTATTTTAAGGCTGTTAAGCTGGTCTTTCTTACTTTAATCGGGTACAGACGAGAGCTTGCTGATCTCTGCATTCTGGAATTTCATTGCTCCTTCACAAACTCACTGCCTGAAAACAAGAAAGCCTGACACTTGGAAGGCCAGGCTGTCTGACAAACTGGATTAATAATGAATGAACCCAGCTTGTATAATCAGAAAGAGGAGGAATGCTACAAATTAGAAATAAGCATGTTACTCATTACAGGTGGCAGCAGGATCCTGCTTAGGGCATCACTGATGCTCAAATTAGCTGTGGGATGCAGGAACCACTTCCTGCCTCTTGCTGTTTCTTACTTTCCTCTTGAGACTTCCCCTCTCAAGGGATCTGCAAATGAGAAATTCTCAAAATTCAAACTTGAGAGATACATTTGCACCACATGAGAATGACAACTTATTATTCATATAGAAGGTACAGATATTGTAAATGGATTACATTTCCATCTTAAATTAAGTTAAAGTTCTCATAGTTTCCATCTAAATTAGATCAAAATTATGCCAAGATGGGAACTTTTGCAAGATTTCTGATATTCTCAGGAGATTCTTGCTTTGAATATCATGCTAAAACAAGCTGCCTGTTTCTGAATCCGGGGATACGTGCTGGTGATTTGTTTGGTTGGAGCTTGTTCTGGTGGTTAGTATATACTACCAAGAACCCGCATTAGTATTAGTGTTAGTTGTTGAGTGCATGTGTGCACACCAAAACCCGAATTGCTACAGAAAGGAAACGAGATGAAAGGTCTCAGAGAAGGTGCAAAGGAAAGCCAGTTAGCATTACCTCATCAACCACACCTGAGGATGTATTTCTGAGGGACCAAGGTTGGTTAATCTGCACAGGTAGGCACCATAAATTTATATCTAAATGTCACTGATCCAAGATTGGTCCTTGTGGTTCAGACGAGCTGATAATCTGCCCACAGATCTCCAGTGGCATGGGGAGAGAGAAGGGCAAGTTTCCACTAACCTGTGGCTCTGACCCAATCTACCTGTCCTGGTTTCCATAAGTACCATCCTGGCTCTCCTAGGCTATGAAGGTTTCTTATGTTCAGGTGAGAGTGGTTGGAGGTCAGTTTAGGTGGCCTGAAGTCTATGGATCTTTAACTCAATGGAGAGAGGTTGTGGAAGTACCAGATGTACTATGCCTACTTTGGGAGAAAGCCTTGTGCTGGATCAAAGTAAGAACCAACTGATGTAGCCAATGTGAGTTTTCCAGGTCACAGGAATGGTTTCCAGAACATGCTGAATAGCTGAGGAGATATTGTTTAGGCATAAACAAAGTAGCTCTTTGCCCACCTATTAGCAGCCAATATGTGGATGAGAGTGTCAGTTTTGATCTGGATGCTTTGAGAAGGATGTGCCAAAATCAGGACAGCACCTGAAGCTCATTAGATTATGGGGTCAGAGAGATGGGAGGCAGTAGATTCCAAGGAGGAAAGAGCTGGTCATGTGTGGGGCAGCAGAGAACCCTTGCAAGGATGGAAATGTGGCTGCCTTAGTTAGGGTAGTCAGACTGTGGGTGGCAAATGCTCCAGGGGAAAGAGAGACCTGTCAAGAAACTCCAAGTCACATTGACTTGTGGTCAACCTCTGGCCCATCCTGCCCTTTACACCTCAGGAGTAATAGTTACTGAGCTATGCTTTCAAAAAGGATCCATGATACACAGAATAATGTCCTCCCAAAGATATCCACACCTTAATCCCTGGGACCTGTGAATATGTTATGTTACATGGAAAGGGGGAGTTACGGTTGCTAATCTGCTGACCTTCAGATGGGGAAATGGAATATCCAGGTGGGTCCAATGTAATCACAAAGGGTCCTTTTCAGTGAAAAAGGGAGGCAAAGGCAAAAACAAACAGAGATACAGCATCATGAGCAAGCCATTGCCGGCTTTGAAGATGGAAGGGGGCCATGAACCAGGGAACGAGGGCAACCTTCAGAAGTTGGAAAAGGCAGGAGAGCCCAAGTTCTGTCCTAGAAGCCTTAGAAAGGAGCTCAGCCTGCTAGCACCTTGCTTTTAGCCAACTGTGTTGGTTTGAAGCTGTTATGTACCCCAGAAAAGGCCGTGTTCATTCCTGTGGGTGGGATTTTTGGGTTAGGTTATTTCAACTAAGATGTGACCCACCCAATTCAAAGTGGGTCATAATCCTTTTACCAGAGTTCTTTATAAAGAAGACAAAAAAAATAGAAGAAATCCCAAAGAGCATACAGAGAGAAAAAGTGCCACCCCACCCCCCTCCAGAGACGCTAAGAGAAGACCCATGGAAGCTCAGAGAGGAGGCCACTGGAAACAGAAGCTGAAAGCAATGAAACCCAGGAGTGAGGAGCCAGAAGATGCTGAGCATATGCACTGCTATCTGACAGAGGAACCCTGGATGCCAGCAACTTGTCTTCAGAGAAGGTATCATCCTGTTGATGCTTTACTTGGGACATTTTCATGACCTTAGAACTGTAAATTTGTGAGCTCATAAATCCCCATTGTAAATGCCAACCCATTTATGGTATATTGCATTCCTGCATCTTTAGCAAATCGAAACACCCAGTGAGACCCACTTTGGGACGTCTGACCTCTGGAACTGAAAGTTAATACATTTGTGTCATTTTAAGCCTCCTGATCTGTGGTATTTTGTCATAGCAGCAATAGGAAGCTAAGTACCTGAAGGAACTTACCCTAACTATCCTTAAATATGTACAGAACTTTTGCTATTGGGGAAGATGCCGGCGAGTCAGGTCCAACGACAAAGCCTCAGCCTGGAGTAGGCAAGGAGGAGTGCACAGGGTGTTTGTCACTCACTTCTGTTCCCAGCCTAGCACCCTCAGGAGGAGCTCTTGGGGGCTACAGAGTAATAACTGAAGCCACTGTTTTCAATAAAACCACCATAAAGGAGCAGGCACAAAGTACTTTGGAGTTGCTAACAGGCTGTAAGACATAAGGGCAGAGAGACATGCTCTCCTTGGTGCTCCAGGCATGGAGCGAGCTGCCAAGGGCTGTGGTGACTAGAAACGATGCTGAAGTGCCTATCTGGCAGCAGCCTGGCCACGGGGCCCAGTG
Source organism: Tamandua tetradactyla (assembly GCF_023851605.1). Taxonomy (NCBI): domain Eukaryota; kingdom Metazoa; phylum Chordata; class Mammalia; order Pilosa; family Myrmecophagidae; genus Tamandua; species Tamandua tetradactyla. The sequence continues at coordinate 53,476,067 of NC_135331.1, forward strand.
CTTGTGGGGGAGTAAGTGGCTGAGTCTGGCAGAAGGAGTAGAGAAAGCTGGAGTCCTTGAAATGGACACCAACACAGAGTGAAATGGGGTACTGAAGTGGGGACAGATGCCCTGCGGTAGTTGGTCATGATTACCTATTTGGACCTCTTTGAGACTCATCAAGCAGAAATTTGTGGGTGGCTGAGGGTCCCGCATGGACAGGTAGGGCAGGGCTGTCCTTCCTCATGTGACCTTCCTGTAACCCTGGGCCAAGATACCCTCAGGCATAAAGGTATGCTACTGTACAAATGATAGCACTAAAGGAAAGGGAGAATTCATTGACATTGGGTTGGGACAAAACTTTCCTGGGAATCTTGCATTCTGGGACTTCTAAAAGATTTCCATGTGGGATCTAAACCAGATTTAAGTCCTAGGCAAAGAGAGCTGTGAGGCAAATACTCTAAACTGCTTTGTTACCAAACTGTTAACAGAGCATTTCTCATCGACTGTACTTTCACTGATGTGGTATCCATTCAACAGAAACTCATATAGGCAAATAACAGACATAACGTTTTGACTTAGAATCTACATTCTGGAGAAGTCAGATGTTGCACATCAAGGGAGGATGGGTTTTTTTTTGTCAGAGAGCAGTTTCCAATAACAGGGGTTAAAACATGTCGCTGAAAAGAATACACACAAGGTGTCCTCTGCCTTTACAATCTCTACAAAAGAGCCCACACAGGTAAGGTATCTCATCCCACTTCTACCAGGTAAGAGCACTGTCGTCATCTCTTCTTGGGTTCTGCATGCGTGAAACACAGTTTTTCAAAAGCTCCACGTTATTCCGCTACCAGGCACCAATCTGTTTCAGCTTATGTCCTTTAAAGTAGTTTTTCAGTTGATATTGCCAGTGTTGCTGATGATTTTTCCTTTAGTTCTATACTTACAAATTGACTTTCCTTTTTGTTAGAAGCTCCTCTGGCTTCACTCCTGGAGATCTCCTGCCCTCTCTTTTTGGTTTGCCACATGTGTTAAGTAAAACCCCTGCCATTCACTTTGATGAGATTCGAGTGTCCCTCTCAGGCAGGAAAGGAAAGCCTCTTACTTGACAAGATGAATAGGAAAGAGCAGAGATTGGTTGCATTTAATCAGGGCTCACACAAACCCCGAGCAAAATGAAGCTGAAAATACCCCCCTTTGACTGATTCAAAGTCAAATTCGCTTACAGGTTTTGGGCAGCTGCAAATCCCAAACCATGAACCAAAGCCCTTTTCCATGAGCTCATTCGTCAGTTTGAACCTAAATATAAGTAGTTATTTAAAGTTTATTTTCTTTTTTGTTGGGATGTAGGACAGTGGTTCCTTTAACTCAATTTCACAGTCATTTCTTGAAGTAGAACAGGGTAAGAAAAACTTAGAATACGGGGTCAGAAGGCCTAAACTCAAGCCCAGAAACTTTGAGTTCATGGCTGGGTGACCTAAGGTAAATTGCTTAATCGTTTTCGAAGTTCTGCTTCTGTAAATTAAAGAAATCACTACCTCACAAAATTGTGTGTGAGGTAATGATTTTACTGCCCTTACAAGGTCGTTGTGGAGCCCAAATGAAGCAAATGTAGTGGAGCACACTTTACAAAGTATAGAGTGCTATGAAAATATTATTATTACTATTGCTAGATGCTCTCAGGGATACAAATGTTTACAACTTATGGCCCAGATCCCCAAGGAACTTACAGCCTAGGAGGAGCATCTGAGGGGTATCCAGCTGACTATGAAATATGGCAGAATATGATCACTGCTGTGGGAGCCCAACGGACTCAGAGAGTAGAGGAAGTAGGAAGTTCATGGGTACTGAGGTTCTTCTTGAATACTGGGCAGCATTCCAGAGGGCTGGGGAGGAGAGCACATCAGCAGAGGGAGCAACCTGAAGAGAGATGCCTAGAGTTTGCCAGCCTGCTATGACAAATACCACACGCTAGTTGATTAAAAATAAGGGTTTATTAGCTCATGGTTTGGGAAGCTAGAAGTCCAAACTGAAGGTTCTGGAAAGGCCATGCTTTTGTGCTGGCTTGCCACAATCCTTGCAACTCCGTGGTTAACATCTTGTCTCCCATCATATGCCCATCTTTCTCTCCTTGTGTATGCTCTCCTGGTTTCTGCTGACTTCCTGTGGCTTTCTCTTTATATGGCCTCCGGTAACATGGATTATGGCCCAACCTGATTCAGACAGGCCACGTCTTAATAGGTTTTAGAAGATCCTATTCACAAATGAGTCCATTTGTGAATAGGATCCATCTTAACTGATAATGCATCTTCTAAGGGTCTGATTTACAAATGAGTTCATGTGAAACCCATCGGAATGCAGATTAAGATTAGGAATTTATCTTTTGTTGGGAAACATAACTCAATCTACCATAGTGTGCTTGAGGAATAGCAAGGGCATCCTGGAGGTGGGAGCAGAGGGTGTTTGGCTCAGGGGGCAAGGCCATCAGGAGATGGTCCAGGACTCCTAGGACAGAGAACCCTGGGAATAGATGGTATGAGTATGAGACACAGATCCTCATCTCCCAGGAACACTGTGACTTTGAATTTTGGAGGAAAGTTAATAAGAACATAGAATTTTATCCCAGCAAAGTATCTTGTCCCTACTTCAGAGCTTTTCCATATACCGATTACCTCCCATAAAACTGATCCTTAGTTTGTTTTCCCTCCACTAGAGAGAATAAAACTTCCCAACTAATATCCCACTGAATTGTTTGTGTTTTCTTCAGATCCCTTACCAGGTCCAAGATGAAGAAAGCTTATCCTTTAAAAAAAGCCCCAGGTGAACTTTAAATATCCCATTCTATTATCTTTTTTTTTTTTTTGCAGCATCTGAACAATGTGTGCCACTTAATTTCCCTGGTCTACATGTGCTCTTTGGCACTGAGTATCCCCATGGCCAAATGAGGGTTTGCAGCTGACTTACAGCTAAGGAGCAAAGAGTTCTCCATAAGCTGTACTCTGTGCACTCCTATCTCATAATCTTACATGTCTGCACACCCAACACATAAGCTCTTAACCTGAGTCCATCTCCTACTATGGTACATCCTGGCCCCATTCTTTGTCCCTCCTTTCCGAGTTACCATGGGGAAATTCTCTCTGTCAAAATGTTAACTTGCCCAAGGTGATTAATACAAAATCTGAAGAAAGGTAAAAAGTGTGTGCATTTTAGAGACAGCTTATCCATTCCTTCAAGAATTGTTTCCTTTCTCCAATAATCACTATTTACTGTCCCTTAAATATTTTTATCTGATTTCCTATTTCTCGTATAGTCAGAACTTTAATGTCTTAATACAAAAAAGAAGTCACAAACTCTAGTGTCAAATTTTTTTTCCTTAACCTGTTAAAAGATGTCCTTGTGTTCTTCTAATTGTTGTATGCCGACTTATACATTTTTAAAAGGTCTCAATTATTTCCTTAAGCAGTGTGTTAAGCCTCAAGTACATCTTTTAATAACTAATGGGAATTGAAGAATGGACAACATATAATGTATGTAGCCAAAATATACATTTCCAGAGCTTTATTTTGCTTCATGTGTTACAATTGTGCTAAATGCAGATCTGAAACAATGATCATTTTAAAGTTTTTGGGTCAGTGCAAATAAAATAATGTGAGAATTATTAAGTAAGATTGGAAATATCACAACGTAAAATTTAGGAGCTTTAAATTTAATATTTATGGAATTCTTATTAGAAGAAATGACCTTTCATAGCTATAAACCTTACCTCCCAGGAATATATCATTCCAGGGATATATATACATGTAGCAAATAGCACAAAAGAAATTTAAAAATCAGCACAGAAAACTACCATGCATTTGATATAATATGTCCAAGATTTTATTCCAGCTGCCATGCAAAATAAACTTATGATAAAGTTCAGATATCGAATACTTTTCATTTTTCTCTCCCCATCCAACCCCAACCCCCAACTCAAAATGAGTCAATCCAATGAGGGAAGAAAGGTACAAACGTCAAAACAGCTATTTGGCATTAACCAATCATTTGAGTGATCAGATAAAAGATGTTTCTCAACCTTGGAATTGGCGACATCAATTGACATTAAAGATTGGATATTCTTTTCACTTAAAATAAAGAGAAAATAATTATATTGCTTAACTAAGCATTTGCTGTAACTTAAGTGACATAATCTACTTAAAATATTTTGGCCATTGCAACAAGGCAAGAAAAAGACCTAAATTGCATTAGGATGAGAAAGGAAGATACATTGTCATTATTTGCAGACAACATAATTGTGTCATTAGAAAATTCAAAAGAATCTATAAACACTGTTAAAATTAAGCAAATTCTATAAGATCATTATATATAAAGGAAAGATAAAAATAAATTGTTTTTTCTATATTCTAGCAATAAACAAAATTAAAATAAAAAACATAGTAACAAAACATCAAATACCTAACAATAAATACAATTATATGTACATAACATCTATACCAAGAACTACAAACTCTATTGAGAAAAATTAAAGAGGACCTGAAAAATTTTCGAAACTGAATTATAATGAAATTCAGTGTGCTGGTTTGAAAGGAAGTATGCCCCCTAGAAAAGCCATGTTTTAATCAAAATATCATTTCATAAAGGTAGAATAATCTCTATTCAATACTGTATGTTTGAAACTGTAATCAGATCATCTCCCTGGATGATGTGATTTAGTCAAGAGTGGTTGTTAAACTGGATTAAGGGACGACATGTCTCCACCCATTTGGGTGGGTCTTGATTGGTTTATTGGAGTCCTATAAAAGAGGAAATATTTTGGAGAATGAGAGATTCAGAGACAGCAGAGCAGAACGGCATAGCCACAAGAAGGTCTAGAGTCCACCAGCCAGTGACCTTTGGAGATGAAGAAGGAAAATGCCTCCCAGGGAGCTTCATGAAATAGGAAGCCAGGAGAAGAAGCTAACAGATGACACCGTGTTTGCCATATGCCCTTCCAGCTGAGAGAGAAACTGTGAGTGTGTTGGCCAAGTGCCTTTCCAGATGAGAGAGAAACCCTGAATATCATCGGCCTTCTGGAACCAAGGTATCTTTTCCTGGATGCCTTTGATTGGACATTTCTATAGACTTGTTTTAATTGGACATTTTCTCAGCCTTAGAACCATAAGCTAGCAACTTATTAAATTCCCCTTCTTAAAAGCCATTCTATTTCTGGTATATTGCATTCTGGCAGCTAGCAAACTAGAGCATTCAGCATATTAAAATGTTCATGTATTGGAAATTTCAACTTTTTAAGAAGTGAAATCTCCAGTTGATCTGTAGAGTCAATGCAATCCCAATCAAAATTCTCAAGGTTTTTGTTGCTACTGTGAGAAATTGGCAAGCTAATTTTGTAATTTATTTGACAATGGAAAAGATTTAAAGCAGTCAAAACAACCTTGAAGAAGAAGAAAAATGTTGGTGGCTTTACTTTACTAGATATCAAGACATTATAAAGCTACAATAATTAAAACAGTATGAACTGGCTGAAAGCAAGACAAATAGATTGAGAGCAGAATACAGGGTCCACAAACTGACCACACATAGTCATTTGACTTACAATGAGTGTGACCCTAAGAACAGTGGGGAAAGGATGACCTTTTCAATCAACAGCACTGGGTCAACTGATATACATACAGGAAAAAAAAAAGAATCTTGACTTCTACATCACACCGTATGGACAAGATCAATTCCAAGCAAACTGGAGATCAAATGTGAAATGTAAAACATAAAACTTTTAGAGATGAGATCATACAAAAATATCTTTATGATTTGTGATAGGCAAGACTTTTTAAATGAAACACAAAAAGCACTAACCATTATAAAAGATTGATAAATTGGTTAGCACTAAAATGAAGAACTTTTGTTCAACAAATGACAACACTGAAAGTGTTAAAAGACAACCTACAGTAGGAGAAGGTATTTATAGTACCTATATTTGACATAAGACTTAAACCCAGAATATATAATAAACTCCTATAAGTCATCAAGATAAACAAGCTAAACACTTCAAAAATAGAGATATGAATAGCCAACAACTATATGAAAAAGTGCTCAGCCTCATAAGTCATCAGGGAAATACAAATTTTAACCACCATGAGATACAGCTATATACCCACCAAAAAAGATTAAAATATAAAAGATTGAGGAAGTTCAAGGGTTGGTAAAGCTATGGGAAAAAATGGAACTTCTCATGTATTGCTGGCAGGCGTTAAAATTTGGGCCAACTACTTTTGAAAAGTAGCTGGCACTTAAGTACTCAGCTGAATACAGGCTTATCTTATGAATCAACAAGTCCACTCCAAAGTCTATAATCCACAGAAATGTAAACACAAAAATCATGTACAAGAATGTTGTAATGAATTAGTCATAATAGCCAAAAACTATAATGAACTAAATGCCTATTAACAGAATAATGGCTAAAAAAACTGCATATATCCACAAAATGGGATACTATACAACAATGAAAATGAGTGAACTATTGCTATGCACATCAGTATTGATGAATTTCATAAAAATAATGTTGAAAGAAAAATGCCAGACATAAAGGAATACATATTGTGTGATTCCATCTGTATAAAATTCAGAAACGGGCTCCAATCTATGGTGATCAAAGTTGGGAGAGTGGTTATCTTTAGGTAGGTGTGGATGGATAGTAACAGGGAGGAGGCACAAAAGGGGGCTTTATGGGATTGATTATGTTCAATTTCTTGTTCTGAGTTGCGGTTACCTGAGTGTATTCCTTTTGCGAGAATTCATCAATGTAGTAGACGCTAATGCTTCCCCACTTAGATCATCCCTTTACTCAGCCAATATCCCCATTCTCCAGATGCTATGAGGGGTGGCTACCAACAGTTCACAGCTGCAACCTTCTTCTGGGAATTACCCTAGGCCAAAGGTAGTAGCTTTTCTTTTTATTTATCCATTATTCTGTTAATATCCATTGAGAGGGAGGACTTCATGGTGGTCCTCAGCTGATGAAAGACTGAAATGGATGCACAAAAGACCAGCCCCCCTTGCCTTTGGTACCATTAATACTTCCAAAGCCCTCCACAGGATTAGGATGAGGCTAGACTTTGGCTGAACCCATTTCCTTTTGTTGGAAGACAATTCTCCATAGGTCTTTCACATCTTCATGTCTTGTGAGTGAGCCAGAGACACTGACTTTCTTTGTTCATATAGTGAACAGCCTAGGAAGGGCTGATAAGTTTTCTGTCCAGTGTAATAAAGATAATATCTCCTTCCAGGGCAAAATGCAGACAGATTACTGCCCATTATAAAAGATTTAGTTTACCTAAGATCGGGGATCATGCCCTTTAACATAACCCTCTCCTTGTGCAGAGCTTTGCCTGGTCCCCTATGCATTGCCTTATGAGAACTGAGGCTCAGAGAACCAGCGCAAATGCTGATACTCTGGCTACTGTTATTTCTGTGACCAATACAGCCCTTTGTTTCTGACCTAGAATTCTGTCAGGACCCATGAAACTGGCTATTTTGTTAGCCTGCAAATAGGAATAGTCTCAAACCTTTCACAAATCTTCACAACTTCTTCCCCACCTATTCTGCTTCAAGTGACTTCTCTAACAGATTTCAACTGAGCACACTCCCTCAATAAATCACTTGCATAAAAATCCCCATCTCAGGCTCTGTTTGTAGAGAACCCATCCTAAAGCAATACGATGTAAGGAGAGACAGAGGAGAAGACTGAAAATATATTTGACCGTAGAATGCAGGGATGATATGCAAAATATTGAACAACCAGCACTGCACCAAATATTGACCAATCAAAATGGATATCAGTCATAAACAATTGGTAGGACAGGACCAGAGCATAGAGACAGACTGTCATCGGGCCTGGTAGGATACATTAGACTTGATGACTGGCTGAAATCAATGGATGAGAAACAAATTGAGACTGTCTCCAAAGTTTTCAAGCTATGATGACAAGTAGAATGATGGTGTCTTGGACTGATAATGGCATTTCTATTTGCATAACCTCAATTATTTGGTTTTAGCTTAAATGATTCCCAAATCTACCCAAATCTTCTAAATAGAATAGAATTATTTGGATATCTTATTTTACACACACAATATATAGTGAGATGTGTTTTTCATTTTAAAAATATTTTCATAATCACACCAATTAGAAGCCATAAAGAAAGGAATGTGGACCAATAAAGTAAGCCGGCTTGACAGATGATGTATCACTTTTAATCACACAGCACATGAGACTGCCAATTGTTTTTTTTTCTGTTAAAGCACACTTTACAAATCATGTGACTTTTTCACTGATCGTCCTAAGGTGGAATAAAGCAATAGGATTTTATGGAGTAAGGTTCTGAGTTGCTAAATTACAGTCTTTCAACATATATTCTCTTTTAGTGCAAACAGCTCAGAATTAAATCTCCTTAAATGATTAAAAACTTATGGCTTTCCATCCTCTGTTTCCCATAATTACCAGTATCTTTTTTTTTTAAAAGAGGAATGTATATTTTCTGTTCATTAATGGGAATACTACCTAGGCAGACTGATCAGTAAGTCCATGATCTGGCAGCCACTGTGGAAGCCAAATTACCCTCTCTACCAGGACAAAATCAATTAACACCACTAGGGATGTCATTATTGTCACATTATGTCACCCAATAGTCTCCAGGGCCTATAAGTGATTTAAATTTTCTTTTTTTTACTGCTATGATTCTAGTGTGTGTGTGTGTGTGTGTGTGGTATGTGTATGGGGGAGTGTTCAAGAGTAGAAGGATACTCTTCACATTGACAAGACAGATTTCTAATATAGGTAAATTAATTTTACAACATAGAAAAATGCAAGCAACCGTTATAGGTCTTTGGGAGAAAAAATGGTTATGAAATAGGATAACTCTGAAGCCTTAATGAGTTTTCATAACTGAAACGTATTTTAAAGGTTTGTTTAAATAAAAGCCACATTTGCTGGACTCATTAGGCACTTTCATCAGGCCAGAGTAGGCCAGAGGCTGCAAATCAATCAAACCATGGCAAGCTACATAGCAGTTGGGAGTCCAACGGTCCAACTCCTGTAATAAATCCAACTAGTTTCCCATCATGAGAAATAACATAATTCCACTTTTGTAAAATTAGACACTTGATATGTCAGATAGGAGGGTGAGATGCAATGAATGTGTCTGGCAGAACCAGATTTCCTTTGGGAAGGCTGGAATTCATGCTCCAAATTCCTCGGACACGTCATGAGCAGAGGGCCCAGACGCTTGCACCCTCTGAACTATTCCGATTGCTTATTCCGAGGATCGGCTGGCTCTGTATACAAACACTTGGAAGAAAAGCACATTCTTTTTATGACAGTTATCTTTTTCATCCCCAGTAAAATATCTCCTTAACTTCTCATCACTACCAGTGAATATTAAATGGGATCTGGGTTCAGAGTTTGCTTCTATTATTGTAGTCGCTATTAGAAAAGAATAAAGAAATTCCCAAATAAATTAAGAAGAGTGTTTTTAAATGGCTGGTTGCCTCTGTAAAAAAGTATACCCAACTTCTATATTTTGGCCTCCATCAGGGGGTATTTAATTAAGTCTATTCTGTCTAACATGATCTGATGTCATTGTACAAGGATATGTTCTTTGTTAGCAGCGTTCTTAGTTTCAGACTCCTCTGTGTATTTGAAACCATGGTAACAGAGCAGTAAGCTAAAGCCAATGAGATAATGAGATATTCTCATTGTAATTGTGTTTCATGAGGGCACAAGATCCCACGGGTGGTATCTGACTGTCTTACAACTGCTAACAGAATTTAAGAAGCAGACATACATTAGCATGGTACCGTTTTCCATAACAGCCATGTAAACATTTGTGACATGGCATTTTTAGCTGTTTCTTACACATAAAAGTATGTAATGTGAATTTATGTCACAAAAAGCCATGCAATTAATGAATACCAATATTTAAAAATCCTTAGAACTTCAAGGAACTTCAGATTTGAAATGCACTAAGCAGGCTGTGGGGATGCTGTTTTGCATTATAATTATGAGCTGGGCACCGGTTTTTGAGGGGAGGAATCAATCCATCAAAGAAAAGAAAAAGAGAGCGCGGCTAGGCCTACTTCACCTCCCAGCCACCCCACACGTACCTCCTAAAGGGGAGACAAAACCCTAAGCAGGGTTCCCACTGTCTTAACAAGGAACACAAAGTTGGGGACTTCTTAAAAGTATTTACTTTTAAAAGAGAAAAAATAATAATAAACCTTTCGGGAATAAAAACCAAAATATTTACAAGCCATCTTCTGAACTGGAATCAGAAAGGGGGAGACCTCATTTTTCCATTGTTTCTCTTTTGTCACTGTTTGAAGTTGCCCTGCCATTTGTACTTGAGTTGTAGATTTTATGCACAAGTCGTCGAATCCATGTTTTCCATCCTAATGAGATGGCCCCAATGAGGCATCGTCTTTTAATAAATAATTTAGACCCAAAAAAGAGAAAGCACAATATAAAACAGCTGGTTTATTTAAGCAGGGCCAGGACTTACACACTCCCCATGCCCCTGGGACTTTCTACCAGGAGCCCTGCTTTAAGAAAAGAACCAGCCTGAGAATGTGCATTCTGTCAGGTCTGCGATTGTCAGTAGACCAAAATTTTACAGACCAGGATTCCATTTCCTCTTCACATCACAGACAAGGGTGTCACTTTTTGGTTTTGGAGATGGGTTGTTGCCGTTTTCTAAAATGTTTTAGCATAGGGGGCTAAGTCAGTATGAAAATCATATTTATGGAGAAGGGGGCAGCCAATTTTCTTGAAAGTCATTCAAATGCCTACAGTGTCGGTGTGGGGGAAGGCGTTCTCTTCCAGCAGGTCAGCAGTGGCACGGTCACCTTTGACTGTCCCTTACAGACAGACAGGTCTTTCTGCTTCGTGAACGTGTGCGTGGATGCGTGCACGCAATGCACGGGTGTAGCTGTGAAATGAAATCTGTGCTATAAGTGATTATGCAAAAAGAACACACCACGATGTTAAAGAATGTGGTCTTCATCTCTGAAGATAAGGGTGGCCTCATCGCTCATAGCTGCTGTAGCAAAACCAAACCACAAGCGGGTAATGAGGCCACCCCTACTGCGAGGAGATAACTTCTCCATCTGAGCTGCCAGGACCCATTAGTTCCTCACACTGCCTACTCTCCAATGTGTCTCCCAGCCTGCCCTTTGGACCTTGAGTTGTTTTATGATTATTTCTACATTTGAAAGGGGGAGACCTCATTTTCTTTAGAACCTCTCCTTCTTCTTGACAAACAGGAAATCGCTGTCACGTTTGAAGGCTCTGTCCAGGCATCACGTTGAAATGTTCGGTGAAGTAGTGTTGACGACATTTGCGAGTTTGCTCAAAGATGGTCATGATTATTGCAAAATGACTTTTCTCAGGCAGGCTTTAAAATGGGTTGCTCCATTTTAATCTAAATGACTTTTTTCTTTTTTTAATCTAACTAAATCGAGGCTAATCCTGCATTTACAGGAAGAGACCAGAAATAAGAAGGATTGAACTATGCTTTTAAAATATGGAAATCACAAAGGTGTAACTTAGAAAACATATTTTGCAATGTACTTTCGCCACCTTGAAGTCTTCTAACATCATAATTTAGGATGAGAACAGCAGACGTTCGAAGGAGTTAATTCTATTTGCTTAAAATGATAGCCAGAGACTGGCATTGATTTTTCCCCCTCCTATCTCCTGCATTTCACCCTGAGAGAAGCCACAGTTTCTTTGTTAAAACAAAGGGTAGAGGAAGTACGCGTGTGGAGGGGGTGGTAAAATCTACATTGTACAAAATAGAACAAAGCAGGCAGAATGACATAAAGGAATGATGCAGAAATCTGCAGTTCCTAGGCCTGCAGTTCACAGGTGCTGCCACGAGTGAAATGTGAATAAGGTGGGCAGTAGGCAAAATTAGTTGCATATGGGTAAAAGCAGCACAAGTTTCACCTTAGGTGAGAGGGACACCAACCACATCCGGGTCACAGCATTTCAGGGGCTAGGGCACTGCAGGGAGCTCCTCTAAGGAGGGAGGGTGGGCCATCTGTAGCAAACGTGCCTGCCTCCTGAGTAGGACGAGGCCTATGGGGAGACGAATGGGAACTAAGCTGGGTTTTTATGCAGACGGAGGTTAGCAGCGCTTAAAGAAGAAGCATCACCATTCCCCATGACAAACAATGCTCCGGAGGCGGCAGGGTCGGGTAGGACCAAGAACACTGGGCTCTGGGGTTCCATGACCCTGCTTTTCCATCGTGGTTTCTCAATTTAGAAGCTGGCAGACCCTCACTTGTCAAAATGTATACAATATGCTTACAATAATAATACCCTACAAATAATACCCACTGCACAGATGTATGACTTATATGAGACAATATATAGGAAAGTGATGAGCACAATCTAGGGGGCAAATATATGCACATTTTCTTCCTTCCTCCTGGGGTGGGAGAGGGATGATGATAGGCCCCATAAAACCATTATGAGGAATAAACAAAAAAAAGCACATATGAAGGACCTTGGGGATGATGAAGTACCCTATAAATAGTACTCTTTAAATACATTAAGTTCAAGGGGGTGCAATGGTAGTTCAGTGTAGAATTCTTACCTGCCATGCAGGAGACCCGGGTTTGATTGCCAGCCCGTGCACTTCCCAAACAAACAAAATGAAGAAAACAATAAAAACAAATAAACAAGATTCAACAAATGGTGCTGCAATAACGGGCTACTCACATGGAAAAAGAACGAAATGTGACCCCGCCATACAACATACAAAAAAGTAAACACATTAAATCCAATGTATATATGCAGATAACTATACTTATAACATATGCTTAATCTTATTACAAATATTAATTTCCTACCTTTTCATTCAAAAATAGACTAGAGAGATGCAACACAATGAATAAGAAGTGGAACTTTATTTTCTGAACAATGAGTGATCAGAAGAATAGCCTCATTCTTTTAGCCACCCTACTTTAAGCCCATCTCTGCGAGCCTGGTGACCAGAGCAGATATTTTGAAGGGTTCAAGGGTTGGGGAAAATAAAGGTAAAAGAGTCAAAGCAAAGGGGAGGGAGAAGAGGATGGCAGGCTCAGAAGCACTTTCCTTCCGATGATTGGTTTAAAAAGCCACAACTTTTGACAAGGGAAGAACTGACAAAAAAATGATAACATGTAAGGGGCACTTGCCCAGTTTTAGAATGAAAAACCCATCTTAAGAAAAGCAAGACTTTAGTACCAGGCTGTTAGTATTCCACTTGAAAGATGGAAGTAGTGCTTTTTGTGTGTGGAGAAGGAAGAGACGCTTTGTCAGAACTGTCCCAGATGCCTCCACCTTCTCTCCCAGCAGTCCCAGATGCATCACAACCTTTCCTAGGAAGATTTATGCTTTTTTTTTTTCAGAATAAACAAACAAGCAAACAAAACTAAGCAGAACCCAAGGACCCATTCCTCTACACTAGCTCCAGCTGGGTGCCTGGAACTCCCCATCACTAACTCATTTAGGCTACAGAGGCATTGACAGTCTGCTGTTCAAAGGAGAACCATTATCACTAGCAGGGTAGCTGCCAGTGAAAGTTCAGATTGGATCATCATTGCATCAGACTGCTTCCTGTCACTGGCAAGATGGGAAAAACAAAGCTGGAATTGTGGGAACTCTCTGCAGAGAGAAGGGCTGGGACATGATCCAGGAAGGCAACATCTGGGTGGTATTTGGAGGACGCTGGAGGAGAACAGAAAGAAAGTCACGAAATCTTACTTTGCCATTTTGTCCTGCTTTGCTCTCATCCTCCTTTTTTTTTTTTCAACTCTAAAAACAAATTCCTCTGCTCGTATTTTTGCTGCTTTTGCATACTTCTCTTTCTCCTTCCTTTTAGGCCCAACTCCTTTCATGTATTCTTTTAGACACTCCTCTGTGTCTAATCCCCCAAGTTAAAACTGCCAACGTCAAGGTCAGAAAGAACCAGCGGTAAGCACAGTCTGACCCACACCCCTGCCTTGCTTGGGGCCTCAGCCTGGCTGACATTTTTCCCTCAAGCCTGGCTCCAGAGCCACGCTTACATCACACACATGCAACTGATCAGAGCTAAACACACCTCATGCCACATTCATCTTGCGAGACTTCAATTCTGGCCAGCTACAACAACCTAGGAGATTACCACGGCAAGGAAAATTATTTTCTTTAAGTGAAGGCTGGTTGACCACCACCGTGTGGTCTTTTGACTCATTATTTTCCCCTTAAGAAGCACTAACTCAAACGTGACAGGGACTTGTGCTCACACTCAGCCGAACCTGTCATTTTCCTGCTTCTAGCATGGCCCCTGCGGGAGCAGGGCTCCCCAAGGTGCTTATCAAATTGAGAAGGGACTTGAATATACACTTGAAACTTCACAAACCCTTTCTTCCCTAAATATCTATACCAGCTCCATAAAGAAAAATGAGCATCCTGTTGCTGGAAAATGCACCAAAAGGGAGGATGAGGCAAGCGTTTTCTTTGAAAAGTTCAAAATTAAAATTTATAAGAGTAGTCTTCATTCCAGATCCAGGATGCAGAACAGGCTGACACACAGTAAACTAAATGAATTCGTTAGTGACTCTTGAGACAATAACTGAAGACACATAATAGAACCCTTGTGGTTTGTGTGAAATGAAAACAAAATTCCTAGGGAGAGAACAGGCAAGTTTTACAACTTAAGTTATTACTAAACATGTACAAATTTGGAAAAATTGTAGAAATTTGGAAAAATTGTAGAAATCTGGAAGTTCACAAGTATTGAATTCGATTTTCTGTTCATGCTTGATTATTCATTTAGAAATAGAATTTGAAGGACTTTTTATTGGGGCAATATATCTAGATTTTTCTAAAACATATTAACCTCTAGTCAATTAATTGATACTAATTTTTAAACTGAAACAGTTCAATAGCCAAATATTTTAGAATTAGATGGTAAAGAAATGCTTGACTATAGTGATAAAAGACTGAAAAACTGCTGGGATTTACAAAGATATTTTAGGTTATCCTAGAAGAGATTCTAGTCATAGTGTTACGAGCTTGTCTTGGGCATTTTACAGTTATCTTGTGAATTACTCAGTTATAAGTAGATTGCTTCTTGCAACTCTGATTCTTAGTGCATCTTGAAGAAAGAATTTCAGAGCCGAATAGGACATTGGAGGTTAATTCCACACATAGCAAAAGAGGCCTAAAGAAACTAAATGATGTGTCCGTGGTCATCAGCTAATGATTGACTGTAATCCAGGTTTGCCATCTTCAGTTCCACCTAGATTTAGAAATCACCATATCAAAACAACATAAATATTAGTTGAGGATTAAAACTCAGTTCTTTTTCTGATCTTTCTTTTGCCACTTTTAATAACACACCCCATTATAATTTTTAAAGAATATTTATTATTTAAACATAGTATAATATCTAATTCATAAGGTAACATAATGAGCAATTGCATTGCATTTCACAATTGTCAAAGTTTGTCTCAATATATTTTCATTTAATGTTCAGAATGCTGCTGTAGAGTAGGGTATCTCTAATATATAGGAAGGAAGCAAGGCTCAGAAAGGTTTAGGCACTTGTCCAAAGATTCAAAGCTAGAGAGTGCTAGTCCCTGGTTGACTCTTAGGCAGAGGAATTTTAGTAAGTAAACTTGATGCCTGGACATTAGCTGCAGAAGTGAAAATTTACCCAGGACTGTGGGTGTAAGAGGTGCTAAAAGTAGTAATTGAAAAATGGTTGGACTCTATGGTAGGCTATAATTCTGAAGATGTCAACCCAAGCTTCCTGTGCCCTGGCTATTTAACCAAACACAGTCCAGACACATGGACCGTTGTGAGGAAACTTTGCAGATGGAATTGAGGTCACTAATCAGTTGACCTTAAAATAAGAATATTATTCTGCTTTGTCTGGGTGGGCCCAAAGTGGTCACAGGAGACCTTAAAGAGGAAGGCAGAGAGATGCAGCCGATGAGACATCATTCAGAGGGGGAGGGCAGAGAGATTACCCAGTTATTGGCTTTGAAGTTGGAGGAAGAGACTGTGAGGTAAGGAGCAGAAGCAGCCTCCAGAAGCTGAGAATGAAACCCAGCCAACAGCCAGAAAGAGACAGGGACCTCAGTCCTACAATCTCATCTAGCTGAATTCTGCCAAAACCTGAATGAACATGGAAGTGGATTCATCCCCAGAGCCTCCAAAAAGGAATGCAGCTCTGTCCAGCAGCTTGATTTCAGCCTGGCAAAACCTACAGAAAGCCAGCTCACCGCCCTAGCTGGTAAGAGCCAGCCCAGACTTCTTACCTATGAAACTGCGAGAGAATAAGGAGTTATTTGAAGCTGCCACATTTACAGTAAATCGTTTTAGTAGAAATAGAAAATTAATACAACTGAAACGCTGCCTTTGATTTCTAGATTGTTCCATATATTTGGAGCCCTTCACCCTTTTCCTCTCAGGGGGTCTTACTAGTAGTGCATATGCAAGGGGGAATAGCCACATGAAATAAAAAGTAACGCCTTATTAATCTTAGCAAATAACAATAACACCCTGGAAACAGGGTCCCTGTTAAGCTTGTATCCAGGTATTTTGCTCAGGCCTGAGGTCATTACATATGAGGTCAATATATAATATCCTTTGTCTCTTGTAATCTTTTTTGACTTAAAATCTGTTTTGTCTGACACTAATATAGCCACTCTGGTTCTCTTTTGATTATTATTTTTATGAAATATCTTTTTCTACCTTTTTATGCTCAACCTCTTTGTGTCTTTGTATCTATAATGAATTTCTTGTAGATAGCATATTGATGGATTATGCTTTTGCATTCAATCTACCAATCTTTGCCTTTGAATAGAGAAGTTTAATCCATTGATATTTAAAGAAATTGGCCATATAGAATTGTAATGTTACAATTCCATCCTGACTTAGAGGAGGGAAAGAAGTGCAATTAATAAAGTATCAGTGGCAGAGAGAGTTCAAATAGAGTCGAGAGGCTACTCTGAAGGTTGCTCTTATGCAAGCTTCCATTAGACATTGCTACTTACCATAACCTGCCAACCCCCAATCAGGACCATTCCAGTCAATCCTAAAGAACACCTAGGGCAACATTTAAGATTCTACAAGGGTTCCAGGCACTAGAGTAACTTTCCAGAAACCTACAACCTCCAGATGGGTCCCTGGTCCAGATAAGTCCTGACACCTAGCCCAGCCTCTCCAGAACATCAGATAGTTCCATCTTCCTACCCCGTATTAATAACAGACCCTTTCAGTATGAAAAATTTAGAATGGCCATAGCCCAAACACCCCTAAAGAGAGGAATGGAAAGATCAAAGGTGATGGTGGAGTTATATAGAGAAGATAAGATTTAACAAATGAATATGAATGCTGAATCATTAAATTGATATTTCTTTTAGTCTCTAGTATTTTAGAGCAGCTAGAAGTAAAAACCTAAAATTGTGGAATTGTAACCCATGTCAAACTCTGAAATATGTTCTACAACTAATTTTGCTGCTGTGCTGTGAAATTTATATCTTTTTAATATATATGTTACTGTTCACAAAAAAAGAAGGAAAAGAAATCGATTGTGATGATAGAAAATTATTTAAGCCCTCTAGCCTCCTATATTCTAGAGCAGTTAGAAGGAAAAATATGAGCGGATCGTATGGTAGCCCATGACAAACTCTGCAATCTGTTCTGTAACCACTTGTTGAAGAATGCTTTGAAAACTATTGCTTTTTAATTTGTTTGCTTTGTATATATGTTATACTACACAGTAAAAAAAAGTTAAAAATGAAAAAAGATGACTGAGCTTGCAGTGCTTCAGAAGCTAAGGACAGAGGACTGGATGGTTATGGCCCTGCCTGAGAATGCTACCAACAAATGAGTCACTAACCCCAAAGGCGAGAAGGCCAAGAGGCATTTAAAACATAACAATCTCACTCCCTAGTAAAAGGTGGCCCAGTGCATTTATGGTGCATTTACGGTTAAACAAAAGCTGAAAGAGTTCATTACCAGAATACCCACCCTATGAAAACTGCTAAAGGGAGTCCTTTAGGCTGAAATAAAAGGACACTAGACAGTAACTTGATACCATAATCAGAATTTAAGAACATCAGTAAACCTAAAACCCTGTATTGTTGTACTTTTGGTTTATAGCTTCTTCCTGGTCTCCCACATTTGACTCAACAAGAGAATGTGTACAATAACAGTCTAAATCTATGCTAATGGGCATACAATATGTAAAGATGTAATCTAAGACAATAACAATATAAAACGGGAAGGTCAGAGATTTATAGGAGCAGAGAGTTTGTATACTACTTAAACTAGGTTGTGACTAGTTGAATTAGGTTGTTACTTTAAGATGTTCACTATAATTACAAAGCTAACCACTAAGAACATAATTCAAACTATAAAAAAAAGTAAAGGGAATCAAAATGGTATACTACAAAAAGCAACTAAATACAAAAAAAAAGCAGTAATGGATTAATTGAAGAACTAAAAACATACAAAACATACAGAAAAACATAGCTAAATGGCAGAAGTACATCTTTCTTTCTCAGCTATTTCCTTAAATATCAATGGATTAAACTTCTCTATTCAAAGGCAAAGATTGGTAGGTTGAATGCAAAAGCATAATCCATCAATATGCTATCTACAAGAAATTCATTATAGATACAAAGACACAAAGAGGTTGAGCATAAAAAAGGTAGAAAAAGATATTTCATAGAAATAATAATCAAATGAGAACCAGAGTGGCTATATTAGTGTCAAACAAAACAGATTTTAAGTCAAAAAAGATTACAAGAGACAAAGAAGGATATTATATATTAATAAATGGTTCAACCCAGCAAGAAGATATAATGGAGATATATGCTATCTTACAACACAGACCCCACAAAAAGCTGTTCAGGTCTCACCCCTGGGCCAATGGATATGAACCCACTTATAAAGAGGACCTGTGAAGATGTTAGTAGCTAAGATGTGCCCAAACTCAATGAAAGAAGGCCTTAATCCTATATGGCTGAAGTCCTTATAAGCAAAGAAATTAGGCACACAAAGAGAATTTATAGGGAACAGCAAGAGCTGGAAGTTAATGGAACCAGGAAAAGAAAAGAAATGTCATCATATGTATTACCATGTGACAGAAAAGTCAAGGAACCCCAAAGACTGCTGCTCAGCCAGAAGATACTGACCCTAGGAGAAAGTAAGTCTTCTAGTCTTTGAAACCCATGAGCCAATAAATTCTTGTTAATCTAACCCTTGTATGATATTTGTTTAATAACCAAGAATCTAATATGGCTTTTGATGCTGGAAAGTGGGGTGCTGCTATTACAAATAACTAAAAGTATGAACAGCTTTGATGTTCGATAATGGATAGATATTGGAAGGATTGTGAAGTTCTTGATAGAGAAACTAGATTTCTTTGAAGAGACTTTTCAAAGAAATATGAACATTAAACATACTTCTGATGAAGCCTTAGATGAATGTGTTACTAGAAATTGGAAAATAGATGATCCTTGTTATAAAGTGGCAGAGAAGTTGTCAAAATTTTGTTCTGATGTTGTATGGAAGGCAAAACTTGAAAGCAAAGAACCTGGATATTTAGCTGAGACTATTTCCAAACTAGAAGTAGAAGATACAGCCTAGTTTCTCCTTACAGCTTATAGTGAAATGAGAGTAGAAAGAGATAAACTGAGAATTGAACTGTTAAACACAAAGAAAGCTGCAATTAATAATTTGGAAAATTCTCAGCCTATACAGAGACTGTGTTCTGAGACTAAGATGAGAAGCAGCTCTACCAGGGATGTTATTAGTTAAGGTGTGTCCAAACTGAATGAAAGCAGGCCTTAATCCAATGTGAATGAAGTCCTTATAAGCAAAGGAAATCTGGCAGAGAAAGAGAAGCCATGTGGAAAAGCCAGACATGAAAGTTAACAGAACCAGGAAGAAAAAGGAAAAGATGCTGCTGTGTATACTGCACTGTGATGGAAAATTCAAGGAATTCCAAAGATTTCTGACTAGTCAGAAGATATTGACCCCAGGAAGAAGCAAGCATTCTAGCTTCTGAAACTCTGAGCCAATAAATTCCTGTTATTAAATCAACCCATTTTATGTTATTTGTTTTAGTAGCTGTGAAACTAAAATAGACATAAAGAACACCCCATACAAGATCAGCAGAATATCCAATATTCTCAAGTGCACATGGGATCTTTCCCAGTATTCTGGACCATATATTAGGTCACATATCAAAACTCAATAAATTTAAAATTGCTGAAATCATAGAAAGTATCCTCTCAGACCACAATGGAATAAGGCTAGAAATTAATAACAGAAGGAAAACTAGAAAATTTACAAATTTGTGGTAAGTAACACTATTAAACAACCAATGAGTCAAAGAAGAAAGCACAAGGAAAATTAGGAAATATAATGAAATGAATGAAAATTAAAATATAACACACAAAAACTTATTGGATGCAATGAAGGCAGTGCTCAGAGGGAAATTTATAGCTTTAAGTGCCTATATTAAAGAAGAAGAAAAATCATAAATCAATAATCTGACCTCACATGTAAAGAAACAAGAATAAGAAGAACAAACTAAACCTAAAGTGAGTAAATGGAAGGAAATAGTAAAGATTAAAGAAGAGATAAAGGAAATAGAGAATTAAAAAAGCAATAGAGACTTCCGGAGAAGATGGTGGCTTAGTAAGACGCGCGGATCTTAGTTTCTCCTCCAGGACAGCTACTAGGGGAGTAGAAACGATACAGAACAGCTCCCAAAGCCACGACAGAGATAAAAAAGACAGCGTACCCCATCCTGGAATGGCTGGCTGGCTGAGAGAACCCGCTCTGGTGAGATCGCCGAGGGGCGCGGGCTTCACCGGGCGGGGCGGCAAGCGGCCGGAGTCACTCCCTTCCCCCTTCCCAGGTCGGCTGGGAGAATTGGACAGGCGGTAACCTCAAACCGCGGCGGCTGGTGCCCACACCACGCGCGGCCCCCCAGACCAACTGAGAGAATTGGATTGGAAATCCCCAGGCAGCGGAGAACGGTGACGGGGGGGGCCCTTCCAAACCCGTGACTCCCCGGGAACGTGCACTCTCCCGGGCGGGCCGCTGTGGCTGGCGCCCTCCCGCCACACTTGGCGCCCCGGGCCGACTAGGAAATTCGGACAGGCGCTTTCCCGGGCTGCGGCGGCCAGCAACCCTCCCCGCTTTTGGACCCCGGGCCGGCTCAAGCTGCTTCGGCAAGCGAACCTCCCGGACAGCGAGAGTTTTCCAAAGTTAAAAGTCCCACAGCACCTTTTACTGGTGGGACCCGCAGACAAACGTGTGCCACGAGCACCACCTACTGGGCAGGATAAGAAAAACAGAACCCAGAGATTTCACAGAAAAATCTTCCAAACTTCTGGATCCAATACCCAGGGAAATCTGTCTAAATGCGCAGACGCCAACAGAAGATAACGGATCACGCTCAAATAATTGAAAATATGGCCCAGTCAAAGGAACAAACCAATAGTTCAAATGAGATACAGGAGCTGAGACAACTAATGCTGAATATACGAACAGAAATGGAAAACCTCTTCAAAAACGAAAACGATAAATTGAGGGAGGACATGAAGAAGACATGGGCTGAACATAAAGAAGAAATAGAAAAACTGAAAAAACAAATCACAGAACTTATGGAAGTGAAGGACAAAGTAGAAAAGATAGAAAAAACAATGGATACCTACAATGATAGATTTAAAGAGACAGAAGATAGAATTAGTGCTTTGGAGGATGGAACATCTGAATTCCAAAAACAAACAGAAACTATCGGGAAAAGAATGGAAAAATTTGAACAGGGTATCAGGGAACTCAAGGACAATATGAAGCGCACAAATATACGTGGTGTGGGTGTCCCAGAAGGAGAAGAGAAGGGAAAGGAGGAGAAAAACTAATGGAAGAAATTTTCACTGAAAATTTCCCAACTCTTATGAAAGACCTAAAATTACAGATCCAAGAAGTGCAGCGCACCCCAAAGAGATTAGACCCAAATAGGCGTTCTCCAAGACACTTACTAGTTAGAATGTCAGAGGTCAAAGAGAAAGAGAGGATCTTGAAAGCAGCAAGAGAAAAACAATCCATCACATACAAGGGACACCCAATAAGACTATGGGTAGATTTCTCAGCAGAAACCATGGAAGCTAGAAGACAGTGGGATGATATATTTAAATTACTAAAAGAGAAAAACTGCCAACCAAGACTCCTATATCCAGCAAAATTATCCTTCAAAAATGAGGGAAAATTAAAACATTCTCAGACAAAAAGTCACTGAGAGAATTTGTGACCAAGAGACCAGCTCTGCAAGAAATACTAAAGGGAGCACTAGAGTCAGAACCAAAACGACAGAAGAGAGAGGTATGGAGAAGAGTGTAGAAAGAAGGAAAATCAGATATTATATATATAATACAAAAGGCAAAATGGTAGAGGAAAATATTATCCACACAGTAATAACATTAAATGTCAATGGACTGAATTCCCCAATCAAAAGGCATAGATTGGCAGAATGGATTAAAAAACAGGATCCTTCTATATGCTGTCTACAGGAAACACATCTTAGACCCAAAGATAAACATAGGTTGAAAGTGAAAGGTTGGGAAAAGATATTTCATGCAAATAACAACCAGAAAAGAGCAGGAGTGGCTACACTAATATCCAACAAATTAGACTTCAAATGTAAAACAGTTAAAAGAGAAAAAGAAGGATACTATCTACTAATAAAAGGAACAATTAAACAAGAAGACATAACAATCATAAATATTTACGCACCGAACCAGAATGCCCCAAAATACGTGAGGAATACACTGCAAACACTGAAAGGGGAAATAGACTCATATACCATAATAGTTGGAGACTTCAATTCACCACTCTCATCAATGGACAGAACAACTAGACAGAGGATCAATAAAGAAATAGAGAATCTGAATATTACTATAAAGGAGCTAGACCTAACAGACATTTATAGGACATTACATCCCACAACAGCAGGATACACCTTTTTCTCAAGTGCTCATGGATCATTCTCAAAGATAGACCATATGCTGGGTCACAAAGCAAGTCTTAACAAATTTAAAAAGATTGAAATCATACACAACACTTTCTCGGATCATAAAGGAATGAAGTTGGAAATCAATAATAGGCGGAGTGCCAGAAAATTCACAAATACGTGGAGGTTCAACAACACACACCTAAACAACGAGTGGGTCAAAGAAGAAATTGCTAGAGAAATTAGCAAATACCTGGAGGCGAATGAAAATGAAAACACAACATATCAAAACTTATGGGACGCAGCAAAGGCAGTGCTAAGAGGGAAATTTATTGCCCTAAATGCCTTTATCAGAAAAGAAGAAAAGGCAAAAATGCAGGAATTAACTATCCATTTGGAAGAACTGGAGAAAGAACAGCAAACTAATCCCAAAGCAAGCAAAAGGAAAGAAATAACAAAGATTAGAGCAGAAATAAATGAAATTGAAAACATGAAAACAATAGAGAAAATCAATAAGGCCAGAAGTTGGTTCTATGAGAAAATCAATAAGATTGATGGGCCCTTAGCAAGATTGACAAAAAGAAGAAGAGAGAGGATGCAAATAAATAAGATCCTAAATGGAAGAGGAGACATAACTACTGACCTCACAGAAATAAAGGAGGTAATAACAGGATACTATGAACAACTTTATGCTAATAAATACAACAATTTAGAGGAAATGGACGGGTTCCTGGAAAGACATGAACAACCAACTTTGACTCAAGAAGACATAGATGACCTCAACAAACCAATCACAAGTAAAGAAATTGAATCAGTCATTCAAAAGCTTCCCAAAAAGAAAAGTCCAGGATCAGACGGCTTCACATCTGAATTCTATCAAACATTCCAGAAAGACTTAGTACCAATTCTCCTCAAACTCTTCAAAAAAATCAAAGCGGAGGGAAAACTACCTAATTCATTCTATGAAACCAACATCACCCTCATACCAAAACCAGGCAAAGATATTACAAAAAAGAAAACTACAGGCCAATCTCTCTAATGAATATAGATGCAAAAATCCTCAATAAAATTCTAGCAAATCGTATCCAACAACACATTAAAAGAATTATACATCATGACCAAGTAGGATTCATCCCAGGTATGCAAGAATGGTTCAACATAAGAAAATCAATTAATGTAATACACCATATCAACAAATCAAAGCAGAAAAATCACATGATCATCTCAATTGATGCAGAGAAGGCATTTGACAAGATTCAACATCCTTTCCTGTTGAAAACACTTCAAGGATAGGAATACAAGGGAACTTCCTTAAAATGATAGAGGGAATATATGAAAAACCCACAGCTAATATCATCCTCAATGGGGAAAAATTGAAAACTTTCCCCCTAAGATCAGGAACAAGACAAGGATCTCCACTATCACCACTATTATTCAACATTGTGTTGGAGATTCTAGCCAGAGCAATTAGACAAGAAAAAGAAATACAAGGCATCAAAATAGCAAAGGAAGAAGTAAAACTATCACTGTTTGCAGACGATATGATACTATACGTCAAAAACCCAGAAAAATCCACAACAAAACTACTAGAGCTAATAAATGAGTACAGCAAAGTAGCAGGTTACAAGATCAACATTCAAAAATCTGTAGCATTTCTATACACTAGCAATGAACAAGCGGAGGGGGAAATCAAGAAACGAATCCCATTTACAATTGCAACTAAAAGAATAAAATACCTAGGAATCAATTTAACTAAAGAGACAAAAAAACTATATAAAGAAAACTACAAAAAACTGCTAAAAGAAATCACAGAAGACCTAAATAGATGGAAGGGCATACCGTGTTCATGGATTGGAAGACTAATATATTTAAGATGTCAATCCTACCTAAATTGATTTACAGATTCAATGCAATACCAATCAAAATCCCAACAACTTATTTCTCAGAAATAGAAAAACCAATAAGCAAATTTATCTGGAAGGGCAGGGTGCCCCGAATTGCTAAAAACATCTTGAGGAAAAAAAACGAAGCTGGAGGTCTTGCACTGCCTGACTTTAAGGCATATTATGAAGCCACAGTGGTCAAAACAGCATGGTATTGGCATAAAGATAGATATATCGACCAATGGAATCGAATAGAGTGCTCAGATATAGACTCTCTCATCTATGGACATTTGATCTTTGATAAGGCAGTCAAGCCAACTCACCTGGGATAGAACAGTCTCTTCAATAAATGGTGCCTAGAGAACTGGATATCCATATGCAAAAGAATGAAAGAACCCATATCTCACACCCTACACAAAAGTTAACTCAAAATGGATCAAAGATCTAAACATTAGGTCTAAGACCATAAAACAGTTAGAGGAAAATGTAGGGAGATACCTTATGAATCTTACAATTGGAGGCGGTTTTATGGACCTTAAACCTAAAGCAAGAGCACTGAAGAAGGAAATAAATAAATGGGAACTCCTCAAAATTAAACACTTTTGTGCATCAAAGAACTTCATCAAGAAAGTAGAAAGACAACCTACACAATGGGAATCAATATTTGGAAACGACATATCAGATAAAGGTCTAGTATCCAGAATTTATAATGAGATTGTTCAACTCAACAACAAAAAGACAGCCAACCCAATTACAAAATGGGAAAACGACTTGAATAGACACCTCTCAGAGGAGGAAATACAAATGGCCAAAAGGCACATGAAGAGATGCTCAATGTCCCTGGCCATTAGAGAAATGCAAATCAAAACCACAATGAGATATCATCTCACACCCACCAGAATGACCATTATCAACAAAACAGAAAATGACAAGTGCTGGAGAGGATGCGGTGAAAGAGGCACACTTTTCCACTGTTGGTGGGAATGTCAAATGGTGCAACCACTGTGGAAGGCAGTTTGGCGGTTCCTCAAAAAGCTGAATATAGAATTGCCATACGACCCAGCAATACCATTGCTGGAATCTACTCAAAGGAATTATGGGCAAAAACTCAAACGGACATTTGCACACCAATGTTTATAGCAGCGTTATTTACAATTGCAAAGAGATGGAAACAGCCAAAATGTCCATCAACAGAAGAGTGGCTAAACAAACTGTGGTATATACATACAATGGAATATTACGCAGCTTTAAGGTAGGATAAACTTATGAAGCATGTAATAACATGGATGGACCTAGAGAACATTATGCTGAGTGAGTCTAGCCAAAAACTAAAAGACAAATACTGTATGGTCCCAATGATGTGAATCGACACTCGAGAATAAACTTGGAATATGTCATTGGTAACAGAGTTCAGCAGGAGTTAGAAACAGGGTAAGATAATGGGTAATTGGAGCTGATGGGATACAGACTGTGCAATAGGACTAGATACAAAAACTCAAAAATGGACAGCACAATAATACCTAGTTGTAAAGTAATCATGTTAAAACACTGAATGAAGCTGCATCTGAGCTATAGGTTTTTGTTTTGTTTTGTTTTGTTCTTACTATTATTACTTTTATTTTTTTTCTCTATATTAACATTCTATATCTTTTTCGGTTATATTGCTAGTTCTTCTAAACCGATGCAAATGTACTAAGAAACGATGATCATGCATCTATGTGATGATGTTAAGAATTACTGATTGCATATGTAGAATGGTATGATTTCTAAAAAAAAAAAAAAAAAATGGACAGCACAATACTACCTAATTGTAATGTAATTATGTTAAAACACTGAATGAAGCTGCATCTGAGCTATAGTTTTTTTTCTTATATATTTTTGTATTTTTTATTTTTATTTTTATTTTTTCTCTATATTATCATTTTATTTCTTCTTCTGTTGTCTTGCTATTTCTTTTTCTAAATCGATGCATATGTACTAAGAAATGATGATCATACATCTATGTGATGATATTAAGAATTACTGATTGCATATGTAGAATGGAATGATTTCTAAATGTTGTTAGTTAATTTTTTTTAATTAATGAAAAAAAAAAAGCAATAGAGAGAACCAACACTACCAAAAGTTATTTTTTGAAAAGATCAATAAAATCAACAATCTTTTAGCCAGACTGACAAAGAAAGAGAAAGGAAACACAAATAATTAAAATCAGGAATTAAAAT
This sequence comes from Tamandua tetradactyla, assembly GCF_023851605.1. Taxonomy (NCBI): domain Eukaryota; kingdom Metazoa; phylum Chordata; class Mammalia; order Pilosa; family Myrmecophagidae; genus Tamandua; species Tamandua tetradactyla. Next base: position 53,503,202 of record NC_135331.1, read on the forward strand.
GGATACACTACTACAAGCTTCCAGAAAGGATTATAAAAGTGTTCTATGAATAATATTTGCTAATAAGTTAGAAAACCTGGATGAAAACATGCAAATTACCTAGTCTGAAGCAAGGAGAAATAAAAAATCATAACATATATAATGTTATATTTTATATATAATCAACCATAACAAGTTAAGATACAATGAATATTAATCTATAACAAGTAAAGAGATTGAATAAGTAATTATAAACCTCCCAATAAAGAAGTTCAGGATCAGATGGTTTCACTGCTGAATTTTACCAAACATTTAAAGATTTAACAATTATTCTCAAACTCTTCCAATAAATAGAAGAAGGGGGATGACTTTCTAACTCCTTCTATGAGGTCAGTATTATCCTGATAGTAAAGCCAGATAAAGATAGCACAAAAAAAAAGAAAACTGCCAACCAATATCTCTTATGAATATAGATGCAAAAATCTTCAACAAAATACTGGCAAACTGAATCCAACAGTATATTAAAAAGTTTATACACCACAATCAAGTAGATTTATTCCAGGAAAGCAAGGATGGCTCAACATAAGAAAACCAATCAATATAATATACATTAATAGAATAAAAGAAAATAAACTACATGATCATCTCAATTGATGCACAAAATTAATAACAGAATCTAATATCCTTTTATCATAAAAACACTCAGAAAGCTAGCAATAAAGGGGATATTTCTCCATATGATAAAGGGCATTTATGAAAAACCAAAAGCAAATATCATACTTAATAATGAAAAACTAAAATCTTTCCCCCTAAAACCAAGAACAAGACAAGGATGCTCACTCTCATCACTATTAATCAACATTGTCTGGAAGTTCTAGCCAGAGCTATCAGGCAAGAGAAAGAAATAAAAGGCATTCAACTTGGACAGGATGAAGTAAAATTGTCTTGCTATTCGCAGACAACATGAAGGCCAATTCCATTCAATGGCAAAATAATTGTCTCTTCAACAAATGGTGCGGAGACAACTGGAAATCTCCATGCAAAAGAATGAATGTGGACCCCTACCTCTGATCATATACAAAATTTAATTCAAAATGAATCAATGACCTAAATATAAAAGCCAATACTATAAAAATCTTAAAATAAAGCATAGGACCCGTATCTCACACCCTGTACAAAAGTTAACTCAAAATGGGTCAAAGATCTAAACATTAGGTCTAAGACCATAAAACAGTTAGAGGAAAATATAGGGAGATATCTTATGAATCTTACAATTGGAGGCGGTTTTATGGACCTTAAACCTAAAGCAAGAGCACTGAAGAAAGAAAGAAATAAATGGGAGCTCCTCAAAATTAAATACTTTTGTGCATCAAAGAACTTCATCAAGAAAGTAGAAAGACAGCCTACACAATGGGAGACAATATTTGGAAATGACATATCAGATAAAGGTCTAGTATCCAGAATTTATAAAGAGACTGTTCAACTCAACAACAAAAAGACAGCCAACCCAATTACAAAATGGGAAAAAGACTTAAACAGACACCTCTCAGAAGAGGAAATACAAATGGCCAAAAGGCACATGAAGAGATGCTCAACGTCCCTGGCCATTAGAGAAATGCAAATCAAAACCACAATGAGATATCATCTCACACCCACCAGAATGGCCATTATCAACAAAACAGAAAATGACAAGTGCTGGAGAGGATGCGGAGAAAGAGGCACACTTATCCACTGTTGGTGGGAATGTCAAATGGTGCAACCACTGTGGAAGGCAGTTTGGCGGTTCCTCAAAAACCTGAATATAGATTTGCCATACGACCCAGCAATACCATTGCTGGGAATCTACTCAAAGGACTTAAGGGCAAAGACACAAATGGACATTTGCACACCAATGTTTATAGCAGCATTATTTACAATTGCAAAGAGATGGAAACAGCCAAAATGTCCATCAACAGACGAGCGGCTAAACAAACTGTGGTATATGCATACGATGGAATATTATGCAGCTTTGAGACAGGATAAACTTATGAAGCATGTAATAACATGGATGGACCTAGAGAACATTATGCTGAGTGAGTCTAGCCAAAAACTAAAGGACAAATACTGTATGGTCCCACTGATGTGAACCGACATTCGAGAATAAACTTGGAATATGTCATTGATAACAGAGACCAGCAGGAGTTAGAAACAGGGTAAGATAATGGGTAATTGGATCTGAAGGGATACAGACTGCGCAACAGGACTAGATACAAAAACTCAAAAATGGACAGCACAATACTACCTAATTGCAATGTAATTATGTTAAAACACTGAATGAAGCTGCATCTGAGCTATAGTTTTTTTTTGTTTGTTTGTTTGTTTGTCTGTTTGTGTCTTTTGTTTGTTTTATTTCTTTTTCCTTTTCTTTTTTTTATTATTATTATTATTTTTATTTTTTCTCTATATTAACATTCTATATCTTTTTCTGTTGTTTTGCTAGTTCTTTTCCTAAATCGATGCAAATATACTAAGAAATGATGATCATGCATCTATGTGATGGTGTTAAGAATTACTGATTGCATGCGTAGAATGGAATGATTTCTAAATGTTGTGTTAATTTCTTTTTTTCTTTAATTAATAAAAAAAGCTAATAAATACTAAAGCTGCAGGTGAAAAATAAATAAATAAATAAAGCATAGGGAAATATTTTCAGGGCCTTGTAGTACACAGTGGATTTTTAGATTTTACAACAAAAGCATGAACAACAAAAATAAAAAGTAGGGTGGGCCATGGTGGCTCAGCAGGCAAGAATGCTTGCCTGACATGCCAGAGGACCCAGGTTCAATTCCTGGTGCCTGCCCATGTAAAAAAAAAAAAAGAAAAAGTAGACAAAATGGATGTAATCAAAATCAAAACTTTTTTACATCAAAGAATATTATCAAGAAAATGAAAGTACAACCTACAGAATGGGAGAACATATTTGGAAACCATATACTGGATAAAGGTTTAATATACAGAATATGTAAAAAAAAAAAAAAAAAAAAAAAACCTCAACAACAAAAAAGACAAACAACCCAATTTAAAAATGGGTCAAGGGTTTGAATAGACACTTCTGCAAAGAAGGTATCAAATGGCCTATAAGTACATGAAAAGATGCTGAACATGATTAACCATTAAAGAAATGCAAATTAAAATTACAATGAGAAACTGCCTCACAACCACTAGGTTATTTAAAAAACTGAAAATAACAAGTGTTGGTGAGGATGAGGAGAAATAGGAATCTTGATACATTGTTGGCGGGAATGTAAAATTGTGCAGCCACTGTGGAAAACAGTTTGGCACTTCCTCAGAAAATTAAAGATACAATTGCCACATGACCTGGTAAATCCACTTCTAGGTATATACCCAAAAGAATTGAAAGCAGGGATTTGAACAGCTATTTATACACCAATATTCACCCAGCTTTATCCACAATAGTCAAAAGATGGTAGCAACACTAGTGTCCATCACAGATGAATGGATAAACAACGTGTGGCATATCCATACAATGGAATATTGTTCAGCCATAAAAAGAAGTGAAGTGCTGATACGTGGTACAACACGGATGAATCTCGAAGACATGTTGAGTGAAATAAGCCAGACTCAGAAGCACATATATTGTATGCTTTCTTTGGTATGAAATACTTAGAATAACAAATGCATAGAGACAGAAAGTGGAGTAGTGGGTAATAGGTGTTTTGGGGGGTAAGGAGACACTGTTGCTAAATAAGTATGAGTTTGGGTTTGGGATGATTTGGGGACATAGTCTGGAAATAGATAGTGGTGAAAGTTACACATATTGTCAACTGTTTTAGGTCAAAGAATTATCCACTTAAAATTATTAAAATGATTTTTATGCTAGGAATATTTTACTACAATTAAAATAAATTATTGAAATATATATTATAAAAAGGTAGCCTGGTGAATTTTGTATTTTATTAACAGGGTTAAGCACTCCTGTTCTACTGAGTTATGGAATATGGAGTGTGCCTGCTACACTCTCTGGCTGGGAAGAGGGATGGAAATTCCTTCTGTGAGCAAGGCTGCAATATGAGGGAAGGTAGAAGGGCTCTCCCTACCATTTTACAGAATGATTATTCTCTCTGGGTGGTCATAAGATAGGGAAAAGAATGTGGAAAACTGGGAGTAAGTACCATGGGGTTCTATTTTTGAATCTGGCACAGTGAGTTTCTTTAAAGCACAAAATCCCAGATGCTTTTAAAATAATTGTGATGACAGAAACAATCACTGGATATAAGAAAAGGAATAGAGAATTAGATCTTTCTCCATAAGTCTTGTGTTTGATTCTCACATGTGTTTAAAATTCCTGACTGATATAAAAATGGATCACTTGAGGGGAATCCTTTAGGATGATATCAATATTCACTACTTTTGTCTCATGAATAAGAGGGAGGAGAAATTATATTGAGTGATTTGAAACTTGGATAATTGGAAAAGTGGGGCTATGATTGCTTTAGGCACATACAGTTTGAAGAGCTGAACCATCAGTCAGTACATGAAGAAGGGGATGAGGTGAGATTGTGTGAGAGTTTGGAGGACTGTGAGTTGCATTAGTTAAGTTGTCAGTTTTAGGACAAAGCTTTCAAAAGTGTCAGGGGCATGTGAGATTATCTAGTTGCTGAGTGGAGCTTCAGTAAAAGAATATATTTGCAACTATTTACAGTGTGCTTAGCCCTAATATTTGTCCCAAATTTGAGAATATATCCAAATTTGAGAATAATGGTAGCATCTCAAGGATTCAATTGATTTTACTCTTTCCTTGGCTGCAAGAAAGAAGTTAACTAACCTCTCTTTTATCCAAAGAAAGGAGAATGTCACTTGGTCCTTATATCTCCCACCTCTTTATACTTCTTAGACATATAGGTGGTGGTGTTGAGAATGTGCTTAGATAAAAGAGTCTAGTGCTGAACTAGAGATACACATTTGAGATCCACTGGTGCGTGGAGTTATTAAAGCCATGGAAGGGAGAGAGAGTGCAAATAGAGGAGCTTGCTGTGGTCAGAACCATAGGTACTCCCACATGTAGATGTCTGGTAGAGAAAGAGAAACCAGAAATGGAGGTGAGATAAAGTGGTTCTGAGACAGAGGAAACTAGGAGAATGGTGTCATAGAAGCACAGAGGACAGTGTTTCCATGGAAAGTATGTTTGAAAAAAAGCATGTGTTCAATAATATCAGCTGCTGCAGAGAGATGGACTAAGATGAGAATGGGAAGTTAACCCTCAGCTGTGGCCAGATACAGGTTAATGGTGACCCTGATGACAGCTGATTCAGTGGAGTGCTGGGATGAAAGGCAGGATGAAGCAGGTTGGGTGGGGAAGAGCGATGAGTGGGTGGGGATGCAAATGTTGACCAGTCTTTCCATGAGTTTTGCTGGCATGAAAAGAGGAGAAATGAAATATCTAAACAGCATTATGTTATTCCCTTTTGTTGCTTTGTCTTAGATGGGTGTGCCAAAGAAGAATGATTCTGGAAAGAAAGAAAGAGGCGGGGGGGGGGGGTGGAGGGAGAGAGAGAGAGAGAGAGGTTGATGATGCAAGAGATATGTGCAAACATAAATGTATCCAATATTGAAATGTTTCAGAAAGCACAAAAATATGTAATTCTTAAAAGTCGTATTTGCTTGGCAGTTTCTCAAATGAACTGAATACTATACGGAAAATCAAGGAGGTCTTCCCAATCTAGAAACATAACAATTCACATCTTGAGTTCATAGTGCTTTTTAAAAATGTAAGGTGTAGGTAGCAAGAAGTTCGGTACCAATAAATGCATCTGCTGGTATCACTATGCCAGGCAATCCCTGGACACTGCCTTCTTATTCTATGTTTCGGGGATAGCAGAAAGGAAAAGCATGAGGTGGTTTCTCCAACATGTCTCAGGAGCTGCGAGCTAGAATTCCAGTGTCTAAACGCTCCCCTTCTTAAACACACACCCTGCCAACCCCTTAACCAAGAACGAGATGAAAAATACAAATTGGTGGCTTATTATGGTCTTTATCCTGTCAAAAACTTGACGAGTAACATGGAGAAAATCTAATTCTACAATATACCACCCACATCTACCACAAGGTCAGAAATGTGATAATTTTTCTGAAATATGTATATATTTCGCCCAAATTGAAGAGTGACGGGAAAATTGCAGGCTAGCTATGGTGGACTGTCTCCACTGATCCCCAATAAACGAATAGGCAGGAGTTAGGCAGTGTGTATGCATTTCGTTTTCTTGCAATTGATAAAGAAGTAAATGTCCAGCTCTTGCAACCTTTGTAATGTAGAAGTACTTTGATATATTTTATGGGAAATTATAACAGAACCATTAATATAAACAAGAAATTTTTAAAAGCCGTTGCCTTTTTTTCCTTGAAATGAGTGATTGTGGTTAGTAAGATTATTCAACTTGAAATAATTAGGTTTCTGGTTCCTGTAATTTAGGATTTAGGTCTTACCTATCACTCTAAATTATCTAAATTGTTATACCCACACACACATAATTGCATCATGTCCATAAAACTAAAAACATTTAAAAGACATTTATATTCAAGTTCATATTTATTTTCTAATAAAAAAAGAAGTCGAATATATTTATAACATACTCTAGATCAAAGTAAGTATATTTACATGCTTATTTTTATCATAGGATGTTGTTTATTATTACTCTTTGGTGTGGTTACAGATATAGATTTCCTTTAGATGCTTTTCTTCTACCCTTGAATTTTCTTCTTCTTGAAGAACTTTTAAAGACTATCCACCAGACCATTAAATAACTGTAATATTTGGGGGTTCAAAGATGTCTTAATTTGTAATGACAATTTGCCTTGTACCATAACCTTCCACATCTTACTGAATCTAGCTTTGCCTGTAGGGAGTTCATCTGATTCCATTATTTAGCTAAGTAGAATTTTATAGCCATTAAAAGCAAAGCAGTTATTCCTTTCACTGAAGTGAGTATACGACATTGTTTAATACATTTAATTACAACCTAATTGAGTCTTGGGACACTGGTAGCCCATTGATGGACTTCAAATGTTATTATTAATTTAATAAAAACTTTTATTGAGTTCTTATTCCGTGCCATACATACATTATCTTACTTAATTTTTCTAAATAACCATGTGAAGTAAGTATTATTTTTGTCCCAAGTTTGCATACTAGGAAAAGAGGTTCAGAAAGGTTATGTGACTTTCCCAAGATCAGAGCCGATACACAGAGCAAAGAGTTTACTATTAGCTCCCAGTTTACTATTAGAGCCACAATTGCATTTAAGGTCTATCTAAGGACATATTATGATATACTGAAATTTAAAAAAAAGAAGTTCTTTGTCCCTAACCCGAGAATCCTGGAGCATAACCTTCTGCATGACGAAACCTACTCTTTTAGCTGCCCAATTTCTAGCAATTTTCTGAGATCAGGTATATTCATGGCCACCCCCTACCCCATGATAGTCTTAATTGCTCTTTATTACTTAAAGATAAAGGAGGGTGGACACATTAACACTCCATATGTACACATGGAAATGTAACACTCATCCACTCATCCATTCAATCATCTGCTATTTATTAAACACCACTCTGTCCCAGCCACTGTGCTGGACTGAGGAACAAAATAGACATGGTACTTGTCCTCAACAGAGCTTTCCATAGAATGGATGGGACACATTAAACATATAAACCACAAATAAATCGATATCATAAGTAATTTAGTGAATAAAAGAAAAATAAATCAGCCTTTGTTTATTCTGCATAAGGGGGTCAGGGAAGCCTCTACAAAGAAGGGATATTTAAATTGAAATCATTATGGACATAGTCCCCCCAAAAGGTGCAGATTAAGAGACACCATATGCACTCATTCATTCAACAAATATTTGCTAAGGATGCAAAACACTCTGCTGGGTGCAAATGCTACATCACTGGATAAATCTGAAGTGACCCTATCACCTAGTCTACTGAAAACGTTTAAAATAATGTCTCACTGAAGCTATAGGAAATGAATTATATAAACTATAGGCAAAAATAACTTAAAAAGAGAAAGACACTAGTAAAATGTGAATACCTGTGTTAGGGAAAGAGGTTGAGGAAGAAACATTTAATCAGATGAGCTACTGAGCTTGTAAAATATGGTTTGTTCTTTTGGGTTCAGGATCCCTCCCATCCCATTCCTAGATCTTCCTCTTTGTAATGGATGCAATCTTTAAATTCACCATCCCAGAGCACATTTCAAAACATCTCAGCTCCTAAGAGAAGAAATTCAAAAGAACTCTAGGGTAGGATAAAGGAAGGTGGAGAGAGTGCTTGTAAAAATAAAAAAATCAAAGAGAGAACTACAGAAGAAATAGTGTCTGCTCCTTTCAGCCTGTGCCCAGCATTTCAGTGTCTTTTCTTTGGTGTTTTGGTTTGCTAAAGCTGCTGGAATGCAATATACCAGAAATGGATTGGCTTTTACAAAGAGCATTTAGTAAGTAAAAATTTACAGTTCTTCAGCCATGAAAATGTCCAAATTAAGGCATCAAGAGGATACCCTGATTCTTAAGAAAGGCCGCTGGCCTCCGGGCCTCCCCTCTGTCACATGGGAAGGTCCATGGCAATGTTTGCTGGTCCCTTGCTCTGGGCTCCATTGTTCTCAGCCTCTGTTTCCAGTGGCATTCTCTTTGAGCATCTGTGGGTACTTGTTTGCTTCTCCGGGGACACCTGTCTGAGCTCTTTGTGTCCTGTAGCTCTCCTCTCAGTGTTTCCGGGGTGTCACTCTCCCTGTGTGTCCCTTACTTGGTTTCATCTCTCTGCTCTCTATATCAGCTCTGAGCTCTCTCTCTGTTTTCTGTCTTTTATTCTCTTCATAGAGGACTCCAGTAAAAGGATTGGTACCACCTTGAATGGGCAGGGTCACATCTCCATGGAAACAACCTAATCAAAAGGTCCTACCCAACAACGGGTCTGCACCCACAAGACTGAATTAAAAGAGCATGGCTTTTCTGGGATACAGAACAGTTTCAAACCAGCATATTAGGTTTGGCCTTTTTCCCTGGAAATTGAAACCTGTGATCGCCACCTTCTTCACGGAACACACTGACCCTACACACAGAGGGATGTTTTACCCTAAGACCTAAAGGGGACAATCATATGTGAATATACCCAGATAATGTTCATACAAATGTTACTAGCCAAGAATAGCAGGAAGGTCATTACACACACACACACACACTGTTAAGCACTGCCCATTTTCAGAGTGGGCTCAAAAGAGCATGGCTAGATTTTAGGGAATGCCCTGAACTATCAGTAACCAATTATTTGCTGTTGCTACTCTTAAGGTGGGTTGATTTAGGGGAAATGAACTCTCTGGCAGCCCCACCATTGCACAGTCCAAGCAATCAAACAAAGTTTCCAGTAAAAATAGAAAGTCTGGAGAAGGGTTCTACCACCTAGTAATGTTGGCTGATCTAGACATAACTACCTTGCTTGTCACTTCCCCAGGCATCATCATCATCACCTCATCTGAAAACTTTGGGTAATATTGACTTTCAGATATATCTCTGGATGCAGATAAAATTTGCCCCAGAGGACAGGCTGTCTGGAAAAGTTGGAGCTAAGTGACTCCTCAGAAACATTAAGGCACACAACGCTGACTTTCTCAGGGACATGACTTCCATGTAGTCAAGAAGAGATGAGGGAAATTGATGGGGAGAGCTAAGGAAGGTCATCCTCTACCCAGCCCCATCTCCTTCTCCCAACAATCATGCAGATGCTCTGTCCAAAGTACCTCAGTGGAGAGAATGGACACCAGCTCAACTTCCCAGATTTTCCAAGGTCATAGCATTCCTCATCAAACAGATGTGTAGATGCCCTGACAACCCCTGTAGAGCAAGTATCCTAAGACTTCTGAGTCACTCCCACGCAGTGAGGACAGGCTTGCAAGAAACCAACTCAAAACTCTTTAAATTTGCATGTATTTCTGCATAGAACATTTATGTGAAACAATTTCTGTTTTTAAAATAAGCATTCCCACTAACTCTTTCTACTTTAGGTAAAAGATACTAGGAAACATTATCGGGTTTCCTGAAATACAAAACAAGTTAACTAAACATTAACAAGCTTTTAAGAAGAATAATAAAGCCAAACCATCCTGGATAAAGACCACAGCATGATATTCAATAGATAACTGGCAATAACAGAGTCCAGTGAATTCTGGAAGGCAGAAAAGGAAATCATGGCTTGTACTATTTCTCTTCTGTTCCACAGCTAGCCAGTCAAAACATCTGAAGTCATTCTGCAAATCTGACACATAAAGGGTCTCCTTTCTCCTTGATGTGGGTCTGTGCGAAATTCATGATCTAAATGCCAGAGAGAATAACTACATTAACAACTTAGTTTCTAAGCCACAGGAAAGGAAGAGGTTCTCTGATCTTGACCAATTCCACAAGTGGAACATGCATCATCCAGTGAAACTCTGACGTCTGAATGGCTTTGCCTGCTCAGTTTTGAAAGCAAAATGAAAAATACCAGACAGATGATCTACTTCCAAAATAGAAACTTGTTTTGTGGTTCTTCACTTAAGCCAAATGAACTCAGTATTGTTGATACTGTCAATAAGGAGTACTCAATAAGTATTTGAATATAAATGGTTTCATCAGCATCAGAATATTACGAAAAATCATGGCGAATCTCTGTGTTCTCATAAAAAAATTTGCTAATGACATCTACCTTAAGGCTTCTGGAAACATATATAAGGCAAATGACGCAAACACTTTTTGATAGTAAAGAACCATATATATAAAAGTACTGTTTTATTATGATCATTATTGGTATGATTTAAGAGTAAGACCGAGTCTTGACTCAAAGTGACACTAATTAATAAAAGACAATTTAAGCAGAGTCTCCAAGGGGAATTCAAATAATATATATATTTTTTGTCCAGGCCTATGCTCAAAAAGCAGCTGAATGCAGCTTGCAGGGGATGTGGCACACTGATCACTAATACTATTCCCTGCAGCTCTATCTTCCAACCTCTAACTACCTAAATTTCTTCTTGGCCTATAAAAATTAAGGAGTTCATAACCTGAGGAGATATCACTGCAGGTTGTATATATGTTGGGGGACAGAGAAAGCAAAGATGACCTTTTCCACCAAACAGTTTAAAAAGAAAAAAAATTTAGGTTGTGACTAGGTAACTCCAGAGCATGTTCAAATGGCCAAGTCAGACCCTCTTACCACTCAGACAACACTTCCCAATTCTTCCCTGCCAAAATTCTTCCTCATTTGGTACCTTTTAAATTCTTGTTTATATCCATATCCCTTCTCTATCTGGAAATAGTTGCTATATAAGGCAGGGAAAGGACAACAGGTCTCAGGTGTCTGCAGCTGCACCTTCCCATATTTAGGAAAAAGAAGAAAGAAAGAAAGAACAAGTGTCATTTTGTATTAAAAGCATGCCTGGCCATTCTTTCTATTTGTGTGGCATGGCTTGAATGTTCAAAGAAAGCTGATGACTCACACGCCACCCCATTACAGAGGCTTTGGACAGCAACCTACTGCAACATAAATCGTTCTTATTTCCTACTTTCATTGTTTCAGTGTCACAGAGCTGTCAGAAGCAGGCAATGAAATGGGAAACTAAGGGATCCTGAAAGGACACACCCTTCTCACTTATGGAGAGACTCACAGAAATTATGATATTTGTACTCATTTGGCCACAGCTTCTTCTAGGATGTGGAGTGTCTCTTATAAGGCAACAGAATAGTGGGGGGTTTCAAAGCTAAAAAATTAAAAGAGTTGGCAAGCAAGCAAAGAATGTCAGAGTAAAGGAATAGGTTTCAACCATAATGTGTTTACACCACACACTGTATTTGTCCAGTTCAAGCTCCTTAAATCTCACTGACACTCCATTTTTAATGAGCATCTTCAGTGACTGCTACCTCTGAACTGCCACATCACTGAAAGTCTCAGAAGGTTAAAGCAAGATTATGATCATAATGATGAATTCTAAAGCTGTCTGATCCTCAAAACCTCATCCATTTAGCACACCAAAATTCCAAGGACTTTTCATAGCCTCATACATAAAAAAGTGAGGCTGGGTCTGTCCAACACTGGGCATTTCCATGAGATGAAATGAGCCCAAGTCCCAGCTCTGCCACAGGCTTGTACATAACCACGAGCAAGTCAATTTGCCTCCCTGAGTCTCAGTTTTCACCTTTGTGGAAATGCATGGACTAGACTAAATTGTCTCCAGGGTTCCTTTCAGCTCTGAAATTCTATGACCTATAATTTTTATATGGGTGGCATATTTCTAGACTTAGTAGTAATTAGAAATGTCAAGGAAAAAAGCCTCTTCTTTAAACATTTTTAAATTGTGGAACTCTGATTTTGTAATCATCTTAAAGGCTTAAAGTCCTGCCAACACTCTCAAATTTAAATCTTTTCAACCAAGGATGGAACAACTGGAAGAAGTTGGGTTTTACGAAAATCCCAGGTTACAATTTTTTTTTTTTGCACAGAAACATTCTATTTTGTGTAATATTTTCACTGATCTTAATTTTGAGGAAAATTTGGTTGGATTGTTTCTGAACCATTTTGAAACTCAACAAAATGCAATTCTGTTCCAGTTATTTGCTGTCTAACCCCAAACTTTATAAATTCATTTATCTATGTAAAGGTACTCCTTCAGCAGTGATTGGAAACCAAAACCGAACAGGCCCAAATCTGGTTTAGTCATGGGGAACATGGGGTTCAAAAAAGCTCCGAACTTGCCCAAATTTTCCTCTCTTAAATCAAACTACCTGGCTGACTTTTATTGGGAGCATGACTGTTCTCATGACCTGTGAAGCTCATTCTAAGAATATTTGACCTAGTTTGCCCTTTCTCTCTGTGCTCTCTTACTAGGTCTTCTTCAGGACAAGGAGCTCTTTTTGTAACTCCTCCACGCCAACCTATCATAATTTCCAGGCTTCCTCGAAAACTAAAGGAAATTTGAAAACTAAAGGAAATGGCACTATTGGCAGCACATGGCAGATGTGTTCATCCTAAATCCCTAAATTCCTAATGATGAGAAACTGTTAGTCAAATTTTCCTGGAGCAGAGATATTATCAATTTTGTTCCCTCTGTTTCTCCAGAGCCAAGATGTTGGCCTGGCATGCAAGAGAAGCACAACGCAGATTTGCAGAGGGAGTACACTCTACCATGAGGTGATGTGACACTGGGAAGAAGAAGAGGTATGAAAAAATATTATACACAAACCTCTCAGGTTGGGCATAAAGAATTTCCCCAGAAACAACTGTTTTCTGGAAAATAGATGATCTATGTTCTGCAGTTTTTCCCTTTAGTAAAATTTGAGTGAGAATAGAGGACTCCAAGTATCATAAGCAGTTCTGGCTAATTTAACCAAAAGATATCGATAGCTATAGAATTCTATAGTACCTGGTGTTATTTTATCAATGATGAGTTACTGTCGTCATTGAATTAACCAGTCCGAGTAGTGAAAATATAGCCATTTTGATCCCTTCTCTCTACTGAATTGAATTTACTAGTTGTTTTAACATACTGTCAACATATATTAAAACATCTTATTGGAACATTTTTTCTTTCTTTTTTTTTTCTCCTTTTTTCTTAGCCAATAGGTTCTGCCTTTACTTAGCTCTTATTTATTCAGCAAATATTTATTGAGATTCTCTTACGTATCATGCCCTATTTTAGGTCCTGGAAAGAGAGCAGACATCATAATAGACACAGTCCCTGCCATCATGGAACTTATATTTTAATGGGAAGAGATGAACAGCAAATAAACAATTACATAAATAAGATAATATCAGAAAGAAAGTGCAGAAAAAAATAAGGACAGGGACGTAGGCGGGCAGCAGCGAGCAGGCTACTGTAGATTAGATGGCGAGGAAGGAACCCTGAAGCTGAAACTTGACAGGTGAGAAGGTCAGCCCACGCAAAGGTCTGGGGAAAAAGGCATTCCTGGCTGGAAGACTAGCACAGCCAACCTGAGGCAGGAAGAAGCATTGAACATTTGAGGGACAGGAAAATAAGGTCAGGGTAGGAGATAGAGATGGTACGAGAAGAGGTGGAGAACAAGCATGGCTGGCCCTTGTAGGGTCTTACAGACCATGACAAGGAGCCCACTGAGGAGCTTGAGGCTAGAGGGTGGCATAATAGGATCTGTTTCTAAAAGATCCCTTTGGCTACTGTGGAAGAAGGATCACGGGAAGCAGGAGTTGCCACGGCCTTGGTGTGGCGTGAGAGGTCACAAACTCAGGTGCCGGCAGTGGGGATAAAGCCAATAGGTTTAGAGAGAAATCTCAGAGGCAAAGGCAGTAGGATTTGCCGAGCAATTGATTGCAGGGGGTGAGAGAAAGAAGATAGAGCAATGCCTTACCAAAATTAATGAGATCTACTAATTAGGATAGCATTTTACCATAAACAAATTATTAAGCACTTCCCTGTCAGTATCACCACCCTGCCTTGAGGACTCAGGCTTAAAGATCATTAGAACAGTCTGACAGGAGTCAGGGAGCCTCTGTAGTTTCTAACCATGAGGAAGGGAACTGCAGAAGTCAAGCTAAAATAATATGGCACACTTATAAAGGACGTTATTAGTTATAAAGCGATTTTATATCCATGGTCTCCTTCATTCTCTGTATTTTTCTTCAATTTATGTAACACTTCCAAAGAATGGGCTGGATATGTAGGTTGGTGCATTCATTTAACAAAAACTGGATACTGATGAAGGATTTGTTGACACCCCTCTGCCTATTATAAGTATTTTTTCTTTTTATTTCTAAAGTCTTTCCTGAGGCAAGAATCCCTCATCTAAAAGGAATAGTTTTTGGTATTTTAAAACATTGTTTCATTAATTTTTGTCTCAGTGCTATCCATAGATCACCCTAACCGGAACTTTTGAAAATGAAATGAAATTGGATTTTTAAGAATTCCAGCATTATGAATGCTTTGAAATGATTATGCCTCACTCCCAATGAAAAAGAAATTCCGATTGTTATGCATGAATTAATGAGAGCTGTCACCTCCCAGGCCTGCACACAGATCAAAGCAGACTTCTGTGTCCAAAGCAGTCCGAGAGTGGGAGCTGTACCCAAATAAGGGCTGTGGTTTTTCCAAGTAAATGGTCACGATGTTATCCCAGCTAGAGACAGCATTGCCCTGCTCTGGAGCCTTCCACAAAGGTACTGCTGGGTGCTGCTACCCCTGAAAAGGGTCAAGCAACATGCACGGCCGGCCCATCTACGGTCTCCTCCTAATGACAGGCAGGATAGTGAGGAATGAAGGAGGGTGTACATGGCTGCAGGAAAATGGACAGCATCAGAACAGGCTTCCTGGACTTTCCCTTCCCGTGAGAAATCTCAGAATAAGGTGGTATTAGAATGCCAGTTCCATCACAACAACTCAGCCTCATGTGTTAGAGGCAGATAACCCACCGCCTTTCAGAGTTAATGGAAAAACAAAACAAAACAATAATGGCCTTTGTAAAACTGATAAATAAATGGTTGCGGTCATGATTAAACTTATCAAAGGGAACCTTTATTAGTCATAAAAAGTAATCAGAAAATGACTGATAGTTGTCCTCACTGATCATCTGCAAGGTAATTCAATGACCATTTATTAAGGTGTGGTCCTAGGCACAGCCAAGATAAATAAGACCTAGTCTCTGCCCTCATGTTTCTCTGTCTCCTGGGGTACACAGATGGCTATAATTCAAGGCAGGTTGTGATAAATACTTATCTGAAACACAGGTAAGGGTCTATAAACACAGGTAAGCATTCCTCTTACTTGAGGATTTAAAAAATCTTCATGGAGGAGGTGGTGGCCTCGTAGGGTAAGAGGGGTTTCAACAGACTAGAAGTATAAGACAGAAGAGAATCGGGAGCAACGCCTGAAATAGAGGTGGGGGAGATGGGCTTAAAATTTTGCTAAAATTCTAGTGGAAACTGGATTGAGCTGGAGAACTATAGCTACCCATAATCTCTCCAAGATACAACTTGGAGAAATGGAAGTAAAAAAGCATAGACTCATAAAGAATGCTAAAGAAATGTACTGTTTGACTCATACAAAGGCAGCCAAGTGATAAAGTCCATCACTGGGTTCCTTGTGCTCATTCCAGGGCACCCATGTGCTACCCAGACTCACCCTGAGCCAGAGCTTTGGCTGAAGATTGGGCTGGGTGCAGAGAGTGACTAGAGTCTGTTTTGCAAGAGGAGAGGAGGGGGAGGTGGGGTTTTGTTGATTCCAAGTGGTATTTTGTAAAACCATTCTGTTCTCATCACCCCTGGGATACTTTAGAAATTATGCTAAACTAAATAAGGGTTCTTTGTGCTCAGAATTCTAAGGTCATTTTAAAAGAGCAAAGACCCCCCAAGGTCACTCAATCCACCTGCTCTCTTTCCTGAATGAAAAGCCAAAGAGAGAGAGGCAGGGGGCGAGTGTAGAATGCATCAGAAGAAAGAATTGCATTTGGTGAAAAAAGATAAGGAGACCCAAAAGAGAGAGGCTTAATAACAACCTCTTATTAAGGCTGTCCTAATAAGAAAGAGCAAAGGCAGGAAGTGGAGGGGAAAGGAAGAAGGAAAGAGAAAAGAATTATAGGAAATAAAAGGAAAAGGAGAGCAGAGAAGAGGGATTAGGGAATTAACAGGTACTGAGCATGTATTTAGCTCTGTCATTTCCACAGGAAGCAGTAAGGAGAAAAGAGAGATGAAATATGAAAGAAAAGGTACATAAATTTCAAGTTGCATAAGAGATATGAAGCATCTGCTCAATCCTTTGCAGGTTACCTGGACTGTCCCACCACCCTTGGTTGGCCCAGGCAGCAGCCTTGTCTCAGAGCCCCCGCCTAACTCCAGTACCAACTTCTTTTCCCTTTGTCCCAAGCTCCAACATTCAGACTCAGTCCCTACCTTCCTGAGCCACAGAAGGGCCAAGCACAGTCATCTGTACAACTTCTACTGGATCGGAAAGAGATTTTCTACAGAGCTATGAAAACTGTGCTTTCCCAGGCATCCTCACTGGATAGAAAGAAAGATGGTGGCATGCTGCTACAGTTCTCACTGCTGCTTCCATCATCACTGTCTCCTCCTACTCACACTTGGCTGGACCCAAGCACTTCCTGAGCCACAGAGGGGCCAAGCACAGTCATCTGTACAACCTCTACTGGATTGGAAAGAGATTTTCTACAGAGCTAGGAAAACTGTGCTTTCCCAGGTATCATCACTGGATAGAAAGGAAGATGGTGGCATGCTGCTACAGCTCTCACTGCTGCTTCCATCATCACTGTCTCCTACTCACACTTGGCTGGACCCAAGCACTGTGCTAGAGCAGAAGGCAAAGGGAGTTCATTCCAATGTTGTCAAAAGGACCTCAGCAGTCAGGTATTTCTGGAACTTTCTAAAAAATAGCATCAATTACTTCAGAGATTTCTGCTCAACTCTCCCAAGCCCTTTTGTCTTGACACCTTCAAGACTGCAGATATCCAGGTGGTTTCTGGAGGACCACTCCTTCATACCTTCCTCTGGACTAACCAAGTTCTAAACTTACGATACTTAAGAATCCTCCTTAAATTCTCATGAAGGATATGGATCCTCTGTTTAGAAAATTTTGCATGCAATGTGGAAGTTTATGTTTTCCTCTTGTGCCCAGCCCCATCTATGGATCTTAGGGAGTCCACTCAGTCCAGATTAAAACTTCCTGGTCTATAACCACTTTCTAGAAATCTCCAACTCTTATTTCAGAAATGGAAGATAGCTTTGAAAAATCCCCAAGACTGCAGCACAAGAGGCATTGCTGAGCTAGGAAGGACTAAAGATTGTCAGATTTCTTTATGTTATAACCAGTTTGTGACTCTGCTTCCACCAAAAGGAAAAAAGGCTCAAAAAGTAACTTTCCTTTCCTTGAATTACAGAAGAAGTAAAGAGGACATTACTTCAAAATGATACCACTTGGGTATTTACTGGCCTAGATAAGGCATTAGTTTAAAATTAAAACAAGACCAAAAAAAAAGTGTGTGGTATAAGCACATTATATAAGCCAGATCAGGCTATTTCATAATTATATTTGCTTTTGATTAATCATATTCACTTTCTATTGAAAAACACACCACATAACATTTCAGAACAAGAATTTGCTTTCAACATGAAGGTGTTGCTGTCACTGCCTATTTTTTCCTTGCTTTGTGATTACAAGTGCTGATTATAGCTCAGATAGTTGTAAAAAATAAACCTGCTATCATAGCTTGCATATAATTAGTTCTAAATGTGTGGCCTATTTACAATAACAAGCTCTACACTAAGCACCACAAACACTTAAAATGCCAGCTACTACCACACTTTTATGACAGTCATTAACTGAGCCACAGCAGCAAATATTTAATGTGACAGTTACATTAACATACAGCTCTGCTGATAAAGATGCATGTCTTGCAATTTGCATTGCATAATGCAACTGTGAGCTGTATGCCTTGACAATGATGTTCTTTTACTGGTCCACAAAGCCTTGAGGAAACATGGAGTTCCTGAAACCTCCGCCTTGTTGGCAAGTGAAGAAGCATTTTCATTCAGACACTGATTGAACATCGCCTACTTCTGAACAACTCATCTCTTATCTAGGCACACTTGAGACATGCTAGCTCTATGCCTCTGGGCCTCTGATTCATTTAAATTATAGCACATCTACTATAGAACAACCATAGTTAGAAGAACAGAAATACTGTTTTATTCCATGACTTGTCTCAAAAGGAGGTGCCAGGACCTGTGATGGTTTGGTATAAGTACAAACAATTACCCTTCAGATTTAAAATATATTATATTTAATATCCTCTTGGATGCATCCAAAATCAGCCATATTACTCATTCGGCCTTCTGCTTCTAACTTGTCATCCAAGTTCTCAAATGTCCAACTTCTAAAGATATTCCTAAGGTTGGATTCCAAATGTCTTTGATTTTTTTTTCTCAAGAATACTATTGTTTCCAGAAGCTAAATGAGCAATGATTCCCCAATCATATTACAAACCCATAATTACTGAGATTATTTTGTGTTTAAAGATATATTTTGCGACTCTGGAGATGCCATGCTAATCTAGGTCGTTCTGTTCGGTTCCACTTCTTGAGGGTTTCCAATATTTCATCCACATTTTCTAGGAGTAACATCAAAGTGACTGACATCACAGTGTCACAACTGGGATGCAGAAAATTGACTCTAGTCAGAGACACTAATTGTAGTTTTTGTGAAATGGCCCATTTGTAGACCAAGTCCATGGATCAATGCCAAATGAAGAGTATCTCTTCTTACACTATGCTACTAATTGCCCTGACTCTTAGCAACGTTCATCTTATACCAGTTTACAGTAGGAGTTGTAAATTCAGAGGCCTACAGGGGTCAAGTAAATAATTTATGAGTGAAATGAGCAACAAGTAAGTAATATGGAATGGGGGGGACTGTGGCAAAATGAAAAGTGAATGATTAGAGGGAGAAGTATTACACAATTGAAGCAGATGGTTGCCACACAGAAGACCAAGACCAGGACTGCAGATCCTTTAATTAAAGAGAGGCAGGAAATCTGGAGATGTATGCAACATAGCCTAAATTTTGAATATTGCCAATCAATTCTTTTTGAAAATTGAAAAAAGAATTGGTTGGGATTGCCAAACAGAACATGTATGGGGACACACAGTTGGGTCTATTGACCAAGAGCTTGCCAGTGTGGTCTCTGGTATTTAAGAAACAGACAATCCTCTATTGTTTACTGGCGCTTTGGACAAGACTTTAAAATCCCAGCCAGGCCATCACTTTGCCTTCTTCAGACTGACTTTTGTTGCTACCTTCACTGCTGCTAGTAATTCTAATAATGGACCTAGAAATCATTCGGAGCCTGAAATTATTCTCAAGAAAATGGAATTTATATTCATGGATCAGAGATCATTGATCACATTTTATAGAACATATAATAATAAAAAGAAATAGCTAACAGTCATTGAGCACTTTCTAAAAGCCTTACATGTCTTGACCAAAAACAGTAAAAGCAATCACTTTTTTAGCCCTTTCTCAATGCCAAGCACTGAATCACATGCCTGATATATATGAACTCATTGACTCCTCACAACAGCCTTATCATCTTCTGTATTTTTTGATAAGGAAAATGAAGCAGAAAAAGACTTGCCCAAGATGACACTTAGGAAAAGGTGAGTACTGGATTCAAACCCAGTCACTCTTGCCAATGGACTATATTCTTACCACTATGCCATCCTGCTACTTACCCAAAGGGATTGGTGACCACAAACACATAAACAAAACACCCACAGCTGAAACCCATGGGCCTGCATTAATTTTGAAATTCTCCAATATGTGCACTAATGCATGAAAACATAAATACATGTTTAAGGAAAGTAAGAAATGATTGATCATTAAATGATGCTCTGAGGAGGAGGGGAGTGGCATTTATTGAGAGCTCTCCATATGCAAGTGATTCACCTATGTTAGTATCTCATTTAATTTTCATAAAACATTCTGCAATATATCACCATGTCCATTCCATACCTGGGTAAGCAGAAAATCTCTCGTGGATGTGTGTCTGGTCAACAGAGTCCATTAAGGAAAACCACAGAGCAGACTCCAGAGATTATTTTGACTGGAAACACATCGCTCTATCTAGAATGAGCAATTCTTTCTAATCATGTCAGATTTGGCTTCAACCCTGCCAATGGGAGGAGAATCAGAGTGGCATCAGGGAAGAGAACATCAGAATCCGTTGGGGAGAACATCCAAAACAGGATCAACCCCACATCCCCTGAAAGGTACATCAGTACAGGAGGAAGGACAGCACAGTCTCCTTTCCCCCCAGATAAAGGATAAAGTCTGCAGGTAGTACACTTCCAAGAAAGAAAGATGCTATATGCTTTTGTCTGGGTGACTTTCAGAGTTAAATGCAAGAATGCTTCCATTCTGCCTGCTCTAAGAGTGTGCTTTGGTGCAGTGACATTGACTTCTGGGGTATCTCTTCTCACCTTCTCCTTTCCAGAATGAATGCCTAGTTCTCCCTATCCAGCTCCATCCCTATACACTTAAAACACTCAACCTCCCATGGTGTTTACACATTTCAAATATTTGTAGTCCATTAGAAAGATATTGAGCACATGGAGAAATAGATGTCCACATTTGGAAAGCATAAATCTGAGACACTGGGGACTACAGACTCTCTTTATAAATTTTTTTAAAAGATGAGAAAGGTTTCCTTTGATATTAAACAGAACTCTAAACCCAGCAAGCTGTGCATTCTTTGTAGGGTATCCCTCCCAAAGAGGTTTTCCAGCCCTCAAGAAACTTTTTTGGATAGGATGGTAAGCTTTCCCATCTCCCTTCCTTTATCTTACATAGATGACACTTGGTCTGTCCATCCCTTCTCTCTGTTGCCAGAAGGAAACAGGAACATCATCTTCCAAGCCCAGAGGGAATGCGTGCCTGCTCTCTCTCTCCTGTGTTTTCTCAGACTACAGGCAGATTCAATTCAAAGTACAAACAAACCTTTACAGAACATAGAATGTCCAGGTGCCTCATGGGAAATAAGATCTGACCCAGCCTCAATGCTCCCCCCCAACCCCGACACCCTTTAGGAACCTGGAAGATGGACAGATGCGGCTGAGAAGTCATTTACCTCAGACCTCCAGCAATTCTCTCTTCTAAGGCCAGAATAGGCCCTCCCCCTCCTCCACTTCACTCATAGTGGTCTTGCCCCCCATTCCTTCCCCGTTACATTTTTCCCCAGGAAAGGAGCACATTCGCTCCATCAAAATGGACAAGACTTGTCCTGTGACCCTTGAGATACCTGCCTTTCACAGAAGACAGTGACCCTGATTTGAAGGAAAAATATCTAGTTGTGAAAATGGGAGGAAATATTATTGAACTTCTTAGGAGTCTATTGCAGAGGATTGTAGGATGGATGTGCATCTTGGTAATTTATGAAATCAGTCTCAGACAAGATGAGATGAGATGATAAAAAAAATTTCCTTATTTTTCATATAAAAATTATTGCCCCACTGTAATAAAGAGTAAAGCATCTCACTCCCTCTGTCCAAATCCCCAGTCCTTAATCTGTCCATCTCCACTCCTATTTCTTGGTTGCTGAGCATTTGGTGGGGGAAACGTATGCAACACAACCTCAGAAAGTGGTGCCACAGCAGGGTAAGTGTCATCGTCACGTAGGCTAGCCTCCTTCTGTTTTGTACAGGGGCTGTTTTGAACTACCAGCTCACTCACTTTCTCTTTGTGAACTGCCCTCCTTTTCTACAGAGAAAAAGAGAAGCCATCTAGCCAGGATGCCTGCATTTCCTTCCTGCACCTCAGAGTCCTCTTCCCACCATCACCTTCCTGTTACCATCACCACCTCTGCCACCAGAAGCTCTGTAATACTCTCTCTACCAACACATCCCTTCCATCCCATAGGCCAACACCCATCCCTTCCTCTCCTGCTTCCTCAGAGACCTGGCTCAAAGAAGGACCTTCTCTTTAACCCAATTTTTTAAAGTGGGCTCATCTGTGGCTCTTTCTCTTCAGCTTTGCCACATTTAGTCAACAAATGTTTTGATTAACAAACTGATTCACATCTACCACCTTGCTGTGGGCCCTGACCCTCTGTTGTTTTTCCCTTTGCATTGTTTTCTGACTTTGGGCTTACCCCTCCACAATCTCACTTGAACACTGCCAACACAGGAATCTCACTAAGATGACAAATCTGACCATGCCCATACTCTGAGGAAAATCCTTCAAAACCACCTATATTAGTTTTCTATTGCTGCTGTTACAAATTATCACAAACTTAGTGGCATAAAACAATATGAAGTTATTTTCTTATAGTTCTGTTGGCTAGAAGTCTGGGCTAAAATTAAGGTGTGAGCAGGACTGTGTTCC
The DNA here is from genome assembly GCF_023851605.1 of Tamandua tetradactyla. NCBI lineage: Eukaryota > Metazoa > Chordata > Mammalia > Pilosa > Myrmecophagidae > Tamandua > Tamandua tetradactyla. Next base: position 53,526,111 of record NC_135331.1, read on the forward strand.
TTTACAGAGGTTTGTCATGGTCAGGTTCATGTGTCAACTTGGCCATGTGGTGGTGCCTGGTCATCTGGTTGGCCAAGCACTGGCCTGTCTGTTGCTATGAGGACATTTTGTGAACTTAAATCATGATTACAACAGCTGTATGCACAGCTGATTGTCCTTGTAATCAACTAAGGGGAGTGTCTCCTGCAATGAGTGATGCTTAATCTAATCAGAGGAAGGTGTTTAAGGAGGATTCAGAAGAGACAGTCGCTCTTCCTGCTTCAGCCAGTAAGCCTCTCCTGTGGAGTTTGTCCAGACCCTTCATTGGAGTCACCAGCTTCACAGATTTGGGCAGTTCCATCCCCATGGCTGTCCAGCCAGCATCTCCTGAGAGTTCGTTGCGGACTTCATCAGAGTTACCAGCTTGCAACCTGCCGTATTGACCTTGGACTCTACATTCCCGCAATTACATGAGATACTTTTATAAATTTTATATCTACAGATATCTCTTGCTGATTCTGTTTCTCTAGAGAATCCTAGCTAATACGAGAAAATCCTTTTCTTTCTTTCTTTTTTTTTTTTTTTTTGCTTTTCCAGATTTTAGATCTTTAAACCCAGCACAGCAGATCAAGTCCTTCTAAGTCTTTCACACATTGCGTCACTCTAATCTCTTCTGTCTTTCTCTTCCACTTTTAAGAACACTTATGATTATATTTGGCCCATGTGGATAATCCAGAATAATGTCCCTATGTTAAGGTCTGCTGACTATCAAACTTACTTCCAGCTACAACATTAATTTCCCTTTGCCATATTCCTTAGATTCACATGTTCTTCAGGATTAGGACATGGACATTTTTGAGGGCCCAATATTCTGTGTACTACACCATCTCCTATCCTCAGAATGATGTCTGAACTCCTTGACTTGACATTATGTGTAGAGGTCAAGGGCACAAGCCTAAAATGGAATTATCTGGGTTTGGATCTTGATTCTGCCTCTAGTTACCCATGTGAACTTTGAACAAATTAATATATCTATTTCTTATCTGTAAAATGGGGTAGCCAAAAATCGTTCAAGGACTAACAGATAAGTACAGGTAAAGCATTTAGAACTGTAGTTACACCAAGTAAGTATTCTATAATTAAAGCTGTTATTATTATTACATAACACTGCAATTAGGAATGCATTTGGCTGCAAGTAACAGACAAATGAACGAAAAGATTATTTTTCCCACACAAGAAGTCCAGAGGTGGGTGGCTTCTGGCACTGGTCCTGAACCTCAGTGACTTCAGAGCATTAGCTTCTGTAATTCTCTTGGCCTTTTCTTCATGGTTATAAAGTAGCTGTTGTAGCTCCCTCAGCCATCACTTCTCCACTCAAAAGAGGAAAGGACCACACTAAATGCAATATCCCCTTCTCTCAGGAAAGCAAACACTTTCCCAGAACTCTCCAGCAGATCTTTGCTTAAGACTCAGTAGCCCAAAACTGTGTCATATGGCTACCCCTGGCTGCAAGGAAGGCTAGGAAAGTGAATATTGGCTGTTGTAGACTCTCAAGTGGATGTTGCAAAAGCGAGGGGGTTGGGGATGTCTTTTGGGTTGGGTGTGCACAGTAAGGCCACCTATTTACCATATTCTTCCCTTCATGGTCTGTTTCTGTTTACCTCTCATTCTCATCTTTCTGCCATATTCACACGCTCATTCAGCCAATATTTAATACATTCTAGGTGCTAGTTTTTAAAACACAGTCCTTGGCCTCAAAAGGCCTATAGTCTAAAAGACAGACAGAAGGTAAAGAGGCAACTAAAATATAATGGAAGCATTATATGGGGAGCACTGAATGCAATGGAGGCACATCTGACTAGCATTGGGAAATTTAAGGACGTTTTCTCAGATGAAGTAACAACTAAACTGAGAAGACACAAAGGCTTTGAAAGAATCCACTGATTAAGTGGGCAGTGAGAGGTAAGGTGTGTTGTTGGGAAAATGGAACAGGGAGATTCCAGACTAGGGAAAAGATGTACATAGATTCTGGAATCCTTGCATTTCATCACTACCCAACTTCTTAAAGTTTCCAAATGAGCCATCTCTCATTTACAATGATCTTCCCTAATCTGAACTCTTGTCAGACTTTGAACATCCTGGAAGGTCCAACTCAATTGCCTCTTCTGTGGCACTAGCCCTGACTCCTCAGGCAGGTTAGAGGACCCATCCTCAGAACACCTTGTCCTGTAAAGTAGATGGCCCCTCTGTCCCTGCTTGGTTTTAAGTTCCTTAAAGAAAGAGACTAAACCTGTATGGTTCACAGCTATATCCCCAGCACCTAGTAGAATATTTGACACATAGGAGGTTTATAATCAATGTTCGTAATTAAATATTTGTAAATAAATGTGCTTAATGAATAAAGGTGTTTAACAGCCCCCTCAGAACTCATAGTATGAAGGCAAAAATAGTAACATCTGCTGGCTTGCACAATTTCATGCCTCAGTGTTGTAAATAACATAGGCCTAATGTCAGATGGCCAGGATTCACATCAGTCATTTACCCCTAATTTGCAGGACTTCCAGCAATTATTTAACTCAGCTTTGGTCTCACCATGAGGTCAGCAGTTATAATTTCAAAGGGTTGGTGTGAGGAGTAAATGCAATGATCTAGATGAATGATCTAAAATGTAAGTACTCAAAAATGCTAGATATTATTATTGAGAAGAAACACAGGAGAGAGCAATGTTATTAAAAGACACAAAATAAATATGTTCTAAGTCCCCACAAGTAGATGATATTTACCTGAAAAGAAGAATTACAATTTTCCTCCCTTCAGGTCCCAGCAAGTTCATGTTCCATGACCTAGAGAAGAAAGTTAGGTTGATATCAAAATTGTTTCCTCTCATCTCACCCATTTGAGTTCTGCTAATGAAAGGACGTTCAGTTCATGTTTTAAAAAGCCAAGTTTCTGCTCTAAAATGATGCCTAGCTGTAATTATTAAGAACTTAAGGAACACGCTCTAAGACTCTGGATTTCACTGTAAAGCTCTTCAGGTAAAGGGGTTATAAAAGATACATGGATGCATTTTTATGCAACTATTAATCTCTGCAATTAGTTTCATCCCATGTAAAAGAAATGGAAGTGTGAACGTGAATGAATTCATCCCTTCCTGTTTATAGCTTCAGCTGACCCCAAGGCTGGGCAGCCAGTTTAGCTGGCTCCATATGTTGCATTTTGTGGTTTCAGTCCATCAGTGAGGTCATTTACTGATGACTCTGAGATGACACCGGCCTGAAGCTATTTATGTGATCTCCCAAGTCGGCAGAAAGCCTGCCCTTAGAACAAGGCAAATATATGCTCTTGATGACTTCAAACTCTGCAATGGGGGGCTGACCTGACAGCTGCCGGTCCTGAGGGAAAAATAAAGGAAACTGGTGCAACACATGCTATTTCCATGAATTCCCCCTCATCTGCTGTTAGAAAATTCAGCCAAGACCCTAACAATAAAGGTTATACGTGTAGTGTCACAAACGAACTTCAGCATACCAAACAGGCCGCACTTCACAAGATCTGTAACACGCAGCACCATCTAAGATGCGCCCCCAGAAAAACCATCAATGGGCATTTGTCTGAATTCATATTTACCGCATCTGTTTGACATGAGGTTTTCATTTAGACGGCAATCCAGATACCTCTTTGCATAAAGTCCTGGCTTTTTGAGCTGTCCATATCAATTGTCTTTTACCAAATATCTAGTTTTCAGATGTTTATAGATGCACAAAAAGAATATTTTCAAATCATTCCGAAGAATGGTATTCGAGAAAAAAATCTGAACCAAATGCTGACGAAAATGCTTGGGTTTCATGTCGAAAAGTGCTCTAAAATGGAGAAAAGCGTTCTACCCAAATTTACAGCAAAAGAATAATTTGTCTGTCTTTGAGAAATGAGTTATACCATTGCCTTTCTCACCCCGCTCCTAATTTAGGCACGAGTCCCATATCGAATGCATTAAATCAGAGTTTAATCATTTCATAACTAGGTGTAGTTACAAAAAAAAAAAAAAATAAGAGCCGTAAAAAATTCCCAAAGCAATGACACAAGCATCTCTGTGAGTCAACTGTTATTTCAGGGATTTATGATAATTCCTCATCCTGGGGAAAAATGAAGCTAATTGAAACAAACTCCGTACTTTATATTAATGCCATTTGAATACAGTGTGCACTGCCAGTTACAAAGTGACATGGAAAATGAGGCCATTCTCAACAACACCACGGTTTCTCAGTTTTATGTATTTTTTAATTTCCTCTATGGAAAATCTGTTCTTCATAAAAGAACTGCTAGAGAAAAATGTGGAAAAAGTTGATTCATTCCATATTTACATTCTTTCTGGTACCTGGAAATGAACCAATTGCAAAAGTATGCCAAAAGAGAAGTTAAGTCATTTAGAAAACTCATCTTCCCTTGGGCAAAAGGATAAACTGCCTTGGGAAACTCCTGCTTTGATAATATAAAACACCTTTCAGCCTAATGAGATCTGTCTTTCCAACTTTTTACCCACCCTCGAGGTCAACCAGTAAGAAATGGCTGATCTTCTTGAACACAAAACTTACCCCCCAAAACCGCCCACCAATCCGGGAGAATCAGTGTTATCTGAATCCCAAAACTCCTCCACTGATATCTGAACAGATCCGGGAACTTAGCACAAATGCATTCAACAGCAAAGAACATCAAGTTTTAATACAAAGCTGCCTTAAGTCCTGCTGACCTGATCTGCTAATGCTATTTACAGGTTCACTTTGAAGAGCCGGGCAAAATAAAAGCAAGGTGTCGCGCACACGGCGTAGAGGGGAGCCGGGTTCAGCCCTCGCAGAGCTGCCAAACGCATTTCCCATTTGTCTTGTCATTAACAGCTTCATTTCATTTCATCTACGATAAAAACAATTCGGAAGCATGGAAATGACATTACAGTTAGGTCGCCCCAAACATCATGGCAGTTGAGAAAGCTATTACACAAATGCATCTTTCTTTTTTGAAAATCTGTGGCTTTACCTGGGTCAAACAGAGCTATGGGAGTCCCGGGTTTTGACTTGTACAGGTGAGAAAATTTCTTCCAGAACACAGCAGCCCTTCATAATTCTTACCTAGAGGAAAATGTGTTCTAAACTAAGGAAAGGAGTGGGGGGGGAGGAATATGGGTTTCAACATGGTGGGGAAACCATGATAACTTGACTGACCGCCTTTTAGGGATATCATTCAAGAAGTTTCTTCCCTGGTCACAGTCATAAGACCTCAGAGGTCAGTGTGGTGTGTTGGCAGGAAGTAGGGTTTGGAGATGGGGCCTCGTTTACCGCTACTTTGTGTCAACCTCAGGCTTCTCACTCCAGATAAGCCAGTTTCCTCTCCACATTTTTCCTCATTCGCTTCCCTTTTCTGCCTCCACCCCAGAAAAAATGTAGAGCAGAAAGAGAGCTGGACAAAAAGTCAGGAAGTCTTATGTTTCTACCTCCAACTTCTGTCATTGGGTAAGTCTCTCTTTTTCACCCTTTGACCTGTAATCTTTTGGCCTATGTCCCTGTGAGGGTTAGTTTCATGTGTCAACTTGGCCCAGGTGATGGTGTCTAATTATTCAGTTAAGCAAGCACTGGCCTGGTTGTTACTGTGAAAATATTTCATAGAATTAAATCATCAGTAAGTTGATTACATCTATGGCTGATTATATCCACAATCAACTGAGAGACTGCCTTCAACAGTGACTGCCTTCAACAGTGAGAGATGTCTCATCCAGCTGAAGACTTTAAAAGGATAAGTGATGATTTCAGCAGTCCAAAGAGAGGATTTCAACAGCCAACCAGTTCCTCCTGGGGAATTTATCAAAAAATCGTCATTGGAGTTCCCAGCTTGCAGCCTGTCCTATGGAATTTGAACTTATACATCTCCACAGTTACATGAGACAATTTTTACAAAAACAACTCCATACTCACTGATATATACAAACTTCCATCCACATCTTATTTGTGCCCAGACACAGGCCAGCACAGACTTGGCCTTCAAGGGCCAATACAAGTTTAACCACCCTTGTCTGAGAAGTCTTAACCCATACCTCTCATCCAAGTCCCAGATCTGTATATATCACTGCCCACCAGATACTTCAATCATGTAGTTGTCCCACAGACACCTCAAACTCAATGGACCAAAACTGAACTTAACTATCTTCCTACCCAAACCTGCTCTTCCTCCTGTTTTCAGCATCTCAGACTTCTCCATTTCCCTCATCTCCAACACCCAGTCACCAAGTATTGCTGATTCCTCTTCATGAAAATCTACCTCGCCTCTCCATCCCCTTGTTTCCAGTCCATTCACCACACCAAATCAGATACTCTTTCCAGTCATGTTACTCTCTTTGCTAAAGTCTTACTATGGCTCATAACAATTTCAAGCATAACAAATTTCAAACATAACAAATGAGACCATTTAGGACTCTACCTTCAGCCTCACTTCTCCTTCCCACTAGCTCTTTAAAAAGGCAGGCTGAGCTGCCATGAGTTCCCCCCAAACTTGCTGAATTTTCTTACTTCTTTTGCACATGCTGCTTTCCCCTTCCTGGAATGTAATTCCCTGCCCAGCGTTAACTCAACTTCTCTATGTCCTTCAGGATTTAACAAGGACACCATCTCCTCTAGGAAGTCCTCAAGTGTCCCTATGATAGGCTCCTATAGAATTCGTGGTAAGGCCCCATGATTTCATGACTGTAAAATAATTGCCTGTTTACTCTTCTGTCTCCTACTCCAAACTTTAAGCTCCCTGGAAATAAAGAGTATATTTTTAGTTTTTTTTTAATCATCAGCACATAAATTTTGTTCAATAACAGGTCTGAAAATCCAAGGAAATTTCATCCAGGAATTTTGTGTGTGTGTTTTGTTTCATATGCCGAGTTTTCAAGAAATGCCCTGGTTTATCATGACCTTCAAAATGATATAGAGAACCCATTTATAATGCAAATATTTAGAAGAAAAGACTAGATGCTAATTATGGAAATGCCACTCTTTTAAAGATAGGCCAAAAGGAAAGATGCTCACATTATAATAATCACTCACATGGCAGTTTACAAAGCCCTTTTATGCTATCTCATACTAGTTTTTCATATATTACACCAGTAATATCACAGATGTAATTTTAAAAAATAATAAAATCCTATGACATTTCTAGTTCTTTTTAGAAAGAGGCATGATATGAAAAATTAAAGTACAAAAAAAAACACCACCTCAAAAAATCTGCTAGGCATGCATATTATTTAGAGATAGGAACCCAAAGGAACCAGCCAATGAAGTTGAAACTGGATATTTCTGGAGAAGCAGAAAGACTGATAATGGGGGAGAAAGGACTAGACACAGGACGTTGCTTCTTGTCACAACAATATAAATTATTTTATGCACGCGGATAATTTGGTAATTTAAAATAAAGAATGAAAATAATAGAGAATGAAAAAAAATCTGCCAGGTTTTTCCATTTTCCTTTCTCTCAGACTACCGATGTATAAAACTAAACCCATTATTTTCCCTTCTGAAGACTGATCATCATTCAAAGCTCCTGATTACAGGGAATATGGTACCACCACCCTCCAAGTTCTCTGAAACTCTAAACTCCATTCCCTCACTTCTCACATCAAAGTCAACAAAGCTCATCAACTTTACCTTTTGAAAGCTCTTAAATTCCTTTCTTCTTTCCATGCCCTTTGTATTACTTTTGTCCTCAGGTCCCATTTGAATATTGGCTCAGCTTTCTAACCATTCTCCCCTCCCTCTTCCACCTCCCACAAGACCACCAGGGTCATCTTTCTAAAATGGATATTGATCTTCTTACTCTACTGCTTAGACTCATCCAGTTGCTCCTATCGCTATGGATAGATTCCAAATACCTTAACCAAACAAGCGAGGTTCTCAGCATTCTGTTCCCTTCCAACCAATCCAGTTTTGCTTCTATCAGATTCCCCATTCCATCTTGCAAGAGAAATGAGGTCTGAGCAGAGAGTTTGGATAGTCAGAGTCTGGTGGTACTTGCCTACAGGCTGCCTCACAGAAGGGAACACAATGAAAGCAGAGCCTGTGTTGGGGACGAGCTGGATTCAAATTCCGGTAGATCTCCATACTAGGAGGAGGGAATTGTTCTGAAGGTGAAAAAACCAAATTCAGGGAAATGACACAGAAAGCAGGTTTATGGCAGAAAACGAGCAGTAGAGTCCAAAGCAATTCTCTGAATTAGGAGCAAGTGACCGCCATACTTTTATTTGGGGACATAAAGCCACACACAGGTTGAGATATCCCAAGGCTGAGATAATTTATAGCTTTGGACTACAATGGGCTCTTATTATAAGGCACCAGAGTGTCAGGTTCCTTCCAGCCCCCATATTAAAATGCTGTTTCTTCTGCCTGGAGTACACTTTGACCCCTAACATGCCAGACAGCTTGCTGAGTGGACAGGCAGTTCCTGTATATGAATCAAAGGACACTGATAAACCAATAAGTGCTACAAAATGTTTAAAATTGCTCTTGAACTTTTTTTTCAATTTAGTCATACTAAATATGTTCCAGGTTAATGGTTAAAATAATTAAGCCCATTGCCTAACTGCTCCTTCTACAGAATAACAGATGGAGAAACTCAGACCTGTAGTTTGTTGAAAGGAGGGTTAATTAGACCTTTGAGGAGAAACTCAGCTGCCAATTGAATGAACTTGATTGTCATAAATTATGCTTTTTGTAAATTAAATCGGCTCTTCTCTGTCTCCATTCTGTATAACTATATCTGAAGAGTTAAAATCGTTGGACCATCACTCAGAAAGAGATTGAAACAGTTTTGCAGCTAAAAAAACTCCCCTTTTCCCAGGGGCTTTCTTCAACCTAAGGAAAATTAACAGAATGTGCTACAACTGAGTAGGGTTACCTAGTTCTAAATATGTACATTTCTGGCATAGGTAAATCAAGAAAAATTATCTGATTATCTAGGGGATTTTTTTTTTAATTTTTTAATTTTTGGCATGGGCGGGCTCTGGGAATCGAACCCAGGTCTCTGGTCTGGTGTCTAGGGGATTTTGCTTACATAATCCCTCTATTGAAGCAATGCTAGGACCACTCTGAGACCTGCACTCAGGCTTCCCAAGAGCACACACTTGGAGACCGTGTTATTAAAGAGCAGACTAAGCAGAAGCAATTTTTTTTTTGCTACATCTAAACTGTTCTTTTGTGGAGATACAGAACTATTAGATAGTTTGATTCCAATAGAGCCCTGATTAGAAACATTATAGAAATTCCTCTTAGACCTATCCAACAGGTGATTTAACAGCCTTAAATTGCAGATATAGATTAAGTTGATCAAAGTAAACACTCTGTCTTGAGAGACTAGTCTGGTGGTGAAGCCACTTTCCTAGTTCAGTTCTTCTGTGGACAAATCTTTAGAAAAACTTTCCCTCTTGCAATTCAGATTTCTAAAATTTATGGACTGCAGGGGAAATATTTACTACATAAACCTCTAAAGGATGGAAACATGTAAAAATAGCCTTAGTGTTCTACCATCGGAGTTGCATTTGTGACCAAATAAAATCTACAGTAAGTGACTAAATAAAGATGGGGTCCAAAACCTTGAACTTCAGTGAATTAATTCTTGAAAATCCCACTGTCTTATAATTTAATCATTTTAAGAGTAGGTCAGAAGACTAACAGCTTATAATGTTGAGCTTCATTCCCCATCCAGGTCTGTTCTATGAGACAATGTTGACTCACTGTGGGCTATCCTCCAGAGGCCCCCAGGAAACAGGATATAGGCAGCTGTTGGCCTCAGGAGGCTTACCTATCATGCTGCCTCTTACTGCTAATTTTGCTAGCTCTACTGGGGTTGCATGAGCCCAGCATGCTAGGCTGAGATACAACACTTCCATGCTCATAAGCCTTTTACTTCCTTTGCTCTGGGAAGAGAGAAAACAATGCTGACTTTCAGTAACAATAATGGATCTGAAAGGTGACTCAGCAACTATGGGAACCAGGAAATCATCATTGAGGGGATTTATAGATGAGGAGCAGACTAAACTGGATAGCAAAAGCATATCAAAGACCTAAATTTATTGCACTATTGCACCATCTAGCTTGGAAGAAAAGTTTATTAGATCTAAAACCACATTCTAGAGGTAAACTATTTACTTGCAGCAAGAACAGCGAACAGATCACTGAGAATCAATTAACCTCTTGTCTTTTCCAGTATATTAAAAATAACCAATAAAGTCTTTAAAAAAATTCAGTGACATTCTATGGTCATATCTGCACCAGTCATCTCTGACAGTCACCAGGAGATTTTAATCTGTTTGGGAAGAGAACAGCTACAGTATTCTGGAACCATTAAGTGCTGGCCTGTGTAAAGAGAATTACTGTGCAATAATTGCCAAGGAAGGTATATTGTTTCCTAAGGCTGCTGTGGTTAATTAATTTATTAAATTACCACAAGCTTGGTAACTTCAAACATTAGAAATTAATTCTCTCACAGTTCTGGAGGTCAGAAGTTCAAAATAAAGGTGTCCTTGGGACCACATTTCCTGTGAAGACTCTGAGAGGGAATCTATCCTTTGCCTTTTCTAGCTTCTGGTGGATGCCTGTATTCCTTGGCTTGTGGCTGTATCACTCTAATCACTGCCTCCTCATATTCTCTGTCTTCTCTTCTGTGTTTGTCAAATATCCCTCTTCTTTTTGTCTCATATGGATACATGTGATGACACTTAGAGCCCATCCAGATGGATAGATAGATTTCAAAGGAAATCTACTCATCTCAAGATCCTTAACTTAATTAAATCTGCAAAGACCCTTTTTCTAAAGATGGTAACAGTCCCAGGTTCTGGGGATCAGGACATAGACTTATCTCATTCTTTTTTAAGAGAAGTTGTAGATTTACAAAAAAAAATCATGCAGAAAATATAACCCCCTATTATTAATGCCTTGCATTTTTATGTGATATATTTGTTGCAATTGATGAAAGAATATTATTATAATTGAACTATTAATTACAGTCTAGGGTTTCATTAGGGTTCACTGTTTCTGTGGTATAGTCGTGTTTTTTATTAAAACACTTCTTCTAGTAAACATGTATAGCCTAAAATTTCCTCTTTTAACCAGCTTCAAATATTTAAATCCTTGCTTTTAATTATGTTCAAAATGTTGGGTTACCATCAACACCATCCATTACCAAAGTTTTACATTACCCTAAATAGAAACTGAACAATTTTAGCATTAATTCCCCCTCCCTACCGACATTCTTCCCTGGTAACCTGTATCCTAGTTTCTGAAACTATGAATTTCCTTATTCTAATTATATTGGTGGGATCATACAATATTTGTCCTTTTTTTCTAGCTTATTTCACTCCACATGATATCTTCAAGGTTCATCCATATTGTTGCATGTATAAGAACTTCATTCTCTTCTATAGCTGAATAATATTCCATTGTATCTATGTTAATACCACATTTTGTTTAGCCATTCATCAGTTGATGGACGCAGGTTGCTTCTATCTTTTGGCTATTGTGAATAATGCCACTGTGAATGAATATGTGTTTTACCATCAACTCCCTTAACTAAGCAAGTGCAAGCAGAGTTAGGTCCAGAGAGGCAGTGTAGGACAGAGTGGCTCCAGAGTTAATTAAGAAATTAATAATCTTAACTGCCCAGTCGAGTGTCACCTGGGGGCACCTTTAAGTTGGTCAGATATGAAGTCAGCAGAGCTACCTGTGGCTTTGGCACCCTCAGTCTTCTTCACCTGCTGTGAGCAAGGCTCGAGGGGCTGTTCTGGCCCCTCTTAGGGAGACAGTGCATTCCCTCAGCCCGAAGCCATGTTGGTGACACTTGGGCAAGTTCGCGGTGGGTTCCAAGATTGAGGGTTTTCTTGAAGTTTCTGGCACCCTCTTTACCACTGGCCCTCCAACTTAGAGTTGAAGAAAGCCTCTTGAGACTTGGAGCCACAATTTAGGTGACCTCGGGAGGACAGAGTGCTGTTAACACTGACCACAATAAGCTGAGCTTTTGCTTATCTCTCTTTGCCTTCTCCTCCACCTCAGCCTTGTCTCAATTGTTAAAGAAAGAAAAGGCAGTTTCTAATAGGTTAGGCCCATGGAGAGCTTTTGCAGCTAACTGTGAATGTCAGGGGCAGACTAGCTGATGAAATGAGTGCCCAGCAAAATCTGACTTTCCAGGAATCTGGGCTTACATTAGTATACTTTTTTAGAGCTTCTACTAAACTCCTATGGAACAGGGACAGATTTTTTGCTTTCTCCTGAGTGTTTTCCCTTAGCTTATTATAATTAACCAGCTTGGTAGTACATTTTCTCATGCTTTCTAGCAAACAAGCATTTTCTCCTCAAATGGAAATTGAGACATGGGCATAAGACAAGTGACAAGTCTTTTTCAGGTCCTTGTCTTGATAGAGAGAGGGCTATAAATATCTGGGCATAGGGAATTTCTGACTACTTTCCCTATCATTATAGACTGGAGGATTGTACTGTAAGTGAAAGCCCCATTGGAGGGCTATGCTTTCATGTATTTTTTAGTTTATTTTGATTCCTGGCATTTCCCATTTTCTCTAGAAAAGGAAAATGAGGAGACCTTTTGTCTCCTAAGTTTTCTGTTTCCTGAGCCCTAAAAAGAGAGTATAACAGAAGAAAAACTTTATATTAGGTGGCAGTATATATTAGGTGGCAGTGGGTTTCAGTAGAGACTAAATGAGGATTGGGGTGGGAGGCTATTTAAAAGAGGATTATTTAAAATATGTGCCTCCTTTCTCGAAGAAGAGTCATGAAGAAGAAGTCTTTGACAGTCTTCCTGGGCATAACATAATTTGCAAGATTTCTTTGTAGGTCTGTCCTGATATAAGGTTTTTTAAAAGCTGTGCATAAGGAATTTCTTGCCACTTTATTCCTACTTATAAAATAAGTTTAACTGTAAGATAAGGTTATGGCTGACTGTTCTATTTGTGGACCAACATTGGCCTTCCTCCAGGCAATACTGTGGCCAGGCAACAGAAAACACCGAAGGCCCATCCATTTTTAAGGAAGAGAGACAAAAGGGCAGATTTCTATACCGGCACCCAGCGTCCCAGGTCACCAGCCTGCCATTCTGAGCACTGATCCCTTGAGCCCATGGAATTAGGTTCCCTATCCCTGGGCATTGCTAAGGTCCTCAAAGACTCAGGAGACAGAGGGTTCGTTACCATCCTGAAGCTGCCGAGCCAACCCACTCGCCTTCCTGGGTGTCTGTGCTCTTAACTTACTGCCTAGAATATTGCTTAAAAGAATAGAAAGGATCTTCCACAAAGAAACTTTAGGGAGGGAATTTCTCAGGTGCCAACCCCTGGTGATGCCGTGATCGAGCTAGAGAGAAAGAACATGTGGCAAGTAAATCAGGTTCCTTCTAAGAGCATGGCTCAGTAGGCTTTGCAGGCAATTAGGGGGTCTAGGTATGGACATTGTATGACAGGCCCAGGAGTGAGGCTCCCTCCATCTTTTCCAGCACAGATCTTAGAAGGTGAAAGTGAATGCACACCCAACAGCTATTCTCCCCAGCCAATGGTTTCTTCTTGCGCGGGTCGACACCTTCAAGAGAGATAATAGCAGCACATGCTGGGATTCAAGACATAGTAGCAGATGAAGCGATGGAAAGGCCTGGAGAGAAGGATAGCTGGGGCTTTTGTTTATCCTGCAAACCTCACTTCTGGCTTTCAGAGGGAGACACTCCTATTAGAAAGTACTCATCCTATGGGTATAAACCAGAGGTGATTCCCTAGAATATTAAATACCTTGTTTGGTACAAGAATCCTTAGCCCAGCATCCTGTGTTACAAAAGACAGAATGTCTCAGGGGGCATAGAAAGCCAGACAGAGGAGAAAGGAGAGTCTCATAGAGGTAGGGAAGAGGTGCTCTCTGAGGAGCTGGAAAGAGGAACATACTCAGCAAGAGGAAGGAAGGGTCTGGGTCCTCAGAGTGGAGGAAAAGAGAGTGTGGGCAAGTCTCAGAGAGCTGAGGCAGGGAGGGAGGGAAATAGAATGGGAGGGAGAAAGAGAAAGAGAGAGAGAAACAGGGACTCGATTTAGCTCCTATTGGACTCCTGTTCAATATGGGAGAAGCCCCAAGTCAGATTCCAAAGAGCGGTAATCACCTGCCACCTTCAGCTTCCTTGGATCTACACGGTTTGGGCCTCCTGCCACCTCCAAGGAGGGAGCTAGTGGCTTAGAATGAACCGAGTTTATGTCCTAAGGGAGCTGCATCAGAGCCCTTAGATTTCTACAGACACAGAATTGCATGAGGACATAGGAAAGGATAACAATGAGCGAAGTGAGAAGAAAAACTGAAAGCACATGGTCACGCCTCCCAGTACTCACCACCCCAGACAGTTAGAAGTGTTTTCAGGCTGGCTTGCCAAAATATGTTTCCAGATTTTGACTTTCCAAGGTCTTGGCTATGCCATGAGAAGGAACTCAGGGGCATAGCACAGCATAAGCAAGCAGGCAGAAAAGATGCTTAGATGTGTGAAGAGGAAATGCAGGCACTCTCACAGAGGTAAGGTAAGCAAGAGGAGTATCATGCCGATTTGATTCCTGTGGCTTTGTAGTAAGTTTTTAAAAATCAGGACACGTGAATCCTCCAACATCATTATTCTTTTTTCAAGATAGCTTTGACTATTCAGGGCCTCTTGCCTTTCCATATACATCTGATAACTGACCTTCCCATTTATGCAAATAAAGCTGTTGGAATTCCTATTGGGGTTATGTCAGATCTGTGAATAACTTTTCATAGAATTAATATCTTACCAACATTTAGTCTTCCAATCCATAAACACAGAATGTCGCCCATTATTTAGGTCTTCTTTGATGTCTTTTAGTAATGCTTTGTAGTTTTCTGTGTACAGATCCTTTACATCCTTGGTTAGCCTTATTCCTAGGTATTTGATTCTTTAGTTGCTACTGGAAATGGAATTTTTTTATTCCGTCCTCAGATTGTTCACTACTAGGGTATAGAAACACAGCTGTTTTTTGCAGGTTGATCTTGTACCCCATCACTTTACCGAACTTTAAAATTAGCTCTAAGATCTTTGTTGTGGATATTTCAGAATTTTCTGTATATAGGTCCATGTCACCTTCAATCAGGGAAAATTTTATGTCTTTCTTTCCAATTTGGATGACTTTATTTCTTTTCCTTACCTAATTGCTCTGGCTAGAATTCCCAGCACAAAGCTGATAATGTGCTGATAGTGGGCATCCTTGTCTTGTTCCTGATCTTAGAGGGAAAGTTTTCAGTATTTCACCATTGAGGATGATGTTGACTGTAGGTTTCTCAAATATGCTGAGGAAGTTTCTTTATATTCCTGGTTTTCTAAGCGTTTTATCAAGTTGTGCTGACAGAGAACCTCCTTTGTTGTTCAGATGTGGCCTCTCTCTCTAAGCCAAATCTGCAGTTAAACTCATTTTTCTCCCCCCCACCCCCACCCCTCAAGTGGGACATGACTCTCAGGGATGTAAATATTCCTGGTAACATGGGACATGACTCCTGGGAATGAGCCTGTACATGGTATTATGGTTTGAGAAAGCCTTTTTAACCAAAAGGGGGCAGAGAAATAAAACAAAATTAAGTTTCAGTGGCTGAGAGATTCCAAATAGAGTCAAGAGATCATTCTGGAGATTATTCTTATGTATTATATAGATATCCCTTTTAATTTTGTAGTGTATTAGAATAGCTAGAAAAAAATACCTGAAACTGTTGAATTGTATTCCAATACAAGAACCAATTGTATTGATTCTTGAAGATGATTGTATAACTATAGAGCTTTCATAGTGTGACTGTGTGATGGTGAAAAGCTTGTGATTGACACTCCCTTTTCCAGTGTATGGACAAATGAGTAAGAAATTAAAGACAAAAATTAATAAAAGGGGAAAGGTAAGGGGCATGGGATATTTTGAGTGTTCTTTTTAATTTTTATTCTTACTTTCATTTTTATTTTTTGGAGTAATAAAAATGTTCAAAAATTGATTGTGGTGATGAATGCACAAGTATATGATGATACTGTGAACCACTGATTGCACACTTTGGATGATTATTTGGTATGTGGATATATCTCAGTAACACTGTATAAAAAAAGAAGTGGTGTTACATTTTGTTAAATGCCTTTTCTGTATCAAGTGAAAAGATCATTCGGTTTTTCCCTTTGTTCTGTTAATGTGGAGAATTACATTAATTGATTTTCTTATGTTGTGCCACCCTTGTGTACCTGGGATAAGTCACACTTGATCATGGTGTATAATCCTTTTAATGTGCTATGGGATTTGGTTTGCCAGTATTTTATTAAGAACTTTTGCATCTATATTCATAAGGGGAAATTGGAATGGACCTACCTTTTGGGGCCATTTTCAACCTATCACCAAAGGGAAAGTTCACTGTTGACTGGAATAGTCAAAGTTTGCTTCTCATCTCAGAGATGATGGGTCTTGTGTTGCAGTATCTATAAAGGTGGCTAAGATTTAAATTGACAGGCCAAAGAAGTTGGGCATTCAATGCGGAGGGAACAGCAGGTGCAAAGGCCATTTTATGTCTTTAGCAAATGAGGCATAAGGTCATACGTGGGACCCATGGGGAGTGATTATCACTGTTCATCAATCCCTGATGGAGGGCATGTATTAATGAGCGGGGTTAATCACATTGGGCAGTGAGGATTGAGCCAGATTATGCAAACTCTTGAAAGAAGCCCAAAATCGAGGTAACAGACAACAAGGATTCATTAAGCATTCTCAAATGGAAAAGTTACATGATGACTAATTTTCTAGGATCCTAAACAAATTGCTACATCTTCCCAGCACATGCTCTTTTATTTACCCTATCTCATTAGCAAAATCTAAATCACTATATTCATTATTTTCCTAAGTTATCTGTTTTTGGAAACATTAACAACAATTCAGTATAATTTCATGATAAAAAGATTCTGCTACTGTACTTAGCCACTTCCATTAGTAAAAAAAAAAATGTATACATATATGTTTCCATTTACTTTGCTTGAAGAAAAGTCTCTTCATGAGCAATTATTTATACATCTGGCTTACAATAAAATCATATCATGCAAATGAACTGGATCAACTCAGAGATCAAATTCTGATTATAAAAGTATGGGGGTTTTGCAATATTTCATTTAGGTAGAAAGGAAATGCTAGTCAGCAACCCAACCAGGAAAAACTATTTTGATACATGAATTATACAGCTTTGTGTTTATTCAATTAAGTTAATCCTAAATGAATCCTTCTGTGAAAACTCCATGAAAGCAGTGCCACATACAACAGGAAAGCAATGCTGAGGGGATGTCTGCAAGGAGGGTTGCCAATTGGATCTGTCTCACCAAGGAATCACTCCTGTTGCTTATTCATTTGACTCCATAGACATCTCCAACAGTGTAAGATCAGATTCAATAAAACCTTTGTCTGGCTTTGGGGCATGTAAATCCAGGGGAGGCCTCACAAGTCCTTAAAATTTGATTGTTTGGGGCTGCAGCAACACCCAAGTTTGATGGAGGTTTTATTAAATCTGTGAAAACCCTAAGAAGACATTTTTAAGAAGGCAATATGGAATACTGAGGAAACTGTGTTTATGGGCAAGTACTGAAAGCTCCATTTTAGTATGAGAACTTGATGGGCAATTTTAACCTTTCATGACTACATTGAGTAAAGCAGGCCAGTATTGGAATACCCATTTGTATCAGCTATAATTCCATTTCTAAAATTAATAATAAATAATGAACCTAGCCAGGTTAAAAGATAAAGCCATGAAAACTTCTACACTTCAAGGAAGGATTTTTACCTCTCTGCAGTTTCCTTCCTCACTGGTATCCTTCCTTGGGCCTAAGTAACAATTATCTGGAAGCTGAGACCTGATTTCTAGTTGATAGACAGGCTCCATAACATAAATTCAACCTATTCTTTCTTATCCAAAGATATAATTGATACTGATTTGACTATTTGGTTACACTGAAAAGCAAGTGGTGTCTCAAATAAGAGAACCAAGGGAGAGATAGAAAAGGGAAAGCTGGAAAACATTATCTTCCCTGAGAAAACAACACTGGTGGTCAGTTAAAATTGCAGGATTTTGAGATAACAATAAGTGAAAAGTCTTTGTGAAACCCCCTGCCCCCAAATGTGGGTTATGTTAAAAATTCCACAAACTTAGATTTTAATTTGATGCCTATGGTTACCAAAAGACACATTTTCAAAATGGTATGCCTTGTAGTAATTTAACCCCTCTAAACCATCTGCGAGATGCAAAAATTTGGAAATCACCAATAGTAAACATGGTATCTTGTTTTTCTTTCTGCCACTACCATTTATGTTAAGATGAACTCTCATAGGTTCTTAGTGCTGGTGCATTTCTATTGGGAGGTTGAAAAAAAAAGGGAAACAGAAAATGCATAGTGGTGTCAAAGGGAGAAAAACTCAATATACTTGGATGCCTTATCAAAATTCTAACCTCCACCAAACTTTGGAAATACTAGTGGTCAAACTGAAGGTGCTATATTGGAGAGTTGCCAAGTTAAAAAACAAAGTATTTCTGGATAACTTTGAATAGAATGATGTGCAACAGCGAATTTTTAACAAAAGTTTATGGGGTCTCTTAAAATACCACATTGTACCAGAAATTTCATGTCTCAGGCTCACAGTCAGATCAACGTTTTGCTACCATGAGAAATTTTGTCAAATTTTTTATAGCGGAATAAGTGAGCAATAAAAGAACTGAATCCAAGGTTGTTTAACATATTTGTAGGTACACATCTGTCACTTTTTAAAATTTTTTTGCATGGGCAGGCACCGGGAATCAAACCCGGGTCTCCAGCATGGCAAGCGAGAACTCTTACCTGCTGAGGCACCATGGCCCACCCCATCTGTCACATTTTTAAAGGATATTCCAGCTATACCTTAAACCAAAATTTTGTTGTTTCCCAGCACAAAAACATGAAAAAATATATCCTATAGCAAATTCCTTATGCTCAAGTTGCCAGTGATAAGTCTAAAATTTTTCCCTTTTGGGAATTGGCTCTCCAATTCGTGCATATATTGGAAGTAAAGTAATTTAGAAATGAAATGATGAAGTCATGCTTAAGGACTAGGAGGAAAACTCTAGCCTGAGTCAGATATGGGCACTACAGTTTTTCAGCACATGAAGACAGTCAAACAACTTTAACATTTACCATTTCTCACTGTAATTGCAAATTACTTGTTTTGTCTCTTCTTGTATTGGTGTGCGTGTGTGCATGTGTGTGCGTGTTCAGTGTGTATGCCTGTGATCTAAGGTCTTCCAGTCAGGAGAATGAAGAGAACTCAGATATTGTGAACCCAATAGGGCCAGTTCTTTGTTTTAAAAAATGTGAACAATTACAGATACTGTTTTAGTTCCCTGGTTGCTAAAACAAATACCACACCATGGGTCGACCTAACAACAAAAATTGCTGGCTGACAGTCTCAAACGCTAGAAAGCTTGCTTCCTCCCAGGGTCAGTCCTTCCAGCTGGTCAGTAATCTTTGGGGTTCCTTGACTTTTTTGTCACATAGGAATGCATATGGTGGCATCTTCTCTTTTCTCTCTCAGTTCCATTTGACTTCTAGTTGTTCACTGTGGTTTCTCTCTCCATCTGAATTTTTACTGTGCTTATAAAGGACTCCAGTAACGCAGGTGAAACCTGAACTGAAGTAATGTTTTGAAGAGATCTTATTTTTCAATGTGCCCACACTCAGCAGAACGTGGGCCAAGACCAAGAACCTGTCCAAACGTGTGTACAATCCAATCCACATCAGATACTGTGGCTTAACCAGGAAGCCACAGATCCTCATTCAGGACCCATGTTCTATTAAAAGTTCGTAAAGACAGAATCATTTCACCTGTGAAGCAAATGGGCATTCTTTGCCCTGGATCTGGTGAATGTGAACACTGGGTAGGGACCATTCAGAAGTGTTCCCAGTGTTGCCTTGGTGCTGGATGACTGACTGAAAGCATTTCTGACTTCTACCCTGAGCCACCTCCTGGATGCCCCCTATTGTCTCTGCAGCATTTTCATTTTCAGGGCAGAGAAAGGGACCATCCTCAAAAAGCTTTCTTGCTCTTGCAAGTGTTCTCATTGCAAACCCATGAATGACAAGAATAGGTGTCTACAGCCTTTCATTAGTTTATTCAACAAATACTAATTTCCTGTTACTACATGTTCTAAATTTAGGATGAAAACAAAGATGTATAAAACATGGTGTCAGTTCACATAGCAGATAGCAGTAAATAACAAGCGCAGTGAGTTGTCTGCTCCACATTGTTAATACTATTGCTTATTTCTAGTAAACTTTCAACAGAGAACTTGATGCTATTCAGAAAACAAGCCTTCCATGACCTCAGTGGCTATGACTTCAAATGAGAGTCAATACTACCTACACAACATCCAGAAAAATGGTGATTAACTCAGTCAGAGCTATAAACAGCATCACAGCATCACTGGCCATTATTTTGGCGAAGCCTATTGATTTAACCTGATTACAGCTGTAACAAAATCTATTGTCCCACCATACTCCCCACACTCTTATTTTGGATCATCATTTCCCATGATACAATTTAAAACTGGAATTCAAATACTGGTGAATATTTTAAAAGTTCTTCAAGGATATACAACAAGTTTCATTTTCTCAGTGTCCTCCCTGTGCCTAATATGGTGCCTTACTCAGAGTAGGCATTTAACAAGGAGTTAAACTGACTTGAATTGACTTGGATCAACTCAGAGCTTTCTAAAATATTTATAAAATGACAAAAACACATTGTAATGCTTAGGAAAAATGTCTGGTGTAAAAAGATACCTACCCTCTCCTATTTTTAAAAAATCAGAATAAAAAATAATAACTTCTCAAAATAACTAAAATAAATAAAACTTACCCTTGTCTGACAAACTTAATTTCAAATCAGTTACTCATTCTTTGAATCACCCCTCTTTTAGTGAGCACCTACTATGGACTTGATCTTTTCCTAAGGTGCCCAGCTTTCAAATATGATCACCAAAGGGATGAAAAGGTTGTCTGACATAAAACCTGTTTCTGGAAGATCTTTGTGCTTTCTGCACAAGAGCGAACCTTATAGAAGGTTGAATGTCAGGCTTAAGACAGGACTGTGTTCTTAAGCTCTCTAGAGTTCATTCCTACTGGCTTCATCATTTTCCTTACCACATTTAGTTGTTTTTATTTTTCTCTAGCTCTAGATAAATGCCCACATGCTATAATTGCATTTCATGTTGGAAAAAATGTCTACTTACAAAGAAAGCTAAATAATCAGTTTATGAAATGTTCACCTTGTTCAAATAAAGTTGCTAACCCTCATGTTTGGCATATCACCTCTGATTTCCCTCATCTTCTAGGTCTTAGGCAAGTATGGCATGGGAGATTCTCAGAAAGATTACTAACAACATGATGGTTACCTTAAATTCTGATCACATGTGGACTCCTCAAAAGGAAGTTACAGGAAATTCCAAGGAAGATGGTAGAATAGGAAACTTCAGGGTTCATTTCTCCTCCAGGGACAGCTAGAAGACAGGCAGAAACTGTCTGAAACAACTCCTTTAGGAGCCAGAGGCCAGGGGAGCACTGTGCAGCATCCAGGGAAGAATGGGACAGAGAGACTGAGAAACTGCGGTGAAAAACTGAGTAATTCACTCTGCTGTGGCTGCTGGCACCTATTCCCCATACTAGAGGCAAGTAGCCTCAGGTCTAGTCCCTAGTTGGCTGGCTGCTATAGAAGGACAGGGATATGCAAATACTCCTGCCCAAGAACTGGGAGTGGGGACATGGCTGAGTACACATCACAGATTTTGGTCTGCATATATGTAACACTGGACCTCATTGCTTTAGCCCACACCAGAGAGGGCTGCCATTCCATTATTTTGACCCTGCCTCTGACATGGACAGAACCAAAAAACAATTTAAAATATACTGCCCTCTTAGGACTGTGGGAAACAGCTTGCCGAAGAGTACCATTCCCAGGGCAGACCAGGAAATTGCAACCTCAGGGAGGTGTAAAAAAGAAAAAGGCATTTTGGTGTCTTTCCTGACATACTCCCCAGGACACTGTGGAACTAGTCTGTACCCTCTTCATGGGTCTTTGGCCTGTTGTGTCTGGGAAACACTGATGAACCAAGTGTCAAATAAGAGCCTTAACACAAAGTCAATCAACATCAAAACCCTAGACAAGAGAGAGAAACTGGCCATCAGAGTAAACTCAGCAGGATAATTAGATGATAGACATCAGCAAAAAAATTACAAACCATACTAAGAAATAGGAAGGTACAGACCAGTCAAAAGAACAAATTAAAAAGTTGGAGAAGATACAGAATCTAACCACTAATCAAAGATATTCAAACAAATATCCTAAATCCATAAAATGAGATGAAGGAAGATGTGGCTAAAGAGATAAAGGATATTAAGAAGAAACCAGGTGAAGGGCGGGCCACGGTGGCTCAGCAGGCAAGAATGCTCACCTGCCATGTCAGAGGACCCGGGTTCAATTCCGAGTGCCTGCCCATGTTAAAAAAAAAAAAAAAGAAGAAGAAGAAACCAGGTGAACATAAAGAAAAATTTGAAAGTGTGAAAAAGAAGCATAATAGAACTTCTAATAATAGAAGGGATTAAAAATTCTCTAGAGGCATACAACAGCAGATTTGAACAGGCAAAATAAAGAATAAGTGAACTAGAAGATAGGACATTCAAAATCCTACTGGCAGAAGAATAGATAGAGAAAAGAATGGATAAAATTGATCAGGATTTCAAGGATTTGAATGACAGCATGAAGCATACAAACATATGTGGCATGGGAGTGCCAGAAGGAGATGTGAGGGAAAAGGGGCAGAAAGAATATTTGAGGAAATAGCAACTCAAAGTTTCCCAAGTCTTATGAAAGACAATAAATAAGCATGTCTTATCTGTTAATATTGTAAGCTCTCACTCATTTTTTGAAGGACAATTTTGCCAGATATAGAATTCCTAGCAGCAACTTTTCTCTTTCAGCACCTTAAATATTTCATACCAATGCCTTGATACCTTCATGGTTTCTGCTAAGAAATTGGCACTTAATCTTGTTGTACAATGTACACCAAACAGAATACATCCAAATAGACCTACTCTAAGACACACCCTAATCAGAATGTCAAAACCAAAGATAAAGACAAAATCCTGATAGCAGCAGGAGAAAAGTGATTTGTCACATGCAAGGGAACAGCAACAAGATTAAGTGCCAATTTCTTAGCAGAAACCATGAAGGTAACAAGGCATTGGTATGAAATATTTAAGGTACTGAAAGAGAAAAGTTGCTGCCAGGAATTCTATATCTGGCAAAATTGTCCTTCAAAAAATGAGTGAGAGCTTACAATATTAACAGATAAACAGAAACTGAGAGTTTGTCAACAAAGAACTGTTCTACTAGAAATATTAAAGAGAGTTATACAGGTTGAAAGGAAAACACAAGAGGAAAGGCTTAGAGGAGAGTGTGGAAATGAAGAGTATCAGTAAGGTAACCAAAAGGGTAAAGAGACACAAAAATAAGACATGACATATAAAAACCAAAGAAAACAATGGTTGAAGTAAGTACTGTCTTTACAGTGATAACATTGACTGCTAACGGATTAAAGTCCTCAGTCAAAAGGCATAGATTGGCAGAATGGATAAAAAAAAAAGTATAAGCAATCTATATGCTATCTAAAAGAGACTCAACTTAGACCCAAGGAAACAAACAGGTTGAAAGTGAAAGGCTGGAAAAAGATATTCCATGCAAACACGGTAACCAAAAAAAATGGGGTAGCTATACCGATTTTGGACAAATAGACTTTAAATGCAAAATTACTTAAGAGACAAAGAAGTATTTCATATATTACTAAAAGGGGCAATCTACCAGGAATAAATGACAATCACAAATATTTATACACATAACTAGGGTGCCCCAAAATACACAAGACAAACACAGCCAAAAGCAGATGGAGAAATAGACCTCAATACAATAATAGTTGGAGACTGATACACCACTGTCACTGGCAGAACATGTAGACAGAGGATCAATAAGGAAACAGAGAACTTAAATAATATAATAAATGAACTAAACCTAACAGACATATACATAACATTATACCACAAAATAGCAGAATATACATTCTTCTCAGATGCACATGGATCATTCTCCAGGATAGAACTGTAGGTCACAAAAGAAGTCTCAATAAATTTTAAAAGATTGGAATTATACAAAGTTTTTTCTCTGACCAGAATGGGATGAATCTGGAAATCAATAACAGGCAGGGAACTGGAAATTCACAACTATATGGAGGTTAAACACACTCTTTAGCAATCAGTGGGTCACAGAAGAAATTGCAAGAGGAATCAGTAAATATATCAAGATAAATGAAAATGGGGACACAAAATATCAAGACTTAATGGGTGCAAAAATAAATGACAGAATGGTGTGATGGTGGTTCAGTGGCAGAATTCTCATCTGCCATGCTGGTGCCTGCCCATGCAAAAAAAAAAGAGAGAGAGAGAGTGATAAAAATAATTAAATAAACACAAAACAAAACAAAATGTATGGGATGTAGTGAGAGCAGTACTGAAAGGTAAATTTATACCCTTAGCACCTACATGTAAGGGGTAAATTCAAAGACCTAACTGCACATCTGAAGGAAATAGGAAAGAACCCAAACTAACCCCAAAGCAACATAAGTAAAGAAATAAAATTATTACAGCAGAAATACATGAAATTGAAGGAATTAATAAAGTCATAAGTTGGTTCTTTGAAAAGATCAATAAAATTGGCATACCCTTAGCTAAACTGGCAAAATAAAAAAGAGAAGATACAAATAAAATCAGAAATGAGAGGTGGGACATTACCACTGACCCTACAGATGTAAAAAAGGATCATCAGAGGATACTATGAACAACTACGTCAACAAATCAGACAACTTAAATGAAATAAACAAATTCCTAGAAACAAACAAACCAACTACACTGAATTTAGAAGAAATAAAAGACCTCAACAGACCAATTACAAACAAAACCTCCCCAAAAAGAAAAACCCAGAATCAGAGTGAAGTACAGAGTAGCTTCACAGATTAATTGTACACGAAGCATTCCAAGAATAATTCATTCCAATCTTGTTTAAACTCTTCCAAAATATTGAGGAGAGAACACTGCCTAACTCATTCTATGAAGTCAACACTACCCTCATAACAAAGCCAGATAAATATATTACAAGAAAAGAAAATTACAGACCAATTTCTCTAATGAATAGAGATGCAAAAATCCTCAACAAAATATTTGCAATTAAAACCCAACAGCACTGTACGACAATTATACAAAATCCCACTCTGACCAAGTGGGATTTACACAAGCAAGCAAAAGTAATTCAAAATAGAAAAATCAATTAATATAATATACCACATTAACAAATAGAAATCCTGATTGATGCAGAAAAAGCATTTGACAAAATTCAGCATCCTTCCTTGATAAAAACACTTTGAAAGACAGATATAGAAGGAAACTTCCTCAACATGATAAATGGCATATATGAAACACCCATAGCTAACATCACACTCTATGGTGAAAGACCAAAAGCTTTCCTTCTAAGTCCTGGAACAAGACATGATGCCCATTGTCACCACGGTCATTTAACATTATACTGGGGTTCTAGCCAGAACAGTTAAGCAAGTAAAAGAAATTAAGGGATTCAAATTGGAAAGAAAGAAGTAAAACTTTCCCTGTTTGCAGATGACATGATCCTATATATAGAAAGTCCTGAGAAAAAATACAGAAAAGCTACTAGAGTTAATAAACATATTCAGCAAAGTGACAGGTACAAAATCAATATGCAAAAATCAGTAGTGTTTCTATTACACTAGTAATGAACAATAGAAAGAGGAAAACAAGAAAAAGTCTGTTTACAATAGTAATTAAAAGAATCAAATACCTAGGAATAAATTTAACCAAGGTTGTAAAGGACTATACATAGAAAAGTGCAAAGCATTGCTAAAAGAAATTAAAGACTTAAATTATGGAAGGACATTCTGCGTTTATGGATTGGAAGGTTTAATGCCATAAAGATGTCAATTTTACCCAAATTGATTTACAGATTCAACACAATCCCAATTAAAATTCCAATAGCTTTATTGAAGCAATGAAAAAGCCAATTATCAAATTTATTTGGAATGGTACCCCAAATAGCTAAAAACATCTTGAATAAGAATGAAGTTGGAGGGTTCAGACTTCCTGACTTTAAAGCATATTACAAAAACATGGTACAAAGGCATGGTACTGGCCTAAAGATAGATATACTGACCAATGGAATTGAACTAAGAATTCAGAAATAGACATTACATCTATGGCCAACTGATTGTTGAAAAGGCTGCCAAGTCCACTCAACTGGGATAGAATTGTCTTTTCAGCAAATGATGCTGGGAGAACTGGATGTCCATATGCAAAAGAATGAAAGAGGACCCCTATCTCACATCTTAAACAAAAAATGAACTCAAAATGGATTAAAGGCCTACATATAGGAGCCAGGACCATAAAACTCGTAGAAGAACATGTAGGGAAGCATCTTCAAGATCTTTTGCTATGCAATGGTTTCTTAGACATAAAACCCAAAGCACAAGCAACAAAAGAAAAAATATATAGATAAATGGGACGTCCTCAAAATGGAAAACTTTTGTGCTTCAGAATATTTTGTCAAGGAAAGGAAACGGTAGCACACTCAATGGGAGAAAATATTTGGAAACCACATATCCAATAAAGGTCTAATAATCAAAAAATAAAAAGCAATCCTACAACCCAACAATAGACAAACAACCCAATTTTAAAAATGAGCAAAAAAACTTGAATAGACGTTTTCTCAAAGAGGAAATACAAATGGCTAAAGGGTATATGAAAAGATTTTCAATATCACTAGCTATTAGGGAAATGTAATAGAAAACCACAATGAGATATCATTTCAAACCTACTAGAATGGCTCCATTAAAAAAAAAACAAAACAGAGAACTACAAAAAGTTAAGTATAGAATTACCATATGGCCCAGAAATCCCACTTCTAAGTATATACCCAAAAGAACTGAGAGCAGCATTTATCAAAAGATGGAAGCAATCCAAGTGTCCATCAAC
This sequence comes from Tamandua tetradactyla, assembly GCF_023851605.1. Taxonomy (NCBI): domain Eukaryota; kingdom Metazoa; phylum Chordata; class Mammalia; order Pilosa; family Myrmecophagidae; genus Tamandua; species Tamandua tetradactyla. Next base: position 53,553,270 of record NC_135331.1, read on the forward strand.
AAATGAATGGGTAAACGAATATACCCACGATGGAATATTATTAGCCATAAAAAGAAATGAAGTTCTGACATGTGACAACATGACTGAATATGGAAGACATCATGTTGAGCAAAATCAGCTAGGTAGAAAAGGACAAATATTGTCCTTCTAGAGTCAGAATCTAGAATATAGGTTACCAGAGGATGGGGAGAAGATATGGAATAAGGAGTTAGGGCTTAAAATGTATAAAGTTTATATGTGGGACAATGGAAGAGGTTTGATAATGGATGCTGATGATGGTGGCACAACATCATGAATGTAATCATGTATTTGTATGTGGTTAAAAGGGGAAATGTTAGGTTGTATATATGTTTCTAGAATTAAAAAAAAAAAAATTCAAGGAGCTGCCCAACACAAACAGTGAATCCTACATTACACCACAGACTATAGTTAACAGAACAATTATAAAAATGTGCTTTCATCAAGTAACAAATGTACAACACCGTGCAAGGCGGTAATAATAGGGTGGCATATAGGTACCCTGTATTTTATGTATGATTTTTCTGTAAACCTACAACTTCTCTTAAAAAAAAAAAAAAGTAAAGGGCTGTAGTTATAAACAGAATGAGTAATCGCTTGTTTGATACGCCTGTTGAATAACAGATGATTTTTATTCAATCTATTTTGTTTTAAATCCATTATCTTTATATTAGATATATTACTTGACAACAGGCACCGTTGATCAAAATGACTGCATTAAACTTGTTTATAATTTTGCAAAATGATTTTTAATTCCCCTTAAACAGCCTTCCTTCTGCCAGCAGGAAAAAAAAAATGCTCGTGGGTTGAACAAAATTGGCCCTGTTTTTCTTAGATGATCTTTAATTACACTTTAAGGCAGAATTTCTTCATGGGGAATTGGAATTCTGCTTGTTAGAAAATTGCAGAGGGTATTTGGGGATCTCATATTAGCTGTAGAAACAAATAGAGAGATTAGTAAGACAAGTGATCAGTAGCCTAAAAAATTATCTTTGGGAGATAATTATTAGCCCAGGGAAGCTCTGGCTGTGGTCATGAAGTCTGCCTAAATTATGCGCTTAGAAAATCTGCTTCAGAAACTTCTGAGGAAAGAATAGGAGGTGCATATCAGTTAGTAGGAAGCAGAGAGGACTTATCTCAGATATTCTTATAAATGTACTGTGGCCTCTTTTCATGCCTCAGCCGGTGACAACAAGTGATCTGGACGAGAGTCAGAGGTGAGGGGAGTGGAAGTTGAGATTTCAGAGCCTGGGATCACTGAGGAACCAGTGATGAAACCAGGGAAAGGGATTTTTGGTGGTATTCTGGAAAGAGAAGGCTGGGGGAGAGGTGCATAGAACCAGACAAAATAAATGCAACTTCCTTTTTTTCTTGGTTTAAACATTAGGAATTTATTAGCTTAGGGTTTTGAAGCTAAAAAGAAAGTCCAAATCAAGGCATCAAGGTGATGCTTTTCCCCCCAAAGACTGCATTCTGGGGCTGGCTGCCAGCTATCCTTGGTTCCTCTGTTACACGATAAGGCACATGGTGGCATCTCCTGGTCTCTCCCTTTCCTTCTGGGATTTCAAAGATTTCAGCTTCTAACTTCTGCCTCTCATATCTTATAAAGGACTCTAGTAATAGGGTTAAGATCCATCCTGATTGAGTTGGGTCATACTTTAAGTGAACGAGCCTCATCAAAAGGTCCTACTTATAATGGGTTTACACCAACAAGAATGGATTAATTTTTTTGTTTGTTTTTTTAAAGCAGTTTTGTTGAGACATATTCACACTCCATACAATCCAGCCAAAGTACACAATCAATGGCTCTCAGCATAATCACAGAGTAGTGTGTTCATCATCACAATCAATTTTAGAACATTTACATACTCCAAAAAGAAAAATCCCATACCCTTTTCTACCCCCATATTCTTGACATTTAGCATTGGTATGGCGCCTTTGTTACAATTGATAAAAGAACATTAAAATATTCTGTTAACTATTGTTCATAGTTTGCATTATTGCATTTTTTCCATTTACCACCTTTTTATTATTATTATTATTATTATTATGTTTTTAAATTCATGGTCTGGGAATCGAATCCAGGTCTTCCATATGGAAGGTGAGCATTCTACTGCTGCACAACCTGTGCAGCCCACCTTTTTATTAACACCTTGGAACCTCTATTCTAAATTCTAACTCTATGAGTTGGCTTATTATAAATAGTTCATATTAGTGAGTTCATACAATATTTGTCCTTTTGTATCTGACTTATTACATGCAACATAATGTTCTCAAGGTTCATCCATGTTGTCACATGTACCAGGACTTAATTCCTTTTAAAAGCTGAATAATATCCATTGTGTGTATATACCATATTTTGTTCATTCATTCCTCAGTTGTTAGACACTTGGTTTGTTTCCATCTTTTGGCAATTGTGAATAATGTCACTATGAACATTGGTGTGCAAATGTCTGTTCATGTCTCTGCCTTCAGTTCCTCCAAGTATATACCTAGTAGCGAATTGCAGGATCATATGGTAATTTTTTGTGTGTGTGGGCAGGCACCAGGAATCAAACCTGGGTCTCCGGCATGGCAGGGGAAAACTCTGCCACTGAGCCACTGTTTCTTGCCTTCATACGGTAATTTTATACTTAGCTGTCTGCGGAACTTCCAAACTGTCTTCCACAGTAGCTATACCATTTAACATTCCCACCATCAATGAATGAGTGTTTCTCATCCTCTTCAATGCTTGTAATTTTCCTTTTATTTTAGCAGCTATACTTTGCATGTATGATATGGCATCATTGTGGTTTTTACTTGCATTTCCCTAATGTCTAATGATATTGAGCATCTTTTCATGTGCTTATCAGCCATTCATAAATCCTCTTTGGGAAAATGACTATTCCAGTCTTTTTCCCATTTTTAAGTAGTTTGTTGAGATCAAAGATGTCTTTATGTATTTCAGATATTAAACCTATAACAGATATATTCCTTTTCTCATTTCTGATTTTAGTTATTTGTGTCATCTCTTTTTTTCTTTGTCAGTCTAGCTAATAGTTTGTCAATTTTATTGATATTTTCAAAGAACCATTTTTTTTGTTGTTGATTCTCTCTAATGTTTTTCTTATATCCACTCTAATCTTCGTAATTTCCTTCCTTCTGCTCACTTTGGGTTTAATTTGCTCTTCTTTTTCTGGTTCTCTAGTTCTTGGGTGGGTCTCTGATTTGAAATCCTTTTTAAAAAAAGATTTTTAATGTAAGCATTTAGAGCTATAAATTTCCCTCTCAGCACTGCGTTTTGTACATCCCATAAGTTTTAGCTTCTTGTCTTTTCATTTTCATTTGCCTCAAGATATTTCCCAATTTCTTCTTTAACCCATTGGTTGTTTAAGATTATGCTGTTTAATTTTCATGTTTGTCAATTTCCCATTTTTTTCTCCATTATTGACTTCTAAATTTCCACTTGGTCAGAGAAGGTACATTGTATGACTTCAATGTTTTAAAATGTATTGAGAACTTTTATGTGATTTAAGATATGGTCTATTCTGGAGAATGATCCATGTGTACCCAAAAAGAAAGTGTATTTTGTTGTTGTTGGGTGAAGTGCCCAATATAGATTTGCTAGATCTAACTATTTCCTTATCGATTTTCTGTCTAGATGTTCTGAACATTATTGAAGGCCCTTACTATTGTTGTAGAGTCATTTTGTCTCCCTTCAAATCTGTCAGTATTTGTTCCTATATTTTGGGGCTCTGCTGTTAGGTGTATATATATTTATATTTGTTACTTTGTGTTGAATTGGCCCCTTTATCAGTATATAATGACTATCTTTGTCCCTCATTGTAGTTTTAAGTTCAAGTCTATTTTATCTGATATTAGTATAGCTATCCCTGCTTTCTCTTGGTTACTTCTTGCATGGTAAACATTTTTTATCCTTTCACTTTCCACCTACTTATGACTTTGAATTTAAGGTGAGTCTCTTGTAGATAGTATATAGTTAGGTTATGCTTTTTTATCCATTCTGTTAATGTCTGCCTTTGCACTGGAGAGTTTAATCCATTTGTATTTAAAGTCACTACTGACAATGCAGGACTTTCTTCTGCCATTTTGCCATTGTAGTCTTTGTAAGTCATTCCTTTTTTGTCCTCAACTCTTCTGATAATACAAACTTTCATATTTATTTGAATTTTTGTATTGTAGCATAATCAATCTCTTTTCATTTCTATCTGGATATATTCTTCATAGATTTTTCTTGTGGTCACCATGGTTTTAAATTTAAAATCCTAAATATATTTGATTTGATACCAACTTGACTACAGTAGTGATTTCGTTTGCTTAGCTGCCCAAAACAGATACCATGAAATGTGTTGGTTTTAAAAATAGGAATTTATTAGCTTATAAAGTTATGGTTTGGAAGCTGAGAGAAATGTCCAAATTAAGGCATCATCAGACAATGTTTACTTCCCAAAGATCAGTTGCCAGTGATCCTGGATTCCTCTGGCAAGGAAGATGGCAGCATCTTCCGGCCTCTCCCTTCTCTTTTGTGTTTAGTTGCTTTCAGCTTCTTGTTCCACGGCCTTCTTTCTCTTATTTATTTAAAAAGGACTCCAGTAAGAAGATTAAGACCAACCCTGGGCCACACCTTAATTGAAGTAACCTATTCAAAAGGCCCTACTTACACTAGGTTTACACTACAGGAAAGGATTAGCTTTAAGAACATGACTTTCTTGGTACATAGTTTCAAACCACCACAAATAGCAGACACATAGTCTGTTCCTTTACCCCTTATGCCCCCACCTTTATTTGTCCTCGTTACCAATTATGTCTGCATGTCAAAAATCATAGATTTATCATTACTTTTATGCATTTTCATTTTAGCATCTGTAGGAAGTGAGAAGTGGAATTACATACCAAAAAATACAATACGATAGTACTGGCATTTGTATTTACTGATACTTTTACTTGAGATCTTTTTTTATGCCACTCTGAACGACTGTTTAGTGTCCTTTCCTTTCAGTTTGAAGAACACTCTTTGGCATTGTTTGTAGGGCAGGCCTAGTGATGAACTCACACAGCTTTTACTTATCTGTGAATGTCTTAATGTCTCCTTCACTTTTGAAAAGAAGACTTGCCAGATATAAAATATTTAGCTGGCAATTGTTTTCTTCCAGCATTTTAAGTATGTCAACCCACTGCCTTCTTACCTCCATGGTTTTCTTAGAAGAAATTGATACTTAACCTAATTTGGACTCCCATGTACATAACACATTGCTTCTCTCTTGCAGCTTGCAGACTCTCTCCTCATTCTTTGCATTCAACAGTTTGATCAGTATGTTACAGGATATATTTTTCTTTAAATTTATCTTGTTTTGTGTTCTCTGGGCTTCTTATATTTACATATTCAAGTCTTTTGCTGAGTTCGGGAAGTATTGGTCTCTTAAAACTATTTTTTATTTTTATACTTCTTTTTCTTTCTGCTCCCCTGCCAGACTCATTTCAATAATCTTGTCTTCGAGTTCACTGATTTTTTCTTCTGCCTGCTCCACTCTGCTGCTAATACCCTCCTGGGAATTTTTCATTTCCAGTTATTATGGTCTTCAATTTCACTGGTTCTGTTTGGCTACTTTTAAAACTTTCTGTTTTTTTAATTGACATTTTTATTTTGTTCATTCATCATTTTCCTGATATCTTTTAGTTTTTTCCCTGTGTTTATTGACTATATTGAAGTCTTAAGTATATTAAAAATCATTTTGTAAAAGTCTTAGTCAGGTATGTCCACAATCTTTTTTGATATTTTCTGGATTTTTTTCCCTCTTCCTTTGAATGGGCCATCATTTCATGTTTTTGCTTGTTTGTTTTTCTTATAATCTTTGGTTATACAATGTACATTTTAATATTTAAAAAAATTAAGTCTGGGATTTATTTCCTGAGAGGTCTGATTTTTGAGTTTGTAACCAAAACTCAAAATAGCTGGTAATAGAAAAGAGATATTTTCTTAGCATCAGGAGCCAACAAAACTAAGTAAACCAAAGCAAAAAACACCTTTTACCATCTTTGCAAATTGGCTTTGCATTGGCTGGTGCTCTCTATCAGAATTCAGCCCATGTATCAGGAAGTCAGCCCAAGGTGAATGCAAAGTGCAGGGTCCTTGATGTCTTTTCTGGGCCTGTAGCTTGCTGGGCTTACGCTTGTTGGTGGCCTCAGGAAGTCCCTTGTTTACAGGAGTCTGAATGCCCCCTCTACTTCCTACAAAACAGACCCTCTCCTTCTTCTGGATGTCCCACTGCAGGGCTTAAAACAGGTCAGCCTTTGCCCCAGGTTGTTCTGCTCAGTTGTTTCTTATATTATCTTTGCTGTCTCAAGCTGCTTTTACCTCGAGGGCAAATTCTGGGAGAGGGGCACACTGGAGAAGAGTTTTCCAAGTACTCTTTCCCAGCCAGAATGAAGCCAGGGGTCCACAATGGAAACACTAACTGGCTCCAAACTGCCCTGGAGAGAGGATGATGGAGGGGCCAGTTAGGCACCAGGAGCTTCTTATCTATGCTTTCTTGACTCAGCCTCTGGGGAGCAAATGCAGCTCTTCACTATCCCCTGCAGCTGTGATGGAGAGTACTGTCTTTAAGTCTCCTCTACCACCAAGTGGAAGGTTTGAACAATGGCTGCCCTCAGAGCTGAGACCCCCCAGCGATACAGAATAGCTCAACCAATTAAAAGCAATCATCAGCAATCGGTGTGCACACACCCCACCCCACCCCAACCCCTAGGATCTTGGGGAAGCAGATTTTCAAGTCACTTTCTGGCACCAATAAGACATGCCAGGGGCTGACCACACTGCTGCCTGCTGGGAGGAGAGGGGACTGGGTGACAGTAACTACCATGCTGAGAGAGCAATTTGATGATATTTAACATAATATATCAGTCTTTTTCTCCTATCCTCCCTGGATGCTGTACAATCTTCTACTGGACTCTGGAGTTTTGAAATAGTTGATTCAGACAGTTTTTGCCTATTCAATAGTTGTTCTAGTAGAGTGATTGATTCATGGGGCTTCCTATTCATATCCCTACAATCCTCCTCTTTATTCTTTTAAAAGGGCAGCTAAGCAAAAGTTGGTTTGTGAGCTCCTACTAAATTAGCATTGATTTTGTTTTACTGCCAAGCTAAAGAAATATCAACATTAAGGAGTTCTTTAATCCTATTTGAAGTATGCACACTTATACTGAATTTAATCCACAGGTTGTTTATCTTACTACTTACAATGAACACACAAAAAAATCAATCTCAGCATAGAAGCTTTATGCGTGGCTATGGAAGGAAATATGGCTATTAGAGAAATTGCTAGAAAGCAGCACTACACTATTGAATTGAACACAAGGTAGTTTATGCTGCTCAGACATAAACACACTGAAGTGCTATCCAAGGTTAAATGTCAACTCTCACCTGCATTTGAGCTGTTTCAGAAAGGAAGGTCTCTGTGCCAGTTTGAAACTTTCCTGCACCCCAGAAAAGCCAAGTTCTTTAATCCTTATTCAGTACTGATGGGTGGGATCTTTTTGATTGTTTCCATGGAGATGTGTCTCCACCCATTCAAGGTGGGGTTGCTTACTGGAGCCCTTTAAGAGGGAACCATTTTGGAAAAAGCCTTTGTCCGACAGAGCCTACACAGCCAGAGATCTTTGGAAACAAAGAAGGAAAATGCCCCCAGGGAAGCCTTATGAAATGAGGAGAGAAAGCTAGCAGACATTGCTGTGTGCCTTCCCAGCTGAGAGAGGTGTCCAAGCCAAAGACCCCAGCAGATGCCAGCCATGTGACTTCTCAGCTGTCAGAGGGGTTCCAGATGGTCAGCCTTTCTTAAGTGAAGGTAACCTCTTGTTGGTGCCTTAATTTGGACATTTTCATGGCCTTAAAATTGTAACCTTACAACTTAATAAATTTCATTTTTAAAAGCCATTGCATTTCTGACATATTACATTCCAGCAGCTTTAACAAACTAAAACAGCCCCCCTTAAAGCAAATATTGACATGTGCCAAAGTTATTTTTTTTTCAATGTCTCTTATGTTTGCAAATAGTCAGCATTGTTTGGAGGCAGAGATGCAAGTATGAAAGACAAGGAATGAAACAGGAAATAAAGTACAATTTCTCTGGTAAAGAAAGGCAAGCTTTGAAACATAAAAATTCCAAAAGGCTATTGGCGAAACACGGCACCTATTTGGCGGAGGTGTAAAAACCACTCACGTAAGTCAGCAAGTGGAGCTGGCTCTCCCTGATACTTGCAAAGTTGGCTTGCCAACAGGTTTTGTTTCAATGTGACAGCAATGTGTTAAACTCCCCTACTTTGCAAGAACTTGATTCTTTTTTCAGATTAGGTGAGTCTAAAATTGATTAAAAGAAGGACAGCAATCAGACTTGTGCCAAATGCCTTCCATAAAAGAAATGTACTACTCATTTTGAAATTTAATCATAACCCTCAGATATTTCTAAGTTCCTAGCAACAATTTCTTTTAAAAGTATTTTATAACTTTAAATGAGTTCTCCATATTCTATTATTCTCTAACAAACTTATGTTAGGGTAAGCTGAGCATACCAGGAGTTTCTTTTCTAAGTAAAAACAAGAGAATTAGAGAGTGGAAACAAATTCTATCATCAAAATATCAAAGCTTTCTCAGTCATTAAAGGGCTCATTCATTCTCAAAATCCAATTGGACGTCCCAAGGATATCTGAGTGGCGAAACCTCTAACCTGTCTACCAGAGGTTCTTGTTTTGATAATATAACTTGTTCTTCTAGTGATATTGTTTTTGTGCTAGTAATATACCTGGGGATGTAGGGAAGCTAAAATTATTACACCTTTACCATGTGGCATTCATGTGTTTAATCCTCACAACAGCCTGATGCATTTCTCCATTTTACTCAAGAGAGGAGACTTCCGCACAAGAGACCAAACCTTAGGATGACTTCACTATAAACTACAGACTTGTCTATCACATGACAAGATCAATAGATACCCAGAAACAGCAGACCTTTGACAATCTTGCCTGATCAGCAGCAAAAATCCAGTTTTGAAATTAGCACTCTCCGATATTTTTTGTGATTGCACACTGCTATCAGTTGAACAGAAAAAAAAAACTTAATTTATTATAAATTATATCATGTATAATATATATTGCTGTCAATAGCTAATATCTCAAGATAAGATATCAGCTTAAGGCAAAGTTCGTGGTTTTAAAATAATGAATGTAAGGTCACACGACAAATAGCCTTCCTGACGATTTTTCATATTTTGGGCTGTGCTTCTTGTCAGAGCATGATTAGCTCAACATCAATTTGACTGTGTGAAGTGGCTGAAGAAGAGCCCATTCGGCAGTGGACAATCAGTTCTTCCTTTGCTTCCTTTGCTTGCAAGTTGCTCTGCACTGTTATTCCTACTTTCAACCCTGTTTCTTTATAGGAATCTTTTAAAATTACTTGTCTATTTTATAAGTTTTTTCTTAAATTTTATTTTATTTTAAACGAGACAGCATTATCCCTAAGCACACTTGATGCATATAAACAAAAAATCTAAAGGCCTATGTTGGATTTTGAGTCCATCCACCCATTTCCTCAGCCCAGTGACCCCTTCCCAGCCCTCCGGGGGCATCATGTGATTTTCTGCTAGCAGTGCTATTGGTATCTTAGATAATTCATGGATCTTGATTTTTTCTTTTGATAAATGAATATAACTTAATATTTCCTTCCTATACCTCACTGCCTCATCTGGCTCATCCCCAGCAGTGCCTGTCCTACTCTGGATACAGCTGCAAAGAGTTGGAAGTCAGTTTAGATGTGTAAACACTGCCTCCAATACAAGATTTCCTTGATGCATTTTAACTAACTTCCCAAGATATGCTTGCCTGAATTCACAAGACAGAATAATGGGACAGAGACAATATTAGACCGTGGTTGAAAGCTCCCAGTCATTTACTAACCCTAATTTACTTCCTCTGAGTCTCAGCACTTACTTCATGAAGGATTGTGAACATTAGTTGAGTAACGTTTACAGAATATTTAGCTCAGGTGGCATAAAGCGAGCATGATAAATATTAGCTGAGGTACTATAAAATACTTAATAACAAAAATATTTTAATGTCTAATCGCCCAGAGGAAATTATCTTCTCACTCATTATGAAAAACATATTATTACCATGTAATTTTCCTATTCTAAAGAACTCTTTCCACGGGCAAAGCCTGATTATATCAATAGATTATTACACCAATAATTCTAAATCTGAGTCCCAATCATTTACCTGGGTTCGTAAGAGACCAATTCAAATAATAATGGCTTTGCTTTAAAAATAAGCAAAGAAACAAAAACACACATTTTGCTTACTAGAGAAGTCGTAGGTTTATAGAAAAATCATGCAGAAAGTAAAGAGTTCCTATATACCCGCACACACATATGCACACACACATGCAAAGCTTTTCCTATTATTAACTGCTTACGTTAGTGTGGTCCTTGTTATAATTGATGAAAAATATTATAATTATACTCTTAACTGCAGTCCATAGTTTACATTAGGGTTCACCATGTTATACATACAGTTCTATGATTTTTTAATTGTTATTCTAGGAACATATATGCAACCTAAAATTTTCCATTTTAACTACCTTCAAATACATAATTCAGTGATAAAAACACACCTTTTTATTAGGTTTGACCATAGTCCCCAAACAAGCAGCACTAAAAACTTCTTAAAAATGCATGTTCTCAGGCCTGCCCTACACCTACTGAATCAAAAACTAAAGACATGGGACCCTGTGTTTTAACAAACCTTACAGGTGAGTTGTATACATGCTAAAATTTCAGCACTGCTAGTGTAGCTTGCACTTGTCTTCTAAAACAGAGATAAGTGTTTGATTTAGAATCTTAATTAATAGGCGCATTAACTTCTCTATATGGAAGCCAGCTTTCCTCGCCAGTGGACATTACAATGTTAGAACATTGATAAGGCTCACCATATTCACTCTGATTTGGGAGAAAACTGCTCAAAGTTGAATACAATTACTTGGCTCCAATTCAGGAATGTTATAAATGCAAGATTGTTGCTGTACATGAAACAGTTTTTTTATTTTATAATTTTTTCTCTTTTTATTTCTTTTTTTTGGCATGTGTGTGAAATATTTTTAGTCTATTTTTTGAATGAAACATTTTTTAGTCTTGTTTTTTTTTTTTTTTTGGCATGGGCAGGCTCTGGGAATTGAAACTGGGTCTCTGGCATGGAAGGCGAGAATTCTGCCACTGACCCACCATTGCACTGCCCTGAGACATTTTTAAACAAAATCGCATCCAGAGGTTTTTATTTCCAGTGCAATTTGGTTTTAATAAAAGTAAGGCAGTGAATTAACGAATGAAATGATTAATTAATTGATTAATTAATTCACGAGGTTCAATCTCTATTTGGTTGCTGGTTCACTTTCTTAGTACTGTAATACAGGCGTGATTGTCTTGTAAATGTTTTTTGAATGAGAAAAGAAAAATTTTCTTTATTTAATTTTCTCAATATTGCCTTTGATGCTGTTAATTTAAAAAATTCATCCTTGTTATTTTTTTACCTTCTCTCAATCATTTTAACTCACTGTATGTCACTGTTTGTTTAACTTGTTTAATCTAGTTAGTCCAAATAGCAGTTTTGTTTACCTTTTATTTCTTTTCACTTTCTGTCCAATCTCTAAAGATATCTACAGCTCTTTAAAGACAAATTCATACCTGATCTTAAGCAAACCTCTTGAAAGAACAGTGAAAGTCAACAAAATTGCATTATCCCCTAATTTGGAAAAGAAGACCTTTGCATTTTTCAGTAACAGAAATACATATCTAGCTATGTAATTCTAGATAGTGTTCTATTTACTGTTTAAATGGAAGCAAGCACATTAGCATGTATCATCAAAAGTCAAAGACACATAGAGCTGGGTTTCCTACATGAAGTATTTTCCTTAATACATGTGACCCTTCCTGTGGACCAACTACAGTTTATTAATGGGCTGGTCTCTTATTGACACATGGTTTGGGACCTGCTGGCAGAGGCTTTTGCCCACTCACATCGTATTATTTATGAGGCAGAATGTGGGTAATTTTAAGGCTTAGATGGTCTTTCAGCATTAGGACTGACAGATGAAATGTTATAATACATTTGCAAAATTTGATGAAAGAAGAAAAGTACATTCTCAAATAATAAAGTATGGCTCAAATCCAGACAGCCAGCTGTGACCTTCATTCTTTAAAAATGATTTACATGGTCCAATTGCACTGTCTTTACAATTTTCTTCTTACACATGTTTTTGGATCTTGATTATACACATAAGATTAACTTGGTGTTTCTTGTTCAATTTTGATTTATTATTATACTATTTGGACTCAATTTTCTCTGAAATGTCTCCTATAAAAAATGATGTAACATTTATTGCATTTATTACACTTAATGATAAACCTTTCCATAAATTCAGCAATGTAAAAAAATGATCAAAATAGCATGCATTTAATTTAATGCAACACATGATTTTACTTTAAGAGATTTTGCACATGTAAAAATCCCCAAGATATATTTACTCATGGCCTTTGTGGAGGGTAACTAACTTTCAGCAGGAGACTAGTTTGAATCAATTCTTTTCCCTTCTAGATTATATTAAGGCCAGAATTCCCATGTGAACCTCATAGTTATTTGTGGGACATGACAAAGAAAGACAAAATCTAAACACTCATTTATTTCTAGTTAAAAGGTTTAGATACTGTTTTTTTGTTTGATTATGCCTCTTTCATGTAAGATTTAAGTTTTTTATTTTCTCCTCCAAAAAAAATTATAAATTTAATTCTAAACCAACTCTCTCTCTCTCTTTTTCAAAATAGTTGCTATTAGATGGAATGGAATGCCTTCATCAATTTAAAATGCTTTTCAAATCTCCAGTCATGCTGTAATCTTCAGCTGGGGCTGGGTTAAAGGGTTAACATATCTTTTCAAGTTAATCAAGACTCAATTTGAACTACTCAATTCTTTTCCCCCAATTTAATGCTTCCATTTTTTACCAGTGACCTGAATACATTTGATTTCATAGATGCCAACACAGAAAAAAAAAAAAAAAAAAAAAAGAGAAGGTTTTCATTGCAATGGTAACTTGTTGATCTTGTTTAAGCTGATTGGCAAAGTTCACATTTCCATGTCTAACACTCCAAATTTTACACTCATGCAATTTAAGCATCTTGTTAAGTTGCCATGGGATATTTAAGTTTGTTTTTCTTGACATATTAATCGACTACAATTTTGGTTATTTCTTTTATAGTTTGTTTTGAAACGAAAAAGCCTCACATTGTCATAAATTTTTTAAGAGTTTGGATATGTGCCACCATGAAATTACCTAATTATGTATTTTCCAGTCCAAACCACAAAGCAAAAACAATCCATAGCTTTAAAAACAAATGAATATGAAAGAAAAAGAGTATCATTTGTGGAGGCCCCCTAATTAAAAAATTTTGCAGCCATTACGAAATAAATTATGTATTTTGCATTTGATTGTAAATATAATTATTGTCCAGAAAAAGGCAAATTGTATTTTAAAACGGAAATGAATCTCCCCCACTTTTTTGTAACAGATAACAACATCAGTCAAATTCAACCCAATGACCAGTCCATCACCTCCACTTTACGAGGAAACATTAGATCAACTGAGAAATTAAGTGCTCAGTGGACAGTGGCAGTGGGGAGAGGTGAGTGCGAAGGACTGTTCCCTGCATAAAACACTAACCGCATACAAATGAACCACAGATCCAAACGATTGTGCCCAGAATGAAGGTTATTGCATATTACATTGTCATCTTAGAGTTGAGTTCCACGGTTCTTTTTCTTTTCTTTTCCCTTCAAAAGATGACACTATATTCAGATTTGTCACTTAAAAAAATCAGTTGAGGAAGATGGCGGCTTAGTAAGATGCACGGATCTTAGTTTCTTCTCCAGGACAGCTACTAGGGGAGTAGAAACGATACAGAAAGCGCCCAAAGCCACAACAGAGATAAAAAAGACAGCGTACCCCATCCTGGAATGGCTGGTTGGCTGAGAGAAGCAGCTCGGGTGAGATCACTGAGGCGCGCGGGTCTCACCGGGCGGGGCGGGAAGCGGCCGGAGTTACTCCCTTCCCCCTTCCTGGGCCGGCTGGGAGAATTGGAGAGGCGGTCCCCTGAAACCAAGGTGGCTGGCGCCCACACCACGCGCAGCCCCCCGGACCAACTGAGAGAATTGGATCGGAAATCCCCAGGCCGCGGAGAACGGTGACGGGTGGGGGAGGCCCCTTCCAAACCCGTGACTCCCGGGGAACGTGCACTCTCTCGGGCGGGCCGCTGCCGCTGGTGCCCTCCTGCCACGCTTGTTGCCCAGGGCCGACTAGGAAATTCGGACGGGCTCTTTCCCGGGCTGCGGCGACCAGCAACCCTCCCTGCGTTCGGACCCCGGGCCGGTTCAAGCCGCTTCGGCTAGCGAACCTCCCGGACGGCGAGAGTTTTCCAAAGATCAAGGTCCCACAGCACCTTTCACTGGTGGGACCCGCAGACAAACGTGTGCCACGAGCGCCACCTACTGGGCAGGATAAGAAAAACAGAACCCAGAGATTTCACAGAAAATTCTTCCAAACTTCTGGATCCAATACCCAGGGAAATCTGTCTAAATGCGCAGACGCCAACAGAAGATAACGGATCACGCTCAAATAATTGAAAATATGGCCCAGTCAAAGGAACAAACCAATAGTTCAAATGAGATACAGGAGCTGAGACAACTAATGCTAAATATACGAACAGAAATGGAAAACCTCTTCAAAAACGAAATCGATAAATTGAGGGAGGACATGAAGAAGACATGGGCTGAACATAAAGAAGAAATAGAAAAACTGAAAAAGCAAATCACAGAACTTATGGAAGTGAAGGACAAAGTAGAAAAGATAGAAAAAACAATGGATACCTACAATGATAGATTCAAAGAGACAGAAGATAGAATTAGTGATTTGGAGGATGGAACATCTGAATTCCAAAAACAAACAGAAACTATCGGGAAAATAATGGAAAAATTTGAACAGGGTATCAGGGAACTCAAGGACAATATGAACCGCACAAATATACGTGTTGTGGGTGTCCCAGAAGGAGAAGAGAAGGGAAAAGGAGGAGAAAAACTAATGGAAGAAATTTTCACTGAAAATTTCCCAACTCTTATGAAAGACCTAAAATTACAGATCCAAGAAGTGCAGCGCACCCCAAAGAGATTAGACCCAAATAGGCATTCTCCAAGACACTTACTAGTTAGAATGTCAGAGGTCAAAGAGAAAGAGAGGATCTTGAAAGCAGCAAGAGAAAAACAATCCATCACATACAAGGGAAACACAATAAGACTATGTGTAGATTTCTCAGCAGAAACCATGGAGGCTAGAAGACAGTGGGATGATATATTTAAATTACTAAAAGAGAAAAACTGCTAACCAAGACTCCTATATCCAGCAAAATTGTCCTTCAAAAATGAGGGAGAAATTAAAACATTCTCAGACAAAAATTCACTGAGAGAATTTGTGACCAAGAGACCAGCTCTGCAAGAAATACTAAAGGGAGCACTAGAGTCAGAACCGAAAAGACAGAAGAGAGAGGTATGGAGAAGAGTGTAGAAAGAAAGAAAGTCAGATATGATATATATAATACAAAAGGCAAAACGGCAGAGGAAAATATTATCCAAACAGTAATAACACTAAATGTTAATGGAATGAATTCCCCAATCAAAAGACATAGATTGGCAGAATGGATTAAAAAACAGGATCCTTCTATATGCTGTCTACAGGAAACACATCTTAGACCCAAAGATAAATATAGGTTGAAAGTGAAAGGTTGGGAAAAGATATTTCATGCAAATAACAACCAGAAAATAGCAGGAGTGGCTATACTAATATCCAACAAGTTAGACTTCAAATGTAAAACAGTTAAAAGAGACAAAGAAGGACACTATATACTAATAAAAGGAACAATTAAACAAGAAGACATAACAATCATAAATATTTATGCACCGAACCAGAATGCCCCAAAATACGTGAGGAATACACTGCAAACACTGAAAAGGGAAATAGACACAAATACCATAATAGTTGGAGACTTCAATTCCCCACTCTCATCAATGGACAGAACATCTAGACAGAGGATCAATAAAGAAATAGAGAATCTGAATATTACTATAAAGGAGCTAGACTTAACAGACATTTATAGGACATTACATCCCACAACAGTAGGATACACCTTTTTCTCAAGTGCTCATGGATCATTCTCAAAGATAGACCATATGCTGGGTCACAAAGCAAGTCTTAACAAATTTAAAAAGATTGAAATCATACACAACACTTTCTCAGATCATAAAGGAATGAAGTTGGAAATCAATAATAGGCGGAATGCCAGAAAATTCACAAATACCTGGAGGCTCAACAACACACTCTTAAACAACAAGTGGGTCAAAGAAGAAATTGCAAGAGAAATTAGTAAATACCTCGAGGCAAATGAAAATGAAAACACAACATATCAAAACTTATGGGATGCAGCAAAGGCAGTGCTAAGAGGGAAATTTATTGCCCTAAATGCCTATATCAGAAAAGAAGAAAAGGCAAAAATGCAGGAATTAACTGTTCAATTGGAAGAACTGGAGAAAGAACAGCAAACTAATCCCAAAGCAAGCAAAAGGAAAGAAATAACAAAGATCAGAGCAGAAATAAATGAAATTGAAAATATGAAAACAGTAGAGAAAATCAATAAGACCAGAAGTTGGTTCTATGAGAAAATCAATAAGATTGATGGGCCCTTATCAAGATTGACAAAAAGAAGAAGAGAGAGGATGCAAATAAATAAGATCAGAAATGGAAGAGGAGACATAACTACTGACCTCACAGAAATAAAGGAGGTAATTGTTCAGGATACTATGAACAACTTTACGCTAATAAATACAACAATTTAGATGAAATGGATGGGTTCCTGGAAAGACATGAACAACCAACTTTGACTCAAGAAGACATAGATGACCTCAACAAACCAATCACAAGTAAAGAAATTGAATTAGTCATTCAAAAGCTTCCTAAAAAGAAAAGTCCAGGACCAGATGGCTTCACATGTGAATTCTACCAAACGTTCCAGAAAGAATTAGTACCAATTCTCCTCAAACTCTTCAAAAAAATCGAAGTGGAGGGAAAACTGCCTAATTCATTCTATGAAGCCAACATCACCCTCATACAAAAACCAGGCAAAGATATTACAAAAAAAGAAAACTACAGACCAATCTCTCTAATGAATACAGATGCAAAAATCCTCAATAAAATTCTAGCAAATCGTATCCAACAACACATTAAAAGAATTATACATCATGACCAAGTAGGATTCATCCCAGGTATGCAAGGATGGTTCAACATAAGAAAATCGATTAATGTAATACACCATATCAACAAATCAAAGCAGAAAAATCACATGATCATCTCAATTGATGCAGAGAAGGCATTCGACAAGATTCAACATCCTTTCCTGCTGAAAACACTTCAAAAGATAGGAATACAAGGGAACTTCCTTAAAATGATAGAGGGAATATATGAAAAACCCACAGCTAATATCATCCTCAATGGGGAAAAATTGAAAACTTTCCCCCTAAGATCAGGAACAAGACAAGGATGTCCACTATCACCACTATTATTCAACATTGTGTTGGAGGTTCTAGCCAGAGCAATTAGACAAGAAAAAGAAATACAAGGCATCAAAATTGGAAAGGAAGAAGTAAAACTATCACTGTTTGCAGACGATATGATACTATACGTCGAAAACCCGGAAAAATCCACAACAAAACTACTAGAGCTAATAAATGAGTACAGCAAAGTAGCAGGTTACAAGATCAACATTCAAAAATCTGTAGCATTTCTATACACTAGTAATGAACAAGCTGAGGGGGAAATCAAGAAACGAATCCCATTTACAATTGCAACTAAAAGAATAAAATACCTAGGAATAAATTTAACTAAAGAGACAAAAAACCTATATAAAGAAAACTACAAAAAACTGCTAAAAGAAATCACAGAAGACCTAAATAGATGGAAGGGCATACCGTGTTCATGGATTGGAAGACTAAATATAGTTAAGATGTCAATCCTACCTAAATCGATTTACAGATTCAATGCAATACCAATCAAAATCCCAACAACTTATTTTTCAGAATTAGAAAAACCAATAAGCAAATTTATCTGGAAGGGCAGGGTGCCCCGAATTGCTAAAAACATCTTGAGGGAAAAAAACAAAGCTGGAGGTCTCACGCTGCCTGACTTTAAGGCATATTATGAAGCCACAGTAGTCAAAACAGCATGGTATTGGCATAAAGATAGATATATCGACCAATGGAATCGAATAGAGTGCTCAGATATAGACCCTCTCATCTATGGACATTTGATCTTTGATAAGGCAGTCAAGCCAACTCACCTGGGACAGAGCAGTCTCTTCAATAAATGGTGCCTAGAGAACTGGATATCCATATGCAAAAGAATGAAAGAAGACCTATCTCTCACACCCTACACAAAAGTTAACTCAAAATGGATCAAAGATCTAAACATTAGGTCTAAGACCATAAAACAGATAGAGGAAAATGTTGGGAGATATCTTATGGATCTTACAACTGGAGGCGGTTTTATGGACCTTAAACCTAAAGCAAGAGCACTGAAGAAGGAAATAAATAAATGGGAACTCCTCAAAATTAAACACTTTTGTGCATCAAAGAACTTCATCAAGAAAGTAGAAAGACAGCCTACACAATGGGAGACAATATTTGGAAATGACATATCAGATAAAGGTCTAGTATCCAGAATTTATAAAGAGATTGTTCATCTCAACAACAAAAAGACAGCCAACCCAATTACAAAATGGGAAAAAGACTTAAACAGACACCTATCAGAAGAGGAAATACAAATGGCCAAAAGGCACATGAAGAGATGCTCAATGTCCCTGGCCATTAGAGAAATGCAAATCAAAACCACAATGAGATATCATCTCACACCCACCAGAATGGCCATTATCAACAAAACAGAAAATGACAAGTGCTGGAGAGGATGCGGAGAAAGAGGCACACTTATCCACTGTTGGTGGGAATGTCAAATGGTGCAACCACTGTGGAAGGCAGTTTGGTGGTTCCTCAAAAAGCTGAATATAGAATTGCCATACGACCCAGCAATACCATTGCTGGGAATATACTCAAAGGACTTAAGGGCAAAGACACAAACGGACATTTGCACACCAATGTTTATAGCAGCGTTATTTACAATTGCAAAGAGATGGAAACAGCCGAAATCTCCATCAACAGAAGAGTGGCTAAACAAACTGTGGTATATACATACGATGGAATACTATGCAGCTTTAAGACAGGATAAACTTATGAAGCATGTAATAACATGGATGGATCTAGAGAACATTATGCTGAGTGAGTCTAGCCAAAAACTAAAGGACAAATACTGTATGGTCCCACTGATGTGAACAGACATTCGAGAATAAATTTGGAATATGTCCTTGATAACAGAATCCAGCAGGAGGTAGAAACAGGGTAAGATAATGGCCAATTGGAGTTGAAGGGATACAGACGGTGTAACAGGACTAGATACAAAAACTCAAAAATGGACAGCACAATAATACCTAATTGTAAAGTAATCATGTTAAAACACTGAATGAAGCTGCATCTGAGCTATAGGTTTTTGTTTGGTTTTCTTTTGTTTTGTTTTGATTTTACTATTATTACTTTTATTTTTTTCTCTATATTAACATTCTATATCTTTTTCGGTTATGTTGCTAGTTCTTCTAAACCAATGCATATGTACTAAGAAATGATGATCATGCATCTATGTGATGATGTTAAGAATTAATGATTGCATATGTAGAATTGTATGATCTCTAAATGTTGGGTTAATTTCTTTTTTTCCGTTAATTAAAAAAAAAAAAAAGAGAAGGGATAATTGGAGCTGAAGGGATACAGACTGTACAACGGGACTGGATATAAAAACTCAGAAATGGACAGCACAATACTACCCAATTGTAATGCAATTATGTTAAAACACTGAATGAAGCTGCATGTGAGGTATAGGTTTTTTGTTTTTTTTTGTTTTTTTTTTCTTTCTATTATTGTTTTAATTCTTATTCT
The DNA here is from genome assembly GCF_023851605.1 of Tamandua tetradactyla. NCBI lineage: Eukaryota > Metazoa > Chordata > Mammalia > Pilosa > Myrmecophagidae > Tamandua > Tamandua tetradactyla. Next base: position 53,573,457 of record NC_135331.1, read on the forward strand.
GTTGTCTTTTTATTTCTTTTTCTAAATCGATGCAAATGTACTAAGAAATGATGAATATGCAACTATGTGATGTTATTAAGAATTACTGATTGTACATGTAGATTGGAATGATTTCTAATTGTTTTGTTAATTCTTTTTTTAATTAATAAAAAAAAATTGGAAAAAAAAAATCAGTTGAATTGTCAATTTATTTTAACTTGGAAAGCAACAATGATGGAAAATTTCCCAGCCACCCTACTGGCTTTGTTTTTGTGTTTGGACACCTTCATTTTCATCTATCTTATGCTTCGGAGAAAAGTCAGTTTCTCATGCTTCCGATATTACTGCTCTAGTGTGACAGAAATTCACTGAACGATTACAGGGTTTCAAACCCCAGTCACTTAACTGGCAGCTGGCTCACTCTAATCACCAAACGTTAAACCTGCATATGGTCACTAATGCATTTAAACATTGCTAATGGCACGGAGGTATGACAAGATAAGGCCAGTCTCATAATGCATGACTCCACAAAAGCCAAGTGGCAAAAGTAATTATAGAATCACATGGACCATTGGCCTTGAATTGTCATGGACGTCCCATTTCATGTTCAACTAAAACAACACAGAGATAACCTTATGTTCAGCAGAAGCAGAGGTTGCATCCCACATGCACTTCAACTGACACATGCTTCTGTTCCAAGAACTAATTGTTCTATATGAACACATCTTCAGTTTTTTTATTACCGAGATGAGTTAAACAGTTTTCTACATTTGGATTGTATTCCGACTGCACATCAAGCCATATGGAAAAAGGAACAAATGCTCTTCAAATGTTTTAACAATTTGGTATTAGATTTTATTAAATACCACTCAGCACCACCATTTTCCCATACATTCCCATAAAACTTCCCCAAAACTTTTATATATATATATATATATATGATATATATAGCTACATATATGATATATATATATGATATATAGCTAGCATAATTACCAAAAAAAGGTTGAATGCATTTCCAAATGTCAAGTGTTTAATCTGATATCATTACATCCAAGAACAAAATGATCAACAAGCTGAATAAAGATGGTGATAAATTTGTGTAGAAGTATTTCAAATCATTTACTATTATTGTAAAGATACGTTTCAAGGCAAATAAATATATACTATGAGCAGAAGAGTGAAATTAGTCCATAATTCTATCAGACTTGGCACAGAAAATTGCTAATTTATTTTTAACTAAGAAAGTAATCGCTTCACTGTGTCAACAGTGGGACAACCCAGTAGCTCTGTCATAAAATTGAGTCATACACTTCAAGCCCAGATACTGTCACTTTTACCCAGATGGATATTTTTCTCCACAGCCTGCTAATAGGCAGTGTCAAGGTGATGATAAACACAGGAATCTAGGCACATACATCAATACAGTCTGTGATGGAAGGGAAAAAAAATGAAATAACCACAAATTCTAAATAGACTTACTGCCGTGATAATCTCTACAGCAAATGCAACACCTCAAGGTATTTCTAAACAGTAACCATTTGTTTGAGTTCTAGGTCTAAAATAGCATCATCCTAATCTTATCAATTTGAGGTTGAGAAAAAAAAACAGACAAGGACACGTTTGCTCTCATATCGCATGCAGTTCCAATTACTAGTTCATTACTGCAAAGCACTGAATATCGGTTTTTTTGATAAGCAAAAATTAATAGGAAGTGAAAAATGAAACATAGTGTACTTAGGGTAAGAAATTTATGAAGAAAGAATAAAGTTGTCAAAGTATGAGAAAGGGAAGTTCCTAAGATCCTAGAAAATCTTGAGACAGGAAACTGGATGTATGAGGAGCATGTCTGTTGCACACTAAATAATATTTTACACAGACCTCCTCGCCAAACTTGTTAGGAAAAGGGCATTGTTCCTATTTTTCATTCTGTCTCGGGTACCAAGAAAACCAGACACAAGTTTGGAGCACACGGCTGCCAAGTGAAAAAACCTTGTGATACAATTTGTAAAATTTACCTTATCTTGGTTTCATTTTGTTTTCCTAATCATATCTATTTATTTGACCTTATTTTCTATATTTGGTAAAGTGCTTCCAATTCTTTTTAGACAGAAGTGGGAATAAATGCCATTTTTCATAGACTCTAACTCACCTTTCATAATAAGATGCACCATTATTTTATATACCACTTAGGAACAAAAACAAAACAACCAGGAACCCAACTGAACTTTAATACATCATCGATTGTAAAATACGTCCTGATTTAAGAAAAAATAAATGTGAAACAAAATGTCCCAACTTAGAATCAGCGAAATACACCACCACCATTCTCATCGGTAAATCTGTATGTATTAGTGACAGTCAGCTTGTATTAGGCTTTGAAGGGCAAGGCTAAGAATCCAAAGAGTGGGCATGGGCAAGATGTTAGCCACCATTTGCGCTACTCACCTATTTATAGATGAAGAAATGCAAAACTAGAACCCTTTGTCTGAACCATCAAAAGGCTTATTATTTCATTGCAACTTCAAAGGTCCCAACATTATGAGTATTCACTGCATAACAATTATTCAAAGAAACAGGGTGTGGGGTGCAAGGGTAGCTCAGTAGTAGAATTTTCACCTGTCATAAGGAGACCCAGGTTCAATTCCTGGCCCATGCACTTCCCAGTCACCCCTCCAAAAATATATCAGCAAATGGTGATGCAAGAACAGAATACTCACATGGAAAAACAATGAAATGTGACCCCACCATACAGCATACAAAAAAAAGATGTATCACCCACGTGCTTATTAAGACTAAAACTAAAACTTATGCAGCTTTTCTTTGTCTTAGTAAAACAAGGCATGCCAATACCAACTAAGCACTTTCTTACATTCCCTCGTTTTGTTTTTTTTTCAGCAAAAAATATAAGCTATTTTGATTTCTGGAATTTCAATTATTTTTGAAGAGTTCCCATCATGATTAAACTTTGTTGCTTCAGTGAAATGTTTAATTAGAAAGCAAGTTAAAAAAAAAAAAGACAAAAAAAACAAACAAACAAAAAAAACATCCCATGGAGAAGTAGCCCATGATGGGGAGAAAATTTGGCATGTTAGGTTTTCATACTAGAATGAGAGAAATTCTACCTGGATCTTGTAAAAGTCTAGTGCAAGTGAAATAAAATTTCTCTTGAGGTCATAAGGTATCATTGAGACAAAATTTCTGAGTTTTTTGAATGGTGAATACAAACATTTATTTTCATCACTTAAGAGTTAAAGGCAAACAGATTTTCCTTCTCCCTTTAACATTTCTAATCGAATGATAAATCTTATAAGCATATCTTCAACCTCGAGCTACACTCCATTAACACTGGAGACAAGCCATCACCTAAAAAAAGATTTTATACACACACACACCCACTATTTGAAAGAACTCCATAGTCAAACCGAACTTGATTGTAAAATAAAATAATTGGCAATATGAATAGTTGGAAGTTAACAATGACTTTCCCTGAGAACACAGCATTTAAACATTAATGATGGTAGAAAGCTAATTAGTAAAATTTAATTGGATGTATGCAAAATGGTGTAATGAGAAGAATTCAAGTATATTTAATTTTTAATCCAAACCCGGACTCTAAAGTGGAAAACCAACTAAAGTCAATCATTATAAAAGATAGACTGATACATTTTAAATACTACTCTATTAGCACAGAGAATGAGTTGATGTATAAAATTAAATACTGCAGTATATTCTCTTGGGCCTTAAAAATAAACACAGAAAATGCAATTATTCCAGCTGTTTAAACATGAACATTTTAAATGGAAAGGAGGACAAATGCATATGGAGAATGACCCCATGAAATATGTTGAATTTTATTATATGCAGGTAAGTATCCACAGCAAGACATTCAGCAGGGAAACCTAGAAAGCAGCAGAGGTAAAAGGAGACATGTCAGTGATCATGCACAGTTTCATAGAATCTGATATCAAGACAATATGATATGGGAGTCAAAAAGGTCAGTGCTATTTCAGGAAATAAATGTTACAGGGAAGTCGATAGTCCCTCTCTCCATACCCGATATTGAAACCACACCCAGAGCTTAGAGGAGGGGAAAAGGTTCTGCTCAGAGTAGATTTCAATCCTGGCTGCACATGACCATAGGCTGGGGAGTTTTAAGAATACCAATGCCTAGGCCCCAACACCAGGGATTCTGAATTAATTGATCTGGGATAGGGCTTGGGCATGAAGATTTTTTAAAGCCTCTCCAGGTGATTGTAATATGCATCAGGGCTGAGGACCCTGGCAGGAAGCATATTTTTCCTTGTTCTGTACTTGGTTCTTTGCTTTCGCTGATTGGTCACTGCGTGCCTTCTTCTTGGAAGTGAATGTGATTTTTAGCTCTTGACTGAATTTTTTGAAGTAGAAGTATGATTTTGGCAAGCGATATGAATGAGACAATGCCAAACTTGTGAGTAAGCGAGAGAGATGTGTTATCTTAGGTATCTCAACCAAGTTTGCAGTATTTCTCCATATCATCTCTGCGTGGTGGACAATGATGACACGGGAGGAACATGGCAAACTCGTGGCCTTCCTTACAGCTTTTCATCAGGGTCTCCTCTTCACTACTGGGTCACATCTATACAAGGTACAGCCACTCAATCAGGGCCTTTGTAAGAGTTGTATCTGTCATGGTTCTTAGCAACAGAAACTGACTCTAATTTAGGTAGAAAAGGAGTTCTTAAAAGGCTACTTTCTAGAAAGTCGAGAACCAGGCTTGAAGCTGCAAGCTAGGAACAGTGCCCCAAACCACACTCAAAACTGACCCTGTGAGATCCTATCCCACCTCTGACCCCCATGCTCCATTGCTCTTTAGGCACAGACTTGGCCATGCACCAGCCCCTTGCGCTGCTGAAGTCCCTCATGCTGGCTGCAGATCCCTGCCACTGGAGCTCCTGCCACTGATGCACCCACACCCACATGGAGCTCTCTGCAGGCCCTGAACCCAAGTCTGTGAAGCCTGGGCCTCATGGCCCTACTCAGGGAGTCTGGCAGAGCCCACATCTGGCACTTTCCACTTCCGTAGTGGGTGGGGCAGGTTCCCTATTTCCCACTAAGACTCTTAAGGTGGGAAATTGTTCAAACACAAAGAGGATTCATTCACTGAGAAACCAGAAAGAATTATAAATGACCATTGCAAGAATCTTTCCCTTTTCCTTAAATTAAAAGCAAACCAGAGTTCCAGGAAGATGGGTAGGAAGTAGGGTAGATCATGTTCAGCCCTGCTCCAAGGGAAAGTTAGAGAAGGGGCGGGTAGGCGACTGAGATGGCAATTCCAGAGTATAAGTGACCTGGGAGAGTCTTCCGTACCACATAGGGCAGCCCTGGTTGCAAAAGCTGAGGAACTGAAAAACAGAGAACTGGAGACCATCCGGCTGGTGCAAACAACCTAACACGAGACCCAGAGACCTCAAGAGTGCACGGACAGGGAGCCAGGGACTAGGAAGTAAGCCAGGCCACATTCCTTGAACACGCTATCCTCATCAGCACAGTCCTGTGACCCGCAACTCACCCTACATCCCAAGCACCTGAACCCCATCACAGGGCCCCACTCCCTGCATTCCAAGTGCCCCATGCCCTGCCAACCCCTCGCACGTATACCCATCCCACACCTCCATCCCAAGAACAGCCCAACCCACCTCTCCTGCACCCCTCCCGAGCACTACCTCTCCCTTCCTGCTCCCCGCAGGCTGTCGCCAGCACATAAAGGCTAAAGGCACTAACCTCCATACCCAGGCTACCCCACCCTCAGCCCCTACAGTCGCACAGCCTCACCCTGACCCCTGAGTCTCCACCCAAGTACATCAGTTTGCACTTCCAGACCCGCACATGCTCACAGCCCCCCATCCCCAGCGCTTTCCCAGAGCTCTGGGAAAGCACTGACCTTCACAGCTGGGTCACATCTGCGCCCAACCCATGCAGGCATAATACTGGCCCACTGCCATAGCTCCATGCCTGCGCACAAAGGGCCCCCACCCTAGACCAGCACATAGCAGGGACATGCCCCCAGACCTGTGCACCCACACAGCCACATCCTCCCGGGTCACTGGGCAGCCACATTCACAGGCACCAGTGCAGCATCCCCAACCTGCGCCTATACCTGCACTGCAATGCATCACCACATTGTTGTATCCTGCCCCATACCCTGCATCCTGCTACACATCTGTTCTAGTTTGCTAGCTGCCAGAATGCAACACACCAGAAATGAACTTGCTTTTAATAAAAGGGAATTTATTTAGTTAACGTAGAGTTCTTCAGAGGAAAGGCAGCTAACTTTCAACTGAGGTTCTTTCTTATGTGGGAAGGCACAGAGCAATCTCTACTGGACTTCTCTTCAGGCCTCTGGGTTCCAACAACTTTCCCTGGGTTGATTCCTTTCTGCATCTCCAAAGGCCTGGGCTGAGCTGTTTTGGCTGTGCTATATTGAGCTCTCTCATTTAAGCACCAGCCAATTAAATCAAACATCATTCATTGCAGCAGGCACACCTCCTAGCCGACTGCAGTTACAATCAGCAACAGATGAAGTTCACATGCCATTGGCTCATGTCCACAGCAATAGAACTAGGCACCTTCACCTGACCAAGCTCACAACTGAATCCAACTACCACAACATCCATCCTGAAAATATAAGGCTTTAGACTACTGAAGGAAATCAACTTCCAAAGTAAACCAATCAAGATATTTACATGTGACAAAGACAGCAGAAGATCACTAAGCATATCACAATGCAGACAGATATAGCCCTGCCTAATGACCAAATTAAAACTCCAGAGGAGACACAGATGTTGGAACAACTATTCAAAGATGTTCATATAACTCTACTAAATAAAATAAGTAGGATGGCTAATGACATAAAGGAGATCAAGAAGACACTAGAAGAGTGTAAAGAGGAATTTGAAAGAATAAATAGAAAAATAACAGCTATCACAGAGATTAAAGAGTCTATAGACCACATAAAAACCATACTATAGGCACACAACAGCAGATTAGAAGAGGCAGAAGAAAGAATAAGTGAACTAGAGGACAGGTTAACTGATTTCGACCACTCGAAACAGCAAATGGCAAAAAAGATGGAAAATTTTGAATCAGATCTCAGGGAAATGAAGGACATAACAAAGCACACAAATATAAGAATCACTGGTGTCCCAGAAGGTGAAGAGAGGAGTAAAGGGCTAGAAAGAGTAGTTGAGGATTTAATGGGGGAAAACTTCCCACCCTTATAAAAGACATAAATATACAGGCCAAAGAAACTCAATGAACTCCAAATAGAATAAATCCAAATAGGCCTTCCCCAAGACACATACTAATCAGTCTGTCAAATGTTGAAGAGAAGCAGAAAATTCTGAAAGGGGAAAAGAGAAAAACAGTCTACAACATATAAGGGAAACTACATAAGACTGAATTCAGACTACTCCACTGGCACTATGGAGGCAAGAAGAAAGTGGTATGATATATTTAAGATCCTGAATAAGAAAGACTTCCAGTCAAGAATTCTATACCCAGTCAAATTACCCTTCAAAACTGAGGGAGAGATTAAAATTTTCACAGACATACAAATCCTGAAAGAATTTGTCAATAAGAGACCAGCCCTAGGCGGGCCGCGGTGGCTCAGCGGGCAGGAGTGCTTGCCTGCTATGCCGGAGGACCCCGGTTCGATTCCCGGCCCCAGCCCATGTAAAAAACAAACAAACAAACAAAATATAATAAAACAAGAAAATGTTTAAAGATGTTTCCCTTTCTTCCTTCCTTCCTTCTCTGTCTTTCCTTCCTTTCCTCCCTCTCTCTTAAAAAAAAAAAAAGAGACCAGCCCTACAAGAAATACTAAAGGGAGTTCTGCCAGTTGAAAAAAAAAGGACAGGAGAGGGAGGTGAGCACAGAACTGAAGAGTACCAGTAAGGGTAACTTAAAGGATAAAGAGAGAAAGAGGGAAAAGAATATATAGATTTGACAATTAAAATCCAAAAGATAAGATGATGGATTCAAGAAACGCCTTTTCAGTAATAATTTTGAATGTTAACAGACTAAACTTGCCAATTAAAATATACAGATTGACAGAATGGATTAAGAAATATAATCCAGTTATATACTGCTTACAAGAGACTCATTTTAGACACAAGGATATAAATAGATTGAAAGTGAAAGGATGGAAAAAGATTTTCCGCACAAGTTATAACCAAAAGAAAGCAGGAGTAGCTATACTAATAGCAGACAAAGCGGACTTTAAATGTAAAAACATCATAAGAGACAAAGAAGGACACTATATACTAATTAAAGGGACAATTCATCAAGAAGAAATAACAATCAAAAGCAAACCTATAGGAAATTATTTAGTCTGTATTTTACTTCTGCATCTATAAATTGTTGTATCCAAGACAGGACCTAATTTCAGGCTCCCAAGTTCATTTCAATCTGTCTCAGATTCATCTCTCAGATGCACAAATATTTTATTAAGCACTAAAGCAGAATCACTCAGCTCATACCTACCATTCCAAGTTCGTACACTGGTTCCCCATATGTGCTATATAATGTTCTCATATTTGAAAATTTGCCAAGTTTGTGTAGGTATTACATTAATGCATTCTTTTTTTTTTTTTATACAGGAGCCAGGTTGAAGGGGTTCCCATTTGCCAAATCTGAGGCAGTTTGATAATTATAATAAATAATGTAGTAATAGAAATTTAACTCAATGAATAAAATAGGGCTCCATGAGTTGATATTTACATGAATAAATAAATAAGAAAGGAAAGTTCTACCTTTCAGTGGAATTCCAAGTAATAAATGTAGAAGGAATAATAGAATTAGAAAATTACTATTCAGAAATCATTAAGGTAATAATTAATTTAGACAAGAATCATCAATGGATACCAAAATTGGCATAATGCATTCTTAATAATATCTAGAATATGAAACCACCATACGTATTATTGCATTCTGAATATTTATGCTAAATTTTCCATTTTATGTTATGAGTAGATCTCATTTTTAGAGGGTACATGTGCCAAGTATATACCAAGAAACCATGAGGCTTCACATATTTTCTATAGCCCTGGGATCCTAATCTGCCTATGAAAGAAAAGTGTGTGCTGTCTCTAAGACATCTCTAAAATTTCTTCTCCTTTCCTGTGATGCTTTGATTATTTCTAAAACATTTTCTGGTGCTGTAAATTTCAGCTCCTCCTGCCATTTGTTGGCAGATACTTTGAAAGGAGTGGCTAATATATACTTTTTCAGAAACATCTGAAGACTTTGATTTCAAACTACATAGTCACTGTTTAGTACCTTAGCCTTGTTCTGACAGATGAAACCAAATCTTCTCTGTTAGAATACGTTAGGTTATTATCTCAAACACAAAATCAAATGAATCTTCAATGTAAGGTTTCTCGAAGTCATGTCTTTCAATGGACAATTTTATTTTCCCATGCAAAGAAAAGAAGTCGTGCTTACACAAGAGCAAGACTTCAGGACAAACAAGAAAAATATAGACGAGTCAATCCCAATATACAGATGACAGAATTTGCTTTTGGAGATGACAGAAACCTGCCTTCCTAATGCAAAACTCTAAGGTTTCCTTTGGGTAAATAAACAAGAGTCAGGATATTTGTGGAACATAAAGGATATTTCTAAATGCAAATCCAGTTTTATGCAAAGAGTGACCACAAACAGAGTTTTTATGAGTTTCCAAATCTATGAAATCTAAGCATTTTTCGATGTAAAATGTCCATAGCTTTAAACAGAATCATAAAGGGATAGATGTTAAAAAAAAAAAGTTAAGAACCAGTGGTCTAAAACATGAAATAAGAGCACCCTCTTCTCTATTGCCAAGGGTGAGATCTTCAACCACTACCACCCAGCCATCTAATTGAAGCAATGGAAGGTAAAGTCGATTTTCCAAACTCAGAAAATTCTCTGGAGTACTAGTGCCCACATTTCTTGGGTGTGAGGACACAGATGGTCAAGAACCCTATCTTAAAAGGGAGTCTTGGGTGGTGCAACAGTGGCTCAGTGGTAGAGTTCTCACCTGCCATGCCAGAGACCCAGGTTTGATTCCCAGTGCCTGCCCATACGGGGGGAGAAAAAGAGGGGGAAGATTTTTATAAGGGACTGATATTCTTTCCAGAGTGGAGGGTCTGGAGTGGGCTCCCCATTGGGTGCTTGTATAGACATGATCACCTTCGCCATCATTCACATGTTGTGCCACTGCATGGCGGCAGGTGGGAAAATGATTTAAGAGCAGAGGTGTCTTTCTTCAGTAGGAGACAGTGTCATATAGGAAGAGAGCAAGAGTGCAGTATTCAAGCCATAACAATGGCTTTTTTTTAATTTGAAAATACTACTCAGCAGATTGAAGGTCTAAATAGAGCAATAGCTTCTTTTGATACTTTTCATTTTACATTACAAAGCATGTAAATGACGCAAGATAAAGCTAAATGATTCTTTGAAAAGTATTCTTACTTTATAACCCTGATAACCCAGCCTGTAATTACAAAATAAGTCACAACTGAGTAAATCACTAGCCTGTTTTCAGAAGTTAGTCTCTTTCAAAATGTTCTCCATTATTTCTAAGTGTCCCATACAATCCCAGTGTGCTTTGCCCATAATGCCAATATATTCACATTTCCCAAAACATATTCCCTGGAAGTAGACCCAGGAGATGGTACCTGAAGAAAGGGTCTCAAAGTCTGGGAAAGGTCATACCTAGACCCTGCTCTTAGAGAAGGGTTAGGCACTCTCAGAGTCTAGGTGCTAAGATGTCACAGTTAACATTGTTTACTCCAGAGCCACTTAACTCCTGACCCAGAAAGAGAAGAATTTGTGTTTGAAGAACATGTTCATTCAGCTGTGACATTTTATGACTTCTGTGACTTCAAACTTATACATTGGATAAGGATAGTATGAGCTTTGCCAGGCTTTGAGATGAGAAAACTGAAGCTCAAGAAGGTTAAATGGCTTATTCAATGTCACCCAGGGTGCATGTGGCAAAATTGGGACTGAAGACTAAAACTTTATTACCCCTTCTTTTGGGGCTTCCAATAAGCCACACAAGATTGGGATGTTCATGTGCCACATGTCAACCAAACACAGAAAAGGCAAGTGCCTCTCGAGAGACCGTCATTATAGAAAAGGTTTCCAAGGTACAGGATTACTCCCAAATTCCTAGTTTATTGGCCTACTCTAATACCTTACCTTGACCAGGAATTGCTGCCTTCTTTCATCAACCCACACCCAAATTATGTATCAGCCTTTCTCAAGTAACACTAATTAGTGATGGCAAAACAACTGAAAATTTCAGGAAATGATGAAATTTAATGAATTGGGGGTGAAATATATTTTTTAAAGGTTTTAAAACCTTTACAAACGTAAGGTTACTCATTAGTTTATGAAACAGGAAATACACCCATTGTAATTTGATTTGCTCACAAAATCATTAGGTTTCATTATATTTCAAGTCAACCATTCAGCGTATTAATTGAATTTACATTTAAATATATTTTCATATAAATGGAACTTTATATTTCCAAACTTTAAACAGTTTAGCCGGGTTTGACTTTTTTTTTTGAGAAGTAGGCAAACTCTTGGGAACAAATGAAACATTATATGTCAGTAAAACAGAAGGTTATTATATTTTCTGGGCAGAGTCTGCCGATGTAGGACAGAAAGGAGGACATGGTGTTCACAAAAAAAAAAAGACCTCAGAAAAAGAAGAGAGAGAACAAGACTGGGGAGAAAGAAAACCTTTGAATGCTGAAACTCCATTCAGTGCTGGTCTAAACTTCTCAGCCCCACTGTCATTCACCTGATCACCACGTGCAATTACATCTAATCAGCTTCTGTTGTCACAAGCACTTTCTGCCTTTCAGGAATTTCCTTTGCATCCATCTGCGGGCTTCTGAAAATTAAAATTCTGTCCTGATTGTCTATTTTCCAAGACAGCTCACTTTCTTACATACTGCAGAAATTCAGTGAGAAATAAGAATCAAATCAAAGGCCATGACTTGGAAAAGATTAGCTGAGGGAATATCATGGGCAAAACTTAACTGGTATTCCTGAGTCAAAAACCCGAAACTCTACTCTGTGATGCTTGAAACTTTTCCAACATCTAACCTAAGTGTGGGATTTGCTTTGCAATTTTATCAAACATCATTCATGTTTCAGCATTAGACTCACAAATCCAAGATAGCCACAGCATTATTAAAAGCTCACAGTACAGAAATTACAATGAACTTATACAGTAGATACCTTTACATTTCTTTCTATGATCTATAGTCATCATATTATGATTAATTAGGTCCTTCCTAATTATTAAACACCAATAATGTGTCGGGTATTCAACCAGCTACTTTACATATATTATCTTTCTTAATCATCAAACTAACCCTGTAACATACGTCTTATCATTGCCATTTTACATAGGAAGAAACTGAGGTTCCACGGGTTTGGTAATCTATCCCAGGCCACACAGCTAGGAAGTGAAAAGCTGGGGACCAAATGTGTAAGTGTCTAAATCCAAAGCTAGTGCTCCACTTCTTCCCCCATACACAGATCATTTGGGAGGTATAAAAGAAGCAATTTATAACTCCTTTCAGCATTCTCAAAAAATAATAAACCAAAATGCTTCCAGTTTTTTTCAGGAAGAAAACTATTCAGAGTAATTTTTATTACATGAGACTTTTCATTGTTGTTGAAAACCTTCAGAGATGGTCACAAAAACTCCTCTCAGAGCGTGCAATGGTAGCTCAGTGGCAGAGTTCTCACCTGCCATACCAAAGAACCGAGTTCGATTCCCAGTGCCTGCCCATGCAAAAAAAAAAAATTTCTTAACTCCAGAAAGTGGAAGCAGAATTTCAACTCCAGAATGTGGAAGCAAAGAAATGAAGAGGAGGAGAAATAGCACAAAAATGTATCCCTTTCTCCCATTCCTGTATTCAAGAGCAAGAATTAGACACAAATTGTCTCCAACTGGTCTCACCTCCAGCCACAAGCCCTCTGTGCCCCAAAACACCTCAGAAAGAGTGACTAGGTTGGTTCTGAGAGGAATTGGATAGAGTAGCACTTTATGGATGTGCCTGACTCAGCTTCAGGAAAGAACCCTCCCCATCCCTGCTCCAGGCAAATTCTTTGGTCCCTCCTGGCACCTCCATTTAGGAGCCTATAACAATGGCCGGTTCTCCTCAACCCACCTCACCCCACTCCCTCACCAACTTCCCGATGGTTCCTTTTTCTGAAACTACTCAGGGACATCGTTGTTTGGGTTCTTTATCTCCCCTCACTTGATTCTCACCACACAAATGCCTCTTAATAAAAACAAAATTGATAAACCAATTCATTATGTGTTTAGGAATAGTTCATAAACTTGTGTAAGGCCGCTTCCCTCCCATTTCATTCATTCATTCAACAGACTTTTATTAAAGGCCTGCTCTGCATGGTTTAAGCTGGGTGCTGAGAGTACAGAGAGTTTTAAAACATGACCCCTGGCGTAAAGGATCTTAGTCTAGCAGAAAAGACAGTGGGTCCAAAATAAATTACAATGCCGCAGAGTACTAGTATTGTAGACTTAGGAGCCAAGCACCCAAGAAATACAGAAATGAAGCAGTTAACTCCATTGAAAGAGTTAGGGAAGCTTACACAGAGGGGGGTGGCCGTACACCTGAATCCTGAAAGGTGGATATGAGTTTCTCAGTTTGAAAATCAGAGGACAGGTATAATGAAACAGTGGTCTACTTTAATTGTAATGCACAGGATGACCATTTTTGTAAATACACAAATCAAGTTTTGGAGGTGTAAATGCTGCCAACCTCAAAATCTCCATGAGAACAATTTACACTTTCTGATCCAAAGGAGGGCCATTAATCAGATTTGGCATTTGTTCCACTTACCTCACTGTCCTGTCAGGAACCTCTCCACACTTCCACCAATAATGATTTGAATAGAATTATCCCTTCTCTCAGGCCTACCTGTTAACATCCCCTTCTTCACACCTGATAAATGAAAGAGCCATTCATTCTCATGAAAATACAGCCCTAAAGGTTCATGAATAATAAATTAAAACTTGCAGTTGCCATCTAGGTTAAAATGATCCTTAGACTGACAAAGCACTTAAGCATAGCTTCTGAAGGAACCTGGTTCCACCAGGTTAAGTTCTGATTTTTTGCCTACAGGGCATTTTCCAGATAAAGGTGGGTAGCACGATGCCAAAAAAAATTCTGAATATTTGGTATTATGTAGGCCTAATAAACCACTAGTTTTGATGAACAAAACCTTTCCTCCTTCCCTCCCTTTGTCTTCCCTCCCTTTTATTTTCCTACCAAACTTTGGAAGTAAGTGATCCCTCCACCGGGTTAGATTATAGCCTATTCCCTTCCCAAGCCCCCCACAGCGAGCTCTCCCTCCAGCCACTCAAATCCTACTCTACTGATTCTGCCTTTCGAAGATCTCTCACAACCCTAATCTCCGAATCTAATGTTCCCATCAGTGTTTAATATTTTATGTCTTACCATATTGATCTTGTCCACCTGCCCTCCTTCTCAAAGCTTCCTTCTCTCTCAGTTCCCGATGCAGTGATTCATCAAACACCTATTGAACTCTTATCTGCTCCAAGGTCTGTGCTAAACACTGAGGTTAAAATCATCCCTGCTTTCAAGGAATTTACCAATCCATGGGGGATATCAGAAAAGAATCCAATAGCTACAAATGAGCACCTATGACAGTTTAGATATTTGTCTGTTATAAAGTGACATGTTCCTAGAAGATGGCGCTGCTGGGAGCCTCTCAGCCAGCAAACCAGCCATAGAAAATGTCCTGGAGAATGTGCCACTTGAGCTGGGTCCAGAAAGCCAAGCACCACACATAGGAAGGAAAAGCAGACAGGGAGTTCCTGGAAAAGAGAATACTTGTGCTTTTCCAGTCCTATCTCCCAGTCTATCACTCTGTCTTCTTCTCTGTTTTAATTCTGGGTATAAACTGAGACTGAGCCCTCGTGCCTCAGTGTCTTTCTCTACCCACTTCTGCTGATTAGCAGAGCCTACTCCCATAGTTAAATTACATGTTATATGACATGATGATCAAACATGAGCCTCCTGCCCAGAATCTTCAACTCCCTGGAGCACAGTTCTCAATGAATGGTGTGCCATCTCCTCCTTATCAGCGTTTTCAGAACCTGGCTCATTATCTACCCCTGAAAAATGACCCTTGCACAGTGCTATGATTCCCAGCTACAGTACCACCCTTCTCCCAGGCATTAGCAATTAAAACCTTGACAATCACGTTTTCCCTTTCTCTCTCCTCCCAACTTAGTTTTTCATGCATTCATGAGTAAATGGATGGAACTACCATTCATCATGGCTTGCCCTTGTTCTAAAATCTCTAATTTGGCATTTGAACTCACTTTTTGGTCTCAAAGTAAGGCAAATCCTTAACTTAGATTTAAGATTTCCCCATAACCTGGTTCCTTATCCAATCTCAGTTACCTTTACTACCCACTCTTATCACATCTATATAACACCTGATGGTTATCAAAGTATCTTTCCAAAGCATTTTTACAAACATTATCTCCTCTGATCTCCCACAATACACTTACAACATAAGACAGGGAACCGCTACTATTCCTTGTATTAGTCAGGGTTCTCTAGAGAAACAGCCAACAGGAGAGGTCTGTAAATATGAGATTTATAAAAGTGTCTCATACAACCATGGGGACATAAGAATCCAAAATCTGTAAAGCAGGACATGAGTTTGCAGCTCCAATGAAAGTCCTCAACAAACTCCCCAGGAAATGCTGGCTGGCTGAAGAGGAAAGAGAGATTCTCTTTTCTGAATTCTCCTTAAAAGTCTTCAGGTGATTTGATTAAGTGTCACTTATTGAAGAAGACACTCCCCTTAGCTGACTGCAGATGTAATCACCTGTGGATACAACCAACATGCTCATGATTTAAGTCCTCACAGCAACAGATAGGCCAGTACTTGCTTGACCAGACAACTGGGTACCATCACGTGGCCAAGTTGACACAAGAACCTAACTATCACATTCTTCTTTATGGTAAGACAAAACCAAAGACTGGGAAGCAGATTTGGTCAGTCTTCAAATTCTTAATGCAATGGTCTTTTCCATTATGTCACATCATGTATAATGTTTTGCTTTGGTGCAAAAGTGCAGCAACAATTGCTTCATATGCTATTCTTATATTCTTGCCAGATTTTGAGATTCTAAACAGCAGGAAGAGTGTATTAGCTAGGGTTCTCTAGAGAAACAGAATCAGCAGGAAATATCTGTAGATATAAAATTTATAAAAGTGTCTCACGGAACTGTGGGAACGTAAGTCCAAAATCCATAGGCAGGCTGTGAAGCTGATGACTCTGATGGAGGGTCTGGATGAACTGCATGGGAGAGGCTCGCCAGCTGAAGCAAGAAGAGAGCCTGTCTCTCCTCAATCCTCCTTAAAAGGCTTCCAGTGATTAGGTTAAACATCACTCGGCAGAAAACACGCCCCTTGGCTGATTACAAATGGAATCAGCTGCAGATGCAGCCGATGTGATCATGATTTAATTCTATGAAATGTCCTCATAGCAACAGACCAGTCAGCACTTGCCCAACCAGACAAATGGGCACCACCACCTGGCCAAGTTGACACATGAACCTGACCATAACAAGCATCCAAGATTTTTTCCATAACTCCCTTAAGCACATAGCAACCAGTACTGCATGATGTATATAAAGAAAAATGCTCAATGAATGTTTTGTGAATAAATGCTCTCATCCATGTGAGTCTGTGTATGGAAGCCACAATCATACTCCCCTGCTGAAAATGCATCACACTCAAAAAAGAATCTGAACTTATGACCCGAGCTGACGACGCCTTTCATGATCTTAACCTCCCTGCCTCTCTGACTTCATTCTTTACCTCTCCCTCTGGTCCATGAAGCTCCAGACACTCTGGCCTCCTTTCTGGTACTAGCTGGCCAAGCTTATTCTTGCTTTGCATCTGCTGTTTCCTCCAGCAGGGATGTTCTGCCCACAGCCTTCACATAATTCAGACCTCAGCGTGAATCCACCACCTCAGAGAAGGCTTACCTGACCACCTAAACTGAAATTAGTCTCCAGTCATTCTCTCCCACAACCTGCTATATTTTCTTTCCAGCACTTATCACCATCTAAACTTAGTTATTAGTTACTTATATGTTTATTTGCCTGTCTTCCCTACTAGAATATAAAGCTGAGAAAATTAGATATATTATTTCTTTTGTTCCCCCGTGCCTAGATTAGGGCAATATATATTTGTCAAATGAATGAATAAATGAATGAACCTCAGTTTTCTCATCTACAAAATCAGGGGGTTGGAATAAACAACCTCTAATGTCTCTCCCAACCCAAATGTTCTTGTCCTTTCGTGGAATCACCT
Organism: Tamandua tetradactyla; assembly: GCF_023851605.1. Lineage (NCBI taxonomy): Eukaryota > Metazoa > Chordata > Mammalia > Pilosa > Myrmecophagidae > Tamandua > Tamandua tetradactyla. The sequence goes on from NC_135331.1 coordinate 53,590,868, forward strand.
GAGGTTCCTTTATTGGCTATCATTGGATCATGTTTCCTTTCTTTCCTTGACCTTACTTCTCTGACTGAAGAGATTCCCATGAATAGAGAAACAATATTGAGAAGGAGAGAACAAGTTTAAGCAATATAATTCAGATAAAGAATATCTTGCTTCATATCGTGACACTGCTGCCTCTGCTGTCAGAGCCTTCTAACAGGCTATAGTTTCCACAATTGCAGTTGCTGTCTAGTTTTTGTTTTTTAATGTTAGCATTATTTTTCCACTGCATTCCTTTGTTTTCTTTTACCTTGACAAACGTACTCCTAAGATGGTTATTATTTCTTAATTTTCCCCGAGGTATAATATATCAACTAAGAAATCAGTCCTTTTCAAATGGGCAACATTGGCACATATATGATGGGTTAAGGCAGGATGTACCTTCAACTTAGAAGTTGTGTGTATCATTTTCTTCATATGTTAGGCAACCAATTAGTGCTAAATTGCAGTTATTCTTGGAAAATTTATTTTGTAGCTATTCAATTGAAACCACTCATTGTAAGTGTTCTACAGCATTGTGAAAAATTGCCAACCACTAATGGTGACTCCAAATCACTGATGATTGTTGACCTTTACCTCTGATTTCTTTCAAAAACAAAACCTAACACAGGGTACTCCTTTGTCAAGAGTTTCCATAAAATGCATTTTTCAGTTTGTTCAAAGGGTACTGAATATTTACCCATCATTTTAGCAGCTTCAGACATGCAATATTTTCTGACCTCAGGAATATGGAAATAAATTGAAAAATTCTCCTTAAAACCTGACAAGGGGGCGGGGGCCACGATGGCTCAGCAGGCAGAGTTCTCACCTGCCACACTGGTGACCCGGGTTCAATTCCCGGTGCCTACCTGTGTACAAAACAAAAACAAAAACAAAATAAGCAGACAAGCTTAGATGTCTTTATTGTTCACAACATGAAAAGGGCAGAAAATGTTAGGAAGTCTCCGCAGAGGTTTTTTCTCTTTCAGTTCAAGTTATACTCTCAGTAGATTGTGGCCTTGCATTCTTCACTTCAGTTGTGTCATCAACTTCTGGTCTGTGTTTTGGGCTATGAAAATGCCAACTGAATCAGAATATAAATCCTTTTCTGCGTTTGTCCATCCATGGCAAACACTGACATCCTAGATTGTTACAGTTAATTAGCACTTCAAAGAAACAGAAAAAACAGAAACAGAACTTAGACCAAAATTTAGGAGTTTTGGCAGCCACTTCTGGCAAAGGGTACTGCCATACATTGCCATGGAACAGCTTAGGGGGAGAAGGAAAGGTTCATAAGGCCATTGACCAAGGACAAAGGGTTCTCCTCCTGAGCTAGACCCCCTATCTTTGATCCCTTCCTTAGCATCTGCTTAAACTCCAGTTATTTGATTACAGAGATAAGATAAATGGATCCCTGGGGACTACATCATTTAAATTAACAAACTAGGATCTCAAGGACAAAAATCCCCAAGTCAAGTGATTCAGAATAATGGAATATTTACAGAAAAACTATGAAAACTTGCCTTCCAAAGATGAACTTTGTAAAACAAAGCCATCCCAAATGTGCCAGATTTAACTGATGATCATAAATAATGCTGCAAAGTACAGTAATATTAAATCTCTTCTGTTGAACAGGCTGGACAGAAACAATAAAAAATAGCTATCAAATGTATTTCAAAGCTAGAGATGTAAATATCATAATTAGTTTTGTTCTGGGACTTTTTATTTTTCATGAAAGCTTCTCTACTTATAGAGAAATAATTTATGAAAGCAGAAGGGATATTTATTGCAGTTTGGCCACATGGTCATTGTCAATCATTGAATTTATAGCCTGAATAGTTATTTCCCTCTTTAAAGACATTTAAACATCTGTTTTAAAACATTTCTCATCTGTATATTTTATTTCATATCATCTAAATATATAACTCAAAAGAAAAGGCTTAAATACTCTTCACTTTAGAAGGAAAAAGTAATCTTATATTCCTATTCATATTTTTGTCCTAGAGATTAACATATTTTCCCCCTATAATTGTTTCACTTATTTTTTAAAGAACATATATTTCCAAGTATTGCAACAAAGATTAAGTTTTACAGATCCTACTTCCCCATAACTGCTGGTTCAACTCAAGGAAGACCTCTCCTTATATAATAGAAGACATTATTTCAGCTTTATTATTCATTAAAAGTAATAATCAAATACTAACAACTAAACATGAAAAAATATTAACCGGTAATTATAGATGGACAATGCTTTAAAAGATGTGACAAGAGGACACAAAAGATAAACATACATTTATATGGGAAAAATCAAAAAAAAAATTAACAGCATTATCTATGTCTTCCATTTATTACACTATAAACACACAAAAGACAATAGTTAACCCCCCCCCCAAAAAAAACTATTTTCAGTATAGGTTAAAAACAGAATTTTGAAAGCCAACATTCAACCTTATTTTATATTGCAAAAAATCAATACTAGAAGGGTGATGAGTTTACCCAAGTCAATTCTGTTACAGTGGTCAAGTTAAAACTGGAGTTCAAGTTCAAGACTCTGTCAAGACCAGGTTCATGTCCTCACAGGCTGTGGACTATGAAATAACAAGGTGCACCGTTTGTGGAGGGTACAATGTTAAATGGCATCTCTGCACCATGGCTCTTAGGAAGTCACTATTTCTAAAATTTAGCAATTATTAACTGTTAAATTGACAACTAACAGTTGAATGACACCCCATACTCTGCTCTGGAGCACTGAGTAGGTCTATGCCATTTTGATGCAAGATTCAAGAAAACGATATATTAGCAATTAGAGATCAATGCAAAAAATCGATCCTGCAAGTTTGAAACTTGTCAAGGCAGCCCACATGGAATTTTAAATCTTTTCAAGTTCACTCTGCCCAAGGGGCTTACAGTTAGTAAATAAATGGTCTCAGTGTTTGCTTTTCCCCCATTTAGCATAAATCGGCCCTTTTTCTGGATAAGCAGTAATTTCCCTTGGTGGAATAATATATCCAATCTTACTTCTGAAGCTTTCAAAATCTCTGCCTCACCTAGAGGAAGGGGGCTGTGAATGATGAAGAAGGTGAGGGATTGGGCGGTTTCATACACATGTGTTTTTCCTATAAAGCAGCATATATTTTTCAGGTTTATGTTGGCCTGATTAGATTATTCAGGTCTTTGCTTACTGGGAGTAAAAGAAATTTCTGGGCTATCTGAAGTGGAGTGGCAATCAGAGAGGCAATAGCCCAGCACTGGTAGAAAACGAACCACCTGGATATTTCTAGATGAATGAGGGAGTGCGGGTGTATTTTTTCTGCTAGGATGGGAATATGGCAAAGAAGATTGCTGGATATGCATGATCATTTTGTATCCAGAAATGAGATACTAGTGCTATTCAAATAGGGATTGAAAAATCTATCACCTCCGAGACAACTCCTTGAATGATTGCAGCCCTTTTGCCTGAAATGAAGTGTCAGAGTCAGTCATCCAGGCCTCCTTTCCCTTATTCCTGATGATCAGAAAGAAAGTGTAACTCAAGCAAGGAAGGTCAAATATGGTGATTCAATACAGTTTCCCCAACTAAATATTGTGCACATTGTCTACAGGAAGCCCCACTTCAAACAACTGAGCCATTCACCTAAATACTCCTTGCACTTCCCTGCCTGCTTGCTACGCCTTTGCTCATGCCTTCCCCCAACTCCTTCTCACTACCTGGTGAAACCTCACCTCCCTCCAAGCCTAGCTCCAATGCTACCTTCTCCATGAAATCACACTGCTTACCCTTCCAAAACAACATCTTCTTAAGATGTTACTCTTAATGCCTGGAGTACTTCATTTGTTCCTCTAGCCTACATTAGGCATATGCTTCAGACACTCTCTTTTAAATACATGTGTTTCCTTTCCTAGCCTGAAAGATTCTGAGAGCCAGGCACTGTCTTACTCAACCCTTGCAGCACCTTATATCTGGTGAGAACTCTAAGTATCGGGTAAATGGAATGCTTTCTCTCTCAAATGATTTTCTCTCTCAAGTCATTGCAACTACTATCAACTGACACCATATAGAATTTAGGACCTGCTGCATTGCACAACTCCAGGGGGTGCCATTTTCATCACCAGCAATGTAAATTGTCCCCTGAAGTTATGCTATGCAGCTGCCCCCCAAGCATTAGCTCCTCCACACTGCACCATGAATGTAAGATTTAGAAGTCAGAATAAATTATGCTTCTAGATGACTATCTCAGTGCTTCTGACCATTCATTTGCAGGTATAAATATTGATTTTGTGTTTTGTTTTGTTTTCCTTCTTATTTCTTTTAATAGTGTCAGCACAAGAGAGGATTTAAGGGCTAACAGAATGGGAGAAAAAGTAAAGCAAGAACCAAACAAAAGAGGTTCATTTTTGGAAGGCCCATTAGAGAGATGCGCCAGAAGGCGTCAGCCCCCTTTTCTGTGGCGCCCAGCCCTTTGAGCCACACTGAGGGACCTGCTTTTGCTCTGAAAGAAGGCTCTTTGTCGGTCACAGCTGTACCTCATCCAAAATGTATGAGCCTGCAGGGAAGGCAGGGGCCTAAACCCAGAGGCTGATCCAAGAAATGATGAAAAAAACCATAGGAGATAACGTATTGCTCTGATACGATCTCCTCCTTCAAATTCAGTTTAGCCTGGGAGAACACCCCCAAAATTACATCTTCAGAGTCAAAAGCATGGGGATGGAATGGGGAGAAGGAAAGGATAAGCTGAAGTTCAGGGCAGCCAAGGGGGAGCACAGTAATGAGAGTGGGGGGGATGTGAGAAGTCTCTGCCTTAAAAAGAATACAGCAGGGAGTCATCCTGCAGGCAGATATCCCAGCCCTCCCCGTCATTTAAACACCAGTACTTCAAGAAAGTAAAGGGCTTGCCCACGTGCTGCTGCAGAGCTGGGATGATGCCAGCCCAATTACCTCGAAGGATTTACTATTCCTAAATGCCCTACGCTTTCTCAGGGCAAAATCGACATGACAAACAGCTAAGGCTTCTGCCTCGTGAGCTCTGCCCTAAACAGAAAGGAACGTTCATTTATAGCCCATTTCCAATTTATTTTTATGGACTATCATTATGAATCCCTAATGTGTCAGATAAACAGCCAATAAAGTCAGAGGACTTAGAGCAGGGGTTGGTAAACTTTTTTTCTGGAAAGGGCCAGATAGTAAATAGTTTAAGCTTCACAGGCCAAGAGGCAAAATTGAGGACGTCATCTAAACACTTACTTAACCACTTAAAATGTAACCATTTACAAGGACCCACCCAAAGGTACAATCTACCACCACACTGGGCCCTGGAAAGAAGGGAGGGAAAGAGAAAGCACCAAACAAGGAAAGGGGAGAGGGAGTAAGTAAAGCTAATCTATAAAAGCAAATGCTCTCCCATTGCCTCCCCACCTCGCTGTTCATATTTCTTTACTTGTGTGAGTGTCCACATGTCTTCTCACATGTGTATTCAATAAATTTTCTGCCTGCTTAAAAATAAATAAATAATTTTAAAAATGTAATCACTTGAAAATGAAAGAAACATTCTAACTTATGGACCGCACAAAAACAGGGGCAGGCCAGATTTGGTTCACAGGCCAACCCCTGGTTTAACAATGAAATCTCAAGCAATATGCATTCTTTCAATGGAGCCTGAAGTTGCACTGGAGGAAATACAAAATTTCTGAAAGAAATAAAATACTAAAAGCAACAACTGAATTGTGTGTGTTTTGGGGCCTTTTCAGCAACAAAATCTGCACCATGGAACAAATAAGTCCCTCAACTTCTAACATAGTGGATAGCACAATCCATTCACACATCCAGATGAATCACAGATTTTAGAATCAAGGAGTTTAGAGCTAAGACCCTAGAAGCTATTCAGACCAAGCAAACACTTTCCAGGCTAACGTTGCTCTGGCTCTTCATTCATTTCAACCCTCAAACCTTTCTACCACAAAAGCACTATTAAATTGCTTTTCCCTCCTTGTAAATAGTAATAAAACTTTCAGGCAGGGAATAGACGTGTTCTCCATTCAATTGAATAGACAGAATAACAGGTGATTGTGAAGTGTCCAGGGGTCTAAGGATTCTCTTATAAAACTCAAGGGAGGTAAGCAGGCGCATCTATTATCGTAACCCATGAAGATTAAAGGTATATTATCATGGCAGACCTCTGAGCACTCTGAAATGTGTTTCTCTCTAGTGACTAATTTCCAATGCTCACAGTGCAGGTTTGCAAGCCTGGGTAGAAGGCAACCCTCTGAAGCAAGGTCCTGTGTACATTCATTCATTTATTCATTCATTCTGAGCAGTCAAACAACATAAAGTTTACAGCATCTTTAATATATTTTCTAACCCCACTTAAATATGGATCAGACTTTTACATCTCTTTGTGACTCTTCCATATCTCCAGTCCATTAAATCCCTCAAATAGCAGATTCGAAAGCATGTGCTGATCGGAAACCCACGAACGCTTTGTTGGAGAATAATTCTGGTCCTGTTGTCCCTCTTAGATGCAATAGTAAATTATTACCTACTATTCCATAAAATTTTTTGAAGAAAATAAATCACCTACTCTGTGCTCTTTAGTGAAACTGCAAATGATTCTGAAATTTGAAAGCCACCTAAGCATCTTCAGGTTGGAAAAGGACCTTTGGCATTTATACCAAAGAGAAACCCCTCTTTCTTTTGCTTTTCAAGAATTCCATATCATTAATCAATTTCAGAAACCCTCTCAATTTGTGTATTAAGATTGCTATCCTGGTAAATGTTGTTCTATGGTACTCATTCTGTGCTGGTTTGAAAGGAAGTATGTCCCCTAGAAAATCCATGTTTTAACCGAAATCCCGTTTCATAAAGGTAGAATAATCCCTGTTCAATACTGTATGTTTTAAACTGCGATTGGATCGTCTCCCTGGATGATGTGATTTAGTCAAGAGTGGTTGTTAAACTGGATTAGGTGACGACATGTCTCCACCCATTTGGGTGGGTCTTGATTGGTTTACTGGAGTCCTATAAAAGAGGAAACATTTTGGAGAAAGAGATTCAGAGAGAGCAGAGAATGCTGTAGCACCATGAAGCAGAGTCTACCAGCCAGTGACCTTTGGAAATGAAGAAAGAAAATGTCTCCTGGGGAGCTTCATGAAACAAGAAGCCAGGAGATAAAGCTAGCAGATGATGCCTTGCTTGCCATGTGCCCTTCCAGCCGAGAGAGAAACCATGACTGTGTTCACCATGTGCCTTCTCGGATGAAAGAGAGACCGTGAACTTCATCGGCCTTCTTGAACCAAGGTATCTTTCCCTGGATGCCTTAGATTGGACATTTCTATAGACTTGCTTTAATTGGGACATTATCTGGGCCTTAGAACCGTAAACTAGCAACTCATTAAATTCCTCTTTTTAAAAGCCATTCTGTTTCTGGTATATTGCACTCCAGCAGCTAGCAAACTAGAACACATTCCTAGCTTCAACTGGATTTCAGAAATTCCAAGTTCTAGCATGCCTATACTCAAAAGAATTGAAGGTAAGTTTCTGGGACACAGATTAAGGACTTGTGAAGTATTACATTTACCTGTGGACCAGCACTTGTCCCCAAGAGCCTAAAAATTTTTCTTATTCCTACCAGAGAGTGAATTGGGAACAAATGAGATTTCTTATCAAACATGGATGGAGAGAAAACACCTTTCATATTGCCCTGTGTTGAGTGGTAGGAAGGGCCTTAGAAATGAAATGAAATTTCCATCATCCTCTCTACAGGAATTCAAAGGGGCTGGCTCTCTTAGATACAAGGGCAAAAGCTGATTCCAAAGGGAATCCAGGAAGGTCCACCTTATGAGAAAGCACCTCTTAGAAAGACTGTAGTCAGTGTACATGGCCTGATCTTTCAAACATCCTTCCATGCACCTAAATGATCCCCAGTGTCCATCCCTGGATGAAAAGACTTTCCAAAGGCTTCTCAATGCATGCAGTTCTATGCTTTGCTGGCCCCATCTACTGAGGAAGCTCCAATGTTACGGCAGACTGCACGGGCATCTGTTGCCTGCTGGTCCTGTCTCCATACTGTCCATTCAGGGCACCCACAGCTCTTTGGGACATCCTTAACTCATAGCATGGGAAGCCTCTTAGCTCTCTCTCGCTGATCTACCCAACAATTACCATTCTCCTAACAACACCTGACAGAGGACTTCCTGGTGACCCACCAAGTGAACTAAAAAATCCTTCAAGACCTGCAATGGTCATCAAGGGTGCCGCTACACACCAGAGGCTGGGATGAAGTTATGTGGATGCAAGTGATTCTTCCCCCATCACAAAATGATGAAAATTTTAAAAGTTACTTTTACCAGTTGATAGAATATAGTAAAAATATAAGGGGTTGGCATGTCATATATTTGAAGTTGTTACCATTGTGACCTGGATGGTTTCAAGATATGATGGCAGTAGTCTAGGTTCCTACTGCCCAACCCCAGTGCACATCAACCCATCCCTGCAGCAGCAGCTGGGCCGCTGTCCTCAATATCAGGCGCTGAACTAGACTCTGGGGATACAGAGGAAGCGCAACCATGGCTCTTGCAGCTAAGTAGCTCAGATACTGGGAGTGAAACCAGAATAGCAACACAACTTGGTGAGGTCATGACAAGAATGTCTGGATTGTATCAACACTGGTTTCTCTGTTGCTGACTTGCATGGTACATCCCGCCAATATCTTGGCAGTAATTTCCTCCAGGGACTCCTTCTCTGACTGGCAAGGTCCCTAACAAGATTGATGCTCCTAAGAGGCATGGACTGGGTCCTCTGCCCTCTCCCAAGGACCCACCACAGTGTCTGACACTGCTCACTATCTGTTGAATGAATGAATGGATGAATGGATGAATGAACGAGAGAAAAGACTTCATAGAGGATATAACATTTGAGCCAAGGCTTTGAAGGATGAGTTGGAATTTGTCAAGAGTTGGAGAGAGGCCAGAGTAAGAAAGAGAACACACTTCCAAGGAATGTAAGGGTCTGGAATCCCACTGCCATGAAAAGGTCATGTGAAAATACACCCCAGGTGGACAGGGAAGGAGTGACAGGAGATCAGGAAAGAGATTTAGCTTGGGATCAGCATATAAAGGACCTTGTATGTCAGTACTTTGTCCTGGAGGCAATGGGGAATTCACTGATTTCTGTAAATAAGACATAATAAAGTCAGCCTGCTTTTTTTTTTTTCCAAAAGATAACTATCACCAGTGAGGAAAGCAAATGGAAATGTCCTGGGTATAAGCCAGGTCCTCCCAACACTCTCTCCCCCTGCTCTAAACCTAACCCTTGCTCCCTCTTTAACACATCCCAGTGAATATTTTACATTTTCTGGCACATTTGCCATTATTGTAGTTACTACAGAATGAGCTTTCATGTCATAACCTCCCTCTGACATGCTGGAATGTACTGTTCTGCCTCTTATAATCTTTCTATGTCACATAACGAAGACTCTAACCAAGCAATGTGGCTGTCATGCAGGCTCTTTGTTGGCGGGGGGTTTTATTATCTTTCTTACAACAAACTCTTCCTGAAGACTCCATCATATCAATTAGTGCGGCGGAATCAAGGAAGGCACTTTTCTACTGGCATAAATACAACTACCTGGACAAACACCAACACCCCATACATGCTACAATGCCAGGCCTGCAGGTTTCCCATGGAACTGAAGACAATCCCTTCCACAGAAGGCCTTCCAGCTCTAAAAGCATCTCTATGGGTGGGCTGGTCTGCTGCCAGCTTTCGGGGCACCTCAGTGTTTGGAAGGTCACTTGCTTTTGGGGCCCCTGATCCAGCGTATTGGATATAAACAGCCAATCGGTTTACAATGACACCTCTGTCAAATCCTTCCAGCAAAGAGTCTGCAACCTCTGCTTGCTGTTACGTCTGAGCTCATGCCTTGCAGATGAGAAGCAACAACATCCCCTTGAAAGAGACACCAGAAACAAGGAGTCCAGAACAGCAAGAAGGAAGGAAAAGGTGAGCTGGCCAAGATTTAAAAGAACCACAGCTCTGGAAGTAAACCTACAGGGCTGCAAGCTGAAAATCATTGTTTTCAAATAAAAGGATTATTATGTAGCATATGTTGACTGAGGGCTTTCACGGATTTACGGCTAAAAGACAGGAAACCTCCTTCTACTTGGTAGGACTTAAAAACAAGCAAGTAGGGTGTACAACAGTAGCCCAGTGACAGAATCCTCATCTGCCATGCCAGAGACCCGGGTTCGATTCCTGGAGCCTGCCCATGCCAAAAAAACCCCAGAAAGGACCATAATTTATTTTAAGGACCCCAAGTAGAATTTAGTGCTCTGCATCGCAGCAAAGGCCCTGAGCCCTGTGTATGTGTGCTGCACAGTCCCAGCTATAGGAGCCCTGACACAAAACCTCCTCCCCGCTCCCTGCTGCCCCTTTCCAATCCTCCGCTCCTTTTAGCCCTGCACTTTCACCCTTCACCTGATTTAAGCTTCGCCAGCTTCTGCATTTTGCAAAATGCCATTTGTATCGCAGGCATCCCACCTGTCTTCTCACTTAAAGCAAAAAATTATTTTCCCCTCATTGTTTTGTTGAGGAAACCTGTAGCCACAGTACCCTAAACATAAGAGAACAGTTCAGGAATAATATGTGGGGCACTGGAACTAAAACGACTGTGTGGCAGCCTTAATCCAAATCAAATCGGGGGTAAACATCTTTTCAGTTCTTTATAAACAAAAAACTCAGCACTGCTTCTAAGGCTACGCAGGATAGGCAACTCTTTTTTTTTTTCCTTTAGCATGTTTAGCCATTATTGTACTAATGAAAATCAGGCCTTAGAAGTAATGCTGCTTTGTGTTTTTACTAAAACTTCATTAATTCTTATGCAACTAATTTATAATTTGTGACAATTTTTCCACAACAAAGCTGAAATTGCTGATGTGCAAAACATGATTTTGCTAAGCAAATAAATATTTTAAACAAAATTTTAGAAAAACTACTTCACTTCCCCAAACAAATTAGCTTTAAGGACATTACTAATAGGTATCTGCATGAAGAAATAAGAAAATTAAGTCTCATTTCGGGTTACAGCTCTGCAATCCCTTATCTAAAACACTTGGTTACAGATGGGTTTCAGAATTCAGAATTTTCCAAGTTTTTGAGTTAATAAATTGCATGTGTCACATATTATATCACACCCTACACAGAGTCTGAGATAGCCCCCCACAATCAAACACAAATATTTTTGCAGCAAAAGGCACGAACATTCATGCTACATGGGATGAGGCTGTACATAGCCTTACATAGTTTCAGACAAGATTGTTCTGCCAAATGAGTTCAGATAGGGTCAGGTTTGGCCAACAAATAAACTATGGAAATAATTTCCACTGTCCAAAGTTCGGGGATATCAGAATTGTGGCTATGAGCCTGAGGACCTGTGCTAAATTATCCTTTCTCCAGAGAAGGCCAGGGAAAAAGCCACCTTGTTAATGAATCTAGGGCGGTTTTACAAAGGATGGCTTTAAGAATAATAAAGTTGTGGTGATTCTAGTAACCAAAGTTTTCTTTATCTCAGACCAGCCTTGTCATCAGCTGGGCCACCTCAGTCCATGATTTACTCTGCATATAACCACTCGGATCTAAAGAAACCTTCCTTCTGAGCCTCCAAAGTAAACAGGACTTAAGAATTTTGTTCCAACATCTTATTACCTCCAGAGATGACCACAACTATGCTGAAAAAGCAAGGTCCTAAGGCCCAAAATAGGCCTTACATTCCACAAACATTTGTCACAAATGGATAACCCCAAACCATCTCCGTTCTTCTAACTATGGGCTTTAGTTCTCTGAAACAGCTACACATTTCACTCCATAACATATGCCTGACCAAATCTTCATAAACCGTAATGAATGATCAAATGAAAGTCAAACTCAACCATCCAACATTCCCCTGAGGGTGATATTTATTTAAAAAAAAAAAAAAGTGGATTAATGTCATCAGAACTGAGGCTCAGGAGAGAAGTCACTTTGGGTTCAACAAGGAAAAGCTGGTCCACACCATTCACTGTTACATAGGAACTGAGGGCTTCCCGAGTTATACCTTTATATTTATACTACTCTTTCCATTGGTTTAACAATTCAACAAATTTTCCAAAGCTGAAAAGAATGAAGTTAAATATAAAGTTATAACAAATAGTTAAAATTTCTCAGTTTCCTACCATAAGCTTTGAAAGCAAAGCTTATGGAGATTGTTTGGTCTATATTGCTTATCTGTTTATCCATTCCTTCTGGGTTTCCATTTTTACATTCTGTACTTGCTGGTAAGGTAATATTTCAAGCGAATTTTTAGTGCTTTTTTGTGTGTGTGATTGTGCAAAGATTTTTCAAAAACCTGTGCTTGATAAGTGAGTTTTCCCTTTTCAGGTATGTTCTTGTCAAAGGCCATTCTTTCAAAAACCTTTGGAAGCTATTTATTTTATTACTTTTGTCTTCAGTGGAGCACAGTTGTAACCTTAAGATAATTTGTGTAATGTCAGTTTAAAGCAACAGAGATTGCACTGGAAATTTTCATAAAGCCAGGAATTCTAGAGACTGTTTTTCCCTTATTATCCATGTGTATATATCAGCCCTAATTCACCAGCGAAACTAGAGGTCATTATTTCTGAATTTGCACATTAAAAATAACATCTACCCATAAGGGAATATCTTTAAACCACAAATGCCAGAAATAACAATTGTATTAAGCTGCATTTCATGAATAGATAATAAAGTTCAATTTACCATTATTTATCATGTTACTTAAATCTATAATGGAAAAGAGATTTAGTTCTGTTTTGAAAATAACAAATTCCTTTATGCCAAATTGCACAGGATTTATATTAGCTCCAATGCATCATGTCAATTTATTTATTTTTTTGCTTAATTACTATTGTTTTATATTGTTTGGATCCTAGGGGACTATTCACATCCTTTTATGTATTTTTTAAAGCTTAAAGAGACACATACATACATAATACATTAAGAATTACTATAATTTCAATTATACTTATTTATAAAATCTAAGACTTTTTAAATATGGCATTGTGACTCGTACATATATTCTCATCCTTTCTAAATCCTCCAACTTATATTTGTATACTTCACTGGGGCTTTGACAGTTGCCTATAGTTGCTAAGCTAAAGTCACTGTGAATGCAGACAGCAGTATTTTCAGAAATAATATTAGTACTCCTGCACCACCCCACCATCCCAGATACATGTGGGAAATTGAGGAAATCAGATAAAATTCAAGATAAACACATACCCATTTTCAACTACCTGTACATCTTGGCAGAGCAAGAGAGAAGGAAAAAGTATGGAGACCTTGAATTAGCAAGGTATTAGGTACTCTTGAAGAAAAAAGAATTCACTGTTAATCTTCCTTTGGATTGGCAGGGGTTTATCCAGTAGTTTTAACACACTCAACCCTATGCCAATGTATCTCCATTTAGTGAATGGCCTCATTGGCTACCCAACCACCCAGATCAGAAACCTGGGAAATGTCCTGGAAGTCCAACTTCTACTCCTTCTCCTCCTGCAATCAGCTAGTCACCAAGATAAGACTTGCAGATTCTATTCCACAACATCTTTCCAGCCCATCTCTTCCCCTTCTAGCCATACTCTGTACCTGTCTTGGTTCCAGCTCTCGTGCACTCTCTCCTGGGCTGGCACATTGGTCTCTAAACTGATTTCCTAAGTGCCAAGCTGGCCCCCTTCTAACACATCCTCCATGTTGCTAGCAGAGTTCTTGTTTGTAAAGAAAGTTTGTAAATATGATAGTGCCATTCACTTGCTTAAAACACATGGCCAACCAGATGAAGTATGAACTTTCTATCGTGCTTTACAAGAGTCTCCATGATCTTGCTTGTGCCTTTGTCTCCACCTACATCTCCCACCAAATTCCCCTCAAAACTGACCTCTGTCCTGTGTGCCCTCTTGAATGTTCTCCCACTGTGCCCACACTGTACTTTTATCAGGACTCAGTTTAAGTCTGACACCTCCCCCAATTTTTCCTGGTTCCCCACTTCCCCTAAATAAAACTGGGCATTCTTCATTTTACTCTCTCTTTCCACACGTACTTCTAACCTGATATCTGCTCGATTTTATTGTGCTCATTTGCTTTTCATTTCTGTGTGGATCTATCCTTGAGAACAGGAGTATGTCTCATTTATTGCTATATTCCCTATGCCAAGTTGTGTAAGCACAGCTTGTAGACTATAGGAAGTGTTTAATTAACATTTTCTTAACAAATTCAGGAGAACCTGGCATATACGTTTATTCATGACTCCATGTTCCCCTCATGCTAAGACGAGAGGGTTTTTTTAGTACAAACTAACAGTCATGGAATTCCCTCCAGCACCCCTCAAGTGTGCTTTCAAATGAACAGCATATCTAAAACCCCAAGTCAAATGCATTTGCTTTGGTGACATATACTGACCACCTTTTCTGCTGTGGCATTATCTTGAAAACATACAGTAAGTATTCAGCACTTATCAGGTGGCAGGTTTATCGCCAGAGCAGGGCTCAAAAAATCCTTGAAGAAACAGCTTCCCAGCAGCTAACTTCTCCAAAAGTCTCCTTTAAATACCAAATGAGGCAGCCTGACTCAGCACTTCCAGTAACACTCGCTTCTTCAAATTAATCCTCTAGCAGACAATCATCGCTACTGACAGGAATCTGGAACTGGGGTCTGTTCTGCTCACAGAGGACGTCGGTGGTTCATATAAGGGCAGGCGGAGCTCTGTGTCCCAAACAGTCCTGTGAGGTCCGAGGCGCCCCCTTACCAGGTTAGAAAGCTGAGGCACAGGGAAAACGTACCTAGGTCTGCCACACCTAGACGTGAGAGGTGGAAAGTAAGCTTTTAATATGAATGGCGCCCACATTTGTAAAACACAAACTCATAATTCCTGTTATACAAATAGGTGTGTCCACTGGCAGATAATCAAATCAAACATTTCTTTTTTTTTTTTTGCATGGGCAGGCACCGGGAATCGAACCCAGGCCTCCGGCATGACAGGTGAGAACTCTGCCTGCTGAGCCACCGTGACCCCCCCGCTTAACCACGAAATATGAGCCTCATAACCATGGTGTGAGAGCTTAGAAATAAATGAAATTAAAGCTGGCCTTGGAAAGACTTGGTTCTCCTCAGAGTACAGGTCCGAAAAGAGAATGAGGAAAGATAACTATAGAGAAACCATATTGAGATTCGATTATTCTCTAAACCAAAGAGAAAAAAAAAAAAATCCTAAACCAAGACTTTCATGTTCCAGAATCCACATTTTTTTGAAAACGAAATTGCTGCATATTATATGCTTGATCAGATCAGTTTTAAAATCAATGTGACTAAATTAGGCTTTACCCCCAAACGAAGCAGGCAGTAAACCAGACTTACTAAGCAAAACTTCCATGAGCACAGGAAAAGCTCTTCGTAAAACATGAAACTAAGAAAACACTGATATAAATAATTTTCTGATGGTCCAGCATATTCAAATGAATTTAGCATAAGGAGGGTTGAACACATCAGCTGTAAAAGCTACCCAATTTATATGAAGCAAATGTATCTTCTTCCTTGAAGCAAGTACTCAACAGTCTACTTTCTCACCTCAAAGGTGAAACGCTATAGCAGACTTCAAGATAGCTTTGACATCAACTTGTGTGTCAGAAAAGTAGAGAAATACCACTATAATCATGTTTAATCCTTTAAAGCTGTGATTGAGAAGGGGCATTTGGATAGGATTTAAACTTGGCTTTGGCCATGAAAAAGATTAAACTGACTCCGGTTCTCTCTTAGACTTATTTTTTGCTCATTAGTTAGATGTCACATAGGAAATGAAATTATTATAAACATATTTAACTTGTTTAAATAACTTTAAGAACATAACTTACAATCAGCGAATTCAAAATTCAATAAATCCTCTGGCTTATTGGTTACAGAATATAGTTGCATTTAACCTAATAAACTTAAAAACATGGCTTAAAGGAATATTCTTTCTTGGCAAGAATTAAATTGGCTTGGCTAATTTACATTGTTTTAAATTTGAGAGAACTGTGTATTGACTCATGATTACAATACATAAACCATTTCCATGAAATGGTCTGAATTAACCTCCATGCTATTTATATAAACAGCACATATCATTTCAGTCTACTAGATGGGATTTTTTTAAATCAGTAAATTAAACCTGTAATTTAATCCTTAACCAAATACAAGAATAAGAAAAATTTAGTATTTCATTATGGTTTGAATGATAGGAGCTCATTGTTTCTGTGTTTTAGTATTCTGAAAGTAATTATTAGTGTCTAAAGTTAAAGCAAAATGATATGGTATTTGAGTGCATATTTATAAAACCTATATAATAAAATCAAAAGCTGTTCAACTATAGATGAAGTGACGACTGCCAAGTTAGTTCATCAATAAATGTAACAAATTAGTTGGGCTCTAGCTCTTCTTAAGTTTACTGCTTAAAAGGCTACTCAAAGATAATACTCACTCTAAAGACTAATGAACTTAAGACTATTAAAAAATTATATAAGTCCTATGAATTAGGAACTACATCCTAACAAAGTTACTAGCCATTTGCTATTTAACCCAGGAGACTCTACATCAATTCAAAATAGATAAAAAATATTCAAGATTAAATTCATTGATAAAATCTGACAACAAAATGTCCTAAAAAAATAAGATACATGAACACAGACAGGAAAACTTTGAAAGGATCAATTATTACATTTACAAAAGAAGTTATATTATTTTTAAAGAAACTATTGGTAGCAAAATAACAGTTTGACTCTAAAAATCTCTTTTATCCACAAAAAAATTCAATGGGAGATTTTTCAATTGCATATTTTCTTTGGCAAGACTATATCATGTTTTAAAATGGATTTTCTTATATTTAAGTGTTTTCTGGTTATTCATATACTTTCCATTCCAAATCTCCCCTCAGATAGGTTCAGCAAAAGTCATGTTTTCAATCACTGATATGTTTGGCTCTTTGCATTTCAAATATATCTGGACAAAAACAAAGCATTTGATTTTACTCCTCATCTTGTTCCTCCTTAATTTTGCCCATCTGAGGAAAATGATACCACCATCCACACAGCTGGTAAAGCCAAACATTTAAGAATCACTCTTGGGTCCTTTTCCCCATCACTTCCCAAATTCCAATCCATTGTCAGTCCCCACCTCCAAAATATATCCTGAACCTACATCTCTCATCACATCCTCTACTAGTTCTAGTCTCAATCCCCGTGGCCTCTTACCTGGACTGCTGCGATAGTGTCCTCTTTAGGCTCCATACTTCCAACCTTGTCCCACCACCATACATCTTCTAAACACAAGGTTACAACCCCTCTGCTTTAAATATTCCAACAACTTCCTAATTTACTAAACATCTAAACTCCTTACCATGGTCTCCTCTCATTACCCTCCAGCCACACTGGCATTTTCCATTTACCCAAATATACCATGCTCATTCTCACCTCAGGGTATTTACTTGAAGTTAATGCACTCTCTGCCTGGACCCCTCTGCCCCCAGGTCTTCACATGGGTCTGGCTCCTGGTAATCATCTTCTCAACCACGCTACCTAAAAGAGTGCCCAGTCACCCACTCCCATCGCTACCTAAAGAGTGCCCAGTCACCCACTCCCATCGCTACCTAAAAGAGTGCCCAGTCACCCACTCCCATTGCTACCTAAAGAGTGCCCAGTCACCCACTCCCATCGCTACCTAAAAGAGTGCCCAGTCACCCACTCCTATCGCTACCTAAAGAGTGCCCAGTCACCCACTCCCATCGCTACCTAAAAGAGTGCCCAGTCACCCACTCCCATCGCTACCTAAAGAGTGCCCAGTCACCCACTCCCATCGCTACCTAAAAGAGTGCCCAGTCACCCACTCCCATCGCTACCTAAAGAGTGCCCAGTCACCCACTCCCATCGCTACCTAAAGAGTGCCCAGTCACCCACTCCCATCGCTACCTAAAGAGTGCCCAGTCACCCACTCCCATCGCTACCTAAAAGAGTGCCCAGTCACCCACTCCCATCGCTACCTAAAAGAGTGCCCAGTCACCCACTCCCATCGCTACCTAAAAGAGTGCCCAGTCACCCACTCCCATCGCTACCTAAAGAGTGCCCAGTCACCCACTCCCATCACTACCTAAAAGAGTGCCCAGTCACCCACTCCCATCGCTACCTAAAAGAGTGCCCAGTCACCCACTCCCATCGCTACCTAAAAGAGTGCCCAGTCACCCACTCCCATCGCTACCTAAAGAGTGCCCAGTCACCCACTCCCATCGCTACCTAAAAGAGTGCCCAGTCACCCACTCCCATCGCTACCTAAAAGAGTGCCCAGTCACCCACTCCCATCGCTACCTAAAGAGTGCCCAGTCACCCACTCCCATCGCTACCTAAAAGAGTGCCCAGTCACCCACTCCCATCGCTACCTAAAGAGTGCCCAGTCACCCACTCCCATCGCTACCTAAAAGAGTGCCCAGTCACCCACTCCCATCGCTACCTAAAGAGTGCCCAGTCACCCACTCCCATCGCTACCTAAAAGAGTGCCCAGTCACCCACTCCCATCGCTACCTAAAAGAGTGCCCAGTCACCCACTCCCATCGCTACCTAAAGAGTGCCCAGTCACCCACTCCCATCGCTACCTAAAGAGTGCCCAGTCACCCACTCCCATCGCTACCTAAAAGAGTGCCCAGTCACCCACTCCCATGGCTACCTAAAAGAGTGCCCAGTCACCCACTCCCATCGCTACCTAAAAGAGTGCCCAGTCACCCACTCCCATCGCTACCTAAAGAGTGCCCAGTCACCCACTCCCATCGCTACCTAAAAGAGTGCCCAGTCACCCACTCCCATGGCTACCTAAAAGAGTGCCCAGTCACCCACTCCCATCGCTACCTAAAAGAGTGCCCAGTCACCCACTCCCATCGCTACCTAAAGAGTGCCCAGTCACCCACTCCCATCGCTACCTAAAAGAGTGCCCAGTCACCCACTCCCATCGCTACCTAAAAGAGTGCCCAGTCACCCACTCCCATCGCTACCTAAAGAGTGCCCAGTCACCCACTCCCATCGCTACCTAAAAGAGTGCCCAGTCACCCACTCCCATCGCTACCTAAAAGAGTGCCCAGTCACCCACTCCCATCGCTACCTAAAAGAGTGCCCAGTCACCCACTCCCATCGCTACCTAAAAGAGTGCCCAGTCACCCACTCCCATCGCTACCTAAAAGAGTGCCTAGTCACCCACTCCCATCGCACACCATCACATCACCATGTTTTATGTCTTTGGGAAGTTTCAACAGTTTCCCAGGGGGTGTTTTCCTTCTGCATCTCCAAATGTTTCTGTCTGTGTCAGCTCTCTCTGTCAGCACTCCAAGCATCTCCAAATGTCTGCATTTCTATTGGCTCTGAGGCAACTGTTCTCCAAGCCTCTGCATCTGAGCTTTCTCCAAAATGTTTTCCCCCTTTAAAGGACGCTAATAAACTAATCAAGACCTACCTTGAATGGAATGGAGTCACATCTCCATCTGATCAAATGGCAATATCCACAGTTGGGTGTGCCACATCTCTGGGGGAGTGATCTAATCAAAGGCTTCATTCTACAATATTGAATCAGGATTAAAGGACATGGCTTTTCTGGTGACACACACTTTCAAACCAGCACATTATACCTTCTGAACCCCAAAAGACTTCTTCTTCCCATATACAAAGTACATTCATTCCATCACAATATCACTAAAGCCTTAAAACATTTCAGTAACACACAATACCATGGCAAGTCAAAAACAGTAGAAAATCTCATGATCTGTTCTAAAGCAAAAAATTCTCCTCTGGCTATTGACCTGTGAAACTCAGCACAAGTTATCTGCTGTCAATATACAAAGGAGGGACAGTTATGGGATACATGTTTCCATTTCCACAGGGAGAAATAAAAAAGAAAACAGGGTCACTGAGCCAAAACAGTTCCAAAAACATGCAAGGCCAACTCTATTAGATTTCAAAGTCTGAGAGTCATTTAGCACTGGAGCTTTAGAGTGGTAGTCCCACTCTTTCCAAGGGCTTATGCAGTAGTCCTGCTCTCTGCCAATGCTGGGATGCAGATTGCAATACTGGGGAATGTTGAGGGAACCAACTTTTGCTTGGCTCCACACTCTCCAAGCATCGAGGCAGCACCTGAGATCTCTGCCATCTCTGGAACACACGCTCAACCTCTCCAGAACAATGGGGTGCTTGCCAGTTTATGTGTTCCATCATCTCTGAGGTCTGGGGCAATGAAACTCTTCCTGATATCAAGACAGAGGCCTGCCCTCTGCCTCTGGAGCAAACTCACCCTCTCCAAGTGCACAGGTGGGTCCACTCTCCAGACCCAAAATTTCTTAGCTCCAGGCTTTAGCTTCCATGCTCAGCTTCTTAAGTCATTTTTCCTTCAATTTGACACTTTTTTGTCCCTTTTAGTCCATACTGGCAGTGGTTCCTTTTATAAAGCTCCTACAACACACTTGGCTGTTTTCTATGCAGTATTAAGGGATCATAACCATCAGACAACAGGACTTTCCACAAATCCTTTCTGAATGACTTCTATCTCCAATCCTTGCTTGTCTTGCAATGGCTGAATGCGCTCATGTTTGGTAAAATCCTCACATGGGGAGCTATTCACTGGTGTTTTAGTTTGCTAAAGCTGCTGGAATACAATATACCAGAAACACAATGGCTTTTAAAAGGGGGAATTTATTAAGTTGCAAGTTTATAGTTCTAAGGCCATGGAAATGTCCAAACTAAAGCATCCAGGGAAATATACGTTGATTCAAGAGAGGACAATGGCTCCAGAATACATCCTGTCAGCTGGGAAGGCACATGGAAATATCTGCTAGCCTTCTCTTCTCATTTCATGAGATTTTCCTGGGGGCATTTGCCTTCTGCATCTTCAGAGGTCTCTGGCTATATGGACTCTGTCAACACTAAAGCTTTTTCCAAAATAGTTCGCTCTTAAAGGACTCCAGTAAGTAACCTCACCTTGAAATGGGTGGAGACACATTTCCATGGAAACTATCTAATCAAAAGGTACCTACCACAATTGGGTGGGTCACATCTCTATGGAAACACTCAAAATGATTCCACCCAGCAATAATGAATGAGGATTAAAGAACATGGCTTTATTGGAGTACACAACAGTTTCAACTGCCACAACTAGGGTCTCACTTTCTAGAAGCCTAGAACTTTCCAGACCATCAATATCTGTTTTCTTTGTATCCAAGAGTTCAGTTTTCAACTAATCTCTTTCCTGTAGTATTTTACTATAAGCTGCAAAGAGAAGCCAGGATGCATTTTCAACATTTAGTTTGGACATTTCCTTGGCTAAGTATCCCAGGTCTTTGTCTTTAAATTCTAACTTCTATCCAACAGCAGTATTCAATTTGGCCAAATTCTCTGCCACTTTAAATCACAGGTCACCTTCCTTCCAGTTTGCAATAACACATGCATTATTTCTATCTAAGGCCTCATCAGAAGTATCTTTAGAGTCCACATTTCTATCAACAGACCTTTCAAAGCATTCTGGGGCTTCTCTATCATGCTCCTCACAACTCTTCCAGAATTTTCCCCTTAACCATTTAAAAAGTCATTTCAACATGTTTGTGTATTTACAAATCACAGCACCCCACTTCTCTGGAACCAAAATCTGTTCAATAAGCATTGGTTAAATTAATCATTTGTTTGAAATTTTAAAACTAATCATTTCAGTTAGATGTAGAAAAGTTAGTAGAAGAATACCTGCACAATAACTGGTATCATTAAATGGGACTTTGGGTCATGCCTAATTATATACATCCAGAGCATTGAATTAGCTTTAAGTTTGAGGTACTATGCCAGCTTTTTCTGGTCTGTGTTCCTATTTTCCAATTAGAATAAAAACTATTGCTTTGTGAGAGAAGTTCATGAGTAATAGACATAGAGTAAAAAAAGTAATATCTTCTGGATAGTTCCTTGATGACTTTTCATTAGAGACAAAAACAAAAATTTTTAAAAGAAAATTGAATATATAATTTCAATTAATTAAATAAGTAATTGAAAACATATCTAAGCAAAATATCATTTATAAATAAAAGAATGATATTTTAATGCCCTCACACTTCCAAACATTGATTTAAAATAATAACAATTGCTAACATTTATTAAGTTCTTTCTCTGTGTCAGGCATTATCCTAGCATTTTATTTGTTTTTAATCATTTAATCATTTAATCATCCCAAAAACTCTATATTGTAGGTCAATATCCTTACTTTATAGATGTCACAAGTTAACAAATATTAGAACCTGAATCCAAACCTGGAGATCCAAACTACAGGATATGCACTATTACCAACGCACTATATAGCCTCATGGGATTAGAGAGAACACAATAGATTAGACATAATCTATATTATCTATTATATCTATTTTATCTACATAAAATTCCCACCACAAATACTGGAATGTAACAGGTACTTAATACCTGGTAGACAGTGTACTTATCAACATTTTATTTTCTATATTATCTGAGAGAAGGAGATTCAGGGGACACCACTCCTTACCAGGAGACAAGCCTCAGATTCTTTATTCTGAGTTTGTGAAGAAGGATTTATCAGAGAGATCAGTTTATCAGACTGGGGTCAGAAACACAGAGGTCAAGGCAGGAAGAAACTGAACCAGCAAACAGGGGTTCAAATGACTAATGTAAGACATCGGGATAGGATTGTCAGACCAACATCAGGTACATTGTGCAACAGATTAAGCCAACATTAGGAACAACAAAAATCAGGGTATGGATTAGAAAGCAAGCACAGGCTAGACCCAATTGTATCAGAGAAGCAGAACAGGACCTGAGAAAGGAAAGGAACTATGGTTTTTATACCTGGCTGACCTCTGGGGGTGTTTCCTTCCCCACTTCACTCTGGCTCACAGGCCAACTCTGTATCCTCAGAACCCTCTGCATCCTGGCAACTCCATTTTAAAATGGAAGAAGCTAATTTGTGTCCGTAGACAACGTCAGTAACATTTCAGGGAACCCACTTGTGATTTATCACAGGAATGGAATTTAAACCTATAGGCCTTTCAGAGAAAAATCTAAAATCTCTTAGATTTTAGATCGATAGATAAGACTGTTCTGGGACAAAGACAAATCACATTATCCATGTTTTTACTTCCTTATTTTCCTTCCTTATCGAAGGGTAAGCCTTAAGAAAAAGAATGAAAAGGAGAAAGCCAGGAAGAGGAAGGATAGTCAGTCTCATCAGTACTGTTGTACAATGGCTGAGGGTAACTTTTTTCTCTCATCAGCAATGTCTCAGCCATGTTTGGCTGGTCCCAAGGGGGGTAAATGACTTCCATTAAGGCTTTGGGAAAACCAGGAACATGGCTTATGCTTCCAGGTATATTTTTAGTGAGGAGTCAGAAGTAGCATGCACAAAATAAGTATTATGTATAAACTGAAAATTTGTTACACACACATATAATGTTAATTTAAAAGAAAAATAGTTTTTGCCTATTTTGAGTATTGTTAGAAGGTATTTCTCTGGGTGAGTAATTATAAGAGGATTCCTTGGAAGTAACAACTCTCTCTAGCCTCTTGATTAATTTCTTACGTCCTATTGTTTGCAAAGTCTCTTTGAAATAGAGAAAGAACATGACATCGTCTCTAGGTTAAACCTGAAGAGAAAGAAGATAAGGAAAGCTGTTCTTTCTGAACCAGGAGGCACTTTCTCAGATATGACCAAAATGGGAGTCGAAGATGTCACTGAAGTAATACATCAGATTTCTGAACAACATAGAGATTTTCTGAATTGTGAATCCAATTTTATATTTTCCTTAACTTCTTCTGGAATAAGCTTCAATTTAGAGTCCCATCGGTAAAGTAATAGAAATTATCCACTCACAGTCACCAAGGGAATGAAATTTAATGTCATGGTAATCTGGTACTTCATTATCTGATGAAAAATGTCTACATATTCAGGATTATGAATGTCACTAATACGTCTAAAATCAGCACGTGTCAGTCATCAATATTCATATTGCTCAAACAAAACAGCTCATGCTGTAGCTGCTCATAAATCTGGCAGAAATGGGGGGAAAAGAAAAGAGAAAAGTGAAGAGATAAAGAAAGAAAGAGCTCAGGGATACACTGAACACAAGAGGGGACCCCATTCATTCAGTCTAACATCTGCTCAGCCTGAAGTGGAACCACCTGTTAGTTTATTAAATTGCAGAATTAATTTGTGTGGAAATAAGAGAGGAGGGGGAAAGGAGGCTTTAATTCATACCAAAACAAAAATCTCCTACTTATTCCCATCTGAAAAAAGTCTTTTGTGGGCAATAATCAGTGCCATGAACACCTAGCTCCATTATAGAATTAATTGCAAAACTGAATGTTTCCCATGACTGTTACATAAGCATATTGCCTTAACAGATTCGTCAGCTATTTCTTCAGTTCTCCTTGAAGATATGACCACTGATACCACCCTCTGAGATTCTATAGCAGCAGCAGTAGCAGCAGCAAAACTAGCAAAGGCGATTCCATCAAGGATTTTAATAGCACCAAGGAAGCTCTCACTTTCTAAACTCCCACCTATTTATCCAAAGTTTGCAGGGGGTATTTTCATTTCTCCTCAGCAGAGCAGATGAGAATAATACAGCAGCATCTAAGGGATCATAAGAAACCTGGCTCTGAGTAATGCAGAAGTCTCCATTAACCTCTCTGCCTCCTTTAATGAAAGACATACTGCTTTGCTTCCTCCAATATTCTCAAATCTCAGGATCTCAAATTTGCTGAATTAAAGTAGTGGATATTCTATCTACAGTTGATTTCCTCCTAAGTTTGCCAAGAATGTCAGATGGTCATCAAGGAGCACAAATATGAAAGCGGATTAGAAGAAAAGTATCCAAACTTTTGTATGAGTGTCGATAGGTATTTCCTGGTATCTCTCATACATCAACATGTCATCATTTTATAACCAACCTGTGATTTGATTATGTAGGTTGATCACACACACCTGAGGTTTGATTATAAACCACGATCTAGGGGTTTCTTTTAAGGGTGTGTGTATATGTGTGTGCTTCTCTTTAGTTGCATTTTACTGTTTATTCAAACAACCAATGCTGCCCTTTTCTAAAGAGTATTTTTTTTTTTAGTAACTTAGACCTTATAAGGCAACTTCCTCAGGCAATGCTTTTTTATGATTAAGGTTCATAAACTAACTTAGGTAAAAAATGAGAAGAAATTATTTAAAGTCACGTCCTTTTGGTCTCTTGAAAACATTACAAAAAAATTGAAGCCAACTTTCCATAAAGCTTTTTATAAAATGGAATGGAGAAGCCAGCTTTCCCTGGAGACTTATCCAATTACACGGACTGCATGGTCTTACCTTAAGAGAGAGGAGCATTCAAAATTGTGTTTTTCTGATCATGGCAGTGAGTGTGAACAGAGAAATCTAAGAAATTCAATTATCTCCCTAGGTGTCACTCAGCTTTGGGACTAATATAATTGGCTATAAATAATACGAGTACATTTCAGGCAGAACCTCAGTGGGTTTCATTACAAATCCCCTTGCCACTGAGTTGCTAACAATTGGGCTTGACATGTAGGTTAGTTGGGGTTGCAACTGCAAAGAGGTTACTTTGCCAACCAGTAGTTTCCCTCATATTCATGGGGTCCTCTTTACATATTTTAATTAACATCCCCAATGTAACATTTTACACATCTATTGCCTTTTCAACACACACCAAAATGACCTTTTAAAGAAATCATTTAAAAGCCCAAAACAAAGCTTAATTATCAATTCAGTACCATACAGTGTAGCTTTTCTCTTTCTCACACTCCAGGAATTTAATGGAATTCTACAATAGCAAAGGATATGAACATGAATGGCTGATGCAATAGAATTCTAAATTCCCAAAGGACCATGCTAGTGGCAGCCCATGCCAACTTGGTCTGTGTGGGGATTTCCTTTGACCACACTCCAGTAAAGACTTCTCCAGCTGTGGAGAAGAAAACGTGGCTCTCTATCAATTGCACGTAGTAGGCAATCAACGCAATTTGTTGGTTTTAAGTAAACCTTTGAAAATTGAAACACGTTGATAGAATGTTTGAATAGTGCCATGAAAGGCAAGAGTTCTGTAATCATGCCCACATGGATGGGCAAACTCAGATGCATTTCGAAGCTGTCCAGTCTCCCAAAAGCTTTTTCAAGTGTTCTGAGTTTAACCAAACCCTAAACACATTGTGCCAAGTACTATTTTCCTTTAAGTTTCAAACCCATGTGAATTGTAAGGGAAATTAAATCCACATGTTTCTGATTCATTTTTACTTAAATCGTTAAAATGCTGCTTTGGATGAGCCATTGCTGTTTTGGATGAGTCAAGCTTCTTGACTTCCAAGAAGCTTTCCTTCACAAACTCTTTTACGCCTTTTTGGTGTGGGGTCAAGAACCTGCTCTGACAATGCTAAATTAATTGTGACATCAAACACTGCAAAATCCAAACTGTGGTACTCTAAAAATACTGAGCAGTTGACGAATTCATTTTCTTAATTTTCTGTCTGAAAAAACATGCATTTTTCTTTCCTTTGCCAACACAGTCGAAGAAGCAAAATGTCTCATCTGCAAGAATTACACCATATAGAATCCCAAGCTGCATCCAAATTCAGCTATCCAGAGTAAATGTACAAAAACTGCTAGAAAATTACCCGGGACATTGCAAAAGAAAACAGCCTCTTTCATTTACCTTTTGATTTCATAGTTTACATATTTACCTTTCACACTTAAACAGTATTCCCTCTCCCCATTAGCTGTAAGTTCAAACTATCACAAATCTTCCCCCTCTTTGGGAAAAACCCTTGACCTGGTCTCCTGCTGTAGCTGTCTTCCTGCATCCTTTCTTCCACTTCCAAACTTCTAGAACTTAATCTCACAAACCATTCTCTCCATACCACCAACTGCCTCCTTAACTTTTTGCTGCTAACATTTCAGATGTACATCTTTAGTCTTGACTCCTAATCTTTCGTTTTCATATACTTACTGCAAAATCTCACTTAGATATCTTGCTACCAACTCAAGTTTAATGAAAATTTAACCAAAACTCACTTCCTAGTGCCAAATTCCCCTTTTCTATAATTTTTTTTTAATGTGGAACGCTTCACGAATTTGCGTGTTGTCCTTGCGCAGGGGCCATGCTAATCTTCTCGGTATCGTTCCAATTTTATTATATGTGCTGCCGAAACGAGCACCCTTTTCTATAATTTTTACTGAGCTTGAAACTACTCTGTTACATAGCCAGTTAGTAACCCATTTTCTGGCAATTCACCATAAAGCACTTTGCATTCTCCCCATCCTTTTCATTTCTACCACTCAGCCTTTCATTGCTTCATAACCGTGTGTAATAAATGATCTGGTGGTCTCTAGTTTTCTCCCTAATTCCAGGTTATCTTTGGCCAACATATTAATCTTTCTGAAATACCACCTTGATGATTTTACTCCCTACTTGAAAACTTTACTGGCTCCCCACTACCCACAGAACAAAGTCTAAACACAACTTTGCATACTTAAAGGAGTTAAGGCTCAGTATAGTCTTTTTAAACCTAAATATCCATGAATTCTTTCTTCTAGGATAACTGTTCCCTAAACACAACACCCCATCCCCACTTTCTGCCTTGCCCTTTCTACCCCCTAAACTTTCCCTATGCAGCACGATCCAGCTTTCATCTATCCTCATCCATGAGGCTTTCCCAGATCACCACTCATCAAAAAGCATTCCATTCCCTTATACTCATAACCGTTATTTTCTCTATTATAATAATTTATCTTGTCATACTTTATAGAGTTTTGAATTTGCTGCTATTTTCACATACTTATGACTTGTTGTCGTAAACTCCTTAGTCACAATGTTTCAATAACTTTTTGAGCTGTTGGACTACTGATATCAAAGAAAATAAGGCATCATCTTTAAAATGAAATAGTTATTCGTTTCAAGATTTTAAACATGCTTAGATGCTTTAGTAATTTTCTTATACACACCTCAGCACTATAAATCTTTAGTATCATGTTTCAATACCATGAAGTGATAAACTGTTGAGAAGGAAAACAACTCCAGTCATATCATAATTTGATATGCTAATACTAGCAGATGATTCACTATACTGCAGAAGTATAGGTAGGCAGAAACATATGAAAACAGGGGAAATTTATATGATAAAATGAGACTGTACGTATCAATGTCAATAGTCCATGTCCAATAATTTAATAGCCATCAATGGCAGAGACTATATTGCAGTCTCTTTGCAAAGCCCCGTACACACATTATCTCATCTAAACGTTGAAATAACTCTGTAATGGATATAATTTTCCCATTTTATCAATGAAGAAAGACCTAGACTAAGAGAGGCTAAACTGTACCCAAAGTCATTAAATCTGCCAAGTATGATAGCTGGTTGAGAATCTAACACTAGCCGAAAACAGCACCAGAAATTTTGACCCTTAAATTATCCATTTCACTCAACTACATCTATTTGGAGTATGCACTAGGTATGGTCCAATTTGTATTCACCAAAGATCAAACTTTTCACTTTTAATTTTACTTCATTAGTTTCCTGTCTAGAAAAAAAATGTATAAGCATAGCTTTTATACGATGATTTCAAATTAAGCTTGGTTTTAGATATGCAAAAAAAACAGCTACATTTTATGGTATCTTAAAACTGAAGCCAACAAGCTTACTTAAAATTATGCCTAAGAGTTACCCCCAGAGAACCTCTTTTGTTGCTCAGATGTGGCCTCTCTCTCTCTAAATTGACATAGCAAGGAAATCCACTGCCCTCCTCTCCTACATGGGACATGACTCTCGGGGGGTGTGAATCTCCATGGCAACATGGGACAGAAATCCCAGGATGAGCTGGGACCCAGGATGAGCTATTGACCAAAAGGGAAAAGAGAGAAATGAGGAAAAAATAACGTGTCAATGATTGTGAGATTTCAAACAGAGTTGAAAAGTTATCCTGGAATTAGTCTTACACGTTATATAGATATCCCTTTTTAGTTTATGGTGCATTTGAGTGGCTAAAGGGAAGTACCTGAAATTGTAGAGCTGTGCTCCAGTAGCCTTGTTTCTTAAAGATGATTATATGAAGATATAACATTTACAATGTGACTGAGTGATTGTGAAAACCTTGTGTGTCTGATGTTCCTTTTATCTAGGATATGGACAGATGAGCAAAAAATATGGAAAAAAAATAAACAAATAATAGGGGGAACAAAGTTTAAAATATATTAGGTAGATGGAAATACAAGTGGTCAATGAGAGGGAGGGGTAAGGGGCACGGTATGTATAAGTTTTTTCTTTTTTCTTTTTATTTCTTTTTCTGGAGTGATGCAAACGCTCTAAAAAATGATCATGGTGATGAATATACAACTCTGTGATACTGTGAGCCAATGATTGTACACTGTGTATGGAATGTTTGTATGTTAAGAATGTTTGTGTTTGTATGTTGCTTTGTCAATAAAAATATTTTTTTAAAAAATGGACAGAGAGAAACAAGTGCTAGAGAAAATGTGGAGAAAGAGATGTACCTATTCACTGTTGTTAGGGTACTGAGAGGTGCAGCCTCTTAGTGGGCAGTGTGGTAGCTCCACAGGAGGCTAGGGGTGGGGTTACCATATGATCCTGAAACCCTGTTGCTCATTATATACCTGGAGGAACTGAGTGTGGGGACACAAATGAACATTGCACATTGGTGTTTAGGGTGTCAGGGTTCATGATTCATAATGGATGGGTGGTCTAAGGGTACAACAACTGAGGGAAGGAAGGGGGAACTGTGGTGTATACATAAAACAGACTGCTGAGCAGCCACAAAAAGCAATGAGGCATGCAACTAGTTGTGAGGCATGCAACAAGGTGAATGAACCTTGAGGACAGTATGCTGAATGAAATGGCAGAAACAAAAAGACAAGTATCATCATGCCTCACTCATATAGACTAACTATGATATAAAACTTGGTGAACTGAAGACAAGAGCATGGGTTATCAGATTGGGACCTATTGTAAAGGGTCCTAGATTGTAAGCTCTTACAGCAGTCACATAAGTTCAGGAGGTGTAACTGTTATTTCTGAAATTCGGAGGTACTACACTATTTGTATATAACCTGATCATTCTCAGAAACTTCGGGTATTTATGTGATACCTGAGACTCAAAGTTAGAGCTCTGGGGCTATGAAAGTCAGCGTACTCAATACAGGAACTGTTTCAAAAGTTGAAAAAGGATCAGACTTCGAGTAGAAATATGAAGGAAGCTGATCTGGATAGGACTAAGGTAGATCAGAACACAAGGTAAAGGATGATATCAATCGTATTTTAAAACTTCAACTTCTGTGGAAACTAAAGGGAGAAATGTTCATTTGGTCCAAAACTTACATTTTGGTTAGTGCATTAACTAATTTAACTTATATAGTTAGTTTAGTTGAACACCATAAGTACATGGAATCTTGAATAAGGTGTGAGATCTTGTTGGTTTATACAGGTTAGTGTGATGCCACAATAAATTCCAGAGTAATTTGGACAATGAATAAAGAAGTATTTGCAAAGTCTCTTTGGGGGACTAGGGAGAAAGGAGGAAGTATTCAACTTCCCCAACTGGAGAATTCCTAATATTCTCACAAGCAGTGGGGACAACCAAATCAATAGGTTGAGCCCTTGACCTTGGAGTTCAACCCTATGAAACTTATTCCTGCAAAGAATAGGCTAAGCCCACTTGGAATTGTGCCTCGGGGTCACCCTCAGAGAACCTCTTTTGACAAGTGAATTGATTGCCATCCCCCCCCCCATGTGGGATAGACTCCCTGGCACCTGGGATGGAACTCCCAGGATGTCTGGGACCTGGCATCATGGGATTGAGAAAGCCCTCTTGACCGAAAGGGGGAGGAGAGAAATGAGACAAGGTAAATTTTGGTGGCTGAGAGATTTCAAACATAGTCAAAAGATATACTGGAAGTTGTTCTTATGCATTATATGGCTATCCCTTTTTAGTTTATGGTATTTTGGAGTGGCTGGAGGACAGGGCCAGAGGGTGTTGAGCTGTGTTTCAGTAGCCTTGATTTTGGAAGACAATTATATAATATAATACGGCTTGTACAATGTGACTATGTGATTGTGAAACGTTATGTCTGATGCTCGTTTTGTCCAGGGTGTGGACAGATGAGTAAAAAAAAAATATGGATGATATAAATAGTAGAGGGATAAGGGGTGGAATAGATTGCACTGATTGAGGTACTGGTGGTCAGTGAGGGGGTGGGTAAGGGATATGGAATGTATGAGTTAGAAAAAAAAAAAACTGAAGCCAAGATCTTCTGGGAAGATGGCAGAGTAGGATAGGCTGGATTCACCCTTGCTCCACAGAACAAGGGAAGGGGTAGGGGGAAAAAAAGTGGGACTGCAGTCCCAGAGGGTGAGTGCATGAAGAGGGTCTTCATAATATTTCATAAGGAGGAGAGAGGCAAGGAGATCAGGATGGGGAGAGCAGGGTGGGTCTGATCGGCCATGTTCCCCACCAGGGGCAGGCAGCAGCACGTCAGCAAGTGTTGATCTTAGGGAGTGAACCAGCCCTCCACTCCAGCCTGCCCCAGCAGCTGGCTGGGGAAAGCTCTTCATGCAGCTTTGCAGCTGGCAGCATCCGTGGCGAGCCTGGAGGTATGCTTAGCCATCCACACTGAAAAACTGCACTCCTGGGCAATTGGATCAATCACCCTGCTGGGTGCTACAAATAGCCATACTATTGGTAAATGGCAGTTCCACTGTGATAGGTTCCCCCATCTCAAATGCTGGGACCAGGCATCCTGCCGTTGCACACACCATTTCACCCAGCAGGCCACTGCAGTCAGGGAGGGGCATGTCTGAGGGGAGGAGGTTCCTCGTGAGTGCCACCTGCTGGAAAGAAGTAGTAAGTGCAGTCTGGCAAACTCCCTATCTGCAGGAATATAAAATATTTATTCTATATTTTTATTAGTGTTATTATTTTTTAATTTTGTATTTTTATTTACATATTTTTGAATACTTATATTTTTATTTACTTTTTGTTTTTTATTTTCTTTCTCTTCTGTGGGCACAAGTCTGAAATCATTCCCAGTATATCTTGAGGTGTCTCTTCTGACTTCTGGGCCTGCTATTGCTCAGGTGTGTTCTTTGTGCTTTTTTAAAATTCTTTTTTGGGTGCATGGGCTGGGAGTCAAATGCAGGTCTCACTGTGTCAAGAAGGCGTTCTCCCTCTGAAATACACATGCATCATTGCCTAGCTTTTAATAGACCCTCAAGTAGAATTTTATCCTATACATGAGATCCAGGCCTCTGTTTGACAGGGAATTACTGACAAACCAATGCAAAAGGGAACCTTCAACACAAAGCCAAGTAAATACAAAACTTTAGACAACTGAAAGAAACCAATTTGCAAAATAAGCTTATTAAGATAATCAAACGTCCCAAACACATCAGAAAATCACCAAGCACATGAAGATCCAGGCAGAAATGGTCCAGCCAAATAAATGAATCAAAACATTGGAGGAAATACAGAATATGGAACTACTCAAGTATATTTATAAAGAAATAAAGGATGTCAGGAAGACACTAGAAGGGCATAAAGAAGAATCTGAAAGATTAAATTAAAAAATAATAGACCCCCAGAGATGAAAGATACAGTAGACCAAATAAGAAATATAATAGAGCCGGAGAAGATGGCGGCTTAGTAAGACGCGCGGGTCTTAGTTCCTCCTCCAGAAAAGCAACTAAAGAAACAGAAACAATACAAACAGCTCCCGGAGTCACGACAGAGACCAAAAAGACAGCGTACCCCATTCTGGAACGGCTGAATGGGCAGGGAGAATCCACTGCAGTGAGATACCCGAGGGGCGCGCGTTTTCCCGGCCGGGGCGGCTGGCGACTGGGGTCCCCTCCACGCACGTGGCTCCCCGGTCTGACTGGGAATGTTGGATAGCGGGGCCCTCCCGTCATGCTTGGCATCTCGGGCCAGCTGGGCAATTTGGACCGGCACTCCCCCAAGCCGCGGCCAGCGACCCCCGCCTCCACGTGTGGTTTCCCAGGCCGACTGCCCCGCAGACAAACGACCGCCACGAGCGCCACCTACTGGGCAGGAAAAGAAAAACAGAGCCCAGAGATTCCACAGAAAAACCTTTCAACCAGCTGGGTCCCACACCCAGGGAAATCTGATCAAATGCCCAGACACCAGCAGAAAATAATGGATGACGCTCGGAAAATTGAAGATATGGCCCAATCAAAGGAACAAACCAATAGTTCAAATGAGATACAAGAGCTGAGACAACTAATGCTGAATATACGAACAGAAATGGAAAAACTCTTCAAAAACCAAATCAATAAATTGAGGGAGGACATGAAGAAGACATGGGCTGAACAAAAGGAAGAAATAGAAAATCTGAAAAAACAAATCACAGAACTTGTGGGAGTGAAGGACAAAGAAGAAAAAATGGAAAAAACAATGGATACCTACAATGGTAGATCTAAAGAGACAGAAGCTACAATTAGTGAACTGGAGGATGGAACATCTGAATTCCAAAAAGAAACAGAAACTATAGGGAAAAGAATGGAAAAACTTGAGCAGGGAATCAGGGAACTGAATGACAATATGAAGCGCACAAATATACGTGTTGTGGGTGTCCCAGAAGGAGAAGAGAAGGGAAAAGGAGGAGAAAAACTAATGGAAGAAATTATCACTGAAAATTTCCCAACTCTTATGAAAGACCTAAATATACAGATCCAAGAAGTGCAGCGCACCCCAAAGAGAATAGACCCAAATAGGCGTTCTCCAAGACATTTACTAGTTAGAATGTCAGAGGTCAAAGAGAAAGAGAGGATCTTGAAAGCAGCAAGAGAAAAACAATCTGTCACATACAAGGGAAACCCAATAAGACTATGTGTAGATTTCTCAGCAGAAACCATGGAAGCTAGAAGACAGTGGGATGATATATTTAAATTACTAAAAGAGAAAAACTGCCAACCAAGACTCCTATATCCAGCAAAATTGTCCTTCAAAAATGAAGGAGAAATTAAAACATTTATAGACAAAAAGTCACTGAGAGAATTTGTGACCAAGAGACCAGCTCTGCAAGAAATACTAAAGGGAGCACTAGAGTCAGATACGAAAAGACAGAAGAGAGAGGTATGGAGTAAAGTGTAGAAAGAAGGAAAATCAGATATGATATATATAATACAAAAGCCAAAATGGTAGAGGAAAATATTATCCAAACAGTAATAACACTAAAAGTTAATGGACTGAATTTCCCAATCAAAAGACATAGAATGGCAGAATGGATTACGACCCAGCAATACCACTGCTAGGTATCTACTCAAAGGACTTAAGGGCAAAGACACAGACAGACATTTGCACACCAGTGTTTATAGCAGCATTATCCACAATTGCAAAGAGATGGAAACAGCCAAAATGTCCATCAACATTTTGAGTGGCTAAACAAACTGTGGCGTATACCTACAATGGAATATTATGCAGCTTTAAGACAGACTAAACTTATGAAGCATGTAATAACATGGATGGACCTAGAGAACATTATGCTGAGTGAGTCTAGCCCAAAACTAAAGGACAAATACTGTATGGTCCCACTGATGTGAATCGACATTCGAGAATCAGCTTGGAATATATCATTGGTAACAGAGTCCAGCAGGAGTTAGAAACAGGGTAAGATAATGGGTAATTGGAGCTGAAGGGATACAGACTGTGCAACAGGACTAGATACAAAAACTCAAAAATGGACAGCACAATAATACCTAAGTGTAATGTAACTAGGTTGGAACACTGAATGAAGCTGCACCTGAAATATGGTTTTTTGTTTGTTTGTTTGTGTGTTTGTATCTTTTGTTTTTGTTTTTTTCTTTTTCCTTTTTATATATATATATTTTATTAGTATTATTATTTTAATTCTCTTCTCTATATTAACATTCTGTATCTTTCTCTGCTGTTTTGCTATTTCTTTTCCTAAATCGATGGAAATGTACTAAGAAATGATGATCATACATCTATGTGATGATACTAAGAATTACTGAGTGCATGTGTAGAATGGAATGATTTCTAAATGTTGTGTTAATTTCTTTTCTTTTTTTTGATTAATAAAAAAAATTAAAAACAAAAAGAAATATAATAGAGACACATGATAACAGATTTAAAGAAGCAGAAGGAAGAATAAATGAGCTAGAAGACAGAATAATTGACCTAGAGTACACAAAGAAGAAATGGCAAGAAAAATGGAAAATATGGAAGTGGATAACAGAAAAATGATAGAAAGCAAAAGGTGCCCAAATATAAGATTCACTGGTATCCCAGAAGGAGAAGAGAAGAGTAAAGGGCTGAGGAGGTTAGTTGAAAATATAATCAGGGAAAACTTCCCAACCCTTATAAAAGACATGAATACGGGCGGGCCGCGGTGGCTCAGCGGGCAAGAGTGCTTGCCTGCCATGCCGGAGGACCCCGGTTCGATTCCCGGCCCCAGCCCATGTAAAAAACAAACAAACAAACAAAATATAATAAAAATAAGAAAATGTTTAAAGATGTTTCCCTTTCTTCCTCCTTTCCTTCCTTCTATCCTTCCTTCCTTCTCTGTCTTTCTTTAAAAAAAAAAAAAAAAAAAAAAAAAAAAAGACATGAATACGCAAATCAAAGAGCCCAATGAATCTCAAATGGAATAAACCCAAATAACCCTACTCCAAGGCACATACTAATCAAACTGTCAAATGTTGAAGAGAAACCTAAGGACCGAAAGCAGCACAGTAGAAAAGTGATCTACTACATACAAGGGAAAACACGTAAGACAGAGTTCATACTACTCAGCAGGCACCATGGAGGCAAGAAGGCAGTGGTATGATATATTTAAAATCCTGAATGAGAAAGAGTTCCAGGCATGAGTTCTTTATACAGTCAAGTTTTCATTCAAAATTGAAGAAGAGATTAAACTCTTCAAAGACAAAGACTGAGAGACCTAGTCAGCAAGAGACATACCCTACAAGAAATATTAAAGGGAGTACTGTCAGCTGAAAATAAAGCAGGAGAGGGAGGTTTGGAGTAGAGCACAGAACTGAAGAATACCAGTACAGATAATTTAAAGCATAAAAAGAGAGAGAAGAAAAAGAATATATAGGTCTAACAAATAAAAACTAAATGATAAGATGGTAGATTCAAGAATTGCTTTTACAGTAATAACTTTGAATATTAGCAGACTAAACTCACTAATTAAAAGATACAGATTGGCAGAATGGATTTAAACTATATTCTATCTATGTGCCATTTACTAGAGATGCATCTTAGACACAAGGAAACAGATTGAGAGTGTAAAGATGGAAAAAGATGTTCTATGAAGGCTGTAACTAAAAGAAAGCAGGAGTAGCTATACTAATATCAGATAAAATAGGCTTTAATTGTAAAGACATCATAAGAGATGAAGAAGGACACTACAAATAATAAAAGACAATTCACCAAGAGGAAATAACAACAAGAAATGTTCATGCTCCCAATCAAGGAATGCCAAAGTACATGAGTCAAACATTGGCAAAACTGAAGGGAGCTAAAGACATTACAACAATAATAGTGAGAGACTTCAATACACCTCTCTCCACCTTAGACAGAACAACCAGGCAAAAGGTTCCACACGGAAACATAAAACCTAAACAATGCAATAAATGGATTAAACCAAATAAACATATACAGATCGTTACACCCCAAAACACAGGGAAAGATATAAATAAAGATATACATTCCTTTATAGTGTACATGGGACATTCTCCAGATAGATTATATGCTGGGACACAAAATAAGTCCTTATAAATTTAATAAAATTGAAATCATCCAAAGCACTTCCTGTGACCACAAAAGAATGAAACTGGAAATTAATAATCACCAAAGAACCAGAGCTTTCACAAACATATGGAGATTAAACAACACACTCTTAAACAATAGGTGAGTTGAAGAAGAAATTGCTAGGGAAATTGATAAATATTTGGAGAATAATGATAATGAGAATATAGCATATCAGAACTTATGGGATGTGGCAAAGGCAGTGCTGAGAGGGAAATTTATTACCCTAAATGTTTATGTTAAAAAACAAAAATGAGCAAAACTTAAGGACTTACTGCTCATGTGGAGAAACTAGAGAAAGGACAGCAAACTAACTCCAAAGCAAATTTAAAAAAAAAAGGGAAATAAAGATTAAAGCAGAAATAAATGAACTGGAGAACAACAACAACAAAAATAGAATAAACAAAACCAAAAGTTGGTTCTTTGATAAAATCAGCAAAATTGATGGACCCCTAGCCAGGATGAAAAGAAAAGGAAAGAGTATGCAAATAAACAAAATTGGAAATGAAAGCGGGGTTTGTTACCAGGACCAGATACCTTCACAGGGAGAACTGTACCAAATATTTCAAAAAGAACTAACATCAATCCTGTTCAAACTCTTCCAAACATTTGAGGAAAAAGGAATGCTGCCTAACTCATTTTATAAAGCTAACATCACTCTAATACCAAAACTAGATAAAGATGCTATAAGAAAGGAAAACTGCAGACCATTCCCCCCAATGAGCACAGATGCAAAATTTTCAACAAAATACTAGCAATCAAATCCAATGACACATTAAAAGAATTCTACATCAAGACTAAGTGGGGTTTATAGCAGGAATGAAAAGGTGGTTCAACACAAGAAAAGAAATCAACATAATACAGCACAATTACAAATTGAAAGGGAAAAATCACATGATCATATCAATTGATGCCGAAAAAGCATTTGACAAAATTCGGCATCCTTTCCTGATAAAAACACTTCAAAAGGCAGGAATCGAAGGAAACTTCCTCAATATCATAAAGGGCATATATGAAAAACCCATAGCCAGCATAATACTTAACAATGATAGATTGAACGAATTTTCACTAAGATCAGGAATAGGACAAGGACCTAATAGGACAACGTCACCACTATTATTGAACATTGTACTAGAAGTCCTACATGGTGCAATTAGACAGGAGAAAGAAAGAAAAGGCAACTGAATAGAAAAAGAAGAAGTAAAAATTTCATTATGTGCAGATGACATGATCCTATACTTGAAAAAACTTGAGATATCAATGATAAAGTTACTTGAGCTAATAAATTCGGCAAAGTGGCAGGATACAAGATCAATGTACAAAAATCAGTAATGTTTCTACACACACATAATGACCTACCTGAAGAGAATATTAAGGGAAAAAATCCATTCAAAATAGCAACCAAAAGAATCAGGTATCTAGGAATAAGCCTAACCAGGAATATCAAGGACTTTTACACAGAAAACTATAAAACATTGCTAAAAGAAATAAAAAATGACTTATATAGATGGAAAGACATTCCATGGTCGTGAATAGGGAGGTTGAATGCCACCAAAATGTCAGTTCTGCCCAAATTGATTTACAGATTCAATGTAATACCAGTCAAAATCCCAACAACCTACTTGGGAGACCCGGAAAAGCCAGCTATCAAATTTACTTGGAAGAGAAAGAGTCCCTAAATACCTAAAAATATCCTAAAAAAAAAAAAAAGAGGAGCGAAACGGGAGGAGTAACATTTCCTTATTTTAAGGCTTACTATAAAGCATGGTACTGGCACAAAGATAGAAGTCTCAACCAATAGCATTGAACTGAATTGAATTGAGAGTGCAGAGATAGACCACCAAATCTACTCACAATTGATCTTCAATAAGGCCCCCAAGTCCACTGAACTGGGACAGGACAGTCTTTTCAGTAAATGGGCATGGGAGAATTGGATATCAGTAGCCAAAAGAATGAAAAGAGGACTCCTACCATATACCTTGTACAAATACTAATTCAAAAATGGATTAAAGACCTAAATATAAAAGCCAGTACCCTAAAACTTCCAGAAGAAAATATAGGAAAACTTCAAGATCTAGTAATAGGAGGTAACTTCTTAAACTTTACATCTAAAGCACAAGCAGCGAAAGCAAAAAATAGATAAATAGGAACTCCTTAAAATCAAAAGCTTCTGTGCCTCAAAGGACTTTGTAAAAAGGTGAAGAAGCAGCCAACACAATGGTAAAGGACATTTGGAAACCACATTTCAGATAAAGGCTTGATATTCTGTGTACATAAAGAAACTATACAGCTCAACAACAAAGGAACAAACCACAGAAATATAAAATGGACAGGGGATGTGAATAGACACTTTTTTGAAGAGCAAATACAAATGGCTAGAAAGCACATGAAGAAGTGCTCATTTTCATTATCAATAAGGAAAATACAAATCAAGATGACAATGAGATATTACCTCATACCTATAAGAATGGCTGCTATTAAACAAACAGGAAAATACAATCTTTAGAGAGGATGTGGAAGATTAGAAGAGTTTATTCACTGTTCATGGGAATGTATAATCGTGCAGCTGCTGTGTAAAACAGTTTGGTGATTCCTCAGAAAGGTAAATATTGTGTTGCCCTATGACCCAATAATAACACTATTCAGTATATACCCAGAAGAGCAGAAAGTAGTGACATGAACAGACATTTGCACACCGATGTTTGTAGGGGCACTATTCATAATTGCCAAAAGATGGAAACAATCCAAGTGCCCATCAACAGATAAACAGATAAACAAAATGTGGTATATACATATGATGGAATAGTACTCAGAAGTAGGACAGAATGAGGTTCTGAAGCATATGACAATTGTGCTGGTCTGACTTGA
The DNA here is from genome assembly GCF_023851605.1 of Tamandua tetradactyla. Taxonomy (NCBI): domain Eukaryota; kingdom Metazoa; phylum Chordata; class Mammalia; order Pilosa; family Myrmecophagidae; genus Tamandua; species Tamandua tetradactyla. The sequence goes on from NC_135331.1 coordinate 53,630,667, forward strand.
TGTATGTACCCTAGAAAAGCCATGTTTTAATTCTAATTCCATTTTGTAAAGGCAGCGTTTCTTCTAATCCCTATTCAGCATTGTATGTTTGAAACTGTAATCAGATCATCTCCCTGGAGATGTGATTTAATCAAGAGTGGTTGTTAAACTGGATTAGGTGAAGGCATGTCTCCACCCATTTGGGTGGGTCTTGATTAGTTTCTGAAGTCCTATAAAAGAGGAAACATTTTGGAGAATGAGAGATTCAGAGAGAGCATAGAATGCTGCAGCACCACAAAGCAGAGAGCCCATCAGCCAGCGCTTTGGAGATAAAGAAGGAAAACGCCTCCAGGGGAGTTTCATGAAACAGGAAGCCAGGTGAAGAAGCTAGCAGATGATGCCATGTTTGCCATGTACCCTTCCAGATGAGAGAGGAACCCTGACCATGTTCACTATGTGCCCTTCCAGCTGACAGAGAAACTCTGACTGTGTTTGCCATGTGCCTTTCCACTTCAGAGAGAAACCCTGAACTTCATTGGCCTTCTTGAATCAAGGTATCTTTCCCTGGATGCCTTTGATTGGACATTTCTATAACTTGTTTTAATTGGGACATTTTCTTGGCCTTAGAACTGTAAATTAGCAAGTTATTAAATTCCCCTTTTTAAAAGCCATTCTGTTTCTGATATATTGCTTTCTGGCAGCTAGTAAACTAGAACAACAATGTAGATGAACCTTGAGGACATAATGCTGAGTGAAATAAATCAGACCCAAAAGGGCAGATACTGTATGATTTCGCTATTCTGACTCTGGTAAAGGTAATCTCAGAAGTTACACTGTAGAATATAGCAGATTTAGAGGAACACAGAAATTAGAGATGGGGGAAAGGCTACCCAATGTGGTTGAACTTAAAGGAATGGAACGGATGAAAATGATGGTAACTAACTGGTTGGGTTGTAAGTAACATTGCCATATTGAAGGTGAATATGATTGAAAGGGATGTATAGTGCCATGTATCCCACTGATTAAATCTACAATTATAAATAAGTTCTCACATGAACTATTTCATAAGTTTGATATTGGATAAAGAGTCAATAATAGAGGGATATAGGGGGAAACTAAAATTGCATGCTACAGCCAATAGTTAACAGGAAGACATCAACAGTACCACGGTACTACCAGGGGCAACTAATTGGGGTGGAGGAAGAGATAAGGGGTAGCTTTGATTTGATATTTGATGAAGCTATGTTTGTCAGTTCTTTGTTGTTATGGACCAATAAAAACTGTCTAAAATTGAGAGTGCTGCTGGTTGTACAATCAAGTGAGGATATTGTAAGATACGGTTTATTTATTTTGAATATTATCCATTATGCCCAATAGATGGAGGCAGCTGAAGGGTACAATGACTGTGAAGCAGAATGGCAAACCTTGGGGACAAAATATTGTACCAAATAATCCAGAAACAAAAGAACAAATTTGCTAAGGTCTCTTTTAGAAAATCACCACAAGAAAATGGGAGGCTAGACTGAAAGCCTTTATGGCTGCCCCACTTAGTCTGAAGTTGTAAGTGTATTTCTAGATTCTGAGACACTGAGCTATACGTGTATCAGCTGGTATTTTCCTGGAACTTTGGGTTACTCTATGACACTAAGACCCAGAAACGGAGTGCTGCAGCCCTGAAAGTGAGCATAGCTACATACAATAACAGTTCAAGTGATTGAAAAAAAGAGGTCAGGCTTCACAGTTAAAAACGAGGCCAATCTGACTGGGACTAAGGTATGTAAAAATACAGGGTAAAAGATGATAGTGTATGAACTCTAGACCCTCAATACTGTTTAAGGGCAAAGGCAGAGAGGTTTATTATGTCTAGAACCTAAATTTTCTTTAACACACAATCTAAATCAATCTGTCTGGATAGCTCATTTAAACCACCCAAACTCCTGGAATCCAGAATGGGAATGAAGCATTGTAATTCTGTACAGCTTAATGTAATACCTGGATACATCTCAGACTATGGTGGACCAACAATTAAAAAGTATTATTGGAGTCCCTTGAGGGTCTGAAGGAAAAAAAAAATGGAGCAATTAAGCTTTCTCATCTTGGAAACTATGGTACTGAGGTTGATTTTGAGGCTTGCCCTTATGAAACTTATTCCTGTAGTGGAGAAGCTAAGACAAGGTCTAAGAGATGCTTCCAGGAAAACTCTTTTGTTGCTCAGACGTGGCCTCTCTCTCTCTAAGTACAACTCTGCAAGGAATATCATTACCCTCCCCACTGCATGGGACATGACCATCAGAGGTGAAAATCTCCCTGACAATGGGAGAAATGACTCCCAGGTATGTCTCGTTCTGGCACTGTGGGATTGATAACACCTTCCTGACCAAACAGGGCAAAGAAATGTAATAAAGTAAGGCATCAGTGGCTAACAGAGAGTAAATAGAGTCCAAAGGCTATTCTGGAGGCTATTCTTATGCAAGCTTCTATTAGATAGTGCTAATTGCCATGGTTTGCTAAACTCAACCAACATCACTCATGTTAACTCTTAAGAACACCAAGGGCTTGAACTGAGACTCTATAGAACTTTCATGCACTACGTTTGCTTTCCTGGTACCTATAATTACCTAAGGGTTCTTATGCCAGATAATTCCTAAAACCCCGAGGGACCAGCCTCTCCAAGATTATTTCCAGTTTGAAAGTATTATGTACCCTGAAAAAAGCCATGTTTTAATCCTGATCCAATCTTGTGGGAGCAGCCATTTCTTTTACTCCTGATTCTATACTGTTGGTTGAAAACTTTTAACTAGATTATCTCCACAGACATGTGACATGCCCAATTGTGGGTGTAATCTTTTTATTAGATGGAGATGTAATGCCACCCCTTCTAGGTGGGTCTTGATTAGATTACTAGGGTTTTTAAAAAGGGAAGCATTTTGGAGAGGGCCAGAAATGACAGAAGCATCTGATACAGACAGCATATGTAGACGCTTGGAGAACCGTTGTTTCAGGGAACAGAGACACAATGTTTGAAGATGCTTAGAGCCCAGCAGACATTGTCATGAGATGTTAAGCAAGCCAGAAGCTGGAGAAATTCAAGGAAAGCCAAAAGGTGAAAGCCAGTCCCAGAGAAGCAAAGTGAGGAAGCTCCACATAAACAGAGCCTGAAAGCAATGGAGCCCAGGAGTCATGGACCAGCAGATGCCAACCATGTGACTTCCCAACTGACAGACGTGTTTCTGACCCATCAGCCTTTCTTGAGTAAAGGTAACTTCTTATTGGTGCCTTAATTTGGACACTTTTGCTTCCTTAGAACTGTAAACTTGTAGTGTATTAAATTCCCCTTTTAGAAAACTATTCTAGTTCTGGTATATTGCATGCCGGCAGCTTACTAACTAATACATCAACGAATTACATCCCCTTATCCTTTAGTGTCAATACCCCTGCTCAACATGAAAAAGTCAGAATGGGTATTGCCTAAAGATCCCTATAGATTGGGAGAAGGATCAAAGGAGAAGGAGGGATTATAACAGAGAAAATAGGCCTTAGCAAAAATAGGTCTTAGCAAATGAGCATGACTGCTGAATCACTATATTGAAATTTCTTTCAGCCTCCAGTGCTTTGGAGCACCTAGAAGGAAAAACCTTAAATAGTGGAATGGTAACCCATACCAAACTATGACATTTGTTCCATAACTACATGTTGAAGTGTACTTTGAAGATTATTTATTTTTCTTTCTTTTCTCTGTATATATATTTCACAATAGAAAAAATTTTTTAAATCAAAGCCAATAACATCACTGACCTGAATAACAATATATCCCTGGCTTGAATGTCATTTGAAGATGAGTACATTATACATGGTGAATGAAAGATGTGCTAGATGAAAAGTCTGGAGATGGCATTTATACAGGTTACTCACTTGGTCAAGATACCTGGTCTCTCTTTCTTCATCTGTAGAAAAATTGGTGGTGTCTAATATCTTTCAAATTTAAAATTCTGTAGCCCTAAAAACATTCACAAGTATGGGAGCCATGAGGGATATCGAAAATTTTCTGGATATATCCCAAACTCCCAATAGCATTACATATAAAATTCAAACATTTTGCTGAATTCCCCAATACCATTATAATCATGTTGTTTAATCATACCTCACATCTGTGGGACTTCCTACCTAGACAGCGAGCTCCTTGAAGAAAGGGGCCAAGTATTATTTAATTCTGTGTCCTCAGTGCCTGACACACATACACTGGCTGAAAGAATAAACGGGAGCTCAGCGATCTACAGAGGATACAGGTAATAAGAGTGCCCTCTGCTAATTCAGGAAAGGAAAATAGCAATAAAAAATGCAAATAAAAATATTTTCCAGAAAAAAATAATAATTGCAAAACAGATAAAATTACATGTTATTGGTGCCATTCTCGTCTAGCAATTCTCAAATGAAGGTGGCAGATGAACTGGGATGATCCCAGCGGAAAGGTGCACCACATCCAGTTAGGGACTACAGAAGTTTGTATTCAGCATCTACTACAAATGTTACACTCTTCTGTGACAAATCAGCAGTTAGCAGGAGCAATAGGTGTTCTTAATTTAGGCGTATTTTTCTTCCAAAATACTTTTAGTCAAATATTCATGTTTCATACGAAATTGGTTGATGTTATAGCAGATATCAAACTGTAGGTAAGAAATCTAAGAGAATCAAGTATAAAGTCTTGTATTAATAAAAGAGGTCAGGAAGGTAGACAAACACAAGACCAATAAATAGAAAAATTCCTACACACTGGATAAATTCACTTTGAAAATATCATGGAAGATAGGATACCATTATCAACAGCAACCAGTTGAATGCCTTAAGGTACCCAGACATAAAATGTCCCAGAAAAAAAGCAAGAACTATATGGAGAAAAGTAAAAAAAACCTTAATGAAGTACATAAAAGAATATTAATTGAAGAAGCATATCTAGATCTCAAATGGAATGGCCCAATATTTAGAAACATACATTCTTTCCTCAAATTAGTCTATTCATTTAAAGTAATCCCAATTAAAAATCCCAACAGTAAAATTTTATGGAAATTAACCAGCTGATTCTAAATTAATATAAAGAAAAAAATGCCAAGAATATTTGAAAAAGAACAAAGTGATGGTACTTTGCCCTACAAGATAGCAAATCTATTTTGGGGTATGGTAATTAAAGCAGTGTTGTATTGATACAGCCACAGACAAACATTTCAGCGGAAAATACTAAAGGAATCTGTTTCACCCAAGTTTCATATGGATTAATTAATAAAACTAAAAAAAAAAAAAATTAAGTATGAGAGAAGAGCTTTTAAATCTCAAGGCAAAAAAGACCTTCCTAAAGCAAGGTACAAAATTTGAAAGCCCAAAAGGAAAATATCATTAGTTTCTTCGCTACTTGAACATTTTAAATTTCTCTACAAAGAGAAGAGTCATAAACAACATGAAAAGATAAGCAATATTCATCAAGACACCACTAAGATACTAAACAGACAAGTCACAAAGTAGAAGATATTTGCAGCACATGACTCATTTCAGATAATAAAAATAATTCCTACAGATTTTTTAAAAGAGTTAATCTCATAGAAAAAAATGGTCCAGAAATTTAGACAAGCATTTCAAAAGAGAGGATATCCAAATGGTCCATAAACATATGAAAAGTGCTCAATCTCATCAGCCACAAGGGAAATGCAAATTAAAGCTACAGTGAGGTGTCACTACATAGCCACCAGATTGGCTAAAATGAAAAACAGCAAGTCTTGGTGAGGATAAAAAGCAGGAGAAACTCTCCTTGATGGAAACATAAATTGGTACGACTCCTTTGTCAAACCGTTATCTACCAAAATCAAACATACGCACACTTTACAAACATACACAGTCTCCCAAGTATATTCCCAATAAAAATGCAATTCACCATAAACCATGTACAAGCATATCATTAGTTATGTTATCTTAAAACTGGAAACAATCCAAATGTTTATGCTCACCAGTAGAATTAATAAGTGAATTATATATTCCTACAATAGAATACCATACAACAGTTAGAATTAAAAAAATTATTTCCATGTGTCAGTTCTTTTACTCCCTGTATTTGGCCCAAGCCACATCTTGGTACCTGTGCTGGTTTGAAAAGATTTACGTACCCTAGAAAAAACATGCCTTAATCCTCATTCAATCTTGTGGGAGTGACCATTTCTTTTAAACCCTATTCAGCACTGTATGTTGGAAACTTGATTAGATTATCTTCATGGGGCTGTGACTCACCCAATTGTGGGTATTAACTTCTGAGTAGAAGGAGATGTGACTCCACCCATTCCACATGGGTCTTGGTTAGTTTACTGGAATCCTCTAAAAGAGGAAGCATCTTGGAGAAAGCTTGAGAATGACAAGTGAACCAGAGTCCACCAGCCAGCAACCTTTGGAGATGAAGAAGGAAAACGCCCCTTGGGGAGCTTCAAGAAACAAGACACCTGGAGAGAAAGCTAGCAGACATCGCCATGTTCGCCATGTGCCTTTGCAGTTGAGAGAGAAACCCTGAACTTCATCAGCCTTTCTTGAGTGAAGGTAACCTCTTGTGCCTTGATTTGGGCATTTTTATAGGCTCACCTTAATCGGGACATTTTCTTGGCCTTAGAACTGTAAACTGGCAACTTATTAGATTCCCCTTAAAAGCCATTCTGTTTCTGGTATATCACATTTCAGCAGCTAGCAAACTAGAACAGTACCTTATCCTCGTTATTGTGTATGGAGACCACAGATGGAAAAGGATATGAGGTTATTGACTTCCTTTTACAAGGCACCTTCCTCAGGTGAAGATATAACAATAGCCTTATCTACCCATACAGGAGGGGCTGCTCAATCTGAATGGCCAGGGAGCTTTAGTGAGAGCAAGGACTCAGTGTAGTCCAAGTCTTCTGAAACCCCCTCTACATCCTTATTCCATTCTCAGGCTTTCACTTTTTCGAACCAATTCCTTAACTTTCACATTAAAGACCAGAAGAAGGTATGAATTCAACCCATAGTGTAATTTTGGTAGCTCAAGGGATCCCACCTTGTTTGGTATCAAGCTATATTTGTCCTCCAGTTTCAAGAAATAAAAGAATTTTCTAGCCTAGTGCAGGTAAGTCCCTGAATTTCAGTCCAATGCCTTGATTAAAAATGTTATGGAAGTGAACTTATTACTCTTTTTCTTTAAGAAGAAGAAGTTACATACCAAAGTTCTTCCCCATCTATTTATAAAATGAAAATAATAATAGCATTTTTTCACAGAGTGGTTGTGAGGATTAAATAAAATATTATTAAAAATGCTCAGCACTGTGCCCAGCCTACGGTAAGTGGGTAAAGAATGGCAGCTATCTTTTCTTTTTTAATAAAATGAAGAAACTATAAAGCATCACCCTCTAATTTGAAAATATCTTCTAATTAAAAAGTCCCACTATATGTGCTAACATTTGAAAATGAGGGTTATTATGTCCTTCATTTTCAATTCACCCCGAGTAAGGCAGGATCATAATAATTATCCCTAATTTCCCAGATGGAGGAACTAAGTCCCCAAAAGCCCAAATGTCTGACCTCGGTCATAAGCCCCAACATTAAGAATTGACTCTCAACTCCTCCACCAGCTCCCCATCCCCCAGTTTCATTTTCTTTTTCTTTTTTTATGTGGTATGGCGGGGGTCACATTTCATTATTTTTCCATGTGAGTATACCCTATTGCAGCCCCATTTGTTGAATTTTCTTGTTTGGTTGTTTTTTGGGGAAGTGCCTGGGCAGGGAATCGAACCTGGGTCTCTGGCATGGCAGGCGAGCATTCTACCACTGAACTACCCCACGCGCCCCCTCCACCCATTTTCTAATCAGACCTTAATATACGTGATGCTTCAGCACATGTAACAGAAGTTCTTTAGCAGAAGAAACACCTAAGAATTTGTTTGAAAAATTTCCATATGAAAAAACATCACCCAGGGCTTTGGTTCTTATACTGAGAAAAGGCTCTTGTTAAAAAATTCTTTTAAAAATCCAAAATCTGATCAATAGCAGGGAAGCTGCAATACTGAGCTCTTTCACCAAAGAAATTTACAACCAAATAGGGCTTTAGAACCAGGATTCTAAATGATGCCGCCAGAGAAAAGGGAAGGGGTGGGGGCAAAGAAAGACATCAGTGATATCCTTGGGATAGCTCTAAGCTCCATTACACGATCCCGAAGAAATATAATAGGATCTGAGACCCAATTATTACTTCCTCCATCTAACCCTTTCATTTAACATATCATTAGTATTTTTAGACAATCCCCAGGGGGCCCTCACACTTTCATAGGTGAGTCAGACAGCAAGAACCATGGCAGCTATCCAAGGAAACTGATCCCCCTTTTAACGCTCCTTTTTGGTTACATGCTATAATGCAATGGTCATGTACTGAAGCAATTTTCGGGAAAATGACAAGAAGAGCTCTGTCATTTTGTAAACAAGAACAAACGTTGTAATTGGATCTTAATTACATAATGCTCTGAGAGGTTATTTTTATTTCTTTGTTTGTTAATGCAATTATTTAGCTTCCCTATTTTAGCCTTGACCTTGCAGGAAGAGGGTATTTTCCAGTCAGCGTAATGCTTTATCTTTGAAAGCTACAATCAATAAGGATAATTAATGATGCCGGCTGCAATGATAGCCTCAGCAATCATTATCCCACATTAATCCCTGCAGTCAGACTGGGGTCAAGGCCATCTAAATCATTCACCTAGGGGTGGAGAAATTCAAATAATTTACCAATTTAAATCCTTGCAAACAAATCCCACTTTATTTTCAAAGCAGTTTGAATGCTGGCCAGGTTTGTTTTGTGTGTTTTCACTGGGTGGGCTTTTTTTTTTTAATGGCAGAATATATACTTGATATTAGCATTGCAGTTGGGCTTTGTTTGTGTTTTGATAAATTAATGTAAAAACATGCAGCACATGAAATGCTGCTGTGCCTGGGAGTACAAGCCACATCTAGCACTTTGCTCCCTGGTTTGAAAGGAGGATGGGGGAAGGAAGAGAATGGAGGGAAGAAGGGAAGGGGAAAGGAAGAAAAGAGGAATGGAGAGCAGAATGAGAGCAGGTGGCCTCAGGATGACAAAGACCTGGGGGGAATGGCTGAAAATTACAAACTAGAAAATGTTTGAGAGGGAACCGCAGGCTTACTCAGCATTATTGAGAGGGCTGTAGGATGTGGAACTTCATGATGGTTCTTGCAAAACAGCTTTACTACTGAGGTCTTTTTTCCCCTGATCTCTACCTTTTTTTTTTCCTGTCTCTTCCTAATGCACAAGGTGGATGACTTGATGTAAACTTCTGAATGTCCATTATGGATCACACCCTGTTAAAAAGAATCCTGCCATATTTCCAAATATTTTTCAATGGTTTCATTGTAACTAGGGCTTTGCTATAAATCATATCCCTAGTCTGCAGAGGCTAGAGATGATATCAAAGTGATGCTTAGTGTCTCCCTCTTTCTCTCTCTCTTTCTCTCTGTCTTTCCAGAACTGAACTAGCAAATGAAGAGAAATCTGTAGCCCATAGGAGTTCAATAAATATTCATTAATATAATATAACCACATTTATTTCAATCACCTTTGCTCAAAGTCATAATTTCCAGGAATTATAACAGCTAAAGTAAACTTTCCTGTGTCAGTGATTGGGGATTGGAATGTTTATGGAGATAAGGAGGAGATGGAAGGCAACTAAGAGACAGCTGCTGGAAGCGGAGTAAAAAAAAAATCTGTAAAGACTTCACTCCCCTCAGGATGAGAAGTTCTATGCAAAGACTGTGCTGAAAGCTGCAGAGAATTTATCACCCGTCGCTTTTTCATTATGAACAGTGACTGCTAAAGAGAAAACACTTAACATGTTTGAGCACAGTTATTATATTCCTGAGAAGGAGCAATGTCTAATGAGGTTTTATCACTATTTCACCATCTCCGAGATATAGATCCTTGTTTCAGCTTGAGAAAAGAAACACTGAAGATATTTTTGGGGTCTTGAGATATATCTGAGTGGAGGGGGAAAGTGAACTATGTATTTGAACATGGAAAACCATGTCATTCTAGGTTGGACTATGAAACACCATGTTCCCTTGCAGATCCTCAGAGGTCTAACAGCCTTCCATCTGTCTTTTCTGCACTTGCAACTTTTGATAAGGAGCCCAGTCTTTGCAGACTCTGTCTTCTTCCTTCTTCACTCCACCCAATCTGGCTTATTCATCTTGTACTCCTCCAATAAGCAAGCAATTTCTGTTAAGCACATACAAGCAGGGCTAGCTACATAACTTCCAGAGCCCAGTGCAAAACAAAAATGTGGGGCCTCACCCAGTGCAGTGATGTCAGTCTCCTCTTCCCACAAGCCAGCCACCCAAATCCACAGCAGATGGGCAATACCCAAGAGATTACAACCTCCACACTGGGTTGTATCTGGAAGTAGGCGATGGATCCACATCAAAACACCCTCCCAATAGCCCATGGCACTGCCAGTCTGTAGCAGTGAGAGCTACTGCCTTGCCCCCACTCTTAAATCCCGCCAGGTATGTAGCCAGCTCCTACCCACCCCATACCCACACCCAGCTCCCCACTGGGGGCACAAGGTGACAGCAGAAAGTAGGCCTCCCCCATCTAACCAATGTGATCTGGTCACCACCCTAAGTGGAAGGTGTTGCAGCAGTCACAGGCCTGGCTGGGAAGGGGAGGCTGGATATGTCTAGGACACCTGGAGGCAGAGAGTAGGCAGTCAAAAAGAGGCTCAATTATCCCGTCAGACTTCACTTCAACAAACTCAAAGGCAAATGCAAGATAAAAGTATCCAAAGATAAAAGTATTAAGAACTTCACGACAGCACCTTTGAAGAGCATTGAACTGAAGTGCAGGTCCCTTCTGAGCATGGGGCCCTATGCGACTCTACTGGTAGCACACTCATGAAGCCATCCCTTCCGACAAAGTACCAGGGAGGACCCCATACCCCAAAGAAGTAAGACTCAAATCTCTGGTCTCTGATAGCTCATTGTATAGTAGGAGACACAGGCATGTAAGAATAATAGCTACATCATAATGGAAATGTGATACATTGAGCCATCAGCTGTGTGCCAGCCATTGTGCCAGGCACTTTACCTGTATCAGATAATCCTCATAATGATCCATGAGGTAGCCATATTCCTAACCCTATTTTCATACATAATCAATCGTAAGCTGGTTAAGGTCTTACAGCTAAGAAAAAAAGGTGAGCCAGGATTTGAACACAAAACAGGAACTTCTAAGCATGGTCCCCTCCTGCTTCCCTGTAACAGAAATTTATGTCAAATACGCTATGGAGATCCAGAGGCCACTAATGTTGTTCTGTAAAAGTTGAGAAAGTCACTATAAAAAGTGATGAATTTGAATTAGGTTTTGAAAAAATGAGCAGGAGTTTGCCCATCAGGGAAGGAGGAATGCTGTATGAATAGTCAGGAAGTTCTTATGGTTGACATAAGGAACAGAGGGAATGAGGCTGGGGAGGTGGGAAGGGGCCTGCAGGAAGAATGTCCTAGAAAGGGGTGGTGCTCTATTCTGCAGGCGGTGGGGACCCACCTGAGACTGTTAAGCTGGATGGTAATATGACCAGATCCCTCAAGACACCTGGCCAAATTATGAACAAGAAAAAATGCCAAAATGATTATCATCTTTTTGGAAACCATTCTCAACTTATGCCAAGGATTTTGCAAAGGCCTTTCTACAGCACAGCCATTCTTTCAGAACAGCTGCCAGCTAAAAGTAGACCTGGCAGAACTGCCACTGGAATTTTGGGAAAGGGCCCTAAACAGAAGAAACCCCCAAGTGACCAGAGCAACAGGAGAGCAACTACTCTCTCTTCACAGCAGCAAAAGAGAGTGGCCATAGACTAAGCCTCCTTTGGTAGCCACTGCACCTATAGGGTGATGCTGTCCACACTGGTGTTTGAAATGGACGAGCCAGTAGGACGCCAACCAGTGACCCCAAACTGGATTGGAGTCAAGCAATGCCAGTTTGAACACTAAAGTGTCCTGCAATCTTGGGCCTGAATACTTACATTGGGGATACAATGGTGGATGCTGCCCCTGACCTCAAGGAATTTACTCTTCTAGCAAGGAAGTACTTTTATAGCAATTTTTTAGGAGCAAAAAACAAGGAGACTGAGTTACCCAGCTGCCTTTGCCTAAGGAAGGCTGGTCAAGGCTCCCTGTCTCAAAATGTCTCCTCTAACCCCTGAAATTTCTCTATGAAAGTCAATTCTTTGGACTTTGAATTATTGAATGGGAGTGAAAATTCCTCAGACTATTCCTGGTTCATGCTTTGGGGGAATTAATTAAAAATACTCTGAAAGAGAAAGGGGAATATGAGATAGAGGGATAGATGACTCCAACAATGGCAGAGGTGGGAAGGCAACAGAGAGAAGACGAAAGACATCAAACATCATCCCACACATCTGTGCTGGGGCAGACTTCCCTCCCCAACACTCATCTAATGACCAGTCTATTTGATCAACCCATTTGGGCCTATGTCTAGGATACAACTTTGGATTTTAGAAGGTTCTCGAGGAGACAAAGGTTGAATATATGATACACTCCTGAGTCCTGGACTTTCCATGGTTCTTATTTCTAACCAAGTTCCATAACCTAAGGAATTTTAGTTTTTGACTTTCTTTGGGCTTAACACTGATTTTATTCACTCCAAAATAAAACAGAGGGACAGAACTTATAAATAAGAAAAGAAACAACTTAATTCGTCTACAAGCTTTTGATTTTTTCCTTAGAATTATACCCTTTCCTCATACTTAGATTTATTAGCTTGGATTGTGAGGATGGTTGTGATGAAATCTGAAATTGTCGGGATTTTCTTGTTTTAAGAATTCAGAGAAGATGCTCAGGATTGTCTCTTCTATGCCAAAAAAAAAAAAAAAAATGAGTGGGATAACCAAGTTAAATTAGTACAGGAGCCCCATCTAAATCCAGGTGTCCATTCCTTTTCAATGCCTGCTTTTGTATCTCTGTGAGATACAGAGACCCCCTCTTACTATTCTGCCCTAAATATGAGATCTGGGATTTTGCCAGCCTCTTGATAGCTTCCTGATGGCTCTCAGTGCTGAACTGGCATTTCTTTGGCCTTGGGAAGGGATCAGAGAGAGGACTGGCTGCTTTCCAAAGACTAGAGGCAGAAGAAAGGGGGAGGGGTGGATTCCCTTAACCTGAAGATTGGATTTTTAAGAATTGTACCTTGTTTCTAAGTCATTTTAGGCTCCTTCTAATTTTTTCAGAAATATGAAATAGTGGGGAAGAGGTAGGGCTGTCCCTAATCTTACACACATGATCACTTAAGCAAATTCTGTTACACACTGGAGCGAAAGGACATTCTTTAATGAAGGCCACTCCAATGCCATTTCATTTAATGTATGTGAGCCCCAAGTGAGGATAAGATGAGGGACTAAGAGCAAGTGATCACACATCTTGAGATCATCTCCCCATACTGAATGGATTCCAGGTACTTGAAGTTTGGTTTGGTTTGGGTTTTTGCCCTCTACATGCAAACCAGTCTCAGTTCTCCACCTATCGTACAAGCCAAGGAAAAATCTATGAGAGTTTTAGGGAAATTTTGACAATACAACAATTCTTGTCTCTTCTGTTGCCTTTGAAACCTAAATCATCCATGAGTGGTGCTTCTAATATGCTCCTAAACTCAAGTTCTATTAGGCCCCAGGGCACCAAGGAACAAAAGATGGTGTCAAATTTTAGAGTTGGAAAGATATTTAGATTCTGCCTAGTCTTAATCCCAGGGTAAATACCATGATCCTGAAAGTATCTTGCCCAACTCACTGGCAGAACCTTAACTGGAATTTTGGTCTCTGGTGCTCATACTGCATTCAAGAAAAGGAAGCACTTGTGTTGCATTTACATGAATCCATTCTTCATCTGTCCTGTGGGGTCTAATGTAGATTACAAAGAATTATCAAATTTGGAGTGATCATCATCAATTGGAACCAATAAACAGGAAATCAATCAGTCTAGTATTGGGGTACCAATGTGGAACATTCTTTTTTTTTTTTTCAGTTTTCTTTTTTTCTTTGCATGGTCAGGCACCTGGAACTAAACCTGGGTCTCCAGCATGGCAGGCGAGAACTCTGCCTGCCGATCCACTGTGGCCCTGTGATGCATTCTTACATCTTAGCTTAAGAGATACCTTGCCCCTGCTAATGATTAGTCTCTGAAAACACAGTGCTCTGTTCTAGAAAGAAAATTCAAGATCAATCTATCAATAAATAAAGATGTATTTAGCATCTATTATATGATCTTCTAAATATAAAATTTGACACTGGCTGATGTAGTAGAAACATAGCAGCATAAAACAGCGTTTCTATCCTTTTAGGGCATAAAAATCTAATTGGATAAAATAAATAAGTGTGTGTGTTGCACTGAAATTTTAATGAGCAATGAAAAGCTGTCTATGATATAATAGAAACCTCTATGATAAGTGATTAAGACACAGACGTCATTGGGGGTTGTGAGGGGATTTCTGGAGGAAGGAGAACCAGAGATCTGTTAGGAAAGAAACCATTTTAAAGAGGGAAGGGAAACAAGAATGGCATGGGCAAAAGTGAGGAGATGTGGATGCATAAGGCACGTTCAAAGATAGCACAGAGCCTAAAATATTGAAATATGAGAATTTAAAATGCCTAGTGAAGGATTAAAAATCACATGCCTCCAACCTAATTTCAAGGGAGGCTGGGAAGTACAGTCTTCCTAAGGTCTTGAGAAGAGAACTCTGTGGTGAAGCACATAACTTTTTTTCCACATATATACTAACTTGAGTGACATAAAATCTTTTTTTTTTCTTTTTGAGGATGGGGTATAGATAGATAGAAAGATGAATCTCCCTTAATCTTCAGGAAAACAATAGTCAGGTTACAATTTCACTTTGCAGAGTAGGAGGTAGATGTATACAACTGTTACTAAGTTGCCCCAGATTGCACAACCAGCTCTTAGAAGCATTAAGATAGAACACAGATTTTCTGACTCAAGGCCCAGTGTTCTTGCCATGATACCATACTACCTCTTTTAGCTTCCTAAGTTACCACTAAGTATAACAATCTCATGCCATTACATTACCCTCCTGACTTAAAAATTTATTTGGGAAAGAAAAATCAATGAGTTCCCAAAATATCTAACCTATAGCCAAAGAAATTTACTCATCTGGAACTATCTGGCAGAGATATATTAACACACCCCATTAAAACACCAAACCTTACAGCTAACCAATAGTAAACTAAAAATAAATTTCCAACATCATCCTTTTAGAATTATTTTCTCAATCTCCAACCATCTTACTCACCTTATTTATAATACGGTAGGTTTGAAAAGGGAAATTTAAAATGAATATATGCTAATATATAGATCCTTCATATGATTTTTTTAATTTTAACAATACATCTCAATCTAATATATCCAAAACATTATCATTTTCAAATATGATTTTTATTTGCTTGTTGTTCCACAGTACCTGGCAGAATGCTTTATACATAGGAGATGTGATCAATAAAACTTTGTTGAACTAATGAATGCACCAAGTTTATAGCAAAAATGTTCAAGTAATTTTAGCATAACAACACTTCAATTAGACCAAATCCCTGCCCCCTTTGTATACCTTAGAGTTAACTAGTAAATCCATTTATTACTCATTCATTCGACCAACATATATTGAGCACTTATTATGAACAATTTCTGGTGCTAATCATTTTGGGAGCTTATAAAGATAGGCTTAGTTCTTCCCCTCCAGGAGCTTGTCATGTAATAAGGGAGATGTTGAACTCTGAGAAGGATCTGGCAAGGATGAGTGATCAGATTAAAGGTCCCCAAATGCTTCTTCCTTTTTTAGCAGAGGACCTTTTGCAAGAGGGTAAGAGTTGATGTTCCCCACAGAAGCCATGAAGGTTGGGGTTCCTTGTAGATTCTCAGCCATGGTTAGTAATTAACCTCTCTTATAGAGCAAGTGACTGCCAGGAGGCCCTGCATGCTGAGACACAAATGAATTCTGAGGGGACGTGACTCTTGGCAACTTATGTCAAGTTTGGACCAGGCACAAGAACAAGTCTAGAAACTCCAGGACAGACTGTTTTCCAGAAGATAACAGTGCACATAAGGATCACTGGAGAGCTTTGTGTAGCTACCAATGTCTGGATCCCACTCCCAGATATTCTGATTTAATCAGTGAAGTTCAAGCACTTGGAATTCTTCAAAAGCTCTCTGAGTGGAGATGGTATTGTGATTTTGTTTAAAAGTGGTATTGTGATTTTGTTTTTTAGGGATATGAAATGATATGTTTATAGGTAAAATGCTATTCTGTCTACGATTTATAATGAGGCAGGTATAGGGAGTGGGTGGGATATAAAGGAAATTAAATTCACTATGAGTTGATAAACAGTCATAACTGAGTGCTGGGTACATGGGGTTTGATAGAGTTTTCTTTCTACTTTTGCATATGTTTGAGATTTTCCATAATAAAAAGTTAAAAAGTAAATCAATATAAGCTTCCTAGGCAATTCCAAAGCATACCCAGTGTTGTACACCTGGGATCCAGAATACTTGGAGAATGGAGTTCTTCTCCTGGATCCTCAAATTCCATCTGCCTTTGCTGGCAGACTTCCACAGAGATCCCCTCCCAGTGGCGAGCAAAAGTTTATTGCTTCTTCTAATTCTTCTAACTACAGCTGAGGGCCCTCACAGAAGTCTGTGCTGCCATCTTAATGTCCACAACAACCAAACTGAATGTACCTTTAGAACTGCTCATGGAACTGGCATAATTACCCACAGTAATCATGCTGCACTTCTTAATCCTTGATTGCACCTAATAGACCCAAGGTGCCTCAATGTAGTCACTCTAAATTCATTGATTGAAAATTAAGCACGTCTTAAAATTGTTTCATTTAGACACAAACTTTCAAAAGAAATAAACTGGAATGCTCCTTCCTGATTCACATAGTAGGCAAAAGAAGGGGACAACTCACAAAGAACAGTGATTTGATAATGCTCTGGTTATTACATTATAAATAAGGTCTTACCCAATGGAGTAACACTTTTTCCCATGAAGCATTCCTTAGAACAGCATCTTTAAAACAGCAAATTGAGCTCCTTCAATGGGTCAGGAGCAGTGGGTATCTCAGGACCAGCAACTTTTAAAAGATGAAATAGAATAGAAAATATTAGAGAGCATCACATGTAGTAGAGATCTAAGTATTGTTTTTGTGATGTTCATCTCAGGAGTTAAATATGTATATGTGTGTATGAAATGTAAGAGAGTCAAAATAGTTTTAAATGTGTGATCCTAGAAGTTCACATTTTATGCTCAGTTCCCCTCATCTGAGGTTGGCTCAGAGAGGTCTGGAGCTTAGGACAGATCATGAGTAATTGAAGGAGTTAGGAGTCTGGAAGAGGAATGGGATCAATACTTAGGAAAAGGCAGTCAGGGGAGGAAAAACAAGTAACAAAGCTGGATCCAGCAAGCAAACTAAGTCAAACCAGACATTCAATATGCAGGCAAATCTGGTTGCAGGAATAGGTACCCCTGGCTCTACAATTCCTACACTGGAGGGAGAACATGTATAGTAATCTCACTGGAAAGGGGTTAGAAGTTTAGAGGTATAATTGCATTGTAATCTTGGATTGTATGTTTCTGTGTTGAGTCTAATGAGTTCTGATGGAAATTGTGGGGAAGCTAAAGACACCCAACCCATGGCACTGAGCAACCCATTGGCACCACCACCAAGGGCTAAGAAAGCCAAAGTCAAAGTCAAGGTGAAGCCTGAGCCCCATGCCCCGGACTGAATTCTCACTCTAGTACTACTGCTTCTCCAACTGCCTGCAGGAGCACTCTCCCCACAACAGCGGAGGGCCTTACAGCCTCTTAAGAGGCCTTCTCAGGACACCCACATGGGATGTCTGGGTGGGGTCTTACAAATAGGCCCATAGCAAAGGAAAAGAGGGGTGGGAATAGATTTGAATAATATTACAAAGGCAGAATTGACAGATTTTATTTTTAGACAGGTCTTTTTTATTTGTTGGAATTTGGGGGGCGGGGGAGTGGTGCTGAGCACAGAAGGAGCACTCAGAGCTTGTTCCACAATCCGGAGTCTCAGTTACTGGGTGGTCTCTCCTTTGGACAGGCTGTGGCCAAGGTCACAGGGCTATACTGGGTTACTCACCCAAGCACAGTCTCAGTGAGTCTATTAGAAACAACTCAGGAAGACATAATGGGATTGGAGGTCTCCTCTGTGAGGGTTAAAGGACTAGAGTAAGGAATTTGCTTTAGAATAATCAAAGACTATTAGGACAATCACGCTGCATAAAAATAATAATATTCAACCCTGTATGTGACCACAAACGATAAGGTCTGTAAACACACTCAGCCCAGTACACAGTTCCTAAAAATGGTGCAATCAATACTCGTTTCCTTTACGGTATATAAAGTGACTTCCCAAACATGAATATTATCCCATTTGAGTCTTACAACAACCATCTAAAAGAAATAATGGCGTTAAGCCCATTTTGGAGATATGAAACTAAGGCTTTATCCAATTAAGTAACTTTCTCAAGGTCACAAACTAAGTAAGGAACGTTGGACTATACCTTCAGTCTTCTTCTGCCTTACATTGTGAAAAACCAGCACAGGAATTTGCTCCAACATTAGGACCATAGAAAAAGGATCTGAGAAATAAGAAAATCAGATGAGATAAATTCAAGTAAGTGGCTCAGTAAACAGTGAATAATTTAAAAACTGAGATGTTGCTCATCAGCTGACAATGAAACTAAGGAAGAGAAGCCCAGAAAGCTGACAATCTCAGGAACAAAAAGCTGGTAAATATCATTAAAGAAACTTTTAAAAAACATATCCTTTGTGAAAGTCTCTCTGGCAGCGTGGGAGATGACTCCAAGGGATGAGCCTGGCCCTAGCACAGTTAGATCAACAATGCCGTCTTAACCAAAATGGGGAAAAGAAATGTAACAAATAAGGCATCAGTGGCTGAGAGAGTTCAAATAGAGTCAAGAGGCTACACTGGAGGTCACTCTTATGCAAGCTTCAGCCAGACATTGCTACCTATCATAACCTGCCATACCCCAGCCAAAACCATTCCAGCCAATCCTAAAGAATACCCAGGGAAATGTATAAGATTCTACAAAGGTTTCATGTACCAGGGTAACTTTTCCAAACCTACAATCTCCAGATGGGTCCCTGGAGATTGTAGGTTTGGAAAAGTTACCCTGGTACATGAAAGCACCCATAAGTCCATTCCACTATCCCATATTATAAACAGCCCCTTCCAACATGAAAAAGTTAGAACAGGCATAGCCTCAACACTCCTAAAGAATGCCAGAAAGATCAAAGGTCATGGTGGAGTTATACAGAGAAGGTAGGGCTTAACAAATGAGTATGAGTGCTGAATCATTATATTGCTATTTCTTTTAGTCTCCAGTGCCTGAGAGCGCTAGAAGTAAAAACCTAAAATTGTGCAATTGTAACCCACACCAAATTCTAAAATCTGTTCCACAACTAATTGTTGCCATGTGCTTTTACATTTATTGCTTTTTTGTATATAGGTTATTTTTCACAAAACAGAAAAAAAAAGAGAAGGAGGAGTATAACTGAAAAGACAAGATTTAACAAATGAGTATGACTGCTGAATCATTATACTGATTTTTTTTTGGTCTCCAGTGTCATGGAGCAGCTAGAAGAAAAATACCAAAATTGTAGAACTGTAACCCATACCAAACTTTAAAATCTGTTCCTTAATTACTTGTTAAAATGTACTTGAAATTTATTGCTTTTTTGTATATACGTTATATTTCACAATTTAAAAATGTTAAAAAAAAAGCATATCCTTTGAACTCAGGAATATTTTATTATATTTGACATTGCATTGTTCTCTGTTCTTTGAGTTGTTTATAATGAAAATGAAATTAAATCATTTATTTACATTATTACAAGTACAGGAGGTCCTCCATCTCTAAGGTTAATTGGTAACTGAAAAGGTTTTAAGTCCCCTTAAATCAGAGACATAATAACTAGTGGGAGGGGGATAAAACTTCTATTATACATTTAACTTGAAAAAGAAATGAAACTAAAATTATGAAAATAAATTTATTTTATACTACCTTTGAAAGTGTAGATCGTAATTGTAACCAGCTGTTAATTCTTAGAAGGAACAAAGAATGCATCAAGTGCTGATAGGTTTGTTCGGATTTTATGTAATTTTTCCAATAAAACTAACAGAAATCTTCACTTTATACGTGCCCAGGAGATCCTAGGAAAAGTCATTTTCACAAATATACCCAAGAACTTCAGCAGAAAAAAAATATATGAGATTTTAATCATTTACTTTTGAATATCCATAAGAGGGTGGAGAGGGTGAAGTCAGTCAACCCTTGTGACTTTTTAATTGTTAACCCTGACACATCCTCATTTGTTAAAGGTTTTACACGTGATTCAAGAAGGTCTCCAAGATCACTTCTGCCATCTTCATGAAATCCTGCGTCTTTTGCAAAATGTCCCATTTTCCTCTGTAATCAGTTTCCTTCATTTTCGCATTTTTTTAATCAGTTGGGCTTTTTTCCGTATTTGCATTTTATTGTCAAATGTTGGCCACATCAGAAACCCAGCAGGAGCCCACAGACAAGGAGGCTGCTGCCAGGAGCAGAGATTGACAAAAATGTCTGCATGAGGACTAATTTTACAGCAGGTCGTTTTATTAATACTTTATGATACAGTATCTCTTATGTAAGACTAAGAAAACGTAGACATTGAATACTGGAGATGACAAAGATCTCCAGTTATTACCTCTCTGTGTATCTGCATGCTGAATGTGGACTGACATAGCCTACGTCTGGAGACTCTAAGTTATCTTTGCCCAAAGATTACCCCTTCCCACCACTACCAACCCTTTCTACCAGAAGTCATAATTCTCATCACCTGGCAGCAGAACCACAGGTGGAGACATTGGGGAGGATGTTCAATAGCCCCAGTAAGGAAGTCCCTAAAGCCTCGAATCACGTGAGAAACTTGAGTCATGAGGCCGACCTGACCCTTCACAAACAGCCTCCATCTCACAGACATCAACACCATTTCTCAGGTCTGTTCTGCTGGCCTCTCCTCCTGCTACCATCCCTTTTAGCAATGACAAAACCTGGCTTCTCTCTTCATAGCTGGGCAAAGTGTGAAGATAGGAGCTTATAGGAATTAGCAGATCAAGGGAAGAAAAACCACCAGTCCCATACTTTGATCCATAAATAGAGACAGTTTCACAGGTCTGTATGGAAAGTTTAGAGGAAAGGAATGTACATCTTAAGATAAAGTCAATTCAATTAGCAAAGCTGCCAGTATTCTCAACAATCAGAGAGGTCAGCAATTAAAGAACTCCAGGCCTTGAGGTCAGGAAGCAATCACTTGGACAAGGGTCTTCCTTTTGGCCATCATATCAGCAATAGTCTCTCTTGTGACTCTTTTACTTAAGAAAAGATTCTGGTTGAATGAGTCATTTCTTTCTAGGCCAAGAAATAGAATTGCTGAAATCCTTAGGGTAACACTTTGGAGAAGCAGTTCAAAACTGAAAACTTGCAATTTTAGCCAATCATATCCTCTGCAAAGATCACTGAAATGAAGTTTTCTGCTTGGCAAATATAGTGAGGACTTGAAATAGACAGTGCCCTGGAAAGCTCTCACATTTGTGTATGGTACTTCTAGTAGGCTTCAAACTTGGCGACGACTTAAAAACAATAGTCTATTTCTAGGATAGGTGGATTTGGGGGAGAATCTTGCCCAGCGCTAGATATTTGAAAACTGATTCCTAAATCCTGGATGATATTATCATCAGAAGGATAAAGTAGCATCTATTGATAATGAATAGGAGTGATGCAGGTTCCAGGCAGGAAATGCATTAGAGTGTAGAGGCAAAGTTAGTAAATATTCTCTGACATAAGAGTAAATAAATAAGAAATAGTGTGAAAAGCGTGAGAATGATTACCTACAGAAATAGGCGACTTCCACATGTCCCAATGTAACTGCAAGTGAGGTTGGGGAATATAATCTGGTTGAATAAATGCTGGGAAGACCTCAGGATGGCAGGAAGGCTTCTTAGTTAGGCTGTGGTCTGCTCTCTGAGGAGAGCTCCCTTTACACCGTTGTACATGGCCCTTGAATCCATCCTCTAGGAGGTCCTTCTTTTCCCATATCCATTGGCCACATCTTAAGAGAACTTTGAGAAATGTAGCCTCCTTGGGGGCTCCCCAGCTTTCTCATCTTGCTTTCTACTTACTATTATGAGCCCCATGGTTGTTTTAATTCCTGAATACTCCTATGCCTTTATCTATATAGTTCCCTAAAACTTTTCTTCACTTACCACTTCTCTATGCAACAGGGCACACCCAAAGACCTTTTCAGCATGTGGCCCTTAGATCCATTTTATTCCTTCGCTTCCTCACTCCCACGCTTCCTTCTCTCAACTTCATGGTAACTTCTAGAATTAGCCTATTAGGCTGGAAGGGGAAGTCCACATCATGAGAAATATTTGCCTTAAGGCATATTAATCAACTGAGAGGCATTTCCCCCTCAAAGTCTTCTTTAAATACTATCTCACGTTGTTTAGGTTCTAGAAGCAGTCAAATTTCAAGGCCCTGAATTTGGAACTCCCTGAAAATTTTCTTTTCTGCTTTAGAAACTGGCCCCTTTTCCCCTGAGCTCACACCTTTCTTGTAATATCTTGACAAACACAGCCAACAATAGCACAGATTACTAAATTCCTATTTGCATCCTCTTCCATGGAGCTACAAATTCATTAGGTAAAAAGTCTGCCTGCCTCATTTTTAAAATCAATAGTTTAAATATTTTTCCATAACAGGGATCCTCAACTTTCAGCTTCCAATATTAGTTTCCTCAAAAACTTGATAACTAAGGCCAGGTACTTCAGGTTTTTCTAATGGCAGCACTCCATCAATATACCAATTTCTGTATTGACACAAGTTGCCACAAAAGATCAACCCCAAATCTTTGTGACTTAGTTCAACAAAAAGTCATTACTCGCTCACACAAAGTCTCATGCAAATCAGCAGAGGCTGCCTTGTGATTCAGTGACTAAGGAGGCTTTCTCCTCTTTCACTCAGAGTCTGATCAACTATGGGTCAAGTGATAAAATCTAGTTGCTGAACTTATGAAGCTGAAGGCCATGCCTGGCACATGGTGGCAATCAAGGGGCTGAGGCCCAGCCTCAATGGAGATAGGAACCTGCTCTCCTTTCAGGCCTTCTTTAGGGAGGCAGCACCTGCTTTTGTCCATGACATCATTTTTAATTTTTGTGGGTCATAGTTACAGTGACCAGCTGCTCCTGCTCATGTGAGATTGAGGGGGCTCCAGAGTACAGAATTTCAGTGCTAAAACTAGGAGAGTCCCAAGAAAACTGGAACAAGTTGGCCACCCTATCCATAGACCTCTCTGAAAACCAGATAAAAGCAAAAAGATGTCATGTCTGAAGGAACTGCTTTGGAAGTCACGCCAAGCATCATCTTCATCTTCTTTCCACTGTTGACTGCCATGGGCTACTTTTCAAAAGAAGACACAATCTCCTGGACAAACAGCCAGGCCAACAATTTTGTGTGACTCTTATTAAGAAGGCTTTGTTGTGCTCTTTTAAAATGTAAAACATGCACAGAACCCTTCCTTCGAATACAAAGTACACAGATAAAGTCAAAACAGGCTCCAAAGAGGGAAGTATTAAACAGGATATCCAAAGGATATCCAAAGCACCTCTTTCCAAAATGAGAGCCGGGTCTGGATCTCTGCCTTGAGCAAGACTTCATCGCCATCCTGAAGACAGGCCTGCTTAGGCCCTGGAAGCATGATGGAGGAGGTCAATTTTCAAAATAAACGTTCATTATATTTTACGCTTTGAAGAAAAATGCTGCTTGGCCTTAAACAAATTAAGAGTGCTCAGGGCTTTTTATTTGAGGCGTTTTTTTGGTTGAATATTATTAAAAATAATTACAGACTGCGGATTTAATCTAAAACACAATCAGCACCCCCAAAGTCTCCTACAGTGAGTTAAAGCATCCTCCTTCTCAAAATTCAAAATTAAGTGGAAATTCAGATTAGTTTTGATTTATAACCACATTATGAGCTATTTAATATTTTCAAGAAGTCATTCCCTGTGCCCATATTAAATTAATTTACAACAGAATATTCTATAATTTATATATGCATACATATAATAAATTATAGGCCAACTATATAATTCTACATGTATAATTAATTACATTAACCATCTACATTTTCAGCCTACAATTAGATAACCCTAAAAGACAACCACGTTAGCATTTTTTAATAAATACTTGTGTTTGGAGCTATTTAGCAGAGCACCTGATAGCTGATAGAGCAGTGTTAACATCTGTTCCATTATTTCCAGAGGACGTTGGTTGAACGCAATACTATTCACATAAAATATGCATTTGTTCTTGACTGTCAAGTACTTCTATTATTTTATTAAAAAGTCAAAAAAGAATATAATCAGACTTCATAATTTATGTGTGACATTTTCATTACAGAAAACTTTATGCAAAATTGAATTCTAAAATTTAATTTCCTGTGATGTTTAAATTACTTACTATCTGGCTCCTCTCCAAACATCGTGATCATTGAAGGCCCCATATGAATTCCATTAAGAATACATTTTCCTGCTGCCAGAATACACAGGGTATTTTTCTAAGAAACTCTAAGAATACGCTTCTTAAATATATTTTGTGCCAGCTTAAATAGTTTTTCTCACACAGGAAAGAAAGGCAGGAACTTTCCTTTCTTCTTTTTTTTTTAAAAAAAAACCACAGACAGACTTTCTCTGCTTTTCTCCTTCCCACCGTGCCCACAACCTGATCTTAACCCAAAAGAAGACAGGCTGGTCCAGCCTTGTCAGTTGAGGCTCAGCTCATCTCAGGATGACAGCCAGGCTCCCTCTGGCTGTTTCCTTCAGGCAGGGCCGAAAGAGAGGCTTAGTCCCGGGTGAGGTTCAGAATGACCCTCTCTCTTCTCCACTCAATGTGATGGCAGGCAACTCTTTCCACCATCCCCTATTGCCGCCACATCTTTGGGAGCAGCTTGACTTAGCATGATCATTCCCAAGATGCTTTAAGAAGCCTGAAAATGTCATCGCACCTCTCAGCTGCTGGAGGGAACAGGATTGTTAATAATGAGCAAGAATTTAAATAATGAGCCTTTGAAGGAAGGAGGTTACTACAAGCTGAGTTACCTTAATGTACTCTCTGGGGGAAAATAGATTTCTAAAATGTCATTTTAAATGGGCAAACTGGACCCATCAGCGGTGAAGGGGGCAGGGAAAGTGTGAACAGTTGTCAATCATCCAAGGCAGTGGCCAGATTCCTTGCCCAGGCTGCGTGCCCACCCCACCCCCCACCCCCCACACAGCCAGCCAGCAATCCTTGGATTCATCTAACCATCCATCCAACCACAGGCAGTCTCCATGGCCAGCCCCTGTGCTATGATCTTGGAATGCCAAGAGGAACAAGACAGATTTCCTACCTTAAAGAATTCTTAGTCTAGGGGAAGAATAACTCCTAATGTTTATGTAAAACTTTACATTTTACAAAATAAATTTACTTGTTGGTTCATTGGACAGTCACTTCCTATGAGGCAGGGGGTGGGGGGTGGCAGGGATTAACTCTTCAACAGATGAGGGTCGCTCCACTTGAGTGATTTACCAAAGGTCATACCACAAGTAAGTGCCCAGGTCTCCAAATGCCCAGGCAGTCATCTATGCTCAAAGCCTCTATGCGCATGGCTTCAATGGAGGAAGCCATGACATGTCCTGACAAAGTACATGGGGGAGGAACAGGTCACACTCTCACTCCAGCCCCTTTCCATGGCCTTCTGAGTTGCTATGGCAGTAACCTCAACTGAAACATCCATTCTTACAATTCTCCTCATCCAGTCTGCCACAGAAACGTGGATTTGGGGGTCTGATTTGGGGGTTCTTGAGGAGGTCAACTTGCCAACCCCCAAGGCTGTTATCCCACCATCTGAAATTCATGACTGTGGAGGCCTTCGTTTTTCTTTGTCAAGCACTCTCAATTAAAATATGACCCTAGGGCCAGCCTGTTCAGAAAATTAACTAGTTCCACCTCTCTATCCCATATAACCAACAACCCCTCACAACATGAAACAGTTAGAATGGGCATAGCCCAAATACCCCTAAAGAATGGGAGAAAGATCAAAGGTGATGGTAGAGTTATACAGAGACGGTCAGGTTTAACAAAGGAGCATGAGTGCTGAATCACCATATTGGTATTTGTTTTAGTCTCCAGTATCTTAGAGCAGCTAGAAGTAAAAACCTAAAATGGTGGAATTGTAACTCATACCAATTCTAAAATCTGTTCTCCAACTAATTGTTGTAATGTACTTTTAAATTTATTGTTCTTATGTACACATGTTATTTTTCACAAAAAAAAAATAAGGAAAAAATAAATAAATAATAGAGGGGATAAAGGGTAAAAACTTGGTAGATTGAAAAACTAGTGGTCATGAGAGGGAACTAGTGATCATGAGAGGGAGGAATAAGGTGTATGGGATGTATGAGTTTTTTCCTTTTTATTTTACTATTTCTGGAGTGATGCAAATGTTCTAAAAATGATCATGGTGATGAATACACAACTATGTGATGATATTGTGAGCCACTGATTGTATACCATGTATGGACTGTATGTGTGGGAAGATTTCTCAATAAAAATATATATTTTTAAATTACCATAGAAAGGCTAAAACAGTTAAGCCACAATGAGTTAGTAAGGCTCTATTGCAGATGATGCCTTTTCCTATCTTTAAGCCCAACTCACCCAACACATCATGTCATCTGAGCAGTCTTCCCTGACTTATTTAGACCTAGTCAGCAGCCTGAGGTATAGCTTCTGTGGCCTCATGAGCCTGCCCTTTCTTGACAGAACTTGACTGTGCATCATCATGGCAGATGTGCTCACTTGGCCACCATCAGTGTTGTGGTCACCCATGAGGACACAACTGGTGACTGACCTATAGTAAGTGCTCAATGTCTGGCGAAAAAAACTTTTCCTTACCCATACCAACAAACTTTCCAGCTGCTACCCAATGTGTCTTCTCTCCTTTACAACAAAACTCCTTGAAAAGGGCTCTTTGTACTCATTATCTCTACTTCCTTTCTTCTCATTTTTTCTTAACACCACTTCAATAAGCTCCTTCCCACCTTGCCAATGAAATTGCTCTTGTTAGGATCACTGTTGATCTCCACATTGTCAAATTCAGTGAGAATTCAACAGTGTGCTTCTTTTTCCCAGTACCACTTGACACTTTGTGCCCCTGTGCCACCTCCTCTTTCCTTGGTTAATGAGACCCTCTCTCTTTTGGTTCTCCTGCCACACCCAGCAGTTCTTCTCAGGGCCCTCAACTGGTTCCTCCTCATCTCCTGGACCTCTAAATGTCAGAGGGTCCCACAGAAAAAGCCACGGACTTCTCTATCCTCACTCACTTCTTGGATGATCATATCTGGTCCCATGAGTGTAAATATTCATCTTTACACCAGCAGCCCCCAAATCTATCCCTATAGCTTCAAATTCCACCCTGAATCCAGACTCATTTTTTCCAATTTCTTACTTAATTTCTTTACTTGGAAGTTTCTTAGGCACCTCAAATATAACATGACTAAAACCAAACAACAAACCTACACAAATAAACTTGCTCTTCCTCATCTTCCCCATCACAACAAATGGCAGTTACATTTAATAAACGGCTAAACACCTGACATCATTGTTACCTCCATTCTTTCTCATGCTTCCACATCCAATCTAACTCCTGTCAGCTAATCTTGTCAGCTCTACCTTTGGAATATATCCAGAATCCAACCAGTCTTTATCACCCCCACCAAATCAAACCATCCAAGCTACCATCATCTCTCAGCTAGATTACTGCAATGCCCTCCTATTGATCTTCTGCCTTCCACCCTTAATCCCAAACAACAGCAGAATAATCATTTTAAAACATGAGAAAGTTCATGTCACCCATCTGCTTAAAACTTTCCAAAGGTACAATTTTCCCTTCTCTTACCATATATATATATATATATTGGCATGGGCAGGAATCTGGAATCAAACATGGGTCTCCAGCATGGCAAGAGAGAATTCTGCCACTGAACCACCACGGCCCACCCTCTTACCTTATATTTTAACACACTCTTTCCCTTGCCTGCTAGAGCTACTCTGGCCTCTCTGTTGTTCCTCAGTATCCCAAGGAGGCTCCCACCCCAACTCCTTTTACTGTACTATATCCTCAACCCGGAGAGCTCTCCCCCCAATATATCTGCAAGATATACTCCCTTACTTTCTTTGGGCTTCTTTTTAAATGACTCTTCTCTAAAGAGGCCTTCCCTGTCCTTTATAAGATAGCTCCCTGCATCATTTTCTATTTCCCTTATTTTATTCTTCATCATGCCTATCATATTGGACACACTTGCTTCTTTTTTTAAAAGTTGTATTTCTCTCTCCATGAGAGCAGGAACCCTGCTGTTTGCCCACTACTGAATCTCCATTTCAAATAGTAGGTACTGAATGAATGGATGAATGAATGGAAGAAATAGTAGGTATCTTGAAACAAGGTAAGAAAACAGTAGGATAAAGGCATCACCTTCAGAGATGCTGAGGACAGTTTTCTTAATCAACCTAGAGGAGTCTTTGTGGTGGTGGTAGTGGCAATGGTGGTGATTTCTTGTTTTAAATCTTTGCATTAAACTCAGAACTACTTACGACTCAACTCTACCAGCAAATGTAAGTTTTCTCTGCTAGTGCTGTGATCACTGTGGCAGCATCAACTAGGAAATGAAATCTTAATCATAGCATCTGCCTTGCACCCTTCACTTATAAACCCACAAATGAAACTCGAGCAAGGAAAT
Source organism: Tamandua tetradactyla (assembly GCF_023851605.1). Taxonomy (NCBI): domain Eukaryota; kingdom Metazoa; phylum Chordata; class Mammalia; order Pilosa; family Myrmecophagidae; genus Tamandua; species Tamandua tetradactyla. Next base: position 53,659,640 of record NC_135331.1, read on the forward strand.
CTCATTTCACTAAAATGGGGTTGAACTAATAACTGGAGGCTTGAGCTCATAGCACATCGTTATGCCCTATGCTGCTTAATCTTGAAAAGCTTCAGGGTTTATAGTGCCCTAATCCTTAAACTAAACAAAATCATGTGCTAAACTACTTACTTAGCAACCCACAAGTATTTGTATCATATAAGTCTACCTAAGAGCTTTTCAGTATGACTACCACAGTTCCTTTTCGGGCTAAAGGAGACAAGGTTTAAAATCTTCTGGGACACACGATCAGCACTATCAATACCAGGTTAAGAGCTATTGGCATTGATACTGATGGAGAGAAAAGAGGGGACAAAGTTAAGTCAGATCTAGCTTGGCCTACCCATGAACACATGAACAGAGGAAAGAGGGGAAAATGGGACAACCTTCTTCATCTCAAAGAGGATGGGAAGGAGGGATCACTGAACCTTGGGGATTTGGATGAAATGGAACTAAATCAGATGTAAATCAACAAGAGCATCTCAGAGCTCCTGACTTGTTTCCTCTTTCATCTTGAGGGAGCCGTACTATGATTTCCAGGTACTCGAATGGGACCAGGCCTTTGAAATGCTGAGCCCTATGAAAAGCAATTAACATTCCAGAGCACATGTGTTACTCTCAATACCTGGGCACTTCCAGGAGCACCTGGCAGCTTGGCCAGGTGCAGGTTTGTCCCAGTGACCTCAGGGAGTCAGTTGCGTATCAGATGTCAACAGGTGAGAGCAGCAGTTACTGGGGCAGACAACTTTATTGATGGAACAAGTTACCCTCAAGATACACTAGAGTGAAATATTGAATCCCCATTCCCTAGCAGACTCTTCCTGGATTTGGAAGAAGGAAAAGGCAAGACACCACTTTCCTCATAATCATATCCCTTACTACAGTAATAACTATCCAGAAGTAGTCTGAGGGTTCTTAGGATTGATGATTATGAAGACTTGTGGGACAAATAAAATGTAAAAATCCTGTGGTCCTATAGCTTGATCAAATGAAATCAAGGAGAGTTATTGCTATAAGCTGGAAGATTCCAAAAAGTATTTATAGGCTAGTTCATAAGATGCTGAAAATTTCTTTTAATGGATTAAATAAGTAATAGGTATGTTTTAGAAACCACAACATTCCCAATATCTTTCAGCATTCACATCCTGGTGGTAATTCAGGATAGGGTGCTTCCCTTGACCTCAGAGAGAGCAACTGTCCCCAAAGGGGTCTGAGTCCTTGAATCATGGAGTACAAATGGTGGCCCTCAACCCTGCCAACTCACTGGAATCACCAATTAGATATCACAGTCTTCAGAGATAGGGCCTGGCCATGGCAGTTGTAAGGATCTCCTCGATGATTCAGTAGAGCCAGGGATGAGAAATACTACACTAGAAGAACAGACTTTGGGGCTCATTTAGTCCAGTGTTTCTCAAACTTGTTTGATCATTGTGCTGGTTTGGAAGGAAGTATGCCCCCTAAGAAAAGCCATGTTTTAATATAAATCCCATTTCATAAAGGTAGAATAATCCTTATTCAATATTATATATTTGAAACTGTAATCAGATCATCTCCCTGGATGATGTGATTTAGTCAAGAGTGGTTGTTAAATGGGATTAGGTGATCACATGTCTCCACCCATTTGGGTGAGTCTTGATTGGTTTACTGGAGTTCTATAAAAGAGGAAACATTTTGGAGAAAGAGATTCAGAGAGAACAACACTACGAAGCAGAGAGTCTACCAGCCAGCGACCTTTGGAGATGAGGAAGGAAAACGCCTCCCGGGGAGCTTCATGAAACCGGAAGCCAGGAGAGAAAGCTAGCAGATGACGCCATATTCACCATGTGCCCTACCAGTGGAGAGAGAAGCCCTGACTGTGTTCACCATGTGCCTTCTCACTTGAGAGAGAAACCCTGAACTTCATTGGCCTTCTTGAACCAAGGTATCTTTCCCTGGATGCCTTAAATTGAACATTTCTATAGACTTGTTTTAACTGGGACATTTTCTCGGCCTTAGAACTGTAAACTAGCAACTCATTAAATTCCCCTTGTTAAAAGCCATTCCGTTTCTGGTATATTGCATTCCAGCAGCTAGCAAACTAGAACAATCATTAAGTCTCACTGAGCAAACCATGTTAAACACATGAACTTTAAGGCCCTTTTCTCTGGTGAGTCTGATTCAATAGGCCTGGGACAGGACCTGGAATCTGTATGTTTTACAAACACCCGAAGGAATTTTTATGATCAAGCAAATTTGTGAACCCCTGGTTTAATGCACTTTATCATTTTACAGAGGCAGCCTGGTGCATTTCCTAATTGTAAGCTCCTCATGGGTGTAGCCACTCCTGATGTTTCTTGATATTGTTCTCCATGCTTCGTACAAATCGTAGATGCTCAATAAATAATTTTTGGATGAATGAATGGAATAATGGGAAAAGTAGGCAACCTGGTTTCAAGTTTTTGATTCTGCCTCTTAATAATCACATAACCTTGGCCAAGACACAAGACTATTTCTCTCTTTTAAGGACTTTATTTCTTAATTTGTTAGAAGAGAAAATGAGAATGAATTTACCTACTTTCACAGGGATCAAACAGGATTTTGTTTTCAAGGAATTTGCATATAAAGTGCCAGACATAATTAGGTATTGTCAATATAAACTAAGAAAATAAGGTCCAGAAGAGAGAAGTGAGACCATATCACCCCCCCACTACTCCCACTTCACAGAGTTCATGAATAGCAGAGCTGAGGCTAGACCCAAGTTCACTAGGTCCCAGCCAACGCCACTCCACTGCTATGATGCTGTGCACAGTTTTATGGCAAGTGGCCCAGTGTAGTGGCAGTAACTCTTTAGGGAAGACATTTTTCTTCCAGCCTCTCCAGGAGCCCATCATTCTCAGAACTCTAAGCTTCAAGTCCATTAGTAGGGAACCTGGAGCCATTGCAGTGGAACTTCCAAGGTCCTGCATTTTGCTATAGATCAGAACATGGGAGGGGAAAGTGGAGTTGTGCACCTCATGCTGCCGACACCCAGGCAGGTCCCAGCAGGAGAGAAGGAGAACACCATGGAGGAGGAAGTTCTGTGAGCTGAGGACTCGGTCATTATGTTCTCTCAGAGATGATATCCAGGACAACTACATAAAAGAAATGCGTCTGTAGAAAGAATCAGAATAACCAAGGCAATTTCAAGTATTCTTCTTAGCTTTTTTACTCTTAGAATAAACGTTCAACACAAGTGTGCTGAGTACATATACTGAAAACTTCAGTCATGGGAAAACTATAACATTAGTGAATTTCTTGGGTACAGTATCTGAATCCTAGTTCTGTATTGAAAATCCACTGTCATAGCCTTGCTATTTTCTGAGGCAGGGAAAACTGTTTTGAGTTTTGCTAGAGTCAAGTCTTCTGCTCTTTGAAGGGGGGGAAAGATACCAACCACAGAGTAAGAACCAGGATAAGAACTATGGATTGCCCGTGAAGCTTGGGACGTTGTCGTGAAGCCCCTGAGAAATCAGTGAAAAGCTGATACATTTAAAAAGTAAGCCTAGATATTTCAGATCCAGAACATTAAGGCAGACATGGATGCTGACATAGCTCCTAGGAGTGATGAGAGGAGCATAAAGTTAGTGCAGGACAGACTTTGATGAGACGAAAGTGTCCAGACAATACAGAACCATTCCACCTGTATTTCCTGAGACTGCTGCACTAGCTGAGAGCTGGTAACAGGCTAAATTCATTTGCTTTCCATTAAGGATCCCATGTTATTTTAGGAATGTAGGACTGTTAATATACCAAACTCAGGAAGAATGCTGTTATTTGAAGATTAAAAAAATAATGTCTACCTGTGTTGCCAAATGCATTAACTAATAATTGTGCTAAGACACTAGGAAGGTTTCACTTCACTGTTCTTCTAGGTTCTGTTCTATAACTTGGCTTCCATCTCACGCATAGGTAGGGGTGCTCAAGGGAGCTGGAGGCTAAGGAGTAGTAGAGCAAAGTTGTCTCCCACCACTGGAAAAGATAACGCACTGCACACGCCCAGCCAATGGCATGTCAGGACATTGTTTCTGTGTCAGAGGTCAGGAATTTCTCATCCAAGATATGGTCCTTGGCTGAATTTCATGTCAGTTTCCTGCCTACTAATTCCCATTGCCTACAGGAGAACCTCAGCTTTTTAGTCTAAAATACAAGCCTTGTGTCTCTTTACTGTTTTCTCTGCTCCATACAGCCTCCCACACACCCACCCGCATCTTTTGTGATGTCTTATTCTTCTTTCAAGATCCACATTAATGCCATTTTCAATGTGGCTCCTTCCCCCAGTCCTCATTTGAACAGGCCTCTTTCTGTGGGACTCAAGAGAGGTTGTGTGACATGGTAGAGATCACAGTTTCACAATTTTGAAGACACAGACGGAACTTGCAACTTCCCTTGGGCAGATTGTTAACCTTTCCAATAATCATTTGCTCAACTAAAAAAAGGTATAGTATCCAAGATGGCAGTGGCACAGGGTGTGATGAAATCAGTGCCTGCGTCCAGTGGCAGTAGCAGCGGCTTTTCAGTGGAACCTTCCACAAGTGTAATTTGGAAATGGTTCCTGGTCACGCAGACTCCAAGCCCAATTTTCTTGGCTTCCAGTATCTCTATCTGCCATTTAATGTTATTTACAAAATTCCCTTTCTACCTTATCTAGAGGTGATTCTGCTGTTTGCAACAAAGTATCCTAACTGATGAACAGATTTAACCAATTAGCTATGTGGCCTAGGGCAAGTCATGTCACCTCTGTGGCCCCCAATTTTCCCAGCTGAAATGAGGGGTTTTGGCTAAGCTACTTCTGAAATGCTTTCCAGTCTTAAAAGCCTGTATTTATTTAACACTGCCAGCTGATTTTTCAGGGTGAATTTTTAGGTCAGTTCACAGACTAACCTTCAGAGATCTTGCAATTTGGAGAAGAAAACCAGCACACAGCACATTTCAAAGTGCAGTTTTGCCTCCCAGAAATGAGCATGTTTCCATGGCATCACCATTATCCCCTTCACTCTTACAAGAATTGTGAACAATGTATTAAGCTAATATTATTCCCTTCAAGGAGGGGTGCCACATCACTACAGGAGACAAACGAGCTGGAGGAAATTAATATTTTTGAATGCCCATTCAAGAGGCAGTGTCTTAAGAACTACTATGTATATGATTTATCTCATTTTAATCTTCAGAGTAAGCCAGAAGTAAGAAATATGAATTTTCATTTTACAGATAAGAAACTGATACTCAAAGCCTTTCAGGTATTTGTCCAAGTTCATGCAGCAGGGAATAGTAGAGCAAAGATGCAATCTGGGTCTTCTTTCTGCAAATTCAAGGCCCTGACTCCCACATTCAGGGTAATGTGTTATAAGAAGAGCCCATCCCTGCCCTCATTACAAAGCTGACTCAAAGCAGACCTGAGAGTTGACATAATTGTCTGATTTAACATTAAGCATATGTTCGTTTTGCCTGAATATCCTGGAAAATTCCTTATAAGGTTCATGATGAACTGCCCCCCAAAAATGGAATCTTAGAGAAGATTTCAGTGATTGAAAGAAAGACAGTCAGATACATACCAAGAATGAAAAGGCACAATAAGGAAAACACACATTCTTGTTCCCCTATGCCTTTTTTTTCAATAATCCCCCCTATTAACCCAATTCGCTTACTAAAACCAGAAAACAGAATGAAAGCCTCACATCTAAATGACTGTGATCCTCTTATAGGAAACTACTAAATGTTTATTAAGGCCATACCAACATGAAAGCAAAGAAGGAAAGTATCAAGCCTGTTTCACATATTGTTACAAATCTGTAATGTTAGAATAAAGGGAAAACTGATTCCTAGCAATTATGAAAATGTACAGGATTAAATCAATTGCTCTGCCAGATCTAACCAGCATCTGGTCTGCAGCAGGGGCCAAGTAGATCTCATTTGGGATAGTTATGAAAAAATCACTTCTAAAACATAAATCAAGACAATAAACTCATCATCTGATTACCCGAAATTTTAAATGCAGAGAAAAAAAGTGTATTCGAGTGTGAAATACGGTTTGGGAGAAGGGCGGAGGCAGAACAAGAAGCAAAATTCAAAGAGCAAGACAAGGGAGGGATGAACATCTAACATGGAAAATTTAGGCTGTGTCTTTCCCTGCATGGAGCAGAGTGAGGAGTCAAAGCAATTAGCCACCTCATTCCAGACTTTGTGCAACCCAACACTTTCATTTGAATTCATGTTTGAGGTCAGCCAAAAGGAGGCTTACTTATTCAAATAATCATTGGGTTTTTTGTTTGTTTGTTTTTTACCCCCTATGCCTTGTATCCAAGAAAATCTAAAGTTTAATTTATGAGTCCAAATCAAGAGAGGAAGGAAATATTGGCATATTTAGAAGTTAACAGGGAAGAGAAGATAGGCATTTGACTTAGACACAATTGTAATTTGTAACAGAAAGATAAAGGCCTTGGACTGTTGAAACTGATCCCGGGATCCAGCTCAGGAAGACTATGTAAGTTCTTCTAGAATTCATGTGCCTGACCTTCTAAATCGACAAATTCAAAGTCATGACAAGATCACATTTTCTCAATTTCAAAGAAAGCCTAGTTTTAGACTCAACTGATTAGACTCAACCTTCTATGATTATATGATTTTTATTAGAAAATTTCAAAGACCTGTACTTCCATATCTCTCTAACTCATGAAGACATTTATAACAATCCTTTCTTTTGTAGGGAAACAGGGGTGGGGGCTTCTGAAGGGGAAAAACACTGAACATTATTGCCTTTACAAAAATATTTTCAATGGCTGGACACATGAGCACCCCAAAACCATCACTCAAAACAAAAGGGAAGATTTTTCTAATTACAACATATAAACTCAAACAAATAAATTAATTCATTTTACAAACATTTTTAGCACTTAGAAGTTCAAGACATAACAATGTGAAAATAATGTTATCCTCTGTGAGGAAATAGGCCATTTGGTCAAAGGGATAAAGAATATAAGGAGATTATTTCAATGTAATATGGTAGCAAATATGAGAGAATTGTGGTCAGAGGGCTACAGAAGCTCAGAGAAACTGGGAGATCAAAAGCAACTTCCTGGGAGAGGTGATACCAAACAAAATCCTTACAGGTGACCTGGGGTAACTAGGAAAGAAGGGGCATCTGATGATGAAAGCAGGCCATCTAGGCAGAGGAAACAGCCAGAGCAAAGGTTTAGAGGCAACAAGCAATGTGGCGGGTGTGGAGAACAAAAGTGATTCCGTGTTTCTGGAGCATAAAGTGAGAAAGGGGAAATGAAAAATGATGATTCTAGAAGACCTAGACCAGAGAAAGCATTGTATGTCAAGTTAAGGTGAAGATGTATCTTCTCTGAGAGAAGTTCAATCACCAGACAAAGGCTTGTTTTGGGTAATTCTCAAAGATGCAAGAAGATTCCATTTGTCATAAACAAAAATAGCAAGAGAGGGCCAATGCTGGTCATATTTACCCAGGTAGACTTAGCTACAGCCCAAGAGTTTATAAGGCACCCACAGTCCAAAAGGGTCTAAGAGGCCAAATGTGCCGAAAGAAAAGATTGAAACTGAACGTCAAATTTTGGAAGACTAAAAATGGTCTGGGTAAAGAAAGTGGAAAATGGTAATGTAGAACCAGCCAGAGTCAGAAAGGCAGCTACCTGAGACTTCATCATCTTTCCATGCAGAGTTGCTGGCAGTTCGTGCTTTGTTGGTTGGTTGGTCGATTTGTGTTAACATAAGATAGAGGATCATTCTGAAGCTTCTAGTTAGGCACGGCTTATCTACCTTAACAGATTAGTACTTGAAAATTTACTACCTTCCATTATGTAACAATTTGTTCTTCTCAAATGCTGTCATAGACTTTCCCTCATTTGCTCCTATAAGGGAGATAGACGGTATTGGGGAGGAAATCATGTTCTCCGCAAAAGATGTGTTCAAGTCCTAACTCCTAACCCTGTGGGTACGAACCCTTTGTAAAAAGGACCTCTGGAGGGGTGCAAGCGTAGTTCAATGGCAGAATTATCACCTGCCATGCAGGAGACCAGGGTTAAATTCCTGGCCTATGCACTTAGCAAAAAAAAAAATCAACAAATGGTGCTGCAGTAATGGGATAGTCACATGGAAAAAGAATGAAATGTGACCCCTACCATACAGCATAAAAAAAAAAAGGATTCTAGAGATGTTATTAGTCTTAAGGTGTGGCCAAACTGAATGAGAGTGGGTCTTAGTCCAATATGACTGACGTCCTTAAAGCAAAAGAAATTAGACACAGAAAGAGAGACCAGAGGAAGAGACAGAGTGCCACGTAATGGGAGCATTGCCAGAAAGTCATCACTAGAATGCTATAGACTTTGGAGAATGCTGTAGACTTCTAAGCCTATAAAAATGTGGGCCAATAAATTCCTGTTACTTATGTCAACTAGTGCATGGCATTTGTTTTAGCAGTCCTAGCAAACTCAAACGGGGATCATTAGTCACACTTATCTGGTGAGAACACTGATGTCCCTTACAGAAAGGATCACTATTTTGCTCCAGCCAATCATTGGTAGGGGAAGCAGATGTTAGAATCCCACTCCTGACACTGAACCTAGGCACGTTCCACTAGGTGACTATGTCTGAAATAATAAACAACTTATGACCAGAAAGACTGAACAATATTGGCATTATTTTGTCTGGTTTCAGGAAACTGGTGGCCATGCAAAAACTGTTTTGGCAATTGCAGAGCAACCCAAGAGTAAGATTAGAGGAAAGAGAGCAGCTTTGGAGTCATGCAGATCAGAATTTGAAGATCAGTCTTTATGACTTGCTGCACGACTCAGGGCAAGTTACCTAATTCTTAAATGTCTCAGTTTTCTCATCTGTAAATTGGGAGTAATAAAACAGTCCTCACAAAGAATTAAAAGTATTAGAAAAAGACTATTTTAGAAGAGTAGCTGGTACTGATTAAGTATTGACTCAGTGGCAGCTATCACTAAAAAGACCGTTACTCTTCACCAATTTACACTCTTGTTCCAAAGGGAAAGAATGAAACTCTTTCAGGAAATCTATAGAAATCTTTGTCCTATAGACACTAAAAAGGGCTTCAAAACATCAAAAGCCCACTTTTGGCTGCACAGTGACACATCTGAGCTCTCAGAGCACCCAGTAACCAGTTGGAATAAAGTCCTAATGCCTCCGTGAGATACTTGATTATTAATTTCCCTCTGCTGATGAAGACAGAGAAGGTACAAATCATTGATCACCAGCAATTGTTTTTCCATATTTGGAACATGATTAAAGGGTCTGCAATGTTGAAAAACAGATGATTAAGGGGTGAAAAGTGATAAAACAGATGTTGAATAAAAAATACAATTTCCCATTGAATAAAGTAGTAGTTGTCCCCATGAGGATTTGCTACACGATACGTTCTTCCCTCGAGGGGTTCTGAGGCATTCTGTTCCTGTTCATTTGCCCCCTGGAAAAAAAAACCTAATGCCTATAGGGAGTCATGAATTATTCTGTTTATTATCCCATTCTGTAATGTATTCTCTATCTTTCCTTAAGTGTTTGGACTTTAAGGTTAAAATCCACTGTATTTCTTAATGTTTATTTTGGTCTAGGTGTCTAACAAGTGGCACCATGCCTTTCATGAACTTTAAGGACAACTTTAGAAAGCTGGTTTGCACTCACAGTCAAAGGATCAAGAGTGAAATGTAATATTGCCATGTAAACCCTTCCATTGCTGTTGCTTTGAGCAAAGCTACCAAGGGCTGTTTTCAAGTGGCTTTTTTGCTAGAGACCATCTACAGCCTAGAAGAAAATTGTCAGCATTTTCTCTGGATAAAGATAGATCAAATAAAAGGGAGAATATTGGGTGAGGGGGGTATCTAAGAAGAAACAAAATCAGAGACATGAAATACCACTGTGTTATTCAAATGATTTAATGTGTCCTAAGCTGAAAGAAAAATAGAAATGTAAACACCATCCACAGGACCAGAAACTAAAGAAGACAGAACAAATTATTTGCTCTTGGGTTTATACTTAATATTTACAAGGAGCTTTTAAACAGTTTCCTAATTACCATCAATTCCCCAAAATACAAAGATATCGAACTGTACTAGCTAGGGTTATATTCAGCTTTGATCTGCATGGAAAAGACTTAAAATATTTCTGGTAGAAAAAGATGAAGTATGAGTGATTGCTAGGACATAAAAAACAAAAGTTTGCAAGAAGAGCCTTCTTGTACCTTACTTACCTGAAACCAAATCAACTTGTTGCCAGGACTTAACATTCTGAAACATTTAGATTTCAGCCAGAAATTCTTAAAGCATTTCAGATTAAGCTGCCTGTCATTGTTTTTCCTGTAGTAATCAATCTATTTCTCAAATATTTTGGCTTAACTTCCAAACAGATGGTACTGACTCCATTGTGCTAGGTGGAGTCAGTGACTAGTTCTGGCCAATAACTTGTGAACACATGCCACTTTTGAATTGTACATTTAATTACCAGTGCCCGACTCTCCAATGATTTCACTTTCCCTCTGCTGTGATAACTGGCAACACTTCAGAAGATTACTGTTCTATCAGCCTGGGTCCAGAAATAAGGAAAACAATGATCAGCTGTAGACATGGGACATATGAGAGAAATAATTCTTTGTTATTTTAAGCCACTGAGACTTGGAGTTGTTTTATTATAGCAGTGTAACCTAACCCATCCTGACTGAAACACTTTACTTTTTAGGACTGTACATGTTCTAACCTACTGAAGTAACTTCCCCCATTCAGGAGTGTTGTTCCCTCTTTTACTCTCTCTTCTCCCTACTATTTATTCAGCCACTGCACTAATTCAATCTAAAAACCTTCTCTACTGTACTGTGGTTAACAAATTTGATGCTGATAGGACATGATAATTTATGGCTAGTATCTTAATTTATTTATCGAGCACTTTATTAACCTATACTCTTTGCATCCTGTGCATTTCTAATGGGTTTATGGTTGGGATTATTCATTTATCCCTGTATGTGAAATGGGGCCTTCATAATTCACCTGTGGCATTGCCAGACATTAATTATCAGGATTAGGGTCTCATTAATAGTGAGACCACTAATTGTGAAGATAAAATACATACTCTTGTACTTTGCAAAATCCCTTGCCATTCCCAAGAACAGTGACAGTACATTTTATTAAATTTAGATTACTGGGTATCAATCTAGTTTAGATCACTAAATTTGCTAAAGTTTTACCAGTATTGTAAGAATGGGATCAGAAAGAGGAATGTGATAATGAATAAATAAATATTTATTCCTCTTTTCAATGAAATAATTTAAAGATGTATTTTTCTAGAATGCTTGGTGTTCTCAAAATATTTTTAAATGCCATATGACATTAAAACTTATTTTAGGCAATTCCCAGATTATTCTTAGAAGAGATCTCTTTTATTGCAAATATCAGAGCCCATCTTTGGAGAGAAACAAAAATGGATGCTGCTGTAATTGTATGAAGAAGCTCACAAGATCTAAAAGAAGGCTGAAGAAATTGCTAAAAGTATATAGGAACCAAGCAATTCTAAATAGTTTCAGGAAGAGAAATGGCTATGCAGCCTTCCAGGAATACACCTACAGAAAAAAATGAATTTCAACAATTTATTGGACCTTCGATTATTCACTTCAGTATTTAAAGTCCGAAGAGAAAATCTGATAGTTGAGCTTAGGTCACATGCCCGTACCAGATCCATATCAAATGATAGGAGGAAGAATCTGAGGGAAGAAAATTTCTGAGTTTCCTTCAGCTTGCAGAGTGGAAGAGGAGGACCACTAATTTACTATCCCAACAAAACTACACACAATGGAAGAAAGATTATTCCCCAAAAGGAAATCAAAGTGCTGTCAGCAGGGAAAATCGCTGCTGAATATCTAAAAACCATCAAAAACGCACTGAAATTTACATGAGAACATGGACCAAGGTCTAGTATATTGAAATATGTACCCCAGTTTAGACATGTTCTTTGATCTTGATCCACATTCTTGTGGATGTGAACCATTTGGTTTGTTAAAGCTGCCGGAATGTAATATACCAGAAATGGATCAGCTGCTATAATAGAGAATTTATTGAGTTACAAGTTTACAGTTCTAAGGCCTTGAAAATGTCCAAATTAAGGCACCAACAAGAGGTTACCTTCACTCAAGGAAGGCTGATGCCATCTGGAACACCCCTGTCATCTGGGAAGAGACCTGGCTGGCATCTCCTGATCCCCTACTCTTGAACTCTGTTGCTTCCAGTCTCTGTTCCCAGTGGTTTCCTCTCTAAATATCTGTGGACCTTCACTTAGCTCCTTGGGGACACAACTCTGGGTTCTTTCTTGCTTAGTATCTCATGGGAAGGCACGTGGCGACATCTGCTGGACCCTCCATCTCCAAACACCTGGGTCTCGTGTTGGCTCTGAAGCAACTGTTCTCCAAGCATCTGCATCTAAGGTTTCTCCAAAATGTTTCCCCTTCTAAAGGATGCTAGTAAACTAATCAAGATCAACTTTGAATGGGTGGAGTCACATCTCCATCTAATCAAAAGGTCACACCCACAATTGGGTGTCACATCTCCATGGAAACAATCCAGTCAAAGTTTCCCACCCTAAACAATAGGTCCGGCCCCACAAGATCGGATCAGGATTAAAGCATGGCTTTTCTGGGGTGCATAATAGTTTTAAACCAGCACACAATTGTAAATGGGATCTCCTGAATTTGTTATTTTAGTTAAAATGTGACCCAACTACATCAGGTTGGGTCTTACTCCAGATTAGGAGTGTCTTTTATAAGCAGAAAACATTCAAACAAAGTAGAAAGGAAGACCACAGGGAGGAGCCAGAAATTGGCTCTGTAGGAACCTGGAAGAGAAAGGAGATGACATCACCACATGACAAGAAAGTAATGTGCAGGTTTGAATCTGTTGTGTACCCCAGAAAAGCCAAGTTCCTTAATCCTCATTTAATATTGCTGGATTATTTCCATGGAGATGTGACCTACCCAATTGTGGGTGGTAACTTTTAATTAGATGGTTTTCATGGAGATGTGTCTCTACCCATTCAAAGTAGGATTTGCCTACTGGAACCCTTTAAGAGGGAACCATTTTGGGAAAATCTACAGAGCCCACACGGCCAGAGATCTCTGGAGATGAAGAAGGAAAATGTCCCCAGGGGAGTTTCATGAAACAAGAAGCAGGGAGAGAAAGCTAGCAGACTTTACCATGTGCCCTCCCAGCTGAGAGAGAAACCCCAAACTTCATTGATCTTTCTTGAGTGAAGGTAACCTCTTGTTAGTGCCTTAATTTGGACATTTTCATGGCCTTAGAACTGTAAACTCAGAACTTGATAGATTCCGCTTTTTACAAGCTGTTCCATTTCTGGTACATCACATTCCGGCATCTTTCAAACTAAAACAGCCAAGGAACCCCAAGGATTGCCAGCTATCCAGAATGCTAGCTAACCCACCCTGGGAGGAAGCAAATCTTCTAACCTCTGAGAAACCATGAGCCAATAAATTCCTGTTGTTAAGACAACCCATTGTATGGTATTTCTTATGGAAGCCTGAAAACTAAGACATAAGAATTTTTTAGTCTTTATTTAATTCTGTAATATTTCCGTCAGAAGTCAGTCAGGATAAAGAATCTATTCTGGTTGTTTCAGTCAGGAAGGGCTTTAATTCAGGAAGTGAGAGGCTTACTAAACCACTGGCATATAGAAAATGAGAAAGTACAGGATGCAGGAAACTGTCACCAGAAATATCAGCAGCCTACAAAACCAAACGAGGTGACTTATAGGAGGTCAACTGAAAGCCAAAGGCAGACCAACGTGTCTGCCATCTTTCAAAAGCCTGAGACCGTCCAGTCTCTCCTTTGACAAGTCTTTGCCTCCAGAATCATCGCTGGCCTACGATATTAGGTTATGACCCATGAATCCTGTCTAATCCAAAGATTCATATTTCTACTCTCAGCAAACTTCCATATCTCAGCATTTGCCATGTGTGCTTCTTCCTTTGTGGCTTGGAAAGTGTCATATATCTAATGTCATTGAATAAAGAATATTCTTTTTTGTCTTTGTTTTTATTATTTTGGGGTAGGTTTTAAGGATTAAAATGTTTTACTTTTGCCATTTTTAAATGGAACTCTGAAGATTTTATATTGAATGTGAGATCCAATTAAAACCCCAGGACTTTTTGTATTTGATTCTATGCAGTCATGTTACTCAATCCTATAGTTGTACAGTTGAGGTTCCAGATTTAAGAGTATAAATCGAAATTCATCCCTGTTAAATGATACCTTGTTAAATTTAGTCTGGTCCTGGTATTTTGAAGGATCCTGCCTCTGGCATCTAGTATATTATCCAGCCCTTCCATCCTAACATAATTCACAATTCAATCAGCTTGCTGTTAATTTGCTCATCCAATCACTGCTAACATCGTTGGAGGGGGTGGAACTGGAGGCAGTCATTCCTACATCCCCCGTGGTGTGTCAGTCACCAGACTCCACTTAACCTTCATTTCTCCATCTTGTTTCCAAGGATAAAGTGATCAATTGTATCAGATGTTTACTGAAATTCAAATGCTTTACTGTCTGTAGCATTCACTGATCAACCAGATTAGGGAGCTAATAATATTAGGAGGGGGAAGGTGAGAAAGAAGAGGAGGAGGGAAGGGGAAGAAAAGGAAAAGAGGAAGAAGGAGTGCATAGGAATGTGGTGACAATTGATCTACTTCAGAAACATAAGTAGAATAGAAAACTGCTAGTGTCATAAGCCATGGAACAAAAGAGAAAAGCAAATATTTTTAATCCCATTCCCTACACTCAGGAAAGTAAATATCTAAATCAGAATTACCAAAACTATGTTCTGCAGAACAGAATATTTAAAAGTGTCACACTATAGAATAAGTATTTTTAGCTGCAGGACTTCTCAGAGCCTTTAACATGCTAATATGTATTATTTATCCCTGAAAAAGGATAAGGTCTTCAGAATTGAACAGACTGATCTGATCAGGAACCCTTTTAACATGAGCCATCTCAGAGGATTAGTGTTATGCACAGTACATTTTGTGAAATACTGACATAAACAATCCATTCTATTATTTGACCTACTTGCGGAGCATATGGAAATGATTGCCAAATTCACCTTGCCTTTATGAAGAGAAATTACTTTAGGAAAGTAATTTTCTTTGGAAAAGAGGATGGTAAAACAATACTTTGTGATGTTTAGCTCCACAGATAGAGTCAAAATGAGATGCAGGGCGGGCCACGGTGGCTCAGCAGGCAAGAGTGCTCGCCTGCCATGCCAGAGGACCCGGGTTTGATTCCGGTGCCTGCTCAAGTAAAAAAAAAAAAAATTCAACAAATGGTGCTACAATAGCAGGATACTCACATGGAAAATAATGAAATGTGACCCTGCCATACAGCATACAAAAAAAAAAAAAAAAGAATATAAAATGAGATGCAATAGGAAATCAGATCTGTATTAGAGGAAAGTGGTAGGGGACAGATAACAAAGGACAAAACTTGAAAGCAACTCCAAGCTCTGCTATTTACTAGCCATAGAACATTGCCTGAACAAAGCATCTACTGCTCTATGTTTCAGTTTTCTTGCCTGTTAAATGGGGATAAACTCAGTCTGCCTAGATCACAGAGCTATTATGGGTATCAAACAAAATGTCTATGAAAACATACTGTAAATGTAAAATACTTTACAACTGTAGAAATCGCCATGGAATGCTAACAGCTGTAACAAAAAGTTCACAGTGCTTCACATAACAAAGATCTAGGTCATGCTCAAGTTACATTCCATTGCAAGATCCTTGAGGTGGGTGGTGGTGTTGTGAGCTCCACACGACCAGTCAGAGGCCCTCCATCTTGTGGTGCTACCATCTTCATTATGTGACTGGCAAAGCGTTGTGGAACTGGAACAGAGAATAGAGGATGGGAGGACATGGAAGTTTTTCAATGGGCCATCCCACCTGGGCCCAATATACCTGCCAGGTGGCTGGAAAAGTAGCCTAGCTTTTGTTCCTAGGAAGAGAAGACAAGCATATATATTGGTATTCTCTGCCAAAAGATACCACGAGTAGATGACTAAAAGGAGAAAAAAGGTCCTGTGTTAAAGTGTTATAAACCCTGCTGCCTAAGGCTTTTCTCTCTGAACCCATCTAAGTCTCTGATCCAACTTAACTAAGACTGACTCAAAAGGAGGATTTAGCATTTCAAAGTATAATTAAGTATACAAAGTACAATTTAAATCTATTCACTCTAAATAAAAAGAATTTTTGAGTATTGGAAGCCAGGCAAATGAGATCCTTATTAGAATTTTCCAATAATTAAGTAAGTTAATGCTGTCAGAAAAAAAAATGTCCCTGCCTTCCTCACAGTATGAGGTGCAGCATGCCTTCAGGTGCTATTCCATTTTCAGAAAAGCTAAATGGGAAGCCTATTAACTATTTTTAATAACATTTTATCTTTTTACAGAAGTAATAAATGTTCATTGTGAAAAAATTTTAATAGAGATAAGCAGCCATTGCTCAAAAATAACCACTATTAACCTTTTCCTTTAACATTTTGTATCGTATGAAAGCTAGTGTTGAAGCCTGTTTCTCCATAAAGAAGAACAGCCTTTTTTTTTGTTCATCATTTTTTGCTATCATTTGTTTTCTGCATAACTTAATTTTTCTTCACTCTCTGGCAATTATGAAGAACATCTATTCTTCACCCAGCTTGTTGCTGCAGCAATTTCACCTGTTATTTTCTCTACTTGTAGCTGCATATAAACCACTCCCAAAATTAGTCTTCAAGCAACACTAACCATTTATCATCACTCACAATTTTATGGGTTGATTGGGCTCAGCTGAGTGATTGTTCTGCTTCAGGTGATGTTGGCTGTGGCTACAGTCTTCTCCAAACTTGAATGGGCTGGTACATCTTAGATGGCTGACTGACATGGCTGGCAGTTGGTGATAGATGTCAGCTGGAAATTTAGTTTGAGCTATCAACTAAGGACTGGGGTTCTCCTCTCCACAGGCCTTTCCACCTGACTTGGTGTCTCACAGCTTAGGGGGTGGGTTTCAAGAAGAGTGCTTCAAGAGGTGAAGGTGTAAGCTGAAGCTCTCCTAAGACCAGCCTCAGAAGTTATGCTGTGTCACCAGTGCTACATTCGTTTGGCCGAAACAGGTCACAGGGTCAACCGGTATTCAGGGAGAAAAAATAAACTCCACCTCTTAATATAAAAATGACAAGGTCACATTGCAAAAGCACATAGGAGGGGTGGCACTGTTGTGGTCATCCTTGGAAACATACCTTAACATATCTGTTTAGCAGGTGTATCCTGCTCAGGTCAGTTTAAAAACTACCTGCTCACACAGGTCTAGAGCTATACACAGCTATTAAAAACTACAACTATCGCAT
This sequence comes from Tamandua tetradactyla, assembly GCF_023851605.1. Classification (NCBI taxonomy): domain Eukaryota; kingdom Metazoa; phylum Chordata; class Mammalia; order Pilosa; family Myrmecophagidae; genus Tamandua; species Tamandua tetradactyla. The sequence continues at coordinate 53,677,075 of NC_135331.1, forward strand.
CTTGTACCAAATAGATTTAATCCAAGCCTTACATCCTACCTTCTGTTTTGAGACCTACATATGTCTTCTCTCTATAGTTCTTGTAATTGATAATGTATTACTGAAGCAGAGGCAGCTCTGGCTTATCTCCTGGAAGGGACCTTGGAGATCTCAAGCACAGGTGAAAGGAGAAAGTATGCTGTTTGTACAAGGACTGCAGATTTATTTGAACAGCAGGAGGAGGAAGTCTGTCAGAGAACATGAAGAAGTTAGTCATCTGTAGTGTGGCCACTGAAGAACAACACGTTGGGAACACACCGAGGATATGGGCAGGGAGGAAGCTTCTTTTCAAGTCACTGTATCTCCATACACACAGATACACACATACTCAAACACACAGGCCCACACATTCACAAACATGTGCACACACCACTCACATAAACATAACTGCATGCTCACACCTCACACATACATTCACATAAACTAATACATTCACAAACACACCTCACACACAGATTCACGCATGCAGACCCACACAATCACACACACACCACTCACTCAGACCCAAATACATTATACTCACACAAACACACACGCACATGTTCATTTATATAAACACATGTACTCACATGCACTGTATTAGGCAGATTTCTAAAGAGAAAGAGAACTCACAGGATATATGTGTGTTTATGTGTGTATGTGTGTGTGTGTGTAAACATAATATAGGTATATATTAAGAGATTTATTATAGGAATTGGTTCACACAACTATGGGGATTGAGGAATCTGAATGCCAAAAGGAAGGCCGCAAGTTGGTGATTCAATGATGAAAGTGACGACGAATTCCCCAAGAAAAGCGACAAGTGGGGAACTCCAATGAACAGAACAATGAATTCAAACAGCTGCCTGACTAAAGTAGAGAGAGAAATTCTTCCTTCTGACTACTGAAATCCTTAGTTCTTGTTTGAAGGTCTCCAACTGATTGGCTGAAGAGACTCCTCTCATTGCTGAAGGAAATCTTCTTTGTTGGTTGTAGATGCAGTCAGTCAACAATGCAATCAACTAGCCAAAGATATGAATCCATGAAATAACCTCACAGTAACCATCAGGCCAGTGCTTGCTTACTCAAACAAAGGGACACCATAACCTAGACCAGCTAATACATGAAATTAGCCATCATACACACTCATACAAACACACACCAACACCCACATTCATACACTCACTGCACACATATTCCCATCCGCTCACACAAATACATACCCAAAGCCTAATTCCCAAAAGTCTTAGAAAATCTAGAGGGGAGCAAAAAGGTCAATGGTCTCCTTTTGAGCTCATTCTCCACAAGTGGTATCTTTGCAACAATTTTTAGGTACTTTGTGGCCATGGTGCTAACTGACTATAATCCAGAGATGAAGCAGTGTAAAAGAAACAGGGTAAAGAGAATGTAGTCAAAAAAAGGTAACTTGTTTATGCTTACTCCCACACCACCGAAAGGTGCACCACCACCACAACCCAGACACCGCTTCCTGCCCTTAGAACCTAGCTGTGTGCCTCTGCTCAAAACCCCACTTGTCTGGGAGGGAAGGCAGACCAGGGTTCCTGGAACGTGTTCCCGGGTGAGCATTTGCGGTGGCAGCTTCCCCCACAGAGACACTGATCATGGATTACATCAAGCCCCACAAAATCCCCAGGGGACTGAATCCCAAGAAAAGACAGTGTCGCAGAGGGTTTTTCATTGTGTGGATGGCTATTGTGGGCTTCAGAAAGCAGAAGGAAGCCCATTCTGGGAAGTGTTCACAGAGGTCAGAGGAAGAGGAGGTCAAGGTCACCCAGGGCAATGGATGGAAAGTGAGTGGGAACTGACACCTGTTCTAAAAATTCACCGGCCCCTACCATTTTTAATATTTCTTTAGTATTGTGAAAATAAAAGGGTCAAAGGGAGATAAAGCTAGGCTTTTATCCAATTGAGGATACATACTGTTTTTGTGCCTTTGCACATTCATTTCATTTTAGTGTCAAAGAGAAGCCAGCAAGTCGAAATCCCATGAACACAGTACATTTGTTTTATTGGGAAGGTTGAAGCAAAATCATTTGAAAAGACCACTACTTTATATCATGATGCATACGTCAACCTTTCAACTTCAAATGTAGCCTCCAAAAAAATCAAAGTTGATTTTTTTTTCTTTTTTTGGCTAAGTGTACAATGACAAATGTACCAATTTTAGTCTCCAAAAGAAAACCTCAACCTCAGACTGACTTCTCATCATTGAAGGCTGGTAAATCAGAGGTAAGAAAGACAAGGACACTGCACGGTCTAAAAGTCTGCTCAGACCAGCAAATATTTACAGAGCATCTTCTATGCATTCAGGCCCCATGCTGGGTGCTACAGGTAATAAGATGAATAAAACGGATCCCGGTCCTTAAGTGGTTTATAGGTAGAGAAATAATATTATTTAAAAACTATAGAAGCATGCACAAGTGCTATGGGAACCCACATAGAAGAGAGGGCACTGGAGCTTATATCCCTGCAGAATAAATAGTAAGGACGTGTCCAGGCAAAAAAAAAGCAAGTGAACAAGAGGACAATCCAGCATAAAAATAGGCCAACTGCAAGGTATATGCAGAGAACAAACTCGAAACCATACAAAGCCTCCAGGACCTTAAGCTTAGTCAAGGAGCAGCTGGAGATGAAGCTGGGGAGGTGGGCAGGGCAGGAAAGACCTTGTGTACTGGTAAGGAGCTTATACTTACCCCGAGGTGACCGGAGACAAGGGCTTCATGTGGGCAGATTAGCATTTTAAATGCAGTCCCTATGGCACCAGGGGAGAGGATAGGTAGGAGGGAAGGCCTGAGGCAGGGAGACCAGGTGGTAGGCTCACAGGACAGCAACAGCAAGAGATGACAGGGGCCTGAGCTGGGGCAGCCTTTGCAAGGGCAGAGAAGAGGAAATGGAGTCAGAAAATATTTAGGATGAAATATCAGCAGGATGTTGTTAATGAAGCATGGGATGGGGAGAGAGAGGTTAAAAGTATCTGGAGATGGGGGAGATGAGGCAAGTCTGTAATTGGATGAATGGTGCAATTAATTAGGAGAGGGACTGTAAAATAAGGAGCAAGGCTTGGGGAAAATTTGAGATCAGTTTTGGGAAAAATCAGTTTGATGGTGGGGGTGGGGGTGGTTTACTAGGCAGAGAAGCCCAAAGCTCAAAGCTCGGGAGAGATCAGAAGGACAGAATGAGTGAGTGAGGCAAGACAGTCAGTAGATGAGGCAGAAAACAGTGTTATTATACCGGGAGCCTTGTTCAAGGAACATGACTTACTCATGAATACATAGTACTTAGAGAATGTAGCATATATTTAAGAGCTTGCCCATTGACTTACGCTAGTCATTTGATGAATGCCACGAAATTACTTTCTAACCAGAAAAATCTTGGTGCAATGTCGCATGCAGCCTTACAGCTGCTGTTTCGCCCATTCTCTGATTTCTCTCCTAATAGTTAACAATAGAAGTTGAATTTTTTGTTCTTTATAAACAGTCCCTGGCACTGGGTTGGGCTCTAAAGTCACCTCAGTGTGACTGAGATTTCTTCTGTTAGCTAGTGTCATTTTACTCCCTTTCTCCATCATTCACTTCAGTCAGGCTAGACCTAAATCCTTCATTTTCCTAATCGCTACAAACAAGTCCATTTTTGGCTCAGCCTATTAGAATCAAGAAGCCCCCTCTTTGGGGTTCTTTCCCAAAAAAGGTTTTGTGTTATTTCTTTGTAGCCTAGCAGTTTCTATACAACTTGCAGAGGGCCAATTAAGATGTCTATGGTAAGAGAGCTACAAGGCACTGGTTACTTAATGGCGGAACAAAAAGCAGGTAATCTCAGCCTTCTCTTTAGTCTCCCTGCGTCCCTGCCTCCAAGCCAAACTTCCATGGCTCCTTCTCTCCTCTCTGCTCTATCATTCTGCAAAGTCACCGTTCCCACTCCTTAAATGGAATGGAGCTATAAACTATTGATATTCTAAGCCTGGATATCATCACAAGGCACGGCAGACCTCAAAGTAGAACTCTCTGCTTTCACCTTTATTCATTCACTCAACAATTCATATTGAGAACCTGTCACGTGCCAGCAACTGGTTATAGGGCAGGGGGTGTGGCAGCGAACAAGGCAGACAAAAATTCCAGCCTTCCTGAAGCTCATATCCCAGTAAACTCTAGCTAACCACCCAGTGGAGCAGCACTCATTCTTACTCAGGCTCCACGACCCCAATTTTGATCCGCTGTCTATTCTGAGTGGTAATCTGACCCCTACACTGATCCTCCCTGTCCTTTCTGACTCATTTCAGATGGGCTGCAGATCCACTTTCCTTACTTTAATTTGTCAGCCCTTGCTATGAGATGTCAATCTAAGACAGATTTGGGAGAACAAAGGGACTCGCTGGGTTGACCACCTCAGCAGTGAAAGTTGGTATTAGTGTAGCTATTATAAAAATTAGGTTAAACTTCCAAGCCATGTTGATTATACGATGCACTATTTGCCAATGCACCAATCTCCTGAGGAGAAGGAAGGCTTCAAAACAGCTATTACTCTTAGAGACAAGGGGACTAACCATGGCACTGCCAGTGAGGAAGAAAGCCAGGAGAGGGGCCCACATTTGACAAAGAGGGCAGTACATCACGGGTTAAATCAGTGATCACAATTCCTCACTCCCCTATAACAAAATTATGCATCCATATCCTTGCCGTGGGCTGAGAATACTTTCCTGCTTTGTGACTTTGGCTTGAATGTGTGATTCTCTGTGGCCAATGAGATGTTGGTAGCCATGACCCTAATAAACATTGAAACCATCTTGCACAGTTTGGCTTGGACCTCCCGCACTTTGCCAAAGCAGTACATGCCCTGACAAATTCCTATCAATCTTGCAATGCCAGAGGACCCGGGTTTGATTTCCGGTGCCTGCCCATGTAAAAAAAAAAAAAAATTCCTGTCAGTCTGAGCCCTAGAATGAGACACGTGGGATATATAGTCAAACCTCACCTGCAGCCCGAGCCCAGGCCAGCCAAGATCAGCCAGACTGCAAATGACCCACAGACCCGTGAGCAAGAAAGAAGATAAAAGCTCTTGTTGCAAGGCCTTGAGATTTCCAGGTTGTTTGTAAAGCAGCATTGTTGTGGAAATTGCTGACTGATACACAGTAAGGTACTTTCATCCTGAAGGGCTCCCATGAGTATCCCATGAATATCAGTTTCTTACATACATCAAAGACAAAAGGCATCCACATTCTTGTTGGCACATCTGCCAGGGAAGCCTCCTCTCAAGCCATGCCAGAGCCTAGCGTCCTCCCATTCTCTCTCCCCACTGCAGGCTTCATTCAGGTTTAATAAACTGCTCTTCTATTTGCCTAATGTCACTATTTTCCCAACTTGACCGTACAGTACCTGGACTGTCTAGGAAAACCCATTACCTCTATTAGTCTGCTAATAGCAAATCAGTAGAATTGCTTGTTCCTTAATTGATAGAATACACTCCCCTCCTCCTGATAGATTACCCTGGCCTAACAGCTCCAAGACCAATTCCCCAGTGCCCGACTACCATCCAATCCAGAGCAATCAGTTTATACTTTCAGTAATAAATCCTAACCTATCAATACATAATAGCCCTTCATAACCAACATCCACAGATTCTGTCTGGGTTCCGAAGCAACCACTAGCTATTTTTTCCGTGCTTACAATTAGCAAAGGCCAGATGATGTCCATGCATCTTAGCACACTGCCCCTCCCCCCGTCCAATAACAATAACACATTTTACATAAATTCAAGCTGATTTAATTCCCTTGTCAGAATATGGAGATAAAAATATATTTATGTATGTGCAATGCTCTGTAAATTAAAATAGTCCGGCTGACCTGAATGCTGCGGTGAGAGAATCCAGTTCTACCTCTTCAGGAGGGCTGACTGTGAGCTTGGTGCAAAAACATCATCTCATACAGATCAGCAAAGACGAGCAGCTGGAGGAGGTAATGGACATCATTTATTAAAGGTCCGTCCATCTAAGTGGGTTTTTATGACTATCTCATCTCTATCTAAAAGCAAACAGTCTTAAACCAAAATGCACAGTCCACTGACATTTAACGCCCAAAAGGTACCAACATACAGATAACCTTTGGGAGAGCAAGAACAATTTGCATTAAGGGGGGAGTGGTGGGAAGGAGAGATGTGCACAACACAACTAATTGTACCTCCCTCGAATGCCCCTTGTAAGCAAGTTCACCAGCCATAAGGAAAAGAGAGGCTAGAGGTCTGTCCCTGTGCTTCTTATAAACTAAACATCACAAAAGAAAGCTGGTGAGAGGAAAGGAAGAAAAAGTGGTCTAAACAAGGTAATAAAACTATAAACTTAATGAAGGCCAGTTTACTACTTTGCAGTCTCTCTACTTTATAATATGCCCTTCTGAGCAGCCTGTTGGGATAATGTAATTGAGAACTTGCTAGAAAGCATATGTTTAATGGAGCCAGAGGCCAAGGAAAACACTGTGTAATTGTAATAAGCAGGCTGGTAAGTAAAATGATATCTTTTAAAGGTTAAAATAGAGTTGCTTTCAGAACGGGGCCAGTCTGCTTCTTCAAATATTGCTTCGCTAATGATTTCTTCACTTCACTTTACAAAATGCATCTCTGAGGAGATTTGTTACAAACGCAGTCCCTGCTTGGGAAGTAAACTGTTCACCATACAGAAGGCTTGGGCATTTATTCTCCAGTTTTATATAACTTGGAGAATGATGTTAAAATTGGCAAATGCATCTGAGGCACACCAGGCCACAGGATTTTTTTTAATCCACTCATTGTCCAATGCAGTTCAACTTGAAAGGGATACAACAGAGAAAAGATTGATCCTTTGTGGCCTATTCTCTTTCCAGAAGGTAAAAGCAATTTCCATCAACATAGCCCAGCTCTGTGGGGTCATCTCCATTCTGCTCTGGGGAATTCATTCCTCATCAGGGCTTGAATATTTTTTTAAGTAAGAAAGAAAAGGGGGGAAGTGGAAACTGATTCTAGGATCTAGGAAAACCCCACCTGTTAAAGGCCCATCCCTGGTCTGTACCCAATGCTTCCTAACCTCAGAGATCGTTCTTTTTTGGGAACTAACAGCTGAGATTTCTCGACAGTAGCTCTTTAAATTGGTGCTCCTTGTGCTTTTGAGGTTGATATTATAAAAAAAATGTACAAAAACCACAAGTCCACCCAATTCTACTGGCTGTTGTTGGAGGGAGGTGGGGGTGGGGAGGGTTAAAGGGTTAAAGCAGCCTGGCTCCTGCTAAGGAAACTCAAGGAGGCAACACGTTTCCATTGGAGGAGCTGGTAATTCTCTGTGCGACCCTCAGCACTTCACTCCCTGGACCTCAGTTAAGCACCTTTAAGAAATAGGGCATGTATAAATGGTACCACAGGAGTAGTTGTTCCAGAAGATGTCTGAGTCACATTGGCTTTAATGAACTGTGATTGAGTATAATAACAAAGTTCTTTGCAGGAGAGGCTGCTAGATGGGTCTAAATATTTGCCCTCTCTTTTATTCTACAGAAATAAAATTCCTGAGTTTTAGCTGCCCAAAGTAAAGACTACATTTCCCACCTTCTTTACAATTAAATGCGATTATGTGACCAAGTTCTAGCCAATGGGATATAAGAGGTGTCAGATGCCAGCTTCCAAGAATCTTCCTTAAAAGACAATTAGCATGTGTTCATTCACATTTCTTCTACAGGCTGCCTGGAAGATAGATTCAATGGCTGGAGCGCTAACTGCTATTTTGAACCATAAGCCTGAGGGCCACACCTAGAGATAGTGAACCAGGCAACTGAAAGGGGAAAGTGCCCTAAAGTCTTTATAGAACTGAATCCCTATATCAGCCCTGGATTGTCCACCTCCACACCTCTATACAAAAGAGAAATAAACTTCTATCTTAAGTCACTAATTTTGGGGGCTCTGTTACTCACAAATGATTTATGCATTATCATTTGTGATCTATATAATTTAATTTTATATATCACAAATACATAAAACTAAATTATTCATCCCACAAATATTGACAAAGCATATGTATAGTGGCCACTCAGTAAAGTGATATTTTAAAAACATAAAAATGCATTATGTCACCTCCTTGTTTAACATCCTCCAGCAGCAACCATTACACAAAGAATAAAGTCCAAACTCTTTCTGGGTGGGCCACGGTGGCTCAGCAGGCAGAGTTCTTGCCTGCCATGCCGGGGACCTGGTTTCCATTCTGGGTATCTGCCCATGCAAAAAAAAAAATCCAAACTCTGTCTATGGCCTACAAGGCCCTCTTTAATCAGGCCTGGATGAGCATACCCTGTACTTTTTTTTATCATGGCTCAATGCTGCCCAAGCACACATATCTTCTTCCCACTTCCGGAAACTCTTAAGCTTATTCCAACCCTTAGACTTTTATAGTTGCTAGTTGTTCTTCCTGAAGTCTTCACATGGCTGATTTGCTTTAATCATTCAGGTTTCTGCCCAAATATCACCCCTCAGGGAAGTCTTCCTTAGCCATTCTGTCTAAAGGGACTCACCCCATACATACGCAACTACACTCCACAGAGCTATTGTCCATCCCATCATCGATTCCATCTTCAAAACACTGAAATGCTCTTACTGCTTTTCTAACATCTTCTGCCAACAGTGTATAAAACCAGGAAATACGGACCACATTGTTCTGCATTGTAGCTGGGAAGCTAGAACCTGGCCCTTAGTAACAGTCAGTAAATGCTGGTTAAATGAATGAGTGATACAAAGCAGTGTGCTTAAAATGGGCAAGAGGGGTTAAAAAAAAGTGAGAGAGTGTTCCTAAAATCCGAACAGGAAACGTATTTAAATAAGTCCTCAATCCCTCATCTGAAACCCTTGGATGCAGATGTGTTAGGGATACAGAATTTTTCAAATTTTAGAAAGATAATTTAGTGCACTTATCATGTATCACGTAATACTTCTAGTGGGAGTAAAGACTTCACCCCATGGTCAAGCATCAATATTTGTGCAGAAAACAGAGAACATTCGTATAATATCTATATTATATGTATTTTATATAATACATATAAAGTGGGATAAGAACTGAAAACAGGCTTTTGTCAGCTCAGGGCAAGTTAGGCCATCAAATGCTCATCAGATCTTGCTACCAAATTATGCCAGATTATGGAAAATACATATATATATGTATATATATAAAATTTTCATAGCTCTTTGGATTTGGGAATTGCAAATAAGGGACTCTGGATCTGTACTTAAAACATCATCAAGGAGACTTCCAGAAGACCCTGATATATCATCCATGCTCCCTAAACTACCCTTTGAATATAGATATTATAGATGCTTAATTATCTTTTATTCTTCTTATTCAATTCATCCTAACTAGTTACTTTCTCTTCAAATAAAATAATATATTTTATTATGACCAAAGAACCTAAAAATTTCTAGAAAAGGAAATCGCTGTATAGCTGATGACTTGGGAGTTGTGAAACCAGCTAAAGGACTTTGGGAATGAGGGAAAGCTGGTGATGAAGATGGCAACAGCTAACATTTCTTGAACATTTGCCACCACCATCCTAAGCACCACACATATATTCACTCACCCAATCTTAATGACAATCCTATGAGGTAGACACCATTATCTCCACTTTACAAATGTGGAAACTGAAGCCAGTTAAATAGCTTGTCCAAGGTCACAAAGCTAAGAAGAGGCAGGGACAGAATACAAATCCAAGGAATCTGGTGCCAGCGCCTGTGCTCCTGAGACTTCCCCAGACAGATTATTGGTAAATGATCTTGTTTAGGAATCTGACCAGAAAACTAAAGGTGGATGTACAATTCCAGTTACTTCTCCTTCTCCATGCCCCACTGTATCTATCTCTTCCTCACCTTAAATCCTAGCCAAACCTGTGAACCACGAAATTCGGCATCATGGATTTGGAGCTGGCTACACAGGAAAATGGGGGGATGAGCAGTCAGATCACGAAAAGGGGCAGATAGAGGAACAGAGCAGGGGAAAATGTAAAAAGCGCTTAAGGTTAGAATTAGGATTACATTTTCATGAGGGAAAACAGTAGGGTTCCAGGGATGGACCAAGTGGAGCTAAGGGAATTGACACCAAATCTAGCAGGGGGACAACCAATGAGAATCAAGGATAGGGTTTCCAGGTGCCATTTTCTAGCAGTCTGAGAACTTAAGACAGAGTGGGCTCAGCATGCTCTGAAGAATGAGCTCCACATGAGGAGGTTAGCAGCTCCTTTGGGACCCTGGCCTAGGCTTCAATGTTCTTGCTGTCTCAAGGGGGCCACCAGTTGAGCTGGCCCACTATCTTCCATCTTCACTGATATGATTCTTTTCCTACACAAGGAGAGTAACTGCCCAGCCTCACAAGAAGTGTGCAACACTGAACCAATGTTTGTTAAATATTTACTGTGCTGCATTAGCACTGAAGAAACATAGATGGATAAGAAGGGCCCTCTAAGACTTCACAACCCACAATGGAGGGCAGACCTGCCTATAAATGAAGCCCTCTAAGACTTCACAACCCACAATGGAGGGCAGACCTGCCTATAAATGAAGCCCTCTAAGACTTCACAACCTACAAGGGAGGGCAGACCTGCCAATAAATTATTCATTCAACTAATATTTATTGATCATCTACTGTCTACCAGGCATTAGACATAGAGAAGAGCAGGGGGTTGCAAAGTCCCATGAGTGCAGGAGTCAAGAAGCACCATGCTTATCTGCCCAAAGGAGCCAAGTATAACAACATTCAAGAGTGAGGGAAGAGGGGGCACTGCATCCACATGGAGAAGCATAGCTAGTCCTATAATGGGGTCAGGTGCTGCTCAGCTCCATCCGGTTGCTTCATCCTGAAATGCAGACCCTGATCTACTGATTTTGCAGGAGCCAAAACTCAAAAATTTTATGTGAAATCGTCCATTTAAATGTTGGCAGCTAATTTAAAGCATTTTTAACACAGTTCTGCCCAACAAAGGAAGTCTGTGGGCTGCCATGTTGTAACCTTCCAGAAACACTCATAACACCAAACCTCATTAATGCAGCTGACCTGTCACCCATTGCAACTTCCGCTCAGTCCACTGGCAAGTCCTCCTTTTCCTTCACTTCTTCACTGTCTTTGCCCTTCCCCCTTTCCTGTCACCTTTCCATTCCTCAGTGGCTTCTCCCCAGGCCACTAGTCTCCCCCAGAACTACTACTCACTCTACTTTCTTTCATGCTCCATCCTTTACTCCTAACTAACCTGTATGTTTCCTCCTAAATAGCACGGTCTGAAGGCATTAACGACGGCCTCCATAAATCCTTCCTGCATTTCACCATCCCAGCCTTTTCCATCACTGTTTTCTCACTCAGATGAGGGGAGTAAGAAATTATTTTACAGAATTCAACCCAGCTGGTTCAGGAGAAATGAAACCATGTAATCCACAGATTAGTTCTTCATAAGATGGCGCTCATGGTTTTTTGCATGCATTCATCTCTCTCCACCAGCAAGTTTATTGCCCCATGGAGCCGGGTCTACTGTTCTTACAAAAATTTATGGATATTTTGAGTTTTTAACTGTTCTTTTCCATAGTTCTGATCCTTTATTCTTTTGAAGTTAGGAAGTCCTGAGCCAGATTTCTTTCTAGGACTGGGATACATTACAAGTGAAAAGGTCAGTGATCATTTGTAAGTAATAACAAAACATATATAATAAATTATATTCATATATATTAAAACTTCTAAATGTGACTTCTAAAAAGATCTGTTTGGGGGAAAAAAAACTTCCTTAGAATTGTTATCAAAGCCTCAAAAGATGTTTTCATTTTTTAAAAAACCTTAAGCCTTTGTTGCAAAGATATGAAGCATCATAAAAATGATTGCAGGTGACTGGCGAGTCTTCTGTTATACCTCCAAACATAAGACAAACAATAATGTGGTTTTTTTTTCTTTTAAGACAAAAAAAAAGAAGGAACTCAATATTAGTCACAGTAAGCCTCAACATATGGGAATAGGTGCAGAGGAGGGTGGGGGAGGGGAAGGTTTTTTCAAACCTTTAAAACTGAAAAAATATGTATCCCTGCTTTCTGTATATGCACATAATGTAAAATTTCATCAACCACAATATTTTAAAAGACAGAAATCATGAGATATATCACATCTAAATGGAAATATCATCTAAGGGAGGCACCATTTATCAACATCACTTTGAAATGCAGTGGAGGATGTGATGGCATTATGTAGATCTCAAATATCTATGGGTGAATGAAATTGGGTAACCTTAGCAACCCCAGGTACATCCATGCAGCTATAAATCAAATGTCAGCACTCTGAGCTATGCACAAAATAAAGAAATAATTCTTTGAAATATTCATAACACTATGCAGTGTATTATTTTGTAAGTCAGTCCCCATAACGCATTTGTGAATCTAACCAAAAAAAAAAGACAAAATATTTGCATACCTCCCCACCCCCCACACACCCCCACCCACCAACCAGCATTCGCAGGATCATCTAGAAACAGGAGCTCTGCATTATATTCTAATGACCACAACAGATCACAGTTCTTATGTACGAGGAGGAAAGGGAATTTTATACACAGGCAAGCTGGTCTGACAGCAATCCCAATGGTTTCCTATGGATTATTCCATTAAAAAAAATAACAACTAAATAAGATATGAGAATTTTGGTAAAAGTGTCATGATATAGGTACTTTTTGTCTGTGTGAAAGGAATATATTCAATATTTCACCCTCTGAAACTGGAAGAGATTTGCTTTAGAAATAAATAAATAAATTCTTCTAGGCAAGAAAATATACTACTAATCTTCTAATCGGGGGTATCTTGTCAATATGGAATTGTATTATGCAGCCCTAAATAAAGACCTTTATTTCATTTACACTTAAGTTTTTTCTTAGATCATTTAGTTTGATTGCAGGGTCATGCTTTTAATAGAAATACATTTGTTAGCGCCTCAGGTTTTAAAATTCGGTTTCTGCCTGTTCTGGCATTGACTCCGCAGTGTCTGAATATCATAATACTTGTGATGGATTCCAGGTGCCATCAAATGCTAAGAGCTGTGACACAGGGCTCAGTACAATTCTAAATCACGCACATGTAAATATGCTGATACTACATAAGGAAGACAGAAATACTCATAAGTGACTAATTGTTTTGCTGTGAAAATTTTATAAGTACATTCCACTTAGAATATCCAACACAGCTACCTATTGAGTCATCTTGATATATTTAAGTGGCTGCAATAGGAAACATCACTGCTTTTCATATACAATTGGTATTAAGTGTCATTTTGCAAATGAGTTCTCCTCACTTTAAATACTTTGAAAATGACATCAAAAGGACAAGGGGGTATACACCAGGAATTAAACAAACCATTCTAAGAGAAATCATCTCATTTATCCTCAATCTATTTTTTTTCCAAGTTACTATCCACTTCAAGCTGTATTAATTGTCCTGGATCTATAGCACATGCTTCCATGAAAATAAATTACTTTATTCCTGTTACACCACTAATGGCTGTGTGACTTAATTTCATTAGCTCGACCTGTTGAGAGTATTCAGATTTCCATAGCAGGACGCACTTAAAATGAAAAGATTCTTTCGATTCTCAATTAACGGAATCGTTCTCTTTCAACTGAAATGAATGTTATTGAAACCAATTAGCATAGACTGGAAAATCTCTTGCTAATGAGGGGAGTGTGGGTGAGTAAACAGCAATGAAAAGATGAAATTAGAGGAGAGCCTCTTCTTGTTGGCCTGAATAATTACATGCTTAGTTGCCTAATTGTCTAGTGAAAAGCGCAGCGGTGATAGTAACAGATTGCCATGTTCATTAGGCAGCAAAAGGGCACCTGCTGCTAAGCTTCATTTTCCTGCAGTCGATATACACGTGTTTATCCCTGGGGATTGATATTTGGACACAACACTAGCTGGGAAAAGCAAATGAGCTTGCCAATATGCTGCAATATTGTGTCCTTTATGCCAAGATATAGAAGCTTAATATGTCAAATAGAATGAATAAAACCAACAGTGATAACGAGGTTTATGGGGAAACTGACCTCAGAACGGGCTCAGTGTAGAACTCAAAACTGTGTCGAGTTCAACCTTTCAATACAGATGTTCCTTTCTGGCCTGAACGGCTCCAAATTACACAGTACAAAAGATAAATTACAACGGTTAAGGCCTCAGCAATTTTTTAGACAATAGTGTAATGAAAGCATGTGATGTAAATGTTACAATTGAAAACAAATGTTCAGTCCTGAAGGGAAGTGGAAACTGCACCATTCCTATCGCCTGGCTACAGACAGAAGATCAAAAAGAGACTCCTTTGTTCACCATCTACCCGCCTTCAGAGTCCCTTCATTTCTTCAGCTTGTCCATCTAAAGTTGTTGTCACGTGTCCTCTAGCCAGCCGGTGTTTTATATTCCACGCCATCAGCTTTTCCCTCTACCATCCTACCAGCTCCAATTGTCTAAGCTTCTGGGAAGATGGGAAAGTCTAGGCTTTTATTTTTAATGTCAAGCCGTTTTTGTAGGCATTACTGTTTTTTCTCCTAAGAAATGTTAGGAGTTTCAATATCCTAAATCTTGCTGTCGATAGAATGGGCATTTTCTGAAAAATGAGTTCGAGGAAATTGGTAAGGAACCTCCCTATGCTCTCACAGCAGCACTTTCTGTCAGATAGAATAGAATAATTGAGCAGTAAAAACAGTTTCCATTATTTGCCAACATTTAAAAAGGGGGAGAGATTTAACATAAAGAGCGAGCGTATGTGACTTCCCTTAAAGCTAAGAGGATCTGAAACCCTGGCCCCTATGCCGGCCTGGCAGCAATCAGCTGGACAGTAAGTCTGGGCTGTCCCTTTGTGCAGGTCATGAGCTCACAGTTAGCTACAATCCCCACCACTCCCTAAGACTACCCACGACTGGGGTAGAGAATCAGTGGCCATTTCTCTTGGTCCTGGCATCGTTGTTTTTCCTAGAGTAATGAAATAGCTCCTTGCACCCATGTCTTTCCCAAATGTAGGAATACAGGTCAAGAACATACTGTCTTCTGAGATTAAGTTTTCTTATAGCTGGCCTGCTTCACTTAATTATGCTATGCACCTTGCTTCTACAGGCCTCTGAGTTTATGATTCCTGCTTCTATTTCAATTCATTTTCCAGAAAAATTAAACTGAGGCTCACAGTGGGAAGATGATCTTTTCAAGGCTCACATGGTGACAGAGCTGGGACTAGCATCCAGAGCCTCCAACAATGATCTCTCCCCACTACCCCCAAAAAGGGAAACATCTGTCATGTAAGAATACTGAATCCTGAGAAATGAAAGGCACAGTGGACCCTCAAGGAGCAGGTCAAAATGCACACATATTAAAAAATAACAAGAAACACAAGACAACTCAGAGTACACACATACTGTCAGCAGATAGAGTGCTGTATTAACAACACACACTATCTGTATCAAAAGAGGTGTGCACGCTGGCAAGAGAGGGGAGGGAAGGAGGCAGGGAGCTCAGAGTGCAGGGTTGGGTTCTGGGGTGGGACCTTGACTTCCTTCTCCCCTACTGATTGTTGAGTTGAAGGAAGATAATTGAAATCTCGGTGTTAATTGATATGCCAGTCAGCTCAACAGAAGCAAGGGTCTCTCAGTGGCCACTTGCAGGAAACATCCACACAATCCGGCCTAGGAAAAGATGACATCAGTGACCCAGGCTTACGGAAGTATTCTTGGGGTAAAGCTGCCCCAGCCCTGGTCCTGGCTGAAGCCCAGCTTCTGCATGGGAGAAAGGCAGAAACCTTAGCAGAGACCGAGTTCATGCACCATACTCTCAGGATCCCGAATTTAAAAATTCCTTCAGTCCCATCAATCAGCACTTGTTTGCAATTCCAAAGGCTGATGATGTGACCTAGCTTTGGTGAAAGGGAGCCAAGGTAATGGGTCACATTTCTGTCTGTAGCAGGGACACCCTGCCTCGGTTTTTCATTTCATGTTGTCCAAAATTATGGCAGCAGGGTATTTTTGGAAAATCTTCCAAGTAAAAATCACCTCCCTAATCCTATTTAAACATGCATTATTTTGAGTTTTCATTCCAGAATTTCTTATTTATGCATAGGGTTTGTGGGTTTTTTTAACCACACTATCTAAAAGAGGTTTATCTTATAAATTTGCTATATATCACACCAGTAATATGTATGCATTTTAGAAAATTAATAAATGCGGATAAACAGAAAGAAAATTGTTTTAAGTCACTTATCACATCATTATCCAGAAATAAACACTATTAAGACTTTGATGTATAAAGTACCAGACTTTTAAAGCATGTGCAAATATGTATATTCATACATAGATTTTATTTGCATCATTTCCAGCCTTTTTTCTATTTTCTAAATAAAAGAACAATGCAATAATTTATTTTTTGAGTACAGAAATTTGGGAAAATAGAGAAAGAATTTAAAAATCACCTATAATCCTACTACCCTATTATGACCACTGTTAGTATTTTGGAATGTTCCTTCTAACTTACTAAGTCTTACTATTATAATTTGTTTTCCTTTTCATTTTAAAATGTTGAAAACACTAAAATGTAAAAATTACCACTAATCAAATCCCATCTACAGGAGTCACCCCTATTAATAATTGGATATTTATCCCTCCCTACATCTTCCTGAGTTCATACAGACAATTATATATTTTACAAAATATACAATTATGTGATCATACTTCATATACTCTGTCATTTGCTTTCTTTTTTTGCTCAAAAATGACTCTCTATTTGATAAATACATAGCCACATTAGCACTATAAATCTTTGCAGAGAATTCTATTCTAGAACTGTAGCACCCATCCCTCTATTGTCAAGTATCCAAGTTGTTTCCAACTTTTCACTATTATAAAAAAAAAAAACAGTGAGTCCTGAAGTATATGACAACATGGATAAAACTTGAGGGCATAATTCTTACTGAAATAAGCCAGACACAAAAGGATAAATACTGTATGATTTCACTAATATGACCCCAGTAAAGGTAAACTCAGAGTCTTATAATGTGAACTATAAAGGACCTAGAGATACACAGAAGCTAGAGATAGGTGTATGGTTACCTAATGATGCTGAACTTAAATATATAGGGATGGATAGAAATGATGATAGTTCATTAGTGGATTTATGAGTAATGCTGCCATATTGAAGGTGAATATGATTGAAATGGGTTGTATAGGGTCATGTATCTCACTGATTAACACTACAAATACAAATAAGTTTTTGCATGAACCACTTCAAAGGTATGAATCTTGTACAAAAAGTCAGTAACAGAAAGGTGTAGGGGAAAAGATACTATTGCATGATACAGCCTACATTTAACAGGAAAACATCAGCAGGACCACAGCAATACCAGGGGTGCATAACTGGGTGGTGGAGGACAAGAGCTAAGGGGAGTTTGGGACTTTCTCTTTGGTGAGAGTAGGCTTATCAGTTATTTTTCTCTTGGGAGCAATGAAAATATTCTAAAATCAAGTGCTGATAATTATACAACTAAGTGAGGATACTGTGAGACATGGACTATTTACATCAGCATTGTCCATGATGCCCAATGGATGGAGGTGGCTGAAGGGTACAATGACTGAGAAGCAGAAAGGGAAATTGTGACGTGTACATATGATGGAATATTGTGTAACTATAAAAAGGAACAAAGTCATGACGCATGCAACGAGGTGAATGAAACTTGAAGACATTATGTTGTACAAAATAAGCCAAAAGCAAAAGGACAAACATTGTATGATCTCTTTTAGAAAATATTGAAGAAAATTCAGGCCTAGGTTGTAAGCTCTTACAGCAGTCACATTTATTCCTGAGCTTTAAGTATTATCTCTAGATTCTGAGATGCTTTGCTATATATGTATAGCATGGTATTTCCCTGGAACTTTGGGTACTTGTGTGACACCTAAGACTCAGAGCTGGAGTTTGCAGTTCTCAAAGTCAGCATTGCTCCATACAGCAACTGTTAAAGAAACCAAAAAAGAGATCAGCCTTTAATTAGAAATAAGAATGAAGCCAACCTGGTTGGGACTGAGGTAAATCAGTATACAGGGCAAAGGATGAGAGTGTCTATATTTTAGAACTTCACCTACTGGATGAGACAAAAGGAAAAGAGCTTTATTTTATCCAAAACTTAGTTTCTGTAGCACTTATCCTGTATAGATAGTTCATTTAAACAACCCAAAGCCAAGAATGGGAATGAGGGTTAGTAATTCTTATAGCTTAATGTAATACCCGGATACATTCCAGAGTTTATTGGGCAGATAATTAAAAAGTATTCACAAAGTCCATAAGGGACTGGAGAAAAAAAAACAGAACTATAGAACTTTTCCCCTGGGAAACTCTGGATACTCTCCCAAACACTAGGGACTCCCAAGTCAATAGGCTAAGCCCATGATCTTGAGGCTTGCTCTTATGAAACTTATTTCTGTAGTGGAGAAGCTAAGCCTAACTATAGTTATGCCTAAGAATTACTTCTAGAAAACCTCTTTTGTTGCTCAGATGTGGCCTCTCTCTCTAGGCCCAACTCTGCAAGTAAAATCATTACCCTCCCCACTACATGGGACATGATGTCCAGGGGTGAAAGTGTTCCTGGCAACATGGGACATGACTTTCAGGGATGAGCCTGGCCCTAGCACCATGTGATCGAGAATGCCTTCCTGACCAGAAGAGGGCAAAGAAATGTTAACAAAATAAGGTATCAGTGGCTAAGAGAGTTAAATGGAGTCAGAAGGCTATTCTGGAGGCTACTCCAATGCAAGCTTCAGCTAGACATTGCTAATAGTCAAGGTTTGCCAAACCCCAACCAACACAATTCCTGTTAACCCTAAAGAGCACCCAGGGCTCTATCTGAGATCCTTCAAGAGTTGTATGCATTAAGTTTATTTTTCAGATACCTAAAACTTCAGATGGTTCCTAGTCCAGATAAGTCCTGAAACCCAGAGGTATCGGTCTCTCTAAGAACATCAACCAGTTCCATCCCCCAGCCCATATTGTCAACTCCCATTTTCACCATCAAAAAAGCATGGGCAGGGCGGGCCGCGGTGGCTCAGCGGGCAAAGTGCTTGCCTGCTATGCCGGAGGACCTCGGTTCGATTCCCGGCCCCAGCCCATGTAACAAAAACGGAGAAACAGAATACAATAAAACAAGAAAATGTTTAAAAATGTTTCCCTTTCTTCCTTCCTTCCTTCCTTCTATCCTTCCTTCCTTCTCTCTGTCTTTAAAAAAAAAAAAAAAAAAAAAGCATGGGCATAACACAAACATCTGTGCAGTTTGGGAGAAGGATCAAAAGAGAAGGAGGACAATGCTGTGGAGCAGCTAGAAGGAAAAACCTGAGAGGATTGTACGGTAGCCCACAACAAACTCTGGGATCTGTCCTGTAACTACCAGTTGAAGAGTGCTTTGAAAACTACTGCTTTTTTCTTGCTTGCTTTGATATATGTTATATTATACAACAAAAAAAAGTAAAAAAAAAAAAAAAAGAGAGAGAAGGAGTCATAACAGAAAAGTTAGGATTTAACAAGTTAATATGACTACTGAATCATTATATTGATATTTCTTCTTAGTCTCCAGTCTTGGAGCAGCTAGAAGGAAAAACGTGAAATTGTTAAACTATAACCCACAGTAAACTTTGAACTCTGTTCTATAATGAATTATCAAAATGTACTTTGAAACTTATTGCCTTTTTTGTATAAATATCTCACAATAAAAAATATTTTTAAAAATCCAACATACATTGCACACTTATCAAATCATTTCCTTTAGGAAGCATTTCTAAAAATAGATTTACCAAGTCAAAAGATATGTGCCATTTTCCAAATACCCTGACCTATACCCAATTTTGTCAGTCCTCCAATTGAACATTTCTTTTGTTTTACTTTTTAAATTTAGATTTATTTAAATACAAGTAATGGTGAACATTTTTTAAATTATTTGCCATTTGTATTGCTTTACTGAATTGCCTGACCAAGTCCCTAACCCATTGTTCCATAAGAGAGATTATGATAATATTTTCTTGAGAGATTATCATTTTGTTATTTACTTGAAAGGGTTCTTCATCTTTACCTTTTGTCATATTCAGCAACAGTTTTCCCAGTTTGTCATTTGTATTTCACCTTGGCTTATACTTTTTCTTTGCCATTCCATGGTTGTAACTGTACAGCTGCCCACCTTTCCCTTTACGCTTCCTGCCTTCAGTCATGCTTTTGGAAGTCCTCCTCTAAAGAGAGTTCATTGTTTTCATCCACAATTATTTTTAAATCTTCAATCCATATGGAATTTATTTTTCATAAGATAGGAGGTAGGAATATTGCTTTCTTGTTTTCAAAACAGTAAGTTTTCCCAACAATATTTATTTAATATTATAGCCTTCTTCTGCTGACTTGAGAGCATGAATTTTATCCTATTCTCACATATACTCGAGCCTGTTTCTGAACTTTCTAATCTGTCCCACTGTCTGTCTGCTATTGTGCCAATACCATTCAGTTTTAATTTATTGAGCCATTATAATTCATAATGGTTCCTGATTAGGCACCCTGTTCCCAATCATAGCAATTCTTTTTTAAAAATTACCCTGGCTATTTCAACATTTGTTTTACCAAATAAATTTTAGAACACTTTTTCAACATTCTACTTTTTTAAAAAAAAAAGCTCCATTTAAGTTTTGACATAAATTTCATTAACTGCATGAATTAGTTTGGGGATACGAATATCCTTTTAAATTAAAAATGCATCATACATATCAAAACTCCTAGGAGAAATTGAGACATTAAAGAAAAAAGAAAAAAAATGTGTATTTTATCAGAGATTTCAAAATTGGGAATGAATTTTATGGCTAGATGAGAAAACTTAAGGCACAAAGGTACTGCTATCATGCTCCCACTACAGATAAAACTGACACAGTATAAGGCAAAAACAGACCACAAGGGGAGCTAACATTTAATGAGCACTCTCCTTTCAGTAGGCATTGTCTGAGTGTTTCACACACATCTCATTTTTTCCTTTTACTTGAAGAGATGAATGTTGGATTCATGTTACCTTAAAAATTGCTGGAAGCAATTTATGGGACAGCAAATAGGTATCAACTTCACTGAGGAGTCCCTGCCAGGAACAAAATAGAAGCATAAGCCCATTCAGAATTTCAAAACAAACTTTTTTTTTTTCATTTTAGAGGAAATACAGTCTCTACCTCTGCTGGCTTAAAATTATGTAAACAGAATTTATGTACTCAGTGTCTCCACTTCATTGATTTGACAAGGGTAATTCCTGTGTAAGAATGAGGTATTTCTCTAATAAATTAAGTACACACTTCCATGAGAGCATATTTTCTCCATTCCTTTAATTAAATGGACAATGTACTGAATGCAAAGGGATTTCTCTGCATAGATGATCCATCCCGAGTTCTTTATGCACCTTTCCTTAAGAAAAAAAAATTAGCAAAAAGTGAAGATGCAAGCTAAAAGAACTGATCCTAAAGCACTCCCCTGAAACTCTGCCAGAGCGAGAATGGAGGGAGGGGAAAGCGCATGGAAAAAAAGAGACCCATAGAGCCTATTGGCAGGACATTTATCTCAAGGCTTTGGGCAGTGATTTGGAATCACAGAGTGAGTCTCCCACTTTGAGAGCTCACCAAGCAGTGTATGTATCACCTTGGCCTAAGGAAGATAGAGCCTCCTTTATCAGAGAGAGGAGGCCATACCTGTCCTCCAAGCCCCCAACCTGAGGTCTGGCATGCACAGAGGGGCGAGAGAGAAAGAAGACACCAAATCATTGCATCAGTCAAATCGGCCCTGGCAATCAATGGGGTGGCAGGGTCACAGCCAGGTCACCCTCCCAGTCAACTCCCTGGGCAAGTCCCTCCTTGATTCTAAGGTCAGCCTGTGTTTATTTAATTGATGGGAGGCTATGCAGGGCAGGAGGTACACATGGCTGCCCTGACTTAACTTTCCGAGCTTCCACTGTCAATAAGTACGGTGAAGATGATACCCCTACACTGCAAGTTGACTGTGATGATTCAATGAAAAACAAAATGTAGGCAAAGTGCCCGGCACACAGTAAATACTCAGTAAACAGTAATTAGTACTGTGTTTCCATGTAGGAAGTCAGGCTTGCTTTAATTCATTTTCATTTAAAAAAAAAAATCTACATTGCTCTTAAATCTATTTCTCAAGTCATCATAGAATTTCAGAGTTTAAAGGGCCCTAAGATTGACTTGGTTTTTCCTTTATACTATGACCTCAAAACTTTATAATAGAAATATATTTTTACCTAGATAACAAGCAAGCAGCACTGGTACAGGAAGGCCAAGAAAATCTTCATTCTGTGCTGTGCAAAAAAAAAAAAAAATCATATCATATTCCCAACCACTCTGTGCATAAACCTACTTCAACTCTGAGCAATTTGGATAAACTTCTCAGGTTCATAGCCAGTTAACGTTTTGTAAATTTTTTTGTCTTCATATCTGTGCCTTCAGTATGTAAACCCTACCACGTATTAAGCACAGGTATGGAAGGAATTCCACTTTCAGAAGATGCATCTGTGTCTGTCATATGACTTCAGGGGAAGAAACGGAGAGAGAAGAACCTTGGGGTGACACTGATCCAGTGGTTTGTGGTTTACATGAAGGTACACGGGAGTACAGGCATTGTGGCTGCACCCAGAACTGGTTAGATAAGTTGAGGTGCCCAGTGGAAAATGGCAGTGTAGGGCACCTTGTTCAAAATTCTTTGAGAATTTCAAGATGCCAACAACAGGGCATTAGACTAAGTGTGACCCCCTGTGCAGTTGTACAGTTTTGTCTCCATCAAGTCACCCCAGATGCACTCACCTGCCTGCGTATTTGCACCCAGCCCTGTTAGTCCAAAGGATGGTGTCAAATGCTCTGCTGCACTTAGCTTTACAGATCAGCTTTACAGATTATTGCAACTGGAAAACATCTCCCTATTTTTCAACTGCTAAAGCACTAGCAATAAAATAGAAGCAATAGCTTTGGTCGAATTGAAACAGGCTTTAGTTCAGAATTGAATCAAGCTAAGATTAACTCAAATTGATTAAGTCTCATCCTAATTTCTACCTAGAAGCTAACTCTGATGCTTCCAGCTTCAGAATAAAGTGATATATGGGTGATGTAAAAGCAATTTTACCTAATTTGGGCAACACTATAAAATTGACAGAAAAAAAAAATTATACTAGCCAATGAAGGAACTGAATATCCGAAGTACCTATAAGTCTTAAACCAAGACCCATGTGGTTAATTAGTAAATTGACTACATTAATTACAAAGTTCACTTTTATTAGAGAGTAGTGAGTAGGTGATGAGGTATTTTACTATTTTCCTAATGGTTTAATCTGATTTATAGGAGATGTGACTATTAATGTTTGCTTTGGGGAGACATATGCTAAATACAGGTTCAGTGAAATTCCCCAGGCCACACTCAAGAAGACATTGAAAAATTCATTGTAAGTGAGCTAAATTTAAAACTTAAAATTATTCTGAGTCATGTAAATAAATGATATGTACAAATGACAAAAAATATGCATTGCATGAAGTCTATCCTGATTCCAGGATAGACAATTTTACTTGACTTTGGAGCACTTTCATTTCTGATATGAATATTAGGAAAACAGTGAAGCTCTGCTAAACAAAGCAGAGATAAATTTCATTTCACTCTAAAAATCATGAAAGTAAGGATGGCAAAACAGTACTGTAAGTACAGTAAGTCCATGTTCTATACAACAGGTCATGAATAATAATTTACCATTTCTAGGAAATGCTGATACCCTCTGTCTAGGGTGATCCACGTAATCCTCATATCACGACACTTAAAACCAAGCTCAACGAATTCTCTGTCTGCCTCACCAAGTTTAGACAAAACATAGAGGCTGTCACCTGTTTTATCCTAAGACCAAAGCACTTGATCCTTCTTTTCTGAAAGCACTGAGATCTAAACTTAGTTCCTGCATTTTGAGGGGGAGTTTTAAGTTATACTTAATTTTGGCAGGTAATAGAACTTTCAAGATAAGTTCCAAACCTAAAGACACTCCCCAAATGGACAGACATTATTAACTCTTAAGAGGCACCTATGCCCACCATTATGTGTCCCTGTAGAGAGTAACAGCAGCTTGACTGTTTAAGCAGGGTATGCCCTCGAGGCAAAGGGCAGGATGGTGAGGACAAGGGCTCTGTCCATTCTGACCTGCTGCATCCTCAGGATGCAAAATATTTGTTGAGCTAGAGAACTAACAAAATCAAAGCATTTGTTGGGTGCCTACCTCAGGTCAAATCCATGCTAAATCCATGCTACGGCCGTTTTCAGATGGCTTCTCACATTTAATCCTCACAACCCTCCTGTCAAGTAGACTAGAGATATTTAAAGTGACTAAGGATCAGCAGGACCAACCAGTTTGTCCAAGAACACAATAAAAGATGATCAAGCTAGAATTAGGGCCAAAGTCTTTGGACCCCAAGACCACACTCTCTTGATGACACCACAGAGGGAATTTCTGAGGCGACTGCCTTTATTGATGATAGAACAACTCACCCCCATTTTGAGTTTTTGAAGCTCAGCCAATCCCAGTGTGTGTGTATGTATGTGTGTGTGTATATATATATATACTATATATATATATATATTACAGATAATATTAAAAATTCAGACTGCCAATTATGAAATCTATTTACATAAAAAAAGCTTTCAACCTCAAATTTAATGTGCTGGTTTGATCAGTTATGTACCCAGAAAAGACCTATTGTTGGGTGGAACCTTGTGATTAGGTTGTTTCCAGGTAAATGCGACCCCACTTGTTCAAGGTAGGTCTTAATCCGCTTACTGGAGTCCTTTAAGGAGAGACATTTTGGCGAGAACTCAGAGCTTAGAGGAGCTAAGAGAGACAGAAATGCCCCAGGAGAAACAAGCAAGGACCCACAGAAGCCAAAGATATTTTTAAGAGAGAAGGGCCAACAGATATCCCCATGTGCCATCCCATGTAACAGAGAAACTCTGGATGTCATGAGCCTCTCTTCAGAGTCAACGTAGCTTTCTCTGGATGCCTTAATTTGGGCATTTTCATGGCCTTAAAAACGTAAATTTGTAACCTAATAAATTTCCTTTTTAAAAGCCAATCCATTTCTGGTATTGCATTCTTGACAGCTTTGAAACACCTACCATATTCACTGCTCTAGTTTGCTAGCTGCCAGAATGCAACACACAAGAGATGGATTGGCTTTTAATAAAAGGGGATTTATTTTGTTAGTTCTTCAGAGGAAAGGCAGCTAACTTTCAACTGAGGTTCTTTCTTACGTGGGAAGGCACAGGGTGTTCTCTGCTGGCCTTCTCTCCAGGCCTCTGGGTTCCAACAACTTCCCCGGGGTGACTTCTTTCTGAATCTCCAAAGGCTTGGACTCAGCTGTGAGTGCTGAGATGAGGTATGCTGAGCTGCTTGGGTTGTGCTATGTTGCACTCTCTCCTGTAAGCACCAGTCAATTAAGTCAAACGTCATTCATTGCAGCAGGCACGCCTCCTAGCCGACTGCAGATGTAAATCAGCAACAGATGAGGTTCATGTACCATTGGCTCATGTCCACAGCAACAGAACTAGGTGCCTTCACCTGACCAAGCTGACAACTGACTCTACTACCATATCCACTAAATAATAGTCTAAGAGCAAGATAAAAAAAAAAAAAGTAGCCTTAGATTTACTATCAGCTTCTTCTTCTATTTGGAAATTATATCTGTTGAATAAATGACCAACAGGTATTATAATAAAGCAAGCTAATATCTTCAAATTAATAAAATTCCTCCTAGCAAAAACAACAAGAAAGATTAAGGCCTTCAAATTAAAACCCCAATTTTATAGTTTCAACAACAAACCATCATAGCACACATGTAATACCTGCCAAAAACCATGATAATACTATACAAAGAAATTCAAGTGTTTTGAACCAGTATGAGAACAGAATACATCCAGATTCTCCAGAAAGGGAGAGATTGCCATCCATTTAAACAGATATCCAATCATTTTGCCAAAAGAAAGTTCCAAAATCAATGCCAAGGCATCTACCTAACCATGCTTTCATTCTCACACAAGTAGACTCAGCCAATGAGAGCAGGAGACAAAATTACTTTGTAACTAACTATGATCTGACATCACATTCTTAAAGCTTCAACAGCGTTTTCCTTTAAGAAAAGTGAATCACCCTGCCTCTGAGAAGAGGCAGGATGCTAGTTGTTTAGTTGTGTGGGCTGTATTTCTCCTTCCCCCTCCGTATGTGCAAATATACATATACATAAACATACACACACAATTTTTTTCTAAACTACTTGAAAATAAGTTGCATTTAAGTTCTCTCTACTTATTAAAAACTTAGTGTGTATTTCCCATAACAAGAATGTTATCTCACCTAACCACAGTACAGTTATCAAAATCAGGAAATTTAATATCAGTACAATGTTGTCATCGTCATGCCATATTTCAGTTTCACTTACATAGGTCTTTCACAGCAACTTACCCCACTGATTTAGGATCCAATCCCAAATCACACATTGCCTTTGGTTGTCATGTCTCTTTAGTCTCATTTAATCCAAATCTGTTACTCAGCCATTTTTTGTCTAGCAGTTGCCCCCATATCTGGGTGATCAAAGCGAATATCACCATTAATGGGACAAGTCCACACCACGGGTTGCCTGACGTGAGCCCCTGGGAAGGACATAAAATCACTTTTGTGGTATTTCTGCCAAAAATGCATAACCTGAATCTACTTAAATCACAAAGTGACACCAGGCAGAGACAAATTCAAATTGAGGGGCATGCTACAAAATAACCGGCTGTTCTATTCAAAAATGTCAAGATCATGAAGACAATGACCTGTTTTTCTCCTTCACCTTTCCTTTCTCCTCACCATATCCAGTTAGTCACCAAATCCTATCAATTCTGCCTTCAAAATGTCACAATCCATTCTCTCCTTTATAGACTCCTGTAGTCACACCCTGCCCTACTCTCACCTTTCTGCTGGTTTCTCCACACTCATTCTCCCCCTTTCATCCACCCTTCATACCCGAAGCAGGGTGGCTATCTCAAACAGCTCTGATCATGGCACTCACTTACTCAGAAACCCTCAAAAGCTACCCAGTGCTTGCAAAATAAAATCCCAGCTTGTCAGCCTAATGTTATGAGATGCCTGACTTTTAGTCCTTACCTGCCTTTCCACCTTACTTATCCCACCCCCCATTGTTTCCACCCCTTATTTCCTACACATTGATCTACTTGCTTCTTAAGCCATCCTTGCACAACTTCCTGCTTTTATTCAAGGTGTCCCTCTAACTGGAGATACCCTTCTCAGTCCAATCTCCCTTCTTCCTCCTCCTCCTCCTCCTCCACACATTCCTTCTCCTGCTTTGGTTGAAATTTCCACTTGTCAGGGACCTACTTATTTAAAGAGGGTCAAGCTAGACTCAAAAGGGGTCAAACTAGTCTGTAAATTACCTATTATATAAGAAATGCTTCAAACTCCACTGTCCTCCAAAGGACTGTCTTAATCAGATTTAATCTTTCTTTCCTACATAAACCTGTTTCTTTCCATTTATGATTCTATCACTGTACTTATCAAATTCAGCCTTTCATTAAAAGTAATTGTGCATCCATCCATCCATCTCTCCCACCAAACTGTGGATGTCTAAGAAGTGACATCTTAGACTTCTTTCACAAATGTATGTTGAACTGTGTTTCCAGTTATTGGAGAGAAACTGTGTAGGAAGATGATGGATTTTTTATTTGTTTATACTAGCCAAAATTATTATATTTATATAAGCTAATAGTAAATACTTAATAATTTACTGATTGAATGAAGATCTTGACAATAGACAGATATTAGTTATAAAATTTTATAAACTACACTTTTGGAGTTGTTGGATAACAACTCAAATTATCTAATGAAATGTTTGCAGAACCTACATGGCTTTCTTCAACTCAAGATGAATAGACAGATTAAAAACATGAAATGGAGTTAATATTCTTAATATACAAAAAGCTCTTACAAATCAACAAGGAAAGCATTAAACACACAAAGGGGAAAAACAGGTAAAGGACACTAATGACATTTCTCAGAAGAATACATATAAATGGCTAATAAGCACATTGAAATTGTTCAAAGTTATTAGTAATGACAAATTGCAAATTAAAACAATGATACACTTTTTTTTACCTATTAACTTTGACAAAAATTTTAAAAAGGTGATACCCATTCCTACTCTTGGTAGGCTTGTTAATTGTTGTATACGTTCATATTGATGATAAATATTAAGAGCTTTTAAAAAGTCCTTTATCATTTGGCACAGTAATACCATTTCTGGGAATCTATTATGAGAAAATAATAAAAATGTAGATAAATATTTATATTCAAGAATATTTATCAAAGTTATTTATAACAGTGAAAACTTGGAAGAAACAAATTATTAAATAATAGGGGAATAAATAAATTTATAATATCTATAGAGCAGAATATTTTACAATCATTAAAAATGATATTTTCAAAAGCTATTTAATAAAGTAGGCTGTGAACAAAGGTAACAGGATATAAAAGTACACTTTATGATATTTTTTGTGAAAATTGCTTGGTGGGATTCACAGGCGATTTATTTTTCCTTTATATACAACTACTTTTTTCAAAATTTTACATTAACAAAATAGTTTTGTTTTTAAAAAAGACTGAAACAGAAATAAAAAATCATGCTTAATTGTCTTGTTCCCAGTAAGAAACAAGACTCAAAACAAGTACATCTTCTATTTCCTCTGAAAATGAAAATGACTGACTTCAAGAAGTTGCCACATTACTGCTTACAAGTTCCCATTCCAAAGAAATGGTGGTGTGTTGGTAATGGATAAATTTGAAGAAACAGCTAATATTATTCTCATCTATGATATATCATTCCTGCTTCTGATATGATCTTCGGGGAAAAAAGAAGATCCACTTTCACTTTCTTTTACCTTAACTCCCTGCGAATGTAAGGACACCATTTGGACACCACTTGATAATGAAAATAGCCTTTAAATCATATGCATCATTATTTCACAGCTACTAACCATAAAAAGTAGTCTCATACTTTTGAGATTACAAATTATTCGTATTAAAGTAATGTCAAATTACTAAAAGCCACCGGGTGAATCTGTGACCTTATATGACAGCCACTGGTTTGAGTGACAGCTTGAGAGGCAATGCGGTTGAAGCCGAAGGGGACCAGTCCTGGGACGAGTTGCATTGGCTTGAAACCACAAGAACCACACATCTCTAAGAAGAAAAGAGTCTTTTCCATCCTAGAGGTCTATTTGAGAGGAATTGTGTGTACCTTAGGAGATACATTTAGATGACTGGATTCAGAAGAGAAAGTCACCAAAATCCTATTACTAGTAATTATATCTAGCTATTAAATTTTCTCTCCACCACCAGCAGACATGTGCATGCCCATAAATGTAAATTAAGAGTAAAATTATGATAAGGACAGGTTCTCCTCTTTACATACTGTAAGAGACAAGGTTCCTTGATGGTGTGCAACAGAAAGCAACACTGGCTTGCCTAAGCAAAAGAGAATTAATGGAAGGATATCAGGAGCTCACAGGAGGCTTGATTGGAAGATTGCAGAATTATGATGGAAATGGGGAAGGAAAAATATCAATAAGAAACAGCAGCCACAGGAATGATCATGCAGTGCAAACAAGTTGGTCGGCAGGCTCCGAGACAGCCATTCATTTCCTCTTCGTGTCCCATAAAGATGGTCTTAGGCCAAGCTTATATGCCACTGGCTGTCTCGGGGCTTTAGAAGAAAGGATGCTGCCCTTTAGCTCCATGGAGGAAGGTGGACTCCCAGATTTGCTATCCCATCAAGAACTCACAAAAATAGAGGAGAGGATAACTAGCCAATCCCAACAAAACCCATTCCAACCAAGCCTAAAGAACACCTAAGGCAATACGTAAGATTCCACAGTTTCCATGCCCTGGGGTAACTTTCCAGAAACCTACAACCCACAGATGGGTCCCTGGACGAGATAAGTTCTGAAACTTAGAGGGCCCAGCCTCTCCAGAACATCAGATAGTTCCATCTCCCTACCATATATTAGCGATAGCCCCTTCCAAAGGAAAAAAGTTAGCATGGGCATAGCCCAAACACTCCTAAAGAGAGGGTGGTGGGGCTATATAGAGAAGGTAGGATTTAATAAATGAAAATGATTGCTGAATTATTAAACTGATATTTCTTTTAGTCTCCAGTATCTTAGAGCAACTAAAAGTAAAAACCTAAAATTGTGGAATCGTAACCCATACCAAACTCTGAAATTTATTGTACAACTAATTGTTGTGCTATGCTTTGAAATGTATTGCTTTTTTGTAAATATGTATTTTTCGCAAAAAATAAAATTATTGTAAAGATAAAAAAATATTTATTCCTCCTATATTTTGGAGCAGCACAAAGGAAAATTCTGAGAGGATCGTATGGTAGCCCATGACAAACTCTGGGATCTATCTGTAGCTACTTGTTGAAGAGTGCTTTGAAAACTACTGCTTTTTCCTTTCTTTGCTTTGTACATATGTTATATATACAATAAAAAAAGGTAAAAAAAAAAAAAAAGATTAGCCATTGGTTGATAATTGTTAAAGCTGAGTGACCGGCACATGAAGATTAGTATATTATTCTCTCTACTTTCATATACATTCAAAATATTCTATAACAAAAATTTTTAAGAAGTTAAAAAAACAGAAGAGAGGAAAAGAGATTGTAGCCTTTAGAAAGAGGGAATGGATGCTGTATTCAAATAAGGAATAATATGTAACATATGCCCACAAATTACTGGGTAATTCTTCCTAAAACTGGATTAAAATCTTTCTCTGGCTGAATTTGCTTCATATCAACTGATTTGTAGTCAAATGGAAATATTTTATACATGGCACCCATATCAGATACGAGTATATACTCTTAGCACCTGCTTCACCACCTTGCTAAGAGTCGCATGCTGGGCAGTGGGGGATCCACAGAGGTCTGCTTTCCAGGAGCTGTTAAAGGCCCCATACAAAGGGTCCCCGGGAACCAGGGACTCACACAAAACAGAGTTATTAAACTGAGCAAGGGAGTACACCTCCTTGGCAGGGTCTCCGAGCATCACAAAGTAAGTGAGTGAGGGAAAGGCCCTTACAGAGTTGAAAGGACTGGGTCAGTCATAGGTAGTTTTAGGATGAAAGTTAAAATAATGTATCTGGGCAGGTATTGGTCAGAATCTGGAAATTAGGTAGAGTTGCTAGAAGGGTCAGTGGTCTTAAAGACCAAATGTATCTGTGCAGAGTTACTGTTTGACTGAAGTCTTGAAACAGACAGGTCTGAATCAGCTGGTATTAAAACAATTTGAGCTTCGATACTTGGTGTTTCACATCACAGTCTGAAATGGAATAGTATAGGTACAGTCCCTTTTGTAAATTGTGGTTTCTGTTTCATTTCTCATGGCTTACAGTCTAACTAAAGGAATAAGACAAAAATTAAATCATGAAATAAGTTAAGAAGTGGTAAAGTATAAAAATGCATAGTCATAATGACTAATAGCTATAGAGCACTTCTGTGCAATTTGCATATTTTAACTCAGATAATTAATTAAGTTTAGATAATAAAATCTTGAATGTGTAGGAGCTAACAGTAGGAATAAGAAAAAACTGCATGAATTTGAAAGTATTTTTAATTCCACAGAACTTTGTAAAGCTGACTGAATATGGACGGATAGGGGGAGAAATCTGAGATACGAGCAAGTTTTCAACCCTGATAGAAATATGACATTTCCGCATATATAGTACTCCTAGCCTATAGCACTTATTACTTCTCATGGGATGGTGTTTTATTTCAGATGAAAAATTCAGGAATCCCAGGCAACATGTTATAAACCCATAAAATTCTAAAGTTGGAAGGAACATAGACCATTTTCAATTTCAACCACCTTGAAAGATAAAATAGCAGCCCACAACTAAACAATAAATAATTTCAGAAACAAGGACAGCTAGAGTATAATAAATGCACATTAGTATAAATAAGTAAAAATTACTTTTAAAAACTTTCACAGCATTTTATTATAACCTATATTATACATAATTACAGTGTGTGCCATCTTCCAACAGATTAAGAAAACAGAAAAATATCAAAATGCTTAACTATGGCAAAATAAGGCTAAGTGCTAAAGTGGTATGATCTCATTTAATCCTCTCCACAATGCTTCGTGTTGCGTATGTATCGTTGCGTCCTCTGCCTAATGCTGCAATTATTCCTATTTTACAGTTAAAGTACCAACCAAAGAATTTAAGCAACTAGTAGAAGGTGTTTCAAATGGAGAAACAGGATTACATACTTATCAGTTTATCAAATTCTAGAGTTTATACTCTTAATTCTTAACCACTAACAAATCACCTTCACATCTATCAAACTAAAACACCTGTTATTTTTCTAGAATCACTGAGATATTAGATTTCTTTGCAACATAAAACACATCTGGTTTAAGTGCAAGAATGAAGAATATTTACTTACAATGCGGTGTAGGAAATGTCATTTCCATTTTATTCCACTTTTTGTAGTGAATACTTTTTTGCCAAATGGTACAAATATCAGAGAAAAATAAAAGACAATAGTTGGAAGTTGACTTTCATTAGATCATCTTCATTTAGCAAAAATTGACCTAGATCTGAATTCTATAAGCACATTCTCTTTCAGCATTACCTTTCCTTTAGAAAGCTACAGTTTTGCTTCACTGTAGCAAAAGATGCTAATTTGATCACACTGATTCCTTTTAATGCAAAGAGTGAATTGTTTTTAGACCACTGGTGATTAATGTGGGTATTGATTAGCTGATCAATAAGGCCACAGTGTCTAATTATTGATAATCCCTCTCCAAATGAAAGATCGAGTGTAAGGAGTCTTAGTTACAGAGTTCAAAATATAAAGTGATTCAATGTGATGCCTGGTAATTGAAAGTCAAACTAATCCCATAAATTAAATCACAACGATCCATAACATTTACCTGATAAATCCTTTGGAAGCTGTATTTAACTTTCACTATTCTGGACCTTTTTTCCCTCACACAAACGCTCTGAATATCTTAAAGCACACAACCTGTTGAGGGAAGTAAATACCGCTCTAAAGTGATTTATCTTTATGAAGTAAGGGATCCAGTGGCATCACCACAGTTGGTTGTAGATTTAAAATAATGGTCTCATCTCTGTGTCACATCATAAAATGAAGAATAAAGAAAACTTACCAAGAATTCTCAAGAGGATTCAGGCTGTCCAAGTTACTTAGGCTCACAGACCTGGAAGGGACTTCAGGTCTTGTAATCACCTTCCCACTCTCCTACTGACACTTTAAGGGGCCTGAGGATTGTCACCAGCACATAGCGGGACAGGACTGAGGATGCAGGTCTGTTACAACTGCTGCCCATTCCTAGTATGCATAGAGGTTTAAACATCATTTTCTAGCAAGGTCAGGCGGGCCATGGTGGCTCAGGAGGCAGAGTTCTCGCCTGCCATACCGGAGACCCAAGTTCAAATTCCCAGTGCCTGCCCATGCAGAAAAAATATATACATATATATTTATCGGAGTCAAAATTTTACTCATATAGTCAACTGCTATACTGTGCAATAAAAAGTAAGATTCTCTGGTGCACAGGTGGTTCAGTGGTAGAATGCTTGCCTTCCATGCAGGAGACCCAGGTTCGATTCCTGGACCATGCTCTCCTCCCCCCCCAAAAAAAACAAATAATAAATAAAGTTTCTCTTGACTTCTGAAACAGATCTCAGCTTTCTCCAGAACCTCTGCATTTCCACCGGTGATTTGGGGACAAGAGGTGGGAGGGGAGAAGAAATTGCTAATGAAAGAAGTTAGCAACGAGAATTTGGGCTTACCTCAGTCTCCTTAGTGCAAATGCTAGATTTGAGGGATTTCCTCCAAGATGGTAACACAGTGCATGAGGGTCTCATGTGGTTCCAAGGCGGTGGGGGAGGGGAGCCTCAGGTTCATATGGGCCCTTGGCCTGTCCCCTGGGATTCACCGCAATCTGCTGTGGGGTGGTGGCTCTGATTCCTGGGCATCCTGTACTGCTCACTACTAAGGCACAGAGGGCTCCTGCCTAGTCTTCTTTCTTTTCTCTTCTTTTATTATTCTTTATTTCTTTTCTCTCTCTTTTTATTTTTCATTTTTATTTTGTCACAATTGAGACATGCAAAATAATCTATGTCATCTATATGTAGATGAGTGAGCATAATGATGAACACTCATGAACCTATCACCCAACTTAAGAAATGGAGCATTATCAATGCAGCTGAAGCCTCCTAATGGTCCCTTCCCAATCTCCTCCACTTGCTGCCACCAGGCTGTAACAACAACCTTGAGTTTCTCTTTATCATTCTTCTGCTTGTCTATATGGGTTTGCAATATGGATATATGTACCTAAACCGTATAATAAAAAGACAGTTTTGCTTGTCTTTGCATTTCATTTAATGGTTTATATAGTATGACTACTCTTTGCCTTTTGCACTCAACATTCTGAGATTCACCCATGTTGATACAGGTAGCCATATTTAATTGATTCCTTTCACTCTTGTGATACTTCATTATATGAATATATCAAAAATTTTCCATTGTTTTATATGTGGATGTTTGAGTTGTTTTAATTTTTTTCTATGATAAATAATGCCATCAGGAACATTCCTGCACTGTCCCCTGGTGCAAAAGTTATTTTAGGGTTTAAATGAATAATTATCTGGGGAAATATTTATCAAACCAATTCCAACCTATAGAATGGATGGGACATAAGGTACATGAAGGTTTTTCTCTTCAGGAAAAGGCCAAAATATTTTCCAAAGTTGTTGCAGCAGCTTATATTCTCATTAGCATTGTATAACATTCTCATTGTTCCTCATTCTCACCAATATTTTGTATTATCAACATTTTGAAGTTTTACCAATCAAGTCTGTATAAAATACTAACTCACTGTGGCTTTAATTTGCCATTCCTGGTCTTGCTTGCTGCTGTGAAGACTCTAGACCCTGCTCTTGAGACAAGCCAGGAAGCCCCTTCATTCTATGACTTCCTCAATCCAAACCTGAACACCTACCTTTCCCCATCTATCTCACTACTTTCAGTCCCGCCGCCAACATGGCATTCCAGATTCCAGATCACCCAGATGCTACAGGTAGGCGTGAGTGATATCTCAGGCCCAGAAAACCTAGTGTCTCCCTAGGTTATCCCTGATCTACTGCCGAGTTGCCATTTGAACACAGGACTTCTATGTGGGGCCTGCAGTCTCCCAGACTAATTCTGGAAAGTCAGGTAATTACCCCTTCTTCTACAGAACATTTGCTTCCTATTTATCTGGAATTTCTGTATTCTTATTTCCAGGAAGTCTTAAGCCAAAGCCCACAGAGTTGAGAACATTGGGTCCCTGAGGAACCCAAGCTAAATTTTCTTCCTGCCTTACCTCCTCAAAGCAATTTCCCCTTCCTCCTGTGGTGGCAAACTTTCTATGACCTACTATCTGATGAGAACATTTCTTTTATCATATCCTATCCCCTCTGCATCATGATTTATAATAAAACACTATGATACAGATTAATCAAACCTCACTGTTGATATATAAAGGGGAGCTTTATCAAATTCAGAAAATCCTTTTCTTTTTCAAGAAGACCTAGCTTTGTAGACTTCTGTTGCCAGCTAAGACAGAGTAGTATGCATCAATCCAACTTTCACACCAAAAACTATAAAAACTGTTTAAAATTAGTTTAAAAGACAGTTGTACGAAGACATCAAAGAGCACACCAACATCCCGCAAGATCCCTGAGAAGAGAGAAGTGTTTTGAGATGAGCACAACTTCACTGTCTCTTCTCTTAAGGCATTTACCAATATGTAAGAGATTTAAGGGAGAGGCTGAAAAGAAAGTGGCAGCTCAGAGCCTTCAGCAGTCTCAGAGGACTAGAATATAAAAAGTTGGATGAAAAGTTTTGCCAAGGCAAACAGGATCTGATGGATTAAGATCCAGGAGAAAAAGGAAACTCAAGGATGTGAAGTTGATGGTCTAGAGCAAAAAACTGATAAATTACCAACATTAGGAATAAAAAATTGGCATCATGCAGGCATTAAAAAAGTAGTAATAAGACATGGACAACTTTATGCAAACAACTTTTAAAATTTTCATCAAATAGATGATTTCTTTGAAGAATACAACTCACTAAAAAGGCACACGAGAAAATATGAATAGTACTGTCTATAAAATACATGTTATGTATTCCAAAAATAAAACTCCAGCCCCAAATGGCTTCACTACTGAATTATTGTAAACACTTATAGAAGAAATAATACAATTTTGCACAAACTGTTCCATAAAAACAAAAAGAGGAAACATTCCCCATCAAAGGTTACAAGACACATGTAACCATACAAAGGACATTAGCAGAAGAATTATAGACCAATACATCTCAGAAATATAAACGCAAAAATCTAAACATGGTATTAACAAACCAGATCCAGCAATAAATAAAAAGGATAATACATTAGCAGTAAATTCAAGTTATTCAAGATCTGCAACGTTAATTTATTATTCAAAATCAATCAATGTAATTCTCTACAGTAACAAAAAATTACATGATCATCTTAGTAGATACAGGAATCCATTTGATAGAAATCAACACTCACTGATAATTAAAAAAAAAACTCTTTGCAAACTAAAAATAGAAGAGACTTTTCTAAATCTGATAAGGGACATATTAGAAACATGTCCTCAAAGATAAAAAATCAAAAGAATGCCTTCTATTATCACTTGCTTTTGACATTTTATTAGAAATCCTATTCAATGTAATTAGAAAAGAAAAAATAAAATGCATATAAATCAGAAAAAAAGGAATAAACTACCATTATTTTCATATAATCATGAAGGTTTAAGAACCAAATGCATCTACAGATAAACCATTAGACCTTATACATAAATTTAGTGAAGTTGCTGGATACAAGGTCAACATATAAACGTCAATTTTATTTCTACACTTATAGCAACATGCAATTAGAATTTGAAATTTTAAAAACTATGTCACTTTAAATAGCACCTTTAAAAAAAAAAGCAACCACATGCCTAGGAATACATCTATTGAAAGATGTGAAATAATTCTCCATAAAAAAACTACACAATATTTCTGAGAAAAACTAATAAAAATCTAAATAAATGGAAGAGGAATAACCACACTTATGGATTGGAATGGGCAATAGTGTAAAAATATCCATTCTCTCCCAAACTGATCTATAGATTCAATGTAATCATAAACTAAATCCCAACAGTATTTTTTGTGTGAAAGTTCACAAACTGGTTCTAAAATTCATGCAGAAGTGCAAATGGCCAAGAAAATTCACATTATTCTAGAAAAACAAAGCTGGAAGACTTGACACTTATTATGAAGCTATAATTAAAGAAGACTGTGGTATTGGTACAGTACACATAGAACATAACAGAATAGAGAGTCCAGAAAAAGAGCCACTCACATGCAGTCAATTTATGACAAAGATGGCATTTCAGCTTATTGTGGGAAAGAATGGCCTTTTCAATAAATAGTATCAACTAAGTATCATGATCTTGACCCCTCAGCTTGCACTTTACAAAGAACTCAATTCCAGGTAGATTTTTTACATAAATGGGAAAAATAAAACAATAAAGCTTTTAGAAAATGACATAGGCTAATGTCTTCATGACCTTGAGGTGGGCAAGAATTTCTTAAAATACAAGAAGCATAAACCATAAAGGAAAAGATTGATAAACTGCATCACTTTAAAAATAAGAACTTATTTTCATGAAAAGACACTAAATAAAACACTTAAAAGGCAAGTCAATAATATAAAAAGATAATTATAAGATATATATCTGACAAAGGATTTACATCCAAAATGTATAAAGAATGCTGAAAAATCAACAAGAAAAAAGTGACAAAGCAATTTTAATGGAGAAAAAAAACACATGTTTGAATATGCATTTTACAAAACAGGATAACTAAATGGCCAATAAATATATGAAAGGTAGTCAATATCATAAGTCACTAGGGAAATGCAAATTAAAACCACAATGAGATACCACTAGATACCCAACAAAATGTCTAAAATAAAAAAAAAATTCTCTTACAATCATAACTACTGTCAAGGATATGAAACACCTGGAATTTTCATAAAGCCATGATAGAAATAAATTGTATATACTCATAGAATGAAATACTATACAGCAGTGAAATTAAGCAAACTATTACTAAATACAGTAATGTGGATAAATATCACTAGCCTAATTTTGAAAGAAAGAAGCCAGAAACAAATGACTACTGGGTGAATTATTTTCTATAAAGTTCATAAATAAGCAAACCAAATATATGGTGGTGAAAGTTACACTACTGGTTACGATTGGTGGGGAATAATGAATGGGAAGGGACAAGGAAATCTCAGGGGTGCTCACAATGTTTTTATCTCGATCTGGTTGGTGATTATGCATGTGCATTTACCTTGTAGAAATTCATTTGTGCACATTTTATATATTATAATCAATACAAACATTTATTTAAAAAAGAAAAAAATCCTAGCTTTTGAGATAATTATCTTAGTGCAGATCAGAAGTCCTATTTTAGAAGTTAAAAGCTAAACACTGAACCTTTCTTTGTCTTCTCTTCCTAACAGTCCTAAGCCTCCCCAAAGCATCGGCTGCCTCCGGCTGCATAGGAGAATTATGTAATAGAAAGCACAAAAAAGGAAAGGAACATCAGTATATTTCAGAACTTCTATCCCTGTTAAACTTTTCATAAATCCCAGAATCAAAAGAACAGAAAAAGCTGTAAATTAAAAACTATGATATAATTTTTCACGATAATAGCAAAAATACCTTCAAGGAGACAATGCTTAGTGGTAATGAGGATGCTGGGAAATTGTCATTCTTAAATGGTACTGGTATATGCATTCTAGAGGAAAATTTGGGAAAAGACTTTTTAAAAGTACATACTCTTTGACCTACAATGTCCCTTCCAGGAATTTGACTTAAAGAAAAGAGGATCTGTGCAAGGATTTACCTATGTGGTTTTTCTTTGCAATTTTGTTTAAAATGTAAAGAAATGTGGCAAAAATAAAACTGTCCAATAGTAGAGAAATGATGATATATTCATATGTAAGACTGTAAAAATGCATGTGTTGAAAAAGAATGATATTAATATTTTATTATAGGTGAAAAATGCAAGCCGTTAAACAGAAGTAGACCCCATAGGGTTCCATTTTGTTGCTATACATTGAAAAAAGTTTGGAAAAGCATATTCCAATGGGCTAGGACGAGTTGCCTTGGGTGATAAAGTCACTTATTTATCCATTAAGTCAATGCTTATTCTATATGCCGGGCCTAATGTCAGGGAACAGGGATACAAGGACACACATCCTGCCATTATAGAGATTACAGCCACAGAACATCACTCATCTCACCCCACTCCAGGCCCACCTCCTTAGCAGAGAGACCCCTAAGCCATCTCAGACACAAGAGCTGTTCAAAATATTCAGAAGCAGGAAATGAAGACTTTCTAACCTGAAGCTTCCCAGCCACAATTTAAAGACATTTCCTAAGGTTGTTTGCTTAGCAAAGCTGAGAAAGAACTGGTCTCCTCCCTTCTCCAATTGGCTAGTCAGAAACAGAAACCACTTTTGACCCCATGCTAAAAATGGAAATCAGAATTGTAACTTGTTTCTGAGAGCCAAGAGGGTCATGGTGTTGTTTTGGGGTGAGTTTGAATTTGTTTTACATGCTAACACTAGTCTCAAAATATGAGAAAAAGCTTGGCAAAGGTATAATTAAAATGAGAAATTTCAGGATGAGTTCCATGCTCACATTTTATTTATTCTTGACCTAGACACCTATGGAATAACATTCTAAACAATACCATTAGAAATACCAGAATTATAACCTAGTGGACACTAAAATCAGGTTTCCTAAATACAAATCTGAGCTTTATCATTTTTGAACTTTGTGACTCATGGCAAGTTACTTCATATCTCTGAGCCTCAGTGTCTTCATTCATAAAATAAAAGTAATAATTGCTAATGCTGTGAAGGTTAAATGTGATGATACAAAGTTCTTGTGACAGGTCCTGGTAAAAAGTAAGTTCTCCAAAATTTCTTTTTATTATTAATGTATTCTAAATGTAAATGGACTCCTTCCTTTATAGACACATAAAGGACTCCTACGAATACTTAAGTCCCAATGGACACAAATGGATTCATATGGAGGTAGAACAGTCATCTCATAGCACAATCTACCAGACTATGTCTGAAATTTGAAAACTGAGCAATTAATTATTTGGCTAACTTGCTCAATTTATATAGCTAACATGAGTTATTAAAACTGTTTTATATATTCTTTGTTCTCCAGTTCATGTTTGCTGTTGGCGTGGAGTTTTTCTTATTCTGCTCATCACCCACCTACGTCCATACTTTCCTGGAAATTCCTGTCTGATTGTGGCGTCAGAGGAGCAGGATGGTATAAAGACTGCTTGAAAGTGATGTAAACACCAGAAAGGTCACATTTGACAATCGTTTTTACCCTGCTAGTCTCTGAGCTCATAGATTATTTACATTGTGCTTTACAATTACTAGATCATATAATTCTCTCTTCTTGTTTCATCATTGGTTAGAAACCTCTAGTTATAGCTTCATTCATTCAAATGAACAATAATTCCACTCCCAATTCACATGGCAGAGTGTGGGCCAGAGAGATTTAGAGTGTTCTACCCAAACTCATGGTAACTGCATTCAGTGTAAGCAGGATCGCATCCCCAGTTTTCTTACAGCATCACACATACTCCTTTCTTCTGTACCATACCCACAGACACAAGCACACTGTATAATATCTCCCATCCTGGATGGATGGACGGAGGGAGAAAGGGATGCTATGGATGAATGGATAGATGGATGCTTGAATGGATGGAGGGAAGGAGGGGAGAATTTCATGAACAAATATACCCTCAGATACTCTCTTTTTTCCTTTCCTTTATGGCAAAACTCCTCCATACAAGTTACTCAACTGCTTTTTTTTCCCATTCTCTTTGAACTGTCTACAATCATGCTTCATTCCTACTACACTGCCAAAACCTCTCCCTCTATATTGCCAAAAGCAATGATCAGTTCTCATCTACTATAATCCCTCAACCACACAGGACACAAAAGATCACTCTCTCCTTCTTGAAATACTTTCTTTACAAGCACATTCTCCTGATTTCCCTCCAGCCTCGCTGGCCACTCTTTCCCAGGCTCCTTTGCTGTCCCTTCCTCTTCTTCTCAACCTCTAAGTATCAGAATGCCCCAAAGCTCCTGCCAGAGTGATCTCCTCTGGTACCATGGCTTGAAAACACATTGATGTCTATCTCCAGCCTTGACCTCCCCTCTGTGCTCCAACCGCCTACTCAAGATCTTCAGTTGACTTCCATCACCCCCTAAACCTGTTCTCTGTCAAGTTTCCTCATCTCAGTAAATTATATATATATATACTATTTCACTTAGGTACTCAGGATCAAACTTTGATGTCATTTCAATTTCTCTCTTTCGCTCATACATCACATCCATTTTCTCAAATCCTCTACATTTTTCTTTGGAAAGAACATCCCATATACTATAACTTCTCAGCCTCAACTGTTATCATCCCAATCCAAATCAATATTGACTCTTCCATAATTACTCATAACCCCATCCAGTAACACTGCCCCATTCTCATCCCTTTACAGGCCAGCCCCTCACAGTATGATCAACCGAAAAGGTCCACTGTGTTATCCTACTTTCTTGTCTAGAACACTCCAAGAGGTTCCAGTCACAGTTAAGATAAAATTGGAACTCCTTACCACGGTCTGTGAAAGCCCTACAAGATCCAGTCCCAAACTTTTATCTCATAGACATCTTCTCCTCACTTAACTTTACTCCACATGGGCCCTCTTTCATTTCCTCCAATACACCAAGCCATTCTTGCCTTAGGACCTTTGCAAGTGTGGTTTCCTCTTCCTTGAATGCTCTTTTCTGTTATCCACATGGCTGGCTTCTCTGTGATATTCAGACTTGAATTCAGATGTCACCTCTCAGAAAGACCTTCCCAATACCTTATCTAAACTAGCCTCTCCCTACCTACCCCTAATCCCATCACTCTCTATCACATCAACCTGTTTTATTTTGCTATTCTTCATTTATTTGTTTACTTATTTCTTCCCTGATCCCTACTAAATTATTAAGTTCTAGTAGACAGGGACTTTATTATTGTTTACTGCTCTATCCTCAAGTTCAAAACAATTCTTGGAATGTAAATTCATTGAATGGATGAATGAATGAATATTTAGCTTGAGAAATCACAGGATGCCAAGGGAGGTGGCTGGAAATTCATTTGAGCAGTGTTTCTTTGCCTTACACACAGGAAGATGTAAAGAAATTGTGGAGTATGTGTTCAATTCCTACTTTCCTGAGCTCTGACTCTGTCGAGAGGGACAGCACCTCCTTGAGTATGAAGGACATGAGCATTTGCTTGTGGATGTGTTCCTCGACCCCTGGCTCATGAACCTCTCCTGGCTTCAGAAGCTGCACAGGCAGTCTGTATTGATTTCAAGGTGCTCCTACAGAGGCTTCCATCCCAGATGCAACTCTAGGGGCCTTCAAATACACCAGATCTTCTTCACAAGCTCTTTCCCAGTTCTTCTTACTCCACAGCATTATTGGCTCAATATTGTGGGCATTCTACTCACATGGACAGCAAGGCAAAGAACAGCTAACCGGACTTTCTGCCCCTGATCCACAGGGAATCTTCTAAGTTTGCTACCTTGAATAAAATAATCATCCTATATATAAATCCATTTTTCTGTCAGTGGCAAACCATCACCTTTTTGGTCCTTTCTTTCTCACAAACATAAAAAGCCTTGTTTAAAGCAATCAAATGGCAAGAAACTCCTGAGAAATCAATGCTGGGGGGTTTGACCTTCTATTGGCATGACCTCTGGTTGTGGGTAACGTTAAGTGATCTTTGGAAAATAGAGGTGAGAATCTCAATGACTAGCAAAAATTGTTGAGGGATGACAGACAGAAATTGGTGGTTCACATAGCTCCTCTTTCATTTCCTCCTCCTCTCAATAATGATTATGAAATAAATGTATTAGAGAAAAGAAAGTGGATTGAAATAGGAGAAAAATTATATATTGCATTTCCTTTGAATGTGTTGCATCCTCTCTCTCTCTCTTTCTCACTCCAGCATGCTCAAATAAAATTATCAAATTTCCAGATTGTATAAAATACTTTCAAAAGTTCTCATAAAATATCTAACTTTCCCCACAAATTCCCGTTTGTGATCATGTACATTAATGATTTTATGTAAATGTGTGCACGCTACATCTGAGTAGATGCTCAATAAATATATAAATTGATGAATAAAAAAATAAGCTATAAAATTGAATAGAAGCTCTTTATCAAAGTAGAACTAAAAATCAAAACTTTGTATAATCTGGTCAGTCCCTGGAACTTTGAGTATCTGTGTGTCACTTGAGGCTCAGAGCTAGAGTTCTCCAGCTATGAAAGTCAGCATTACCCCATACTGCAACTGTCTAAAAAGCTGAAAACAAAAAGATCAGGCTTGAATTAGAGATACGAATGTAGCAGATCTGGTTAGGATTAAGTGAAACACTTTTAAAAGATAAACTCACTGAACCAATTAAAAGTCAAAACTGACTGATTAGTGTCTCATATAGATGGTTAATTCATTCCACTAATCTTTTTTTTGTGCCTGACTATTCAATAACCTAATTACTCACTATATCAGTTTGCAAGCTGCCGGAATGCAATATACTGGAATGGCTTTTATAAAGAGAATTTATAAAGTTTCAAGTTTATAGTTCTAAGCCTATGGAAATATCCAAACTAAGGCATCCATGGAAAGATAGCTTAATTCAAGAAAGGTCCATGGGTCAGGAATACCTCTGTCAGCTGGGAAGTTCCATAGCTGGCATTTGTTGGTCCCTTGCTCCTGGGCTCCACTGCTTTCAGCCTCTGTTCCTGTGGGCTTTACTTTGCTTCTCTGGGGATGGCCTTCATCTCTTGGCTTCTCTTGGTTCTCTCCAGATTCTGGCTTGCTTAACATCTCATGGCAATGTCTACTGGGCTTTAGACATCTGCAAACACCCGTATTTCTGATCTCCAAGTTTTGGCATCTGTGTCAGCTCTGTTCTGAAGTTTCTGTCAGCTCTGTCATTTCTGTTGTATCTCTCTCTAAAATGTTTCCTCTTTTAAAGGATTCCAGTAAACTAATCAATATCCATCTGGAATGGGTGGAGTCATATGTCTATCTAATAAAAACCTCACACTCACAAGTGGGTGTGTCACATTGCCATGGAGATAATCTAAAATTTCCAACCTACATAAATGAATTATGATTAAAAGAAACAAGTGTTCCCACAAGATTGGATAAGGATTAAAACATGGCTTTTCTGGGGTACATGACACTTTCTAACCAGCACACTCACATT
The DNA here is from genome assembly GCF_023851605.1 of Tamandua tetradactyla. Lineage (NCBI taxonomy): Eukaryota > Metazoa > Chordata > Mammalia > Pilosa > Myrmecophagidae > Tamandua > Tamandua tetradactyla. Next base: position 53,721,677 of record NC_135331.1, read on the forward strand.
TTAAATACTTGGAATCAGGAACTTTTAAAAGACTGAACAGGAAAGACAAAAACACGGAACTGGGGGATGCAAGGATAGTTCAATGGTAGAATTCTCACCTGCTGTGTGGAAGACCCAGGGTTCGAGTCCCAGCCCATGTACTTCCCCCAAAAAAACAATTCAACAAATGATGCTGCAATAACAGGGAAGTTACATGGAAAAAGAATGAAATGTGACCCCCACCATGTAGCATAAAAAAAAAAAAAGTGCAGCTCCCAGTAAGAGAGCTAATAGTTGAGAACCCAGTGCCACATCAAGGGCAGCCAAGATCAATTTAAGCCATTATCTATAAGTTTAAACTCCAAACTTCAGCCTCGTTACCAGATTTCACCTCATCCTCCATTAGAAGAGCAATGGCTGCCAAAACGCTTCTTCTAGTAGTTACTCACTGATAAATTCTTAGAGGTGACTTAAGTCAGAAGCAGCAACACAAAGAAAAGAAAGGGCTACTTTACACCCCTGTAGAAAAACTCACAAATCTTTTATCCCTTCCAAAAGCAGCATGTGAAAATATTACTAGGTTGAGCAATGGTTTTGATTTAGTTATACACGTGAATGCAGAGCCCTAAACATTTTCTATATTTTTTTGCTACAGAATTTGTAGAATTAAAGGAACTATTATGCAGAAAATGCAGAGCTCCCATATACTACCCCCATCACACATACTCAATTTCCAATTATTAACATTTTGCATTAGTGTGGTATCTTTGTTAGAAATGATGAAATAATAGCGTTATAATTGTACCATTGACTATAGTCCACAGATAACATTAGGGCTCACTAATTATATTGTACAGTCCTTTGGTTTTTAAAAAATTTTTATTCTAGTAACATATATCCAACTAAAGATTTCCCCTTTTAACCACACTCAAATATATAATTCAGTGCTATTAATTAGCACTGCTACCATCACCATCACCATCTTCCATTACAAAGACTATGCCACTACCCCAGACAGAAACTCTATACCAATTAAGCATTAATGTCCCATTCCCTACCCCATTCTAGATCCTGCTAGCCTGTATTCTAGTTACTTATTCTAATTATTTCATATCAGTGATATGATACAATATTTGCCCGTTTCTGTCTGGTTTATTTCACTGAACATGATGTCTTTAAGGTTTGCACAGGTTACTGCATGTATCATTGCTTTTGATGGCTCACTAATATTCTGTATGTAAACACCACATTCATGATTATCCATTCATCTGCTGGTGGACACTAGGGTTGCTTCCATTTTGGGACAATTGTGAAAATGCCACTATGAACACTGATGTGCAGCTATCTGTTTGAGTCCCTGCTTTGAATTCTTTGGGGTATGTGCATAGAAGTGGGATTGCCAACTCATATACTAATTCAAAAGTTAATTTTCTAAGGAACTACAAAATGTTTTCCACAGCTGCTAAACCAGTTTACATTCCCACCAATAATGAACGAGTTTTCTCATCTCTCCAAATCCTTTCCAACATTTAACAGTAGACATTCTAGTGGGTGTGAAATGGAATCTCATTGTGTTTTGTTTTTTCCCTAATGGCTAATGATATTGAGCATCCTTTTATGTGCTTGTTCGTCTTTTGTATACCCCTATGGAGAAATGTTTATTCAGGTCTTTTGCCCATTTTTTTAATTAGGTAATTTGTCTTTTGTTGTTGAGTTGTAGGATTTCTTATGTTTTGGAGATTAAACCTTAAATGGATATGTGGTTTCCAAAATTTTTCTTCCATTATATAAATTGTCATTTTACTTTCATGATCAATTCCTTTAATGCACAAAAACTAATAATTTTTATGAAGCCTCATTTATCTATTTTTATTGCTCATGATTTTGTTATAAAGTTTAAGAAACCATTGTTTAACACAAGGTTCTTAAGATGCTTTTCCGCGTTTTCTTCTAAAACCATTGTTGTTTGGGTTCCTATATTTAAATCTTTGATCCATTTTGCATTACTTACGTATATGATATAAAGTAGGGATCCATCTGCATTCTTTTGCACATGGAATCCAGTATGCCCAGCACCATTTTTTGAAGAGACTATTCTTTCTCCATTGAGTGGACTTGAACAACCTAGTCAAAAATCAGTTGGCCAAATGTGAAGGGTTTTTTTGAATTCTCAGTTCAATTGCATTGGTATATAAGTCTATATTTGTGTCAGAATCATGCTCTTTTTAAAGTGCACAATCAATGTTCACAATATGATCATATAGCTGTGCATTTACCATGACAATCAACTTTTTTTTCTTTCTTGGGAAAAATTAACATATATACAAAAACGCAATAAATTTCAAAGCACATCGCAACAGTTGTAGAACAGATTTCAGAGTTTGGTATGGATTACAATTCCACAATTTTAGGTTTTTACTTCTAGCTGCTCTAAGATACTGAAGACTAAAAGAAATATCAGTTTAATGATTCAGCATTCATATTCATTTGTTAAACCCTACCTTCTCTGTATAACTCCACCATCACCTTTGATCTTTCTCCCACTCTTTAGGGGTATTTGGGCTTTGTCCATTCTAACTTTTTCATGCTGGAGGGGGCTCCTTATAATGCTTTTTTGATTACTGTAGCTTTGTAATATGTTTTAAAATTGGGAAATATGAGTCCTCCAACTTCATTCTTCTTTTTCAAGATGGCTGGGGCTATTCAGGGATCTGTGCATTTCCTATAAATTTGATCACTGGCTTTTCCATTTCTGCAAAGACTGTTGGAATTTTTTACTGGAATTATGTAGAATCTGTGATTTCCTTTGGGTAGAAATGACATTCTAATAATGTTAAGTCTTCCAGTTCATGAACATGGAATTCCATTCATTTAGGTCTTCTTTGATTACTTTCAGCAATGTTGGGTCACTTTCTATGTATATAAGTCCTTACATCTTTGGTTAAATTTATTACTAGATATCTGACTGTTTTAGTTGCTACTGAAAATGGAAATTTTTTCTTGGTATCATCTTTAGATTTTTCACTACCAGTGGATAGAAATACTACTGATTTTTGTGTGTTGATCTTGAACTCTGCCATTTTCCTGAATTCATTTATTACCTCAACTAACTTTGTTGTGGATTTTTCAAGAGTGTCTCTATGTAGGATCGTATCATCTGCAAATGGGAAAGTTTTACTCTTTTCCCAATTTGGATGCCTTTTATTTCTTTTTCTTGCCTAACTGCTCTACCTTCCAGTACAATGTTGAATAGCATAGAACTTCCAGTACAATGTCGAATAACAGTGGTAACAGTGAGCATCCTTGTCTTATTACTGATCTTGGAGGGAATGCTCTCAGTTTCTCACTATTTAATATAATGCTACCTTTGGGTTTTTCACTTACGTCTTTAATCATGTTGAGGAAGTTTCCTTCTATTCCTAGCCTTCTATTTATCAAGAAGGAATACTGGATTTTGTCAACTGCCTTTCCTGCATCATTTGAGATAATCATAGTCTTTTCCCATGTTCTACTAATGTGGTGTATTACAATAATTGACTTTCATATATTAAACCACCCTTGCATACCTGGGATATATTCCACTAGATCATGGTGTTTAATTCTTTTAATGTGCAGTTGGATTTGATTTGTTCATATTTTGTTGAGAATTTTTGCTTCTATATTCATAAGGGATATTGGTCTATAATTTTCTTTTCTTCTGATATCTTTATCTGGCTTTACTGTGAGGGTGATGGCTTCATGAAATGAGTTAGGGAATGTTACCACCTTTTTTTCAATTCTTTTGTCAGAGTTTGGGCAGGATTGATGTCAATTCTCCTTGGAATGCTTGATAAAATTCAGCAAGGAAGCCTTCTAGTCCTGGGGTTTTCTTGGTTAAGAGGTTTTTTTATTACTGGTTCAGTCTCTTTATTTGTTATTTGTCTGTTGACATTTTCCATAATTTCTTAAGTCCATGGAGTTATGTGCATGTTTCTAGGAATTGTGCCTTTCATCTAGGTTATCTAATTTTGGGGGTATAGTTGTTTGTGATATCCTTTTATAATCCTTTTTAATTCTGTTGGGTCCATATTAATGTTTTCCCTTTCATTTCTGATTTTAATTATTTATACCCACTCTTTTTTCTTTCTAGTCTAGGTAAAGGTTTTGCCAATTTTATTGATCTTTTCAAAGAACCAACTTTTAGCTTAATTGATTCAGCCTATTGTTTTTTCATTCTCTATTTCATTTATCTCTGTTCTGATTTTGTTATTTTCTCCCTTCTCACTTTGAGTTTAGTTTGTGCTTCTTTTTCTAGACCCTCCAACTGTGAGGTTAGAGCTCTGATGTGATATCTTCTTTTTAAAAGTAAGCATTTAGAGCTACAGATTTCCTTCTCAGCCCTGCTTTTGTTGCATTTCATAAGTTTTGCTATGTTGTATTTTCACTTTCATTCACCTCAAGATATTTCATAACTTCCTGTGTTTTTTTCTTTCACCAGCTGGCTTTAAGAGCACATCATTTAATTACCTTATACTGTGAATTTTCAAATTCTCCATTTTTGAATTATAGCTTCATTCCACTGTGGTTGGAGAAGATACACTGTTAATTTCTTCGTATTACAAAGATATAATATCTTTGTATTACTGAGACATGTTTTGTGACCTAACATATGGTCTCTCCTGGAGAATGATCCATATGCATTAGAGAACAATGCGATTTTGCTACCATTAGGTAAGCTGTTCTATATATGTCTATTAGGTCCAGTTTGTTTATAGCATTGTTCAAGTCATCTGTTTCCTTATTGATCTCCTGTCAACATTCTGTATCATTACTGAAAGTAGTGTATTTAAGTCTCCTCCTATTAAAATAGAACCATCTATTTTTCACTTCAAATCTGTCAATATTTACTTCATATATTTTGGGGCTCTGCCATTAGTTGCATATATTTATAACTGCTATTTCTTCTGTTGAAATAACACTTTTATCAGTATATACTGACCTTCTTTTAAAAACTCTCATAACAGTTTTTAACTAAAAGTCTATTTTTTCTGATTTTAGAATAGTTACCCTAGCTCTCTTTTGGTTACTATTTGAATGATATATTTTTTTCTATCTTTTAACTCAACCTACTTGTTTCTTTGAAATTAAGGTGTATCTCTTGTAAACACCATATTATTGGGTCTGCCTTTTATCAATGCTAATCTCTGCCTTTTGGTTGGAAAGTTTAATCCATTTACATTTAAAGTAACTACAGATAACACAGGACTTTCTTCTATCATTTCACTATTTTTTTTAAGTCTTCTATCATTTTGTCCCTTCAATTCTTCCATTAATGACTACTTTCATTTTTATTTGATTTCCTATAGCATACCACTTTGAATCCCTTCTCATTTCTTTCTCTACATATTTTTCATACATTTTCTTTATTGTTATCATGGAGCTTAAATTTACTATGCAAGAAATCTAACAGTCGTGTTTAATTTGATACCAATTTCAATGACACACACTTTTCTTATACCTATCTGTCTCCCACGTTTCTGTTGAACTTGTTATAAATTATATCTTTATATACTGTATATCCAAAACCATAGATTTATCATAACTTTATATGCATGTGCATTTTAGAACTTGTGAGAAATAAAAAGCAGAATTACATACCAAAAAATACAATACAAAAAATAAAATACAATGACAATACAATGTTATTGCATTTATAATTACCATATGGTTATCTTCACTGTAGGTCTTTACTTTTTTATGCCACTTCAATCCATCATCCTGTCTCCTTTCCTTTCAGTCTAAAAAATTCTGTTTAGCATTACTCATAGCACAGGTATAGTGGTGACAAACTACTTCAGCTTTTGTTTATCTGGGAATGTTTTAATCTCTCCCTTATTTTTGAAAGACAGTCTCACCAGATATAAAATTCTTGGTAGGCAATTGTTTTCTTCCAGTAGGTTAAATATTTCATCCCATTACCTTCTTGTTTCCGTGGATTCTTGTGAAAACACAGAACCTGGGCTTACTGGGACTCCATTGTACATAACACGTTGCTTTTCTTTTGAAGCTTTCAGAACTCTCTCCTTGTCCTTGGCCTGCAATAGTCCGAATTTTATGTCTTTAGGTATGGCTATCTTTGAGTTTATCCTATTTGGGGTCCATTGGTCTTCTTGAATATACATATTCATGTCTTTCATTAAATTTGGAAAATTTTCTGCCATTATGTCTTTGAATATTTCTTCTGCCTTTTTCTTTCTTTCTTCTCCTTTCAGTATTCCCATAATGTATATATTGGTATGCTTGATGATGTCCAACGGGACTCTTGGGCTCTGTTTGCTTTTTTCCCATTTTTGTTTTCTTTCTGCTCCACCTGAATCATTTCAATTGTTTTGTCTTTGAGTTCACTGATTTTTTTCTTTTGTCATCTCCAGTATGCTTTTGAAACCCTCCTGAGAATTTTTCATTTCAGTTATTGTGGTCTTCAACTTTAATATCCCTGCTTGGTTCCTTTAAAATTTTTTTCCCTTCATTGAGATTCTCATATTATTCATTCATTGTTGTCCTGATATTCCTTAGTCTTTCTCTGTGTTTTTCTTTATCTCCTTGAGTATACTGAGAATCATTTTTTAAAATATATGTCTAGTATGTTCAAAGTCTGACCTTTTCTGTTGATGGCTTCTGGATTTTTATCTTGTTCCATTGGATGAAACATCATTTCCTGTTTTGTTTGTTTGTTTATTTTGTAATCTTTTGTTGTACACTGTAATTTTTAATATTTTAAAGGGTTAACTCTGGGATTTGGTCCCTGAACTGTCTATTCCTTAAGTTTTTATACAGCTTAGTGACAAGACAAAGATTTCCTTGAGTGCCAGTTGCTAACAAAAATAATCAAACCAAAGTAAAATACACCATTCACCATCTTTTCAAATTTGATCTGCTCTCTTTCAGAGCTTTGTTCTCCTATCAAGAAGGTTAGCTTGAGGCCAATATGAAGTACAGGATCTTCTCTGTCTTTTCTGAGTCTATGTCTTGTCCTGGGCTTGTACTTGCTCATAGCTTAGGAATTCCTCCGTCTACAGAAGTTCAAATGTTCCCTCTACCCAAAGAAGTAGACTTTATTCTCCTCCTAGGTGCTCTAATTAGGACTTTGAGATGTTAATCCTTTGCCTCAAGTCACTCTAACTTAATTGTTTATTACATTTCTTTAGCTGTGGGCAAGCTGCTTCTACCTGCAGGGAAAGTCTGGTAGGGTGAGCAAGAGATGAGTTTCTCGGTTTAGTCTTTCAGGCTTCCACTGGCACTGACATACACGTGTCCTCCCCATCCCACCCCTCACCCAGTGTGCACATAGGGGTTACTCTGTCCCCTCCAGAACTGGGCCAAGAACCCACAATTCTGTACTTGAGAAGGGCTGGAGGAAGGGCCAGCAAGGTTGCCACAAGCTTTTCCTATGTTTTCAAAGCTCTGTTTTCTTGATTCACCATTCACACAGTTACTGCAACCTTTTAATTACTTTCCAGAGTTTTAAGAGGCTTTGCTCATTGTTCAAAATCTGTAAGAGAACAGCACCAGAGAGCTTCTTACTCTGCTGTTTTGGTCAACTGGGAGCCTTATAGCCCTAAATTTTTTAAGCTGTTGTCATGCAAACCAATTAAGTTCCTACTGAGCAACTCTTGGTATCATAGAATACTAAACAAAGTTTCAATCCAGGAAAACAATTTTTATTAATTATATTCTGTGAGAAAAGCACTTCATCTTTAATGGATCTTAATAAATTCAATATTGCTAAATACCTTTTTCCTTGATTCTACTAATATTTATTAAATTCCTCTTCAATATCAGGTTAGGCTTTGTATAATGCTTTTTAGTGCACACAAATGCAACATAACCATTTGGGGCTATTGTTATCATTATTTCTATGTACTGTCAAAATAAAGGCTTAGAGAATCTAAATGTCCAAGATCACTACATAAGAAATGAAGCTGGTTCATAACCCACTATCTTTCCATGGAATTGGATATCTTCCTCAAAACTGTAAGTACTAAGTCCCAAAATAAAATTTTCCCAATATTTTAAGTCCCAATAATATAGATTTTCTAAGCTCCTTTCAACCAATCATAGTCTGAGAGGCTCCATAACAAAATCACAACCCTTTACAGCAATTTTTTTGCATTGTTCGTCTAAGTAAAACATGTTATTTGGGGCAGTGTCATGTGATAAGAAAGATAATGAGCTCTCTGGGTGGCAAAAAAAAATCATTACTTTGACAGTAAGTGAAATAGAAATTGAAACTTTAAAAAAATAGGATTTTCTAGTTTCAATGATGAGCTGTCAAGAAACACTGGGTTTTACTTCTCTGTGTTAATTTTGCTGTCATTAAAAATAATAACATGCCAATTTATGAAGTTGGGCTCGTTTTAACATATAAATTAACAACTCAAATTCTATTTGAAAATTTAGGCTTTCATAAACAGGGTCAAAAATGGAAACGTGGAAAGGAGATGTTCTGGCCTGGGGAGGGCTTCTAGCCCAAAGCAGTAATAAGGATGAGCTCAGGTGAGGGTGAACAGAGGCAGCCAGCAAGAGCTAGGAGTCCAAAGGGGAAACGAGTCCTCATGGCCACAGGCAATCAGGAAAGCCTGGTGTCTGAATCTGGGGTAGAGCTTTTTAGGTGTTTTTGGTTGTTAGTTTTGTTGCTGTGGGTGAAGTTTTGGGTGGCATGTGACCAGCCAACAGATACCAAGAGTGAAAATATGAGGGAGAAGAGGCCACACCCAATAAGTCAGTCAGAAAAGCAAGTTCTGGCAGATTTGGAAAATGAATGAAGAGTAGAACAACAAGGTCAGCAGAAGAAAATAACTACCAATTCCTGAGCAGAAGGGCATTAAGAACAGCGAAGGATTTAAGATTTTATGTTATTTGCAGGCTTACAAGTTAACCTGCCACATTTTCGTGGATGCTGGCAAAAGACACAAGACTCCTTGGTCAGAGACAAAAGATTTTATTACAACACAACAAACAGTATGAACACCAACATATCTGTATGAGTCAGATCCCCTTGCTCCCAAGTCCCATGGGAACAATGTGCGCAAACCTCAATAGATGCAGTGGGTTAAGTATGGGAAACAAACCCTGAGCATAGGGAACACAAATCTTTTCTGATGGACAGTAAGTTTGTTGGCCCTATGCTCCATAGGGGAGATACTACCTCCATCTTCAAAGGCTGCTCACTATACAAATATCTTTAAAAGAGAGCCTGGAACAAAGGACAATCACTGTCTTTCTCAGCCGATATGCAGATATGCAAGTCACTCAAGAAGAATTGTCTCCCAAGAAAGAGCTGCCTTTCAAGTGGTTCTAATCCAGTTCCTCGGGTGTGGTTACTTAAAAAGACAACTGTGATCCAACCAGAATGTACTTTATGAAAAACTAGGCAAGAAGAATCTGTATTATGTTGGGCTCTCCCAAAGCAGACTCTGACGTGAAGATACACATGCAAATGATTGATTACAGAAATTATCCAAGACAATCCTGTAAGCGAGTGGGAAAATCTGTCTCTCAGCAGTTTTCTCTCTCGTGGTTCTCTTTTTATTATATTGTTTCTGCCTTTAACTCTGGTAATAAGATGGAGATCCCCAAACCTTAAAGCCATGTAGGAATTAAGAGAAACATAACAAAGAAAGCCATAGAGAGAAAGACTCTCTTTTTCTTATGTCCTCTGTTCAGCATTTATTTTTTGACACCATGGAAGTATGAGCTGGTCATCCTTTCATTTGTCTCTTGAGGTCCATTCTCTTTCCTGCTCTATGTCCCAGATGGTCTGCCTTACCTAGACTCTTGTTACCAGCTGGGTTCAACAAATGGGAGACTGAAGTAAGGAAATAGAAAAATATCCACATAATCATTAGTCCCCAATTCCCCATCTCCAGCCACCCCTCCTTCTGTCTCAATGTGGTTCTAACAGAGGTTGTATTCCTCTATCTTTAACCACAATTCTTCACGACTATACGTCTGCCTGGGATCTAACAAAATATTCCTTCTTTGGTCCCTTCAGGCCAAGGATTGGTTATTACCCCTCCACTGTGGCTAGTCCTTGGGTATTTCACTTATTTTGTGGATTCCCTTTATCTTATCTGTGCCACTCTTCAATCAACTGTGTGTGTACCATGTTTTACCAGCAGGAATGCTGGCTGATACAGGGTATATATTAATGGGCCTAGATTAGTGTGAGTTTAATAAAGAACTCAAAGGCTGATTTTGGTAAAAGGCCTCAAACCAAGGAGGAAGGAAGAGTTCTTGCAATTTCCATATGGTCCAGCCAAGTTCTTCTCTTCAAGGGATTCTAGTGAAGTTTGGAACCAAGGATTATAGTCGTGAATATTTATCTAAACGATGGTCCCCACTGCATGCCTGCCTAAAGAACCTACAGAAGCAGCCCATATTCAGGGACTTGGGGGGCAAGTAAGACTATTGTGTATCTACTCATAGGAGATATAATTCCAAGCAGAACATTATTCAAGCTGTCTATCAACCAGTTGGAAAGCCACAAAGAGAAATGTCAGAGCCAAAGACCATATATTGCCTAGAACCAATAGGCCTCACCACATGGCCCAATTTCAAGGGTGCAGGCAAAATTCCCTGACCATAAACTCTACCCTGAGCTTTTACAATTTGTCAACAAATACACAATTCTTTAAGTCTTACTTGGTTTGCACCTCAACAAAATGGTTTTATTGAATTTCTTCCAAACAGCAGATGTTTACAGTCAACATTTTCAACAACTATTCATTAGCCACCTACTATGTGCCAGATATGGTGCCCTGTGCTAACTATTCTGTGATCAACAAAAGAGGCATGGTACCTTCCCTCATGGATTTTGGGGTACAGATTGGACAGAAAAAACAAACAAGTAAGCATGTAAATAAAGATATGATAGATTATGCTAGTGTTATGTGTGATGAAGTGTTATAAAGAAAAAGTACAGGATGTTATGAGAGATGTTGGTAGTAGATAAAAGGAAATGGTCTACTTTGGAGTAGGTGGTTAGGGAAGGGCTCCCCAGCCAAGGCCTAAGGGTAAATAGGAGCCTGCCAGACATCAAGCTGTGGAAGAGTATTCACTGCAGTAGGAACAGCATATGCAAAGCATAAGCAAGAAAGAGTTTCAGGTATATGAGGAATGGAATAAAGACCAATGTGACTGAGGCATAATGAGAAAAAGGAGACAGGCAAGTTTGGATCCATATGGACTTGAAGGCTGCAGTAGGGAGTCAGGATTTATTCTTAATGCGCTGCAATGTTTTAAGAGAATGGTGACATGATCCAATTTAGTTTCTGGCTGCTGGGTGGAGAATGAATTTAAATGGTGGGATGAATGGGCATGAGAGAAGGAGGCTGGAGGAAAAGGCAACCACCCCAACCCACCCAGCATCTGGAGTCAACAAAGACAAGCTTTCTGTGCTTCATCTATTTGCTTAAAGTTGACCACATCCAAAAGAGAGTATATGTAGGACCACAGGCAGCCCCTCTACTTGCAGCTTGTAGACTGAAGAATCAAAGATAGGAGTTAAACATATGGATGCAGTGATACCACCACTCACTTCAAAATGAATGAATGAGAGTTGACCAAACACTGCCTTCCTAACCACAAATTAATCTCTGAGTTTAAATATATCTGATTTGACTATTCAGGGTCATAGTGGCTACTAATGCAGCCAGAATTAGGGAATGGCTTTGACTTTACCAACTGCCCCAGATTTGGTACAATATAAATCAGCAATAAAGTATTTATCCACTAGGAGATTGTGTTTTACATATACAAAACTCATAATTTGTGTTTATTGAAAAGATTTAGACACTGCAATGTTATTTATGTTTTTAATTTAATTTGTCTGCACCAGTAAATAACATTCCACTTAGCAAGCAGTTCCTGGGCAGAGCATTTACTTCTGCAATACAGTATCTATGACCTGTTCTGGCCACCTTCACATTTGGTACTGCTGATCCATAAAACCATAATCAATATGCTCAATAAATATTTATAGAATAAAAGGATGAATGAGTGAATCCTTATACTTTTCTATTTACCAGAAGAAACAACCCAATACAGAACTTGCTTCACAGTCTTTTATGCCATTTAATTAACAACATCAGTACCCCTTTGTATTTCATGACTTTTATTTCACTGCAACCACATGTCAATTTGTCATCTTTAATATCATTTTACATTCAATATGCATTTTTCATACTACAGTTCTTTTCTTTATAAAGCATATTTCTATTATACAGCAGCATTCACTTAGGAGGCATGAGTTTTAGAAAACTTGTTTATAGTCATTTCCTTTCAAAATCTTTATTTGTCTAAAGGCCTAATTTGTACAGAACGTGTACCCAGACCCTGAGGACAGCTACAAGATGAATAAGGTCAGACCGTTTTCAAAAGGCCTTAAACTGGAGAAAACCCAGCTGGTAACTAAGGCCTACTGATTCCACCCACTCATGTTTCTCCAAATCATCCACACAGCCACTTGATTCAGGTCAGGACTTTCACCATCTTTTACCTGGACTATTGCAATTGTCTCCTAAATGTCACTTTTAAAAGGATGTTGTCTTTTCTCTCCCCCTCCTTTCCCTTAAGACTAAAACATATTTTGAGAAATGACAATATCATCAATCCAAGACATGGAGATTTTAATAAATGGGCTTTTGACATGTTACATCATAAAAGAACCTTCCAAGTGGTCCTTTGACAGGATGCATCACATCAATCTATAGCTCAGAACCTTTACTGATTTAATCCATAATTCATATAGTAATGGATCCTGAACATTCCACTGCTTCCTTCCTTCTAGCAAGGGCAGTTCTGCCAATACAAGCTGAGAGTGGTGAATTGGTACCATGTGGTTAAAAGTGTGCAGTGTCTTCTAAGGAGCCAATCAGTAAACTCTCATCCAATGTTTCTCAAATCTAGGTCATTATTGAACCACCTCATTGCCTCAGCCTCTTCTATTGCTATTTGCTTAATTTTTAAAAGTCCAGCAATTTCTTAACCTACTTATAAAGGCAAATTTATATTACTGGCACAAACAGAAAACCAGTGTCAATTGTCAGAAGACGCTTTCGCAATACCATAAATGGTACTGCTCATTCATGTAGCAACAGCAAAAGGAGCACCACAATTTAGGAAAGATTCAATATCCACCTCCATCATCTCCATGATTAAGAAGGAAGCTGGGGAATAATAATAGGACATTATAATCAATTTGAGATTGGCCTGACTTAGCATAAATAATCTAAAATTAAATTGGGCATGTGACCCATTTAGCATGAGGGGATCCCGTGTGTCCTGTGGTAGCTGAGTTTGCCAGACCTCCCAGGCTAGTCAAGGCTTGGAAGCATTTGTTTCATTGTCTGCCTTTTAATAGAATCAGATGGCTTTCTTGAAAAATTGAAATCCTAGGAGGTTCAGGGGAAGAATAAGGGGAGAACAACATGCTTTTTGGTGAATAATATTAAAGATATAGAAAAAGAAGGAAAACACAAAAAGATGGAAAGGAGTCATAGAAGTGGAGCATGTGCAACCAAAAGATAGCTTGGTAGCAATTACACTCTGCTCTCTCACTACAACTTTGGCTTATTGCACATGCGAAAGCCTGGAAACATTATTCATGCAGCCTAAAGGATATAAAAATATTCTGAAATGTCAACTGCTTTTAAGTAAGTACAACTAAATCGGAACAGCAACAAACTTATTTCTGGAAAGATAGGAATTCTTTCTTTCAGAAGGTCTGGGCAGAGTCAGATTAGAGATCAGATGCTATGCATTATTTAACATTTTAATACTCCTGAATAACGTTAAATAAGGATGATGATGATGGAGACAAAGATAATAACAATACCTGGTATTCATATCATTTTATAGAGCTCCAATTCCTTTTATCAACTCACATGTTTAGCCCCACTCAGCAGAATCTCCAGTTAAGCCCACGTCTCCTCAACTAACCACATTTCATTCTTCTTTCCTCCATTCCTTTCATTCACTCTTCTACCCAGGGTATGTTTGTTCATTCAACAATATTTACTGTTGGGAGTGCAACCAGCAAAAGTCTTCATACTTCTTTTAGCATGTCTCCTGCCAAAAGACCTGCAGTGTTCCAGGTCTAAAGATGGGATCTTCCTCAAGGGACCCAAGCTTCCTTTAGGCAATGTACCCACCAAAGAAGAGAAGGAAGGGGTTAGAGAGTGTAGCATTCTGCAGTCTAGGTAATACATATGCACAAAGAATGGATGGACCCTGAGAAACTCTAGTCTAGAAACTTAGCTATACTCTTGTCATTGCTGCCACTTATGAGCTACATGGCTCACAAGGCCAGCCTGTACCATCTGTTCTCTTGTTGGGATTCCTGATGGATTTGAAGGAGAAGAAACCTGGAGCCCAAACTACCGACTGCCAGCAACTTGGCCCCCCTACACCACTGAATTCTGTTTAGAGGACATTTCCAACATGACTCAGAATAATCTTCTAGACCAAAAGGTCCTACAAATAATATCAAGCTAATTTAAACAAAGGAGATTTATGAAGCTTGTTTTCTTGGATTAGCAGATAAAATACCCCATAACACAACTAATGCTTGAACTCTAGGACTTTCTTGGCCTAGAAAACTGGGAACAACTTTACTGAATGTAACCCCAATAACCACATCTAAGCCTAAGACCCAGGGAGAGAAATTTTCACTCTTGTTTTATCCTAAGGAAATTTATCGCCCAGGAAGATTTCACTTAGGAAATGTATTCCTAGAGAGCTCCAATCCTTAGTTATGCCTAAATAACATGTATTTCCAGCAAAATCACATCAGCTCATGTTTGAGTGCCTACTTCTGGAAGGCACTAATTGAGGCAATGGAAAGAACAGAAAGACATACATGATGCCCTGCAGTCCGACCATTGATAACCGAGATCTAAGGCTGCCAGATAAAATACAGGATGCCCAGTTAAATTGAATTTCAGGGAAAAAAATTAACATAAGTATTGTGCATAAGTATGTTCCATTCAATACTGGAGACATACTTATTCCAAAAAAATTCATGGTTTATCTGAAATTCAAGTTTAACTGGGTGTCCTATATTTTCACTTGCTAATTCTGGAAACCCTATCTAGAGCAGCACAATCATTTAAAAATATTTACTGAGTGCCACCTGTGTGCTGGTGACTGCTCTTGAGGCTGAACAGTAAATAATGCAGACTAAAGTCCCCGGTCTCATGGACTGAGAGCCTAATAATAAATAAGAAAATAAACATATATGATTATAAATTGTGATACATGCTGGGAAGGGCGTAAAAAGGAAGCTATATAGAGAATGATATAAAATAGTCACCTGCAAGATGAAGAGGAGCTAGCCAGGAGACGATTGAGGGAAGAGCCTTGAAATTAGAGCAACTTCATGTGTTGAGAGTCCTAAAGGAAGAAAAGTCTACTATTTTAAAATTCAGAGTCACACAATCTTCACTTCTTTCCTGTGCATTGCAGGACTGTCCTGTACACTAGATGACAGAAGTACCCACAGTACTCCTTACTCATAAGACAATAAAAAAACTCCCCTGTATTTCCAAGCCCCCAACTCCCATACTGGGACACCAACCATCCCGTCACTGCCACCTCCACCCCCAGCATTAAAAACCACTGGATAAGAGAAACCAGTGCTCCATTATGCTAAGCAATGCCAGCCAAGCTTTAAATGAATGGTTAAGGAATAATCCTCCCAGTAATTAAGGGACAAGAATCATATGAGAAATGGGCCACCTCAGCACTAATCATTTGCCAAGTTCATGTTTTAGGCAGCAAAGTTCCCAGACAAGAAGCAGATGAGCTCACAATTGGGTCCACGGTCTACGTAGCTCATCCCAGAAGATAAGAACTCAAGATCTAAAAGAGACTTATTAACAGAAAAGATGAGCAGAAAAGGCAGAAGCTACCACCCCCCTGTTCACACAGGAAATGGTGTGAACCCAGGTTCTTAGGCATGAAAGAAGAATGTGTGTCTACCTTGGAGACTAAAAGAAAGCCTTCTGCTCAACACTGGTCCACGGCATAGTCTCCTGGCTGGTGACAGGCTGGTCCCCTATGGGTACTCGAAGCGAAGACAGAGGAGCAGGGCCACACATCCTCTTCCCCACCAAACCGCTCTCCCCGAGTATGAAACCATGAAGCAGCCTCCACTTGGCACCTCACTAAGAGATGTTAAGTGACAGGTACCACAAGCCCAATTCAAATCAAAACCCAGATGTATTGACAAGATGAATGGGAGAGAAAAATATCTGGTTTGAATGCTGTTTTTGCTTTCTAATGAAATTTGCCAACAGGGTTTCTGACATTCAAACATGGGGCATTCAAGGCCCCAGATGGCCTTTCCCTTTCATCTCTTCCTGCTCATGTGTTCTCTCCCAGTCCCATCATTTGCTCCCACCCTAAACACACCTTACACATTTGCTCATGTTGCTCTCTAGGCCTAGAGGTGCCTTTCCCCACGTCCACCTGTAAAACACCTATTCATCCTTCAAAACTCAACTCAAACATCACCTTCTCTGTGAAGCCGTCCTTGTCACCTGGCCGCACCTCCTAACACCCCAAAAGCAAGTCTTGACATGCCAAGAATCCATGGCCTCCTCCTTAGGGGTTAGCAATTCCTCGACTGCAACACTTACCCTACTCTATTATCTGGTTAGCTCGTTACACACTTCCTCCCTCACTAACTGTAAGCTCTCTGCAGATTAAGACAATTCATCCTTGATTTCACATCTAATACAAGCCAGACACATAATTTATGTTCAATAAATACAAGAAGAAATGGAGACGGAAGAAAAAAAAAGAAGGAAAGCAAATAAAAGAGAAGGGTAACATTCCTTACTGAATTTAACATATTATTAAAATTATATACAACTTGAGACATAACCTCAAGAAAATATCTGTTGTTACAAGGAATGTACAATTGGGTGAACATTTCTTTTTTCAATGTACAAGATACATTTTGTGACTATTATGCACAGGTCCAGGATGCTTCACCTAGAAATGGGTGTAAATAGGGACCCTGTGCTGCAGAGAATATAAAAATAAAGAGGAAAGTTTCCTGTCCACATGAGTTTGGGAAACACATACATACCTCACAATGCAAAAGAATTGGTTAATCTCTCTCACAAATTCCAATAAATATACTTGTTTCACAAATAAATTATAACAATTTATAATTTATAAATTATAAATATAAAATAAAATAACATAAATATAAAATAAAATTTATAAATTATAAATATAAAATAAAATTTATAAATTATAAATATAAAATAAAATTTATAAATTATAAAATAAAATAACAACTTATCTATATTTGTATTTAATATATAATATTTATACTACATGATATTTTATATAATGTATTTTATATTTGCTTTAACCTGTAAGATACCTGTTTTTTTGAGTGGCACTGTTTTTAATCTGTTTTTATTTTTACCCCCAGCTATATACGGTATATTATTATCAAGAGAAGGAAGGGAAAATTAAGAAAATTAAAACGAAATGCAGTTTCAAATTACTGGCAAAAATATTTTTCTCCTATTTAAACGTTGGGCTGTGTTACAAAAGATTATATAAGGCACACTCCATGAATCCAGCCCCCCCTGCCCCAAAAATAATAATAATTTCATTTCCACGCAGAGCAATCAGAAGATGTAAATGATGGGGTAAAAAACGAAGTTACCTAGTGAAGGTGGAGTTCAGCAGGTCTTATTAGTGGTTCCGTATCACAATCTAGAAATATCTTTATGTAGACTAATCATATTGCAGGTTCAGAAGAGATTTACAATCTGATTTGCCACAGAAACTCCATGTAATCTTCGTTGAGAACTGACACCATTTTATCTTTGCACGATTCCCTGTTTCGCACACAAGTAATTCCGTCCTTTCTACATTGTCAGCTCTGACAGGCTGATTTAATCTGCAGGATTCTGAATGCCTCTGACCACTGCAGCGAGTCATTAACCTTGACTCGCATAATTGAATTCAAGGTTGATTGCCTGTGACCCTCTGTGCTGAGGTCTTCTAAATGTACATATTCATTACGGGAGGCCCTGCTAAACGGATTGCACAGGGAAAGCTGTAGCAGTCGGCCTGCTTGGTATGCAGGGGGCGAAGAGGGCACTAATTGCATGTTAGAGCTGAGGATTAGATTATGAAACGAGTGAGAAAATGAAGATAGATCCTCTGACACTGTCAGATTAGGGGCAGCAACATGCAGGAATATGACATGGAAATTTACGGTGACATTAACAGAAGAAAAATTAGAAACAAATAGACATTGGACATTTTTTGAAATCTTCGTATTTTCTACAATCACTTCATAAACAGGAAACCGGAGCTAATGCCTGTATCCTTTTTCATTTGCATAATTGCAACAGAATAGGGGACTATTTTTAAAGTATCTTTTTTGAAGACTGAGGAATCACATTACAGTCACCTAACCATTACATGTCTGTTATGCAATATCTAGGCCACATTTGAACAATTGACTTTACATACCAAATGCCATTTTGAATTGCTAAGAAAATTCATTCACACAACTTCAGTAAACTACTAAAATATAAAAATGTTTAGGTGTTCTAAATTTTTGCAAATGATTCTGTCAACCGATATTATAGGTTTCAATTTTGGTGAAAAGCCAGCTTTTAAAATGAGCACTACTTCTACTTTTTATTGATTTTGTGTCACTTCATAGTTAAAACAAGTGTCTACTGGTTTACGTCAAACAAGTTTTCCAGCCCACAAGCAGATGCTTAAGTTAACAGCAAATAGTTCTACAGATCACTTCCATTTTCCAGAAGCAAATGTCCACACTGTTACAAATTCAACAATAAATAACTTGACCAGAGGTCGGGCTGTGTGTAAATTTCAGGGGGCTTTTCTTTTTTATTTAAGTGTGAGATGCTACTTAAGCAACCTTTCCTTGTACTTTTACCAATTGTTTTATGATTTATTTTAGAGGAAAATGACAAGCTTGCTTTCTCACAATGATAAACATACAAAACTTAATGGCAAAGGATGTTTGAAAACAAACAAAAAAAATAGTTCTTGGTGTTCAGTGACAGCTAGAAATGAATGTCATGTTAGCTGAAAGTTAAAGATTCCATCTCTGGAGAAGCTGGGTTCAGTTTTGTTTTGTTTTCGATTTGCCTTGTAAAAACAAGTCTGCAGAAAAGTTCTTTTGATGCCAAAAGATAATACTCCAGAAATGTTCTACAGCATTTTCAAATGGTTAACGTGGTTTGCATTGATCATTCAAAATGAAATTTATTTTTGCTACTTCAAGAAACTCTAAATGGAAGGAGTAACTTCCTAATGATTATGCCTCCCTGAAAAGTCGCTCTCAGAGTAAGAAGTGAATGCATGAACCAAGTTCTGGTAAAGAGGAAAAGCCTTGAATGGCTTCTGTGCCTTGGACTCTTTACAGAACCTGCAGAGAGGGTCTCCATGAACCTTCCTGAGATGTTTAAATGATAGCCAATTGTATTATATAATACTGGTCATCCAAATCTGTTAAGTACATAATCAAATCAACTTCCAAATGTAACATTATTTTTTCTTTTAATCAAAGGAAATAAAGAGTTCTGGAATTCATGTAAGACTAGTGTTAAGATCTAGATAGAGTTCAAGACCAACTGTTACTTTTCAGTTCTGTGACCTTGGGCAAATCACCACCATTTCTGATTGGCATACCTCACAAGTTTTTATGAAAATAGCTGCAAAATGCTATGTGACAAAGTATTATCAGAATTAACAAAACTGTTTCGGTTAACTTTCATTGCACAATAACCACCATTACAAAACATAGTAGCTTAAAACCGCAATGATTTGTCATGTCACTGCTCATGATTCTGTGTATTGGCAATCTGGGAGGTTCTACTGCTGTTCTTACTTGGGACCATTCATGGGGCTGCCATCGCCTGATGGCCCCACTCACATGGCTGTCAGCTAGTGCTAGATCGTGGCAAGGACTTCAGTTCTATCTCATGTGGCCTCTCATCCCTAGTAGGCTAGAATGGACTTCTTTGTGGCATGATGGTCTCAGGATTCCAAGACAGAGAGAACATGTGCCACAAGGCCCTGAAGGCCTAGGTTCTGGAACTCACATAACATCACTTCCACCATATTCTAGTGGTCAAAGCAGGTCCTGATACCAGCCCCAATTCATGGGAGTAGATAGATGACCCATCTTGATTGGTGAAGTGGCAAGGTTACATAGCAGAAGGCCACTGATACACGGAGGCGTCATTCCTCGAGGGCCATCATAAAAATGTACACACCAAAATACATATGGTAATAATGCTACATTAATATAAAAGAAAACACACCAATTCGTTGACATTTAATACGTGTTTTCTGCTATGCCAATTGGAATTTCCTTGCCATCTTTTTTTCCCTCCGGTATCTCATTTAGTGTGTAGATTGTTGGTCTGTGGTCCCTGAACCACAGGGCTTGATAATAGTTCTGATTCTGACAGGCATCTGGGGACACCAACACAGATACCCACCTTTCCCTGCTGTCCCCCCCCCCCAAACAAACACACACCAGTTTTGCCATAGTGCAGTGCATTTAGCACAACAGTTATGATGGTTAAGTTCATGTGCCAACTTGTTTGGTCAAACAAGCACTGGCCTGATTAATACCGCAAGGATATTTCCTAGACTTAAATCATTAGTCAGTTAATTGCATCTATGACTGATTACATCTACAATCAACAAAGGAGACTGCCTTCAGCAATTAAGACTCATCCAATCAGTTGAGGCCTTAAAGGAAGAACTGTGATTTCAACAATCAGAAGGAAGAATTTCTCTCTCTACTTCATATTTTAATCAGCCAGCTTCTCCTGGGGAATTTAGCAAACACTTCATTGGTATTTCCAACTTGTGGCCTACCTTATGAAATTTAGATTTGCCAATCCCCACAGTCACGTAAGCCAATTCCTATAATATATATATTGCTGTCAGTTATGGTTCTCTGGGGAATGCTAACTAATTTACAGATTTGCTATTAAGAGTGGTTCTTGAGAACTGGGGGTTTGGATTAGTTCTCCAATCTAATTAGATTAAAAGGCATTAATAACTGCTTTCAATGTTCAAGATGCACTGACAGTCCATGCATGAATTACCATGGACATACACAAAATATCACTATTAGATACTACTACTCAAATGCTCATAAGAGGCAAGGCTCTGGGTGACTGCGTGTTTGATACCTTAACAGAGTTTTGTAGAGTTAAAAAGTATAATGACGTTGGCTGGCTGCTCCTAACAATGCCAGTTGTAGTTGTTAAAGAAACGGGTGAGCTCAAGGCTTCAAATTCACAATCTAAAAGGAGGCATAACACCTAAGATGAACTTTGGAGGCAACATATTTCTCATTTGGGTGTGCTGCTCCAGCCATTTACCAAATGACCCAAAAGTTGCTAGTTTTGTGTGGGACCAGAACAAGAGGAGTCTCTGCAACAGGTCCAGGCTACCATTTGGGTCATATGAACCAGCAAATCCAATGGTGCCAGAAGTTTCTGTGGCAAATAGAGATGCTGACTGGAACCTTTGACAGGCCCCTATAGGAGAATCACAGCAGAGACCCTTAGGATTTTGGAGCAATGCCCTGATATCCTCTGCAGGTTACTCTTCTTTTGAGAACAGCTTTTTTTTTTTTTTTTTTTTTTAGTTCTTATATCATTTTTTTTATTAATTAAAAAAAGAATTAACAAAACAATTAGAAATCATTCCAATCTACATGTACAATCAGTAATTCTTAATAACATCACATAGTTGCATATTCATCATTTCTTAGTACATTTGCATCGATTTAGAAAAAGAAATAAAAAGGCAACAGAATAAGAATTAAAACAATAATAGAAAGAAAAAAAAACAAAAACAAAAAACCTATACCTCACATGCAGCTTCATTCAGTGTTTTAACATAATTGCATTACAATTGGGTAGTATTGTGCTGTCTATTTCTGAGTTTTTATATCCAGTCCCGTTGTACAGTCTGTATCCCTTCATCTCCAATTATCTCTTCTCTTTTTTTTTTTTTTTATTAACGGAAAAAAAGAAATTAACCCAACATTTAGAGATCATACCATTCTACACATGCAATCATTAATTCTTAACATCATCACATAGATGCATGATCATCATTTCTTAGTACATTTGCATTGGTTTAGAAGAACTAGCAATATAACCGAAAAAGATATAGAATGTTAATATAGAGAAAAAAATAAAAGTAATAATAGTAGAATCAAAACAAAACAAAACAAAACAACACAAAAACCTATAGCTCAGATGCAGCTTCATTCAGTGTTTTAACATGATTACTTTACAATTAGGTATTATTGTGCTGTCCATTTTTGAGTTTTTGTATCTAGTCCTGTTGCACAGTCTGTATCCTTTCAGCTTCAATTACCCATTGTCTTACCCTGTTTCTAACTCCTGCTGAACTCTGTTACCAATGCCATATTTCAAGTTTATTCTCGAATGTCCGTTCACATCAGTGGGACCATACAGTATTTGTCCTTTAGTTTTTGGCTGGATTCACTCAGCATAATATTCTCTAGGTCCATCCATGTTATTACATGGTTCATAAGTTTATCTTGTCTTAAAGCTGCATAATATTCCATCGTATGTATATACCACAGTTTGTTTAGCCACTCTTCTGTTGATGGAGATTTTGGCTGTTTCCATCTCTTTGCAATTGTAAATAATGCTGCTATAAACATTGGTGTGCAAATGTCCGTTTGTGTCTTTGCCCTTAAGTCCTTTGAGTAGATACCTAGCAATGGTATTGCTGGGTCGTATGGCAATTCTATATTCAGCTTTTTGAGGAACCGCCAAACTGCCTTCCACAGTGGTTGCACCCTTTGACATTCCCACCAACAGTGGATAAGTGTGCCTCTTTCTCCGCATCCTCTCCAGCACTTGTCATTTTCTGTTTTGTTGATAATGGCCATTCTGGTGGGTGTGAGATGATATCTCATTGTGGTTTTGATTTGCATTTCTCTAATGGCCAGGGACATTGAGCATCTCTTCATGTGCCTCTTGGCCATCCGTATTTCCTCTTCTGAGAGGTGTCTGTTCAAGTCTTTTTCCCATTTTGTAATTGGGTTGGCTGTCTTTTTGTTGTTGAGATGAACAATCTCTTTATAAATTCTGGATACTAGACCTTTATCTGATATATCATTTCCAAATATTGTCTCCCATTGTGAAGGCTGTCTTTCTACTTTCTTGATGAAGTTCTTTGATGCACAAAAGTGTTTAATTTTGAGGAGTTCCCATTTATTTATTTCCTTCTTCAGTGCTCTTGCTTTAGGTTTAAGGTCCATAAAACCGCCTCCAGTTGTAAGATCCATAAGATATCTCCCAACATTTTCCTCTAACTGTTTTATGGTCTTAGACCTAATGTTTAGATCTTTGATCCATTTTGAGTTAACTTTTGTATAGGGTGTGAGAGATGGGTCTTCTTTCATTCTTTTGCATATGGATATCCAGTTCTCTAGGCACCATTTATTGAAGAGACTGCTCTGTCCCAGGTGAGTTGGCTTGACTGCCTTATCAAAGATCAAATGTCCATAGATGAGAGGGTCTATATCTGAGCACTCTTGAGAACAGCTTTTGAGCTGCTACTGGGCTTTAGTAGAGACTGAACACTTAACCATGTGCCACTGAGTTGAGGCCTGAGTTGCCCATTGTGAACTAGGTATTGTCTGACCCACCAGACTATAAAGTTGGGCATAGCCAGCAGCACTTCATCATCAAATAAAAGTGGCATATATGAGACTGGGCTCAAGCAGGCCCTGAAGGCACAAATGCCCATGGCCCCTACTCCTGCCACCTTGCTCCTTCTCTTTCCCAGCACTCCTCTTGGGGAGAGCCCTATTATCTGTTGACTGAAGAAAATAAAATTTGGCCTGGTTTACAGATGCTGCACACTTGTGCATGGATAGAGGTACCACCCCAAAATAGACAGCTGCAACACTACAGTCTCTTTCTGAGACAACCCTGAAGGATAGTGTGCAGAACTTTGAACTATATACCTGTTTGCTTAAAAGGAATGGCTAGAGGTACGTGGTATGCTTATTCATGGGCTGTGGCCAAAATGGTCAGGGGCTTGGAAGCAACATGACTGGAAAATTGGTGACAAGGAAACCTGGGGAGAGATATGTGGACAGACCTTTCTGAATAGGTGAAAAACATGAATATATTTGTGTCTCATGTGAATGCACAGCAGAGAAGGATTTTAATAATCAGGTGGATAGGTTAACATATTCTGTGGATGCCAGTTGGCTTATATCTCCAGTCACTCCTGTTATTGTCCAACTGGCTCATGAACAATGCGGCCATGGTGGTAGAGGCAGAGGTTATGCATGGCTTCAGCAACATGGACTTCTACTTACCAAACCTGACCTGGCTACATCCACTGCTGAATGCTCGATCTGCCAGCAACAGAGACATACAGTCACTAATATGGCACCATTCCCCAAAGTGATCAGCCTGCTTCCTCGTGCAAGCTGATTACATTGGACACTTCTACCATGGAAGGGGCAGCATTTTGCTCTTACTGGAATAGACACACATACTCCAGTTATGAGTTTGCCTTCCTTGTATGCAAGGTTTCAGCCAAAACTACCATTCATGGACTTGCAGAGTGCCTTATCCACCATCATAATATTCCTCACAGCATTGCTTCTGATCAAGGAATCCATTTTACATCAAATGAAGTGCAGGAATGGACACATGCTCATGGAAATCACTGGTCTTACCATGTTTCCAACATCCTGAAGCAGCTGGATTGATTTCAGTGGTGGAATGGCTTTTTGAAAACTCAATTATAGTGCCAAGTGGGTGTCAATACCTTGCAGGACTGGTGCAATGTTCTCCAAGCGGCTGTGTGTGCTACAAATTAGCATGCACTCTATGGTGCTGCTTCTCCCACTGCTAGGATTCACGCGTCCAAGAATTAAGGAGTGGAAATGGGTATTACCTCTAGTGATCCACTAGTAAAAATTTTGCTTCCTGTTTCCATGACCTTAAGTTTGGTTGGGCTACAGGTCTTAGTTCCAAAAGGAGGAGGGCTTCCACCAGGAGACACAACAATTATTCCACTGAACTTGAAGTTAAGACTGCCACCCGGGCACGTCATGCTCCTCATGACTCTGAATCAACAGGCAAAGAAGGGAATTACAGTACTGGCTGGGGTGATTGATGCTGACTACCAAGGGGAAATAAGACTGCTATTACACAATGGAGGTAAAGAAGAGATTGCCTGGAATACAGGAAATCCATTAGGGCATCTCTTAGTGATTAATCAATGGAAAACTGCAACAACCTAATCCAGGCAGGACTACTAATTGCCCAGAACCTCACAAATGAGGGTTTGGGTCACCCCACTAGGCAGAGAACCACAGCCAGATGAGGGGCTTCCTGAGGGTAAAGGGAATATGGAATGCCTAGTGGAAGAAGGTACTTTTAAATATGAGCTACTATCATGTGACCAGTGACAAAAATGAGAACTCTGATGGTTATGAATATTTCTTCCTTTTTATTATGAATATGTTTGTACACATACATAAAACAAATATTTTTTGTTTTCTTCCCTATCTTATCCTCATCATAAAACACAATTTTCATAAACTTTATTTTATAGCATTTAAATTACAGGATATTAAGTTGAAGAGTGAATATTACCCAAGGATTTGCATCCCCTTCACAGGATAGGGTTAATGAATTTATGGCTGTATGTAGGACAGCTGAATTATGATGCCTGAAATTATGACTATTATTGATTTTATTTACCAATTAAGTATGATTCAAGGAGATGTGTATGGGTGCCAGGTTAACAGGAGATGTAATGTGATGGCTAAATTCATGTGTCACCTTGGCCAGGTTATGGCATCCAGTTGTTGGTCAAAGAAGTACTGGTCTGATTGTTACTGTGAGGGTATTTTGTGGATTGAAATCATAAGTCAATTGATTGTATGTGTGGCTAATTGCATCTAGAATCAACAAAGATTGCCTTCAGCAATGAGAAAAGTCTCTTCCCATCAGTTAAAGGCCTTAAAGGGAGAACTGATGATTTCAGCAGTCAAAAAAAAAAAAAAAAAACTCTTTATCTGTTCTTCAGCTAGCTTCTAGGGAAGTCAACAAAACCTTCATCCGAGTTCCCAACTTGCAATCTGCCCTACAGAATTTGGAGTTGTCAATCCCTGTGGTGGTATGAGCCAATTCCTATAATAAATGTCTTTTCACACACACACACACATATGCATAGTCACACACACACACACACATATGCATAGACATATACATCCTGTCAGTTTTGTTTCTCTGGAGTACCCTGATTAATACAATGGTTAAACATATTGAGCTTTAAACTCAGGCAACATGAATTTCAACCCCAGCTCCATCAATTACTAGCTAGGTAGCTTTGGAAAAATTATTTAATCTCTCTAAACTCTTGTATGCTCATCTGTAAAAGGAGTCTAATAATAGTAATTACTTCACAGGCTTGTTGTGAAGATTAAATGACATTATGCTTGTGAAGTTCCTAGTATGGGGCCAGGCACATAGTGTGGTCAACACGTGATGGATGGCTCTTGCTACCGTTACGTGTCTGCATCTGGACCCAGCACCAACCTTCTATCTAGAGAACAAGGCTTGTTCTTAGTTCACCATCTCGAGATCTGAGAAACAGCATGAATTACTTATTCCATAATTTAATATATACTTTTACCAATCTTTTATAATTATCAAACAAGTTAATAAGAACATAAAACCAGATATAATCTTCTGAACTGAATCTACCCTAAAGCCAAAGGTGTTGAGAGGCAGCTGACTCACTGAGCACCCATTCCTGAGCATATCAGATACAGGTGGGTATCTTTCATTTCCCTGTCCTGCAATTAGGAAGTATGCATGTGTCCTAATTGGAAAAATGACATTAGTTCAACTCCGGTTCAATTAACAGCTTAGATCATCCACATTTTCTCTAGTCCTGCTTGGAATGTCATATCTTCATAATACTGATCACCCATCATGACTGTCTGCTATTCAACTTTCTGCCAAGGCAGAGTAATAAATGTGAAAGTGTTTTTGCAAACTTATAAAGCACTGTTCAAACATGAGGTTTATTATTATTATTAATTATTATTATTATTATTTAATAATACCTCTTCCTTAGAGTGAAAAGGGCAAAGCTGTGTTTTCCACTTTACTGGCATTTCCACAATATCCATTACCCTACTTTTTGGAAAAGAAGTAATCCAGAATGCCAATGTCAACAAGTCTCATGAAAACAAAGGAATTAGCAAAAGACTTATGAAAGGTAATTGTTGGGGATTTTTATTTTTTAAAGTTAATTGAAGAGACAACGCATGGATCGTGTGTTACTTTCCCTTCACGGGCACAGAACTACTGAGATTCAGTAAATGTTAGTGGTATTTAAAATAACAAACAAAGAAGCCCTGGTAACATCTGGATTAAATAAGGCTGCCTGGTGTTTATCCAGCATTTACTCTGAACTCAAAGGAATTCAGAACACCTTACAATATGGGTGTTTGGGACCCAAGTATCTATCAATAGACCTTTACTGAGATGTACTGGAGGAAAAAGAAAATGTTTATGTCAGCTTGCACTCCAAAGGGTCCCTTCCTTTACTTCCCACAGACCACCCATATCTACATTTTCACACCAATCATTGATACACCAGCTTCCTCTAGACCCACCAACAAGCATTCAACAAGCATCCTGAATCACTAGCTACTTCTAGTTTGCATGGAGAGCTTTTTTTTTCCTGGCTTTTGTTATTGTTTGGGTTTTCCTGGTTTATTTGTGTTATTTGGGAGATAGAAGTGTGGAGCAAAAACCAGAGACTAAATGGGTAATTTCCAACTGTACAGGAGGCTCAGTTGAACAAGAAAGAAAAATACTAGTTGCTATGCCTTTGATCAGAAATGACTTCTCCCCTGTACATTTCTTCCAAACAAGTTGGCAATTGGGTGAATTAAGGCAAAAGGGTTTTCTCAAAGTCACTATATAACCATTGCACCCAGTAAGCAATAAGTTACAAGCTAGGTTCAGGATTCCTGCTCTATGGAAATTTACAATTTTAAGGGAAAACTAGCCATCAAGAATTAAATAACAATCTAAGGTGGCATGTGATGAGGGACAATGGGTGGGACAAATGACAAATGCTACGGGCAAGCCATGGAAGGGGAACAGCATTACCTAGTGAGCACAGGAGTCTGCTAGGTACGAGGCGTTTTGGGCTAGACTTCGAAGCAAGGGCAGGATGTAGGTGAGCAGAGGGGAGGAAAGAGGACTTGCCATATCAGAAATAGAACCACAGATGCTTATATTTACAAAACTATGAGATTTGTTGACCTAGAACAGAATTTTCAAAGGAGAATGATGGGATGCAAGGCAGTTTTTAAAAGTGGCTTACATCTGTGTTTTGCTAAGGTGTTTAGAGCATATTATTTCATTTGATCTTCACAGCCCTCAGACACAGATAATGAAAGTGAGATACTAGATTAAGGGATGTGTGCAGTTACCAGCCAGTAAATGGCAGAGACAGGAGGAGAATCTAGGTTTTCTGAGTCCCATGTCTTAGGGACGACATAACATATGCAAAGAGCTACAAGCAGGGCCTGGCACACAGCAAACCTTCAATTAATGTTAGCTCTTAATACCATTTTTATCATTATTGCTATTATTACAGATATGACTGCAAGCTGAGAAGTTTGGACTTTGCCCTCTGTTTTAGTTTGTAAGCTGCTGGAATGCAACATACCAGAAACGGAACGGCTTTTAAAAAGGAAATTTACTAAGTTGCAAGTTTACAGTTCTAAGTCCATGAAACTGTCCAAATGAAGGCATCCAGGGGAAGAAACCTTAACTCCAATAAAAGGGCCGATGAATTTCGGGCTTTCTCTCTCAGCTGGGAGGGCACAGGGCGAAGTCTAATAGTTTTCTTTCCTAATTTCATGCTTCCCCAGGAGTGTTTTCCTTCTGCATCTCCAAAGGTCTATGGCTGCTTGGGCTCTGTAGGCACTGAGTTTTTTCCAAAATGGTTCCCTCTTAAAGGGCTCCAGTAAGCAACCCCACCTTGAATGGTTGGAGATGCATCTCCATGAAAACCATCTAATCAAAAGTTACCACCCATAGCTGGGTGCGTCACATCTTCATGGAAACAATAAAAACTATCCCACTCAGCAATATTGAATAAGGATTAAAGAGCATGTCTTTTCTGCGGTACCCGACAGTTTCAAACCAGCACACCCTCTAAGCCTACGTTTCTTAAACTTCAGACACTTACTTCCTGCTTCCCTCACTTTGCCACTTTTGCCCTGTTAGGAGGCTTTCACAGCTGCATGTAACAGAAAG
This sequence comes from Tamandua tetradactyla, assembly GCF_023851605.1. Taxonomy (NCBI): domain Eukaryota; kingdom Metazoa; phylum Chordata; class Mammalia; order Pilosa; family Myrmecophagidae; genus Tamandua; species Tamandua tetradactyla. Next base: position 53,751,091 of record NC_135331.1, read on the forward strand.
CAAGACAATAAAAGGATGTTATTAGTGCAAATGTCTAAAAAGTCCAAAGCTAGGGCTTGAGATGGGCTCTGACTTCCCTTCTCTGCAGTTCACTAGGTGTTGTCCTCTTTGATGTTGCTACTTCATCCTGGGAACAGTATCCCTGGGGGGGGGGGGGGGGGATGGATGCCTCTGCCAAGCCCCTCCATCCCTACGCTAGACTCTCCAGAAAAAAAGAGGGTTGCTTTCCTCAATCACTGAATAAAATCCCTGAGTTTTACCTCTCATTGGACCATCTTAGGTCATGTGCCCATACCTGAACCAATCACTGGAGCAAGCAGTTGGGGTTCCCCTAATTGGCTCAGACCATTCAGACTCCTTTTCTGGCCCACCTAACTAACATGGCTACTAGAGGGTGGGAGAGGAGTGGATGAGCGTGCATCCCAGAGTCCTCTACTGCTGAGTGCCATCTAAAATATCATTGAATCAATATTTTTCTTTAAAAATAATTTCCTTTTTAAAAGCTATGTCTCATCCTAAAAGCCTTCATATCCATAAAATCACAGGTATATGCAATATCTATAATATTATTTAAAATATTTTAAATAAATATTGCAGACTAAAATTTTAAATAAATATATGTAATATTGATTTAAAATAAATATATAACCGGGTGCACAGGTAGTTCAGAGGTTAGAATGCCCACCTTCCATGCAGGAGACCTGGGTTCAATTCGCAGACCATGCGCGCAAAAAAATAAATAAATACATACATATATATATATAGAAAACCATTAAAATTTTTGAACTGTTGATCCAACTGCAAACATCACCCCATTTATATCACTGCTAAAGGCTCATGTTCTGAGTTAAACTTTCAAATTTCTATTCCAGAACTCTCTAATCAATACACCGCATTTATATCATAGTCAGTTTCTTCCATACTTTTCAAGTTACATTTTCTATGCCCTCTCTGTTGAGATGGAAAAAACAAACACCCATCAGCAGCATAACTGTTGCCTAGTTGACTCTGAAAACAAAGGAATAAAGCAAAACAAAATACCCATCACATTAGGAAGCCAGCCTAGCTGTTGTCTCTTCGCTTCTCCATCCAAAGAGACCCAAGGCTGAAAAGCTCTGGAGACACTGAAAAAACCTCAAGCAATAGCCTGCTAACACCCTGGCCAGGGACAAGATAGGCTTGGCCAGTCTTGGCTTTTTAGTTACGTTCATCTAATAAAAGATTTCCATAGAAAATGACTGCTGGAGAAGACAACTACAGAATAAAACAGTGAGAACAATTGTGAGAGCCGGGCTTGTAGAAAATTCTAAAACCATTACACCCATGTCATAAACTCCCCTACCAATATGATATAACTGTATAAACAAGCACAGGCTGACTGGTGTCAGGTTAGGAATCTAGGAACTAAATTTAGACTTTCATCTGGGTCATGAATCATTAGCAAACACCTTTCTTTATCTTAATAATTGTCAGTCAGGATTGGCAAGTGTTTCCCAGGCTTTCCTTGGCCCTATTAGGAATTCTTCATCTCCAGGGAAAGCTATAAAAATGTATCAAAAGGATAACAGAGCCATGCCCAGTCCTTATATCCAAGGAAAGGCCAGATATACCAGCTTTATCACTAGAGGAAGTGTGCATGGAGAAAGAAAATCTATGCTCACATTCAAGGAATATTATCCTGGATTTTCCATTTAAGGGTCACTGGTAAATCATTTCACTTGCCTGTAAAACAGGATTTGGGCATCATCTGAGGAAATACAGTATGAATTAATTTATTAATGTGGAACTTTCAAGAAGGCTAATTTTATTGCAGAAGGTTGCAACCAAATGTATATATTGCAGAAATGTGTTGAAGATTCTTCCCTTTAACAAAACATTTCAAAAGCTGACAGTAAAGTTAAACCAAATTCCCATCTTCCCTGCTATGCAAACATATGCACGTGCACACACACACACACATATGCCTGTCACCAGGTCCTCTATTATAACCACCCCACATTTACTGCCTCGGGACTGGACCTCATCAACATCTCCCCTAGGTGGCTAGAAGAACATCTCACCTGTCTCCCTACATCTGGTTTGGCTTCACTCCAAGTCAGACTCTCTACTGCTTCTAAAGAAATCTTCCTAAAATGTAAATAGAATCATGTCCCTTCCCTGCTTAATACCCTAGTAGGGCCCGGTAGCTTTCCAGAGAAAATCAGATTCCTTAGCCTAACACCAAAGCCCTTCGTGAAGTCACCTGCTAAGCACCGTTGTCTCCCACCATCCTGCCACTCTCCCACACAACCCCCCATGCACACTTCCCTTTCCCTTTCCTATACACTCCTCCATTTTTACCATATCACCTGCCTAAAGGAGCATCATATTTTTAAGCTTATACCCCTCAACCATGCAATTCCCTCCACCAAGAACACTAACTCCTACTTGTTTTTCAGAACTTAATTCCAAGAAACTGTCACACACACACACACACACACAGATTTGATTTAGCTCCCTCTTTTAGTGGGCCTCCAAGCACCTCCAGTATGCTTGTCATGGCACCTGCCATACTGTCCGATAATTGCTGGTTTACTTTCTTTCTCTTCCATTCAACAACAAGCTCTCTGAGGGCAGGGACTTTGTATTATTTGACTTGGAATATTAGTGTCTGGTCTAGCCCAGTATCCTGCTCAATAGATGTGATGTGATTCTCTGGCTCAACCAATACTTTATACAGTGCTAGAGTACAGGGTTTTATAGCTGATTTTAAATATATTATTTGGTATGGATATGCTACAAAAAATAGTGTATCTCTTCCTCCATCCTACGTGTCAATTTTATCAATCATTCTTCATGAAAAAAAGTGGGAAGCATTCATGTCCAGGCTGAAAGGCAAATATCTAGTTGTAACATTCGCACATGGTGGGGTCTTACCCTAAACAGAAGAAAAAATTTCTAGGACGGGGTAGACAGACCCTTCTAAATATAAAGATTATAAAGCGATAGTTAATGTCACAGGAGATACCATAACTTTAACAACTTCTCAAGGCTTGCAATTAGGACAAGTGCCAGAGCTTAAAATGTAACTCATAACCCTTAAAACTTTCTGCTCACAGATAAGTCTTCTCAGATCCAGGGCTTCTTCCTCAAAGAAAGCTAGAGCAAAGCACTCTGAGCTCTTTGTATAAAAAATACTTGAGAACTGCAAAGCATTGTTTGGATTTTCCTGCAACCTTGTTATTCATTTGCTGCCATATGATTCCACTTTGGACTGGTATCAGTCCCATCTTTCATGGATCCAGTGCTGCTGCATTTCTAGCCTCCAGTTCTTTTGGAGATGGGGCCTCCCCCAATGGGCCTCCTTCTGAAGTCACCTGATGTGCCAAGCCAAAATGGTTCCAGTATCAACTTAACGTGCAGCCTTAAATCTTGAAGACATCTGTAAGCTTCACTTTATTTTGTCTACAGAAAAGGGTAAGCACATTCATTTTTTTTTTGAAGTCTATTTTATGGTAGCAAATACTGTTCATGGTTTTGTTCTTTCATGATTCTCCAAGATCTAAGCCAATAAGTCTACTTTGGAAAACAACTGCTCTTAATACGTGCTGGGTTTTCTTTAGTGGAAGTGAAGGTCAAAATCTGAATTCTAAATACAGAAAATCACTCCAGTCAGTGAATTCTCAATGATATGTGGCATTTTAAGTTTCTCTGCTTCATCTGGTACCATTCATGCAACATATTCACATATTCATTCACTTGACAAAGATTTATTAGGCAGCAGTGCTCAGGAATTGTGTGTTGTGGGTTACAGATGTCCAGCGAGAAAGACCCCCTTCTAACCTTAATCAATGTATGGTTTATTGTACAAAGAGACATGCAAACCAATATGACACATTGTCACCCCAGTCAGAAGAGAGAGGGTACTAAGTACTAAGGGAATGGAAGCAGAGGCATAAAATTTTTTTGTGGTAGTGGGGGCATTAAGAATGATACTTATAAGGTAAGCAGAAGTTGGGTATGAGAAGAAGAAACAAAACAGAGAGAAGTAAAGGGAGAGCATGTGCAAAGGCTCAAGGGTGGGGCAGTAATAAGGCTGAGCATGTGGTTATGGGTCAAGTCACAAGATTTGTCTAGGCTGTGCTAAGGAGTTCCAGTTCTCTTTGGTAGGTGATAGTGATCACCAGGGAATTTTGAGCTTGACAGTGACCCAACAGAACGTTGTGATAGAAATATCATTCTTACAGCTGAGTGTAGGGTGAACTGGAAGTAGCTGAAATCAAAGGGATAAAGTTAGGAAGACAGCCTGTTAGCAGTAGTTCATAAAAAAGAAGACAAAGGCTGAGACCAAGGCAGCTGCAGAGGGATTAGAGAAGAGAAGCTGGGATGGAGAGAGATTTAAGAAGTGAAAAGGGTAGTAGCTGGCGGTGGAGTTGATGCAGGGATTCAGAAGAGGATCCATAAGAATATTGAAAGTAGAAACATCTAGACAGAAGGAGCATAAGAGGATATGCCACTTTGAAGCTATTGTGGACCCCAGGAAAGCCATGTTCTTTAATCTTCATTCAAAATTGCTGGGTGGGATCTTTCTGACTGCTTCCATGGAGATGTGACCCACCCAATTGTGGGTGGTAACTTTTGATTAGATGGTTTCCATGGAGATATGTTCCCACCCATTCAAAGTGAGGTCGCTCACTGGGGCCCTTTAAGAATGAACCATTTTAGAAAGCAGGAGAGCCAGGAGAGCCCATGTAGCCAGAAGAAATCTTTGGAGATGAAGAAGGAAAATGTCCCTGGGAGAGCCTTATGAAATGAGAGAGAAAGCTAGCTGACAGAGGTGTTCTGGATGGTATCAGCCTTTCATGAGTGAAGGTACCCTTGTTGGTGCCTTAATTTGGACATTTTCACAGCCTCAGAATTGTAAACTAGCAAATTAATAATTCCCTTTGAAAGGCTGTTCTGTTTCAGGTATACTGCATTCCAGCAGCTTTAACAGAAGATGCTGGTTAATTACCTGAACCAGGTGGTCTTTAGAAAGAGAAATTTAGGAGGCAAAAGTGAATCTCAACCCTCCTCTTCTTCACAAGAGGCATAATTTCTTGAATTCTTTTCTGGTTTTACAAACGCCAGGATTCAACACCTCTGCTTGCCAAACCCCAGATCAACACATTTCTCTGTTCTGTTATTTATGCGAGCAAATGATCCCAGGTTTTTTTTGGTTTTTTTTTTTTGTGTCAGCATTTCTATGCTCCTCAATGTCAACTCAGTTTGATTGGAGTTCTAAAAGAACTCTCAGTTCTCTTTATTACAGGACATGGCTAAGAGTTAGGTCCCCATTAAAAAGTTTTATTTCATTTAAAGATGGCCATCTTGTCACCATTTCCAAAAATATATACCTTTTTTTCTCCCTTATTAATTGGCATGACGGCTTCTTTTATATCAGTCCATGTGAAGAAACAGGCAAATTTTATAAAGTTTGTATGCTTCTAAATCCTTGAAACATTTTAGAAAATGTGTTTCTATTCAAGTATAATGACTTTAAAATTATGATAACACAGTTAGGAAATTAGAATGTTAACTGCCTTTTGCACTCTTGTATAAAGAAACCAAAACTATGTGATCCTAGAATTTCTCTATCTACTTGATCTGCCAAAAGGGAAAAAATGTACTAATAAAGACCTTTTTTTTCCTTTTTTTAGTATCATTAATCTTTTTTCCAGTATTTAGAACTGAGAGCAAACCATAGGTAACCATGAGCGCTAAACCCACTGAAAGTAGAAACAAGATACAAATGTGGGAAGTAATGTGTTAAGGGCAGGACTAGAAGCACAGCAGCAAATTCAGACTTGGGCATGTAAACCGCAGAGCCCAAAAAGTTATACAAATTCAATTAGCTGCCACGAAAATTCCTGTTTTATTCTCTGGCAAAGTGTGATTGCAAGGAAGATGTACAGATTTAAAAAGTAAAGTCTAGTTGCAATCCAGATAAAAGAATTTTTATTGAAATTGGGCCTAAAAGAAAATGTTAAAACTGGCATTTACTTTCAGCAGTCTAAAACACACACTAACCTTAATTTGCATTTTTATAAAAATAGTTTTGTGTACAGAAATAGCATAATTTTGCCTTGGCCCCAAATCCTCTCTGCATTCTTCTCTGATAATTTATTCCCTTGAAGGTATTTTCAACTCTTACAATTGAAAATTTGTTTAAATGTGTAATTCTACCTTCAATATAAAAGACAGGCTTTCCATTTATAAGCCTGTTACCTAGAGGCACAATTAAAATGGAAACATTAAGTAGAAATAAAATGCAATTCCTCTCTTTTCATCCACCAGCTGGCTCATTTCATAGACACCCTCTTTGGTGAGTTCCTAATAAAGTAGAAGTTAGCGGATTACCTATTTGCATATCCTTCAAGTTATAAAATGTAATTGTCCAAGTTGCAATTCAGGTAATCATAAATGTTTGCATTTTATAAACAAAGCTTTTTCGTGACTGTGAACTGGGACTTTAGACCAAGTTTCTTAGTAAATATTTTCTCCAGGTAGCTCTTCACATTCCCCAAGAATTCCTTTGTCAGGCCCTCCCTCTTCTCTCTGGCAGTGAGCCTGTCTCCGGAATATACCAATCACTGGAAATTTCCACATTAGCATCTCAGGGAAGCCTTTGAATTATTAGGAGCAAACTTAAAATTAAAATGTCCCTTTTGTTCTAGCAGGAGGGAGAGGACTATCAATTGCTTTTATATATTTTTATTAGAAAGCACCTTGAGGTGTGTCTAAGTGGGACTGCACTGCATTGATTTAAATATGTGGTGTTGTGAAAGCTGGTTATGATTTTCTGATGTTTGTCTGCAACTCTAACCATATGTAATTTTGAATTAAATGAAAGTTAAGTACTAAAACGTTTTGCCCAAAGGAAATTCAGATTCTCAATGTGCTTTTAATAACTGTTTGTAAAATATTTAGGAAAATCTATGGCAACACATTTAGGAAAAAATCAAATTACTATTGCCTTAAGATGTTATTCTAGTGTCTAAACTTTATGAAACATCCTGTGTGGCCCAATTGTTGAACTAATCCAGTCAGTAATACTTTAGAACATATTGTATATATAGGATCTGAATTTAATTTGTATAATATTTTTAAATAATACTTTAGTCACTGCCCTAAAACCCATTAAAAATGTTGTAGACGTTGCAAAAGACATCTAGTCAAATATTCCTAAAGAATTGCAAACAGTTTAATTAAAAGCACTAAATGAATTAATGGAATCAAGTCAAACCATTAAACAACTATTTCTTTTTGAAAATTAGCAGAGGTCTGAAAAAATGTGCAAAAAAATCTAAATAAAATAGCATGGTGTACACAGGGCTTAAGATAAATGCAGCCTTCAATAGAAATGGGGACAATGGAAGAGGGTTTTTTAGAAGGTTAAATCAGTCAGTTGGTTGTGTAGATGCTGTGTCTGAAGGTGCAATTTGAAAAATGAACTCAAGTTGAAATGTGACCTGAATTTCCATTTTCTCTAACGCCTAGAAGTGGCTACGCACCTAATTTGGGAAAAATTCAAAAAATTCAAACCATCACCCTCAATGCACAGCTCAGAATCTGTGCTAAATGTGAATACCAGCATCACCTTTCATCCAGAATGATAGTGTCCTTGAACCTAACTAGACGATAATGAGCTTACTTTGCTCACATTTGTAATCCCTCACCCAAAGCATCATTAGAATATGACCATGCCATAATGCAGTTGGAGGCATAGCATTTGCTATTTATTCATGCTTTTATTTCCCTATGTGGGATGAAAACAATTCCAGAAAGTTGTAATCCATATTTGTAATCCATATCTACCAAGAAACAAGTGAATTATGATGATCTAAAACAGAACGGCAGCTAAAAGGCTCTAAAAAGATCAAATTTTCTAAGTAACTGATATGTCAGAACCATCCCCAGTAAGGATATGACCAGAATTTTTATCCATCACTCATTAAATTACAACACTGTGTGACTGGATAAGCCCTGAACTGACACCACATCCTTACTAAAGGGATTATTAATAAATGATTGGAAATATGGGTGTTCTGTTTGTACTTCACTCGCTTTTGTGTTATTTGAAATTTGTTTTACAAGAATATAACAACTCAGTTTGATTGAAGTTCTGTTATCTTCCAGTTCCATGAAAGTTTCAAATGTTTGTCATGACTAAGAACACATAATTGTTGAAGTTGGTTGATGGATACATTTGGGTCAAATAGGCTATTCTCTCTAAATTTATGGGTTATTTCAAACTATCTACAATAAAAAGATTTTAAAATAAGGTATCATTGGTAATTTGAAATATGTAGCTGTGGGAAAATATGTTCTCTGTAAGCTGTACAAATTCATAATTTGATAGTCATAGGAGTTGTTAATCACAATCCCTTACTTTTTTTAGGATACAAAACTTGTAGACATGCTTCTTTTCACATGCTCCAGGTGGAAGGAAAAATCAATAATGTAATCATGAAAAATAAACTCCAAATAAAGTTGTTTACAAATATTGACCCTTAATTGACTTGAAGCAGTAGTCTGAAAATGTAACCTGAGGCTGAACTGAATTACCACCCTCGTGGTATCTGTATCTTCAAATGGGCCACTTAGGGAGCTATTGCTCTTTCAACTATTACCATAAAATGCCTGATCTCTCTGCATTTTTTATGTATTCACTCTATTTAATAAATAGAAGAAAAGCAGACACTTCTTGAGTGCCCAATATGTGTAAGGGTTGTGCTAAGTACTTGACAATCAGTATCTCTTTTAATTCTCACCAAATCATCATGAAGGTCATTTCACAAAGAAAAAAACTGAGGTTGTAAAGCAGGGTAGGTAATAATCCAAGGTCCTAGGGCCAGGTAGTAGCAGGCTTGGGATTTGACCTTAGGCAGTCTGGTTACGGAACCTATAGTCATAGTGCAATTTCTGATCAAAAACAGAAACACAAAATAAAATCATACCCAATTGTGTTTGGAACAGTGAGTCCAAACAACGAAACACGCTGAAAAGAAATAATTAGCAAGCACATGTGAAAGTGCTCTGAAAATTTATCATTTTTAAGGTGTTTCTAGTTGGATCATCCTCCATATTGTAGCTAAGGAGACCCAAGGGGAAACATACAGGCTTATGAATATTCATCAAGGGCAGAGCCTGAGTCTCCTGATCTTCTGAGTTCCAATCCATATCTCTTTGTACAATTTCCCAGCCACCTCTAGAGCATGGTTTTCTGGGTTTGCTTTTTTATTTTTTGTTATGATTATTTTGGCCTGATTCCTGAAATTTGAAAAATCTACTTTGACCCCAGGAAAGAAGTCCCTTAGGCATTTCTGTGTTTTCAAAGTCACTCAAGGTTCTGGTTTAGATGGTCTGGATTGGGGCTGGGACATCAGTATTATTTTCCAGCTCAATAAGTGATTCTGATGCACACCCAAGGTGCAAAATTCCTGTCATTAGAGGATGACTTAAACTTAACCTACGAAGCTAGGTGAAGTTAGGTTTAGGCACCATGCAGAATACCTAGAGAGACTCAGTTTTGCAGGCATCTATCTCAAATAGAGAACCAAAGCAATCAGTGTAGAAAACAACTGAGCAGAATACTAGCAAAAGTAAACTGGCCCAGGCAGGCTATGGTGGCTCAGCAGGTAGAGCTCTCACCTGCCATGCTAGAGACTTGGGTTTGATTCCCGGTGCCTACCCACATGCCAAGAAAAAAAAGTAAACTGGCCCTTACAACCAAGGGGGTTGTGCCAGTTTGAAAGCATTGTGTACCCCAGAATCCTTTAATTCTGATTCAATATTGTAAGGTAGAAACCCTCTTGATTAGGTTATCTCCATGAAGATGTAAATGCCCAGTTGTGGGTGTGGTCTATTGGTTAGATGGAGATGTGACTCTGCCCATTCAGGGTGGGTCTTGATTAATTTACTGGGTCCTTTAAGAAAGGAAACATTTTGGATACAAGAATATGCAGATGCTTGGAGAATAGTTGCTTCAGAGCAGACAGAGACACAGATATTTAGAGCTGCTTGAAGTGTCGAAAGTGGGAACAGATACCTAGATACATGCAAGCCCAGCAGATGTAAATATGTGCCATCCCATGAGATGTCAATCAAGCCAGAACCCAGAGTTCTGTCCTAGAGGAGCTAAGTGAAGACCCATAGATGCTTAGAGAGGAAACCACAGGGAACAGAGGCTGGAAGCAATAGAGCCCAGGAGCAAGGGACCAGCAGATGCCAGCCATGTGCCTTTCCAGCTGACAGAGGTGTGCCAGATGGCATCAAGTTTTCTTGAGTGAAGGTAGCCTCTTGTTGGTACCTTAATTTGGACATTTTCAGGGCTGTAGAACAATAATCTGGCAAATTAATAAATTCCCTTTTAAAAGTCATTCCATTTCTAGTATATTGCATTCTGGCAGCTTTAACAAACTAATACGGGGTAGAGCAAATCCTCCAGGCTTCATGGGCATGGAGGGTATGGAAGGGAGGGTGTGCATTTCTAGGTGTTTGGGGGAAAATACGTACTGGTATAACTGGGATTTTATTTAACCCTCACCACTGAGCTAATCCTAAACAAATCAGCCTTGTGGCCCTAAAAGCCCCACATTCTCTTCAGTTACATGTGAAAGTAGAGCACTTGAAAGAAAAATATGAATGACTGTGAAGAGAATCCCATAGATAGTACTTAGGGATCAGTCTTTGAATCCACAGCAGCATTATTTCTTAACATCTGTATACTAAAAATTGATCAGAAGTGGGATTTTATTTAAAGGAATATATCTGCAGCACTACAGCTGTCTAAAGTTACAAATTGGGAAGAAAAGAATATGAGATAGTTAAAAAGAAAAAAAGTGGGCGATTAAAGGGGATGGGCATTTCACACAGTTAAAAAGAAAAGAGTGGAAGTGTAAAATGATAGAGTCACTTTGAAAACAGTTTGGCAATTTCTTGAAAAGTTAAACTTATTCCTACCATACGACCCAGCAATTCCACTCTTAGATACCTACCCAAGAGAAATGCAAACATATGTCAGCACAAATCTTTATAAGCAAGTATTCATATCAGTACCAACTGGCAAATGGTACACAAACTATGCTGCATCCATACAATAGAATACTACGAGGCAATATAAAGGAATGAACTATTAATACACATAAATGAATGAATCTTAAAAGCATTTTGCTGAGTAAAAAAAGTCAGATATAAAAGACTACATATTATTTGATTCCATTTATATGAAGTTTCTCGAGAAAGTTAAACTATAGAGTCAGGAGCTTTTAGTCAACTAAGATCTTGGAATAAAAATGCTGTAGGGTGCTGTTCCTCACAGAATCTTTTAAAAACTAGTAAAAACTAGCAGATACATCTTCCTTAAAACTCAGGAAAACAGTTAAGCATTGCAGCAACTGAGCGAGTGCTGAATCAAGAAAACAAAGCTTTAAAAATGGTAAGAAAAAAATGGTAGGCAGGCACCCTTGCCTGCCACTCCCTCACATCCTCCCAGGCACAGTGTGGACCCAGACTGTGCTCCCCTTGTGAGTCCCCAGGCCTGTTCTGGAAGGTGCAGGGTAACCCTTGTGCACATATTGGGGTAACTGTACATTGGTGGCAGCCTGAAAGACTGAACCAGGAAACTCGTCTTTGACTCACAGTCCCAGATTTATCTGGCAGACAAAAATAACATAGGGGCAAATTAAGAAAGAATTAGGTCAAAGCAGCCTAGAGCTTTAAGACATTTAACAAGAGTACCCTGGGGGAAGGGATATTTTATAGGGAGTAGAGGGGCATTCAAAATCTTGTAAATGAGATTCCTAAAGTGAAGAGCAAGGAAAAGACTATAAGACACAGGCTCAAAGACAGGGAAGCTCTTGCATTTCATTTTTGCCTCAGGCTGATCTTGATAGGCCCATAAAAATGCAGAAACCATTCATGAAGAAGATCACACTTTGGATATAATGACCAAAAAAAAAAAAAAAATGTGTTTAATGGTCCTCAATATGGACAAGGAAATAAAGGAAAACATGAAGACAGAAAAAAGGATATCCGGAAAACAATGAAGGAACAGGATGAGAATCTAGATGAAGACATAATAATTTTTAAAAAGGAGTCAAATACAAATACTGGAGGTGATGATACCAGTAATAGAAATGAACAATTCCCTAGATGTATTCAACAGCAGACTGGAGCTGCCAGAAGAAAGTGAACTCGAAGAAAAGACAACTGAATTGATTCAGGCTGAAGAGCAAAAGAAAAAAGGAATGAAAAAAGGAGAAGAAAGCATAAGAGACCTGTGGGACACCATCAAGCATACCAATACGTGCACAAGGGTTACCCTGCACCTTCCAGAACAGGCCTGGGGACTCACAAGGGGAGCACAGTCTGGGTCCACACTGTGCCTGGGAGTGTGTGAGGGAGTGGCAGGCAAGGGTGCCTGCCTACCATTCTTTTTCTTACCATTTTTAAAGCTTTGTTTTCTTGATTCAGCACTCGCTCAGTCGCTGCAATGCTTAACTGTTTTCCTGAGTTTTAAGGAAGATGTATCTGCTAGTTTTTACTAGTTTTTAAAAGATTCTGTGAGGAACAGCACCCTACAGCATTTTTATTCCAAGATCTTAGTTGACTAAAAGCTCCTGACTCTACAGTTTTACTTTTTCAAGAAACTTCATGTAAATGGAATCAAATAATATGTAGTCTTTTGTGTCTGACTTCTTTTACTTGGCAAAATGCTTTTGAGATTCATTCATTTATGTGTATTAATAGTTCATTCCTTTATAAGCATTTCAATATAAGCATTATGGGAATCACAGAAGAAGAAAGAAAGGGGCAGAAGGAATATTCAAAACCATAATGACAGAAAACTTCCCAAATTTAATGAAAGACATGAATATGCACATTCAAGAAGACCAACAAACCCCAAACACTTTAAAACAAAGAAGAACCACACCTGCACAAGCTGGCAAGGACAAGGAAGAAGTTCTCAAAACTGCAAGAGAAAAGCAACATGTCATTTAGGCCCAATAGAAGTGCTGACTTCTCAGCAGAAACCATGGAGGCTTGAAGGCAGTAGGAAGAAATTTTTTAAATGCAGAAAGAAAACTGAAAAAAAAACTAACCAAGATAGACTGAACTTATTTTGGCAGCTAATATTTGGAACCTATCACTTTGAAACCATTATCTGTCAACTGTTAAAAATGTGACACTATGTTCTTTGTGCCACTAACCTATGAACTTCCATAGAAGAAAAAATCAGAAATTTTTTAAATTTTTAAAAAGAAAGCAAGGGAATAAACAGTTACCTCAAAAGTGTTTTCTATGACAAGGCTAGGATGTCTTTGGAATGCTTGGTAGGTTCTAGCACACACCCCATCTTGCATTCTGTAGGGATTCATACAGCAAAAAGATGTAACAGCCATTATGTGTAGGATGCTCATTCAACAAGTGCATGTAAAGAGAGGACAGCATTTTTCATTCTTGTCAATACTGACAGTCTTGGGACCAGATTATTCTTTGTTTGCAAGACATTCATTAGCAAACCTGGCCTTGACCCATTACCTGTCAGTAACCAATACCATCACCCAGTTCTGTGAGTAAAGACAACCAGAAATGTTTCCAAACATTGCCAAATGTCCCCAAGGGGACTAAGTCACCTCCATAGCATTGAGAGCCAATGCTATAAAATATCACTAGACTGAACCTGCAGACCTCAAAAACTCTGTGAAATCACAGCTAACTTAAGTGTCTATAGGAACCAGCCAGTACATTCCAGGGTCACTACAGAAAAGTATGAATCCAGCATAATTCAAACCTGGGGGACTAAGAGGGATAGAGTCTACTGTATTAGGCAGCAGTTGCCCAATTATCACACCTTTGCATATTAACATTTTTTAAATACCAGAATTTAGGTTCTTATATTATTGGGTCTCTAAATTACCCACACATTCTAGACCCCCAAGAGCCTAAGGTACAAATATGTATAGTCAGTGACTTGAAAAAGGAAACAAATGTTACATTTTAGCCATTGACAATAAATGTCCCAATCTATCCTAAACATCTCTTACCGGAATTTTGTTCGATACAGTTGAGATTGCTTTTTGTTTGTTTGTTTTTGGTCGGAGGGGATCTGATCGAGAGGTGTAAATGATTAAAAAAAAATTTTTAAGTATTTGTCAAAAGAGACGTGAAAAGGAGCAGCTTGGCAGATAAATGAAAGAAGCCCCTCCCCCATGGGAAAACAACAGCTTTTGTTCACTCACCCAAGCTTAACATACAGATATCTGAAGCAATATGTCCCCAAATGGCCATTTCTTTCTTCCTGACAAAAGGATCCTAAATGCTTTTTGTTTGTGAGGGGAAAAAATACTTTTCTAACAAAGAACAGTTGTAAATGTTTTGTAATTCTTTTTAGAAAAAAATAACTGAAGACACATAGTCTAATGCACCGCAGCTGAAATGTCGTTTACTAACTAACCACACTAATGAGCCACTACCCAGGGACTTCTAATTCGATTCACTGTATTTCTGCCACTGACATTAATTTCCTTCAACTTTTAGAAGAAAACTTGATATGTTCTGATATTTTTAAGCAGAAAAACTGTAAAGATTTCGCAGTTTCCAACTAATCCTAATTTTTATAACTGCTGCAGTTTTATGGCATAGCATGTTTCTGAGTGGAAAAACACAATGTTTACAATCATATACACGTCAAGTCATTTAATCAAGACGGCTGGTAAGTTCCTATTTGAAGCTATTGCTCATTACACTGTTTTTGTTCTTTCTGTGTACTCCAAGGTTAGGTCAGAAGATTACGTCCATAGATCCATCAAGTCAGATTCTCCAAATCGAAATTACATGCAAAGGACTTTCTGAAGATTGGCTTCCATCTAGTCCTCTAATTGCCAACTCCACAATTTAAAACAAAATGTTGTTTCACTATTATTTTATTTTTATTGTATTACACCATCTTCTGGTATTATTCTTCGCATGAAATTGGACAGTGTACTTCTCCAATGAATCTTATGCGCATCATCTGTGACATGATTAAATAAATAAACACAGTGCTAGCAGCATCGCCTCGTTTTACAAACATCAATCTTGAAAAGAACCCATACAAATAAGTGGCTACAGCTGCCCTACCCCACACTCAGGCCATGTGCTATCTCTACTACGGAAGCCATTGTGGCAAAGCTCAGAAATTTTGGAAAGAATTTGGAATCATAAATAGCAAGCAGCCTTTAAGAAAGATGACCCTATGTGTGACCACTCCCTTCTCGAAAGTATTTTCCACTATACATTGCCAGAAGTTTTATGTATCTGTCCCAGTGTCTTATATTTATTGAAATACATATCTCTTTGAATTAACAAGCTCCTTTACATGCAAATGACTCCCCAAGAGGTAATTATAGCCTTTAGTTAATTAAATCAGATTGCATTGCTCTTAATACTAACATTATCCAGAATGAAATATTACCAGCAGTCGAGTGGGAGTGATGGTAGCACAAGAAGCAGCAGTTGCCATGGAAGCTGTGGTAGTAGTTGCAGAAAATATTTACTAGATGCCAAGCCTCGTCCCAGCTATTCTACGTGGGATGCCTCATTTAAGTGTCTCCAAAACTTCAAAGGAATTCCAGGTGGGCAAAACTGTGGTTCTCAAAGTGTAGTCCCCTGATCAATAGCATCAGAATCACCTGGCAACATGTTAGAAATGCACATTTTCAGGCCCCATGCCTGACCTCCTGACCCAGAAACTAGTACTGGGCCCCAACAGGCTACAGTCACAGGCCTTCAGGTGACTCTGATGCCTGCTAAAATTGGAGAACCACTGAGCTACTGATTTCTAGAAAAAGACCACATGCAAGTATACACCCTCACATGCAAGTACACACACCTCCATACACACGCACACACGCACTGTTAAGTTAGTCAAGGGTCCAACTTGGTGATTAAAGGCTATAGAGTCTGGGCAGAAGATCAGTGATCCCACAGAGCAGGGACAGACAGCATATCCCAGAGGCACTTCACAAAGACCCACAATTTCCAACAGCAATTCAGATCCAAGGGTTAACTTTAGGCTGCACTACAGTCCACTCTTGCAAAGGAACTCAAAGAATCTCTCTATTAAACATTCACGCTTAAAGGAAAAGGTTGCCAATATCTGGATTTTCAGGTTCTTGGGACAAACTCAAATCACATTTACAAATCAAGGAAGAAGAGCTACCAGCCCCATCGACTTCCTATAGTGATATCTCTACCTCCAACTATCTGGAGTCTCCAAAATCCCATCTCCCCACAGGTAGTATAGTAGAATGTCTTGTTGACAAATGTATATATTAAAGCTTAAAAAGGTTAACTAAGTAACCCTACAACACAGGTAAGACACTGCAAAATCTAGACGAGAGAAAATCAAGACCATATCCAAAATTCACGTTCTAAATCACTTTTTAAAAAATTTTTATTCAGATAACCTATGTACAATCCAAAATTTGCCATTTATCCACTTTCGATTATAAAATTCAGTATTGTTAATTACATTCACAACGGTCTGTCATCATCATCACCATCCTTACCAACAACTTTTCCCTCACTCCAAACAGAAACTCTGAACCAGTTAAGCATTAAGTCCCCATTTCCCAGTCCTACCCAGCATCCGGTAATTTGTATTCTAGTTAGACTTTGTGAATCTATATATTCTAATGATATCATATGTGAGATCATGCAATAGTTGTCGTTTTGAATGTGGCTTATTTCACTCAACATGGTGTTTTCATGGTTCATCCCCATTGTTGCACGCAATAGAACTCCATTCCTTTTTATGGACAAATGATATTCCATCGTATGGACATAGAACATGTTGTTTATTCATTCATCTGTTGATGGACACCTGGTTTGTTTCCTCCACCTTTTAGCAATTGTGAACAATGCTACCATAAACATCAGTGTGCGAATATCTGTTAGAATCCCTGCTTTCCATTCTTTGACGTATATACCTAGAAGTGGGGTTGCTGGATCATATGATAATTCTATACTTAAATTTCTGAAGAATTTGCAAACTGTTTTCCACAGTTAGTGCCCTATTTTACATTCCCACCAACAATGTACAAGGGTTCCTATCTCCCCATATCATCTCCAATACTTGTTATTTTCTGTTTCTTTTTTAACAATAACCATTCTAGTGGATGTGAAATGGCATATCATTGTGGTTTTGCTTTGCATTTCCCTAATAGTGAATGAAGTTGAGCATCTTTTCATGTGCTTATTGGTCATTTGTATATATTCCTTGGCGAAATGTCTATTCAAGTCTTTTACCCATTTCTTAACTGAGTTGTTGCCTTTTTGTTGCTGAGTTGTACGTCTTATTTACTTTGGATGTTAAGCCCTTATCAGATATATGGTAACTAAATATTTTCTCCCATCTAAACCACTTTTGATAAAGGAGAAAAAGATAAATGGGTAATTTGGGGGCATGAAGCATTTTTCATAGAGAGCAGGTTGTTTCCACAACAGCTATATTTCTGCAGAATAAGAAACATACCCAGTGATAGTGTGGCTAGGACCAGAATAAACTTTCTAGTTTCAAATTTACTAAGCTCAATCCTATACTATTGAAAAGGAGCAGTGATGCTTCATTATTCCCCACTTTCACCACATGACTCCATGCTCTCAAGACTCAAAATTTAGCCTGATTATATTCACATTCATATTTTAAGTAAATGTGAATTTCAGAACTTTTGAAAAGACCTGAACCAGAATTTAAAATGCATCTAGGGAGCGACATCATGCAAAATGGCAGAGTAGGAAGTTCCAGGGGTTAGTCATCCATCAAAACAACCATTAAGATAGAAAAGCTATTAGAATGAACTCTTTCAGAACTCTGTAACCTAACCGGATATGTACAGCAATCAAGAGAGTGCTTGATGAAGGAAAAGGGTGCCAAACTTTGGTAAAAAGCAGTATGTGTGTAAAGCCAATTACCATCCTCCACTCCTTAGCCCGCCATAGCTATGGGGACAGAGAGCCCCATTTCAAAAATGGCTGGTTCCAGAGTAGACAGGAAGGGCCTTTTCCAAAGAGTTGGAATTGTGCGTTTTGAACACTTGGTCTGGCGATTCCCTGAGTGATCAACCCCAGACACTTGCTTTTGTTTGTTTTTGCCCTCTTGGGCTGCCATGGCTTCAACAACTGCATCAATGTGAAAACTTAGAAAGGCATTTAAGGAAACCTATGCTGGGTAACAAGCTGATCACAGAGCTAATGGAGAAGAAACCTCAGTGACCATACACATAAGGACTACAATCTTTGCAAAAAGTCGCCACACCAGCAGATGTCTACAATCCTCAACAAGCCAAAAAAGTAATTCCCGAGGAGGGAAGAATCTGATTTTCAGAATTACATTATAATTACACATTATAATACTCAAAATGTCCAGTTCTCAATGAAAAATTGCTAAGTATACAAATAAAAAGAATAATATGACTCAACTCATACACAGGAAAGAAAGAATTTGACAGAAACTCCATAAAGAAGCCCAGAGACTCTGGAATTACTGGTCAAAGATATTAAATCAATCCCCTTAAATAAGCTCAGTGAGCTAAAGGAAACCACACAGAAAGCACCAAAGGAGGCCCACCCAGGCCTGAAGCTAGCAGAAGCAGCAGCGGTCACTTGGTGGCCAGTGACACAGTTGTAAGGGCTCTGGGATGTGCCAGCAAAATGGCAGGGGTCAGGCCTCCACAGCACAGGCCCGAGGGAAAGCGCCTACCTTTACAGCTCCAGATCAGGAGAGCGGGCTGTGGAGCTAGAGCTGCTTCCCACTTTTTTCCTGTTTCCTACCCCAGGGCCCATAATTCTTACAGGAAGCAGAAGCCACGCCACGCCAAGTGGCCCCTGTCACGTGGAACCCAGGTACTCGCAGTGTGGCCGGCCTTGCTGGGACTTGGGAAGGAGAAATACGGTGGGAGTTTAACTGCAGCATCCAGGTTACAAGATGACAGCATTGTATTTCTTCGGGAAAATAAGACTTGAATGCAAATGCAGCATCAAACAAATCTAGGATGAAGAACCTGAGCAAGTGACGTTTATCAAATGGTTTCAGGCACAGGATGGCGTACTTGGTGACCTTTCTTTCTGTGAAGTTTTTCCATATTACTGTGTTGAGAATGCTTCACTATATTGAGTCAACTGCAGCATATACCTGCTATATAAAGGTGTTGCTGGCCACCTTTAACCAATCAAATGTTTTGCTCCTTAAACACTTTATCAGATTAAAATCCCGGAATAGACTGGAGTAAAAGTTCTGACACAAACACAGTGACCTTGCATCTTCCTACCTCTGATGATCGTTGGCCCCACCTACAGGCATTCCTCAGAGATATCCTGGACTTGGTTCCAGACCACTACAATAAAGTAAATATTACAATAAAACAAACCAAATCACAGGAATTTTTTGGTTTTCTCAGTGCATACAAAAGTTATGCTTGCACTATACAGTAGTCTAGTAAGTGTGAAATAGCATTATGTTTAAGAGATTATTGTGGCTGGCTTGATCTTCTCTTCAGACCACTAAAACATTCTCTATATCAGTAATAAGGCTGTTTTGCTTTCTTATCACTTGTTTGTTCAATGGGGTTGTATTTTTAATTTCCTTCAAGAAATTTCCTTTGCATTCACAACTTAGCTAACTGTTTGGCACAAGAGACCTAGCTTTCAGCCTACATCAACTTTCAATATGCCTTCCTCACTAAACTTAATCATTTCTAGCCTTTGATTTAAAGAAACATGTGCAACTTTTCCTTTCACTTGAACACTCAGAAGCCATTGTAGTTATTAATTGATCTAATTTTAATATTGCTGTGTCTCAAGGAATAGAGAGACCCAAGGACAGAGAAAGAGACAGGGGAACAACCAGTGAATGGAGCAGTCAGCACACACACTTTAAGTTTGCATTTTATGTGCATGTGATTCATGCCCCCCCAAAAAAAAACTAAGATCCCTGCTCACAGATCACTATAATACATATAATAATGAAAAAAAATTAAATATTGTGAGAATTACCAAAATGTGTCACAGAGACATGAAGTGAGTACATGCTGTTGGAAAAATGGCACCAATAGACCTGCTCAACACAAGGCTGTCACAAACCTTCAATCTGTAAAATGAGCAAAATGTATAAAGCACAATAAAGCAAAGTTGAATAAAATGAGGTATGCCTGTATATATGAATGGAAGACATTTGACAACGTCAGAGCAGTATGCTTTGAGTTTTATCTTCCAATGTAAGGCTGTTTTGTCTATACTGAAAATCTGTTTTATTTTTGGATTTTTTTTAATGTAGCCACTTCACCAATTGTCTTTTTTATTTTTGACAGATTGTACTCTTTTGGGTATTTTTGACAGATTGTACTCTTTTGGGAAAAAAGTCAAGATTTCTGGTTGTCTTCCAATATCTGTCTTCCTTTTCCTTTTCCCTAATAAATTTTTTTTCAGCTGGAAAAAAAAACAAACTAAAGGAAATCAAGATAATGTCTATGAGCACAGAGGGAATGTCAATAAAGAGATAAAAATCATAAGAAGAAACCAAATAGACATTCTGGAGGTAAAAAAAAAAAAAAAAAAAGTATGGTAGCTGAAATTTAAAATTCGCTAGAGGGGTTCAATAACAGATCTGAGCAGGTAGACAAAAATCAGTAAACTTGAAGATAGGCAAGTGAAATTCACCAGACTGAGAAAAAGAAAGAAAAATGATCAGAAACTGTGGCACCTGTGGGATACTATCAAACATACCAACATCCATATCATGGGTATCCAAGAAGGAGGAGAAAGAGAGAGAGAAATGGACAGAAAAAAACATTTGAAGAAATAAAGGCCAAAAACTTCCCAAATTTGATGAAAATCATGCATCTACAAATCCAGGAATCTCAAGGAACTTCAAGCAGGATAAACTCAATGAGACACACGCTAATACACATTATAGTCAAATTTTCAAAAGACAAAGAAAAACCTTGTGGCAACTCATCATATATGACAGATCCTCAGTAAGATTAACAGCTGGTTTCTCTTCAGAAATGGGATGACATTTAAAGTGATGAAAGGGATAAGCTGACAACCAAGAATTCAATACGACAAACTCTCTTTCAAGAATGAATGAATAATCTTAGACCCAAAGATAAACATAGGTTGAAAGTGAAAGGTTGGGAAAAGATATTTCATGCAAATAACAACCAGAAAAGAGCAGGAGTGGCTATACTAATATCCAACAAATTAGACTTCAAATGTAAAACAGTTAAAAGAGACAAAGAAGGACACTATATACTAATAAAAGGAACAATTAAACAAGAAGACATAACAATCATAAATATTTACGCACCGAACCAGAATGCCCCAAAATACTTGAGGAATACACTGCAAACACTGAAAAGGGAAATAGACTCATATACCATAATAGTTGGAGACCTCAACTCACCACTCTCATCAATGGACAGAACATCTAGACAGAGGATCAACAAAGAAATAGAGAATCTGAATATTACTATAAATGAACTAGACTTAATAGACATTTATAGGACATTACATCCCACAACAGCAGGATACACCTTTTTCTCAAGTGCTCATGGATCATTCTCAAAGATAGACCATATGCTGGGTCACAAAGCAAGTCTTAACAAATTTAAAAGATTGAAATCTTACACAACACTTTCTCGGACCATAAAGGAATGAAGTTGGAAATCAATAATAGGCAGAGTGCCAGAAAATTCACAAATACGTGGAGGCTCAACAACACACTCCTAAACAACGAGTGGGTCAAAGAAGAAATTGCTAGAGAAATTAGCAAATACCTCGAGGTGAATGAAAATGAAAACACAACATATCAAAACTTATGGGACGCAGCAAAGGCAGTGCTAAGAGGGAAATTTATTGCTCTAAATGCCTATATCAGAAAAGAAGAAAAGGCAAAAATTCAGGAATTAACTATCCATTTGGAAGAACTGGAGAAAGAACAGCAAGCTAACCCCAAAGCAAGCAAAAGGAAAGAAATAACAAAGATTAGAGCACAAATAAATGAAATTGAAAACATGAAAACAATAGAGAAAATCAATAAGGCCAGAAGTTGGTTCTATGAGAAAATCAATAAGATTGATGGGCCCTTAGCAAGAATGACAAAAAGAAGAAGAGAGAGGATGCAAATAAATAAGATCAGAAATGGAAGAGGAGACATAACTACTGACCTCACAGAAATAAAGGAGGTAATAACAGGATACTATGAACAACTTTACGCTAATAAATACAACAATTTAGATGAAATGGACGGGTTCCTGGAAAGACATGAACAACCAACTTTGACTCAAGAAGAGATAGATGACCTCAACAAACCAATCACAAGTAAAGAAATTGAATCAGTCATTCAAAAGCTTCCTAAAAAGAAAAGTCCAGGACCAGACGGCTTCACATGTGAATTCTATCAAACATTCCAGAAAGAATTAGTACCAACTCTCCTCAAACTCTTCAAAAAAATCGAAGTGGAGGGAAAACTACCTAATTCATTCTATGACGCCAACATTACCCTCATACCAAAACCAGGCAAAGATATTACAAGAAAAGAAAACTACAGGCCGATCTCTCTAATGAATATAGATGCAAAAATCCTCAATAAAATCCTAGCAAATCGTATCCAACAACACATTAAAAGAATTATTCATCATGACCAAGTAGGATTCATCCCAGGTATGCAAGGATGGTTCAACATAAGAAAATCAATTAATGTAATACACCATATCAACAAATCAAAGCAAAAAAATCACATGATCATCTCAATTGATGCAGAGAAGGCATTTGACAAGATTCAATATCCTTTCCTGTTGAAAACACTTCAAAGGATAGGAATACAAGGGAACTTCCTTAAAATGATAGAGGGAATATATGAAAAACCCACAGCTAATATCATCCTTAATGGGGAAAAATTGAAAACGTTCCCCCTAAGATCAGGAACAAGACAAGGATGTCCACTATCACCACTATTATTCAACATTGTGTTGGAGGTTCTAGCTAGAGCAATTAGACAAGAAAAAGAAATACAAGGCATCAAAATTGGAAAGGAAGAAGTAAAACTATCACTGTTTGCAGATGATATGATAATATACATCGAAAACCCGGAAAAATCCACAACAAAACTACTAGAGCTAATAAATGAGTACAGCAAAGTAGCAGGTTACAAGATCAACATTCAAAAATCTGTAGCATTTCTATACACTAGCAATGAACAAGCGGAGGGGGAAATCAAGAAACGAATCCCATTTACAATTGCAACTAAAAGAATAAAATACCTAGGAATAAATTTAACTAAAGAGACAAAAAACCTATATAAAGAAAACTACAAAAAACTGCTAAAAGAAATCACAGAAGACCTAAACAGATGGAAGGGCATACCGTGTTCATGGATTGGAAGACTAAATATAGTTAAGATGTCAATCCTACCTAAATTGATTTACAGATTCAATGCAATACCAATCAAAATCCCAACAACTTATTTTTCAGAATTAGAAAAACCAATAAGCAAATTTATCTGGAAGGGCAGGGTGCCCCGAATTGCTAAAAACATCTTGAGGAAAAAAAACGAAGCTGGAGGTCTCGCGCTGCCTGACTTTAAGGCATATTATGAAGCCACAGTGGTCAAAACAGCATGGTATTGGCATAAAGATAGATATATCGACCAATGGAATCAAATAGAGTGCTCAGATATAGACCCTCTCATCTATGGACATTTGATCTTTGATAAGGCAGTCAAGCCAACTCACCTGGGACAGAACAGTCTCTTCAATAAATGGTGCCTAGAGAACTGGATATCCATATGCAAAAGAATGAAAGAAGACCCATATCTCACACCCTACACAAAAGTTAACTCAAAATGGATCAAAGATCTAAACATTAGGTCTAAGACCATAGAACAGTTAGAGGAAAATGTAGGGAGATATCTTATGAATCTTACAATTGGAGGCGGTTTTATGGACCTTACACCTAAAGCAAGAGCACTGAAGAAAGAAATAAATAAATGGGAACTCCTCAAAATTAAACACTTTTGTGCATCAAAGAACTTCATCAAGAAAGTAGAAAGACAGCCTACACAATGGGAATCAATATTTGGAAACGACATATCAGATAAAGGTCTAGTATCCAGAATTTATAATGAGATTGTTCAACTCAACAACAAAAAGATAGCCAACCCAATTACAAAATGGGAAAAAGACTTGAATAGACACCTCTCAGAGGAGGAAATACAAATGGCCAAAAGACACATGAAGAGATGCTCAATGTCCCTGGCCATTAGAGAAATGCAAATCAAAACCACAATGAGATATCATCTCACACCCACCAGAATGGCCATTATCAACAAAACAGAAAATGACAAGTGCTGGAGAGGATGCGGTGAAAGAGGCACACTTATCCACTGTTGGTGGGAATGTCAAATGGTGCAACCACTGTGGAAAGCAGTTTGGCGGTTCCTCAAAAAGCTGAATATAGAATTGCCATACGACCCAGCAATACCATTGCTGGGAATCTACTCAAAGGAATTAAAGGCAAAAACTCAAACAGACATTTGCACACCAATGTTTATAGCAGTGTTATTTACAATTGCAAAGAGATGGAAACAGCCAAAATGTCCATCAACAGACGAGTGGCTAAACAAACTGTGGTATATACATACGATGGAATATTATGCAGCTTTAAGGCAGGATAAACTTATGAAGCATGTAATAACATGGATGGACCTAGAGAACATTATGCTGAGTGAGTCTAGCCAAAAACTAAAAGACAAATACTGTATGGTCCCAATGATGTGAATCAACACTTGAGAATAAACTTGGAATATGTCATTGGTAACAGAGTTCAGCAGGAGTTAGAAGCAGGGTAAGATAATGGGTAATTGGAGCTGATGGAATACAGACTGTGCAATAGGACTAGATACAAAAACTCAAAAATGGACAGCACAATAATACCTAATTGTAAAGTAATCATGTTAAAATACTGAACGAAGCTGCATCCGAGCTATAGGTTCTTGTTTTGTTTTGTTTTGTTTGTTTTGTTCTTATTATTATTACTTTTATTTTTTTCTCTATATTAACATTCTATATTTTTTTCTGTTATACTGCTAGTTCTTCTAAACCAATGCAAATGTACTAAGAAACGATGATCATGCATCTATGTGATGATGTTAAGAATTACTGATTGCATATGTAGAAGGGTATGATGTCTAAAAAAAAATGGTCAGCACAATACTGCCTAACTGTAATGTAATTATGTTGGAACGCTGAATGAAGCTGCATCTGATCTATAGTTTTTTTGTTTGTTTTTTTTTCTTTCTCTTATATATTTTTGTACTTTTTATTTTTATTTGTGTTTTCTCTGTGTTATCACTTTATTTCTTTTTCTGTTGTCGTGCTATTTCTTTCTCTAAATCGATGCATATGTACTGAGAAATGATGACCATTCACCTATGTGATGATATTAAGAATTACTGATTGCATATGTAGAATGGATTGATTTCTAATGTTGTGTTAGTTAATTTTTTTTAATTAATAAAAAAAAAAAGAATGAATGAATAATGAATAAATTAAGCTTTTGCCAGCTAAACAAAAGTAGGGGAGTTCATTACTAGTAGACCTGATCTATAAGAAATGCTAAAGGGAGTCCTTCAAGCTGAAACGAAAGAACACTACATGGTTACTCGAGTCGTATATAGAAATAAGAAACACTGGTAAAAGTAACCATATAGGTAAATATAAAACCAGTATTATTGTACTTTGGGTTTTTAACTCCTATTTTTTCCTATGTGATTTAAAAGACAAATGCATAAAAAATAATTATAAATCTATGTTAATGGGAACACTGCAGTAATTTGATTTATATACCTCAATTCAAGATGTGTTCTCAATCTTATTCCATATTCCTGTGGGTATGAACTCAGTGTAAATAGGATCTTTTGAAGATGGTATTGTTAGTTATGGTATGGTAGTTAGTTGTCAGCTTGGCCAGGTGAAGGCACCTAGTTCTGTTGCTGTGGACATGAGCCAATGGTACGTGAACCTCATCTGTTACTGCAGTCAGCTAGGAGGCATGCCTGCTGCAATGAATGATGTTTGACTTAATTGGCTGGTGCTTAAATGAGAGAGCGCAACGTAGCACAGCCCAAGCAGTTCAGCATACCTCATCTCAGGGCAAGCAGCTCAGCCCAGGCCTTTGGAGATGCAGAAAGGAATCACCCCAGGGAAAGTTGTTGGAACCCAGAGGCCTGGAGAGAAGGCCAGCAGAGATTACCCTGAGTTCCCATGTAAGAAAGAACCTCAGATGAAAGTTAGCTGCCTTTCCTCTGAAGAACTAACAAAATAAATCCCCTTTTACTAAAGGCCAATCCGTCTCTGGTGTGTTGCGTTCCAGCAGCTAGCAAACTAGAACATGTGGTATGGTCAAGTGAATCAGGGTGGTCTTAATACAAATTAATGGAGACATTTTAAATAGAAAAAAACAGAATCCAAAGGTCAAAGAAAGCCACAGGGAGAAAATCAGAAGCCAGAAGTCACTGGAAGAACACACACAATGAAGGAGATCACCATGTTAGTGGTGGTAGAGATGCAAGCTGAGTAAGCTCAAGGACTGCAGAAAGTGAGCACAAGAACACTAAAGACTTTAGGGAGAAAGCATAGTCTTGATGGCACCTTGATGTTGGACTTCTAGCCTCTAAGTCAATAAATTCTGGTTATTTAAACTAATCCTGTGTGGTATTTGTCATAGCAGTCTGCATGCTAAGACACAATGTATAAAGATGTAATCTATGACAATAATAATATAAAGGGAGAGGGGTAGAATTTTATAGGAGCAGAGTATTTGTATACCAGTAAAACTGTTTCAAACCAAATTGTTATAAATTGAAGATGTTAGTTTTAATCCACAGGGTAACCACAAAGAATA
Organism: Tamandua tetradactyla; assembly: GCF_023851605.1. Taxonomy (NCBI): domain Eukaryota; kingdom Metazoa; phylum Chordata; class Mammalia; order Pilosa; family Myrmecophagidae; genus Tamandua; species Tamandua tetradactyla. The sequence continues at coordinate 53,778,055 of NC_135331.1, forward strand.
CAACTTTAAAAATATACAGACAAGAAAAGAATGGAATCAAAATGATACACTACGAAAAAAAATTTTATGGCACTAATGGAAGATGTGAAGACCAAAAAATATGTGACCACAGAAAACAAATAGCTAAATAGCAGAAGTAATCCCTACCACATCAATAATTATTTTAAATGTAAGTGGATTAAAGTTTCCAGTAAAAAGGTACAGATTGGTAAACCACCCCTGCCAAAAAAAATTCCGCAGATCCCTCTATATGCTATCTACAAGAGATTCACTTTAGATACAAAGATAGAAAGAGGTTAAAAGTAAAAGAATGGAAAATAGTAAATAAAAAAAGAGCTGTGCTGGATTAACTATATTCTTATTAAACAAATTAGATTTTAAGTCAAAAAGGTTACAAGATAAAGGGGACATGTTATATTAATAAAATGTTCAGTCCATAAGAATATATAACAATCATAAACATATACACACCTACCAACAAGAGTCTCAAAATACATGAAGTAAAAAATGACCAAATCAAAGGGAGAAAGAAACTTTAATAATAGTTGGAGATTTCAATCCCCCACTTTTAATAATGGCTAGAAGAACCAGACAGATGATAAATAAGGAAATAGAAAATTTGAACATTATAAACTCTGGCATGCATACAGAACAACTCGTCTAACAACATCAGAATACACATTCTTCTCAAGTGCACATGGAATATTCTCAGATATACCATATGTTAGGCCACAACCAAGTCTTAACAAATTCTAAGTGATTGAAGAATATAAAATATCCTTTCAGACCACAATGGAATGAAACTAGAAATTGATAACAGAAGGAAAACTGAAAAACAATTATGTGGAAATCAAATAACACACTCTGAAACAATCCAAGAAGAAATCACAAAGGAAGTTTGAAAGCATCCAAAATTAATGAAAACAAAAATACAACATCCTAAAACTTATATGATTCAGCAAAAGCTGTACTCAGAGGGAAATTTAACTGTAAACACCTACATTAAAAAAGAAGAAAGATATTATATAAATAACATGATCATACATCTAAAGAAACCAGAAAAACCAGGGCAAACTAGACCCAAAGTTAGAAGAAGGAAGGATATGATAAAGATTAGAGCAGAGATAAATGAAACAGAGCGTAAAAGAACAGTCAAGAAAATGAAGGAAACCAAAAGATGAAAAGATAAATTGACAGGACTAAAATAAGAAATGAAAGGGTGGATATTACCACCAACTTTACAAAAATAAAAAGGATTATAAGAGAACACTGCATATACCAACAAATAGGATAACCTAGATGAAATGGGCAAATACCTAAAAATGTACAAACTACAAAAACTGACCTAAGAAACAAAATCTTAATAGACCTATAACAAATAAGAGATTGAATCAGTAATCAAAAACCTCCCCCAAAGAAAGCCCAGGATGAGATGACTTCACAGGTGACTTCTACCAAACATTCCAAGAAGAAATAATATCAGCCCTGCTCAAACTCATCCAAAAAAATTGGAGGGGAGGGAACACTTCCTAACTCATTTTGTGAAGCCAGCATTACCTTGATACCAAAGTCTGAGATAGACACTACAAGAAAAGAAAATTACAGACCAATATCCCTTATGAATATAGATGCAAAAATCCGCAACAACGAACCAGGAAACCAAATCCAATAGCACATTAAAATAATTATAAACAATGATCAAGTGGGATTTTTCCTAGTAATGCAAGGGTGGTTCACAATCAGAAAATCAATTACTGTAATACACCACATTAATGGAATGAAGAAAATAAACCACATGCCCATCTTAATTAATACAGACAAGACATGACAAAATTCAGCACTCAGGATAAAAATACTCAGGAAACAGAAATCAAAGGGAACTTCCTCAACATAATAAAGGGCATTTATGAAAAACTCACAGCTAATGTAATACTAAATAGTGAAAGACTGAAAACTTTCCAGTAAGAGCAGGAACAAGAAAAGGATGCCCACTATTACAATTGCTATTCAACATTGTATTGGAAGTGCTAGCCAGAGCAATTGGGCAAGAAAAAGAAATAAAAATATCTAAATTGAAAAGGAAGAAGTAAAAGTATATCTATTTACAGATAACATGTTTTCATACATGGAATCACCCAAAGAATCCACAAGGAACCTACTAGGCTAACAAATTCAGAAAAGTTGCACATTACAAGATCATTACCAAAAAACAGCTACATTGCTATACAGCAGGAATGAACATCCCAAAAAGTAAAATCAGAAAAGTTCCATTTATAACTTCTAAAAGAATAAAATATCTAGGAATAAATTTAAGTAAGGAAGTGAAAGACTTTTTCACCAAAACTACAAAGCATTGCTCAAAGAAATTAAAGAAGACCTAAATAAAATGAATGGCATTGTGTGTTCATGGATTGGAAGATATAATACTGTTAAGATGTAAATACTACCCAAGGTGGTCTACAGATACAACACAATTCCAATCAAAATTCCAACAGTTTTTTTTTCCATAAATGAAGAAGATAATCCATACATTCATGTGGAATTGCTAGGGGCCCCAAACAGCCAAAACAATCCTGAAAAAGAACAAAGTTGACGGGTTCACAGTTCAAGCTTCCAAATTCACTACAAAGCTACAGTAATCCAAACAGCATGATACTGGCAAAATAGATAACTAATAGAATAGAATTGAGAGTTCAGAAATAAATTTGCACATCTATAGCCAATCGATGTTTTACAAGGGTGACAAGTCCATTCAAGAACATTTCAACATAAAGTGATGGGAAAAAAGAATTTCCACATGCAAAAAAATAAGGTTGGACCTTTGCCTCACACCATATTAAAAAATCCACCCAACATGGACAAGTACCTAACTATGAGCTAAAACCATAAAATACTCAGAAGAAAACATAGAAGAAAATCTTCATGTCCTTGGATTTGGCAATTGTTTCTAAAATATGACACCAAAAGCACAGACAATAAAAGAAAAAATAAACTGGGCTCCATTTAAATTAATAACTTTTCTGCACCAAAGAACACTATAAAGAGCGTGAAAAGGCAATTTGAAGAAGGAGAGAAATATTTACTAATCATAGAACTTACATGGGTTTAATTTCCAATATACAAAGAGCTCCTACAACTCAACAACAACAAAAAAGACAATCTAATTTTAAATAGACAAAGGACTTTATTAGACATTTCTCCAGAGAAGATATACAAATACCCTATAAGCACATGAAAAGATGTTCAACATCATTATCCTTTGGAGAAAATGCAAATCAAAGTCACAATGAGCTAACCTTCCCACCTCTAAGATGGCTATGGTAAAAAATATGTAAAACAACAAGTGTGGAAAAGGATGTGGAGAAATTGGAATGCTTGTACACTGCTAGTTAAAATGAAAATAGTATAGGCCTCTCACATTTCACCCATCTTTTCTTGTGAGAATGCCCGTGTGTTTGCTCACATATGCATTCAATAAACTTTCTATCTGCTTACTTAAAAAATGTAAAATGATATAACTGCTGTGGAAAACAGACTAACAGTTCCTCAAGAAGTTATACATAGAATTACTAAATGACCTGGCATTCCACATCAAGTATATATACCCAAAAGAACTGAAAACAGGTATTCAAACTGATAATTGTACACTGATGTTCATAGCTGCATTATTCACAATTGTCAAAAGATGGAATCAAGCCATATGTCCATCAACAGATGAATAAACAAATGAAATGTGTCATACACATAAAATAGAATATTATTCAGCCATAAAAAAGAATGACGTAATAATATATGCTGCAATATAGATGAACCTTAAAACATTATGTTCAGTGAAATAAGACAAACACAAGTGTTATATAATTCTACTTATATGAAATATCTACACTAGGCAAATTCAGAAAGACAGAAAACAGATTAGATGTTCCCAGCACCTGTAGGGACGAGGGAATGGTAATTACTGCTTAAAAAGTGATGTAGCGTTTTGGTTTGGGATGGTGAAGAAAAGGTTCTGGAAATAGACAGTAATTATGGCTGCACAAAATTTATAAATGTAATTAATGCTACTGACTCATATACTTAAAATGGTTACAGTGCACCTAGGGCAATATATAAGATTCTATAAAGGTTCCATGCACTAGGGTGACTTTCCAGAAACTGACAACTCCCAGATGGGTCCCTGGACCAGGTAAGTCCTGAAATGCAGAGGGCCCAGCCTCTCTAGAACATCAACTAGTTCCATCCCCCCATCTCATATTATTGACAGCCCCTTCCAACATGAAAAAGTTTGAATGGGCATAGCCCAAATACCCCTAAAGAGTGGGAGAAAGATCAAAAGTGATGTGGAGTTAGAAGGTAAGGTTTAACAAATGAGTATGATTGCTGAATCAGTATATTGATATTTCTTTTAGTCTCCTGTATCTTAGAGCAGCTAGAAGTAAAAATCTAAAATTGTAGAATTGTAACAAAAAAATGGTTACAATGGCAAATGTTATGCTATATATATTTATCACAGTAAAAGAAAAAAATGTGTCCATAGAAACATGCACTCCGAATTACCACCAAACAACCTAAAAACAAAGCTTTGGAAACATCTCATTCCTAAGGTAAGGTTGGAGAAAAAGAAAGTCCTTTATTTTCTTCTACCTTTATGTATCATTACTGCTGCATCTCTCACGATTCTATGTCGATTATTCTCGGTTTGACCTTTCAGACAGACTCTCCACACTCTTCTGTGCTCAGGTGACTATTCTCCTTGCTGCACTTGGGCTCCCAGGTCCTCTGACTTTTAGTTGGGTTCAGCCAAAGGCAGGCACTGGAAGCTCAAAGAGTGGGAGGACTCGGGGTATTTATTCCACCCACTTCCCACTCCCTCCCTGCTGTGCCAGTTTGGCTGTGGCTGTGGCTGTGTTCCTTTACCTCCAGCCCCAGCTCCTGCAAGCCAACTCCTCTCCCACAGCTTTAGCGCTCACAGAGGTTTGGTAGCAGCTCCCTCCCCGGGCACCTTCTGGCCTAAGGGTGTTGACAGCTTTTGCAGTTCCCAGACCCTGGTACTTCTTGCTGATTCCTTACCTGCTGCCCATACCTTTATAAATTGTCCAATCATCAAATTGTCCCCAGAATGTGCCCTCGGCTTCCTCAGAGAGCCTGAGTGATGCAAACCACAACCATGGATTTCTAAGGATGATGCTTTCCACCAGATCTCTATAATGAATTTTAATGCATCTTCCTCCAGTGCTCCAGTTTGCACTGTGCTGCCGGTTTCAAAAGGTAATGTCGGGCGGTGGGATAGTGGTTCAGTGGCAGAGTTCTAGCCTGCCATGCAAGAGAACCGGGTTCGATTCCTGGTGCCTGCCCATGCAAAAAAAAAAAAAAAAGTAATGTCACTCCATGAAGACATGTGAGTAATTCACATAAAGTACTTCAAACAGTAAGTACTCACTAAATGGCAAATAGCATCGCTATCATAGCCATTGTTATTTTTGGTAAATTACTTTGTTATGAGGAGAACTAAAAGCAATGGATAGAATTTAGAGGAAGGCAGATTTTGAACTGATAGAGATGAACTTTTTGATAATTTACAGGGTCCGGCAATGTAATTGCCACTCTTAGAATAGAAATAAAATTTGTGAAGTACTTCCATGTCTGTTGTCTCATATCATCTTCACCTTATGAAACAGGTTCATTAGCTTCATTCTGGCTGCCCCACCCTGTCTGCCTGATCCGTCATTAGCTGTTGCCCTTGTTTTTCATATTGTAAAATCTTGCTCTGATCAGAAAAGGGGACATAAAATGGAGGTAGATTAATGCTACAATAATCAAGTATGGGAACGACTCAGGGTGGAAAGGAGTGAAAGCACTCAAGCGTAAGTGTATGATAGAGTTATGATGAAATATAAACTTCTTAAATATAAGCTGCTGAAAGCAACCCAGCAGAGAATGAGTAATCCACGGCAAACACCTAGTGGAGTGGGGTGTGGGGGAGCACATAAAGCGGCACTAAGCCATGGTCTCTTTTGCACCCTAAATCTTTCTAAACAATGGTGGAAAAGAGCTTTCTGGGTAATGATGTAAAACTGATTGAGTCGGTTGTCCCTATGTTAGCTCATCCTCTGTATATGTATTTCCAAATGTTATCAAGGATCTCAGAAATAATGGTACATAACATGACATTTATATTCGGCAAGTAATTAGTAAGAAGGGCCATAGGCTTAGCAAACACATGATACTGGTGGAGCGGGAGGGATGTGGTACTTGGCCAAACATTTGATTTTGTTAATATAAATAATATATTAACAAGTGAACAACCTGGAGTCAATCCAAACCACTCTACTTTAAGTGCTTTGCTAAAACTTACCAACAGTATTTACTTCTATAAATAACGGCCATAATTGGAATAGTTTCTAGACATATCAGCTTATATCTTATGACAAATACCCTTTCAAAGATCTTTATCATTGCAAGTATTTTAGAGGAACCTTTGAATTAGATGGCTGGAGGGTGGGGTCTGACCATCCCTAGTGTGGTACAGAAGAAAGAGTTCAGGGTTCAGACCTGAAATGGGCCTTGGAGAATGTGTAGGGTCGGGGCAGGTAAAACCAGGAGGAAGAAAGCCTTCCAGATCAGGTGCGAGGAAGCAGAGATGTTGGTGATGGATACTAGGACAAACTAGATCCTGGAAGAGGGTATGGGGACCTCTTAACCCACCTCTAATGGGCTGGGTGAGGAGGTTAGAGTCTTAGTTTGCTAGAGCCGTCATCACATCACAAATACCACACACTGGTTTCGGCTTAACAAAAGGAATTTATTGGATCATGGTTTGGGGACTAGAAGAAGTCCAAATATCAATATACTAGCAAAGCTTGCGTCCCCCCAGTCAATACTGTTCTGGTGTTGGCTGCCAGCAGTCCTTGGGGTTTCACGGCTTGTAGCTCTCCCTCTATCATGGTGATGTCTTTTCCTTTTTGTCTGCTCTTCCCGTTTCTCCTGACTTCCTGCTTCCGACTTCTCCCTGTGCTTTCTCTCATTCCCTCAATCCAAATTTCTTCTGCTTAGAAAGGACTCTAGTAAAAGGGATTAACACCCATACTGATTCAATTGGTCTAAACCTTAACTAAAAATAACATCTCCAAAGGTCCTATTTACAAATGGATTCACACCCAGGGAAATGCAGATCACGTCTTTGGAAGGGGTACATAACTCAGTCTACCACAACTGGGTATAGGTTTAAAGGGGGGAAACATGGGATAGAAGAAAGAGCATGGCATCCAGAATAAGACACACCAGACTTCAAGTCCTGGCAACTTCCACTTGGTAATTAAGTGACTTTGAGCAAGTTTTTTTTATCCCTTGCCTCAATTTACTCATATACAAGTTGCAATAATATCTTCCTCATGAGGCTTTTGGGTGCATTATATGAGGGAATGTGTATGAACAGCCCATAGTGTGCCCTCAATATGTTGTGAGTATGGTTGTTATTATTTTCTAAATGTCCCAAGGATAACAAATGAAAAAAGGATGCAGGAAACTTGGTAGATTTATTTTCCTATGCATTAACCCAGTTGATGTTTTCTACAATATTGAACTTTATATTAATTTAAATGGATTTGGTCTACTTGAGTCAGGCATCCATGGGTTCAAATCTTAGTTCACTACTTTCTAAGCGTGCCCTTGGGAAAGTCAGATGACCTCTGTGAGCTTCAGGTTTTCTTCTACAAGTTGGGAGTAATGAATACCTTGTACAATGATTGTAAGCATTCAAATAAGTGCATATAAAATGAGTAATGCATAGTAGGTGCACAATAAATAACAACAACCATTGTCGTTGTTATTTTGTCTACAGAGCTCCTCCTACACCAGTCATACTGCTCTTTAGTCCACCTCAGGTCAAAGATGCTTCTTGAACCATTTTCTCAGCACTAAAAGAAACTTTCCCAAGAAATAATGCTCCTTTCCACTCACCAGGAACAACTAACATTCACATAGCATTCACAAAATACATCCCTGGATGTTTTTACATTTTATCTCCACAATATCTCTGCAAGGCAAGATTAGGCCCATTTCATATATGGATGTCCCACAATCACTAAGCCAAGAAGTGGCAAGCAGCTGGAACTAGAGCCCAGTTTTGTGACAAAGCTCCCATCCTTACAGTTCTCCAGTGGCATCTCTCCTCTGTATCTCACTGTCTCCATCAATCAGAGGAAGTGGAAATGTTCTTCAGCATCTGAGAGATCACTCGAAATGAATTCCACTTTGGAAGAAGAAAAGTCAAGAATTTCTCACCAATGAGTTCATTAATCAATGGGAATTCCAGCTTTCAATCACCATTCTACATCAGACACAAATGCTCAAGTACAGACATGAGTTTCTCAAAAGGTAGACTTTGTGGGTTTGTTAGCGTCTACTTCTAAATCATCAACAGAGCTGGAGTCATTGGCTGTATTTGTGAGATTCTATCAGCAAATGGGTGTTCCACTGTCATTTCAACTAGAAGCTCTTCAAGGGCAAAGACCACACGACTGATAGTTCCATATCCATATAACATTCAATAGTGCAGAAAACAAAAATGCATCAAGTGGGCAACCCACAGAGGGAACAAATCTCCCTGAAACCCTGCATTTTGTCATTGGCCACATTTGGCGAACACCAGAACTTAGAACATAATTACATTACACCGATGTATTGAAGGCCCATTTGTTGCCCAACACTGCGCTGGTTCTTCACGCATATTCCCTCATAGAATGCACACAAGAGCCTCATGAGGAAATTATTGCTACTTTACAGATAAGGAAACAGATTTACAAAGGTTAATAGCTTGCTCAAAGACATTTAACTACTAGAAGAAGGTGCCAGGACTGGAAGTCTAGAGTATCTTACTCTGGAAGCTGTGTTCTTTCTACTACTCCACAGTGCTTCCCTTTAAGCCTCTACTTAGTCTTCTCACTCCTGGATGGGGTGTGTCCCCTGGAGTTTAACTAAGAGCCCAGCAGCCTCATCCAGAATTCACACTACCTGGTCTCCATCACCAGCATTTCTACTTCTGGAATCAGCAACATTTCTGATCTGGAAGGCCTCCTCCATACCACCTGCTCAAATCCTAAATATCCTTTAAGATCCAGCTCAGATCTCAGCTCTCCAGGAAGCCCATTACAACCATTTTTGGCCACACCATTATCTTTTTTATGGGTTAGGAAAGAAATAATGTCTACATTTTTATTATGCTTGGCTACATTATAATTTTTTACCAAAGAATTTGTTGGTTTACAGAACAATCATGCATAAAATAGAGGATTCCCATATATCACCCCATTATTAGCACTTTGCATTGGTGTGGTACATTTGTTACAATTGATGAAAGCACATTTTTATAACTGTACTATTTACTATAGTCTCTGGTTTAACTTAGGGTTCATTATTTGTGTTGTGCCATTCCATGATTTTTTTTTTTAATTTTTATTCTAGTAACATATATGCAATCCAAAATTTCCCCATCATCTTCTACTGTTGAATTTCTAAGTCACTCTTAGCTGGGTCCAAATATTTTAACAGTACTCTATGCCATAGTCTTTTTCATCTGTCACATTATGGGTGATAGCATGACATAGAGGAATTTCAGTCCTGGTTTCCTACAAACTAGTACTGTCACCTTGACTTAATCACTTAATCTCTCTGAGCCTCAGTTTTCTCATTTTCAAATAGGTATTCCAAAGCTCTTTTGAGCTTTAAAAATAATTTTTTTATGATCATCAGTCTTGACTCCTCAAGAAGAATGTAAACTTTCCAAAGGCTTATACTTCTGTTTTTCCCTGTAAGCTGTAAAGCACTGAATAAATACTTGTTGATAGTTTGACTGATGGACTAAGAAATGGGATACAAATGATAAATGAAAAATAAATTGAATAATAATATCTAATCACATGAAAGATGAGATATGTGAAGGACCTAATGTATGTAAATATTGCTCTTTTATAAAGGCAATCGGCAAACCAGGATAAAACGATTTCATCTGCCCTGAAAACCTTGAAGTGACTCAATCATTATAAATAAAGCCAAAAGATTGACATAGAATTCACACAAAAAGATAAGCACATATTTGAAAAATTACCAATATAGATGAGACTCCACCTTTGTGATTTTTAGGGGCAGAACACCTCATTTTTCTGAAATTACAAAGGAGTTACCAGTTTTTATCATCTGAACAAAATGGAGGCAATACATTAACATGTGAATTTTCTCTCTCTGGCTGGCTTCAGTGTCAATGTCTTCACTGTAAAAGATAATTGAATTTTTTTTTTTATAAAAGAAAGAAAGAATGCCCATGTAATGAGGATCCAAAAATTTGATCAAGAAGAAAGTCCAAATTTCTGATCTTGGGTCTTAAAAGGGAAATTAAAGTGTGATTAATTTATTCTCTGGGATACTTCTGAAACTATTCATTACTACTGATCTTATATTTTGTCCTTTCTGGTCAATATTATTTTCATCTAGCCTCACACATGGTAAGTGCCATCAAATAGTAAATGACAGTAGAAAAAGAACTTGAAAAATTACACCATGGAGCATTCAGGTGACTGCTGGTACATATGGCTACCTGAATTATCTCTTTTTAAATTTTGTATCCTTTCTATTGTACTGTGCAAAAAATGTCAGGAAAATGTAAGACAGTAAGAACACTAATAATTTAGAGATGCATCTATCTTTATTTATATTTGAGTGGATTAAATATTAAAAATACTAATCCTTAATTTATCTAAATAGATTTATATATATATATATATATATATATATCATGTGAAAGCATGTTATATATGTAATCTCTTTTATTGAGCTATGATTCAAATCTCAAGAAATTCATTCTTTTAAAGTATAAGATTCAGTGATTTTACTGTATTCACAAAGTTGTAAACCCTCATCATTATCTAATTTCAGAACATTTTCACCACCCTGAAAAGAAACCCCACACCCATTAGCAGTAACTTCCTATTTACCCCTGCCTTCGATCACTGGAAACCACTAGTCTACTTTCTTTCTCTATGAATCTGACCATTCTGGACATTTCAAATAAATTGAATCATATAATATTTGCCTTTTTGTGTCTGGTTCTTTTCACGGAGAATAATGTTTTCAAGGTTCATCCATGTTGCAGCATATATCATAGCTTCATTCCTTTTTACAGCTATATAATATTCCATCATGTGGACATACCATATTTTATTTATCCATGCATCAGTTTATGGGCATTTTTGTTGTTTATACTTTTGGCTATTAAGAATAATACTTTATGATCATTCAAATACAAGTTTTTGTGCAGACATGTTTTCATTTCCCTTAGGTATAAACTGAATAGTGGAATTGCTGGGTCATAGGGTAACACTATGTTTAACTTTTTGAAGAACTGCCAGACTGTTTTCCAAAGTGGCTGCACCATTTTACATTCCCACTAGCAAAGTGTGAGGGTTTCTTTTCTCCACATCCTTAAGAACACATGCCATTATCCATCTTTTTTTTATTAAAGCTATCCTAGTGGGTGCAAAGTGATATTTCATGGTTTAAATGTCCATTTCCCTAATAACTAATGATACTGAGTATCTTTTAATGTGCTTATTGGCCATTTACATATCTTATTTGGAGAAATGTCTATTCAGGTCTTTTATCCCATTTATTATTATGTTGCCTTTCTATTATTGCATTCTGTATACTCTTTTTCTTTTTTTTGCATGGGCAGGTACCAGGAATTGAACCCTGCTCTCCAGCATAGAGGCAAGAACTCTGCCACTGAGCCACCATAGCCCACCCTGCATTCTGTATATTCTTTATATGTTCTGGATACAAGCCCTCTATCAGATATGAGATTTGCACATATTTTCTTCTATTCTAAAGATTTTCAATTTCTTGATCTTGTCCTTCAAAGCACAAAGGTTTTTTATTTTAATTAAGTCAAGTTTATCTATTTTTTTCTTTTGTTGCTTATGCTTTTGGTGTTATATCTAAAATACCATTGCCTAATCCAAGGTCTTGAAGACCAGCACCTACGTTTTCTTCTAAGACTGTCTCAATCTTCTAGGGCCTCCATGACAGATACCACACAATGAGCTGTCTTAAACAACAAGAATTTATTGTCTCACTTTTTGGAGGCTAGAAATCTAAAATCAAGATGTCAGCAAGACCATGCTTTCTCTTAGAGAAAAGTCTTCTGTCACAAAGCGATCTCTCTCTCCTCTCTGGCTTCTGCTGACTGCTTGTGTCTGAATTTCCTTTCTTTATAAAGCCACCAATCAGATTAAAACCTACCCTGATGCAATTTGGCCATAGCTTAACTAACAACATCTCCAGAAAGTCCTATTAACAAATGAGTTCATGCCCACAGGAACACAGATTAAGATTCAAACATATCTTTTAGGGAGTGTATGATTCAATTCTCCCCTCCCTCCAAAAAGTGAGTTTTATAGTTTTAGATCTTAAATAGATCTTTGACACATTTTGAATTAATATTTGTGTATTAATGAAATGCAGATTCGAACTCATGCTTTTGCCTGAACATCCAGTTGTTCCGCATTGTATGTTGAAAAGGCCATTCTTTCCCCCCTTTGAATGGTGTGCTGGTTTGAAAGGATATATGCCCCCTAAGAAAGTCATGTTTTAATATAAATCCCATTTCATAAAGGTAGAATAATCTCTATTCAATACTGTATGTTTGAAAATGTAATGAGATCATCTCCCTGGTTGATGTGATTTAGTTAAGAATGGTTGTTAAACTGGATTAGGGGATGACATGTCTCCACCCATTTGAGTGGGTCTTGATTAGTTTCTGAAGTCCTATAAAAGAGGAAACATTTTGGAGAATGAGAGACTCAGAGAGAGCAGAGAATGCTGCAGCACCACGAAGCAGAGAGTCCACCAGCCAGTGACCTTTGGAGATGAAGAAGGAAAATGCCTTCCGGGGAGCTTCATGAAATAGGAAGCCAGGAGAGAAAGCTAGCAGATGATGCCGTATTTGCCATGTGCCCTTCCAGCTGAGAGAGAAGCCCTGACTGTGTTCGCCATGTGCCTTCTCACTTGAGAGAGAAACCCTGAACTTCATCGGCCTTCTTGAACCAAAGTATCTTTCCCTGGATGCCTTTGATTGGACATTACTATAGCCTTGTTGTAATGGGGACATTTTCTCGGCCTTAGAACTGTAAACTAGCAACTCATTAAATCACCCCTTTTAAAAGCCATTCCGTTTCTGGTATATTGTATTCCGGCAGCTAGCAAACTAGAACAAATGGACTTGGCACTTTGGTAAAAAATCAATTGATCACAAATATAAGGGTTTATTTCCTGACTTTCAACTACATTCCAGTGATCTATGTCTATTTTTATACCAGTACCACACTGTCTTGGTTATCGTGGTCTTATCGTAAGTTTTGAAATTGGGAAATGTGAGTTCTTCAACTTCGTTTTTATCAAGGCTGCTTTGGTTATTCTTGATCACTGGCATTTACATATGAATTTTAGGGTCAAATTTTCAGTTTATAAAGAAAAGGAAACTGGGAGTTTGATAGCAACTGTATTGAATCTGTAGATAAATGCGGGGAATATTAGTAACTTAACAAAACTGTCTTCCAATTCATGAACACAGGATGTCTTCCCATTTATTTGGTCTTTAATTTTTTTCAAAAATATTTTGCAATTTTCAGTGTACAAGTCTTGCATTTCTTTATTAAATTTATTCCTAAGTATTTTATTTTTGTTGACTCATAGTATACATGGAATTGTTCATTGCTATTGCAGAGAAATACAATTGCTTTTTGCATATTGACCTAATATCCTGCAACCATGCTGAACTCATTTATTAGTTTTAATGTATTTTTGGTGGGTTCCTCTCTTTCTACATATTGTATCATATTATCTGCAAATAGAGATAGTTTTATTTCTTCCTTTCTCTTCTGGTTGATTCTTTTTCTTTTTCTTGCCTAATTGCCCTGGCCAGAACCTCTAGTACAATGTAAAATAAATGATGAAAGTGGGCATCCTTGTCTTATTCCTGATCTTAATGAGAAAGTTTTGGGGTTTTTGTAGATGCTCTTTATCAAATTGTGATGGTTCCATTCTACTGCTAGTTTGTTGAGTGTTTTTATCATGAAAGAGTATTGGATTTTTGTCAGACGTTTTCTCTGTGTCTTTTGAGATGGTCATGTGATTATTTTATTGAGATGGTCATGTGATTATTTATTGATTGTTTTTCATGTGTTGAAAAAGCTTTGCATATCCTGTGAATAAATCCATCTTGGTCTTGTATATAAACTCTTTTCTGTTTCCAGATTTAATTTGCTCAGATTTTGTTGAGGATTTAGGCCTCTATATTCAAAGAGTCATTGATCTGTAGTTCTTTTTTCTGGTAATGTCTTTGTCTGGTTTTGGTATCAGGGTAATATTGGCCTCAAAGAATAAAGTAGGAAATATTCCCTCTTCTTCAATTTCTCAAAAAGTTTTGCAGAATTGGCATTATTTCTTCTTTAAATGCATGGTGGAAGCTATTTGGGCCTGGAGCTTTTTTGTGGGAAGTTCTTTTACTATAAATTCAATTTCTTTAATGAATAAGGGGTTACTCCTATTATCTATTTCTTCGTGAATGAGCTTTGGTAGTTTGTGTCTTTCCAGGAACTTTTCCATTTGATCTAAATTGTCAAATGTTTGGTATAAAGTTGTTTATAACACATCCTTATTATCCTTTTAATATCTCTGGAATCTATAGTGATGTCACTTCTCTCATTTCTGATATTAGTTGCATACCATAAGTTTTTGAATGTTATGGAAGGGCGGATTCATTTTGAAATATTTTCTAATTTCCCTGGTGATTTCTTCTTTGACCCACAGTTATTTAAGAGCGTGTTGTTTAATTTCCACATATTTCTTAATTTTTCAAATTTCCTTCTGCTATTGATTTCTAATTTCATCCATCTTGGTCAGAGAACATACATTGTATGATATAAATCTTTTAAAATGTGCTGAGATCCATTTTATGGCCTATCATATGGTCTATCTTGGGAAATGTGCTGCATCTACTTGTTTATTTTACTATACATCTTTAAACTATTTTCCAGTGCTTCCCTGAGGATTACAATTAATAAAGTAACTATAATATTCTAACTTGGATTGATACCAACTTTATTTCACTAATATCCAGAAACTCTGCTCCTATGCTATTGTATTCACTCTCCACTTTTTATAATTGTCACACAAATTGCAACTTTATGCATTATAAACCTATCAACACAGTTTTTAATTATCGCTTTACATAACTCTTTTAAATCAGATAGGGAAAAAAGACATAAATAAAAAGTAAATTTACACCGTCTTTTATATAAACCTATGCATTGACCTTTACCACTGCTCTTATTTCTTCATATGGATTTGAGTCACTATTGAGTGCCCTTTTATTTCAGCCTTTTATTGATGGAGATATGATATGAGCAGCCTCTCCTATAAACGGACTGAAGAACTCCCTGTAGTATTTATTGTAAGGCGGGTTTGGTAGCTTCCTTCCTCCATCTTCAAAGCCAACAAGCAAATCAAGGCCCTCTCACACTTCAAATTTCTCCTGACTCTTTTCCCATCCTCATATGTCTCTGACCTACCCTTCTGCCTTCCTCTTCCACTGTTAAGTGCCCAGGTAATTACACTGGGCCCACCCAGATAGTCCAGGATAACCTCTTTGTCTTAAGGTTTGTAATTTAATTCCATCTACAAATTTCCCTTTGCCATATAACATAATATATCACAGGTTCCATGGATTAGGGCTTGGATTCTTTGGGGGGAGAGAGCATTATTCTGCTTATGTGATTAAAGCTCAGAGAACTTATATGACAAAGCTAGCAAGTGGTGAAACGGGAGCTAAAACACAGGTCTTCTGCTCCCTTTGACATTGTTCATTTTATCACATCACTGCCACACAGTGACGTGACAATCCAACCAGCCAGACCACCTGCATAAGCCTCTCAGAGGCATTGTGATCAACCTGCTACTTCTGAGTCTCTACCTATTGGATGTTATGGTCTGAAGGTATCTCTGTGTCCAGAACCATAATTTCACAGGTGAGGAAAACAAAGCCCAGGGAAATTAAGGCCCCACTCTCAATTCCCAGATAACCCAGAGCCACAATTTAGTCCCTCTTGACTTCTAGCTCATGTGATATTTGCCATTACAAAACTTTTTCTGTTAAACATATAATCTCACAAGACATAGCAGCTACTTAAATTATCTTATAATACTCATCAACTATTAACAGCCATGTAAAACTAGGCCTACAAAACTTACATTATCCCTGTACTATCAACAGCTTCCAGTTATCCATACCTTCCTAAATTCTTCCCATACAGTTAGATACTATGATGCAAACTTTTTCCTGCAACTACTCTAAACCTCCTATAAACATAGATACTCATATGGAACCCACTCCATAAAAGGATCAGAAAGCAAAGACTAAATATATTCAATTACTCTTCTGCATGTTAACTGATTTCTATTAAATGCTACCTGATTTCTATTAAACCTCTCCCAGAACAGGGTTTCCCTTTATGATTCATCCAAATGGTATCTCAGTTATAATTATATAACTAAAACAAGCCAGAGAAAAAGAGAGAGAGAAGCTGCTCCCACCACCCCAGTTTAGTCCTGTAGATCCTACAGACTTGGAGAATGGAGAATAGCTGGAAGGCCCACTTAATTGAACCTACTACATTTAGACCTGTCCTGACCAGATCATGTTAATGCTAAATTACAGTCCATTCTCAGCTACCTGCACTTATAGACCAGAGACTCATGGAATCCAGATACCATTCCTATTGGATTTTCAAATTCAAATTTTCACATCATATTAACCCTGATGTTGTTTTGCTCTAGGCAAATAATAAAACCAGTGTTTATGGAAGTGCCATCCATTTTTAGCATTGCTTCACCATCCAGGACCCTCTCTTCCACCAAACCCTAACCTCAGTGAAGGCTGGAACCATGCTTCTCTCTTCCACCAATGTTTTCAGTGTCTAGCACAGCACCAGGCACATGGTTAGAACTCAACAAATATTTGTTGAAAGTGAAAAGGAACTGTCTAATATGGTGCTGCTCAAAGTCCACTGGCCAGCAGCATCAGCATCACCTGGGAGGTCATTAGAAATGCAAATTCCAAGTCTCCACCCCAGATTCATTGAATTTCTGGGGATAGGCCAAGGAATTTGCATTTTGACAAGCTGCCTGAGTGATTCTCAAGCATGCTAAAGCTGGAGAAGCTTGCTCAAGTTTGAGTTCTAATGGTCCTCTCGTTTACATAATTTCAACCAATTTCTCTACATTCACTATCCAGCCTGATGACTCTTCCAATTTTGGAGGCCCACAGTGCTTCAGACTGGAGACCATCAAGCTTTCACTATTTTCACTTTAGGCACACACCACATGATTTCTCTGGGACCTCTTCATTCTCACAATCTACTGAGCCTGTCATTGTCAAGCCTGTTCTGGTTCTTTGAAACTTACCTATTCTTCTGATTCTTTACTAGAAACACAGCATCATGCCTGGGCAAACGTGGCAATGGATAAGTGTTAGACCCTTCCAGTTTCCCTCATCTACATGTTTGACCTGGAACCAAATTCAACTATTCCAGTGTTTTAACCAACAGAGACCCACCACCCTTTGCTCCCCTGACCTTTAACCCTTTCCACCTTTCCAGTTACAACTGTAGGCCATCCTGATGACCATCTGCTTTTTCTATTACTACTCCTTTCCTCTAGGCTTGGAAGCACAACTGGAAGCCATGGCATAGAGATGAGATCTGAAACCACGGCAATTAATTAGACCTTCTGTGGATTCTGCCTGTTCTGTCAGTTGGGGCTCATTTATGATTCATTGTCCTCCTTCTAGTCACTTGTCAATCCTGCTTTGCCTCTAGTTCCTTCTCTTTTACCTTCAAATCACTTTAGTTCTCCCAAATAATTAAATAAATAAATACCTGCATATTCTCTTTCTCTCTTGCTCTCTCTCCCTGCCTTGTATTAACAAGTTCCCAAGGAGGAGACAAAATTCTCTGCTTTGTCCTTACCATGCACTCACCCCTGAATCCGTTAGAATGTGGCCTCCATCTTCAACCAATTTATTGACAATGCACATTCAGACATCAAAAATTATTTCCCAATGACTGAATCCAATATCTAATCAGTGGCCAATTGTTACATATTCTCTCTCTTCAAAGTCTCTAGGGTTTCTTTTTCCCTTCCCACCTCCAACACAACTTCCCTACAGCCAGTCAAATATGCACCACGCTCACCACCCTGGAATTCTCTTTTCCTGTTTCTAACTATTGAAATGATGTCACTGGTTTAAAGCCTTCCAAGAATGCCCACAGACTGAAACTCAGGGCCATGTCTTCTTCATCTTTGAAGTCTCCAGAAGTACCTACTCCCACTGCCACCATTAGCGCCTCCTACACCAGGCAGTTAGTCAAAGTCTACAAATTGATGAATAGATTAATGGTAAGGGAAGGGCCCCTCAGAAACACAATTCATAGCAAGGAAAACTACCTAGTGATAAGGAATCTGCAATGGGACATCCACAGCAGATGACCACCTGCAGGTTATTAACAGTTGTTTAGATTCCAGTTTAGTCTGTTGCCCTCTTGCCCAGAACATTCTTTCATCCTAATATGTAGCCTAGTTTGAAGAAGAGCTTTGAGTTTTAAATATTCCAAAAGAGGGTGATGCGACAGTGGCTCAGTGGCAGAATTCTCACCTGCCATGAAGGAGACTCAGGTTTGATTTCAGTGCCTGCCCATGCCAAAAAAAAAAAAAATATATATATATATATATTCCAAAAGATTTCCAAATAACACAAACATTAAGATTTTGCTAACTTGACATCCTAAGAGCTGAAGACATTACTTACTAGCATAACACCATAAATAGCTGGAATAAATGTAATTAAGCATTGGTTATAACATGTAAAAGGACACCCCATGAGTTGGACTATTTGTATTTTGGCCACTGATTTGGTCACTGCCTCCTGACTATTCTGTAAAGTAAGTGGAACCAAAGTGATAAAACATTGGAATTGGCACTATGGCTATTATTCTGTATAAACAAGTTTATACAATCTAGCTTTAAGAGCCTGAGGATACTCTGATAAAAACTGAGGTAGGCCTTCACTAAAAACATGTTTTTGTTATTAAGGACTTTTTTATGTTTGGGCAATGAATTGCTCAATGTCAAAATAGCATAATGAAAAAAAGGTGAATATTTTTGAAAGACCTCTACATTCAGCAACTCTTTGAAGCAGAAAGGTGTTAGAAGACAATTATACTATTCACCTTATAATGGTATCTTCTGAAAAAAAATGTTTAAAAACCTGTTTATTTAAAATCTGTACACATTTAAACACATAAAAATTATTCTCCAAAAGCCACAATCAAAATCATTCATTTGGTAACATCCAACCCCTAAGGCTTAGGAAAAATCAGATCTGGAAAATCTTTAATCAGGCAGTGGAACCAAACGGAATGAGATGTGTGCGTCTCCTCTCCACATATCCGTCCCCTGTGCTAAACCGTATTAGGCAATAAACTTAGGGAAATAATTGTATCTGAGATCCATTATTCCAGTTACAAAACAAAAAGTATGGAAGAAAGCTTTTTCTAGAGAGGGAAAGATTTTTTTAAGTGGCATAAATATGGATAAGTTCTGAAAATGGAGCATCTACAAAGAAATGTGGTTATTTCAAGTTGGTAAAAAATGTGTTTCAAGGCTCATCTCCAAAGCCCCGAGTCAATGACATCCACTACAAGGCTCATTTGTGAGCTACAAAATTCTGAGCCCCCCCCCCAACCATACACACACAACATTTTGGAGGCCCCTATGTAAGAAAGGAAAGCTTTAGCATCAGAAGGTCTGGTTCAAATCTTGATTCCTTAACTCACTAGCTTTGTGACCTCCAGCAGAGCTCAGTTTCTTTACCTGAACCAAGGAGTTAATATTGACTCAGAAGGGGGTAGTTTGAATTAAATGAGATAATGTATGAGGCGCCAGGCATAATTTCCTTCTTCTCATTGGAAACATAGTGGTACTGCAGCCTGGGAAATGCCAGGTCCCAGCAGGAAAGGGTTAATGAGGCGAAGTTATTCTAAGCTCCTGGTTCTGGTATAGGCATCCTGTCCCAGGCAGCCCATCAGCCCCACTAATGGGATTTAAAACAGTTGCTACCTCTTCCTCAGTCGTGTAATGATTTCTGGACAGCCTGAGAGGCCCATTATCTGCAGTATGTTCTTCTCTGTCTGGCGATAATGGCTTCTTAGCTGGGCAGCAGAGCCGCGGTCTCCCACTTCCTGCTGCACCGCCGTGCAAAGGACCCTTGTTGCAGTCAGAAACAAATTGTCCGTCTCCCACCACAGAGGCCCACGGTTTGTGAAATGCTGCCCAACGACTGCCACTATAACTCCTGGAGAGGCGTCCTCTAAGCAAGGGTGCGCTCTGAGGGGTTTCCTGGGAGAATGTGAATATGATGGATGAGTGCTTTCCGGTGAGAAAGTGAGAGCCCAGCATCCCCGCGGGTCCTCTGAGGTTAATGTTGAGGTGCCAGCAACTTCCCCAGCCTCCCTCTGAGTGGCTGCCTCCTCTCGCTCAGTTCTTACACGCTGCCTGCAGAGCCCAGGGGCAAGAACGAGGAATGAGCAAAGCTAACAAAAAAAAGTCAGATCTCAGACATAAGCATCAACGACTTTATGCAGTGAATAACCTAGAGTCCCTTTAACATTTTTTCCTTTCTTTATTCTTTGTATCCTTTATTATACTGTTTTTGTCTTAGTATGTATGTCACCTCAAATCCTGTTTAGTAGTAGGCAAGATATAAATTCTAAATAAATAAAACAACAGACCAATAAATTAAAGGGCTACTACCAGTCTTGACCAAATCCCCAAAAGAATTCTTCGGATTAACCATGGAAGGAAATTCTTACCCAAATTAAGGAAGATATAACAAGTTCATTTTACAGTGTGATTTGTCAAATTAATGCTAATGTGGGACTCAGAATGAAATAAAAAGGATGTACTTGGTTGTAGTCATAAAATGGATGCAAATGATTTTAAAAAAAAATGATTTGGAAGTAGGAGAAAAATATTCTCCTACTTTTTTTAGTTACCAGCTATGTAAAACATTTTCTCAACTGACTGCTTAATCCAAGAAAAAATGTCAATTATTACCTCTTATTTGGTTTTAATAAACAAATTTGTACAGTTTTAAAATGTTTATTTCTTTACTTGGTGAAACTGGAAGTCATGTCCTATGTTGATTGAGTTTAAGTGTATGTGTTTCAACTATTTTGGAAAACAAGCTAGCATTATGTTTTAAGTGCCTGAAAATATTCACTCCTGTTATTCCATTTCGGGAAATCTATCCTAAGGAAATAATCCCAAATTCAGGAAGAAATTATGCCAAAAGATATGAGTAAAAAAAATGGAAATAAGCTAAAAATGTTTATTATAGGAAAATAGGTACATACATTATGGCATGTCTCTATGATAAAATAGCATTAATCATAAAAAATTTCAGTGATACAGGAAAAAGTAACTGGAAATAAACAGAACGTAAAGTGTATGTACAGTTTAAGATCAACTACATAAAACAAATGGAAGTACGAAAAATGGGAATAGTAGTCGGAATTTTAATTTTAATTTTATTACACATTTTTAAATTTTATTAGACATACTGTCCAGAATTTCTGACTTTTCTACATCAGTATATATTTATTTATAATCTGTAAAAGTATATATTTTATTTGAAAAATAAATAAATGCGGTTTGTAGAAGAAAAAAATAGCTTTTCACTGATTGACTTAACTTGCGTACCTTGGCCACCAAGTATTCTGGGTCCAGAGGAGCAAGTAGTCCAGCAGAATAAAAGGAAGTAAGCCAGAAGCAGTAGGGGCCTGATTGGAATGACCACCCAGGAGGGCGACAGGCCCCAAGTGGGTAATTAGCTCCATATCACTGGGTTTCCAGGCAGGGTGAACTGAATGCCAAGCCAGAGGGTCTGATTTGCTCAGCAGAGCAGCATCAGTGCCCTGAGCCTGACTGTGACTAAGCCACAGGTCCAGGGAAGTCATTCAGAGAAAAGTAAAACCTATGGCCAGAGATGTGGTGACTGCCCCAGACCAAGGGCAAAGCCTCAGAACAAATCAGACCCCGGAAGCCCTGCTGTAGACTAAGGACAACACTTAAAGGACACCAAAGCAGAACTCCACTGGTAAATTTCCCACATTTGATTCAGATAGGACCAGGGTAAAGCAGGCTGGGCTGGCAGAGTAAGCATTGAAAGAACCTACAGCTGAAGGACATAGCAGTCAGCTTCTGGCATCAAATAAAAAATTGCCAGACATGTAAAGAAGAATGGAAATAGGATCCATAAGAGAGAAAATAAATCAAACTATTGAAACTGACCAAAAAGGATTCATATTATAGAACTGGTAGACAAAGACATCAAAACCCTTGTTATAACTGCATTTCATATGTCCCAGAAGAAGGAAGAAAGATTAAATATTTTAAATAGTGATTTGGACAAAATAAAAAGACTCAAGTCAAAATTCTAGAGGTGAAAACTACACTGTCTAAAAAGAAAAACACTGTGAACGGGATTAATGTTGCATTAGACATTGCAGAAGAAAAGATTGGTTAGGAATAGAAACCAACCAAAATGAAACTCAGAGAGAAAATAAGGATTAGGAAAAAAGCGAACAGAGTATCAATGAGCTCAGGAGCAACTTTACATGGCCTAGTATACATAACTGGGAAAAAGAAGGAAAAAGAGTCTTTCAGAGAGAAAAAAACTTTTTAAATATTTTTACCGACAAAACAACATGCAAACACAAACGTTCTTAACATACGAACATTCCATACTCAGTGTACAATCAGTGGTTCACAATATCATCACATAGTTGTATATTCATTACCATGATCATTTCTTAGAACATTTGTATCACCCCAGAAAAAAAAATAAAAAGAAAAAACTCATACATACCCTACTCCTTACCCCTCCCTCTCATTGACCACTAGTATTTCCATCTACTCAATATATTCTAACCTTTGTTCCACCTATTTTTTCTATACCCCTTACCACTATCTTCAATTGATCACTAGTATTTCAGTATACTCAATTCATTTTAACATTTGTTCCCCTATTATTTGTTTTTTTATCCATATTTTTTACTCATCTGTTCATACCATAGATAAAAGGAGCATCAGACACGAGGTTTCCACAATCACACAGTCATATTACAAAAGCTATATCATCATACAATCATCTTCAAGAAAAGTGGCTACTGGAACACAACTCTACAGTTTCAGGCACTTCTCTCCAGTCACTCAAATACACCTTAAGCCAAAAAGGGGATATCTATATAACATGTAAGAATAACCTCCCGGATAACCTCTGGACTCTGAAATCACTCAACCACTGACACTTTTTTTGTCTAATTTCTTTCTTCTCCCTTTCAGTTGAGAAGTTTTTCTCAATTCCTTGATGCTGAGTCTCAGTTCACTCTAGGACATCTGTCCCACATTGCCAGGGAGGTTTACACCCATGGGAGTCATGTCCCATGTAGAGGGGGAAGGGCAGTGAGTTCACTTGCCATGTTGGCTGAGAGAGAGAGGCCACATCTGAGCAACAAAAGAGGTTCTCTGGGGGTGACTCTTAGGTCTAATCTTAAGTAGGCTTAGCCTATCCTTTTTCGGGATAAATTTCATAGGAACAAATGCCAAAATTGAGGGCTTGGCCTATTGATTTGGTTGTCTCCTCTGCTTGTGAGAACATCAGGAATTCCCCAAATGGGGAAGTTGAATTTCCTCTCTTTCCTCCCATTCCCCCAAGGAGACTTTACAAACACTTCTTTATTTACTGTCATATCACCCTGGGATTTATCAGGGCATCACACCAACCTGGAAAACCTACAGAGAAAAAAATATTTTTTTAAATAATGACCAAAAATCATTAGAACTTGATAAATTCTATAAAACCTCAGATCCAAGTAGTTCAAAAGAAACTCAACAAATCACAGCAAACCATAAGCATAAGAATCTACATGCTATGCCAAGGCATGTCATAATAAAATTTGCTTAAAAATACTAATAAATAGAAAAAATATATGGCATCCAGAAAATAACAAGAAAAGGCATTTTACATACAAATGAACAAAGGTAAGGGAGATAGGATGCTTCTTATTGGAAGTAATACAAATGAAAGACAATGGAGTAAAATCTCTGATGAACTAAGAAAAAAACCTGTCAACCCAGAATTCTATAGACAGCAAAACATTTTTTTTGAAAAAAAGAAAGATTTTTTTCAGATATATATAAAGCAGAAAGAATTTATCAACAGCAGACCCACCTTATAAAAGATATTAAACTACACAAAGGAAGGAATAGCACAGGATATATTAAAGGATATATATTAAAAGATCAATTTTAAAAGGACTCTTTCTTATTATTTAAATCTCTTTAAAGATACTTGACATCCTAGAACAAAAATAACAATATACTGGTACATTTATAACACTTGTAGAAATAAAATGTAGACAAAAAGAGCAAAAAGATTGGGAAGAGAAATAGAAGTACTGTCAGAATGTTCCTAGGTCTGGCATCCAATATGTGAAGTGCGGCAGCTTTATCTATCAATACAGACCCTAAAGTAATTAGTAGCAAAATTTAGAATTATGAACGATAAGCCAACAAAAGAGTAAAAACGATCCATAAAAATGTTAATCTGAATGGATACATAAAAATACAAAAAAAGGGGAAAGGCAGGGCAAGATGGCAGTGTAGGGTGGTATGGAATTTAGTTAGTTCTGTAAAGCAGCTAATAAACAGATAGAAAATGTCTGGAAAATCTGTTTGGGGGACATCCATGACCA
The DNA here is from genome assembly GCF_023851605.1 of Tamandua tetradactyla. Taxonomy (NCBI): domain Eukaryota; kingdom Metazoa; phylum Chordata; class Mammalia; order Pilosa; family Myrmecophagidae; genus Tamandua; species Tamandua tetradactyla. The sequence goes on from NC_135331.1 coordinate 53,802,975, forward strand.
GATACATATCTCACACCAATTGGGAATTGGTAGAAGGGCTGAGATTACAAGACAGAACTTCAAATAAATCCCCCAAACTGTGGAGGTTGGTGACTCTCCCCACTGCCTCCAGTCTGTGGGAGACATTCCCCCATGGGGAAAAGAAGCAGTCTCTACTAGGAACAAGGAAAGGTAACTCAACCAAGCTCCAATTGTGGTTTTAGCAGGACCTCAGGGAATTGAGTGACAACATGAAGTGTCTGGATATATGTGTTATGAGTGTCCCAGAGAGAGAAGACAAAGAAAGATGGGGCAGAAAGAATAATGGAGGAAATAATCAGTGAAAATTTCCCATCTCTTATGAAAGCCATAAAATTACATATTCAAGAAGCACAGCTTACCCCAAACAGACTAGATTCAAATAGACCTACTTCAAGACACTTACTTATACAGATTATCAAATATCAAAGACATAGAGAGAAATCTGAAAACAGCAATAGAGAAATGATCCATCACATACAGGGGAAGCTCAAAAAGACCATGGCAGATTTCTCAGCAGAAACCATGGAGGTAAGAAGGTAGTGGTGTGATATATTGAAGAGACTGAAAGAGAAAAACTGCCAACCAAGAGTCCTATATCCGGTGAAACTGTCCTTCAAAAATGAGGGAGAATTTAAAATATTTCTGAACAGACACTGAGAAAGTTTACAAACAAAAGATCTGTTCTACAAGAAATACTAAGGGGAACAAGACAGGCAGATAGAAAAAGACAGGAGAGAGATAAGTTTGGAGAAAAGTATAGAAATGAAGACTATCAATAAGGGTACATGCAGCAATGTGGATGAACCTTGAGGACATTTTGTTGAGTGAAATTAGCCAGAAACAAAAGGATAAATACTGTATGGTCTCACCAAAATAAAATAACACTAATAAGTGAACTTTGAGGGTTAAAGCCAAGAGCACACATTATCAGGACGTAGAAAGAGGGTAGGGATTAAACATTTGATTCTGAAGGAGTACAGAATGTTCAACCGGATTGATTGTAGTTCCAGAAACGGATAACACAATGCTATCTCATGATAGCACAATATTATAAGTACACTGAACAAAGCTGGATCTGAGTATCGCTGAAAGAGGAAGTCTATGGGCATGTATGACACCAGAAGTAAACATAGAAAATAGACTGGGACTGTATAACTTAGTGAAATTTAGAGTGGGCAGTGATGGGATCAAATGTACAAATATAAGAATGTTTTTACATGAAGTAGAACAAATGAATGTCAACATTGCAAGTTGCTGAAAATGCAATGTGATATGGAAAAAATACGATCGATGCAAACTAGGGTCTATAGTTAACAGTAACATTGTAATTTGCTTCCATTAAATGTAACAAAGGCAACATACCAAACTTAATGTCAATAATAAGGGAGGAGTATGGGATTCTTGGTGGTGGTGGTGGTAGTGTTTCTCCTTTTTATTTTATTTTACTTTTTATTATTTCTTTTTAATTTTTCCCTCTTCTTTCTTTGTAGAAGAAATGGAAATGTCCTCATGCAGATTGTCATGGAGATGCACAATAGTGTGATTATACTAGGAATCATTAATTGTTTACTTAGGTGAATTGTCTAGTGGGTGAATAAAAATGCTTAAAAAATAAACAGAAAGATACAAGTGCTGGAGAAAATGTGGAGAAAGAGATATACCTATACACCTTTGGTTGGGAAGTAGAATGGTGCAGCCCCTCTGGAAGGCAGTGTGGTGGTTCCAAGGAGACTAAGTATGGGGTTGCATATGATCCTGGAACCCCCTTATTAGGTATATACTTGTAACAACTGAAAGCAGGGACATGAATGGAAATTTGCACACTGGTGGCAGTATTCACAATTTGCAATGGATGGAGGTGGCCTAAGGGTACATTGACTGGTGAATGGAAGGGCCAGCTGTGAAGGAATGATGCTGTAAGCCATGAAACTAGGTAAATGAATTTTGAGGACAGTATATTGAGTGAAATAAACCAAAAATGAAAAGACAAACATTATAATACCTCACTAATAGGGACTAACTGCAATGTACAAAGTCTGAGAGTTAAATCTGAGAGCATAGGTTATTAGAGAAAAGCTTTTTGTAAAGATTCCTAGATTGTAAGCTCTTAACAGTAGTCACATCTATTCTGGACTTGTAATCACTAATTCTAAATTCTGAGATGCTGAGCTCTATGTAACCTAGTCGTCCCTGGAACTTCGGGTATCTGTGTGACACCTAAGTCTCAGAGCTAGAGATCTCCAACTATGAAAGTCAGCATTATTACTCCATTCAGAAACTGTTTTAAAAGCTGAAAAATGGATCAAACTTCAATTAGAGCTATGAATGAAGCTGATTTGGTTAGGACTAAGGTAAATCAAAATACAGGGTAAAAGATAATATTGACCAACTTAAGAGATGTTTATTTGGTGCAAAATTTATATTTTCTGTAGCACACTACCTAATTAACTTGAATGGTCATTTATTCATATACCATAATTACATGGAACCTTGACTAGGGAGTGAGAACTTGTTTATTTGTAGAGGTTAGTATGATACACCGATACATCCCAGAGTAATCTGGGCAGAAGATTAAAAAAAAAAAGTATTTGCAAAGTGACCTTGATGGACTGGGGGAAAATGTGGAACTATTAAACTTCCCCACTTGGGGAAATTCTGATATTTTCACAAATATTGGGGACTACCAACTTAATAAGTGAAGCCCTTGATCTAGGAGATTAACACCACTGGGTAAATCTCTCTGGCAATGAGGGACATGATTCCCACAGATGAGCCTGGACCTGACATTATGGGATTAAGAAAGCGTTCTTGATCAAAGGTTGAAAAGAAATGAAACAAATAAAGCTCCGGTGAATGAGAGATTTCAAATAGAGTCGAGAGATCATTCTGGAGGTTGTTCTTATGCATTATATAGATTTTTAGTTTTTAGTCTATTATAATGGCTAGGAGGATATACCTGAAACTGTGAACTATAATGCAGTAACCTTGATTCTTAAAGATGATTGCATAACTATATAGCTTTTACAGTGAGATGATGTGCTTGTGAAAACCTTGTGATTGACACTTCCTTTATCTAGTGTATGGACAGATAAGTAAGAAAATAAAGACAAAAATAAATAAATAATAAGGGGATAGGGGTATTGGATATTTTGTGTGTTCTTTTTTATTCTTAATTTTATTTTTTTGTAGTAATGAAAATGTTCAAATATTGATTGCAGTGATGAATGCACAACTATGCGACGGTACTGTGAACCATTGATTGTGCACTTTGGATGACTATATGGTATGTAAATATATCTCAAAAAATTGCATAAAAATACAAAAGAGAAGAACAAAGAGTATGTGGGAAAAAATAGAAAACAGAGAAATAAGGTAAATGTATACGTGAATGTAGCAATAATCACGTTAAACTTAAATCATCTAAACACACCAATCAAAAGCAGGTATTATCATATTAGATGAAAAAGCAAGACTCAAACATAAAGACACAAATAGTTTAAAAGCAAAAGGATAGCAATAGTCATTATCTTAACATCAATTAAAAGAAAAAGTAGTTACATTAAAATCAAAATAAATATCCAAGCATTTTAGAACAAAGAATGTTACCAGTGATAAAGAGAGATATATCATATGGATAAAGGACTAAATTCTTCAAGAGGACATAGCAAGCCTAAACTCTAAAGCACTTAATGAGAAGTTCAAAATAGTTAAAGCTAAAAATGATAAAATTGCAAGGAGAAATAGCTAAGTGCATAAGTATAGCCAGAGATATCAACATCCTCTGTCAGTAATTGATAGAACAAGCAGACAGAAAATCAATAAAGGTATAGAAAACATGAAACAGACTATCAACCAACTTGACGTAATTGAAAATTATAGACCACTGAACTCAAGATCAACAAAATTGTTTCTAGTGCACACAAAACATTTACCAAGATAGACCACAATCTGGGCCATAAATCAACTATCAATACATTTTCAAAGACTCAAATCATATAAAGTATGTTCTCTGAATAAAATACAATTAAACTGGAAATCAAAGGCAGAGAAATATCTAGAAAGTACCAAGATAGTTGGAAAATAAATAACCCACTTGAAAATAACCAATGGACCAAAGAAGAAATCAAAGCATTTTGAACCGAATGAAAATGAAAACACAACATATCATAACTAATGAATAAAGTTAGTGGAGTATTTAGAGGAAAGCATATAGCATCAAGCTCTTTTATTTTAAAAATGAAATATTATGCACAAAAACAAACAGAACAGATAAGGATTGCTACCTTTCTCCTAGAAGTGAGCCAATTGCACATAAAGTACAATCCTAAAAACTGTGCCACATATAGGGGGCAAGAATCAGATGGGTAAGTTGAGAAGATCTTGACAGTTAAACATGCTCTACTCAAAGGGTCTAGAATAAGTTGTGTTAAGCATTAAAGAACCTTAACACAAAGCCGATCAACAGTAAAACCCTAGACAAGAGGAGAAACTGCCCTTTTGAGTTTACTCAAGATAATTAGATGCCCAGACATCAGCAAAAAATTACAAACCATGCTAATAAACAGGAAAACATGACTCAGCCAAGGAAATAAAACTTCAGAGGAGACGATGAATTAAAATTTCAGAGGAAATGATGAATTAAAACTCCAAAGGAAACACAATTAAACAAAGTAATTCAAACACATAGATTAAATCAATTAAAGGAGATGAAGGAAAATATGAACAGAGATTAAAAATATTAAGAAAGTAAGTACTGCATTTATAATTATAACATTGAAGGTCAATGGAGTAAATTCCCCAATCAAAAAACAAAGATTGACAGGATGGACAAAAAAGCATGATCCAACTATATGCTACCTACAAGAGACTCACCTTAGACCCAAGGCAAAAATAGCTTGGAAGTAAAAGGATGGAAAAAAAATTCTATGCAAATAGTAACTGAAAAAGAGCTGGTGTAGTTATACTAATATCAGAGAAAATAGACTTTGAGACAAAAGCTGTTATAAGAGACAGAGAAGGACATTATATTTTAATAAAAGAGGCAACCTACCAAGAAGAAATAATATCATAAATATTAATGCAACTAACCACAGTGGCCCAAAATACATAAGGCAAAGACTGGCAAAACCGAAGGGAGAAATAGACCCCTCTACAATAATAGCTGGAGATTTCAATACACCACTCCCATCAGTAGATAGAACTTCCAGACAGAAGATCAATAAGGAAACAGAGAATTTGAATAATGTGATAAATGAAGTAGACCTAACAGACATATACAGAACATTGCACACCAAAACAGAAAGGTATACATCTTCTTAACTGTACTTGGATCATTCTCTAGGATAGACCACATGCTGGGTCCTAAAACAAGTATCAATAAATTTTAAAAGATTGAAATTATCAAAGCATCTTCTCTGACCATAAGGGAATGAAGGTGGAAATCAACAAGAGGCAGAAAACTCGAAAATCCACAAATACATGGAAATTAAACAACACACTCTTAAACAATCAGTGGGTCAAAGAAAAAAATCACAGGAAAATCAGTATATCTTGAAACAAATGAAAATAAGAACACCACATATCAAAACTTATGGGATACAGCAAAGGCAGTGCTGAGAGGGAAGCTTACATTTGAAAAGAAAAAAGAGCTAAAATAAAATCTAACTGCACATCTGAGGAACTAGGAAAAAAATAGCAAACGAATCCCATTATAAACAGAAGGAAAGAAATAGCAAAGATTAGAGCAGAAATAAATGAAATTGAGAATTAAAAAACAACAGAAAATTGAAAAAATTAAACATTGGTTCTTTGAAAAGATCAATGAAAGGGACAAGCCCTTAGCTAGGCTGACAAAGAAAAGAAAGAGAGAAGATGCAAATAAATAAAATCAGAAATGAAAGGCGGGACAGCACTACTGAACCCACAGAAATGAAAGGATCATGAGAGGATTCTGTAAACAACTGCATGCCAACAAATTAGACAATCTAGATGAAATGGACACCCTCCTAGAAACACAGGAACAACATACGCTGACTTTAGAAGAAATAGAAGACCTTAACAAACCAATCACAAGTAATGACATTCAGTCATCAAAAACCTTCCAAGGGCGGGCCACGGTGGCTCAGCAGGCAGAGTTCTCACCTGCCATGCCAAAGACCCGGGTTCGATTCCCGGTGCCTGCTCATGGAAAAAATAAAAAAGGAACCTTCCAAAAAATAAAAGCCCAGGACCAGATGCTTCACAGGTAAATTCTGCCAATCATTCCAAGAAGAATTATTAGCAATCCTGCTAAAAAGAGGGACTACTACTTAGCTCATTCTGTGAGGCCAAAATCACCCTAATACCAAAGCCAGATAAATATAATAAAAGAAAAGATTATAGACCAATTTCTCTTATAAATATGGATGTAAAAAACTCAACATAATACTTGCAAATCAAATCCAATGACACATTAAAAGAATTATATGCCACAATCAAGTGGATTTTATCCAAGATATGCAAGGGTAGTTCAACACAAGAACACCAACACATTAATATACCACATCAGCAAAATAAAGGGGGAAGAAACCACATGAAAAAGCATTTGACAAAATCCAACTTTCTTTCTTAACAACAACAAAAAAAACACTTAGAAAACTAGGAATAGAAGGAACACAGTAAAGGGTATTTTTGAAAAAACCCACAGGTAACATCATACTCAGTGGTGAAGGACTGAAAGCTTTTCCTCTAAGATCTGGAACAAGACAAGGAAGCCCACTGTCACTTCTGTTATTCAACATCTTACTGGAGGTTCTAGCCAGAGCAGTTAGGTGAGAAAATTGGAAAGGGAGATGTAAACCTTTCAATCTTTGCAAATGGCATGATCCTACATATAGAAAGTCCTCCAAAAAACTACAACAAAACAAACAAACTCAGCAAAGTGTGGGGGTACAAGATCAATAGACAAAAATCATCAGTGTATCTATATACCACTAATGAGAGATCTGAGGAGGATAGTTTTGGAAATGGATGGTAGTGATGGTTGCACATTATTGTGACTGTAAGGAAAAAAAATCCATTTACAATAGCAACTAAAGAATCAAATATCGAGGAATAAATTTAATCAAGAATGTAAAAAAAGTGTACACAGAAAACTATGAAACACTGCTAAAAAATCAGATGAGACCTAAATAAATGGAAGGACATTTCGAGTTCATGGATTGGAAGACTAAATACATTACGATGTCAATTCTACCCAAAATGATTTGCAGATTCAACTCAATCCAAATCAAAACTCCCACAGCCTTCTTTGGAGAAATGGAAAAGTCAATTATCAAATTTATTTGGAAATGTAAGGGACCCCCCAAATAGTCCAAAACATCTTGAAAAAGAAGAACAAACTGGGAGAATTCATCCTTTCTGAGTTTAAAACTTATTATAAAGTTACAGTGGTCAAGACAGCATAGTACTTGCACAAGAATAGTTATATCAACCAGTGGAATTGAATTGAGAGTTTAGAAATTGGCCCTCACATTCTTGGCCAATTGATCTTTTTTTCTTTCCTTCTGTTTTTCACTTGGGCAGGCACCAGAAATCTCACCCGGGTCTCCGGCATGGCAGGCGAGAGCTCTGTCTGCTGAGCCACCATGGCCAGCCCGGCCAATTGATTTCTGACAAGTCTGAAAGTCGACTCAGTTAGGAAAGAATAGTCTCTTCCAGCAATTGGTATTGGGAGAACTGGATCTCCACATGTAAAGTAATAAAAGAGGAACCCCATCTCATATCATATCAGTTATATTTTAGATCAAAGACCTAAAGATAAGAACCAAGATTATAAAACTCCAGAAGAAAATGTAGGAAATAACCTTCAGGATCTTTGTTAAGCAATGGTGTCTTAGACTTGACACCCAAAGAACAAGAAACAAAAGAAAAAAAATAGATGAATGGGATCTCATCAAAATTTAACTTTGCACATTAAAGGACTTTAACATAAAAGTAAAATGACAACCTACTCACTAAGAGAAAATATTTGGAAACCAGATATGCATTATTCTCAATTTCCAAAAGATAGAAGCAACCCAAATGTCCATCAATCAAGGAATGTATAAATAAATTGTGCTATATACGTCGAATGCATATTATTCAGGCATAAAAAGGAATGAAGTCCTGATACATACAACAACATTGATGAACCTCAAAGACATCATGCTGAGTGAAATAAACCAAACACAAAAGAAACAAATATTTTATAATCACACTGATATGAACTAATTGGAATAAGCAAACTGATAGAGTTAGAATATAAAATATAGGTGGCCAGGGGCTGGTTTGTGGGTAGACAATGGGGAGTTAATGTTTACTTTGTAAAAAATTTCTATTTATGTTGATAAATTTTGGAAATCGATGGTAGCACATTATTGTGATTATAGTTAACTGAAACAAAAAACAGCATGGATGAATTTCAGAGGGATTATGCTAAATGAAAAAAGCCAAACCACAAAAAGGAATACATGCTGCACAATTCCATTTGCATAAAATATTAGAAAACAAAACTATTCTACAGTTACAGAAAACAAGAGTTGCCTGGGGTTCGTGTAGAGCACAGAGTGAGGCAAAAAGGAGGGATCACAAAAAAGCCTGAGGAAACTTTTGATGGTGATGGATATGTTCATTATTTTGATTGTGATGATCACAGGTGTGCACATATGTCAAAAAGGATCAAATCATATCCTATAAATATGAGCAGTTTAGTGTATGTCGGTTATACTTCAATTAAAATTGCTAGTTGGGAAAAAAGAAAAGCCCAGAGCATGGAACATTATCTAAAAGGGCAACTCGAATGAAGTGCCCAAGGCTTTGCAGGGAGTGGTAAGACACTCTAAAAACTGTCCTACAGGGGCTGGGGAAAGCAGAGAGAATGGATTAGAAACAGAATCTGCACAGACAGACCTTACCTACTGAATGATTTTGCCTGAACAGCAGAGTACACCATCAGCAGATGAATCCAAGCACCAAATTCAATTAAGTGCTGTACTTAGTAGTAGTTATATTTTTAGACCTGGTTGAATTTCTTTCGAACTCTTTAAAGCCTTGCTGACTTATCTGACTGTTAAATCACATATAAAACCTAGAACAATGAAACTGACTAAAGGAAGGATTTTTAATTACTTGATTACATAACCAAAGTTGATTTTGTGTTTGCCTACTGTGGTGATTTGAAGTTGTATGTACCCCTGAAAAACATGTTCTTAAATTTAATCCATTCCTCTGGGTGTGAACCCATGGTAAGCAGGACGTTTTGATGAAGTTACTTCAGTTAAAGTGTGACCCAATCCAATCAGGATGGGACTTAATCTTCTTACTGGAATCCCCCATAAGCAGAATGAAATTCAGACAGAGGGAGAAGCCACAGGAAACAAGAACTTGAAGTACAATGGAACTCAGAGAGAATGGAGAGGCCCAGAGACACCTTCCTGTGTCTTGCCATGTGACAAGCTAAAGACTAAGAATCACTGGCAGCCAGCTCGAGAATGCCAGAGACCTAGGAAGAAGGCATCACCAGGATGATGCCTTGATTTGGCCTTTTCCCCAGCCTCAAACCATGAGCAAATAAATTCCTATTGTTTAACCCAACGCATTTGCTTGAGCAGCCTAGGAAACTAAAACACCTACTTAGTTTCAAAAACAGCAAGGGGTAACCAGCTTTTCCCAGCACTTTTCAAAAGTGTAAAATTGTCCATGTCCATATAAATATGGAAGAAAGAAAAGAAACAAGAGCACACAACCCAAACAGATTGGAAAGTTGATTTTATTTTAATCAGGAGGAATAGAAACCATGTGTTGTCGAAAGATAAACACAAGGATATAACACATAAAATTTAATCTTTCAGCCCCGTCTGAAATCTATAAAGCTGCAATCAGAGCTACTACTAGCAATCCGCGAGTACTTTGTGTGACACAGGGACCAAGCAAAACAATCTTTCAAAATTGGAATACTAGGCCTGGCTGCTGATGTAATAGGGAACAATGATTAAACTATCAATCAAACAGATTTCTAAAAAATGGTACATGTCATAGTCAAAGATTTCAAACCCAGGACAAAAATCTGGTGTTAGTTACAACAGAAAGGAATTGGGTGGTCTCGGTACAGAGATGATCACAAAATCAGCATAATGTGGAAATCAATTCAAGGGCTATTGTTTTCATATCAGCTCATGTATATTCCACATTAATAAAAGCAAGGTTATAGATTTATAAGCCATGGCCCAATAAAGTGCTTTATGCTATATCCCAAGTTATTTACCATTTTTCAAGGCAAATTCATTTAGTAGGGACTCCATTCTCTAACTGTTCCTAAATATCTTTACTCTTTAAGCAATTCAATTCCTGGTTATTTTTTCCAGATGCACATCACTTTCAACATCAAAAACTGGGTAAATTTCATCCCTGAACCATCTGCAGAGCTGGAAGAAATGGGGTTGGCCTCAGCACTAATTCTCTCTAGAGCCTATCTTATGCACGCTCACATCCAATTGCACATCTCTCCCCTATATAGGAATGTTTAATTGAAATATTACAAGCTCCCATGTGATCGATTCCTCCTCAAGTTTGTTTCCAGGGAAAACTCTTTCTCTGCAAGAGTTTCCATTATCAGAAAGTGAAAGCACAATGTGATTCCCTAAATGTTGCAACTGCCAGAAACCAAATCCATAACCTCGGTTTCCCAGTAGGTATTTTATTTCAATATGCAAGTCATCATTAGGCCTTTTAGAAGTGAAAAATGTGTAACTAAAATAAGTGTAATCAAAGCACAAATATTAAATGTCATTTCATTTTTATAACCCTACAGCAGTGTTTATACATCCCACGAGTATTCTGTGATCCTTGTTATGTGTCAGGCACTGTGTTTAGTGCACAAAGAGATGAATAGAACTTGGTTCCTACCTCAAAATTCTCATAGAAAAGTTGGGGAAATGGACAAGAAAAAATGAAAGTTCTACAGATAGTTGCAGAAGACCCTACAAGAAAGAAAACACATTAGGGATTCAAACACCTCATTTCACCTGAGAAAGAAGCCTAACACATTGAGAAAGACATTATTACAAGTGAAAGTACCCTATCCTATCACTTTGTCCTACAATAAATCACTCATTCCACTTCCACTCACCTCTCCTCATACGTAGACCAACAACCCCAATTTCAAATAATCTGGCCCAATCCTCAGACTTTATATCAAACACACATCCTGTGTTTCAGAAGTGCAGTCGCCAGACACATTCATTCCTGCCTTCATATTCCAGCTCAGGTTCTGCCACCCAAAAGACATTTGAGCCCTTCTACCTCTCGCCATCATCTCCTTATTCATCCAAATCTTAAGTATCCTTCAAGGTCCAAAGTAAGTTCAGCTTTTTCCTCACCAGGCCTTCTCGTGCTACCACAGCCTTCCTGCTTGGTTCTCTGAACTCCTACCACACTAAGGAGCATTGAGACCCACCTTTACCTCCAGTTGTTTCTTGTGTATTAGTTTTACCTCTCCAACTAAAATCTTTCATTTCTTCTAAGACCATATGCTCCAATATGCTGAGAGCACAGTAAATGCTCAGAAAAACATATACTGATCCTGATTTACATGGACATCGAGGTCAAGTGAGACTATAATTTTTCCAAGGTAACAGGGCTACATAGTAAATACACATTAATAGCTACCATTTGTCAAGTACCAATATGTCAAGTTCTATGTTATTAAGTATTAAAGAAAAAATAGATGCTGGGTTCTCTAGCTTTCCACAGGCATTTATAGCATATGCTTTAATATACCATATTATTATGATAATAACAACTTTTATTTGTTGATTCTTTACTTTGTGCCAAGAGTTGTATGTCAGCCATTTCATTTATTCTTCAAAAAACGTTATAAAGTAAATATGATCACCATCCTCAAAAAGGTTAAGAAACTTGCCCAAGTTCTCACTGCTGGATTCTAAAGTGGGTCTGACTGACATCACATCTTTTGTTCTTCATGTCTCTGCATCATCTCTGAATTACAAAAAAAAAAAAAAATCCACTCTTACATGGATTTATTAATTAATAAGAAGCATATGAAACATGTCCATTCTAACTCATGCTACACCCAGCTCATACCCACATCCATAATATGTAGCACAAACTGGAGAGTTTACAATGTTCCATAAAATCTTAGTTCTGGAGATGTTAAACTCCCAATTATCTAGCATTTATAAAAGGTGTGTGGTCAGTCTGCCTGCCGTGGTGCAAGTTCACTGGACAATGACCAACTTAGAAGTGTACTCTGCGTGGTACAGTTTTTCTGATGCCACACTTGGTGCTCCACAATCTTAAGTTGTTTAACTACAGTGCTATTTGTGTGTTTGTCTGCTTATTTAAATAAACTGATAGCTGTTCTTCCAGACTTCAGCCTGATGCTCTCACTCCTTTCTTTTTCCCCCATTCAAATCACTGTTACCTAATTAGTTGTGCATATTTGATGGTAGTTTTTTCCTCCCCAATCCACTGGTAATTTAACAAGTGATACAATAATTACCATAGCAACAGGGAATTTTATTATAGAATACCTTCCTTCTACTCATGCACACATTTTATTTGTGCAATAGGTAATTATTTACTTATTTATTATCAATAGTGGATCAAAGTCGGTAGGACCTTAATTACTTCCTAATTATCCACACCCTATTTCTTTATAAAGACTGACTTGAAAACAGCAGCTCAATAGCTCGGACATTTTACAGCTAACATTGATTTCTCCTCCCTCCTCATTTATTGATGGATCATTTTCCCTCTTGAATTTCTTTTTTCTCTAATAAAGTTGTAAATGACCCTGCTTATTCTTTTAAATTTCTTTAGTTAGCATTAGTTCAGTTGTCCATTTCATTTTCTTTGCCTCTAATAGTTCTATCGAGATTCTCTTGGTTGGATCCTTCCCTCTATCCCATTTCCAGTAAATGCTTCTTTCATCTTTAGACTCTACTCTGCTTCGTGTCATTTAAATGCCATATACTGTCTTACACAAAATTATGTTGCAAAATAATTTTTCTATCAAGTAAACTATCTCCCTTCATGCCAACATGCACACCATCATTTAAAAAGTGTTCTCCTTTTTCTTTTGGTAGCTTTAAAAGACCTGAAAGTTGCAGATACTCTATCACTTATATATTTTGCCGGAAAAATAAAACAAATTCGTCAATGAATAGCATATGCATTTACTTTGAGTAGCCTGAGGAAAACAGTAACAATCAGAGCAGTTCTATAAATAGACACTTCATCAGTTTAATCTTTTCAGGATTTCCACAAACACAGCTATATTCTGCGCAAGGAAAAATTCTCTCAGTGAGTTGCTCCATCCACAGAACAAAACTCCTATTTGTTCTTCATTTTTACTTCCGGCTCCAAATTGTGCTTCAAACTGTGAAGTGATTTCTTCCTGAAGAAACAGAAAGGAAGATAAGCAGTTTCCAGTTAAGCATCAGGAATATTTCTTTACTAGAATCTGTACCTTAGGCGGTATTTTTTTTTTTTTTGGTATACTCCTTTCCCAAAGTGATCTTTATTTTGCTTCCAAGTCAAAGTGATCTTTATTTTGCTTCCAAATATCCTAAAACAATGACACAAGCAAAAAGACTATAATTTTAAACTTAAATTACAGCATGAGACATGACAAACTATATATTGTATTTGCTTCCTATGGCTATTATACTAAATTACCACAAACCTGGTGGATTAAAACAACACAAATTTATTATTTTACACGTCTGGAAGGCCAAAGTCCAAAATTGGTCTCACTTGCATAAAATCACAGTGTCAGCCTGGCTGCATTGGAGTCTCAGAAAGAATTGAGGGTCTAAGGGAGAATCTCTTTTCTTTCTTTTTCCAGCTTCAAGAAGCTGCCCCAAATCTTTGGCTTGTGGTCTCCTTCCATCCTCAAAGCCCAGAATGACTGGTTGAGTCTTTCTCATCACTGTAACACTGACTCTTCTGTCTCCCTCTTTTGCTTGTAAGAATCCTTACATACATTGCACCGAATGTGATAATCAAGGATACTTTCCCTATCTCAAGCTCAGCTGAGTAGCAACCTTAATTAATCTTCAATCTTAACTCCTCCATTGCCATGTAATATAACATGTTTACAGGTTCTGGGGACTAAAATATGGATATCCTTGACCATTATTTTGCCCATCCCAAGTACTATAAATGAATGTGGGTACCAGAACTTACATTTTCAATGGAATGTTATCCCTTCAAAATACATTCACTTGGGGAGACCCAACACTTACTCAAATCATACTAAAAAAGGTTAGGGGGATCCCTTTTCTGCCTGCTGTCTTCAAAATCAGTGGGATGATGGTGGCGTAAGATACTTCAGGATACCATTTCCACACAGAATCTTTGAACAAGTAGCAAAAACTGAAAGAGCCAACTTCCTTGAAATTCCAGAAAACAGTTAAAGGGTTGTAGTTTACTGGGCAATCACCAAATGAAGAGAAATACCAGCATTAAAAACAGTAGGAGAGGGCAGGCAATGGTGGCTCAGAGGCAGAGTTCTCGCCTGCTATGCGGGAGACCCGGGTTCATTTCCTGGTCCCTGCCCATGTTAAAAAATAAAAATAAAGACAAAAACAGTAGGAAAAGCTCTTGGTGCCCTGCTGGCTCTTTCCCAACCACTCCCCAGCATGGTGTGGAGTCAGCCTGCACTCCTGTTGGGGGTCCCTGGCCCTGCTCTGGAGGGAGCAGAGTAAACACTATGTGCATACTGGAGTGCCTATATCTTTGTCAATCTATGGGGTGGCAGCCTGAAAACTGATAAAGGACATCCATCTCTGTCTCACCATTCCAGAACTTGCCTTGCACACAGGAGCAGCATGAGGACAGCTAACAGAGTGTGAAAAACAAAGTCAGTGTGCCCTGAGGCAAAGGATGGCAAACCTCGAGACATTGATTAGAACACCTAAGACGGAGAGAACGTCTATTTCATAGGGAGTACAGAGGACATTCAGGTTCCTAAAATGGGGGGTTTCCTAAGGTCACAAGCTAGAACAAGACCAGAACAGGATGCAGGCTCAGAAAACATGGAGCAGACCCTGCATTTCACTTTTGCTTAAGGCTGATCTTCTTGAAAAGGGGATTGAATGCTGAAGGAGAGCACCAACCAATGCAGAGCCAATTTGCAAAGGTGTGAAAGGTGTTTTTTTTGAGTTGATTTGTTTGTTTTTCTTAACTCCTGATATGCAAGGATATCTTTCTCATATCATTAACTAGACATGAACTTAAGAAAAAGAGAGCTCAGAGACTAAGGCCCAGCAATAATACTTTAAAATATTAAAACATATGGTATATAAAAAAAAAAAGATTATAAGAAAAAAAAAAAAAAAACAGAAATTGATGGCCCATCCAAAGGAACAAGATAAAAATTCATAAACCATCAATGAAGGAGAGGAGAGTTTGGACATAAAAGACAAAGACTTTGAAAAATGATCTTCAATATACTTAAGGTGATAAAGGAAAACACAGATAAAAATTAAAGGATATAAGGGAAACAATGAAGGAACAATATAAGAATCCAAATAAAAACATTTTTTAAAAGAAATAAACAGAAATACTGGAGATGAAAGCCACAATAGCTAAAATGAAAACTTCCTTAAAGGGTTTCACAGCAGATTGGAGTTTGCAGGAGAAAGAATCAGTCAACTCAAAGACAAGACAATGAACCAATTCAGATTGAGAGTAGAAAGAAAAAAGAATGAAAAAAAAAAAAGAACAGAGTTTAAGAAACCTGTAGAACACTACCAAGCATAATAAAATACACATTAAGAGTATCCCAGAAGGAGAAAAAGAGAGAAGGGGACAGAGGGTTATTCACAGAAATAACTACTGAAACTCCCCAAATTCAGGGAAAGATATGAATATGCACATTCAAAAAGAGCAACAAAACTCAAACTGTATAAACTCAAAAAGAATCTTGCTCAGACACATGATAGTCAAACTGTCAAATGCCAAAGTCAAGGAGAGTGTTCTAAAATCTACAAGAGAAAAACAAGTTCAAGAAGGCAATGGGACTAAATATTTACAGCGCTAAAAGAAAAAAAAAATGCCTAACAAGAATTTTATATCCAAATTTTGATGGACTGTGAACTTTGGGCCCTATACATGATGCCCAATGAATGCAGGTGGCTGGAGGATGCACTAACTGAGAAGTAGATTGGCAAATGATGGTGTATACTTATAATGGAGGTTGTGCTGCTACAAAAAGGAAGAAAGTCGTGAGGCATGCAACGATGTGAATGAACATGTGGGACACTTGGTGAGACAAAATAAGCCAGAAGCAAAAGAACAAGAATGGTATGGTCACCTATAGAAAATGCTTATAACAAAACAGGGGCCTAGATTGTAAGCTTTTAGAGCAAACATATTAAGTCTGGAGTGGTGATTATTATCTCTGGATTTTTA
This sequence comes from Tamandua tetradactyla, assembly GCF_023851605.1. NCBI lineage: Eukaryota > Metazoa > Chordata > Mammalia > Pilosa > Myrmecophagidae > Tamandua > Tamandua tetradactyla. The sequence goes on from NC_135331.1 coordinate 53,819,451, forward strand.
GAGGCTGCTTTATATATATAACCTGATATTTAGAGATAAAAACGAAGCCGAACAGATTGGGGTTAAAGTAATTCAGAATGTAGGGGTAAGAAAGACAGTGTCTGTATTTTAGAAGCACATATACTCTTTGAAACCATTGGAAGAAAAGTTTATTTGATCTGGAATTGAAATTTTCTGTAGTGCACAATCTAATTCGACCTATCTGTATAGCTCATTTGAACAACTGAAACACAGGGCACACAGAAGAAGAAAGAGGTCCTTTAATCCTGTATAGATCATTGTAATGCCTGGATATATCCTAGAGTATATTAAGCAGATAATAAAAAAAAAAGTATTGGCAAAGTCCCCTGAGGGATGGGAGAATGGATATGGAACTATTAAACATTACTATCAGGGAACCCCCTGGTTCTGTGTCAAACTTTAGGGATACCCAAATCAATAGGCCACCCCTCGATCATGAGGCTTACTCTTGTGAAGCTTAACAGAGATGCTTAGGCTACCTGTAGGCATGCCTAAGAGTTACTTCTGGAGGACCTCTTTTGTTGCTCAGATGTGGCCTCAGTATCTCTAAGCCCTACTCTGCAAGTGAAATCATTGCTTTCACCCCTACATGGGACATGGGACATGACATCCAGGGGCGAAAGTCTCCCTGGCAATGTGGAAGATGACTTCCAAGGATAAATCCAGACCTGGCACCATGGGATCAACAATTCCATCCTGACCAAAAGGGGGCAAAGAAGTGTAATTAATAAAGTATTAGTGGCAGAGAGGGTTCAAATACAGTCTCGAGGCTATTCTGGAGGTTGCTTTTATGCAAGCTTTAGTTAGACCTTGCTACCTATCTATCATAACCTTCCAATGCCCAGCCAGGGCCATTCCAGCCAATCCTAAAGAACACCTAGGGCAATATATAAGATTCCACAAGGGCTCCATTCACTAGAGTAACTTTCCAGAAACCTGTAACTTCCAAATGGGTGCCTGGTCCAGATAAGCCCTGAAACCTAGCCCAACCTCTCCAGAACATAAGATAGCTCCATCTCCCTATCATACTAGTGACAGACCCTTCCAATATGAAAAATTTAGAATTGCCATAGCCCGAACACCCCTAAAGAGAGGGGTGGAAAGATCAAAGGTGATGGTGGAGTTATAAAGAGAAGATAGGATTTAACAAATGAATATGAATGCTGAATCATTAAATTGATATGTCTTTTAGTCTCCAGTATTTTAGAGCAGCTAGAAGTAAAAACCTAAAATTTTGAAATTATAACCTATGTCAAACTCTGAAATATTTTCTATAACTAATTGTGGTGCTGTGCTTTGAAATTCATAGCTTTTTGTATATATGTTATTTTTTACAAAACAAAAAGATGGAAAAAAGTTGATTGTGATTATTAAAAAAACATTTAAAGCCTCTAGCCGCCTATATTCTGAAGAAGCTAGATGGAAAAATATGAGAGGATCATATGGTAGCCCATGACGAACTCTGAGATCTGTCCTGTAACTACTTGTTGAAGAGTGCTTTCTTTTTATTTCTTTGCTTTGTATATATATTATAATATACAATTTTTAAAAAGTTAAAAATAAAAAAAGAGGGAGATGAAATACAGAAGGGCCAGCCCTTCCAGAATATCAACTAATTCCATCCCCTCACCCCATATTATTGATAGCCCCTTCCAACATGGAAAAGTTAGAATGGGCATAGCCCAGATACCCCTAAAGAGTGGGAGAAAGATCAAAGGTGATGGTGGAGTTATACAGAGAAGGTCGGGATTAACAAATGAGTATGAGTGTTGAATCTTTATACTGATATTTCTTTTAGCCTCCAGTACCTTAGAGCAGCTAGAAATAAAAACCTAAAATTGTGAAACTATAATCCACATCAAACTCTGAAATCTGTTCCTCAACTAATTGTTATGATGTACTTTGAAATTTATTGCTTTTATGTATATATGTTATTTAAAGAGAAGGAGGAGGATAACAAAGAAGATAGGATTTAACAAATGAGTATAACTGCTGAAATATATAGACATTTCTACTGGTCTCCAGTGTCTTGGAGTAGCTAGAAGAAAAAATGAAAAATTGTGGAACTGTAACCCATGCAAAATTTTAAAATCTGTTTTATAACTGCTTGTTAAAATATACTTGTATTGCTTTTTTGTATAAGCATTATATTTCACAATAAAAAAATAAAAAAAGAATTTTATACCCAGCAATAGGTCTTTCAAAAACAAGAGTGAGATTAGACATTCTAAGATGTATAAGAACTTAGCAAGCTTTTCACCATAAGAACTGCCTTACAAGTAAGTAAAGGGAGTACTTCAAACTGAAAGGAAAGACACTAGAAGGTGGATCAATGTGGCATCAAAAAATAAAGATAACCATATGGGCAATTATAAATGCCAGTACTATTGCATTATATTTTTTGATACATAACTCCACTTTTTTCTTCCTACAGGTTCTAAAATGCATAAGAAGTAATAATAAATACATTATTTTGGACATAAAATAAAGACATCATTTGTAACACATATAAGAAAAAGGTGAAGGGATAGAAGGATATAATAACCGTGTATGTAGCTGCAATAGAAGTTAAGTTGGTATCGACACACATGATCATTATGCATATAGGATGTTAAATTTAATTCCCATGGTAACATCCAAAAACAAAAATCTGAGAAAGATATGCAGAAGGAAATGAGAAGGGACTACATTTTGTATACTACAAAAAGGCAGATAAATATGAAAGTAGAGGTTTTAATTTCCTAGGCTGCTCAAAGCAAATACCATGAAATGGTCCAGCTTGAACAGGGGGAATTAATTAGCTTACAGTTATGAGGCTAATAAAACTGTCCAAATTAAGGCATCATCAAAGGAATACTTTCTTCCAAAATACTGGATGCTGGAGATCCTTCACTCCTTTGTCATAGGGAAAGGCACATGGGGGTGTCTGCTGGTCTTTCCCTTCTCTTCCAGATTTCTTTAATTTCATCTTCTTGCCTCTTTGCCTTTCTTTTTCTCTCTCTGCATTCATTCAATTTATAAAGGACCCCAGGAAGAGGACTGCCTAGTTTAAAATTGTTATGTACCCCCAGAAAAGCCTATGTTCTTTTAATCCAATCTTGTAGGCAGTGGACCTATTGTTGGGTGGGTTGTTTTGACTGGGTTGTTTCCAGGGAGATATGACCCCACCAATTCAAGGTGGTCCTAATCTTCTTACCAGAGTCCTTTAAGAAGAGATATTTTGGAGAGAGTATGGAGCCAAAAGAAGCTAAGAAAGACAGAAACATCTAGGAGAAACAAGCAAGGACCCAGAGATAGAAGCCAGAGACATTTTGGAGAACAGGGCCAACAGTCTTCACCAGGTGCTTTCCAATGTGACAGAGGAAACTTGAATGCCACCAGCCTTTCATCAGAATCAAGGTATCTTTTTCTGGATGCCTTAATTTAGACATTTTCATGGCCTTAGGACTGTAAACTTATAACCTAATAAATCCCCTTGAAAAAGCCAACCCATTTCTGGTATATTTCATTCTGGCAGCTCTAGCAAACCAAAACATATTTTGATAACAGAGAAATCAGGTGCTGCTGAATTTGCAAATGTCACATATGTTGGAAAAGCTTTTCAAGTGGCTAATGGGAAGATTCTGGAAAAATTGTAAGGAGCTTTACAGAAAAGTACTAAATTGTTTCAAAGAGACTGTTGGTAGAACTGTGGACTCTAAAGATACTTCCAATGAGGCCTCAGACAGAAATGATGAATGTGTCATTGCAAACTAGAGGGAAGGTGATCCTTGTTTTAAAGAGGCAGAAGTTTGGCAAAATTGAGTGCTGATGTTGGATGGAAGGGAGAATTTGAAAGCAATGAGCTGGGATACTTGCTGAGGAAATTTCCAAACTAAACATGGACAATGGAGCCTGGCTTTTCCTTGCAGCTTATATTAAAATGTGAGAGGAAACAGATAAGCTGGGCACAAAGAAACCAGAAATGGATAGTTTGGAAAATTCCAAGTTTTGGGGAAATGAGTCACCATAAAATAGTGCCCCATGTGAGTGTTTAACAAAATATAGAACAAGTCAACCATTATTGGGCAGACCAGGATTGAAAATGGAGTTATCCAGGAAGGATTTGTGGAAAGTCCTATTGTCTGTGGTTGTGGTCCCTGTATGCTGCATGGAAAACTGACAAGTTTGTTGCATGATTTGTATAAATGGAGCCACTATCAGTCTGGACTAAAAGGGACATAAAAGAGATATGCTGAAGGAAAAATTAATTAAAAGGCAGGGTCATGGAGTCTGAGGCCTGTAGCAAAGACACCTTGGGCCAGGAGAGTAGACTCACCCATGCACATAGAAAAGGTGAGTTTGCCCTGGAGTTTCATAGGGTGGACCTTCTGTTCCATTATTCAGGGAGAGTTTTGCTGCCTCAGGATTCAGAGACAGTGTAGCACATTCCCCGGGGATTGGGTAGAGCCTGGCCACCACCCCACTGGGGTCTAAAGAGTTTGAGGCTGAGCCCTGCATGGCAGAGACCCAGGGTGCCACATGCTTGAAGAGTGTGAAGCCAAGAACAAGGTGGCCTCTCTAATGCTTGGATATGTTACAATGCTCACCCCAGTGTTCAGAGTGAGTAGGACAGCTGTATAAGCCCTTGGAGAGGGTGGGACTGCCAATCTCTCAAACCCCAAAGATAAAACCTATCACAAACAAATCATTCTATAAATGACTCATGGACTTTGAAATCTAATGGAGCTTGTCTTGCTGGTTTCTGGGACTGTTTGTAACTTTTAACTCCTGTTTCCCTTCCAATTTCTCCCTATGGCAATGGAAACATTTATCCTATGACTGTCCCTCCTCTGCATAGTGGAAGCAGATAATTTGTCCAAGTTTCACAGGTCCACAGCAAGATGAGAATTTTGCCATAGGAAAAACCATGACTGTAACTGATTTTTATGAGACTTTGTATTGTTTTTGATTTGGCATTGTACTTGTATAGTTACTGAAATAGTTTAAGACCTTTGTGATATTGGGATGGTATGAATGCATTTTGTAAATGGAAAGAATATGTCTTTTGGGGACCCACAGGGTGGAATGTGTTGATTTGAAACTGTTATGTACTTCCAGAAAAGCCATGTTCTTTTTTTTAAGCCATGTTCTTTTACTCTAATCTTGTGGGGCAGACCTATTGTTGGGTGGGAGTGCTTGATTAGGTTTTTTTCATTGACATGTGAGCCCCAAACACTCAAGGTGGATCTTAATCCACTGGCTGGAATCCTTTAAGGGAGAGACATTTTGGAGAGAGTTCAGAGCTGAGAGAGGCTAAAGAGAGATAAAAATGTCCTGGGAGAAACAAGCAAGAACCCACAGAAACCAGATAGACTTTGGAGAAAAAGGCCAACAGATACCACCATGTGGCTTCCCATGTGATAGAGGAACCCTGGATGCCTTCAGCCTTTCTTCAGAGTCAAGAAATCTTTCTCTGGGTGCCTTAATTTGAATATTTTCATAGCCTTAGAACTGTAAATTTACGACATAATAAATCCCCTTTGTAAAATCCAACCCATTTCTTATATATTGCATTCTGTAAGTGTTACCAAACCTAAACAAGGTTTAAGACTCATCCTGAAAGAGGTAATGTTTTGATTTGTTAAAGCTGCTAGAATGCAATACACCAGAAATGGGAATAGCTTTTTTAAAAGAAATTTATTAAGTTACAAGTTTACAGTTCTAAGGCCATAAAATGTCCAAACTAAGCCATCCAAGGAAAGATACCTTGACTCAAGAAAGGCAAATGGGTGCAGAACACCTCTGTCAGCCAGAAAGGCACACAGCTTGTGTCTCCTGGTCCTATTGCTTCTGGTTTCAAATAGCTTTCCCAGGAATGTTTCTTTCTGCCCCCTCCCCCTAAATGTCTGGGTCTTTTGTCAGCTCTGTCACTTCTCCAAAATGTTTCCCCTTTAAAGGGCTTCAATAAACTAATCAAGACACACCTTAGATGGACAGTACCATCTAATCAAAAGGTCACACCTGCAATTGAGTGAATTATAGCTCCATGAAAACAATCTAATCAAAGGACTCCATCCTAAACAATTTGAGTGAGGATTGAAAGAACATGACTTTTCTGGGGTACATAACATTTTCATATTAACACAGGTGGGTCACACCTTAACTGTAGCAGCCTTATCAAAAAGTCCTATTTACAGTGGGTTTACAGCCACAGGAATGGATTAACTTTACATATGGTTTTTTCTGGGTTACATACAGCTTCCAACTACCATGGTAGGCATTAATGGGAGAATTGAGGGACAAAAAGATAAAGATGTAAAAAACAAAATACCAAAATGGGAGAAGAAAGTCTTGCACACTGGTTGCTACATTAAATGTAAATGGTTTAAACTCTCCAGGCAAAAGGCAGAGATTGATAGAACGGATAAAAAAGCATCCTGTCTGGGGAGTGGGGAAAGGGATAGGGAGGGCCTGTTAATGAGTATAGGGTTTCTTATAGAGGTGAAGAAATATTCTAAAGTTAGGGAGTAGTGATGGTTGTACAACTCTGTGAATATAGAAAAACCACTGAATTTTATATTTTAAAATATACAATGTGCTGTCTACAAGAGACTCACATAAATTCAAAGATACAAAAAAGTTGAAAGTGAAAGGATAGAAAAAATATACCAAGCAAATTTAAGCAAAAGACCTGGGCTAGCTATACTAATATCAAATAAAAGACATATTAAATAAAAAACTGTTATAAAGGACAAAGAATATCACTATATACTTCTAAAAGCATCATTCAACAAGACTTAAAAATTATAAATGTATACGCACCTAATGGAAGAACCTCAAAATATGTGAAGAAAGTATTACAGATTTGAAGGGAGAAATAGTAGGTTCTACATTAATAGTAGGAGACTTCAACACATGACTTTCAATAATGGGTAGGATATCTAGACAGACTATCAATAAGGAAATAGAAAATATGAAGGACACTATAAATCAGCTAAACTTAATAGATATATATAGAATACTTCACCAACAACAGCAAAATATAGATTCTTCACTAGTGCACCTGGATCATTCTCCAGGATAGACCATGTTCTGGTTTGAAACTGTTGTATGCCCCAGAAAAGCCATGTTCTTTCAAATCCTAATACAGTTTCATGGTGGCAGCTACATTTTATAATCATGATTCAATACAGTAGAGTAGAAACTTTTGATTAGGGCGTTCCTTGCAGAGGTGACTCACCCAATTGGGGTGTTACTTTTTGATTAGATGATGTGACTCTGCCCATTCAAGTGGGTCTTGATTAGTTTACTGGAGTCCTTTTAAAGGGAAAACATTTCAGAGAAAGTTAGCTCCAGACAATTGGTAATACAGAAGCCCCAGGAGACATCAGGAATTGAGAGAGCCAACAGAAGTTAGGCAGGAACCAGAGCCCAGCAGACATCATCATGTGCCTTTCTATGAGATGCAAAACTAAGAGATAAACCCCAGAGATTTTCCCTGAAGCAATTAAGTCAGGCCCCGCGGATGCTTAGAGAGGACTCCACTGGAATCAGAAACTTCAAGCAATAGAACCAAGAAGAAGGACCAGCAGATACCAGCCACATGCTTTCCTAGCTGATGGAGGTGTTCCAGATGGCATCTGCTTTTCTTGAGTGAAGGTAACCTCTTGTTGATTCCTTAATGTGGACATTTTTGTGGCTAAACTTTAAACTTGCAACTTAATAATCCCCTTTATAAAAGCCAACCCATTTCTTTCATATTGCATTCTGACAGTATTAGCAAACTAAAACAGACCATATGTTAGGTCACAAAATAAGTCTCAATAAATTAAAAAATATTGAAATCATGTAATGTATCTTCTCCAACCACAGTGAAATGAAGCTAGAAATAAATAAGAAGGAGAACTGGAAAATTCATAAACATGTGGAAATCGTATAACACACTCTTAAACAACGAATGGGTCAAAGAAAAAATCAAAAAGGAAATTGAGATATATCTTGAGTCAAATTAAAATGAAAACATAACACACCAAAATTTATGAGATGTTGCAATGGCAGTGTTGAGAGGGCAACTTAGAGCTCTAGATCCTTATATTAAGAAAGAATAAAGATCTCCAATCAGAGACCTAACCCCACAAGTGGATGATCTAGAAAGAGAAGAGCAAACTGAACCCAAAGAGAAGCAGAAAAAGGAAATAACAAGATTAGAACAGAAGTAAATGGTATAGAGAATAAAAAAAAAAGCAATAGAACCAATAAAACCAAAAATTGGTTCTTAGCTGGACTGACAAAGAACAAAAGAGAGTCACTAACAACTTAAATCAGAAATGTAAAAGGGGATATTACTATGGGCCTGACAGAAATAAAAAGTATTATAAGAGGACACCATGAATAATATTACACCAGATCATAAAACCTAGATAAAAGGAACAATTTCTAGACATACAAACCACCTACACTGACTCAAAAAGAAACAGAGGGTATCAGTAGGCCCATAACAAATAAATAAGTTGAATTATTAATTTAAAACATCTCATCAAAGAAATGTCCCAAACTAGATAGCTTCACTGGTAAATTTTACAAAATATTCCAAGAAGAATTAACACCAGTCCTGTTCAAACTCTTCCAAAAAATTAAAGAGGACAGACATTTACTGTCATTCTATCAGACCAAAATCATCCTAATACCAAAGCCAGATAAAGACACCACTAGAAAAGAAAATTAGAGACCATCCCTTATGAATATGGATGCAAGAAATCCTCAATAAAATGCCATAAAACTAAATCCCATAGCACATTAAAACAATTATATATCATGATCAAATGGGATTTGTCCCAAGTATGAAAGGGTGGTTCAAAATAAGGAAATCAATTGATGTAATGCACCACATTAATAGAAGAAAGGAAAAAAACACATGATCATCTCAATTGACAAAAAAGGTATTTGGCAAAATCCAGCATGCTTCTTGATAAAAGCACACAGAAAACTAAGACCATAAGGAAGCATCTTCAACCCAATAAAGGGGATATATGAAAAACCCATGCTAATATCATATGCAACAATGAAAGAGTAGAAAACTTTCCCTTTAAAGTCTGGAACAGGACAAGTATGCCCATTGTCACCACTGTTATTTAACATTACACTGGAAGTTCTAAGCAGAGCAATTAGGCAAGAGAAAGAAATAAAAGGCATCCAGATTGGAAAGAAGAAGTAGAACTTTCTCTATTTGCAAATGAGATTATCCTTTATATGGAAAATCCTGCAAAATTTACAGTAAACAAAGTAGATAAGCAAATTCAGCAAAGTGCTGGGGTAAAAGAGCAAGAAGCACTATCAATTATTTCTGTTCCTACTTTGAATCTCTTACCAAATTCTTCCCATCCTTTACCCAAACTGTCTCTTAGCACTGTCCTCTCCCAGGGAGACCTCCTAGTCTAAAGTCTTCAGGACCTGGATTGATAACAGCCTCTGCAGTAGTTGCTCAAATTCCATCGTCTCCCCACCCAACTCAGAAACTGCTGCTGAATCACCGTTACAAATTTTATAATCTCATTCTTCTGCTTAAGAACACAAAAGCTTCCAATTGCCAAATAGATACTATAATGAAAGCTAACATTCATCCAGCCATATATCTAATCAGTCACATCCTTTCTTACTCCTCTATAAAAACCCACCTCAGGCCAAGAAAGTCTATTTTCAAACTCCAACCAGCATGATTTATTTAGCCTCAAAAGCATGTTTATTTTTACTTTTACATCATTACCAGTTCTTAAAATATACCTTGTTTCTTCATCCCCCACATTCTTTGACACTTTAAAACAGGTCAAGTTTCCTCTCCTACAAGAGTCTCTTCCTAATCAATGCCACCAGACTGAGGCCCTCAGTTTATCAATTAAAAACACTGTCATCCTTCCAGCATCAAACTATCAAAATAGTTAACATTAACTGAACTCTTATTGTATGCTAAGCACTTTGCATGGATTAGCTTATTTCTCACATTCAAAAAAAAACTCTAAGAATGTGTACTATTATCCCCGTTTAACAGATAAAAAAAAAAAAAAAACTGATGCTTGGAGAGTGTTTCAGTTTGCTAAACCTGCCAGAACTCAATAAATCAGAAATGGGTTGGTTTTTAAAATGGAGATTTATTAGTTTACAAATTTACAGTCTAAGGCCATAAACTGTGCCAATTAAGGCATCCACAGGATGATACTTTCTCTGAAGAAAGGGCTACTGGCATCCCAGTTTTTCTGTCAGATAGCAAGACACGTGGCCAGTGTCTGCTGAACCTTCACTCCTGGGTCTCACTGTCCTCAGCTCCTGGTTCTAGTGGCCTCCTCTCTGAGCTTCTGCAGGTTCTCTCTTCGCATCTCTGGGGCTTTTCTCTCTCAGCTCTCTCAGCTTTTTCTGCCTTTTATTCTCTCATAAAGGACTCCAGGAAAAGGATTAAGACCCACCTTGAACGGGATGGGTCACAACTCAGTTGAAATAACCTAACCAATAGTTCCCACCCACAGCACATTTGTGTCCGCAGGAATGGACTAAAAGGACAAGCCGTTCTCTGGGGTACATAACGGCTCCAAACTAGCACAGAGAGGTCAAACAGTTTTCCAGAGCTACGTTGTTGAAACATGGCAGAGCAAGGTCTTGGACCTGGACTGCCTGGATTCATTGCCTATGCCTTAACCACGGCCCTACACAACTTCCATGGTAATTATGTCACTCAGTGCCTGAAAGTCATTTACGTTTGTCTAATCTGTTAATCCATCTCGACCGTAAGGTACTAAAGGTCATGGACCATTCTGGACTTTTTGTTCGTTTTTTAATATTTTTATTAACAAATCTTTACACACATACAGACCATACACGGTGTACAATCAGTGGCTCACAATATCATCACATATTGTATATTAATCACCATGATCATTTTTTAGAACCTTTGCATCGCTCCAGAAAAAGAAATAAAAAGAAAAAAACTCATACATTCCATATGCCTTACCCCTCCCTCTCATTGACCACTAGTATTTCCATCTACCCAATTTATTTTACCCCTTATCCTCCCTATTATTATTCATTTTATCCATTTTTTTACTCATTTGTCCATACCCTGGATAAAAGGGGCATCAGACTGAAGGTTTTCACAATCACATGTTGCATAAATTATATTTTTATACAATTGTCTTCAATAATCAAGGCTACTGGACCACATCTTTTCGGTTTCAGGTACTTCCCTCCAGCCACTCCAATACGCCACAAACTAAAAAGGGATATCTATATAATGTATAAGAATAACATCCAGGATAACCTCTTGACTCTGGTTGAAATCTCTCAGCCATTGAAACTTGTCTCATTTCTCTCTTTCCCCTTTTGGCCCAGAAAGTTTTTTCAGTCCCTTTGCTGGGTCCTGGCAAATCCCAGAAGTTCTGTCCCACATTGCCAGGGAGATCTATATTCCTGGGAGTCATGTCCCATGTAGTGGGGAAGGCAGTGAGTTCACCTGCCAAGTTGGTTTAGAGAGAGAGAGAGACCACATCTGAGCAACAAAAGAGGTTCTCTGGGGGTGACTCTTAAGCATAATTTTAAGCAGGCTTAGCCTATCCTTTGCAGGCATAAGTTTCATAGAGGTGAACCCCAAGACGATTGGGCTTTTAAAACATTCATCAGGTAGAATTGTTAAGAAATTCTGCAAATCAAATTATCTCCAAACAGTCTAGGAGCATCATCTACACTTTTGCCTTATTCGAAGAAATATAGCATTTTTGTGAAACCAAATTTAAGCAGAAAAATTGATGTTAAAAGAAACACATTTCTAAACTAGCATATGTAAAAACAAGTCTTTGTTTGCAAAAATCCCAGGAAGGAGTAATCCATCTTTTCTTCCCAGACAAAATTAAGAGTACATAACAACCTCCCTGATGATATACCTGAATAAGCATTGCCAGGATTTACTATATAAAGAGCCAAATATTCCATTTTCTTGCAACTGTTAAGTCTTAGTAAGTCTTCAGATGTTGAACAGCCTTCTAGAAAGAAACTCAATCAAAGAAAACAAAATTATATCTCTTCTTCAAAATTGTAATAGGAGAAAATTTGTGAAAACAGTGGAATAAACAAATACTAGAGGATTTATTTTATAATTTCCTACCTTCCCCCCTAAAAGCCCATTCCCACCGTAAAAAAATGGATATTTGACATATGTTGAGTTTTATTCCACCTGTTCTTATTGGTTACATCCTAGTAGAGCTAGGTTTGTGGATTTACACTGGTGAATTTGCAATCCCCTCAACTTGCAACTAGTCTACTCAGAAGATGCAAAATAATTTTTACTTTGCTCTTTTTAAAAGGCATGAAGAAATAAAAATGTCCACTGGCAGGAATAAGCAATTGTGTAATACATCCTAAAGCATACTGCAAACAATTTTCAAAACGATGTTACTTTTAATTATTCATTTCTCAGCTCCCCCTTACAAAGAGAAAACTGGGAATTGGTGTATTTGGAGTTGCATTTTAAAAACTGGGTCTAAAAAAATGAGCTGAAATACCTTCCTATGAATTAGACATTCAATTTTAGATTAATTTGCAGAAGCTGGCTTATTCACATAAAATTACTAAAATATATTTTTATTAGACCCTCTTGACTCATTTAAGTAGTTAAATACTTCATGCCTGGAGGGTTTTGCATATTTCATTATGAAAACAGAATTTTTAAAAAAAAGCCCCACCATTGAAAACATTGATAAAGATCACTGAAATTGATAAAATAGTCAACAGGGCTTTGTGACTGCATCAGTATCGATATCAGAAGAAAAGAACCCCATTTATTCTTAAAATTTGTGTATCTTGAAAGATAGCTAACATTATGTAAGTGACATAAGAACTGTCCAATTCATTTCATGGTGATTTCAGTGTAAGAAAACAGCAGGCAAGAGGGAAAGAGAGCCTATAGATACAAATAGACATTTGGTCGTATTGCATAATAATGACAGTGATTGGGGATGGAAAAGGGAAGGAGAACGGTAGCCAATGTTTCTTGAGCATATCTAATTTGACAGACATTACTCTAAGTATCTTCATACTAATTACTTCATTTAAGCTTCATGAGCCCCATGAAGTAGGTACTTTCATTACCCCAACTCCCAGAGGCCTGTCTTAGCACGGTGCCGTAAGTATACGCTCTCTAAATGTTAGTTCCACCCTCCCCACAGACAACGTGAAAGATAACACTGACTTCTCCTCGTCCCCTGTAATCTATAAACCTCTGTGGCCAAATCCACGTTTCATTGACATAGATTTTCTTTGTATTGTTCTTCTTCCCCAACTCCCACCCATCAAAATACCTTACACATAAATATTTGCTCACTAAATATTTGATAAACACATGCAGAGATGCTGTGCAGTACCTGCCCTTTAGACTTGAACAATTTATATGACAGATGCCAAAATTTCCCATCAAACCTACAATACCTCACAAAGCAGGAAGTGAGATACAAAGTACGATGGAAGTTGTTCTTTTCCTCATCTCTAACACTTGCACGCTTATTCATGCAACAGACATTTAAAGAGGATATGTTAAGTGGAAGGCATTGTTTGGGAGCTATGGGAAGAGGAGGGCAAAAATGAAGCGCAGCCTTCAAGTCAAAATGGACCAAAGAACTTGCACCTAAATAATTAGAAATCAGCATGGACGGTGATGGCCGTCATAGGGAGAGGCAAGCCAAATGACAGGCAGTTCAAAAGGGGGATGGATGATCTGCAAGGCAGCAGAGAGAGGGCACGGACCAGTGGCTCTCTTTGCCCTTACAGAAAGCTGGCAAGGCTAGAAAAAGTTGTAAATACTATATAAAGTTGTAAATACTATGGCAAATAGTATTTGCCAAGGAAACACAGGCCAAAAAAAAATGTTGGCTTTTTTACTTTTGGTTGGTGAATAGATACGTATTGCAGAGCAAAAGGGGTAGAAAACTGTATACCAAAATGCCAATGTCTGAACTCAATGTGGTTGGATTATGATCTTTTTTCTAGACACATGTATCTTTTTTTCTTCTTTTCTGCATTTGTTTATTCACCATAAATTTGTTGTTGGTTCTGTAATTACAAGACAAAATCCTTAGCCTGTCTTACTTATTTAATGCTCTCTCTGGTTACATCCTACCAAATAATAATATAAGTGAATGAGCCACCCTTAATGCACTTAACACTTGTGTGCTTTTAAATATAGGGATTCCTGTGAGTAACTATCACGCTTTTCTTTGTTTCCTTAACAATCATTTGAATAACATTTTTCAAATATGGTTGATATTTAAGTATATGGGTTTTCTGTAAAAATCAAGACATATTGTCCTTCCACACTAATTTATTAAATTATCCAGCTAGAAAAATTAAAAATAAAATAGAAGTCCCAATTGTTTTTAAGTGTGGCCATATATATTACCAAGGATTGAAGGACTAAAAATTCCTATGCTATTATGAAATGGCTTGTAAAGTTGAAGATGCATATACTTTACGGCCTAGGAATTCCATTTCTATGTATTATCCCCTAGAAGGCATGTACAAGTTTGCTACAGCATTATTTATAATAATAAAAACAAGGAAACAGTCTAAATGCCCATCAAATGGGAACTGGATAAATAAGACATAGGATTATTTCTATAGTGGAAAACCTCACAGATGTTAAGAGGAACTGATGAATACCATATAATATCAAAATGAATACATTTCCAAACATAAGATTAAACATAAAAAGAAAACTGCAGAGAGATAAATACAGTTCACCATTTATATGAAATTTTTAAAAGTGTACAAAAAATATTCATACAGCTGTACTGCCCAATATAGACATGTGGCTATTGAGCATTGAAATCTGTCTAGTGTGATGAGAAACTAAATTTTTAAATTTTATTTATTTTAATTAATTTAAATTTTAAATTTAAACAATGTAAAATGTTTTCCCCTAAACACAAGATTAATCTTTTGGTGAAACTACATTCCATTTTAGCCATTGTCAAGTAACATTATTTTTGTACATGGTGCATGAGTATTGTTTCAGTTTGCTAAAGCTGCTATAATGCAAAATACCAGAAATGGACTGACTTTTTCAATGAGAGCTTATTAGGTTACAAATCTACAGTTCTAAGGCCATGAAAATGTCCAAATTAAGGTATCAAAAGTAAGATACCTTTTCTAAGGAAAGGCTGCTGGCATCCGGGGTCCCTCTGTCATATGGGAAGGCATGTGGCGATGTCTGCTGGTCCTTTTCTCCTGGCTCTGGTTTCAACGGTTTTCTCCAAATGTCGGTCCATTTCATTCTCTCTTTGCTTCTCCCGGGTCGTTTTCTTTCTCCCTCTCTCTAAATGTCTCTTGGCTCTCTCGGCTTTTAAAGTCTTTTTATCCTCTCACAAAAAGGAATAAGACCCACCTTCAATTGAACGGGTCACATCTCCATGGAAATAACCTAATGAGAAGGTCCCACCCACAATAGGTCTGTCCCCACAGGGATGGATTAAAGGAACATGGGTTTTCTGGGATACAGAACAGATTCAAACCAGCATACTCCACCCTCTGGATCCTAAAAAGATATGTTCTCTTCCAATGCAAAACGTCTTCAATCACAAAAGCCTTAAACCATTTCATTCACAATATTAATTACAAAGTCTTATCAAAATCACTTACAGGTGATCCCTGCTCTGCAGGACCAGAAAGGGGATGGAGAGAGAATGACAGAGACTGTGGTCCTGGTGGGGTGAGTGATCTAAGAGGGTCTTCAGTATTTCCTTGGAAGGAGAGAGGTGGGGGCAATCAGGTGGGAGAGACCAGGGGGGTCTGATCGGCCGTGACCCCAACCAGGGGTGACAGCCTTATGGGGAAGTGCAGATTCACAGGAACTTACCCTGCTGTGGCTCCAGCCTGCCCCTGCTGCTGGCTGGAGAAACCTCCCCGAACAGCTGTGCAGCTGGCAGCAGCCTGTGGACAGCCCAGAGGTGTGCCTAGCAGTCCACCAGGAAAAGCCACACCCTGGGTGCTGGAGGCAGTTGCCCACCCAGGCACCACGAGTGGCGGACCCATCAGGCCTGGTGAACAGCAGATCCACTGAGCACTGGGTTCCACAGATTGGATGCTCCCCAAGATGTTACAGTCATCTTCCATGTGCTGTCACTGCATGCCATATGTAGCACCCCACCAGCCACACTATCCCAGCAGTCTGCTGCTGTTAGGGACAGGTGGGCTTGGAGGAATATGTGCCTCAGGAGCGCCACCTGCTGGGAAGAAATGGTAAGTGCAGTCTGACAATCTCCCTATCTGCCTAAGATTTTTTTTAAATACATTTTCCTATATCTTTTATAATTAGTACTATTTTTACTTTCCTTATTATTTATATTTTATTTTTATTGATTTTTAATTTTTTAATCTTATTTTCTCTCTGTTCTGTGGGCATCAGTCTGAGTTCATTCCCAATATATCTTAGGGTGTCTTCTTCTCACTTTGGGTTCTATCCCATTGAGGTGTGTTTCGTTTCAAATTTTTAAATTTCATTTCATTATTTTGGGGGGTGCATGGGTTGGGAATTAAGCCCAGATCTCCTGCAGGGTGGTGGTGGTGCAGGGTTCTACTTAGCTTTTAATAGACCCTCAAGTAGAATCAGACACCTTACATAAGATCCAGGCCTTGGCTTGGTGGTAAATTACTGACAAATCAACTGCAAATGGGAACCTTCAATGCAAGCCAAGCAAATAAAGGGGGTACAAGGGTAGTTTAGTGGTAGAATTCTTGCCTGCCATGCAGGAGACCTGGGTTCAATTCCTGGTCCATGCAATAATGCTTAACAATAACAAATAGTGCTGCAGTAATGGGATACACACATGGAAAAATAATGAAATGTGACCCTACCAAACAGCATACAATAAAAAAAAATTCAAAACTTTAGACTACAGAAGGTAACCAACTTGTAAAATAAACTTAAGATAGTCAAATGCTCCAAACACAAGATAAAATCACAAAGCATGAGAAGATTCAAGAAGAAGACTCAAGAAGGCAGTGGCATGATATAATTAAGATATATTTAAGATCCTGAATGAGAAAGCTAGGAATTCTTTATCCAGCCAAGTTGTCCCTCAAAATTCTGGGAGCGATTAAAATCTTCAAAGACAATCA
Organism: Tamandua tetradactyla; assembly: GCF_023851605.1. Classification (NCBI taxonomy): domain Eukaryota; kingdom Metazoa; phylum Chordata; class Mammalia; order Pilosa; family Myrmecophagidae; genus Tamandua; species Tamandua tetradactyla. The sequence continues at coordinate 53,836,602 of NC_135331.1, forward strand.
AAGACAGAGAACTAGTCAACAAAAGACCTGCCTACAAGAAATACAAAAGGTGCTGTGCTGTTTAGAAAAGGTTTATGTACCCTAGAAAAGCCATATTTTAATCCTAATTAACCTTGTGGGAGCAAGTACCAAAATCTGTTTTGATTTGCTAAAGTTATCAGAATGCAATATATCAGAAATACGCTGACTTTTTCAATGGGAGCTTATTAGGTTACAAATTTACAGTTCTAAGGCCATGAAAATGTCCAAATTAAGGCATCAGTGTAAGAAACCTTCTGTGAGGAAAGGTAGCTAGCCTCCAGGGTTTCTCTATCACATAGGAAGGCACATGGTGACATCTGACCTTCCCTCCTGGGTCTGGTTTTAATGGCTGTCTCCAAAATATCTCTGGGCATTTCACTCTCTCAGCTTCTTCCAGGGCATTTTCTTTCTCTCTCTCTACATGTCTCTAGGCGCTCTTGGCTTTACTAGTTTTTTATCCTCTCACAGAAGACTCCAGTAAAGAAGATTAAATTCCACCTTGAATTGGGTGGATCACATCTCCATGGAAACAACCTTATCAGAAGGTCCAACCCAACAATAAGTCTACCCCGCAGGGACGGATTAAAAGAGCCTGGCTTTTCTTGGGTACACAGCAGATTCAAACCAGCACAAATACTTCCTACTTTTTAAATTGTAGCTAGAAGAAAATTTTGATTTATACATGTTACTCACATTATATTTCTATGACATACCATTGCTATAGAATCCTGTTGAAGAAGCACAAATGTATTTAAAGGTATTTTTTAAATAGTCTGAAAGCAGTCGTACTGAATTCATGGTTTACAAAGAATAAAAGGAAATTCCATTTTCTGTGGCTTTTGCTTCTTTTTTTCAAAACTGATAAAGCAAAAGGATTAAATGAAGTAAATATAGCAAAATATGAGGAAGGGGATATAAGGGAATTCATTTTCTTTTGGATATGCTTGAAATGTTTTGTAATAAAACAATTTTAATGATGACACAAATATGACAAATCGCTATATTTGTGGATTCTAGGTGATGAGCACATACATATTTATTATATCAGTCTTTGAGGGTTTTGGTTGTTGTCTTTCTGAGTTTGGTTATTTCCTTAAAATTTCTTTAAAATGGATGGGTGAATAATAATTCTTGCTCAAACTATCCTCTCCATTTTCCTTAACCTAACTACCTCCCACTCATTCATCAAGACTCAGTTCAGAACTCACTTCCTAGAAGAAGCATTCCTTAGGCAGAACCTCACAGCCTAGTAGAGGGATGATGTCAAGGGTGCTTGCCATATTAATTTGAATGTATCTGTTTATTTTTGTTCCACAAGCTGAAGTGTCCAAGAAGGAAGACTCCTTCTTGCCTCTTGTTAGCTTCTGGTGGTTTGCAGACCATCTTTGGGCTTCAATTTCTGCCTCAGTCGTCACATGGCATTTGCCCGTGTCTGTGTCCCATTATGGATGTGTCCCATTATCTCCTTCATATAAGGACCCCAGTTGTTTGGGCTCACCCTAATCCAATGTGCCTCCCATCATAATGACTAACATCTTCAAAGACTCTTTCACAGTACCAAGGGTTAGGACTTGAGTGTGTCTTTTCAGGGGACAAATTTAACCCATAACAGCAGCATATATGAAGGTTCTTATGCTCCATATCCCCGCCGTCACTTGGCTTTATCCAGCTTCCTAATTTTTACCAAGCTAATAAGTATAAGTGATATTTCATTGTTTCTTTCCTTTTCATTTCCCTGATTTCTAATGAATTTAAGCATCATCTGTAATGCTTTTAAGTCTGTTAGGTTTCTTCTTCTGTGAAATGTCAACTCATATTCTCTGCTCATTTTTCTATTGGTCTTGATCTTTGAGCTCTCCCTCCTGTTCCATTAGTTTGTCTATTTATACTTACACCAATTTCATGCTTTCCTTATTGCTATGACTTTATTATGTTTTAATATCTGGTTGGAGAGTCTCTCCTCTTTACTTTTTTTAGATTAACTTTACTATTCATGGACTTTTATTTTTTCTTGTACATTTCTCCAAGATATATTTCCTGCAATTATTTAAGTGTAAAATGTTCCCTTCTCTTTCTTGTTAAATAAAATATTATCGTAAATAGGGGGTTAACCTTTAATGCTTTTCCTACTTTAAGAAAATCATATGATTTTTCTCTTTTAACCTGTTTTATGGTGAGTTATACAAAAATATTTCTGAAGTGGCACAATCTTTTGATTTCTGGAATATATCTTATTTGATTTTACTATGCTAAATTGTAATACACTATTGGATTTTATTGGCTGATATATTTTTTAGGGAGAGATATCAACTGTTTAAAGATTTAATTCCATACATTGTCAAGTTACTAATTCTCCCTAAGTTGTTCCACCTATCAAAATTCCAGGAAGGTTTTTTAAATTTATTTTTTAAGAAAATTACAAGTGTATTCTAAAATTTATATGGGAGTATGAAGGACTTAAAATATCCAAGGCAATCTTGAAGAAATTGGAAGACTTACACTAACATGTATCAAGACCAATAAAACTTTCATAGCTAATAAAGTGAAATAATAGTGCAAGAGTGAACAAATATACAATGAAACAGAATAAAGAGGTAGAAACAGACTTTAATAAATAATCACAATTCACAAAAAGTGCACCACTAAAACTCAATAGGGAAAAAATTGTTTTTTGGCAAACAGTGGTGGCAGGTCAACTGACTATCCACATGGAAAAAAAAAATTTGACCCCTACCTCACACATGTGATCTATTTAGTTAAGTTAAATAATAGAACTTAAATGTGAAAGGTAATATAATAAAATTCCAGAAGACAACATGAGAGGATATCTTCATGAATCTGGAGTAGGTAGTATTTTTAAACACGATTCCAAAGCACAAATAAAAAATTGATAAATGGACTTCATTATAAATAAGAACTTTTTTGCCATCAAAAGACACCATTTAAAACTAAAAAGACAAATCACAGATTGGAAAAATATATCCCCTATACATGTGTCTGGCAAATGATAAATATCTCAAATATAGTTCTTTTAAAAAGTTCCACAAATCAGTAAGAAAAAGACAGACAACTCAATAACAAATGGGCAAAGGCTTAACAAGCACTTCACAAGAGAATATCCACATATCTAATGAGCATAGAAGAGATGTTCAATGTTATGAGTCACCATTAATCATTAGGGAAATATAAATTAAAATCACAGTTAGATAATATTATTACTGCATCAAAAAGATGGACAACTCCAAGTGAGGGACTGTGAAGTGAGGCTATGGAACAACTCTATCTCATACATCAGTGGGAGTATAAATTGGCAGAACTACATTAAAAACTGTAATCACTACTGCGTAACTCCATTTGTGGGTATGTATCCCAGAAAAATGAGTACTTATAAACATATGTACAAGAATATGTATAACCTTTTTGTTCACAAGAGCCAAAAACTGAAAATAACCCAAATGTGTATCAAAGCCAGATGAATACATTGTGATATAGTTATACAATTGGGTACTATACAACAATGAAAAAAACCTACTGCTATCTGCAACAGTTTAAACGAATCTCACAGACATGATGTTGAGTTAAAGAAGCCAGTGCATGCAAAAGAATGCTATATGGTTCCATTTGCAGAAACTGGGGAGAGCTACAAGGGACATGTTGGATACTGCAACTGTTCTCTAACTTGATCTGGGGTGCTTATATGGATATATGTAAAACTTCATCAAGCTGTGGACTTAAGAGTCTACATTTCACTGTAAGTTATACTTCAATAAGAAGGTAAAAAGTAAATAAAATAAAACCTTTATTTAGGATTTTGCATCTCCATTCACAAGTGAAAAAAGGGCATTATTTCTTTTCCTGTATTATCTTGCCTGCTTTTAGCTTGAAGAGTACACAAGACTCAGAGCATGAGTTTGGCAATTTTTATCCTTTAAATGTTTTTGAACCAATGGAAGTACCTCACATAATTGTAAGGAGCAATCAAATACTACATGAATATATGCTGGATAACACAAAGCTCTGTAATATGTAAGGAATTATTCTCTTATCGTTACCATTGCATTTCAATTCAATGGTGATTGCTATCTGAACTGTTCACTTTACATTGGAAATAACTTCTGTTTGGCTTTAACAAGAGCAGCCCTGAATTCTGAATTAATTTTAGTTTGGAAAAGAGAGAGTGAAAGAGAGAAGAGTTTATGGATATGGATATCACATGCAGATAATAGAAGTTAACAGGGAGATGTGAATCAAATTCTGAATGTGGTTGGGCTAAAAAAAAAAATGGGAACTCACTTGTATTTGACTCTAAGCCTAATAAGGAATATCAAATCAGTTGTGTTCTAGTTCAATTTCTCTAATTGTGACCCGTTGGCTGCTGCCAAAATTGTCTTTAATATAAAATATGAAATCATTTTGAAACACTTTATTGAATCCTGAAATGATGATGTAGATGCAAGTTCCCCCCCCCAAAATATAATGTGTGTTTGAACATAATTATAATGAATCACCGCATGTATTTTTTAACATTTTAGCTACTCTCAGGCATGAGTCTTGAGTAGCAAACTTCCGGAGAAAGCATTAGAATGATTGACAAGGAGTATTAGGGTGGTGCCTAACACCCATATTACATTTAACCACAAGAAAAACTCAATGAGGAAGATATTATCCCCATTTCACTTATAAAGAAACTGAGGTCAGGGGTTAAGTAACATATGAGCAATCTTATGGTCAAAAGTCTCTACTACTGGGCTTACATCAAGTTCTCATCTCCTCCAAGGCCCACACTTTTCATTTATACCTACAAGGGTCAGTAGAGGTTCTCAATCCACTTGAAAATGAATTGGTGAACACTGAAAAGCGAATCAGAGTAGTCACAGACATACAGCACTAGTGCAGCAGCACTTTCGAATGTCATTTGAACACCTTGTGGTTTTGCAGAATTATCCCTTTTTCCCAGGACAATCAAAGCCCAGGCCCATTACATGCCATACATCTTCCAGAAGATGTAAACATTTTCCTCTGTTTCTTCATTTCTCTGACTTGTCAGACATAATGAAAACAGAACAGCTTCCCAGTAAGTGTTGGTTTTCGTTTTTTCAGTAGACTCTATTAAAGCTTAATTAAGTGACAATCATAAGACTATTAAAAATTAAAGAAAGAGAAAAGTTCACTGTTTTCAATATATCCCGAAAAACCACAGCTAAATCAGAAAGATAGGCAGGGAAAGGAAAGGCTGTTTAATGGAAACTTCCATCTAACAATAAATGAACAAGTGAGCCAGGTTCGGAGTCTACCCATCAACAGAGCTGCATCAGGTCCCATCAGGTGTGTCCACACAAACAACTTTGCATGGGGGTGGCTGGTTTGGAGGGGTCAGAGCTCATGAGTGGAGAACCATACAATCACTCTCAAGGTATCGCCCTAGGAAAATCACAGAAGAGCCCAGAAGGTAACATGGGAGCTCAGCCCTGGGAACTCCTAGCCTGATCAGCACACAAATCATTTAGCAGTCATTATCGTAATTACTTCTAAATTATTGTTGTGCTGGGGGTGGGGGAAGCTTATTTTTGTTCCCTGGTTTCACTGGAGGTTCCAAGATGAGTGTTTCAAATTCCAGAATAAATAATTCCCTTTCCACGACTGTCTCAGAGAAGTCAAGCCTTCCCCTGTGATTTCCAATTCTAGTTCTCGACTTTAAATTTTCAGTGGCCTTGGGCAACAAGCTGGAATGTTCATTGCCTTAACTGCCAAACCTACAGTTGCTAAATAGCAATAATGATACTAGCTTCCTCAGGCTTCAAGACTGATTGCTCTGAAAGGAACTTGCCTGATAACTTTTACTTTTATAATAAAAAAAATGAGAAAACTTAATCCCTAAAACTTCAAACAAAGTTAAAAAGAATAGAACTAACTGTTAATCAAGCTGGAAGCATAAACAATCAGGGAAGATTTACTTCAAGTAACTTGAAGGCAAAATCACTTTATTTTGACTGTACCTCCTTAGAGGGATATATTCTAAGGACAAAGAGCAAGAAAAGCATTTTGAATTTAAAAATATGTTAAATATAAATCAAATAAGAAAATTAAAAATTAAGTGAGTAATTATATTTGTAAGAATCAAAATTTTCATCGGAAAAGAAAAGAAATACAAATATAAAATCAGAGGAGAATTTCTGGAAAAGACAGCAGAGTAGGGAGTTCCAGGAATTAGTCCATCCTCCAGGGCAACCAGTAAACAGCCAGGAACTGCCTAAAACAACTGTTATGGGGCTGCAGAGGCCAGAAGACCCCTGTACAGTACCCGAGGAAAAGTGGGAGGAAGAGACCAAGAAATAGCGATGAAGAACTATGAGTAGTTCTCTCCACATAGATAGCAGCTGGTGCTCATGCCCACTCTCATGGCAGGCTGCCTCAGGATTCAGTACTAGGCTGGTTGCTGCTATGAGAAAGGGACATAAAGTCCACTTCCTCAAGAACAGGGGTGGAGGCAAGCACTGATCGTGGCTTTTAATTAGTGAATTCAGACCAATGGGTCCCAGCTCTGAGCTATGGTTTCAATCCACCCTCAGTAAAAGCAGCTGGAAGCCTCTTTTTTCAATCCTGCCCCTGACAGGGACAGAGTTGGTGGAGATTTAAAAGCACAGGTACCTCCTCAGGACAGCTGGGAACAGTTTGCTGAAGAGCACTGTCTTCTGGGCAGGCGGGGAAAGCACAGAGACATTTGGGGTCCTTGATCTCCTCCCCAGAGCACTATGGAACTGGTCTGCACCCCCTTTGTGGGTTCCTGACCCTGTTTTGACTAGGAAATACTGATGTGGGAAAGTCCTCTCCAGAGTGACCCTCTTCCCAGAATTGGCCCTCCAGGCCAAAGAAGTTAGAGACAATGAAAGAAGTGTTAATAAACTATAGAGTCAAATCTAAACCATAAAGAACAAACCAACATTCCTAGAGAAGGAACAAAGGAAAGGAAGCTTTCTCCTGGGAATGAAACAACTGCACAAGTAGTGCGATCTCAAACATTGTACCGAATATCCAGACTCAGGTGAAGAGCTGAAAAAAATCTGATCACTTAAACATGGGCCATTCTAAAGGTCTAGGATAAGTTGAACCAAGTGTTAAAGAAGAACCTTAGGACAAAGCCAATCCACAATAAAACCCTAGATCAAAGAGAGAAACTGACCTCCAGAATAAACCTGTTAATATAATCAGATGCCTAGATATTAGCAGAAAATTACAAGCCATACTAAAAAACAGGAAGATATGGCCCAAAGAACCAAATCAAAACATCAGAGGAGACACAGAATTTGGAACAACGAATCAAAGATGTTCAAACAAATCTTTTCAATGAAGTCGAGGAGATGAAGGAAAATATGGATAAAGAGCTAAAGGGTATTAAGAAGACACTGTGTGAACATAAAGAAAAATTGAAAAATATAAAAGAAACATAAAAGAAAAGATGGGAATGAAAGACACAATAGAAGAGATTAAAAATACATTAGAAGGCCTGCATTCAATTCCCGGTGCCTGTCCATGCAAAATACATATATGTATATGCTAGAAGCATACAACAATAGATTTGAACAGGCAGAAAAAGAATCAGCAAACTAGAAGATAGGACAACTTGAAATCTTACAGACAGAAGAACAGATAAATCTCTGAGAAGGGTCTCAGAGACTTGAATGACAATACAAAGCTTACAAACACAAGCATTATGGGTGTCCCAGATGGAGAATCGATGGGAAAAGGGGCTGTCATGGTTAGGGACATGTGTCAATTCGGCCAAGTTGTGGTAGCTGTTTATCTGATTGGGCAAGTACTGGCCTGTCTGTTGCAATGAGGACATTTCATAGGATTAGGTCATGATCATGTCAGCTGCATCCACAGTTGATTCCATTTGTAATCAGCCAAAGGGGAGTGTCTTCTACAATGAGTGATGCTAAATCTAATCACGGGAAGCCTTTTAAGGAGGACTCAGAGGAGACAGGCCCCATTCCCGCTTTGGCCGGTGAGCCTCTCCTGTGGAGTTCATCCAGACCCTCCATCAGAGTCGTCGGTTTCACAGCCTGCCCTGTGGATTTGGACTCTGCATTCGTGCAGTCACGTGAGACACTTTTATAAATTTTATATTTGCAAGTATTCCCTGTTGACTCTGTTTATCTAAAGAACCCTAACTAATACATCTTGGTACCAGGAGTGGTTCTTAAGAAACAGAATCTGAAAAATGGGTTTTTATGAATAATTTTCTACTCTGACTAGACTCAGAGACACTAAGGACTCTGATTCCCATAATGAGAATGACATTCCTAATCCATGGAGTGAGTTGGCAAAGGAAATAGTCAAAATATCATCATTCGATTCTCCTAATGCTTCGCTTGTACGAAGCCAGACTCTGGGGATAATGTTTTTGACACCTTTACAGAGTTTTGTAGAGATAAGAGTTATAGAGATGTTGGATGGTTGTTGTTAGATACACTGGCTACATTAAGGGGTGAAAGGGATGGGCTTAAGGCTTCAAACGAGAAGCTTAAGCGCCGTCTGAAAGATGTAGAGGTTTCTATGAGTATCCTGAAGGAAAATCTTATTTCCTGTAGCCGAAGGCTTGAGATCTCTGAAAATCAGACTCAGAATCTTATTGTTAGAGTAGCAACTTTACAACGTAAACTGAAATCTCAGTCTTGCATGGTGTCTGCCGTTAAAGTGAGGGCATTGATTGGAAAGGAGTGGGACCCTGAAAAATGGGATGGTGACATATGGATTGATAATGATGTTGGGGGTGAGGTTGAAACCCTAGGCCATGCTGAGTCTTCTCTAGATAACCCTGTAATAGTCTGCCCTGAGAACATAGCTGCCCCACCTCCAGCCTGCCTTGAGGAATTGGCCACCCAACCTCCTCCTGAAGGAATTAGCCCTAGAGTTATTAATCCTATTTCACCAGATGAAACTGCAAATGAAAGCCCTGAAGCAAATGGCTTGGAAGATACTTCTAATTCTTTTCATGAACCACCCCCACCACCCCTCATTTCTTCTAGACCTATAACTAAACTAAAATCTCAACAGGCCCCTAAGGGTGAGGTACAAAGTATCACACATGAGGAGGTACGTTATACTCCAAAAGAACTGTGTCAGTTTTCCAATTTATATAGACAGAAATCAGGGGAATATGTGTGGCAATGGATTTTAAGAGTGTGGGATAATGGTGGGAGGAATATAAGGCTGGATCAGGCTGAATTTATTGATATGGGCCCACTAAGCAGAGATTCTGCATTCAATGTTATAGCTTGAGTGGTTAGAAAAGGTGTTAACAGCTTGTTTGGGTGGTTGTTTGAAACATGGATCAAAAGGTGGTCAACATTACCTGAGGTTAAAATGCCAGAACTGCCCTGGTATAATGTAGATGAGGGGATCCAGAGGCTTAGAGAGATTGGAATGTTAGAGTGGATTTATCATGCAAAGCCTGCTCTTACACCCCAGGAATGTCCAGAGGATGCACCTTTTACCAGGACAGTGAGAAATAAGTTTGTGAGACTAGCACCGCCATCCCTAAAGAGCTCTGTGGTTGCACTTCTCTGTAGGTCAGATATTACTGTAGGAACTGCTGTTACTGAGCTGGAATCCTTAAACACAATGGGGATGACAGGATCCCGAGTTGGCAGAAGCCAGGTGGCAGCACTTAATCACCAAATACAGGGTAGACGTGGCTGTTATAATAGACAGCAAACTCAAAGGAGGCATCAAAATTATATGACACGCAGAGATTTGTGGAATTGGCTAGTAAATCATGGGGTACATAGAAATACAATAGAAGGGCAGTTTATTAAATTCTTGTTGGAGCTGTATAAACAAAAGAGTTCTAGGTCAAGTGAATAGAAGTCTAACCTGAATTACAAAAACACAAAGTCACGGCCTCTTAATCAGTTTCCAGACTTGAAACAGTTTACAGACTCTGAGCCCCTTGAATGAAGGGGAGGCCAGGTCCCTTTGGGGGAGAAACCTGTTACACTGCCACAAATTTATACTGTTAATCTTCCTCCAAGTCTTGCCCAAGGAGACCAATGGCCTTTTACCAGGGTAACTGTGCATTGGGGAAAAGGAAATGATCAGATATTTTGGGGATTATTAGACACCGGTTCAGAAGTGACATTAATTCCAGGGGACCCAACACGTCACTCTGGACCACCAGTCAGAGTGGGGGCTTATGGAGGCCAGGTGATCACTGGAGTTTTAGCTCAAGTTCATCTCAAAGTGGGTCCAGAAATAACTACGGACCCATCCTGTAGTTATTTCCCCAGTTCCAGAATGTATAATTGGTATAGACATACTGAGCAACTGGCAGAATCCCCACGTTGGCTCTCTAACTCATGCAGTGAGTGCTATTATGGTGGGAAAGGCCAAGTGGAAGCCACTAGAACTGCCCTTACCAAGCAAAATAGTAAATCAGAAGCAATATCATATTCCTGGAGGGATTGCAGAGATTACTGCCACTCTTAAGGACTTGAAAGATGCAGGGGTGGTGATTCCCACCACATCCCCATTCAACTCTCCTATTTGGCCTGTGCAGAAAACAGATGGGTCTTGGAGAATGACAGTGGATTATCGTAAACTCAACCAGGTGGTAACTCCAATTGCAGCTGCTGTTCCAGATGTAGTATCATTGCTTGAGCAAATCAGTACATCCTCTGGTACCTGGTATGCAGCTATTGATCTGGCAAATGCTTTTTTCTCAATAGCTATTAGTAAGGACCACCAGAAACAATTTGCTTTCAGCTGGCAAGGTCAGCAATATACTTTCACTGTCCTACCTCAGGGGTATATCAACTCTCCAGCCCTTGTCATAATCTTGTTCGCAGAGACCTTGATTATTTCTGCCTCCCACAAGATATCACACTGGTCCATTATATTGATGATATCATGTTGATTGGACCTAGTGAGCAAGAAGTAGCAACTACTCTAGATTTACTGGTAAGGCATTTGCGTGTCAGAGGATGGGAGATAAATCCAACAAAAATACAGGGGCCTTCCACCTCAGTAAAATTTCTAGGTGTCCAGTGGTGTGGGGCATGTCGAGATATCCCTTCTAAGGTGAAGGATAAGTTGCTGCATCTGGCCCCTCCCACAACCAAAAAAAGAGGCACAGTGCCTAGTTGGTCTTTTTGGATTTTGGTGACAACATATTCCTCATTTGGGTGTACTACTCCGGCCCATTTATTGAGTGACCAGAAAAGCTGCTAATTTTGAGTGGGGACCTGAACAAGAGGAAGCTCTGTGACAGGTCCAGGCTGCTGTACAAGCTGCTCTGCCACTTGGACCATATGATCCAGCAGCTCCAATGGTGCTGGAAGTGTCAGTGGCAAATAGAGATGCTGTCTGGAGCCTTTGACAGGCCCCTATAGGAGAATCACAATGCAGACCCTTAGGATTCTGGAGCAAAGCCTTACCATCTGCTGCAGATAACTACTCTCCTTTTGAGAAACAGCTTTTGGCCTGCTACTGGGCCTTAGTAGAGACTGAACGCTTAACCATGGGCCACCAAGTTACCATGAGACCTGAGTTGCCTATCATGAGTTGGGTGTTGTCTGACCCACCAAGCCATAAAGTTGGGCGTGCACAGCAGCACTCTATTGTAAAGTGGAAATGGTATATACGAGATAGAGCCAGAGCAGGTCCTGAAGGCACAAGTAAGTTACATGAAGAAGTGGCACAAATGCCCATGGTTTCCACTCCTGCTGCCACATTACCTTCTCTTTCCCAGACCAGAGCTATGGCCTCTTGAGGAGTTCCTTACAGTGAATTGACTGAGGAAGAGAAAACTCAGGCCTGGTTTACAGATGGTTCATCTTGATATGCAGGTACCACCTGAAAGTGGACAGCTGCAGCATTACAACCCCTTTCTGGGGTGTCCTTGAAAGACAGTGGTGAGGGGAAATCCTCCCAGTGGGCAGAACTTCGAGCAGTGCACCTGGTTGTTCATTTTGCTTGGAAGGAAAACTGGCCAGAGGTGCATTTGTATACTGACTCATGGGCTGTTGCTAATGGTTTGGCTGGATGGTCAGGGACTTGGAAGGACCATAATTGGAAAATTGATGACAAAGACGTCTGGGGAAGAAGTATGTGGATAGACCTTTCTGAGTGGGCTAAAAACATGAAGATATTTGTGTCCCATGTGAATGCACACCAGAGGGTGACTTCAGCAGAGGAAGATTTTAATAATCAAGTGGATAAGATGACCCGTTCTATGGATACCAGTCAGCCTGTTTCCCCAGCAACTCCTGTCATTGCCCAGTGGGCTCATGAACGAAGTGGTCATGGTGATAGGGATGGAGGTTATGCATGGGCTCAGCCACGTAGACTTCCACTCACCAAGGCTGACCTGGCTACAGCCAGTGCTGAGTGCTCAATCTGCCAGCAGCAGAGACCCACACTCAGCCCCCGATATGGCACCATTCCCCGAGGTGACCAGCCAGCTACATGGTGGCAGGTTGATTACATTGGACCACTCCCTTCATGGAAGGGGCAGCGATTTGTTCTAACTGGAATAGACACATACTCTGGATATGGGTTTGCTCTCCCTGCATGCAATGCTTCTGCCAAAACTACTATCCGTGGGCTTACAGAATGCCTTACCCATAGTCATGGTATTCCACATAGCATTGCTTTGGATTACGGAACACACTTCACAGCAAATGAAGTGTGGGAATGCGCGCATGCTCATGGAATTCTCTGGTCTTACCATGTTCCCCATCATCCAGAAGCAGCTGGATTGATAGAACGGTAGAATGGCCTTTTGAAAACTCAATTACGGTGCCAAGTAGATGGCAAAAACTTGAAAGGCTGGGGTAATGTTCTCCAGGAAGCTGTGTATGCTCTGAATCAGCGTCCGCTGTATGGTGCTGTTTCTCCCATAGCCAGGATCCATGGGTCCAGGAACCAAGGGGTGGAAATGGGTGTGGTAGCACTCACTATTATCCCTAGTGATCCACTAGGAAAATTTTTGCTTCCTGTCCCTGCTTCCCTGAGTTCTGCTGGTCTACAGGTTTTAGTTCCAAAACGGGGTGTGCCTCCTCCAGGAGAAACAACAATGATACCACTGAACTGGAAGTTAAGATTGCCACTGGTCACTTTGGGCTACTTATGCCTCTGGATCAACAAGCCAAGAAGGGGATTACATTATTGTCTGAGGTAATTGACCCTGACTATCAGAAAGTAGGACTGCAACTACAAAATGGAAGTAAAGAAGAGTTTTCTTGGAATATAGGAGATCCCCTAGGGTGTCTATTAGTACTACCATGCCCTGTGATTAAAATCAATGGAAAACTGCAACAACACAATCCAGGCAGGACTACTAATGGCTCTGAAACTTCAGGAATGAAGGTTTGGGTCACCCCACCAGGCAAAGAACCACGGCCAGCTGAAGTGCTTGCTGAGGGGAAAGGGAACATGGAATGGGTAGTGGAAGAAGGTAGTGATAAATATGAACTTCGACCACATGATCAGTTACAGAAACGAGAACTGTAATGCTGTTTTGTTCATGTTATACTGTTGTAAGATATCAAGTTTAAGAAAGAATGTTGCCTAAGGATTTGCACCCTATTCTGTAGAGATTTAATGTGTTTCCTGTTATATGCAGGGTAGTTGAGTATTGTCAGGTTAAAGAAAAGAAATGTGTGCTTATTTGTTTTCATTTGGAGATCAAGTATGGTTTAAGGTGATATATATATAGGTGCCAAGTTGACAAGGGGTGGACTATCATGGTTAGGGACATGTGTCAATTCGGCCAAGTTGTGGTAGCTGTTTATCTGATTGGGCAAGTACTGGCCTGTCTGTTGCAATGAGGACATTTCATAGTATTAGGTCATGATCATATCAGCTGCATCCGCAGCTGATTCCATTTGTAATCAGCCAAAGGGGAGTGTCTTCTACAATGAGTGATGCTTAATCTAATCACAGGAAGCCTTTTAAGGAGGACTCAGAGGAGACAGGTTCTCTTCCTGCTTCAGCTGGTGAGCCTCTCCTGTGGAGTTCATCCAGACCCTCCATCAGAGTCGTCGGCTTCACAGCCTGCCCTGTGGATTTGGACTCTGCATTCCTGTGGTCACATGAGACACTTTTATAAATTTTACATTTGCAAGTGTTCCCTGTTGATTCTGTTTATCTAGAGAACCCTAACTAATACAGGGGCAGAAAGTTTATTTGAGGAAATAATAGCCATAAATTCCCCAACTCTTATGAAAGACATAAATATACATATCCAAGAAGAATAACATACTCCAAACAGAATAATCCCAATAGAACTACTCCAAGACTCCAACAGACATACTAATTAGAATGTCAAATGCCAAAGATAAGGGGAAAAAATCCTGAAAGCAGCAAGAGAAAAACAATTTGTCACATGCAGGTGAACCACAGTAAGACTAGGTGCTGATTTCTCATCAGAAACCATGGAGGCAAGAAGACAGTAATAGGATATATGTAAGTTACTGACAGAGAAAAACTGCCAGCTAAAAATTCTTTACTGGCAAAACAAAAAGTGGGAGAGTTTTAAAATATTCAGAGATAAATAGAAACTGAGAGAGTTCATCAAGAAGAGCCTTGCCCGACAAGAAATACTAAAGAGAGTTCTGCAGGATGAAAAGAAAAGACAAGCATGAGAGTTTGGAGTAAAGTGTAGAGATGAACATTATAAGTAAGGGTCACTAATAGGGTAAAAAGAGACAAAAACACCCAAATCAATAGGCCAAGTCCTTCATCCTGAGGCTTACTCTTGTGAAGCTTATGTAGGTAGGGGGAGAAGCTTAGCTTACCTATAGGTATGCTAAGAATTACTTCTGGAGGACCTCTTTTGTTGCTCAGATGTGGCCTCACGCTCTCTAAGCCCAAGTCCTCAAGTGAAATCACTGCCCTCCCCACTACATGGGACATGGCATCCAGGGGTGAAAGTCTCCCTGGCGACATGGGAGATGACTCCCAAGGATGAGTCCAGTCCTGGCACTGTGAGATCAACAATTCCATCCTCATCAAAAGGGGGAAATGTAGTTTAACTAATAAAGTATCAGTGGCAGAGAGAGTTCAAATAGAGTCAAGAGGCTACTCGGGAGTTTGCTGTTAATGCAAGCTTCAGTTAGACATTGCTACCTATCATATTTGCCAAACCCCAACCAGGACCATTCCAACCAATCCTAAAGAACACCTAGGGCAATATATAAAATTCCATAAGGGTTCCATGCACTAGTGTGACTGTCCAGAAACCTACAACCTCCATATGTGTCCCTGGACAAGATAAATTCTGAAACTTAGAAGGCCCAAGCTCTCCAGAACATCAGATAGCTCCATCTCCTTATGCTATATTACTGACAGCCCTTTCCAACACGAAAAACTTAGAATGGCCATAGTCCAAAACCCCTCTAAAGAGAGGGATAGAAAGATCAAAGGTGACGATGGGGTTATACAGAGAAGGTAGGATATAACAAACGAATATGATAGCTAAACCATTAAATTGATATTTATTTTAGTCTCCAGTATCTTAGAGAAGCTAGAAGTAGAGACTTAAAATTGTGGAATTGTGGCCCATGCCAGACTTTGAAATCTATTCTACAACTAGTTGTGCTGTGCTTTGAAATTTATTGCTTTTTTGTATATATGTTGTTTTCCAAAAAAAAAAAAAAAAGTCAATTGCAATGATAAAATAACATTTATTCCCTCTAGGCTCCTATATTCTGGAGCAGTTAGAAGGAAAAATCTGAGAGGATGGTATGGTAGCCCATGACAAACTCTGGGATCTGTCCTGTAACTACTTGTTGAAGAGTGCTTTGAAAACTATTGCTTTTTTCTTTCTTTGCTTTGTATATATGTTATACTATAGAATTAAAAAGTTAAAAATAAAAAAGAGACAAAAATAATAAAATGTATGGCATATTGAAAAAAGCATAAAACAGTTGAAGTAAGTACTGCCTTTATGGAAATAACACTGGATGCTAATGGATTAAACTCCCAAATGAAAAGAGATTTATAAAATGTGTAAAAAATATATGACCTTGTTGTTAACAAGAGACTCACCATGAACCCAAAGATACATATAGACTGATAGTGAAAGGTTGGAGAAAAAAATACTCCATGCAAACAATAACCAAAAAAAGAACTGGAGTATCTATACACAAATATCAGACATAATGGACTTAAAATGCAAAACTACTATAAGGGATAAATAAGGACACTATAAATTAATAAAAGGGGAAATCCACCAAGAACAAATAACAATCAAAAATATTTATGCAACTAAACTGGTGCCCCAAAATACATGAGGCAAACACAGGCAAAAAGGAAGGGAGACGATTTGAACATTCCAAAGAGATGTTGTGCTGCCATTGACACCTGTATTGGGGAAAACATGGCATATAGACAAGACCTTTACAGCCTCAGTGGTGAAAACTTTTTCATATAAGAGACTGAGAACTCTCACAGTCATGTATGTTATCCCTTCTTCTCCAAGCAGAAGATACCAAAAATTTGCAATCAAAGATCTCTTCACCTTATTGATAAACCACTAATAAGCCAAAATGTCTGTCAAAATCAACCACAGCATGTCAGACCAGTTCCATTGCTACAAGATTCTCTGTCTCGTTGCCAAGGTTGAGGGCAAAGGAAATGGAAATCAAGAGTTATAGTCAACATGGTTGACATTGCAGAGGCACTTAATTGTCCTCCAATGGGTTGAAACTGGGAGCACAGGCTCAGTTTGATGCTAATAATGATCGTTGCATTGTCGATGGATCTCATGAGGTAAACAAACTGCAAGACATGTTGGATGGAGTCATTTTAAAAATATGCTCTGTCCTGAGTGTGAGAATCCTGAAACAGATCTGCATATCAATCCAAGGTAATTCTTGCAAAGCCCGTGGCTACTGAGGCCTGCTTGACACACCTCATGAACTCTACATATTCATTCTCACAAAATATCTGAGAGGGTGTGTAAAGGTGGCTCACTGGCAGAATTGTCTCACCTGCCATGCCAGAGACCCGGGTTCGATTCCAGGTGCCTGCCCATGCAAAAAAAAAAAAAAAACCAACATATCTTCATATCTTAGAATAGTAACAGTATTACAGGAAAGAAAGAAAAGGAAAAGAAAAATAGGAAGAGCAAAGTCAAGGAAAATGACTGCATATCCAGCAGTGAGACACCTCAGTCACCACCACCAAATGAAATCCGTCCTCCTCCACATGCTATGAAGAAAAGAGGAGGATGATTGAAGGGAAGATACAATGAAGGAAGCTCAAAGGTGCAGAATGGATGAAATCAGTGACCATGCATAAGTGTTGTTGCTCAGTGATGATTTGGAAAGAACTGTTGAAGAGTGGGTCAACATCTTGTTTGATTTAGTTAAGAAAAAGAAAGAAGATATAATTAACTTATCTGACATAAAAAATTTGTTGCTGAAGCAGAAAGACCGGATATAAAAGTGATGGGCCCTCCTGTTTCTTTTTAATGAGATTAAGGAGCAAATTAGGAAAGATAGGTGCCATTTTCCTCCAATTTTGTCATAACAACAAAAGGCTCAATGGTACCTCTTCCTGGTTTGGAGTGTGTGGTAGCCATGTATCGCGCTCAGCTCATCTCTAAGATTCCATGTATCTTGAAGGAGATGTATGACACAGACCTTTTACAAATGTCTCAAAGGAACTTGCCAAAGAGATTTGCATCAAAACAGAACCATTTATAAATTGGTTGGGAGTAGGCAGAGCAGAAATCTTCCGGGGTGAAGAGGAAGGTGAAGATTAGAACATTGAGGTGGTATATTCTGAGACAGCCAGTGTATCTACTGTTGACACTATTAAGTTTGACAACAAGGTTGATGACATTGATATTGATGCCACTTAAAGTGAAAGATGCAAACTAGCTTAACATTGTACTATTAAAACTTTTTCTGCATTAGCAGCCAGAAGTGCAACATGTATAAAAGTTAAAATGACTTATCATGCTACACTTTATACTAAAAATGTTTTTCTGTGAGTGGTCTGTAAACAAGCCCGATGAAAAATCTAGGGATTTTTTTGCATATTCGTGGTCAAGTATAGTTTGCTTATTCATAGCATGTTTCTTTTTGAAAAACTGAACACATATAGAATCATAGTTATATAGTTATAACAAATAATGATTTGATTTTGGTCATTCTTCAGATTTTTTGGCTCTGAATAACTTAAGCTGAAATAATTGGGTCCTTTTTAATCTGTTGCACCATCATATAACCTGATAGGATTCTTGGAGCTTATTAGATAAGGTATTGTTTGATGCTGAGACTGTAAAAAGGTCTTCAGCAGGACGTAAACCTAAATTTATTTGTAATTAATTACCTTATTCAGGCATTCAGAAATATAGTTCATTTTAAGTTTTCTCTCTAGTTTCTCAAATTGGTGTATGGTAATGTGCATTCTTCCCAGGCCAATGTGGACTGATAATCAAATGGAAGTGAAATACCTTTCTTTTACTGAGAAATAAAAATGACCTGAGTATCTTTTTAATAATTTTAAGAGCAGGTTTTGAAACTTGAATGCTTATATTTTGCTTTGTTTTTAATTTGTGTAAACTTGCTCCAAATTGTAATCTTGGGAGTCACATGCATTGCATGTTGGAAGAGTCAGGGAAATTGTTACCTTAACAAAGAAGCATTTTATGTATATGTAATTATTCCTTTGTATTGAGAGAAAACTCTCCATTTTTGAGGTATGATTAAATAGCAAGCTCTATGATCTTGTTTGAGCAAAGCAAGAAAAGGTGCAATTAATATAATGCCTAGCAGGAATTGAGCATAATCTCTCAGTTTCTACCTTTAAAATTTAAGAATACAATTTCAAGATGTCTAGACATTGTGCATCTTTTGTTCATGGTGTTTTTTTCTTTTAATATTATGGTTTGTTCTTAAAAATTTTTTTTGGGGGGGGGGGTGCGGTCCGGGAATCAAACCCAGGTCTCCACATGAAAAGTGCGCATTCCACCACTGAACCATGCACTCTGTTCTTTAAGAATTTTCACATTAGGACATAAGAGTTTATGTTTTTAAGATTTTCGTTGCTGTCTTGCCAAAATAAGCATCACTATGTCTCAAATAAGTGTTACTATGTTAACTACTACTACTAAAAGTGTTACTACTTTTTTTTTAGAAAAACAAAGCTTAATGTGTACTTCAAAGCCAGAGTCTATATTTTGGTGTAAGATTTGGGATATTTGTCACTTCATTTTGAATATAGCCAGATACTCAAGAAATCAGTGATGACGGTCATTGGGTGCCCGTGACCAGGGCTTGACCCAGCCCATCCAAGCATTTAGATTTGGACATACGCGAGTTAATAACTTCTTTATGAATCCTTTACCCAATTGGCTGAAGTCACTTGGAATGGGTTCTGACTGTATCTTAACATTCATCTTTTTTCGAGTTAAAAATGTATTGCTTTTTATCCCTTCCATAAAAAGTGCATTGTGGGAATCAAGAATCCTTATTAGGGCTAATTGTGTATTCTGGTGCACTAGCTTCTATCGTTCACCTCTCTTGACTCTTAATCTTTTAACCCATCTCATCGATTTTAATGAGACGTTAATAACAAATTTTATGTAAAAGAAAAAATTTCACATTGAAGTTATACAAACATTTAATAGAATAAAACCTTGTTAGTTTGATAGTTTAAGGAATTGAAACCTAGTAATCTTACTGGAGAAATAAGAATTGGTCTCTAGCTGCCTTTTGATAGAATCTCATGAGACTAGAGTCAGGGCTGAACCAGGAGGGAATGTGCATTGTCATACCAAATATAAGTTTTTGTAAAATTCACATTTCAAATTTTTTGCTGCAATGCCAGTTTGCTTTCATTAACTGAAATGCTATAGGACATACTGGCAGCCTAAACTAAATTGCATTCAAAATATCCAGGTCAAGTTAATGAGGTTCTGTTAGAGAGCTTTTCATTTAGTATGAAGGAAAAAGTTTTCAGGACTTCTAAACACTAAGAAAAAATATTGGCTTAGACCAGTGTTCAGTCTGGTGCCGAACTTCAATGAAATTCAAATCCATGTAGGCTGAATTTTATTCCAAGATTATCCTAATAGAGTAATCCTTCACTTTGCTCTATTCAACTGTCTTAAAAATATCTTATTTCTCAAACAGCCACGTTACTCGATTAAGACAAATTTATATTTTGTCTTTGCCTTGATATTAAATTTTTAAATTTAAAATTAAGAAAAAAAATTATGGAGAGAGAAATAGATGTCTCCACAATAATAGTTGGAGGCTTCAATACACACAGGTAAATTTAACCAATCATTCCTAGAAGAATTAATTGCAATTCTGCTCAAATTCTACAAAAACATTCAAGCGGGGGAAGACTACCTAACTCATTCTGTCCGGTCAACATTACCCTCTTACCAGATAAAGATGCTACAAGAAAATAAAATTACAGACAAATTTATTTTATGAATATAGATGTAAAAATCCTCAATAAAATACTTGCAAATCGAATCCAACAGTGCATTAAAAGAATTATATACCATGATCAAGTTGTTTTTATCTCAGGTAGGCAAGGGTGGTTGAGCATAAGAAAATCGATTAATGTAATAAACCACATGAGCAAACCAAAGAGGTAAAACACATTATCATCTCAATTGATGCAGAAAAGGCATTTGAGGAAATCCAGCATCCTTCCTTGGAAAAGTCACTTTGAAAAGCAGAAATAGAGGAAAATTTTCTCAACATGATAAAGGACATATATGAAAAACCTGCAGCTAACATCATACTCAATGGTGAAAGATTGAAAGCTTTCCCTCTAAAATCTGGATCAAGACAAGGATACCCACTGTCACCGCTGTTATTCAACATCATACTAGATGGTCTAGCCAGACCTAATAGGCTAGAAAAAGAAATAAAAGGCATCCAAATTATAAATGAAGAAGTAAAACTTTTACTATGTGCAGATGACATGATCCTATATACAATCCTGATAAATCTACAGCAAAGCCACTGGAGCTTATAAGTGAGTTCAGCAAAGTGATGAGTAGGAGATCAACACACAAAAAACCAGCAATGTTTCTATACAGTAGTCTTGAGCAATCTGAGGAGGAAATAAATGGAAAAAATCCATTTGCAATAGCAACTACAAAAATCAAATACCTAAGGGTAAACTTAACAAAGGATGCAAAGACTTGTACATACAAAACTACAAAGCATTGCAAAAGGCATCAAAGAAGACCTAAATAAATGGAAGGACATTCTACATTCGTGGACAGGAAGACTAAATATCATTAAAAGATCGATTCTACCCAAAATGATCTGCAGATTCAATACAATCCAAATCAAAATTCCAACAGCTTACTTTACAGAAATGGAAAAGCCAATTATCAAATTTATTTGGAAGGGTAATGGGGTCCCAAATTCCCAAAAACATCTTGAAAAAGAAGTATGAAGCTAGGGGACTTAAACTTCCTTTCTTCAAAGCATACTACAAAACTACAGTGGTTAAAACAGATGGTAGTGGCATAAGGATAGATATATTGACCAATGGATTAAAATGAGAGTTCAGAAATAGACCCAATTGATGTTTCACAAACCTGTGAAATCCACTCAGTTGGTAAATAGCCTCTTCAACAAATGGTGCTAGGATAACTGGATATCAATATGCAAAAAAATGAGAGATGTCCACTATCTCACACTATATAAAAACATTGACTCCAAGTGGATCAAATACCTAAATATAAGAACCATGACTATTAAACTTCTAGAAAAAAAATTGTAGAGAAGCATCTTCAAGATCTTGTGGTCACCAATGGTTTCTTAGATTTTATACCCAAAGTGCAAGCAACAACAAAAAAAGATCATTTGGACCTCCTCAAAATTGAAAACTTTTGTGCTTCAAAAGACTTTATCTAGAAAGTAAAAAGGCAACTGCTTTAGTTTGCTAATGCTGCAGAATGCAATATATCAGTAATGATTGGCTTTTATAAAGGGGATTTATTAGCTTACAAGCTTACAGTTACAAGGCCATAAAAATGTCCAAACATCCAGATAAAGATACTTTAAGGAAGACCTATGGCATCCAGAACACCTTTGTCAGCTGGGAAGGCATATGGCTGGTGTCTGCTAGTCCTTCATCTTCTGGTTTCAAACAGCTTCCCTAGGAATATTTTCTTTCTGTATCTCCAAATATCTCTGACTGTGTTGGCTCTGGTTCCTATCTAACTTTTGTTGGTTCTCTCTGCTCCTGGTATCTCCTGGGGCTTCTGCATTTCCAAATGTCTGTGTCTCTGTAGGCTCTGAAACAATGCCAAAATATTTCCTCTTTAAAGGACTCCAGTAAACTAATCAAGACCTACCTTGAATGGGTGGAGTCACATCTCCATCTAATCAAAAGGCCACACCCACAACTGGGTGTGTCACTCTCTATGGAAACAATCTAATCAAAGGTTTCCACCCTAAACAATATGTCTGCTTCCACAAGATTGGATTAGGAAAAGAAAATGGCTTTTCTGGGGGCACACTACAGATTCAAACTATCACAGCAAAATACTTAATGGAAGAAAATATTTGGAAACTACATATACAATAAGGGCTTAATAATCAGAATATATAAAGAAATCTACAATTCAAAACTAAAAAGACAGGCAACCCAATTTAAAAATGGACAGAAGGCATGGATAGGCACTTTTCCAAAGAGGAAATACAAATGGTTCATAGGCATATGAAAAAATGCTTGAGTTCACTGGCTATTAAGGAAACGCAAATGAAAACCACAATGAGATATCATCTTACAACTACTAGAATGGCCATTATAAAGAAAACAAACAAGCAGAAAACTACAAGTGCTGTAGAGGATGTGGAGAAATATGTACACTTATTCACTGCTTGTGGGAACATAGAATGACGCAGCCACTCTGAAAGGCAGCTTGACAGTTCCCCAGGAAGCTAAGTATAAAACTGCTATATGGTCTTAGACCTAATGTTTAGATCTTTGATCCATTTTGAGTTAACTTTTGTATAGGGTGTGAGATACGGGTCCTCTTTCATTCTTTTGCATATGGATATCCAGTTCTCTAGGCACCATTTATTGAAGAAACCATAAAACAGTTAGAGGAAAATGTAGGGAGATATCTTATGAAACTTACAATTGGAGGCAGTTTTATGGACCTTAAACCTAAAGTAAGAGCACTGAAGAAAGAAATAAATAAATGGGAGCTCCTCAGAATTAAACACTTTTGTGCATCAAAGAACTTCATCAAGAAAGTAGAAAGACAGCCTACACAATGGGAGACAATATTTGGAAATGACATATCAGATAAAGGTCTAGTATCCAGAATTTATAAAGAGATTGTTCAACTCAACAACAAAAAGACAGCCAATCCAATTACAAAATGGGAAAAAGACTTGAACAGACACTTCTCAGAAGGGGAAATACAAATGGCCAAAGGCACATGAAAAAGATGCTCAATGTCCCTGGCCATTAGAGAAATGCAAATCAAAACCACAATGAGATATCATCTCACACCCACCAGAATGGCCATTATCAACAAAACAAAAAATGACAAATGCTGGAGAGGATGCGGAGAAAGAGGCACACTTATCCACTGTTGGTGGGAATGTCAAATGGTGCAACCACTGTGGAAGGCAGTTTGGCGGTTCCTCAAAAAGCTGAATATAGAATTGCCATACGACCCAGCAATACCATTGCTAGGTATCTACTCAGAGGACTTAAGGGCAAAGACACAAATGGACATTTGCACACCAATGTTTATAGCAGCATTATTTACAATTGCAAAGAGATGGAAACAGCCAAAATGTCCATCAACGGACGAGTGGCTAAACAAACTGTGGTGTATACATACAATGGAATATTATGCAGCTTTAAGACAGAATAAACTTATGAAGCATGTAATAACATGGATGGACCTAGAGAACATTATGCTGAGTGAGTCTAGCCAAAAACTAAAGGACAAATACTGTATGGTCCCACTGATGTGAACCGACATTAGAGAATAAACTTGGAATATGTCATTGGTAACAGAGACCATCAGGAGTTAGAAACAGGGTAAGATAATGGGTAATTGGAGCTGAAGGGATACAGACTGTGCAACAGGACTAGATACAAAAACTCAAAAATGGACGGCACAATACTACCTAATTGTAATGTAAATTATGTTAAAACACTGAATGAAGCTGCATCTGAGCTATAGTTTTTTTGTTTGTTTGTTTGTTTTATATATATATATTTTTTGTATTTTGTATTTTTATTTTTTCTCTATATTATCATTTTATTTCTTTTTCTGTTGCCTTGCTATTTCTTTTTCTAAATCGATGCAAATGTACTAAGAAATGATGATCATACATCTATGTGATGATATTAAGAATTACTGATTGCATATGTAGAATGGAATGATTTCTAAATGTTGTGTTAGTTAATTTTTTAATTAATAAAAAAAAGAATCAAGTATCTAGGAATGAACTTAACTAGGAATGTAAAGGATCTGTACACAGAAAATTATATAACATTGCTAAAAGAAATAAAAAACAATCTAAATAGGTGTAAAGACATCCCCTGTTCATGGATAGGAAGGTTAAATGTAGTTAAAATTCATTTCTACCCAAATTGATCCACAGATTCAACACAGTATCAATCAAAATTCCAACAATCTACTTTGAAGACTTGGAAAAGCTAATAACCAAATTCATCTGGAAGGGAAAGAGACCCAGAATAGCTAAAAGCATCCTAAAAAATAAGAATGAAGTGGGAGGATGAATACTTCTTGATTTGAAAGCTTATTTATACAACCACAGTAATCAAAATAGCATGGCACAAAGATAGAAGTATTGACCAATGGAATAGAATTGAGAGCACAAAAATAGACCAACAAATCTATGGTCAATTGATTTTTGGCAAGGCCCCCAAACACACTGAACTGGGACAAAATAGTCTTTTCAATAAATGGGCATGGCAGTTTTAGTTTTCAATAGCCAAAATAATGAAAGGGGACACTTACCTTACACCCTATACAAAAATATAACTCAAAGTGAATCAAATACTTAAATATGAGAACCAGTACTATAAAATTCCTAGAAAAAATATAGGGAAACATCTTTAAGACGTAGAAAGAGGAGGTAGCTTCCTAAACTTTACACCCAAAGCACAAGCAACAAAAGAAAAAATAGATAAATAGGAACTCCTCAAAATCAAATGATTTGTGCCTCAAAAGACTTTATAAATTAAAAAAAAAACTGCTATATGATCCAGCAATCCCATTACTAGGTATATACTTGAAAGAACTGAAAGCAGGAACACAGTAGACATTAGCACACTAATGTTTATAACAGCATTACTCATGACCCCCAATAGAAAGAAATTGCCCAAATGTCCATCAACTGATGAGTTAAGCAAACTGTTGTATATACATACAATGGAATATTTTGCAGCTGTAAGATGACATAAAGTCATGACACATGCAACAGCATGGATGAACTTTGGGGACATCATGTTGAGTGAAATAAGCCAGACACAGACAATATAGCATGGTTTCATTGGTCTGAACTAATTATAATTGACAAATTCATGGATTTAGGATTCCAGGAGATAGACTGGGATTAGGAAATGGAGAACTGATATTTAACTTGCACAGATTTCCTATACAGACTGACGGTAAAGGTTTTAGAAATGGGTGGTGGTGATGGTAGCACATTATTGTAAGTATAGTTAGCAGCACCAAACTATATAGGTGAATGTGGTTAAAAGGAGAAACTTTAGGACTCATATGTTAACTAGAATAAAATTCAGAAGATAAAATATAGGACTGTACAACACGTGAACCCTTTTATAGATGGACTATGGTTAACAGTATAAATATAAGAATATTTCTTGTATAGATTATGACAAATGTATGACTAATGTAAAGTGTTAATAATAAGGAGGTATATGGGAAATATATATATATATATAAACCTAATGTAAATTATGACAATATTTCATACTGTTTAAATAATCTTTCATTAATTGTAACAAATGTAATTACTGTTAAAAATAGCACAATTATGGGCAGGCCATGGTGGCTCAGCAGTCTGAGTTCTCGCCTGCCATTTCGGAGACCCAGGTTCTATTCCCAGTACCTGCCCATGCAAAAAAATAATAATAATAATACAATTATTTAAAAAGTGCTATCAACAATTGCAACAAATGTTCCACACCAGTGCAATGTGTTGGTGGTGGAGTGGGGTATGGGAATCCCGTATTTTATGCAAGATTGTTCTCTAATAAAAAAAATTAAGTGTAATAACAAAGAAAATAAGTGAAAAAATTTACATTTTTTTCTAAAAAGGATACATATTTCTTAGTTCCGTCCACTGAAAGCACCTAGAATCAATGACAACCAAGAAGCAATGAGTATCCCAAATACCTACATTGTGATCTCTAAATCCTATTTTCCAGTAAAAGCAACCAGGGATTCTTGGAAAGATAAGATGGCTGATTCCATGGTGGGTGGAGCAAGAAAATGTACAAAATGATTCTGGGACAATTTGCTGTGCCACAAAGCAAGGAACCTATCACAGAATCCTGGGATCATATCAAAAGGATACAGAAACCCATTTGAAAAGGATCACACTGGAGAGGAAATTTGAGTACTAAAAAGAGTAAGAACTACAGTAGATAGGAACACATCAATATATATAACATTCATGAATTCATAATTATACTCTAAAAAGAAAGAAACATCATTAATTACCTTTGAGAATTGCAAGAGTACCAACCCATTATTCTGAAATTTGATAAAGGAGAGAATTAAGCACATATTCTGCCTTTCCTCAACAAATTCTGTTTTTAAGGTAGCCAAATAGTCAATAATGGACAGTTCTGTACAATAAAATAATTCTAGCTAGAAAAGAGAAAGGATGACAGAATTTGAAAACAATACATTATACAATTCATAATGAAATAATGGACCTGGACAGTGTTCATCAAACATTATTAGGGGAATGGTTGATGAAAAATTTTATCATGGCTGTATTTTCTCTGACAAGAACGGGACCCACTAATCAGTATAAATATAAGAATTTTTTTATAGATTATGACAAATGTATGACACTAATGTAAGGTGTTAATAATAAGGAGGTATATGGAAAATACATATATATATATATATAAACCTAATGTAAACTATGACAATATTTCATATTGTTTAAATAATCTTTCATTAATTGTAACAAATGTAATTACTGTTAAAAATAGCACAGTTATGGGCGGTAATTAATATTATCTGAAGAGGGGCTCCTCATATGATGCAATAGAAAGTACACACCACCACCATTTAATTATTCTTTCAAATTAATTGAATCTCTAATCAAACCTAATTTCTTCATCAAATAATTGACATTTAGGGAATGGAATGTGGAACTGTTTTAGCCTTAAAAATGTGAGACCTACCAACTAAATGCAAGTGCAAACATTTTTTGAGTCTTAATTCAAACGAACAAACTACAGAAAGAACTTTTTGTAAATATAGACTGGGTAATAGATGCAGTTATTTTTGTTAGATGCAGCAATGGTGCTGTTGTTAATTATTTGGTGTATGTTGGGGGGAGGAATTTCTTATCTATTAGAGATGCTAAAGTGCTTACACAGGGAATGATATAATGTCTGGGATTTGCTTTTAAAAACATCAACCAAAATAAAGTTGTAAGTTATGTAAATTATGGTGGAATCGATGAAAAAAGGATTTGGAAAAATGCTGGTAATTGTTGAAGCTGGATGATGACTATTCAGGTTCATTTATCAGACAACTCTTTTTGCATTTACATATGGCTGCAAATGTTTACAACATTAAAAATAAGTAAATGAAAATAAGTGGCTGGAGAGACACAAAAATAGAAGTTTAGAGAAAAGGACAATTTTGTGGATCCTAAATCAAGATCATTGGTAGGCTTCAAAATTCTAACTTCAATGCATTATTTATTAGTAACAAAAACGTGCAAATCAGGTTAAATTCTTTTTGTATGGGAAAGTTGGTTATATCCAAGGGGTCACTGGGATCTGGTTCTCAGTCTTGAGTTCACACTTATTTCATCAGCTCATCCGATATTTCAATCTTATACCTTTCTAGGAAACAGATACTCAAATAAGCTACCAAGGACCTCTTTAACTGAATTTCATCCTTCATGGAGGGCTAATTGGTAAAATTGAAGTCTATAATTCCTGCAAAAATCTTACATGCTAGGGCCCAGACTTCTGTAAAACCTGACGAATTGGTCCTGTTTCCCTTTGTAGAAAATAGATCTTCACAGCATAGTACAGCATGGCAGGTCTTCCATGCTAGGGACTTTCATTTGGCAAAGTAAAACTAAGATTAAAAAATGGGATTGCTTGTGACATTTTCTATGTTACACAGTTTGAAAGAGTAGGACCTAATTTTATGTTATACTTAAATCAAAAGCAAAATTCAAAACCCAAAGAAAAAACTAATGTTTATTCAAAAGTTATTCAAAGTTTTTGAAAAAATATATATGCAGAAGGTTATTCACAGCAACACTGTTATTAACTGCAAAATATTAGAAACACAGAAGAGTGGTTGAATAATAAACTCTAGCCCATCAACTCAATGGAGTACTATGCAGCTGCTAAAAGAAAGAGAGGCAGGGTAAGATGGCAGAACAGGGAGGTGTAAAATTCAGTTAGTTCTCTAGAGCAGCTTGTAAATAGCCAAGAACTATCTGAATCAGCTGTTTGGGGGACATCCATGGCCAAATACACATCCCATACCAATCTGGAAGGAATGGAAGGGACAAATCAGAGGAAAGAACTGTAAGTTAGTCTCCCAAACTTCGGAGGCTGATGCCCCTCCCCCCCATTGGCACAGTAGGCTGTTGGAGATACTTCCCAATGGGGGAAAGAAGCAGTCTTTACTAGGAGCAAGAGAAGATAGCTCAATTGTGGTTTAATTAACAAATTTGGACTGCTGAATACAAGTTGTGAGCATACATAAACCCAGAGAAAGAAGGAAAATAACACTTACGTCTCCCCAGGCAAAGAGAAGAAGGGGCTGATGAAGAAAATAAAAAATGGAGGCTTTTGGAGTCAGCTGAACTCAGAATACTGGAAAAAGGTTGTGCCCGAGGAAGTGGGGCACACAGTGCCAGTTCCAACACCAGATCTTGACCAGTAAGCACTGGGGGCTGGGAATTGGCTCAGAAAAAGGATTTTATCTTATTTTATATTCTCTCTCTCTCTCTCTCTCTCTCTCTCTCTCTCTCTCTCTCTCTCTCTCTCTCTCTCTCTCTCTCTCTCTCTCTTTCTCTCTTTCTGTATTCCAAGCCGCTCCTCAGAGAAAGCCTTAGGCATTTCCAACTGTCAGCACTGACGGAGACAAGGGCAGAGTTAAGATAGGCCTGAGAAATACAGTAACAAGTCAAGTGAAGGAGATAATTCCCTAAAGGGCATATCTTCCCCAAGAAAATGGAGGTAGGACCCAGTTCAAGTGGCAGCATTCCTCTAGAGAATTCAGACCCCAAGGACTAGGAAACAGAAACAGCTTAGGTTTGCCTCCTGCCTTCAGCCTCTGTCTCAACCCATACCCTAGCAAGGGCAGGGGCTGCTGAGAAGTAAAGGCACCACACCAGTTTATGCCAGGGGGCTCTGTGGGTTAACAAGCACCACTGCTGGACAAGACTGGAATAGCACAGAGTCTAGAAGCTCCACAGGAAAGTCAGACAACCTGCTGGGTCTCATCCTCAGGGAAACTTGATACTGATTACACCCTTCTTCTGAGGTATCTGGACCTGCCTTGTTTGGGAAATCTGATTAGAGTCTATCATATCTGGGGAGACCCTCCTCAAAAAAATGTTCTATGTATGCAGAACCAGAAAAACAAGAGCTGAAACACTCTGATCAGTTAAAGAGGAACTATGCTAGAGGTCCAGAAGAAGTTGAACTGAATGTCAAAGAACAGACATAAAAGAATGCCAACCAACAAGAAAACCCTAGGTAAAAGAGTGAAAATAGGGGTGAATGGGTGGTTCAGTGGCAGACTGCTTGCCTACCATGCAAGAGACACAGGTTCCTGGACCATGCACCTAAAAAAAAAAAGAGTGAAAATGACCTCCAGAATAAATTAATTAAGGAACTCGGATGCCGACATACCAGCAAAAAATTATGCCATACTAGGAAAAACGAAGCTATGGCTCCAGTCGAAGGAACAAACTAACACTTTAGATGAGATACAGGAGTTGAAACAACTAATTAAAGATGTTCAAACAAGCATGCTAAATAAATTCAAAAATCAAATTAATGAGTTGAGGGAAGATATGGCAAAAGACATGAAGGATATAAAGAAGACATTAGGCAACAAGTCTTTTGAGCAGAACTCAAAAGCTTGAAAAAACTCATGACTGAACTTACAGGAATGAAACACACAATAGAACAGATGAAACAATGAGACCTACACCAGCAGATTTGAAGAGGCAGAAGAAAGGATTAGTGAACTAGAGGACAGACATCTGAAATCAAAACGAAAGAAGAGATAGGGAAAAGAATGAAAAACTATGAGCAGGGCCTCAGGGAATTGAATGACAAAATGAAGTGCCCGAATGTATGTGTTATGGGTGCCCCAGAAGGAGCAGAGAAAGGAAAAGGGACAGAAAATATATAGGGAAATAATCACTGAAAATTTCCCATCTCATATGAAAGACATAATATTAGAGCATCAAGTAGCACAGCATACCCCAAATAGACCAGATCCAAATAGACCTGCTCCAAGACACTTACTAATCAGATTGTCAAATGTCAAAGACGAAGGGAGAAATCTGAAATCAGCAAGAGAAAAGCGATCCATCACAGACCAGGGAAACTCGATAAGACTATGGTCCAGAAGAAGGATGGCCAGAAGTGCAAGCACAGCCGCAGGGAGAGCTATTCGTCTACTTGTACCAGGAGCTGAAACAAGCCGACCCCAACACCAACGTCTCCTTTAAGGCCATGAGCACACATGAAGACTATATGTGGATTTCTCAGCAGAAACCAGGGAGGCAAGAAGGCAGTGGTATGATATATTTAAGATACAGAAGGAGAAAAACTGCCAACCAAGAGTTCTATATCCACCAATACTGTCCATCAAAAATGAGGGAGAGTTTAGGGTGGATCACAGTGGCTCAGCAGGCAGAGTTCTCACCTGTCAATGCCAGAGAAGCAGGTTCGATTCCCGGAGCCTGCCCATGCAAACAAATAATAATAATAATAAATGAGGGAGAGTTTAA